>NC_062547.1:23508442-24758442 GCF_016906955.1 Phacochoerus africanus | reverse complement strand
TTTCCTGATTGTGTAGCACTGTAAGTGTGGATGTGATGCCAGAAAGATGTTACCAGAGTCCAGGTTCTTGTTCACGCAGTGGAAGAGTCAACTCTGAGAACACACAGGCAGCAAGCAAGCAAAGTCTATATTACAGGGGGAAAAAAAATAGCTCCCAGGGCTGCTGGGAGGGGGAAGAAGAGTCCCCACTCTCTACTGTCCTTTAGGGGTTTTTATCCCTTAAAGATGAGGGGGTACCAATGTGGGGTCCAGAAAGATGTGGTTTTCTCCTATTGGCCCTGCTCAATTACTTATATCAGTCCTTGTCCAATAGGGGCCTTAGGGGTGGCAATGTCCCATAAGTTTCACAGTTTCTTTGCCCTTTGTAAACTGAGTCACAGGGGGTTAGGGATTGATGTCCATCTGGGCGTAGGTACCCTCCCTATAGTAAATAAGGCCTGTGAGGATGTTACTCCCTGGAGCCTTTAAGCCTCAAATGTTAATCAATAGCCCTATCAAAGAATGCATCAAAGCCCATGCTCCTACACTGACTACCTGAGTTAATATTCTGCCTCAGATGTGGGGCTGATTCCTTGAGATCAGAGAGATTGTTGTTGATTGGTCACATCGACTTAAAAAAAATGTACAACCTAAAAATAGAAATCACTTCAAAAAATGCACAGCCTGAAAGTTGAGAGTTAAGTTTTATTTGGGGTGAAATTAGGACTTAAGCCCAGGAGACAGCCTCTCAGGTAGCCCTGAGAAACAGCTCTGAGGAGGCAAGGGGCAAAGCTAGGATATATGAGTTTTTTTAAACAAAGGGAAGGTAGTAGGAACAAAAGGTATACAGATAGCCAAATTTACAGGAAAACAGTTATGGAAAACCAGTTTCTCTGGAAAGATGTAAAGGTCTGGGCTTATTGGAATTACTCCTTTGAAATGCATTTCCTCTGTAAGCCAGTCTTCTTTGCTTCTTTCTGGAGTTTTCTCAGAGCGCACTGGACCACTCTTGGGAGTGACTGTTCTCACAGAGAATCCTGACATCTTTTGTTTTGCCCACTAACTACAGCCCAGGAAAAGGGGGACTGTCAAGATATAAGTGATAAAGGTAAAGGGGGAGGGGCATGCAACCATGCACACCTTTAACGGAAGTTTGCTGCTGGTTTCTTGAAGGTTCCTGCTAGTCACAGTCGTCAATCATCATTGAAAGATTTTAGTGTTTTTCTAGATATGAGGCAATGTAAGAATTGGGCTCATAAAATCTTCTCCTACAAATATCTAACTATCTGAAGACCTGTCCATCCAATTTTCCCAGAGCACAGAGTGCCTCCCTCCTGGTCTCCACCCTGAGCTCCAGTCAGGGGATGCTGCAGGTTGGTAGCTGCAGTGGCTCATGTTTTACTCCATGTCGAGGCTGATGGCAACTGCCAAACCTCAGTTCGCAGTCAAAATGTCACACTCTAGAGAGAATGCAATTACAGTAACTCAGCATCAGAATAAACAGACAAGAAAAAAAAATATGGTGAACAAACAATGTGGTCCTACTTAATTGCTGAACAAGAGATACTTAATGAATACTCTTGGTAGGACAAAATAAATAATCAGTAAATAAAAACATGAACAGATTGCTATTAAAATCTATGGGAAGTTATTCTGAAAATATGAAATATAGTTAAATGAATACTTTTCAAGTTCTTTTGGATAAAATGTAAGATGAAGAGAAAATTAACGAAAAAAACATTAACGACTGCTTACTTGAAAAGTAATGTTCTAAGAACTTTATGTGCATTTTAATACTTAGTCCTGCTAAAAGTCATATGAACAAAGTGATATTGTTCTAATTTTACATATAAGAAAAGTGATCCAAAGAGATTAAATAATGTCCTCAAGGTCAGCTGGTTTTTAAATGGTAAAACTGGGATTTGAACTCAGACATCCCGACCCCAGTCTGTTGTTAAAATATAAATTTTTGAAATGTTAAAAACCATGATTCTCATACATACAAACACTGAACATATACCATGTTTAAATTCAATTCATTAATTAATAAGGAGACCAATAAGGTGTTATGACCGGTTCAAAGATCTGTGTGTGTGTGTGTGTGTGTGTGTGTGTGTGTGTGTGTGATGTTTGGATAGTTTAATGGCTTCCTCAACTGGACTGAAGTTATTTGCATAGTTTCAGACCTAATCAAGTTAACAAGTGACTTCACTAAACCTGTGACCTTTAATTAGTAGTAAAGAATTGAAGTAAGAATATGAGTCAAGATGATTCTTGGTTGGACTTTCCCTCAATATGATATTGAAAGGCTATGCTGCCCAACACTCTGTCTTATTTTAAAGGTTCAGATTGTTTTTCTCACCTAATATAGTAATATAATGCCTGCATATATATTTTATTTTAGATCCATACTAAATGGGTTAGGAATGTGATGCCTATGTTATAGTTATTTTTGGTTTGTGTATAAGGAAGCTGATACTCAAGAGAGATGATGAAAGAGGTTCAGATCCATGTTTGGGATAGGATACAAAGTGAAGCTTTTCCTATGAACTTCTATATCACTTCCTATATATCTTCCATATAATATCATATTTCAGAACATTTTAATGCTTTCCATATGGCATCAGTTTCAGCATATTTTATAGTATTTTGCTTTTTCTCACAAAGTTGTTTACTTTCATACATTACGTTAGACCAAAAAAAAAAAAAGTTTATTTGAAGTGTTCTTAGCAATAGGGGCAATGAAAGATGCAGCAGCTGAACTCCCAACCCTTAAGAGCTCAATGTGCTATATGTGGTCATTCCACAAAACACATTTCTTTGAGATCAAGTAAATAGAAACATAACGCATAATTTAAATGATAATTTCCACCTAAACAATACTTCATGAGTATGGATGTGTGAAAAAGACTGTGTAGATGCTGCTAAGAATACGATGATCAAAAGGAAACATTCTTGGCTGTTAGGGGAATTTCCAGTCGAATGATTTGACATTTTAATACTTTTCTCAAGTATTTCTATGATTACTATTCTTGTCATTCAGATCATCCAGCCCTCACTTGGATATCTAAAATAAGTTTCTAAATGGTTTCTTTGTCTTAAACTCATAGTCTGCAATATGATGGCATTTGGCATTGGCATTGTGTTCTAAAATACAAGTAGCATGAAATATAAAGAAGGATCTATTAATGGTGAGTACAGATTCATATGGAAAAAGAGAAGCATAGAAAACTTACATTGCTAGTAAAGTTAGGGAAAGAAACATAGATGCAAGGGACATTGAAAATAAATTTGAAGGCAAGGTAGAAGTTTGCCAGAATTCATGAAAGGGCATTTCTGATACTGTAGTTAGGGATTGGAGTAGATGTACTTGGTAGCCATAGAGGCATGCCACTCAGAATTCTCTTCACTAGAGACCTGGAAACTCAAGGAGAGCTGTTAGTAGAGCTTCCAGATGCAGGGCCATTGTACTGCTGTAGTGTTTGAGCTAAAGCCCTACTCTTCCAAGGCAGGCCAAGCCAATGTTGGCATATGGGCAGGGTACTAGGAACTAGTCTGTTTCACTCAACACAGGACTCCACTTCAGGCAACTTATGCAATAGCACTTGCCACAGTACTAGCCGAGACTTTCTCAGAGTCATACTAGAGTCTGGGGAATTCCTCCTCAATCCTTCCTTCTCATCTTCTTTCATGGCATCATGGTCTGAAGACTTTTGCTTCTTCATCTTGCTCTCCTTTATCCATCATGACCATTACCCTCAACAAGCCTCTTGCTCTTCTAATTCTGTTTTTCTGCCTTGCTGCCTGGAGGACCAAACTGATACATTGTATTAAGGTCAAGAACTGTGGGGAAAAAGTAGCTATTTTTTAAATGCTTTCCTCTAAATGGAGTGAAAAGACATACAGAGCTCAGAAACTGCTTGGACAGAATATTCAACATTTTTGCCTGTAGAATATCTTCTCTGGAGCAGAACATTTTTTAAGCAAAGGGTAAACATGATACCTATGCTGGTGGAGTGCATAGTGTAATGAATGGGAAATTTGAGAGATATTGTTTATAATTTATAAGTTGCTCCTGCCCTTGAGAAGTCTCCTGTGAATGGGTCTGGTAACCCCCAAATCATGTCACTGAAGCAAGAGAGATGTGTTGTCTGGACCTAGGCACCATCTTACTTTACCAGGAGTTAATCCCATCTGCAAAATAAGACAAAATTATTCCTAACAGTTGTTCATCTGTTCATCATCTAGGATAACAATATAGGATATTGTTATCAGTAAAAAAACAAAAAAGGGTTGAAGGTCCAGTACCTAGGAGTATGGGGAAAAGGTTTAAATATTATACAAGCTAAATTATATTTAACAATTGTTGTTTTTAACATTGGGAGCAATTCAGCTCATTGGAATTTATTTTATTAAGTCATCAACACATTATTTAATCAAACTAAGATTAAGCATTGAGATTTCAGCAAAAATATGATTAATTTGTTCACTGGTAACAGTTTATAGGGAGCTATTGAATACATCAAAAGCTTCTGATGAATGCATTAACATTGGATGAATTTATAAATAAAACCACATAGATTCTTAGAATATTAATGTTACGCCTGTAATAGAAAGCCAAAAATAATTACTAGAGAACATCTTTGAGAAACAGATGCAACGTTGTATGCATTTCTAATAAATTACTTACAGTCCATTACGGGACGATATGCCTTTGAACACTGTTTAATCCATCAGCAGATGACTGTGTAATGAAATTACTTGAAGCAAACTTTGAAAACTGTTCTCAGTTGCCTCCACCCTCCAAGATGCAATAAATCTATGGAAGAAAAATTGACTCATACAAAATCCTTTTTCCTTTAGTATAAAATGATTATTCTAATGAAATATATAATGTAATTGAATTGTCATCTGAAGCCTCTGTCCTTCTTTCTGAAAATGGCAAGATGATCCATTTGATAACAATAAAAGCCAATTATGTGAGATATAGATTTCAGGAACTGTTAAAGATTTGTGTGTTTATCCCTGCAAATCCAGATAAACATTATATATAAATTCAATTGATCTATCCAGCTTTTGGACTCAAAACCTCAGACAGCTAGAGTTTTACCACCAGAAGATCTTAAAGCTGGTTGAGTTATGAAAATTAAAAATAAATAGTGTCATATTTTTGTTATGTTTTCTCCCTCAAACTGTTTTGCGTATTTTTTTCAGATACCAAACAGAAGTAAATTTAAAGCCAAATTTGGCATATGTAAAGGTCAATATCTGTTTATATTCCATATATATCATAATAATTGTTAAATCATGTTGTCTTTTTCCTAAGAAATTGATTTCCATGAAGATAACTATTGCAATGGCCACATAAAACATGGGAACATGGTTTAATTTGGGGGGGCCACTCAGAAAGCCAAATGTAACAACTGCAACAAAAAAAGTAAAACAATGCCTAGTGGACTTAGAAAGGAATCTTATCTTTGGGCTGTTTAAAAGCATATGTAAAAAATATATAGTACATTCATTATTGTAATATATATAAATGTTCTTATAACTCTAAATACCTAAGGAAGTGTAATTGGTGCATATACAGTGTTATCTATTTTTCATTGACAGGCTTACACCTTACCTTTAAAAAAAAAACCCAGATGCACAATATAGTACATAAACATATAGTTTAAAGAATAAAAATCTTATTTTATACTTCCCTGACAGAATATGCTCTGCATATTTATTATTTTATCTTTGGTATATATTTTTACAGATTTTTGTCTTCTCCATCTCTGTCTCTCTTTTTCTCCATCCCCCATCTATTTGCAGAATTTATCTCTATTTTTCCTTTTCTTTTTAAATTTAGAGGCTGGCTGTAAATATGCTTGTTTATTTAGCATGATTATCTGCCTTAGAAATCATTCTTGTCACTACATACAGATATACCCTATTCTCTTACATTTGCACATGGTATTCTATGTCAATATATAATATGTTTGTTTATTTTTCCTTCTCTTTTACTTAAAGTGTTTAAACCAATATCCTTCTATATGCCTCTTGGAGGATATGCTGAAGTTTTTTTTCTATAGAAATAGATTTTATATTATACAGTTAACAAGATCAACTATCTTGCAGTTCAACTCAAATAGCAATATCTTGATGATTTGTGTAAGTAATCATAAGCCAAGAATTATTTTACCCAACTTCACTTTTCTTTACTCAGTCAGTGTTTGTCATTCATCTCACCACATATTTACTCATTTTTATTATCTCATTATTTTCACATTTCACAAAGTGCTTAAGAGTGCCACATGTGGATGTTCTAGAAAGAAAGGCTTTGAAGTCAAAGAAGTCTATGGACTCCAGACTTGGTGCCATTAAATTGTCATTGGGGTTAACATTTTAACATATATTTGGCTACCTAGAAGGAGGTTTTTTTTCAGCTCTGCATCCCTGAGCCCCAGATTTGTGACACCATGGCCAGATTTGAGTCACGTCTTCACCTCTAAACCGAGAACTGCATGTAGGAGTTAGGATGGTATGCAACAAATCAGCTTCTACTGCAGCCAAGTGGGTAAAGATGGAGAAGTGGGATATGGAAAAGAGTGAGGTTGTAGGCAAATTATCCCACAGGTTCCCGCAGTATATCCCAAGTAAAATGGGCTTATAAGGCCCTCTGTCCTTTAAGATTATTGTGAAAATTAAGTCAGATAGAATTTCAGAGAAGCCTACCATATATTAGACTAGGAGATGCTCAGTATATTGTAGTCCTTATTGTCCTATCAAGTGACTATTGCATAGGACTGTGCTAAGTGCGTATGCGGATGTGTTTGTGTATGTGTGTTTAGATTCCTCTTAATTTTCAGTAGATAGTATATTACATACATTATTCTGCACCCTCCTGTTTTTCACTTAACATTATATCCTGGAGACTTGTTTCCATTATCTGTACTTTGAAAGATGACTCATGAATTATATTTGATATCATAAACAGTGCTGCAGTAAAAGGATAATCCATATCATTAGCCACTAGGTAAATACAAATCGAAACTGTAATGAGACACCACTTAACACCCACTAGGATAGTTCTATCAAAAGGACAGACAATAAGAACTGAAGATAAGAAAAAATTGAAGCCTTGTACGTGGGTGACGGGAATGTAAAACTGTGCTTTAGAAAGCAGTTAAGTAGAGTTATCATATGACTTAACACTTATACTCCTAGGTATATAGCCCCTTTATGATGACTTATTCGGTACACATTCATGCAAGTGTAAAAAAAAAATTAAACATGCATAAACACAAATATGTAGCTCCAAGGGAACTGAAAAGATTACCACACAAAAACTTGCATGCAGATGTTCACAGCAACATTATTTATTATAGTTAAAAGTAGAAACTGCCCACATGCTCAGTGACTAATGAATGGATAAACAAAATGGGGTATATCCATACAATGGAATACTATTTGGCCATGAAAGAAATGAAGTACTAATACATCCTACAACATGTATGAATCTTGAAAATATGCTAAGTGAGAGAAGCCTGACTCTAAAGACATACTGTATGGTTCCATTTGTATGAAATGTCCCAGATAGGCAAACCTATAGAGACAGAACCCAGTGTTTGCCTAGAGCTGGGGGAAAAGGAGAGTGGGAGGGAAAGTGGAATTAATGTTTTTTTTTTCTTTTTGGCTTGATGAACACATTCTAGAACTAGAACATGTTTATGGATACATAATCTTGCGGATATACTAACAAAATTGAATCGTACAATTTCAGTGGGTAAATAGTATGGTATGTGAATTATATCTCAATTTTTATAAGGAAATCAAGATTTCAGTTTTGAACATGTTGCGTTTACTCTCCAGATGTGAATGTCAAGAAATCAGTTCCATTGATCCATCAGTACCTCTAGTTCATTTCCAGCAGCAATAGAAATAATTTTAACTGATTCTTACACTGATTCCTCTTTGACTATGGTGGTGTTTGAGCTTTTGTACATTTGCAAAGCTCTCCATGTGCTGTAAGCCAGCCATCCCTAAGAAGTCTTACCACTGCTTTTACCAAGGCTTCCAGAACTACATGGATCACAACCACCAGTTCCACAGATATGATTGATACATGTAAGCATTTACTGAGATTAACAATGCACCAGGCACTTTATATAAATTAATAATAATCTGCAAAAATCCCTGCAAGTTATCTATTATTACATTTTATAGATGAAAAACTGAGTGTCAGAGAGTTTAAATAAGGTTTTCAAGGTTATACAACTTGTGACTTAAAGGGCTACATGATGTTACCTGTAATATTACATAGATGGGTCTCCTTTGGATAGATTAAAACCATGGTTATAAGTACAGGCAGCACATTTAAATCACTTTTTAAAAAGAGGGAATAGTTAGGTACCTTCCCAAACCAATTAAGTCAGAATATCTGAAGGTAGAGTTGAAGCATTAGTTCTTTAATCTCCCTAGAAAAGTTTATAACATACTAAAAGCTATTCTTTAAGAGAAACTCGAGATCTGACATGTCTTTTGAGTCTTTCAGAACATGCGTGTTTCAACATGCCCTTGGTTTCTATGATATAAATTATATTACAATATATTCAATTTAACCAGCGTGAAGCATTCCATGGTGATGGGAAGGACCTCATTGGATCATTTGTCTCTTCTCATGGGTCTTTATGATGAAAAAAAGCTTTCTTACAATGAGAAAATTCTCCTAAGACTACACAACTGATTTCTCATTATGGGTCATCATAGTGTTAATCCTTTAATTCCTTTGTTTGTCATTGCAATATACAAAGGCTCCCACAATTCATACAGTAACTCATTTGATGTGCCCGTTAGGAAAAGGAAGAAAGACACATGTTGTTTAATGGAAATGTTTGATTTCTTTTGTTAATTATTGGAATTAAGTTTACATAAACTTTGAGAAATAGTATATTAGAAATATCAAGAGTTTGATAAGCTTTAAAGTTTTGATAGAAATACATGTTTAAATCTACTCAACTGTAAAAGACAAAGGTTCATGTGATCTTAGATTGTATCCATCCGTTATATCTGTACTTTTATACACTACAGAATAGAATTGAAATACATGGCTTGCAAATTGGGCGCCCTTAAGAACCATGAAAGGCTATGGCCATCATTTTCTTGCCTGCCTGGAAAAAGAAGTCATTGAATAATTATTTATTGGGTGAATCTATGACTATGTGTATGTGTATATCTGTACGCCTGTGTATTCTCAATAAATTATAAATTCCTTGAGAGCAGAGAACCTCTTTTCATCTTTTTATACTTGCCACTTCTACCAGCATGATCTAGATACGTAATAAGTTGTCTAATAAATACATACAGTTTGCTTTTTAAATATAACCTAAATGTTATTTGATATTTTACTGTCTTCATTATTCAGTGAAACATAATTGGTAAACTATAATATGAAAAAAAATATTCTCTTTCAAGAAAATATAGAAATTTTAAATTTTTTCATTCTTATTTCTCTCATCTTTCCTCATAAAAATAGATGATTTGGAAGGTATCTCCAAAAATTCAGGAATATATTTTAAGTAATTTGAAAAGGAATATAAGAATAAAATGCCCATTTTGGGAGAGATCTCCTTGAAATACCTGCAAAACCATTTCTTTTCCAACAGCCTTGATACTCAAATTGTGCTCTGCATAGCAGCTGCGGTACTATCTGCCGAGTTTCTTATAACTGCAGAAACTGCGAGCCCACTGTAAGCATGCTAATCCAGAATCTTCACTTAAATTTGAGAAACACTAATGTACACTATATTCCCATTTCTTCTTTACTTGATTTTTTGCACTTCAAAAAAAAAATGGGGGGTGGGTATGATTGTCTTCTCAGAATGTTTTCTGCTAGGGCATATTCCCAAGAGGTATCCTTTAAAACATTTGTTCAGGTATGAGCTAACAGAGCTTCTGGAAAGTGGACCTTTTGTGACAAATAAATATCATCTGTGTAGGCCAGTGGAGAAAGGTACCATTCACTAATAATTTTGGTAACCAGGATTTCTACAATGTAGTGTTTCATAACCTTTCCGGGGGAGTTTAAAGGCACTTCTCCTGTCTGTTTGTTCATCTGGTGGAAAAGTAGAAGGTCCCCCTGCACTCTGTCTATAGTCATGGAGAATTTTCTTGAAGCCCAAGAGGTTTTCAAATTATTTTGTTTCACCTAGACAATGTCCTCCATATTCTTGGGTCTAAAGGAGGGTAAAACAAAATTCAGGCAAAACCATATATTTAGACAGCCATAAACTCTTTACCTTTTTAGAAACACTGTTTCTTTTTTAAGTTCTAGTTGCCTTCATTTTTCATTCAGATGCTTCAGATGGCGTTGCAGCAAAGAAACGTAATCAGTTGACCTGATATTCTTAAAATCAACAGGCCAAAACACATTTTATTCTGAATTCCTTTAATGTTTTCTTTCTGTGTTTTAATATACAGTAATTTTATTCTTTGTTCTTCATTCAGATGCTCAAATTGTACTGCAGAAGAGAAGTGTAATCAGTTGACCTGATATTCTTAAAATCAATAGACAAAAACATATTTGATTCTGAATTCCTATAATGTTTTATTCTTTGTATGTTTTAATGTACAATAATTTCCAGCCATTGTTTGTAGTTTGATATATTGAATGACCTTTGGACTAGAAGTAGGTAAAGAACTCACATCCTAATGCCAGCCCTTGCAATTGCTGGACATATGACCCTATGCAAGTGATCGGTGTCCCTGGGTGAGGATTGCTCTTCTTAAAATGACAGTGTTGGGATAGATACTCTCTGGAACATCCACCTCCATGATTCCATGAGGCCACACTAGCCTTATTTTCATAAAGCTTTGAATAAATGTTATTTCTATCCACAGATGAATGGATTAAGAAGATGTGGTATATATACAATGGAATATTACTCAGCCATAAAAAAGAACAATATGATGGCATTTGTGGCAACATGGATAGAACTAGAGAGTCTCATACTAAGTGAAGTGAGAAAGAGAAAGACAAATACCATACGATATCGCTAGTATGTGAAATCTAAAATATGGCACAGATGATCCAATCTACAAAACGGAAGCAGATCATGTATATAGAGAGCAGACTTGTGGTTGCTAGGGGAGTGGGGAGGGAGTGGGATGGACAGTGAGTTTGGGGTTAGTGGATACAAACTGTACCACTTGGAATGGATAGGCAATGGGCTCCTGCTGTACAGCACAGGGAGTTTGTGTGATTGGTTCACTCAGCTGTACAACTGAAATTGAAGAAACATTATAAATCAACCATACTTTAACAAAAAAATCATAAAAATAAATAAGTCCTCTTGCTTCTTATACTAAAAAAAAAAGGAAGAGAAAGAATCTTGTTTTACACAGTATACCATCATGAAAAAATAAGCAAATAATAAGACCATTTAAGATTTCTATCCCAATTGCTGAAAAGTTTGATCTGTATCGGTACATATTTGCAGGGGGACAGTAACTAATGCTCAAATGCAATTCTTCCATAAATTAATCATGTCTGCTTTTTCACAGCAGCAGACTGTTCAGTGCTTAGTTCAGCCCCCAGCTAGTTCTCACTCATAGACCCTATTTCTGAGAGTGCAATTGATTTTTGGAATTGACATTCCCAATCCCAAGGCATCTAATTGAGCAAGAGGTTATGAATATTATAGAGAGTTTTCTTTTTCTCAAAGCCTGCTCTGAATTCAGAAATTTACTGAAGGTGAAGAGAGCAACGAGGCAATGCCATATCCAGCCCAATGGGAAGGAAGGAAATAAATAGGAGACAGATGAGAATTCTAAGGGGAGCCATAAACAAATCTGTCCCACTTACATTACATTTGAAGGATCACATTTAACATCTCTGGGATGCTTCACTGATCTTGATATCTCAGTTAATTATTGCCTCCATTTCTAGGGTTGAACACCTCCTGTAAGTAATGAACTGTATTTGATAATGAGAATAAAAATATGAAAGACATTGTTGAGGATTTTATCTCTAACAGTCTTCAACATTGCTGCCTGAATCGTGGGTTTTCTAAAACATGTTACTGCACATTGAACTTTCTTCATTAATTCTCTTTGTCGAGAATAGAAGCCCAGACAGAGAAGGAATGGTTGCTGCTTACTTTTCTTATCTCATCTATGTCTTTATCCCGAGTTCTACTGAAATCTCTGCATTCCACCACTCCAAGTTTAAGTTCAGTAGATGGACCGTAGTTTTAAATTTCATTGTCTTACTGTATTATCCTATCTTGCCACGTTGGCTTTGCTAACTTTTTTTACTTTGTGAGGCCCTATTAGATCTTCAAGTATCAACCGATCTAATGTTTGGGATTGGTTGTCCATGTTTGTATTCATATGGGAGAGAGTTCTTTTATATACTGTAGAATGCTGCCATCGATTTACCACTCTAGACCATAAAATTCTTTCAGTCAACCGGCCCAGTATCTAGCCAGTACATGCCCAAAGAAATTTTCATGAAAGAATAAATCATTAAATGAATAAACACACGAGGCAAGTGGTTGTATTACTCTTTCCATTTTGTAGTTGAAGAAACATTAAAGATCTGGTCCCAAAACCAGGATCAGTAAGTAAAACATATTCACTGTTCTGACTAAATTACATGCTATTTTCCATTGCAATGTCTCTTTATCTCATGATGAACAAAATTGCAGTTGAGGAGCAATATCAGGTCTATAAAAGCCCCAACAGGAGAAAGAGATTAATTCTAGGATTCATGATGGTCCACCAGCATATCGCATGTTCTCAGGAGAAATGCAAGAGGAGAGGTTTGAGAAGTGGGATGCCCTACAAGGGGATTTTTAATAAGTGCAATAACAAGCCATTTTCTCCCAGAGGCATGAGTGGCCATCTCTATTTTGATCAACTTCCATCATTTTGTTGTTGCTGCTTCCAAAAACATGGGGTTGGTCCTGGATACTTTGAAGATTAGAAAATAAGTTTGCCTACAGTGTCTTTTCCACAGAGTCCTTTAAAGTTCTTTTTTTTTTTAACCTTTAAAAAACTATAGCACCTTTAGTCACAAGTGACTTTGGATAGGGCCATTTGTCCTCTGCGTGGCTTTCTTCCTTTAAAATAAATTTTATTTGAACTGTTTTCTTCTTTTAAAAGCAATTCTGATTAAATTTTTTTTCAGTTTATTTTATTTATTTATTTATTTATTTTTGCTGTACAGCATGGGGACCAAGTTATACATACATGCATACATACTTTTTCCTCCCATTGTTGTGTTGCGATGTAAGTATCTAGACATAGTTCTCAATGCTACACAGCAGGATCTCATTGTGAATCCATTCCAAGAGCAATAGTTTGCATCCCTTAACCCTGATCCCTCCCACTCCCTCCCTCCTCCCCAGGGCAGCCAGAAGTCTATTCTCCAAGTCCATGTTTTTCTTTTCTGTGGAAATGTTTATTTGTGCTGTATGTTAGATTCCAGTTATAAGTGGTATCATATGATATTTGTCTTTCTCCTTCTGACTTATTTTACTCAGTCTGAGAGTGTCTAGTTCCATCCATGTTGCTACAAATGACATTATGTCATTCTTTTTTTATGGCTGAGTAGTTAAATTTTAACTCGGACATTTTATTATTTTATTTTATTTTAATTTTTTTTTAATTTTTGTTTTTTAGGGCCATACCCATGGCATATGGAAGTTCCCAGGCTAGGGGTTGAATTGGAGCTACAGCTGCTGGCCTACACCACAGCCATAGCAACATGGGATCCAAGACGTGTCTGCAATCTACAAGCCATGTCTATAGCTCATGGAAACACTGGATCCTGGACCTCACTGACCGAGGCCAGGGATTGAGCCCACATCCTCATGGACACCAGTCAGATTTGTTTCTGCTGCACCACAACAGGAGCTTCAACTAGGACATTTTAAAGGCTCTTAACTGATAAAGGCTTAGGTAGCATATCATTGGTGTACTCTTATCACCAAATATTTTTCCACTCTTCATTATAAAAATTTCAAACATAGGAAAAAGTTTAAAACAGGAACAACTCAGATTCCACGTAATATTTGGTGCTTGTTAACATTTTTCATACGTGTCTCATGACCCTTCTTTTCTGAATATTACAGCATTGCCTCCTAAAAACAAGAGCATTCTCTTATATAACGCTAGTATTTTTATCCCACCTAAGAAAACTAATAATAGCACCCTAACTTCATCTAATATCCAGTTTATGTTCTGATTTCCTGTATTGGCCTGCAAACTGTACAATTGCTTTCTTGAATCGGCCTGCCGTGAGTATTGTACAGTTGCTTTTTTAAGACTTGATTTTCCCAAATTTACCAGTTGAGTTTGACTCTTCTCTCTCTTTAGCTCATTTTCATCTCTAACAATTCCAGTTTCTATTGTTTATTTTTCATGAGATTGAATGTTTTAAGAATCTGGGTCAGTTGTAGAATATTCTTAGTATTTGCCTTATCTTATTTTTTTCTAGTAGTCCCATTCAGTGCCGTTCATACATTTATCCTAGTGCCATTCTCTGTGCCTGTTTTTTTTTTTTATAATATAGGATTTAGAACTAATGCCTGGTTAAATGTTTTGGCAAGAATCCTTCACAGTGAGACAAAGAACTTCATTTTGCAACAACAAGGAAGCACATAATATCAACTGGTCTCACTAGCAGTGATGCTGAGTTTGGCTACCTGGTTAAGGTTTTGACCAACAGGTTTCTTCATTATAAAGATGAATTTCCTCTTTGAATTTAGCAAACAGTAGTTGGGGAGTGTGTCATACTTTGGCATATGAAAATTATCCTCCAGATTTGGATTCACCTAATGCCTTTTACCCAATGATTTTATTGTTCATTGATTGTCTATAATGCAACCCATTATATCATTAGATTTTTCAGAAAGGCAAATTTTTCTAATTGCATCATTTTTTGTATTTATTATACATCATTAATCTGTGAAAAAGTTTTCTCTCAACAACCAGTAATGAATTACAGACCTTTGTTAAAAAGAAAAAAATGTTCATATCTTTTCTTTTAATTATTAATTTCAGAGTATTGACATGATAGCTACTTCCCTATGTGGCAAAACTTGTTTTTTTGTTTGTTAGTTTCTTGTTTTTTTAAATTGAGGGTTAACTTAAGAGCAGACAGTCCTTTTCTATATATATATATATATATATATATGTATATATGTACTATCTCTAAACATTGGGGAGTATAGAGGATATTGGCTGGAAAACATTGAATTCTAATTTAGATCTACAGCTTATAAGTCTTATTTTGGGCAGGGGGGCACACCCACGGCATGCAGAAGTTCCCAGCCATGGTTTGAACCCTCCCCACAGCTGTAACAAGAGCCACAGCAGTGACGACCATGGATCATTAACTCGCTGAGTCGCAAGGGAACTCCTGTAAGTCTTTTTATCAAGAGCAACTGCTTAAACTTTTTCAGCCTCATTATTCATTTACTCATATATTTTCATTGGCATCTTTTAAATGCTATTGTGAATCAGTTCGTTTTATGGGTATAAGTCTATTTGGAACCTCCTGGAATTTATTAGGTTACAGTGCCGCCTAGATTTTTGCTGTTGTTGTTGTTGTTTAAAAATACTGATAGGAGTTCCCTGATGGCCTAGCGGTTAAGGATTCATTGTTGTCACTACTGTGGCTCATTGTCACTGTTGTGACTTGAGCTCAGTCCCTGACCTGGGAACTTCTGCATGCCATAGGCATGGCAAAAAATAAGTAAATAAGTAGAAATATCAATAAAACTTCCACGATGACTCCAGTGTAGATTATCATACTTATATCAAAAATTAACTTTAAGTTTTAATATGAATTTTTATTTCCTATTCCTTGGGAAATGTTATAAATATTGATGAGTTGTTTTTTCAGGAAATTCTTTCCTGTTTTGGGAGCGTTTGTAAAACAACATTTTTCTTTGCAAATTACATTATGACCTTTCTGATAGACACTTATCAACTGT
Source organism: Phacochoerus africanus (assembly GCF_016906955.1). NCBI lineage: Eukaryota > Metazoa > Chordata > Mammalia > Artiodactyla > Suidae > Phacochoerus > Phacochoerus africanus. The sequence goes on along the minus strand of NC_062547.1, from coordinate 24,742,477 downwards.
GGGAAACTAACCACATGGTTGATATTTCTTAAAAACAACACAGTGTGAGGAAAGAAGACACATGACTTATTGCAGAAATATTTTTCTAAGGAAGTAAGAAAACAGAACTGTCTGTATTTTCAAGTCAGATGCACTTGAAGTAAAAAAGTGATCCCTATGTAGAGTTTGATGAGTTTACCCTTCAAAAAATTTGACATTCCTTTAAATTATCTCATGAAATTTTTGCTGAAATTGAGCAGTACAGGAAGTTCACGGTCCACTTCATATGGATGCAATGTGAACACCTGTTTAGCTATTAATGTTAACTGAACTGTCGTGACCTAGAATGGCCTCATTAATGCTCATAGTTGGATATCCGCATTTCCCAGGAAAAAGAAGATCACTAACCTTTTTTGAGAAAAGTATTTAAAATGTCACAATGTCAGTATCAGTTATCAACGTAAAGTGCACTTGATGCTTATTAATTAAATTGTTCCAATTAACTTTTTTTAAAAACATTACCCTCTTCTTGAAAATCTTAATTAATTTGTTCTTTTTATAATGTCATGTGTGAAATGGTCAGACTGCCAGGAAATCAGTCAAAATGGATTTATAAAAGTCTAATTATGATAATATTAATTAGTAATTTTACTTTCACTGGCTTCTTGGCAGTCTTCTGGTGAGATTTCTTTCTTTAATTTTTTTCCTGAAGTACAGACTGCCTCCTCTATCTTAGGAAGGATGGATGAGAAAGATTCAAGTGCTGTGGAACTTTGTGAATATACTTTGGTCATTTCTTTTTTCCCCAGTCAATGAGGTGAGCAAGTCTCCCTTTTTTTATGTATGAGAGATTGCCTGAATTATTTCCAAGTAACACACATGCAAAATTATTCATCCATGTATAAAAACAATGTTTAAAATATCCTGTGCTTTAGTGCCCTACCCTTGTTGCAACAAATAAATGGTCTTTGGGGAACATAGTCTGAACCATGCAGTATCATGAGAGCCTAGTAATATATCTTCAAATCCATATTTTCCCCATCACCTCCATTTTCTGAGACAATATTATCCAAAATTCCCCATGTGCAAGATTATGTCATGTTTGAATTCCATAACTTTTGGCCAAATTCTATAAATGAGAGAGTTTACAGCACGTATCTCTCCTTTTGCTTTGACGTATAATGTGTACCAGTGTCCGGGCTGATCAGCTAAGTTCTGGTCATAGTTACAACCTAAGTTGGCCTCAGGTGGAGATATAAGGTCTTGGGTGCACTTCTAGTCCATCTGAAAATACATGAGGCTGAAGTTCAAATGGTAGAGCAGCACATCCACAAAAAGCAGTCTTGGGCCAATGAGTTTATTTGACTTAATAAGAATTATCAGGTCACCTGAGAGAACCCACTGCTCTCATGTTAGACTAGAAATAGTAAGCATATTATGTATAGATTCAGGCTTTCCAACTTGGGAATTACCCAGTACCTGTAAAGCATAGTGATGTGGTGTCATGTTTCTGGAGAGAGACTGTTAGTTCCATCATTCTTGCATCATGTGGACTCTGTGAAAATTGCTTAACTTCTCTGTATGTTAGTTTTCTCCTTTACCCATGGAGGTAATAACAGGGCTCCTTATTGTGAGGATTAATAGAGATAATGGTTTTCAAGTGATTAGCATATGGACCCATTCAATAAATGTTAGCTGTTTTTATTGTTGCTGTTCCTCTAAGGTCTAACAAAAGTAGAACCTACTTAACCTTAAAGATACCACTTGTTAGATCTGAGAATGGTCCCAAGATCAGAAGGTGTCATTTCACTATGAGAGTTGCTGTCCTGTTTTCTGCAAATGATCTCGTAACTCCAGGTGAGTTTCTCATCGGGGGGGAGATGCAGGCCTCTTTACAACCATTCTGCTTTTCCTTCTTTGCCCATTGACTGGACCGCCTTTTAATGGTTTGCCTTTCGTATCCAGCATGCCAGAATCCCATTCAGAAACAAGATTTTGTTAAGGTCTCCTGATTCAGGGCAACATACTTTTCAGTTGATCATTGAAGATCCCTACCAAATAATCCTGTAAAGAGCCGTTGGTGCCTGTGCCTGGAAAGGAATACTGAGTTTTCTTACAAATTATTTTCTAATCCATTATATGTCCAGCATGGTGTTAAAATTATTCTTTTCTTTGAGTTAAAGAAAATATTTATTATGATAGGTGGTATTTGCTTGAATTCCTGTTGTCTTCTGTTTTTATGTTGCCCAAGTGAAATAACTCCTAACTTTTCTCTAGGCTGTACTTAGAATGCCTTTCTCTGTATACTCACAGATAAAAAATATTTATCTCTCTTTTCAAAGTCTTTGAATCAGTATCCAAACGGAAAAGATTATGGGGATTGAGTAATTCCAATACTTTAAACGGGAGGGAAAAAATGAAGTTACAGACCAAATGCACAGACAGTTGATCATCTTAACAGACTCAAGTAAGCATCTCAAAGGAATCTGATTTTTGAAAATCTCTTCTGCTTGTCAAAACCAAGTTCTTCTCTTGGTTATTTCTACCTAAGAGAGAATTGGAGGTAAATTGAGAAAAGGGTGGGAAATTGTAGTATTATATATACTCAAACTAACATTTTTAAATGTCAAACTATTATATAAAATTTGGAACTATAATATGAAGAGGCACGTATGTGCTCTTCAGTTTTCGCAATGAATAGTTTCTTTTCAATCAGTGAAGAATTAGGCTGTAAAATTCTCTCTCTCTCTCATGCAGTTTAAGTATATGAATTTTTAAATAGATAACACCTTTATTACAAAATGTTTGAAAGTTCAAAAAGTAAAAAAAAAAAAATTAAAACAGCCTTTCTCCAATTGTCATCTTCTCAGACCCTAAGATCCTCTTCAGAAATAATTATTATTGTTTCTGATATTGCCTTCTAGACTACCTATGCATAAACATATACTCACACATTACATATGGTTCTGTTACTGATTGTCTGAGGCAAGTCCATTATTAAAATTTCCCTTGTCTACGTAACTATCTATTCATGTCAATGAATATAAATGTACATTGAAATCAGCAAATACTATTATGTGAGGAGCCATACATGGGGAAGAAGGAATCAAGCTGAAGAAATTTCTCCAGGTCTTCTCTTACTGCTTACATTAGGAAACTTAGAGAAATCTCAGCTCTTATGAGTACACACACACACACACCCACCATCTGGCCCTAAAGATTTCAGTTAGGTTGGCCTCAAATAAATCCCTATTTCCTTCTTCTAGTATAAATATGTAATTTATGAAAGATAGCATCTATTAGTATTGCTTCCAGTGAAGAAGACATTAAATATATTTCCTATATTTTGTTGCTTTACTCAAGCTCACTATCTGCATTGCCATTCTTTCCTTTTCTTGTCTTTGCACCACTGTAAAATAAGATCCCAGTGAATCAAATCACATCAGTAACAAAATCTGATCTTTAGAAATTACAAAGCTTTCCAAAGCAGAATTCATGTTTATTTGTTGTTGACATTGCTACCTAGAGCCAAAAATGTCTCACATACGGATGTAAATTATTAATAGTGCTAAAAGCAAGACATTCATTTTACCAGCTCTTCTGAAGTATAAAAGTGGCAAATTGCCATTATTTCATTTACTGAATAATGCATTTATCTAAGATATTTATGGGCACACTCTCTTGATAATATGTATTATTTTACTGATTAAGTTGTCCTGTCATTTCCAAAAATATGAGGCTTAAATAATTCCTTTAAACTCAAGTAAATAATGTATTCAATGACCGTATGTGATGATATTCTCCAGTAGTGGCAACCACCTCATTTGCAGAGTAAAATTGATGGACATACCGCTGCCCCAATGAATTAACATGCCCCAAATGAATGTATCTTAATTCAAACTAGTGGACCTGGATCAAGTGTCTCATTTAGCGATACCAAAAGTTTTTTTAACTGCAGTACGACATGGTGAGGAAAAAAATGGAAGAGAAAGGAAGAACCCTTTGTGAATTTATTAGTGAACAGCTTTTCATCGTTTTTATGAACAAGAGACAACAGACACCAATCAAGACACCATTTTATGTCCAGTTATATTTATAAATTATGTGTGAAAGGTAAAATTACATTGCAAAAATTCTTCAGTCATTCTGCATATTATCTCATGTAAGTTAATGTAAATCAAAAGAAAATGAGGTCAGTCATTCACTTCTACTTCATTTAGTTATTCACCAATCTATGAGTCACCTGTGTCCTAGGCATTAAGGTAAGGGCTGGCTATAAAGAGATATACAAAGAAGGCCAAGGTAGTTAAAGAATCCAAGGGATAATTATGATGCAATGTGATAAGTACTGGACTTGTAACAGGGTTTATAGGTTGTTCACCTGTACAGGGGTAGACAATCTGATTGAGCTGCTAAAGAAGACTTTCTGAAAAAAGGCGATATATTAGTTGAACAGCCACTGCATTATTAAGGGGAGAGGGCAATGCAAAGAAAGCCAAGTGTTCTTTGGAACTAAGTTATCGAGTAACATTTTGGTATCAGGACACATATATGTGGAATCTCGAATATGGCGCAGGTGACCCCATCTACAAAACAGAAACAGATCATGGGCATGAAAAGCAGACTTGTGGTTTTCAGGGGGGAGGAGGAAGGGAAGAGCGAGTGGGATAGATGGGGAATTTGGGATTGGTGGATGCAAACTGTAGCATTTGGTATGCATGGGCAATGGAGGTCCTACTATGCAGCACAGGAACTGTGTGTGATTGGGTCATTCTGCTGTATAACAGAAATTAAGGAAATATTGCAAATCACTATACATTAAACATTTTTAAAAAAATAAATATTAAACATAAAAATTTAAATAATTAAAAAGAATATTTAAGACAGTGAGTGGCACCAGTGCTATGGAAAATTTAAAGCACTTTCCCCTATGGAAGGTGCTGTTAGATTACAGGGGGTGGGGAGGAAGTAGATGAAATATTTCCCAGAAGCTGGCAGTTCTGGATTAAATATATATATATAAGAAAATATATATATATAAGAAAGCCATGCGGACACATACACAAAAATACCCACTACAAGTAAAATAGACCCAGAGATACCAAGCAATTTATTTCTGCTAAATGGAGAGTCTGAAATAAATGGCAACACTTGTTGGAAAAAAATTCTTATATGTGAAGTCAATTTAATGTGTTCTAAAAGCTTCAACTTTAAAGTACTCAAGAGTTTGATAAAAAATAAAATCTTGAGCTCAAGACCAAGTGCCATCAAAGAATGCTGTAAGCTTTGAGTGCCTAGGAAAACTGAGGAAAATGCTATCTACAAAACAAAACAGATCAAGGACATTGAGAGCAAGACTTATGCTTGCTAGTGGGGAGAGGAAGACAGAGTTTGGGGTTGGTAGATGCAAACTATTACATTTAGAATGGATAAGCAGTGAGGTCTTACTATCCAGTCTCTTTGGGTAGAACATGATGGAAGATGTTATGAGAAAAAGAATGTGTGTAGGTGTGTGTAAGTTTGACTAGGTCAGTATGGCTATGCAGCAGAAATTGACACTATACTGTAAATCAATTATACTCTAATAAAAAAATCTAGAAAACATACACATACACAGGTTTCTGAATATCCTGAATGCTCTGGAGGTTCCAGATGTAAAGCCAAAGAGGGGTACTCCAGTAATCAGAGTTACTAACACCTGAAAAACTTAAGAATGATGAAAAACAAAGAATAATACTGAAACAAAATTTTTAATGATGCATCTATCATATAATTTCTTTTGTAAAATAACTTTATTTACTTCTTTTTATAACAGTTTGTTATTTTAATGGAACCATCAGAATATCCAGTACAAATTTTGCAGATAAAGTTATGCTTTTAGTAACTGTTTCTCCCTCATGCATAAGAAATTTCTAAGAAGTTCACTTTGTTCTTCTTTGTGGTTATATTGTGTTTAATAACTCACGTGTATTGGTATTTGGAGTAGTGTTTCAAGTAGATTACCTAATCTCTATTCATTGTGCTTTATATGATGTATATACTAAACAATCTCCTCTTTATCATTCATGTTACAAAACCCAGTTCCTTATCTCTAAAGAATGTTGCATTTGCCTGGGCAGCTTTTTGATGAGAATAATGGGAAACTGAATATGTATCATACGGACTGGTAGTAAGAAGAGCTTTTACTGTGGAAACTTCTTGATCGAATTGTAACTAGTGTTTTATATATAGCATCCCCCTTCTTTGACCATGTATTTCTCTACTCAGAGAATTAATAAATTCAGCGTATGTTTCCAGTATTTCAAAGTATTAATTTATAAAGCCATTTTATTGAGTTTAGAGAAAAATAAGTGTCAGTCAGCTGACCACATATTAAAAATTCATTTTGGGCAGGATTAGAATACCTGTTTTAGAGGAAAGAATGAATTGGGACAGGCCCATGATACAGGCAAATTATATAAACCTACTGGCACTGATAGTCTTTATAGCTCTCGTTCTCTTTGCCAAAAGTTCAGTTTTACCTTTAGGCAACTACTGGTTCTTTCTCACTTAGCATTTGTTGTTATTGTTACCATATACCTTTTAAAATAAGAAATGAGCCTGTGTGTCTTCCGTCTCTTTGAAGGATATTGACTTGTTTACATATTTTAATAGAGTTGCAAATACTGTGTTGGAATTGTACTTATTCATTTAGTGTTTTTATTTGTTATACGTATATTTTGTTGTGTATACAACCTTTTAAAGTATTTGACTTCCCAATTATTCAGATGTTGTGTGATGTTGGTTCACAGTTAAGGAAAAACATTAAATCTATTTAGTTTTTTACTTGTTTGTTTACATGATTATTCACTAAAGTTCATAGTTTATTTAGCATTCTTTAATTTTTACCTATTTTCCCCTTTCTGTGTCAGGATACCACATTGCCTTTAGTTATCATATCTCTTTAGGCTCCTCTTGACAGACCTTTTCTCATTCTTTCCTTGTCTTTGATGACCTTGACAGTTTTGATGAGTACTGGCCAGATATTTTGTAACATGCACAGAGTTAGAACTTATCTGATGTTTTCCTCATGGTAAGACTTGGTATATGAACTGTTGAAAGGAAGACCACAGATGTAAAATGCCTTTTTCATGACATTGTATCAAGGAAACCTATTGTCAACATGATTTATGACTATTGATATCATCCACAATCATCTAGCTAAGGTAGTGCTCGTCAGGTTTTTCAACTAAAAGGTTACTCTCTCTGCCCTCTTTCCACACTGTACACTTTAGAGCAAAGTCACTTTTGCATAGCTTATGCCAGAAGAGTGGGTGTATATATTCCCCCTTCTTGAGAGAATAAAAGCTACCTAAATTATGTAGAATTCTTCTGCAAGGAGGAATACTCTCTTACCACCAATTTATTATCTCAGTAACTCATTTATCTTAGTATAGAATAATGGATATTTCATAATTTGAGTTATAAACCAGTACGACTTTCATATTTATTTATTTTGCTCAAATTAATCCAGCTTTGTCCGTTAGGAGCTCTTTCAGTTGGCTCTGATGTATTGCTTTTTTGTTTGGTTGGTTTTGGGGATTTCTTTTTTTGGGCACTTCCTTATTTCCTGATTATATAAAATCTATATCTTGTATATTTCTTGTTCTAGTCCTAGAATCAGCCATTTTTCTAAAGATCATTTATTGGAAAATGGTACTATAAACCAAGAAGTTGTCATAACATGTGCTCTTTGCTACTGAGATGTCATTTCTCTCTGGCCCTTCCCGTTAACGGAGCAATACATTTATAGGTTTGTATTAACCCCTCTATGTATAGATATTTATACATATTAACATTTTTAACCGTCTATCAATATAGTAAACTGGAGATCAGTCAATATTGATGTTTCTAACTCTAATCTATTATCACATGGATCATTTTATCCTCCTCCTCTTCCTTATCTGTAAATGCTCACTTAAACTGTGAGGCACCTGACTTCCACTATCGGCCCTGCATGTACTTTAGTTTTCAATCCTCTATATATGAATAAAATATCAGGGTTGTTAACTTGTTCTCCCACGGGTGGAACTTTGTCAATAAAAAACAGTGTGAACACGCAGTTCCTTTTGCTTTTTGTCCCCAAAGGTCTCATCATTTCTGAGGTCTCTAAGGTTAGTACCTTTTCCCCTTCACATCAGTGAGGTTCTTCCTTATGTTTGTAACACAGACTCTCTTGTCACTATCTGCATTCCTTTCCGGGATAGTCCAGCTTCCTAAATGACTTTATTTTTACTTTGCGTACATGAAAATCCACTTTTTTTGTTCTGTGAAAGTCTAAGGATATAGACAAAAGCGTTATGTCTTTTATTCATCCTTACAGTATTGAACAGAATAATTTGACTGCTCTAAAACTCTCCTGTGTTTCTCTTATTCAGGCCTTATTAAGGCCAATCCATGCATAATAGGGATTCCAGAAGGAGAAGAAAAAGAAAAGGGGATTGAAAATATATTTGAAGAAATGATGGCTGAAAACTTTCCAAATCTAAAGGATACTGATATCAAGATACTGGAAGCACAGAGGGCCCCAAACAAGTTGAACCCAAATAGACCTACACCAAGACACATTATAATAAAAATGGCAAAAGTTAAAGAGAGGATTCTAAAGGCAGCAAGAAAAAAACAAAGGTTTAATTATAAGGGAACCCCCATAAGGCTATCAGCTGATTTCTCTACAGAAACACTACAGGCCAGAAGGGAGTGGCAAGATATATTTAAAGTGCTGAAAGGAAAAAATTTACAACCTAGAATACTCTATCCAGCAAGAATAACATTTAAAATAGAAGGGGAAGTAAAGAATTTCCCCAACACACAAAAGTTAAAAGAGTATGGCAATACTAAACCCATTCTAAAAGAAATACTTAAAGGGCTTCTGTGAATTAAAAAAACATAGTTTTATTTTCTTGTTTTATGATTTTGTTTTCTTATCTTATCACACTAGCTCATACTTCCAGTATATATACTTCCAGAATAAGAGTGCTAAGAGGAGATATCCTTTTCTTATTCTTTTACTCTTTTAATTTTTTAGCTGTGCCTACAGTATGCAGAAGTTCTTGGGCCAGGGATAGGACCAGATTCACTGACAGCTGAATCCCTAACCACTTAGGCAGCCAGGGAACTTCACCTTATGCTTGATCTCAGAGATACAGCAGCCACGAAGTAAAATGTTATCTTTAGGTTTTTTATAAATGTTCTTTATCAAGTTGAAGAAGTTTCCCTCTATTTCTAGTTTCCTGAGAGTTTTCATCAAGAATAAAATATTTTTCTGCATCACTTTTGATGATCATGATTTGTCTTCTTTAGCTTATTCATGTGGTAGATTACATTCCTGGAGTAAATATCATTTTTTCATGGTAATTAATTATTTTTATACATTGTTGCATTTGATTTTCTAATATGTTGTTTAGGGATTTTGTAACTATGTCTATGAGAGATATTGATTTGTAGTTTTTATTTGTTGTAATGTCTTTGTCTGATTCTAATGTTAGGATAATGCTGGCCTCATAGAATGAGTTAGTATTTATTCTTATAGCTTCTGGCAGAGGTTGTATATCAATTACATTTGTTTCTTTAAAATTTTAGTTGAGGAATTCCCGTCGTGGCACAGTGGTTAACGAATCTGACTAGGAACCATGAGGTTGCGGGTTCGATCCCTGGCCTTGCTCAGTGGGCTAACGATCCAGCATTACTGGGAGCTGTGGTGTGGGTTGCAGACGCGGCTCAGATCCTGCATTGCTGTGGCTCTGGCGTAGGCCGGTGGCTACAGCTCCGATTCGACCCCTAGCCTGGGAACCTCCATATGCCACAGGAGCAGCCCAAGAAATGGCAAAAAGACAAAAAAAAAATTTAGTTGAATTCATTATTGACACCATTTGGGCCTAATGTGTTCTTTCTTGTATGTTCTGCAAATTAATAATTCAATTTCTTTAATAGATATAGACCTGTTTAGATTTTCTGTATCTCTTTCTGTAAGTATTAGTAGTTTGTGTCTTCCAGAGAATTGTTCCATTTTATTTTTTATCAAATTGTGGTCATAGAGTTTTTAATATCCCTTTTTTTTCCCCCTCTGGATGTCCATGTGATAAAAATGATTACTCCTTTCACATTTTTTTTTGTCTTTTCTAGGGCCACTATCGCAGCATATGGAAGTTCCCAGGCTAGGGGTCTAATCAGGAGGAGCCACAGCTCACGGCAACACTGGATCCTTAACCCACTGAGCAAGGCCAGGGATCGAACTGGCAACCTCATGGTTCCTAGTCGGATTCGTTAACCACTGTGCCATGACAGGAATTCCCCTTTCCCATTTTTTTATGTTAGAAATGTGTCTTTTCCTTTTTTGTCTTTATTAGCCTGACTGGAGATTCACCCCTTTCATCTATTTAAAAACATTATTTGTTAAAACTGATTTCTTCTGTTGATTTCCTATTTTGAATTTCTTTGATATCTGCTGTAATTTTAACTTTTTCTTACCTTCTACTTGCTTTAGGCTTAAATTTTTCTCCTTTCTCTATTTTTCCTAAGGTAGAGGTTTAAATTTCAGGTTTATATTTTTCTGTTTTTCTTATTTATGCATTTAATGCTGTAAATTTTCCTCTAAGCAGAGCTTTCACTGTATTTCACACATTTGGATAAGTTGCATTTTCATTTTTATCTAGTTCAAAATACTTTTAGAATTTATCTTGAATATTCTTTGATTAATGTGCTATTAGAAATGTATTGGTTAATTTCCAAACATTTGGTAGCTTTTCCAGTTATCTATTATTGATTTTTAGTTTAATTCCACCATGATACTTTATTTCAGTTATAGCACCAATAGCTAAAATACTCTTCTGCAAAATGCCAGGTATGAGTGGTGCTCAAAAGCTGACTACATATTGGAATCATCTGGGGAGCTCTGAGAGTACCGTTGCCTGGATTCCAGCTCTGGTGATTCTGAATTAATTGGGTTGGACATTAGTTTCTGGGCATTGCAAATATTAAAAGCTCTCTAGGTGATTTTAATGTGCAATCAAGTCGAAGAACCATTCCTTTCATGCACTTAACCAGCAATTGTAAATGTGTAGTTTTCCCTATAGCCAATGTATTAGTTTTTTTATTACTTCATAACAGGTTACCACAAAATTAGTGAATAAAAACAACATAAACTTGTTATTGCACATTTCTGTTCCCCAGAAGTTTAACACACATCTTGCTGGGCTTAAGTCAAGGTATCAGTTTCATTTCTTTCTGGAGGCTCAAGGGGAGAACCTGTTCCTTATTTTCCATGTTTCTATAGACCATCTACCCTCATTATCACCTGGGCCCTTCCTCCATCTTCTAAGCCAGCAATGGGAGGAAAGGCATGACAATTCTTTCTCAGATTTCATATCTCTGGTTCTCTGAGATGTTCATCATGTTTAATAATGACTCAAATGATTAGATTGGGCCACCTGGATAATATAGTATACTCTTCTAATCTCAGCTTCCTTAATCTTACTCACATCTGCAGAGTCCCTTTTGCCATGTAAAGCAACACATTCATAGATATCTAGGGTTGGAGTGTGGTCATGATTCCTAAAACAAATTGGAGGAAGTTGAGTGGCCCCTTCTGATATTAGACCTACTGGCCCTCTTGAAATATGTTTATGTTATGTCTCTGCAACTCTGAGTTCCATGCTTCAAAGGCTTTGAAAAACATTTCCAAAGGAGATGACAGTCAACCTTCATTGAATTGATACCTGCATCAGCTAAGAGGCTCTCCTGTTTGCTCCTTCCACCAAAGAGACTGAAAGTAGGATTCCGATATAGGTTTGGATGATTATCCTGTTAACTAAAGGGAAGAAGTTTTTTTTTTTTTTTTTTTCTACAGCATGGAGACATGAAGGAACATGGCAGAAAAGAAAAAATAATTTGAAGAAAATCTAATGGAAAATACTCAGCCATCCCAGACATGAGCATCGAAAACTCATTTCCTTAGAAATAAAAAATTGGGTTATTCATTTGTTAAAGTTTATGAAATAAAAGCTATGTCACTGATTGACTAGATAACAGGAAGAAAACCTTTAGTAACAAATACCACTGAAACTCCTTGACCAGTTGCAGAGATGAACAATATACCATCCACTTGTTTTTATCAAATCTCAAAGGTGTGTGCATGTGTTTAACTTTTCATTTTTTCCTCCACAACTTTAACATATGTCTATTATTGTATTTATGTGTAAAATTTAGAGAATATATTAAATAATATTGAGGCAGAATTGTAAAAGAAATGACAGTTATTCAGAAATCTGAGCTTGAGACTGAATTCAGTCGTTTTCGAACATTAGATTTTATCTCTTGGGGAGAAATATGAGTGAGGTTTTGGTTGAACAAAGAATAGTCAAATGATGTTTAGAGGAGGCATTTATTGTAAATACGGTAAGAAGGACATATTTGTTGTGAAAGTCATGGTATGGACTCTAATGTGTGATATCCAGGCCGTCAGATCTTTCCTATTTCATTGGAAAGCAGCATAATTCTTATAACCCTGAAGCCAAATGTGTGGTTGTGGGGAGGAATTGGAAGACAGATCCTGTCTTTGTGCAGCTAGAGGGTGGTACGTCTTCCAAGCATGTCAAATAATGTCTCCTTTTCCCAAAATTTGAGTCATAAGGAAATGAGGTAAAAGCCAGGGATCACTTACAGATTCTGTACTGCAGGTACCTGAAAGAGGGGAGGTGCGGTTGAGTGTCTGGGTGGTCGTGGTGGGGCATGGTCACACAGCAGCAAACATGTCAGGGGTACCAGTAACATTAGCCTGTTTGTCCAGCATCTCCAACCACTTGCCTCTTCCTCCTCCTAGTTATATGGTGTTTATGGCCATTCAGTAATATACTGGAGGTCATTCTAATACATTTTTATGCTATGCTATTTAAAAATTAACTTTAGTAATTTGCGTCCATAAAACCTAACTTATACAGACAATATTAGATATTGGACAGTGAATCCTTGTCTATAAACCCAATCCTACTTTTTATGCACATTGTAAGGAAGTACAAACAAATGAATTCAGAATTTAACTAAACCCTATGCAGGGTGAGCAAGGCAAAAAAAAAAAAGGAAAATGAACAGGAGAACTGATTATAGCTGCAAGTTCCTAGGTGTCAGAAAAATCTCCATGATGAAGTTTAAATAAGAATGGAGTAATGGATGTTTAGTTTGACTCCAAGCAAGAGGTATCAGATACTGGAAAAGGTTAGAGTGCTTCAGTGCACATGCAGATGCTGATATAGTAATTGCAATTTGCATTGCCACAGTGGTATTGCCTTACAGGTTTGCTCTACCTAGTAAGGGTTAGAAGGAGGGAATTCATTAATCTGTTCATCCTGATGGGAGAATTGTTAAGAAGAAAGATGGCTCTATAACAATTATTCTGTTGCAATAGCATAAACTAGAATTGTCCTTGGCAAAGCAGGATATAGGACCATCCTATGCAATTCAGTCATTCATCAGAAGTATTTATTGAGCCCTCCGTTACATCTAACAACCACAGTTCTTGCAAAGGTAAATAATAGACTACACCTATCCTGGAAAAGCATAATCTCTACTAGAGGGATCAAGCAAGGGAACAACTAATTGTAAAGATAGAGATTGATGTAAGTTTAAGAAAATTGAAAAAAAATTAAAGGTTGGAGGAGTAAGGAAGGAAGATAGCATGTTTGAATGGCCAGGAGACTGATTGCAGGAAGGGCTAATGGACAAGGTGGACAGGTGAAAGCATTGTTTGAGCTGGATTTTAAATGAAGTCAATGAGTATTTGTCATTTTCTAAATATACTTCCCACCACTTTTCACATGTTGCCTTTTTTAATACAGCTACATGAAAATACATGTAAGAAATCCATAGAAGATATACTTTCCTATAATTTCTTACTTTTTAATCTCATAGCATGCTCTGTCTCAATTGCCTAAATAATTTCAGAATGACTATAATATTTTTAACCAAGCATCATCTACTTATGAAATCATTCAGAATACCCCTTCTAACATGGATTTGTTTAATATAGCTTCTTTGGCATCCCTCTAGTAAATTTACAAAGCTCTTTCCACATGCATATAACAATTACGGAAGAAAGTTGGAAATACACACACACACACACACACACACACACACACACACACACTCACACTCTTAGGATATAGGACCATCCTATGCAATTCAGTAAGTCATTCAGTGGCTTCCAAAGAGATTATGAAAGCAACTCATGATTATTTACATAGATTATTACAAATGAGAATAAGCTAAAATATTTGTATAAATAGAAATGCATTAATAAATAACATTATTATTACCAGTGCATATCCTGTCTGTGTAGGAATCAGTGCATTTGTTAACCTATCTACATAGAGAAAGTATTTTAAAATTTGAGGTTTAGGGAGTTCCCATCATGGCTCAGTGGAAACAAATCTAACTAGTATCCATGAAGACTCAGGTTTGATCCCTGGCCTCACTCAGTGGGTTAAGGATCCGGCATTGCCATAAGCTGTGGTGTAGGTCGCAGATGTGGCTCAGATCTGGTGTGGCTGTGGCTGTGGCATAGGCCAGTGGCTACAGCTCCAATCGACCCCTGGCCTTTGAACCTTCATATGCTGTGGGTGTGGCCCTAAAAAAACTAAACTAAACTAAAATTAAAAAGTAAAAATAAAATTAGGAGCTTAGGAATAAATCATTGCAAATTGGTGCTCTGCCCCCAAAGAAAATTAGATATGGAACTAATGCCATATATTTATTAAGGTGTATGTGTTCATATTAACTACTGTGAGCTATCCACTGTTCACAATGTTAATTAAGGGAATTAAGGGTATGTCACAAAAAGAGAAAAAACTGAATCCTGTATTTTTCAAAGAGTTTATAGAAGAGATATATCAAACAATAAATGTGAAATCCTATTGACATAAGAAGGGCTCTGGATAATGAGAAAGAGTAGAGCAAAGTAGGAAAGATTGGGAGGGTTGTCAGAAAGGGATTACAAATCATTTAAGCATTTACTTTATCCATGGTAAGAAAAAGCCTCTTCGAGAAGTTGACATGTGAGCAAAGACTAGAAGGACCCGGAAGGTAGCAAGCAGAGAGGAGTCACTTTTCAAAGAGACAACAGCCAGTTCAGAGCTCTGTGCCGGGAGCGTGTCTGGGATATTTGAGGGAGAGAATGAATGAGGCCAGTGAGCCGGAGTGGAATAGTAGGAGATGAAGTCCGAGCATTAAAAAATGGGGGAAAAAAAGTGTCAGTCCTTGTAGGTCATAAAAAGGATACTGGCATTTACCCTACATAAAATGGAGAGCTTTGGGAAGTTACTGAGCAGAGAAAATGATCTGACTTACAATCTAGAAGGCTCACCCTGGCTGCTTCATTGAGGACAGACTGCAGGGCTATGAATGTGGGAGAAGGGAGGCAGACGTGTTAGGAACGATTACCAACTAGACCAGCTAGGCAGCAATATCTAGTCCCCGTGTCCATGCGTTTGGTTCAGTAGCAGACCAAGCCCAGAGCGCTTTGAGTGAGTTCTGCAGTGGACCCTGGCAGAAGGCAGGGATGCTCCTGCTTTCCCCCCTTCTCTCTTCTCTCCCCCGTATCTCTCAGCTGCCTTTCCCTTTCTTTTACCTTCTTGGCTTCTCCTTTTTACCACCTCTCAGTGTCATCCTCTTCTCTCCTACCTCCTACCTTCTCCCTTCTCTTCCTGCTTTCCTGTTTCAAGAATTTAAAAAGACATCTGAAGAGAAAGACAAATACCATATGATACCATTTATATGTGGAATCAAAAATGTGACACAAATTAACTTATCTATGAAACAGGAACAGACCCACAGAATGGAGAACACACTTGTCTCTGTGTTCTTGTTTGGGAGTTCCCATGGTGGTGAACTTCTCTGTGGGGGTGGGGAGGGTAGGTTGGGAATTTGGGATTAGCAGATGCAAACTATTATACGTAGGATAGGTAAACACCAAGTTCCTACTTAGAGCAGAGGCAACTATATTCAATATCTTATGATAAACTATAAAGGAAATGAGAATGAAAAAGAATATATATATAATATATCATTATATAATGTAGCTGGTTTATATTTATATATGTATATAACTGAATCACTTTGCTATATATTAGAGATTAACACAACATTGTAAATCAACCACACTTCAATAAAACAAATTATCATTATTATTATTATTTTGTCTTTTTAGGGCCCCTCACCCATGGCATATGGAGGTTCCCAGACTAGGGGTCAAATTGGAGCCAGAGCTGCCAGCCTACACCACAGCCACAGCAAAGCCAGATCCAAGCTGTGCCTGCGACCTGTACCACAGCTCACAGCAATACTGGATCCTTCACCCACAGAGCGAGGCCAGGGATGGAACCCCAGTCCTCATGGATACTAGCTGGGTTTGTTACTGCTGCACCATCACGGGAACTCCAAAACAAATTTTAAAAATAAGAACAAAATTAAATAAAAATACATCTGGCTAAGAGCAATAAAATCAGGCTTCAGAGCACAGTCTTCTCGGCTTGCTTTTATGGTTATTTTGATTTCTTGTTTGTATGGGGACCTATGAAATCAGCTGCTGCATTTAAATTAGAGGATTTAGGAATTCCCTTTGTGGAGCAGGGGAAACGAATCCGACTAGGGACCATGAGGTTTCGGATTCCATCCCTGGCCTTACTCAGTGTGTTTAAGGATCGGACATTGCCCTGAGCTGTGGTGTAGGTTGCAGACACGGCTTGGATCTGGCGTTGCTGTGGCTGTGACTTAGGCTGGCAGCTGTATCTCAGATTAGACCCCTAGCCTGGGAATCCCCATATGCCACAGGTGCAGCCCTAAAAAAAAGCAAAACAGCAGCAATGACAACAGCAACAACAACAAAAAACAGACAATAAAACTCAATAAATTAAGGGATTTAAATTTATTTAAATACAATAAGACAAAATAAATAACTTTTGGCTTATTTGATTATTTCATAGCTCCGTAAGGGCAATAAACCATAACATATTAATCTTTATACCTCTCCTACCTCACGCTGTATTGATGCTGTGGTTGCTTATTCAAGTTGATGAAAATGAAACAAGTATTTTATCTAATAGTGCCCATCTTGTTTCAAACAGTGAATTAAGGGCTTATTCCCCACTTAGGACGATAGGTTATTCTCAGCATTGTGATCCTTAATACAGAGATATTAAAACATAAGTTTACACTTAAATTATTATATAAAACAAATTGGGAACAATTTTAAGAGCATCTACTGTAGAGAGATTTGGAGTTTAGAATTCAGATGTCGTGTACAGAATAAATTTAGTTAAGACCAGAATTCTTTATACCACTTATTTGGTAATGTAAAGTCATTATATGTCATCTAATTAAGGCAATTTTGCTAGATTACTCTTAATTTTTTCCTAATCATAAGTTTCTATATTTCTTTTGCTTCTTGTTGAAATAAAAAAAATGTATTCTCTTCCTTGTTAGTTTTTATTCACATTAATTTAGAGTGTCACTAGTAAAAAATTTTGTATTTTGGAGAAGTTCTTAGTATCTTCAGCAAAATTAAATTTTTCTATAGTATCCCAGGTTGTGATTTGTTTTCTTCTCAGGTGCTGCTCTAAAATGCTGTCTGTGTCTGACTTAATAGACTGCCCTGCATTTAGCGTGATTGTTCAACTTGACTTTGAACTCTGAAGCCAAGATGATGGTGGTTTTTAGCAGGAGGTTAGGACAGTACAAATAACTGTTTTTAATATTCTTTTAAAGAGAGACTCTTAACTAACAAACATAAACAAGGTAAAAACAATTCCTTAATTTAAAAAAAAGAAGCAAAATATAAATTAGCTGGAGTTTTAACATTAAGTCTATCGTCTGTCTTAACCTCTGTTTTGCCTCCCTTCTCAAATGATGGGACTATCTTTCCTTTTTGCATTAGTGCACATAAGGGATTCAACTAAACCAGGTAAATCCTGGTTGGGCATCATCCGTCATGGAAAGACAGGGATAGCTGTAGTTAGTAGCCATGGGTCCCAGTTTATGCTAAGGATATAAAACTGGAAATTTCCTGGCTGTGTCATCTCCTCAAGCTCTGGCTTTCCTGATAGAATTAGACACAGTTGTCTGTCAGGTTCCTTTGCTTTCCTGATGAGTAGACAGAATTATCTTTTGTGGTCCTTCGATTTCACCCTCTACATACACATACTACTTCCTGCCTAGAATTAGAGCCATTGTCTTGTGATACAAGGCAAAGTGCTCTTCCCCTACAGAAGGGTTTACAGAGCCTGCATCTCTAATGAAGTGATCAATCAGCTTCACCATCTACAAACTATCTTCAGGCTTCTTATCATGTAAGTGAATTCACCTCTTATTACTTTGTTTTTAAGATTTTCTGTTACTTGCAGCTAACTCAGACATTAACTGGTCCAGCAATCTTGCAAGTTTCTTTTTATAGTTTGTAGTTTCTGATACCTCTTCCTTTATCTTCCTCGTCTAGAGTAACAGTGTTTTTCACTTTCCAAAGAATGCAGGGACTGTATCTTCCAAAGAATGATACCTTAAAAAAAAAAAGCCTTACTTTTATTATTTTTAGTAAGATAAGAAAATTTCAGGAGCCCACCATATTTCTAAGGTTAGTCAAAAAGGTTAGCATTTCCTCATATTCCTTAACATGGAAATAGGAAAATGCTGAGGAATAAATTCCACAAAATACTCAAATCATATCTCAGTAATTCCCACTTGATGTTGTATGGTCCTTTGATAAACACAAGTATGGACCTCAGAGATAGTGTACTTTGTTTGAACTTGGGACAGGCACAGAGAGGTGGAGCTCAGCCCATAGCCATGCCTTTGGGGAACAAACCACTGCAAATAGTTGCTCGCTTGAGTACAGTGGTTCCTTCAGGGAGACGATTACATGGCAAGGCAGGAATTGCAGGGTCCATGGAGTGAGAGATGTGATGGAAGGTATAGGTAATGCAATCCTTTCATGACCTTGGCTTCTTTTAGTTTCCCACTTTCAATGTCTACCATCTCATCAAGCCCACTTTGGTGACATTTTGTTTTTGTTTCATGAAGCCTGTGTCTACACTTGAGCCTATGTGATAAATGGCTCTGTCTGTGCCCTTCTAGCCTCTCTTCTGTCTTAACTCCTCTCTCTAAACAAATACGATCCTACTGTGTAACCCTTGCGATTTCATGAAATGGAGAGAAAATGAAGAAACATGTAGGTGAAAACGATTTCTAATCCTTCTGTTTCAAGTTGCTGTCATATTGTGTTTTTTCCCTCAACATATTTTATTTTGGCTGTAAAACACTTTCATTGAGGTACAACATAAAAAGCTAGGTTATAGATGGAGGGTTTTTTTTGTTTTATTTTGTTTTTTTGTTTGTTTGTTGCTTTTTAGGGCTGCAAGTACAGCATATGGAAGTTCCTAGGCTGGGCGTGTTATCAGAATTGGCAGCCGCCGGCCTACACCACAGCCATAGCAATGCAGGATCCAAGCTGCGTCTGCAACCTACACTACAGTTAATAGCAACATAGGATCCCCAACCCACTGAGCAAGACCAGGGATCAAACCCACATCCTCATGGATACTAGTTAGCTTCTTAACCCATTGAGCCACAGTGGGAACCCCTAGATGGAGGGTGAAAACTCCTAGATGGAGTTTTAACAGGAAATTATTCAGCTCAGTCATTTCTCTCCCAAAAGACATACTCTGATATGTGGAAATTTAAAATGACTGTAAGAGGAATGGTACCATACATGATTGGGAACCTTAACCTTACCCTTTCTTTGGGGTTATGTCAGTCTTTATTATGTGTCAAATCAGCAACTCCCAATTGTTCTCCCTTCACCTTGGAATTGGGCACTGCATAAAGGAATTTATTTTTTTTTTCTATTAGTAAAATTTTAAATGGCCGTCACACTGTGAGGTAAAACAATGCTTTGCCGTTGTTAAGTAGATGTACACTGAAAGCAGAAAGTGGCCATGCCCTTGACCTTGTATCTGGGGGTCTAATACTCACAAATGTTATACCAAATCCCTGTATACTCCCTGAAGAGTATGGTTTCAAAATGAATGTAATATGTGTTTTGAGGGAATGCTATTTGTCACACACTTTTCTGTTTTAAATTTGTGGAATGTTTCATTCGGAGTGTATGGAATTATATAGCATATGATTTTTCGGAGTCCTTTGAGATCAGCAAGTCCAACCTTCTCCATATGCAGACCAGAATACTGAGACCTCCACAGCCATGTAATCAGTGGTGGTGTCACAATACCCTCTATCAAAGGGAAAACAATGCCAAGCACTATCTCTCCTCACCATTCCCACCATAAATTACTGACTTAGGAGCAAATCCGGCAAAGGCCTCGGAGTTACTGAATTACAGAACAGTGTCTAGCAGGCTCCTTGCCTTTCTAACATCACATACATTTAAATCTTCCGTATAAAAACAGCCAAATATATGAGGAGAATATTTTCTAAGATTTCTAAACCCCAATTCCTAAAATTATGTATTTAAAATAAATGAAACGACACCTGAATAATAACGGAGTGTATGGGGTATCATGAATAAAACTCACATTTATTACCATTAAACATCAGCCACTTGAATAAAATTAATATTTTATTCATTATTTATTTATTTTACTTATTTATTACTTGAATATTACATTTGTTCATGTAGACGATTTTTTGAAAGGAGATGCTTCTTTTTGTTTTCATCGCAGATTTCCTTTCTTCATTATATGTAGCATAGTGCATTATCCATCCTTAATACTTTACCCGTCTTGGCCTGAACACACAGCAGTCAAGTATTTGGACGCATGATTTGAGGTTAAAAGGCTTAGTACAGGGACATAGTACAGTTTTTGTTTTTGTTTTTGTTTCTGCTTTTTTAAGACTTTATGTCTTTAAAAAAAAAAAAATTCACAAATGGTGTTTTACAGTATAAGAGCTAAAAAGTCTTATTAGTGACACTTGAAGTTTTATAGTAGCTGTGCTCTCTACTTGCCAGCGATCATTAAGTGAATAAAGCATCCATCAGTGATATGGAAATTAGTCCTGTTCATAAATCATTCTGCTCAATCTGTTACCAGAGGTGAGCTAAATGAACATTTTAGGATCATCTATAAAAATTTAAGACCAGGAGCAGGAATGATTTTCTCAATCTCTTAAGCAGTTAGAACTAGATAGAAATTTTGTCAGTTTCTTATCTCATTTTGCAAAGCATATGATCTAAACAGGTATACCTCCCTGTGCATATGCCATGACTTTTACCCAGAGTAATTTTATTTTATTCAATAGGATACTTTTATGAGTGAGAAAAGTGTTCACTTGGAGAGAAAAATGGCACATGCTTGTCTCTATCCCTGGTTACTTTTCTTCTCTTCATTCGTAGCATCTTCCACTCTACCCCCACCCCGGCACCCCAGTGCTCTCATGCCCTTGTGGTTTGCTTAGAAGGCCCTTCTCTGGGAGTTCCCATCGTGGCTCAGCAGTAACAAACCCGACTAATATACATGAGGATGCAGGTTCAATCCCTGGCCTCCCTCAGTGGGTTAAGGATCCAGTGTTGCCCTAAGCTGTGGTGTAGGTCGATCCTGCGTTGCTGTGGCTGTGGTGTAGGCTTGCAGCTCCAATTCGACCCCTAGCCTGGGAACTTGCAAATGCCATGAGTGTGGCCCAAAAAAACACAAAAAATAAAATAAAAAGAAGGCCCTTCTCTGAGCCCTGGAAATGTTTATTTAACTCTACGCCAGATCATATTTTATGGAATTTTGAAATTAAACTCTTCGTGCTTGCCTGGTCTGGATGGTAAAACATACCTAACTTGGCAGGCTAAGAAAGAAAGAGAGCCTCCCTGACAGAGAGTCTTTTGGAAGTCATGACCCCAGGAAATCAAACAACCGTATTTAGAAATATCTCCTGTTCTCTCTCCTTAAAAACATTCTTTCCCTCAGTAATAGGCTGAAATGTAAAATGAGAGCATTTCAAAAGCTACAACCAAAGAGAGAGAAAAGAATGTGGCTACTCTCATGGAAAAATACCATTCTGCACTTTAAATGATTCACCATTTTCTGCTCTACAAATGGTGATTTTTCTCAACAATATTAACTGCTAATTAATGAGAAACATATAAAACAAAAATATCCAATATTTTGTTACAATGAATATGTTGATCCTCCTGGAAGAATTATTCACAGGAGTTAGAATTGGGGCCGATTTTAAATACTGCAGGGGAACTTGTTTCAGTTCAATTGATTTGAAACAGACCTTTCCAAAGATGGAAGGTATTACTCTGGAAGATAGCGAATCACGGACGATATCATGGCCAGACTAGATATTCATTCGGAAGGGATTTTTGTCATGAGGATTCAAATCGTCAACTATATATAGACCCTAGGAGTTTATGACTATGTTATCAAGTTGAGTAATCATCCAACTAGCTGGTTTATGAAGATGTTTTTCATGGATGCTAAGGTTTTTAGCTCTACCACAGAGGCATCAAAGGTAATTTTAGTTGTGAACTCAAGGCATCTCTAATGTGTGTCTAACTTTGTCAAAAGCTTGGTCAGTATTCAAATTGCTGACATTTTCATAGCCTCAATTCCAGTTCCTGGCCAGTTTTACTAAAGGAAGAGGTCATTAAAAATATATTTGTTTCATAAAGAGCTTTCCTGTTCTTGTTTTAAAAAACCAGGAGGTAAGTGTAATCCTTCACAGGAATCATTGTCAGGCAGCACCTCCAGCCACGCTGCTTGTGATTCACTTCAGGCTCCACCACATACTAACTGTGAGGCTATAGAAAATTAAATGAACTTGCCCCATCTATGCATTTATTCATTTTTCTGGAAAATTGGGGGTGATATTTTTAATCTTCTTCATAGGGTTTTGAGAGATTAAAATTAATACTTACAAAATGTGTAGAGCCGGGGACTGACATTTGTATTCACATAATAAGTATTGACTATTACTTTCAGAATACAGACCAAGTATTTTGCAATCAGATATTAGATGCTCCTTTCTTCCCGACTTTATTCCTACTTAGAAGTTACAAGTCCACTTCTTTTTGTTTTGCTTGACTTTTCTGTCATAAAACTTCTGGGTTTCCTTCTTAACTCTCCTGTGGACATCCCGAATAGAAACTGGATTCATCCCAACCGTTCTTAGATCATTTGGGGGGTGATATAATTTGTATTCATTTCCTTGCACCAAACAATAAAAACATTTTTTCTTTCCATTTCTCTTTTCCTGTCTCTCATATTCTATACCTTTTTTTTCTTCCCAGCCAAATACCCTATGATCTTCATGGTTTCTGTCCACCAGACTTCAAAGGGAAGGATGGGACATCTTGTTACCAATTCTTCCAGAGCGGAAATCACAGGGTTAGCCAGGTTCTTTCCAATTAACACTCCAGATTACACTGGCGAGGTGTGAGCTTCAGTGTTCTGTTCTCTGCTGTCAGACCTGGTTAAAAAAAAACAAAAAAAATCTGTCAAAAATAGCCTGCAGAGATTCACATGACCTTGGGTATCATTGAAGATGTAAATGCTTTCCAAAGTGTTTAGACAGAAATGACAAAATGCTTTTGTGACTGGAGCTGCAACTAGTAAATCATACATTTTTGTTTCATTCCCCTATGGTGATTTCTTTTTTTTTTTTCTTTAACTTGGTGAAGGAGAGAGGAAATAGCCCACTCCTACTCCAAGTAAGAAGTGACAACTGTGACTGTCATTAATAAATAAAATAAATAAATAAATAAATAAATAAATAAAATTCAAGCACGAAGCACCTTTATTTTATGAGAGCAATTTGGAATCTCAATTTGAAAGTGCAATGTCCTCAGAAACAGGCAAAATATTCTGTAGTGAAGGTGGATAAGGATCCCATAGCTGTTGGATTGAATTACATTGCTCGGTGGCTTTATTGCTTTGAGGAAGTAGAAGCCAGGTTTCTTCTGTATGTCCTTGAAAAATAAGCATTTCTGTTTGTTTGTTTTTTTCTTCACTGTTACTTGGGGAAAAATAGAGAAGTGTGTTTATCCAAACATGGAGAACAAAACAATATGCATGCATATATTTACATCTTACCTGTCTGTATATATCTATGAGTAAGTAATCATATCGACTTGCATGTAATTTTCCAAACATGTTTCATTCTCAGGCCCCTCCATCCTTTGCAGTTGCTGTTCTCTTACCTGACATTGCCTCTTTTTGCTGTATGTCCAATGTATGTTCTTTCTCTTTCTTGGAGACTTCATGCGTGTGTTTTAACATCTGTGAAGCCTTCCTGGCCTCCTTTCAGTAAATTTCCTGCAGCACTTCTTTTCCTGGACTTCCATAAATCTCTATTAAAGTCATTTACTGCACTCTGATACTTTTGAAAGTATTCATCTTCCCACACTGACACCAAGCTCCATTAAACCAGATTATATCTAATCTTCCTTTATGTTTTTATATGATATGTATCCCACACTATACATTCAGTAAATATTTATGTATATTCAAATATGTCACTTGTATATGTATAAATATGTATATGTATACACATATACAATATAAAAAGGTATAAAAGGACAAAAGAGACACATATGAATAGTTTTAGGTACATAATGCTTGCTTAACTATACCTTGTAAAAATCTGTGACAGAATACTATAGTTCAGAAAATTTGCATCATCAGGTTTGCACTCTGTTTCTTAGAAAATTAAGTTTCTCTACATTTAATCAAGGAACTAAATACTTGGTTTCCTACCTCAAACATGTACTTTCTCAAGTGCTGGTACTACATTTTGTTACCACCATCTTTTCATTAACTTCTCTGAGATAGAAACACATACCTCACAGTCTCCTTAGTGAGGAAAAATCAGTAGAGAGTATGACAAAGAAAGAGCCAAATCAAATACTACTGATCCACAGTTTCTTTCCAAATTCCACCTATTCTACAGCTCACTGATTATTTCACACTTAGTTACAAGCTCTAATTCTTCAAGATGCCTTTATCCTATTTCCTTTGCCTTTAATAGTTATCAGGGCTCTTCATCTATTCCATACAGTGTACACCTTACACAGAATACATACAATAAAATTAACCTGGAAAGTCATATTTTTTTTTACATTTTAAAATTAAAGTATAGTTGATTTACACTGTTGTGCCAATTTCCACTGTACAGTAAAGTGACCCAGTCATACGTGTATACATACATTTCTTTTCTCATATTATCTTGCACCGTGGTCTATCCCAAGAGATTTTATATAGTTCCTTGTGCTGTAAGTAGGACCTTATTGCTTATCCATTCTAAATTAGAATGTCGTATTTATTCTGAATAAGGAAAAATGCCTTCACCCTTTGCTCCTAGGTATGTACCTAGTCTGTTTATATTAATTTTAATAATGACGTTTAATCTACCTTTTTTTCAAATTATTGTGAAGTAGAATCTTTCAATGGAGAGATAAATTTATCAATTCTAGTAGTTGTTCTCATCTTACCATGATTGGAAGGCTAATTCTTTAGGAAACTTGTTTTCAGCTATTTTCTTATAGGGTCTTTTCCTCTTTATCAAGGAATATAGATTGAGCACCTAGCCTAAAGTAGGCAGCATGCTAGGAAATAAGGAAAAAGATGGAAAAGCTCAGTTCCTATACTCCAGACAGCTTTCCCTCTGGAGGGTCACAGGCCCACAGGTAAGCAATTATAAGTAAAAAGTGTTATGGCACCTCAGAGAGGATGTCAGTCAAGAATCCTAGAGGAGGAGTTCCTGTCGTGGCGCAGTGGTTAACGAATCTGACTAGGAACCATGAGGTTTCGGGTTCGATCGCTGGCCTTGCTCAGTGGGTTAAGGATCCGGTGTTGCCATGAGCTGTGATGTAGGTTGCAGATGTGACTCAGATCCCATGTTGCTGTGGCTGTGGTGTAGGCCTGTGGCTACAATTCTGATTCAACCTCTAGCCTGGGAACCTCCATATGCCCTGGGAGCAGCCCTAGAAAAGGCAAAAAGACCAAAAAAAAAAAAAAAGAATCCTAGAGGAATCATCATCATCATAGTGTTTTTACTTACAGAGTATATTGTATCTATTGCATGGCATTCTTCCCCATACTTACTGACACACCCATATGTACATCATGAAGGTCAAAAGAAAGCTAATGGAACAATGAGGAAAAGCTAAAATGTTGAGAACTATACCAATACAATCAGTATTATTTGATGCACTTACTATATGACTTTTTTTTTTGTCTTTTTACTTTTTCTAGGGCTGCTCCTGCGGCATATGGAGATTCCCAGGCTAGGGGTCAAGTTGGAGCTGTAGCTGACAGCCTACGCCAGAGCCACAGCAACACGGGATCCAAGCCGCGTCTGCGACCTACACCACAGCTCAAGGCAACGCCAGATCTCCAACCCACTGAGCAAGGCCAGGGATTGAACCCGCAGCCTCATGTTTCCTAGTCAGATTCTTTTTTTTTTTTTTTTTTTTTTTTTTAAAGAGAATGCCACCGTTTATTTCTCTCTTCAGAAGAACTTTAAGCCACAGCCATACCTCGATTCTCTTCTCTCTCATTTTTTTTTATAATTTTTTTTTTATTTTCCAACTGTACAGCAAGGGGGTCAGGTTATCCTTACATGTATACATTACAATTACATTTTTTCCCCCACCGTTTCTTCTGTTGCAACATGAGTATCTAGACAAAGTTCTCAATGCTATTCAGCAGGATCTCCTTGTAAATCTATTCTAAGTTGTGTCTGATAAGCCCAAGCTCCTGATCCCTCCCACTCCCTCCCTCTCTCTCCCATCAGGCAGCCACAAGTCTCTTCTCCAAGTCCATGATTTTCTTTTCTAAGGAGATGTTCATTTGTGCTGGATATTAGATTCCAGTTATAAGTGATATCATATGGTATTTGTCTTTGTCTTTCTGGCTCATTTCACTCAGTATGAGATTCTCTAGCTCCATCCATGTTGCTGCAAATGGCATTATGTCATTCTTTGTTATGGCTGAGTAGTATTCCATTGTGTATATATACCACCTCTTCCAAATCCAATCATCTGTCGATGGACATTTGGGTTGTTTCCATGTCTTGGCTACTGTGAAGAGTGCTGCAATGAACATGCGGGTGCACGTGTCTCTTTTAAGTAGAGTTTTGTCCGGATAGATGCCCAAGAGTGGGATTGCGGGGTCATATGGAAGGTCTATGTATAGATTTCTAAGGTATCTACAAACTGTTCTCCATAGTGGCTGTACCAGTTTACATTCCCACCAACAGAGCAGGAGGGTTCCCTTTTCTCCACAGCCCCTCCAGCACTTGTTATTTGTGGACTTATGAATGATGGCCATTCTGACTGGTGTGAGGCGGTATCTCATGGTAGTTTTGATTTGCATTTCGCTTATAATCAGCAATGTTGAGCATTTTTTCATGTGTTTGCTGGCCATCTGTATATCTTCTTTGGAGAAATGTCTATTCAGGTCTTTTGCCCATTTTTCCATTGGTTGACTGGCTTCTTTGCTGCTGGGTTGTATAAGTTGTTTATATATTCTAGAGATTAAGCCCTTGTCAGTTGCATCTTTTGAAACTATTTTCTCCCATTCTGTAAGTTGTCTTTTTGGTTTCTTTTGGGTTTCCTTTGCTGTGCAAAAGCTTTTCAGTTTGATGAGGTCCCATGGGTTTATTGTTGCTCTAATTTCGATTGCTTTGGGAGACTGACCTGAGAAAATATTCATGATGTTGATGTCAGAGAGTGTTTTGCCTATGTTTTCTTCTAGGAGTTTGATGGTGTCCTGTCGTATATTTAAGTCTTTCAGCCATTTGGAGTTTATTTTTGTGCATGGTGTGAGGGTGTGTTCTAGTTTCATTGCTCTGCATGCAGCTGTCCAGGTTTCCCAGCAATGCTTGCTGAATGGACTTTCTTTTTCCCATTTTATGTTCTTGCCTCCCTTGTCAAAGATTAATTGACCATAGGTGTCCGGGTTTATTTCCGGGTTCTCTATTCTGTTCCATTGGTCTGTCTGTCTGTTTTGATACCAGTAGCACACTGTTTTGATGACTGTGGCTTTGTAGTATTTCTTGAAGTCTGGGAGAGTGATGCCTCCTGCTTGGTTTGTGTTCCTCAGAATTGCTTTGGCAATTCTGGGTCTTTTGTGGTTCCATATAAATGTTTGGATTGTTTGTTCTAGATCTGTGAAAAATGTCATGGGTAATCTGATAGGGATTGCATTGACTCTGTAGATTGCTTTGGGTAGTATGGCCATTTTTACAATATTGATTTTCCCAATCCAGGAACATGGACTATCTTTCCATTTCTTTACATCTTCTTTGATTTCTTTGATGAAAGTTGTATAGTTCTCAGCATATAGGTCCTTTACCTCCTTGGTCAGGTGTATTCCGAGGTATTTGATTTTGTGAGGTGCAATTTTAAAAGGTGTTATATTTTTGTATTCCTTTTCTAATATTTCCTTGCTGGTATACAGAAATGCAACTGACTTCTGAATGTTAATCTTATATCCTGCTACTTTGCTGAATTTATTAATCAGTTCAAGTAGTTTTTGGGTTGAGTCCTTCGGGTTTTCTATGTATAGTATCATGTCATCTGCATACAGTGACAGTTTGATCTCTTCTCTTCCTATATGGATGCCTTTTATTTCTTTTGTTTGTCTAATTGCTGTGGCTAGGACTTCCAAAACTCTGTTGAAGAGCAGTGGTGAGAGTGGGCATCCCTGTCTTGTTCCAGATTGGAGTGAGAAGGCTTTCAGTTTTTCCCCATTGAGGATTCTATTTGCTGTGGGTTTCTCATAAATGGCTTTGATTATGTTCAGGAATGTTCCCTCTATACCCACTTTGGCGAGGGTCTTGATCATGAATGGATGTTGGACTTTGTCAAATGCTTTTTCTGCATCTATTGAGATGATCATATGATTTTTGACTTTTTTTTTGTTAATGTGGTGTATGATGCTGATTGATTTGCGTATGTTGAACCATCCTTGTGAACCTGGGATGAACCCAACCTGGTCATGGTGTATAATTTTTTTGGTATGTTGTTGGATTCGGTTGGCTAAGATTTTGTTGAGAATTGTTGCATCTATATTCATCACTGATATTGGGCGATAGTTTTCTTTTTTGGTGTTATCTCAGTCTGGTTTTGGAATGAGGGTGATGGTGGCATCATAGAATGTCTTTGGGAGTATTCCTTCTTCTTCAACCTTTTGAAAGAGTTTAAGGAGGATGGGCACCAATTCCTCTTTATATGTTTGATAAAATTCACCTGTGAAGCCATCTGGTCCTGGACTTTTATTTGTAGGCAGTGATTTTATGACCTCTTCAATTTCATTTCTAGTGATCGGTCTGTTCAGTTGGTCTGTTTCTACTTGGTTCAGTTTTGGCAGGCTGTAAGATTCTAGAAAATTGTCCATTTCTTCCAGATTGTCAAACTTGTTGCCATATAGTTGTTCATAGTATTCTCTTGTGGTTTTTTGTATTTCTGCTGTATCCGTTGTGATTTCTCCTTTTTCATTTCTAATTTTGGTTATTTGGGTTCTTTCTCTCCTCTTTTTAGTGAGTCTGGCCAGGGGTTTGTCAATTTTGTTCACCTTGTCAAAGAACCAGCTCTTGGTTTTATTCATTTTCTCTATTGTTTTTTGAGTCTCTATTTTATGGATATCTTCTTTGATCTTTCTAATTTCCTTCCTTCTGCTGACTTTAGGACTTTTTTGTTCTTCTTTTTCTAATACGTTTAGGTGGAGGGTTAAGTTGTCCACTTGGGATCTTTCTTCTTTTTTGAGAAAGGCCTGTATTGCTATAAATTTCCCTCTGAGCACTGCTTTCGCAGCATCCCATAGATTTTGAGCGGTTGTGTCTTCATTATCATTTGTTTCAAGGTAGTTTTTAATTTCCTTCTTGATTTCCTCATTGACCCATTGGTTTTTTAGTAGCATGTTGTTTAGTCTCCATGTAGTAGGTTTTTTCTCTTTCCTTTTCCCATGGTTGATTTCTAATTTCATGGCATTGTGGTCAGAGAAGATACTTGAGGTAATTTCTATGCTCCTAAATTTATTGAGGTTAGCTTTGTGTCCCAATATGTGGTCGATTCTTGAGAATGTTCCATGAGCATTTGAGAAGAATGTGTATTCTGCTTTTTTTGGAAGTAGTGTCCTGAATATATCAATGAAGTCTAACTTTTCTATTGTTTCCTTTCAGATCTCTGTTGCTTTATTGGTTTTCTGTCTAGAGGATCTGTCCTTTGATGTGAGGGGGGTATTAAGGTCTCCTACTATGATTGTATTCTTATCAATATCTCCCTTTATGTTTGTTAATATTTGTTGTATGTATCTGGGTGCTCCTGTATTTGGGGCATATTTGTTGATGATAGTAACATCCTCTCCTTGGATGGATCCCTTAATCATTAAGTAGTGTCCTTCTTTGTCTCTCTTTATGTCTTTTGTTTTAAAGTCTATTTTGTCTGATATGAGTGTTGTGACTCCTGCTTTTCTGTCATGTCTATTGGCGTGAAATATTTTTCCCCACCCTTTCACTTTCAATCTATATGTATCCTTTGTCCTAAGGTGAGTTTCTTGTAGGCAGCATATTGAAGGTTTTTGCCTTTTTATCCACTCAGCCACTCTGTGTCTTTTGATTGGGGTATTCAGTCCATTGACATTTAAGGTGATAATTGATAGATGATTATTTATTGCCATTTGAACCTCGTGTTCCAGTTGATTCTATGGTTCTCCATTCTTCCTTTCTTTTTTTTTTTTAGTTGGATGTGTCCTGTTATTATCTGCTTGAGTGTAATTTTTTTTTCATTTTTTGTGAATGCAATGTTTAGTTTTGGCTTGTGGCTGCCCTGTTTTTTAAGTATGCTAACCCCTTCCCATAATTGTGTGTTTTAGCCTGATGGTCCTGTAAGTTGAAACACTTCATTACTATATTAAAATTAAGAAGAGAAACATACAAACAAACAAAAAGGGTTATTTACTTCCTAACATCCCTTGCCCACATTTTATGGTTTTGATGACTCTTTTGTATTTTTTTCTTTTTAATTTTATTTTGTTTGAGGCCTGTTCATGATTAAAGCTGTATGCTGGCTTATTTGAGTGACTGCTCTCTGATTGCGGTTTCCTCAGTCCTAGTTCTTCCTCTTCTTTTTTTTTTTCTTTTCTTTTTTCTTCCCTTTCCTTCCTTTCTTTTTGGTTTAGAGAAGCCCTTTCAATAATTCCTTTAACCTGGGTTTTGTGTTTCAGTATTCTTTAAGTTTTTGTTTGTTGGAAAAAGTTTTTATTTCCCCTTCTATTTTAAATAATATTCTTGCTGGATAGAGTATTCTAGGTTGCATATTTTTTCCTTTGAACACTTTAAATATCTCTTGCCATTCCCTCCTGGCCTGTAGTGTTTCTGTAGAGAAGTCAGCTGATATTCTTATGGGGGCTCCCTTGTAGGTAACATTCTGTTTTTCTCTTGCTGCCTTTAAGATCCTCTCTTTATCACTAACTTTTGCCGTTTTTATTATGATGTGTCTTGGTGTGGGTCTGTTTGGGTTCAGTTTGTTTGGGGCCCACTGTGCTTCTTGTATCTTGAACCCAGTATCCTTTAGATTTGGGAAGTTTCCATCGATAATTTCTTCAAATATATTTTCCATCCCCTTATCTTTTTCTACTCCTTCTGGAATTCCTATTATGCGTAGATTGGCCCACTTTATATTATCCCATAGGTCTCTTATATTGCTTTCCAGTTTTTTGATTTGGTTTTCTGTCTGTTGACCGGATTGAGTGATTTCCATTATTCTATCTTCCATATCACTGATTCATTCTCTGCATTATTCATTCTGGTTTTTACTGCCCTTAGTTCCATTTGCATCTCTGCAAATGAATGTTCTAGTTTTTCTTGGCTCCACCTTATATGTTCTAGTTCCTTTCTGAGGGTATCTGCATTACTGTTCATATCTTCTCTTAATTCCTTCAGCATTTTCACTATTTCTCTTTTGAACTCCAGGTCTGTCAGACTGCAGAGATGTGTTTCATTGTTGACTGCTTTAGGTGAGTTCTCCTGTTGGTTAGACTGGGGGTGGTTTCTCTGCTTCTTCATCTTGCTTGTTGTTTTCTTTCTCCTGAGGGAGTTGTACTCTCCGTTATTGGGCAGTGTTTGCCTTGTCACTGCTGTGGAATGTTTCCTGAGGGCTGGCATTGTTGGTCAATCTTTTTTGAGGCAGTGTGGCTTTTCTGGAGTGTTGATGGGGCTAACAGGGTTTCTTTGAAGCAAAGGAGGGCTTCCTGAGGGCAGACAGGACTGGGAGGTCCACACCACGATGGTAGCAGATTTCACTTGGTCAGGCAGCGCTTGCTCTGGTATTTTTAGGCTGTGGGGTTCTTGCAGGGGGTTGGTGGTGTTGGGCATGGGTTCCTCAGGAGTGCAGCACCCCCTGGGGGCTGGAGCAGCTATCTGGGTCACTGAGAACCTAAGAGGCTCTTCCCTAGGGCAGCCCAACTCAGAAGGACGGCCTGAGAATGTAGGCGGATCTTTTCACAGTCTGGCCGAGCTTGTTGCAGCTTTTCTGGGCTGCAGGGGTTCTTCTAGGTGGCTGGTGGTGCTGAGCAGCTATTCCGCGGGAGTGGGGCACCCCCTGGGGGCTTGGGCGGGTAGCAGGGCCGCTGGAAACCCAAGAGGCTCCTCCCCAGGGCAGCCCAACTCAGAAAGACCGTCTGAGATCTTTTTCCGACTCGGCCAGGCTTGTTGCAGCTTTTCTGGGCTGCAGGGGGTCTTGCCTGGAGCTGGCAGTCCTATGCAGCTGATCCACTAGGGCACCCCCTGGGGGCTAGGGCTGGTAGCAGGGCCGTTGGAAACCCAAGAGGCTCCTCCCCGGGGCAGCCCGACTCAGAAAAACCATCCGAGAATTAGGCAGATCTATTCTCGGCCTGGCTAGGCTTGTTCTAGCTTTTCTGGGCTGCAGGCCTTTTCTTGGGGGCTGGTGGTGTTTGGTGTTGCTCTCCGGAAGTATAGCCCCTCCAAAGGGCAAGCAGGCCTGTGCAGGGTCAGCCCCTGTGGTGGTAGGCAATTGTTGAGGCCAGCCCTCCTGGATGGCAGGCAGCCCCAGGTTCTGCGAGAGCGTAGGGGGTTGTGGGGGTGGGGGGAGGGGATGCACTGGGAAGCACAGCTTTCAGCTAGCTAGCGGGCCTGTAAGCTTGCTGTGGCGTGGGGGGTATTCTATGGGGACCCACCCCTTCTCTCCCCTCCCCAGCATGGGCACAGACCAGGCTCTTTTCCCAGGTTCCCTCTGATGCGGCTTTCCACTTCCCTGCCCCTAGAGTATTGCTCCCTTCCTCTGCGACAGCTTTGTTTTCTAGTCTCCCAGGCAGTCTCTGCCCCGTCAAATGGTTTCTAGAACTCCCAAGCAGTTTCCGCTCCGCCCCGCCCCCCCCCAGCCCGATCTCGGGGGCTAACCTCTGGAGCTGAGGTCTCAGTGCCCAGCCCCCATCCAGGCATCCCCTGTCACTTTCCCGGGGACTAACCTTCGGAGGCGAGGTCTCGGTGCCCAGCCCCCACCCAGGCATCTCAATTTTTGGTGACTGTGCCCGTAGTTCAGATGATCCGTTCGGTTCTTGATCGGCTTTTCCGTACTCCAACTTACTGCTCCACTCTTCTCTGCATCTGGAGATTCCTCCGGTTCGTTTGATCTTTCCCCCGTGTAGGTGACTTTCCAGGCTGCGGGATCCCTTTCTCCTCCGCAGTTCCCTTTCGGGAGCGCCCGTCCCGCTCGGATTCACCTTCTCTCACTCTCCTCTTTTCTCCCGTTCTGCCCAGTAACGTCAGGAACTTCTTGCCGTTATTGGAGTTAAGGTTCCTCTGCCAGTGATTGGTTGCTGTTCTGTGCGAGTCATTTATTCTGTAGATGTGCTTTTTTTGTTGTGTTTGTGGGAGAGGGTGAGCGTGTCCCCCTACTCCTCCGCCATCTTGTCCTCTCCCCCTAGTCTGATTCTTTAACCACTAAGCCACGACGGGAACTCTAATGACTTTTTAAATTTAAATGTCCTCCAGGTAACTTCTAAGAGTTTTAGATGAATTGTTAAAAAAATCACCTTTAGAAACTCTGATAAACCTATTATATCTATAGCTGTCTATATATCAATATATCTGTAGCGGTATCTGTACACACATGTATATACATATAAACTTATGCAAAGATACATAATTCTGCAAAGTAGTATTGATGAGAAATTATAAAATTAAAACACCATGCACTTAGGTAAATGTGTCGGTACTGTTAGGCACTTTTTTTTTAATGAAGACCAATGTGTAGAAAAGCCAAAGAATATCATGATCACATGTGTGTACACTAACACATACACACACACACATGTGCATGCTCACACATTCACACACATACATATACATACACATACAGACAGGACAATACCTGGTACATTTTATTTTTAGGCCTGGCCTGCCTTAGATTTGTTACTCATTTATAGAGATCATATTCTAATGCTAAAATACTCTGATCTCTCTTGGCCGACATCAGTTACTATGTAATAATAACTTAATCATATTATGTTATCAGTACAGTTTAACTTTGCATCACATTGCTGATTAAAATCAATGTTATACGGATCCAAGGACAAGAAAAATCTCTTATTGATGTTCTTGCCAATATTTAAGAGATGTGAAAAGCAAATAATACAGAAAGATTACTGAAACATTATACAAATCCATGTGGTCCTGAAAAAACATATTCAGGCTATACTGAGTGTGTTCTTAAAGATACCTGGTGCTGTATTTATAAATTGTGGTAATGACTAATACTCTGTACAATATGCTAGTGTAACCCATATGACATGAAGTATAACTTTTTTTTTTGGTCTCTTTTTATGGCCGCAACCAAAAACAATTCCCAGGCTAGGAGTCATATCAGAGCTGCAGCTGTCAGCCTATACCACAGCCATAGCAGCACCAGATCCGAGCTGCATCCTCAACCTAAGCTTCATGTTGTGGCAATGCTGAATCCTTAACCAGGTGGGCAAGGTCAGGGATCAAACCTGCATCCTCACAGAGACATCAAGTCCTTAATCCACTGATCCACAGGGGTAGGTCCCCCTTTTTAAATTAGCATTGAGATTCTGGTGCTCATATAAACAGAGAAAGGGGACCCACTTTCAGAATTCTCTCTCAATACACCACATTATACCATTAGTTGAAGTTAAAGCAATTAGCATGAATTCAGGCTAAAGATTGGAATCTTTTGTCATTGTCCTTTGTGGCCAAGAATCTATTATATCGGAGAGAGAATACTGACTTGAGGAGTTTAATATGAGTCAGAAAGAAAAAAAGCCAACTAGTCTCTCTAGAGAGACCGAAGCTAGAACGCTTGATCTAATGGCTGTATAAACTAAGACAACTAAGATAATTAGGAAAACAAAAAATTAGGTTAAGGGCTGGCATTCAGTTTTAGGAATAGTTCTTATATGAATGTTATTATTATTATTTATTTATTTTTTATTTTTTTTGCTTTTTTTAGGGCCACATCCATGGCGTATGGAGAGTCCCAGGCTAGGGGTCTAATGAGAGCTACAGCTGCTGGCAAATGCCGCAGCCGCAGCAACGCCAGATCTGAGCCGCGTCTGTGACCTATACCACAGCTCACGGCAACACTGGATCCTTAACCCACTGAGCGTGGCCAGGGATTAAACCCACAACTTCATGGTTCCTAGTCGGATTCATTTCCGCTGCACCACGAAGGGAACTCTACAAATATTATTCTTATATTTTGTGGTCTATATTATGTTAGAAAAAAAAAATCGCGAAAGGTTTTGAAATGGGGAAAAAGTTAACAGGTATCCTAGCTAG
The DNA here is from genome assembly GCF_016906955.1 of Phacochoerus africanus. Classification (NCBI taxonomy): domain Eukaryota; kingdom Metazoa; phylum Chordata; class Mammalia; order Artiodactyla; family Suidae; genus Phacochoerus; species Phacochoerus africanus. The sequence continues at coordinate 24,706,648 of NC_062547.1, read as the reverse complement.
TATTCCAGGTTATCTGCACCTTTTGTATTTGAATTTTTTTGAAATGATGTAGAGTTGTAGAAAATTGAGAGTAATTCCAATTACTGTTTTTCGTAGACATACAAATGAAAGTGTCCAGTTGAGGTATGATTGGTCCCCTTCAACTGGATTTTACATTCATTACCAGTTTGTGTCAGCATTCTTGATTTCTCATTTATGTGTGGTTACTGTGGCCTCTCCTTTGAACTAGTTTTAACATGTGGCTGGCTAACTAAAGATTTAAATAACGTCTTTGACATATATTCAGTTTATATCTTGATGAGGGTCATGATTTACTTTTTAAAAACATATATCCATTAACATATAATTTTTAAGATCTGTTATAAAATCTGTGCATTTCCTCAACCTTTAACAAATTATGAACAACCACTCTGTGCCAGGAACTTTTAAACTTTTATGCTCCCATGGAGGTTATTTTCTAAAGGGAGAGACAGATGATAAAAAGGTGAATATATGCCATATTTTAATGGAGTAATAAGTTCAGTGAGGAAAAGTAAAGAGCTGTAGGAGCATGGCAGGTGTCAGTAAACACTGTGAAGGACTTTGAAGTGGAAAAATGATTCCTGAGTTTCCTGTCCAGTGCATTCTTCCAAGGAATCTCTTCTTTCCATTGACTTTGAGCTAATCTACAACTCTAAACTGGAGACATCTGGTAATATAAAAATTGTGTTTATGAAACTGTAAATAGGTTGTGTCTGGTAGAATGTTATTGACCCTGGCCATGTGGATAGACTGGTTTGGCTTCTATTTGTAAATTCCCTTCAGAATTCCTTATTGCCTAAGTATGTTTATGAGTCTTTGAACTTCTTGTAACATTTTACTAGTTCCCCCCTTAATTAATTAACTAAATGTTATCTTTGACATATTATTCTTTGATACGTTGTATTTCTATGAGAGTCTTGATTTTTCCTTTTACAAAAGGGTAGTGGGGGAGGAAGACATGCATTGAGGGTGGAGCTGAGCAAGAATGTGAAATGAAAGGATATGGATTCTTAATATCTAGGGGAAAATATTTAGGGAAGAGGGAGAAATGTCGAAAGACTTTAGAATAGGAAAAAAATAGGTATGTTTGAGGACTCTTGGAGGAAGTCAGTTTGAAGAGATGTAAGCTGTTAAAAAGTGGTAGGATGTAGGTATAGAGAGGTAAGCAACAGGTAGGCTATGATATGCCAAGATGAAGAAGTGGCCTTTTCTAAGTGTGAAAGAGAGGATGGAACTAGGGAGGGATTCGATGTTACTTGCCTTTGAAAACAATCACTGAGGATGTTGTGCTAAAAATAGTTTTCAGATAAGAATAGTGGAAATAGAAAGACCCCTAAGGAGACTATGTTTTTATTTCATAAGTACTATGGCTATGTCTTAGACGAGGGTGGTAACAAATGGGAAGGGGTGGTCTGATTTATAGTATATTTTGAAAGAAGAGCCAACAGTAGAAGCAGAGCTTGTTTCATTGCACTTGACTTTTTGCAGACTTTTTTTTTTTTTTTAACAAATTGAAGGTTAGCATTGAGCAATCTACCAGCCCTATTTTTCCAACAGCCTTGCTCCCTTTGTATCTCTATGTCCCATTTTTGGTTATCCTCACAATATTTCAAAATTTTCCTTATTATTATATTTGTTATAGTAATCTGTGATCAGTCATCACTGATGTTATTTATATGACTTGCTGAAGGCTCAGATGATAGATAGCATTTTTTAGCAATAAAGTATTTTTTTTAATTTAGGTATGTACATTGTCAGACATGTGCTGTTGCATACTTAATAAACTACCATCTATTGTAAATATAACTTTTGTATGCATTGGGAAACAAAAAAATTATGTGACTCACCTTATTGTGATATTTGCTTTATTGTGGTGGTCTGGAACCAAACCTGCAATATCTTTAAGGTATGCTTATTTTAGTATGAGAAGGAAAGGAAAAAAATGCAATGATTCCTAAATATTTAGATTGAGTAACTAGGTAAAGGAGGGTGATATTTATTGATTAATATAAGACTGGTAAAGAACAAAGAAAAAAAGCTTGAAGGTGGCCACAAGAGCTTTCCTGGTGATGTTCAACGTGGGATATATTCTTTACTTTCAAATAGAGGATACATAAATAATTGGATATCTGAGTCTGGAGCCCTCAGCAGTGATGTCCCCACTGGAGGGAAAAAAATGTAATAATCAATAGCATATATAAGAAACATACAGCCATGGGAATGGAAAGAGATGATTCAAGGAGTAAACAGAGAGAGCGAAAGCAAAGGGCACTGTCCCTGTGTCTTTTTGCAACTTAATGTTTATAATTCAGCCAAGGATACTGAGGAGAAGCTGACAGTGATATAGGAAGCCAGACAGGAGAGTGTAGTGCCTGGGGTTGCTGAGTGAAGCAGGTGTTTCAAGAAGGAGAGAAGACTCTGTGGTGGCAACACTGCTAAGAAGTTCCAAAATATTGACAAGATGAAATTTCTTGGCTAGAATGTCAAGAGCTTCCCCTTCCCCCACGTTGGTGGAGTTATTAGGATGAAAGTATAGTGTGATTGACTGGAAAGGGCAATTGGGCAAGGATCATAGTCAACACTTTCCATGCATTTTGCTATAAAGTAAACTAGATAAAGAGGAGCTGGTGGGGGTGTGAGAATTAAGCATGCTTTTCTCCTTTAGATGAGAAATACTCTGGCATGTGTATATGATAAGAATATTCCAATAAAAGTGGATGTGTTGATGATGTAGGAGGAATGGGGAGATACCTGAACAATAAACTGGGGAGTTAGGACGTGGTGATTTGGGAGTGGGTGCTTAAAACTGAAATTTGTATGAATAACAGTGTTATCTCACATGGGGATGGGTGACTGCTGAAAGATGGAAGTGTGTTGTTAGAATGTGGTGAACCAAAAAAAAAATTGGGGTGGGTGACACAGTTGAAATCATTAGTCACTAAAATCACAACAAACATAGTTCTGGAGAGAGAAATAGTGAACTGAATGACCACATTTTCAAGAAAGGAAGCGAAATGATTCGGAGGTGATGGGATAACCACAAAAGTGTTGGGCATCTCAGTGCTTCTGTACCAATTATGCCTTTTATGAAAGAAATGGCATTTTAAGAAAATGGCATTGTGAAAGACAAGGAAGACACCTACTTCAGTCTCAGACTCCTTAGTAGGAAGAAGGTTGGAATAATCTATAGGAGGGGTTTGCAGTGAGGTTTCACATGGGGCAAGATGATGAAGGGAAAACTCAGAGTTTGGGGATATGATACATTTCACTGCTAATGGCACATATGCACTGGACAGAGCACAGTGGAAGGGTTTGAAAATGAGGAGATTGGAGTTCCCCATGTGTTTAGTTTGATGACTAGATTCATAGGAATAAAGACCTGGCTGACAAGGGGCAATTATTGGTAGAGTGAATGTATGCCTACTTTCTTTCATGCTTGCTTTTTCTGTGTAATTCTTTTTTTTTTTTTTTTCTATTGTCTTTTTAGGGCTTACACTTGTGGCATATGGAGATTCCCAGGCCAGGGGTCTAATTGGAGCTATAGCCACCAGCCTACACCAGAGCCACAGCAATGCCAGATCTGAGACACGTCTGCAACCTACATCACAGCTCACGGCAATGCTGGATCCTTAACCCACTGAGCAAGGCCAGGGATCGAACCCGCAACCTCATGCTTCCTAGCTGGATTCGTTTCCACTGTGCCTACGATGGGAACTCCTCTGTGTAATTCTTAATAGTGCTTCCTTGCGCTTTGGGAAGTGTCCTAATTTGGAAGATCAGTTCTAAAATCACTCTACTTACAAATGAGTATATATCAGGACAAAACTTTCTTTCCAAAAGATACATACACCCCTGTGTTCATTAAGGCAATATTTATAACAACCAAGACACAGAAGCAATCTCAATGTCCGACAGATGAATGGATTAAGAAGATGTGGTACATGTACACAATGGAATGCTAATCAGCCATAAGAAAGAATGAAATAATGCCATTTGCAGAAACTAGAGATTCTCACACTAAGTGACATAAGTCAAAATGACAAACACCGTATAATATCACTTACATGTGGAATCTAAAATATGGCACAAATGAACCTATTTACAAAACAGAAACAGACTCACAGAGAACAGACTTGCCAACAGGGAGGTAAAAGGACTGGGAGTTTGGGGTTGGTAAATGCAAATTATTACATTTAGAAAAGGGTAAGCAAATGAGATCCTACTGTATAGCCCAGAGACCTATATCCAGTCATTTGTGATAGAACATGATAGAAGATAAAGTGAGAAAAAGAATGTATATGTGTATGACTGGGTCACTTTGCTGTACAGCAGAAATTGATAGAACAGTGTAACTATAATTTTTTTAAAAAATAAAGAAAAGTGAGTGAAGTAAACATAAATGAAAACCTGATGGGTTTTGTGCTGATAATGTGAGAAATGAGTTGGTAACCAGCTGTAATGATAGATTCTTTTTTATGATTAGTCCTGTAAATAGCTGGTTTGCAACAATCAAGCTGGCAGTGCCAACATGAAGGATGAGTTGGTCCCCCCAAAAAGGCACGTGGAGTACTGGCATGTCCTGTGTGCTGCTGTAGGTGGTGTGGTACCTTTGTGGTGGCATTTGTGGCAGTGTTACTAGGATTTAATGAAAATTGGATGATTGAGTTAATATTAGCTTTTAAAATGATTCATCTATGGAGTTCCCGTCAAGACTCAGTGGTTAACAAACCCAGCTAGTATCCATGAGGACACAGGTTTGATCCCTGGCCTTGATCAGTGGGTTAAGGATCTGGCATTGCCATGAGTTGTGGTGTAGGTCCAGCATTGCTGTGTCTGTGGTGTAGGCCAGCAGCTACAGCTCTGATTCGACCCCTAGCCTGAGAACCTCCATATGCCACGGGTGCAACCCTAAAAAGACAAAAAAAAAAAATTAAAAAATTTAAAAAAATAAAATGATTCATTTATATGTGTTTTGCTTGAAGTATTTTCTTATATATCTTCTGATTTATAACTGGAAATTATAATGATTTGAGTAGTGTTTTCCAAAACTCATGTCTGACCCTCAGAATGTGACTATATTTGGACATAAAGCTTTTGCATATGTGCTTGGTTAAGAACAGTCCTAATATATTGGATTGGACTCTAAATCTAATGATCAATGTAATTTAAAAAAATATTATTACAGTATAGTTGATTTACAATGTTGTACCAATTTCTATGACACCAGAGCTACTCAGTTTTGTGCATGTGTGTATGTACACATTCTATATTTTTCTAAATTTTCCATCATGGTCTGTCCCAGAAGATTGGATATAGTTCCCTATGCTATACATTAGAAGCTTGTAGTTTATTCATTCTAAATGTAATAGTTTGCATCTACTAATCCCAAACTCCCAGTCCATCCCACTCCTTCCCCCTCCCCCTTGGCAACCACAAGTCTGTTGTCTATGTCTGTGAGTCTGTTTCTGTTTTGTAGACAGGTTCATTTGTGCCATAGTTTTGATTCCACATGTAAGTGATATCATATGGCATTTGTCTTTCTTTTTCTGACTTAACCTCACTTAGTATGATAACCTCTAGTTGTATCCATGTTGCTGCCAAGGACATTATTTCATTCTTTTCTTACGGCTGATTTGCTTTGCATTGTGTATATGTACCACTTTTTTTTTGTCTTTTTGCCATTTCTTGGGCTGCTCCCACAGCATATGGAGGTTCCCAGGCTAGGGGTCCAATCAGAGCTGTAGCCACCAGCCTATGCCAGAGCCACAGCAACGTGGGATCCGAGCCGCGTCTGCAACCTACACCACAGCTCACGGCAACACCGGATCATTAACCCACTGAGCAAGGGCAGGGATCAAACCCGCAATCTCATGGTTCCTAGTCAGATTCATTAACCACTGCGCCACGATGGGAACTCCGTACCACATCTTCTTAATCCATGCATCTGTTGGTAGACATTTAGGTTGTTTCCATGTCTTGGCTATTGTGAACAGTGCTGCAGTGAACATAGAGGTGCATGTATCTTTTTGAATAAAAGCTTTGACTGGAATGGAATTATTGGATCACATGCTATTCTATTTTTAGTTTTCTGAGGCATCTCCATTTAGTTTTCTATAGTGGTTGTAAATGATTGATGTCATTATAAGAGAAAAGAGAGAGAGCATCAGAGATAGAAACAGAGAGAAAAGAAGGTCTTGTGAAGATGAACTGTGTGACACAGTTCTTGGGAGCTACCAGAAGCTAGGAAGAGACAAGGTAGGCTTCTTCCCTGGAGCCTTCAGAAGGAGCAAGGCCTTGCAAAACCTGGATTTTCTATTTCTAACCTCCAGAACTGTGACAGAATAAACGTCTGTTTTTCCCAGTCACCCAGTCTGTGATACTTTGCTATGGCTGACCTGGGAAGCTAGTACAGAGACCAAAAGCAATTTCAAAAAAAAAAAAAAAAAATCAGATTCTTTGAATCCATGTTCCTTTGAAGACATCCTTTTGGTGTCAGTGTGTCAGGGAGGAAAAATTTTCCTTGAACCCCCCTAGGTTCCTCTAGCTGGTCTAAGAATGGAATTGACACCAGGCAGGTTAATAGGAAAAAAAATCAAACAAAAGTTTAATAATGCATATACATAGGAGAGGCCCAGGAAGACTGCATAACTTGCTAAAATGGCCAAAACCTTCACCTTAAATAGTGGCTTCAGCTTAAAACAAAAGAGGAAGTTGGGGGGTTGTGATTTGGGACTTCCATGGCCAGGAAGGCAATTTGTATGGACATGGTAGACAACTGTTTTCCGGGCCCTGTAAGGGTAATGGGACACAAAGAAACTCTGAGCTCTAGGCCCTGATAAGTTTTCCGACCACACTGAGCCCATATTCTTTGCAGATTATCTCTGGCGATAGCTCTGTTGAGGGAATAAACCCTCTATCTAAATTCTTTCAGGCAGTTAGGGGGAAGGTCAAAATTTCCTCCCAAGAGAGAGTCTTTTGGTCTTTGATTGTTTTCAGCTCAAACTAATTCATATGTCCAAGAAACATTTGGGAATGGCAAGTTTTACTCCTCTCCAAAGGTGAAAGGCAAAGTTTTATTTTCGTACCTTTAAAGAAATCGCCAAATTGGCGACAGTCTTGCTTTCACATTTTGTAAGAAAATTTTAATATAGTTTCCTTATCACTTTTCTATCTTCAGGAAAATGATTTATGGTTTAATCATGGCTTGTGGCTAAGTGAAGTCAGTATATAAATTAGCTTTTTTTTTTTTTTCCAGATCCACATTTAAAACTAAGATTTCTAGTTAGTAATTCTTAAAGAATAGGCACTAAATATTGCAGGATTTGTAGCTAAACTAAAAGCTAAATGCCACAGAATAGGGGCATTTTATTACTCTAAAATCAAACTGAATTATAGTATTTATAAGCCAATAAGTTTTCAGGCTCCAATCCTAAATTAAAAGCTATTCCTTGACACTGCTAAGTAAGGCCAGCTGAAAGATTTTCTTTAATTATGAGAATATTTGCTCCTGAAAATAATATATGCACTTCTTGGGGGGTGGTGTTCTTGGGGCTATAATCAAGAAAATATACTTAAGAGCTAAGGCAATTTAGTATGCTGTATGTCAATCAAATCAGGAGAAAACGTGGAAATGTAAAATAGACCAATGCTAGAGGTGACATAATGTAGTTGTCATGAAAATTAGATTCCTGATGTGTTTCAGTCCCTTTAGCATGCAACCACATGTGTCTGAATTCAAAAGTTCTGACAAATTACCAAAGTAGTCAGATTAAGCAAAATGGAAAAATAATTAATGATGTATGAAATATCAGAAAATTCACCTTGCTAAAGAAGCAGTAATTTGAGGATTAGGGTTAGAAGCATAAAAGAGTAAAGTTGCCTCTGTAGGGCATTCTAGTGCTTCCTTGAGCATTGACTTATCTATAGAGTGTTATCTTATTAATAGGATGTGGAGTGAAAATAATTCCTAGAAAGTTCTTTGAAGATAGAACTATATATTTTTTCTCATATTGCCACATTTTGAGTTTTTCTAATGTACAGCCATGCATAGAAAATAAAATGTCTGACTGTAAAGATGGTGATTTCTTATTAGGTAGTAAATATCTATAGCTTAACACAATTATTTACATGAATCCATATTTTATAAATGCCCTATTTCCTTAAGAGGTACACTTGAGTTTATTATATATCTTTAATAGTTATAATTAAGTTTATGACAATTAGAACTAAAAGTGAATAACTCAGTTCAACAATAAAAGTGACTAACTATACCTCATTTTGGATTTTGACAAACCCAAAGTAGATATTAATCAATAATTCTATTGAAAATGTATTGGATAGTAAAAAATGGGGCACAGTTAGAGGAAGAGTGATGAAAAGAGAGAGAGATGGAGAAATCAAGAACTAATAAGATATGCTTTGTACTTTTCTTATCTAACTATTAACTAGTCTTTTAGGAAGTATTCTCATATTCTTAAGAAAAACACCACCATATTTATGTGTCCAGGCATCTTTTCACACTTGGTTAAAGATGCAAACTGACTGTATTCTAAATTAGAGGAAAGCCCTACAGAGATTCCTCTTAGCATATGTTGACACATCAAACATACCACATATTCTTTTATAAATATTAACTCCCTCAGTAGTACATACAACTCTGCAATTTTTTTCTATTTTTCTATCTATAGTTTCCTTTACTTTTAATTCACTGGTTAAGTAATGTAACAAGTATTTATTGAGCACTCATTAAGTGCTTGGAACTCTTCTAGGCTGGCCAAATACTTTAGTACAAAGGAAAGGTTTCTCCTCTCTCTGTCCTAGATCTTTGAGTCACTGCATGGAGATGGCTGCTTGGGAGTGCAGCATGATCTGCCCCAGACTGTGACATGACCAAGAAATAAACTTTACTGTGATATTTCAAGGTAGTTTGTTATAAAAACAGTGTAATATATACTTTGGTTAAAATATATGGATGAAAAATGATTTTTAACCTGTAATTTCATAACCAACAAAATGTTTATTTAAAGGTGAGGGCATAATAAAAATATTCTCAAGCAGACTAAACTTCAGAGTGGTTAGCAAACAGAAATCTCTTTTGAAAATACTCTTGAATGAAGGTTTAAAGTAGTTAATTAAATCCAGGAAGTGTGAAAAGAGATTTGGGATTAAAGGTTGATCAAAAAGCTGATGGAAGTTTATTCTTGTCCAGAAGTCTCTTATTTCAAAACGAGAATTTATACCCATGGCAACCCAAGCAAAATCAACAATATTTTAGTATGCTAGTTACAGGTGAAATGAGAAAGTATTCTAATAAGTATATGATTGCATAATACAGATATTGATAAGGATAAACAAGTCTTCGGGTAGAATGACTGAGAGTATTAGGAAAATAACAGAGAAAGGAGTTCCCATTGTGGCGCAGTGGTTAACGAATCCGACTAGGAACCATGAGGTTGCGGGTTCGATCCCTGGCCTTGCTCAGTGGGTTAAGGATCCAGCGTTGCCGTGAGCTGTGGTGTAGGTCGTAGACTCGGCTTGGATCCCGCGTTGCTGTGGCTCTGGCGTAGGCCAGTGGCTACAGCTCTGATTAGACCCCTAGCCTGGGAACCTCCATATGCCATGGGAGCGGCACCTAGAAAAGGCAAAAAGACCAAAAGAAAAAAAAAAGAAAAATAATATAGATCTTAAGGCAGAAAAAAAACTAGAGTTAGTCAATAGAGAAGGGAGGAAAAAGTGAGAAAAGAAACAGCAACAAAAACAGTGTTCAAAAATAAATCCTGGAGTTCCCTTCGTGGCGCAGTGGTTAATGAATCTGACTAGGAACCATGAGGTTTCGGGTTCGATCCCTGGCCTTGCTCAGTGGGCTAAGGATCTGGCGTTGCCGTGAGCTGTGGTGTAGGTCGTGAATGCGGCTTGGATCCTGTGTTGCTGTGGCTTTGGCGTAGGCCAGCGGCCACAGCTCCGATTGGACCCCTAGCCTGGGAACCTCCGCAGGAGTGACCCCAGAAAAGGCAAAAAGACACACACACAAAAAAAATTCTAATATACTAGTATATAGTAAAGATAGAAAAGGCAAGTCCATGAACTCAAAAGCAAAAGACTCTCCAATTAATTACAAAAGATTCCATAACATGTCAAAAGATGAACAAATAAGTCGCAGAATATAAAGGTGGTTGAATAGGAAGAACACTCAGATAATATCAAATAAAAACAATTCAAGTCCCTGAACAAGGAAACTGTAAACCACAAAGCTACTGGAAGGGCGTGGATACAGTAAGATGCTGAGAATATTTAAGAACAGGGATTCAAATGTCACTAGCATATTCTGTCTTCATTTTCATAGATTTGACCCTTTTCATTTTGCACTAAATTATTTTTGCTAAAGATAGAATTTTGTATTTTCCAGAGAACCTGTATTCCTGATTTTTTTCCCCCATCCATGAGTGACACACCACAAAGAAAATAACTTCCTATATTTTCCAATTTGAAAATTGAAAGTCTGATTGCTCTGGTAAGGTTCTGATAATTACTCCTGATGACTGTGATAGAATTTGTTCCAGGATGATAGAATTGTAGTTTCCTCAGTACCCACCCTGCCATAGCAAAGCATTGAAACAGTGGGCAATTTACCAATTTGTTAAAGTGAAAGTGGAGTTCCTGTCGTGGCTCAGTGGTTAAAAAACCCAACTAGTATCCATGAGGATGCGGGTTCGATCCCTAGCCTCACTCATGCCATGAGCTGTGGCATAGGCCACAGATGTGGCTCGGATCCCCCATTGCTGTGGCTGTCGTGTAGGCTGGCGGCTACAGCTCCGATTTGTCCCTTAACCTGGGAACCCCCATATGCCATGGGTACGGCCCTAAAAAGAAAGGCAAAAAAATAAAGTGAAAGTACATTTTCAGATAGAGAGGGAGAGAGAGAGCCTGCAAATGGGTTAAAAAGAGGCCTGCCTCACTTTACAATTGTTTTTATATCGCCATGATGGATATGTTATTTGCCTGGGGAACAGGTTTTATAGAGGCCAGGTGAGGAGTGGGCCACATTCCTTCCCTTGTAGAGGGTGAGCAGCCCAGGTTGCTCAAGGAGGGGGAAAGGGCATTACAATGAGACATGGCCAGAGGCTTTTGCGTTTAATCTCCTTGAAGGGGATCTGAAGCCTATAACATTCCTCCCTCTTTTTCTTGAGGGCCAAGTCTTTCGCCCCTTTGAATACCCTGCTTATGTCTAACTACCTGTCTATTTCCCTTCATGGCTTCTGCGAACCCTGATTATAAGGGAAAAGGGCCGAAGACCACTCTAGCTGCTTCTTGCTGAACAGGGAGAGGCATTGTAGGGCTCTGAGTGCCCTCTGCCTGCCAGGACATTCCTGAAGAGGGGGATGTGGCTGCATTGGAGGCTTATTACAACATTGTCCGGATGTTGACTGGTGGATATCCCCATCGGATTATCATTTGGAGACTTGTTTGTCATATTCCAGAAGAAACAAATTTAACAAGCATATTAAAAGTGGAGGCCAAAGATCAGTAAGGGAATTATTGTGAAGTAACGAGGCTACTTAGTGCAGTTATATATTTAATGTAACAGATCCAGTGAGAAGTAATTGGAGAAGTAACAGTTTGAAAGTTAGTAAGGTTAGTAGACAAAAGAAATCTCTCTCTTTCTTTTTTTTTTTTTTTTGGAATAGGCTTGAAACCCAATCTGGACCAGCACTTTGGGGGGAGACTGGTAGCCAGTAGTTAGTTTTATCTGAGTAGTTTTATCTAAATAAGTTTTAAATGTTAATGTAGTATTAACATATAAATGACAGGAGCTATTAGTCATTATATATTTTTTATCTTTGCATTGTTACAAGAGGGTACCTTGAAAATGTAAGATCACAGCTCCCAGCTGCCAGCTGATGCTGATTTGAGAATGGCTGGTGGCGTTAAGTGTGTGTAAACCTTAAGTTCTTAGCAATACAAGCATTTGTCTAAAATTACTCCCAAAATATTATCTGGTGTTACCTTGTATGTCTGAACAACAGGTATTCCATTTTGTCTTTTAATTTTATTCTTCTTCTAAATGGCTAAATCAGATGCCACTGTTAATGATTTTAGTGTTTTATTCCTGGATATGAGAAGATGCAAGAATTTGGGCTCATAAAAATCTTTACCTGAAAATATCTATCTGAAAGCCTAAAAGGCAGGTTTGATTTTTCCCAGTCTGACCCATGATTCCCACATTCTTGATCCATGGTCCTCAGAATCTGCGCTCTAAGTGATAATAAAATTCCTCCTTCTGGGGAAAAAAAAAAAGTTAATGTTTTATAGAAGATATATGTGGCTATACTTGCAAAATATATATTTTTAAAATATATGAGGAAGGACAGAAGAGCAAAATACATCCTTAACATTTGTTAGAGAAGTAATAAGAATGAAAAAATAAAAAGGTACTTCACACTGTTTTTTTTCCCATAGAGGAATGAATAAGCATTCATGTTTGCATTCTTGCAAAGCTTCTCCCAATTTCTTTTCTGTGCTTGTTTTCCCAAGTAGAATACCACCCTTCCATATTCCATTAAAACACATGTGAATACACCCACAGACAATTAGAAATTTCTTTATACCACCATGGAACAGTATCTGCAAACACTGGCTGGTTGGAAACCTCCCTTGCTGTCATCATTGACAAGAAACTACTAAGGACAAAAGATGAGCTGTAGGTGGGGTGAAGTACTAAAAAAGGACTAACTTTTGGGTCACTATAATGCATAAGTGCAAGGGTTTTGCCTAGGAATAATTACAATGTTGTGATTGTTTCGGTCATTTGCTGATTTTGTTGCTTATTATCCCATGTCACACTAGAAATGTTTAAGCTCCAGAAGAGTAAGAGTTGTAATCCTTCTTACACAGGCCTGGTCACAAAGACAGGGACTCAATACTTTTGGAATAAATGTCTCTCAATTTATGCTGCAGTGTCTCCTATACGCCGCAGTCCAAGGTATCAGTTACACGCATACATATATCCATTCCTTTTCCCATATAGGTTATTACAAATTATTGCTTAGATTTTCCTGTGCTACACAGTAGGTCCCTGTTAATTATCCATTCCACAGACAGCAGTGTGTATATGTCATTCCCATCTTCCCATTTTATCTCTCTCTGCTGTGGTTTCCCCTACAGTAACTATGAATTTCATCTCAAAATCTGAGTTTGTTTCTGTTTTATAAATAATTTCTTCTGTATCATCTTTTATCAGATTCCACATGTAAGTGATACCATATGATGTTTGCCTTTATCTGTCTGATGTGCTTCCCTTTGTATGATAATCTCTGGGTCTTTCCATGTTGCTGCAAATAGCATTATTTCATTCTTTTTTATGGCTGAGTAATAGTCTGTTCTGTATATGTACCATATCTTCTTTATCCAATCCTCTGTTGATGGATATTGAGGTTGCTTCCATGTCTTGGCTATTGTAAATAGTGCTGCAACCACCACTGGGGTGCATGAATCTTTTCAAATTATAGTTTTCTCCAGATAGATACACAGGAGTATGATTGCTGCATCATATGGTAGTTCTATATTTAGTTTTTTAAGGGACCTCCATACTGTTCTCCACAGTGGTTGCACCAGCTTACATTTAGTCCAACTGTGTAGGAGGGTTCCCTTTTCTCCATGCCTTCTCCAGCATTTATTATTTGTAGACTTTTTTATGATGGCCATTCTAACTGGTATGAGGTGATAGCTCATTGTAGTTTTTGATTTGGATTTCTTTAATTAGTGATATTGAACATTTTTCATATACTTTTTTTTTTTGCTCGTGGGTCTTTTATTTTATTTTTTTTATTGTTATTTCCCAATTCACATACTTTTTGACCATCTGTTGGTCTTCTTTGGAGAAGGATCTGTTCAGACCTGACAATTTTTTGATTGGGTTCTTCGGGGGTTTTTTGATATAAGGCTGCATGAGATGTTTGTATATTTTGGATATTAATCCCAATTAATCCCTCATGGATTGCTTCATTTGCAAATATTTCCTCTCATTCTGTAAGGTTTTTTTTTAATTTTTTATGGTTTGCATTGCTATACAAAAGCTTTAAATGCTATTTTAATATAACATTTAAAAAACTAGAACATTTTAGATTTATAGACTTTTTATGAAGAAAGTACCAAGAATTCTCATGCACCCCCACCCAGTTTCTCCTAATATTAACATCTTACATTAATATGGTACATTTGTCACAATTAATGAACCAATATTTATACATTATTATCAACAAAGTCTGTATTTTATTGAGATTTCCCCAGTTTTCCCCTAATGTCCTTTTTCTACCTTCAGGATCCCCTCCGGTGTATAATATTCCATTCGTAGTCATGTCTCTATGGGTTCTTCTTGACTGAGACAGTTTGTCAGACTTTCCTCAAAAGTTCTGAGAAGTGCTAGTCAGGTGTTTTGTAGAATTCAGTCTGGATTTGACATTTTTCACATGGTTAGTCTGAGGTTATGGGTATTTGGAAGCAAGACCACAGAGATAAGTGCCATTGTCTTTACCTCATATCTAGGGTACATACTATCGAGGTAACTTATCATTGTTCACCTGGCTTGAGGGTGTGTGTACCATGTTTCTTTACTGAACAAAGTTAATTTCTTAGTTTTATATTCTTCCCTTTCCATGCTACAATCTTTGGAAGGAGGACACCTGCACTCAAGGAATGGAGAGTTATAGCTCATCTCCTTAAAAGCAAAGAATCCCTATAAATTATTTGGAATCACTTCTAAGTTTAGTGTCTTCATACACACACACACACACACACACACACACGTGTGTGTGTGTATATATATATACATTTTTTTTTCATTCAATCGGTCCTTTGTTTGTATTGGTATGGACTAATGGACTTGTTATGATTTGAGTTTAAGTGTCAGTTTAAGATATATATGTTTTCTTCCTGTCTCTGAAATGTTGCATAGGCTCTTGCTTTTGCCTCAATATCCTGCCCACCTTCCCCAATAAACATACATTGTTGAGGAGTTA
Source organism: Phacochoerus africanus (assembly GCF_016906955.1). NCBI lineage: Eukaryota > Metazoa > Chordata > Mammalia > Artiodactyla > Suidae > Phacochoerus > Phacochoerus africanus. Next base: position 24,691,613 of record NC_062547.1, on the reverse strand, counting down.
CCCTGTGCCTAGCAGTTGAGGATCTAGCGTTGTCACTGCTGCTGCTTGAGTCACTGCTATGTTGTGGGTTTGATCCCTGGCCTGGGAACTTTTGTATACCATGGGTGCAGACAAAAAAAAAAAAAATGTTGTTGAAGTCTCTGACCTTAGTTTTCATCCTCTTAGGAGGCATTTTTTTGATCTTAGCATTTCTAAAGAGCCTAAGCTTTAATATGAATTCAAATTTCAAAATTTTAGAATCAAAATTTTTATGTGCTGAGTTACTGTTGTGACTCAGTGTTGTCTTTGTGAGCATCCAGGTTCAATGCCTGGCCTTGCTCAGTGGGTTAAGAATCCATCATTGCCACAAACTGTGACATAATTTGCAGATGCAGCTCAAATAAGGTGTTGTCTTAGCTGTGGCATAGGCCCCCACTGCAGCTCTGATTCAACCCCTGGACCAGGAACTTCCATATATTACAGGTACAGCCATAAAAAAGAAGAAAAAAAAGCATATTCATGCAGTAAGATATGTAAATCTGAGCAAGTTTAGACCTTTCTGACCAACTGATGTATATAATAATGGGTAAGTTCATAAAAGGTTAAGGAATTCATGTATAACTTAAACAAATTAAACTTTTCCTAAAAAGCTTGCATATCCACAACTAAATGAGAGCTAAAATTTGTTGTTTTGAAATACTCTGGTATATATATATATAGGCATTCCTATTATAATAATTAAAAACTTTGTAATCAACCATTGTTTATATCCAGAAGATAGAAGCTTTAGAGGATTTAAATGAGACCTTTTTCAGTCTGAGGTTATGGAATATAAATATTATCTAAACTTACTTTACATTTCCTACTGAAATAAAGAATAATCCTCACATTATATTGGATTTTTAGTATCATTTTAACAAACATCACTCTCTAAATATACAGTGATTGTTAAAAACACAGTTTATTGGCTCTTCTTTTTTTGATCTTATAAACATGGTTTGAATAGCATCCTTGTATCTACATTTTATACAAAGCTGACACGTTTGTTTCAGAATTTTTACATTGTTAAAAATGTAAAAATTTTTTATATATGCTTATGGTCACCCTTTCCAGATTTTCAACGTGCAGATTTTATTTCTGTCCGCATTGTTCGATACAGTCCTCCACACTGAGTTATGTACTTATCTGAACTCTAAGACTTCATAGTCAACACATTTGGAGGTTTCATGCCAGCTTGCATTGCCCCACCTTCCCTATTTTCTTCCTTTAACTGGTCTCCTGTCAGACACGATTGACTAAAAGCCTAGTGTTGAAACTTGACCTAAGCTAGTAAACACATGAGATTATGACTCTTGAATGGTTGAAATTAAGTTAGGAAATTCTAATTCAGTTTGGCATAGTTTCCTGATGAAAGATGGGTCGCCGTCTTTTACCTACTCTGTATGAGGGAAAGAGCAAGGAAAATCCATGTATTGGAAGAAATTTTGAAGCCCTGCAGAGAGAGATAGAGGCAGAACTGCAGAGTCCTGCCAACATTCCAGTTTTCATTTTCAGTCCTTTACTAAGATCCTGTCGCCTTCCTATTGTTGGACCCTAGGAGACAGCCTATAGCCTTAATAATAAGCTCCTCTTATTCTGCTTCCGCTTGGTCAAGTTGCCTCGATTACTTAAATTCAGAGAATCCCATTTAAGGTAGACAACTATTTCCCCTTTCCCTCAGCTGAATGTGTAGATTTTAGATACTTACTTGTAAATAACCCAAGACACTGGCTTGTTTTTTAAAAATTCTGTCTTCTGAATATTACTCTGTACTTTTATCTGGTATTCTGAGACCTGGTTTTTGATCCAGGATGAAGAGCTTTGTCTGATTCTCTTTCGTTGCAGCCTCTCTTTAGATGCTACCTTATTCTTTGCTGAACCCAGTGGCCCCCTTTCACAACAAACACTTGTACCCAAAACACATGAAACAGAAAAAGATCTCATTTTCACATGACTGGCAAAAATGAAGCTTTATGCAAATTCAAATGAGTTTTCATAATAAGAAATTGCTGTAAGAACTAGGGTTATTCTGGAGTTCCTACTGTGGTGCAGCAAGATCAGCAGTGTCTCTGCACTGCTGGGATGCAAGTTTGATCCCCCTGCAGGCACAGTGGGTTAAGGACATGGCATTGCTCTCGTGGTGTAGGATGGAACTCTAAAAAAAACTAGGATTATTTTGGAACTCCAAAAAAAACCTAGGATTATTTTTAGGAAGAGAAAAAATTCATGGAGAAAAAAAGTTAAACAATGGAATTCCTGAAAGGAAGATGTGTGAATTAGTCTTTCCCACAAAAGGATGTATAACCCTTGATTTTCATGATGTTCTTTATTTAGTCTTTTGAACATTGAGTCCCTGTTATTGAGTTAAACATTGAGAAAGAACTGATTAGTTCATTGATAAATAAACATATGGCATTGGAAAGAGTAAACAAATGTTTATTTAATATTTGAAATTTTCTATGGTCTGGTTTCATATTCCCAAAGTAGAATACAACTATCTATGGTAATGTTGAAATGTTAATAAAATATCAATTTAATAACTTAGATGTCATTAGAAAGCAATCACCCATGTTTGTTTTAAAAGCTGTTAAGATATTTACATAATATTTTGTTTTGGCTTCATAAGAGAAATTAAATAATTAAAGAAAACTCTTGGGTCAATTTGAATAAATGACAAGAATTCCTTATTCAAACATATGGTTTCAGTTGCCCAAGATTCTCAGCAAAGTTTGGAGGTTTTCAATATGAGTAGGACATGTTAAATTAATATGGAAATAAAGACTAAGTGACTTGTCATTTATTTGGACTTCTCTAGCCAAATTGATCCCATAAAATTTACCTTAGATCTTTTTCCTTCCCCTTCCAAATATAGCTGCTTGTCTAGGCGTTTATATAATGAATAGCTGTTTATTGAACATTTCATACAAAGCACTGAGCTGGTCAGTTTCAGGGGAAAAAAATCAAAACTGAATCCACTCATCTGAATGCATATTCATAAACTGTTATAAGGCAGAGAATAATCAGAGAGTGTTTCAAGGACTCTTCAATGCCTGGTTTAAGAGGTAAGAATACTGACACAACTGAAGGGAAACAGAGGCACGTTAGAGTTGGTCTTTAAAGTCTAGATGACATTTCCAGGAATTCTTGGAAGGATCAATGCTTAAATGCAAGAAAATGCAATCAATGCAAAGAAGATATCAAGCACATCCTGTGACTACAGTATAAGGTCATTGGAAGGAGAACAAGAAAGAAAAACTAAAGCAGATAAACAGGTTTTTTTTTGTTTTTTGTTTTTTTTGACTGCCCCACAGCACATAGAGTTCCATCCTATACCACGAGAGCAATGCCATGTCCTTAACCCACTGTGCCTGCAGGGGGATCAAACTTGCATCCCAGCAGTGCAGAGACACTGCTGATCTTGCTGCACCACAGTAGGAACTCCAGAATAACCCTAGTTCTTACAGCAATTTCTTATTATGAAAACTCATTTGAATTTGCATAAAGCTTCATTTTTGCCAGTCATGTGAAAATGAGATCTTTTTCTGTTTCATGTGTTTTGGGTACAAGTGTTTGTTGTGAAAGGGGGCCACTGGGTTCAGCAAAGAATAAGGTAGCATCTAAGGAGAGGCTGAAACGGAACAGAACGTAAAACTAAAATTTTGAAAGAATGTTTTAGATTCAGAGTTGATAAAGTATGGCCCCAGCAAATCTGGCTGACTACCTTTTTTTGTAAATAAAGTTTTATTAGAACACAGATCTGCCTATTAGTATACATATTGTTCATGGCTAGTTGGACACTATAGTGCCAGAAATCAGTGGTTGCAAGAGAGAGAATATGGCCTGCAGTGCAAATGTTTACTCTCTGGTTCTTTACACAAAAAGGTTAATGAACACTATTCTAGATTTCTGTGCAAATATTAATAATGGTCTTGGTGTTAGGTGTGAATGTGGCTATGAAGTCTGCTAAGGTTATACAATATTTGATGTACTGCAATAGTATCATATACCCTTCTGCAAATTTCTTACTTTTGCAGTACTAAATGCAAAGAACAATTTAGAAGAATCACATAATTGTATTCTAATGCACTCACAGCCATATTTGATGTTTGAAAAGATGTTTTCAAAAATGAAAGAATCCTTTTTTTGCTTTTCTTTTTATGGCTGCACCTGTGCCATATGAGATTTCCTGGGCCAGGGATTAAATCCCAGCCACAGCTATTACCTACCAATGTCACAGCGGTGGCAACACCGGATCCTTGGATACTTTAAGTCACTGTACTGGTTGAGAATCAAACCTGTGCCTCCACAATGACCCAAGCCTCTGCAGTTGGATTCTAAATGAAGGAATGACGTTTTACTTTCTGAACTCCAGAAATAATATGTGCTGTTTATTGCAAATTGTCATTTTCTGGTTTTTACATTAATTTAAAGATTGTAAATGAATATGTTTTTTAAAAAAGCTTCTAGAACTGCTCGCTGTCTCCTCACTTGCAGTTAGGTTAGGACTCTTTTTGCACTCTAGATCCTCCAAGGTATAATTTGCACTATTCGCTCTTACTTTGAAAATACATCCTTTCCCCGAGTGCCATCAACTCTCTTTTATCAGCAATTCTCACACTTCTGAAAGCTTCCATTCTCACCATGTGGCACTGCATCTTATAAGTGTGTCACACAGTTTAGGGCCAGCTGCAATGATGCCCTGGGGTTATTTTCTTTGTGATAGAGAGTTATAACTGTTCAGACTCCATTCCAAGGTGAACTTGACTTCTGTGGTTATCCACCTGCCTTCTTTAGAAGTGCTTCTAAGTCATACATCTATGACTGCTTCCAAATCTTTCTGAAGACCACTGTCGGCTCTGCAAAGGGCTGGGAAGCTACACTAATGGTATAGGTAAATGTTTTTCAGAAAATGTATAAATACTGCATATTTAGTAATAGACAGAAACATTAAAGAACAAATCAAATCAAATCAAGTGACAGTATCTGAGGATGACTTGATGATAGAGATAAGCCATTGTGAAAGCCTAATTTAACATAGTAAATGATCCCATGGTTTCATGGTACTTTGAGAACTGCTCCTTTGACATTCTGTAGAACGTGGGCAAAGACTAGTAGGCAAATATAAGGAATATACATATGTATTGGAAACACATATTTACACATTTATGTATGCATAATGTGTAATGTATATGTTATATATAATATGAGTAATGTATTATATATAGATATATATGTAAAATCATTGATGTATTTACATAATTGCATCCATCAGACTGTATATTTAAAAGAGAAGACACAATATTTCTGCTTCCTGAGAATGCCTAAAATTAGAAGTTCTGGCATATTTTAGATTTCCTCTCTCTCTCTCCACTATTATATATAGTATAACATTTTAGATATATGACATTTCTTTATTATTCAGTCAAAACAGGTGGTGTATAGAAATGGTATAGTATGTACTTATATCCCTTAAGCTAGTTTAAGGACATTCTAAGAAATTTAACAAATATGTATTGAGAAACCTAAATTATGTGAGAAATGATATTAGGCATTTGGAGGGATAAAAGAAGTCATGTCTCCTATTTCAAATTTGTAATCGGATAGATGCAATTAAATAAATATTCCAGTAATTATGAGATTATATAAAGAGGTAATTCAGGAGACGTATCAGCAGGTTTTTTAAGAAGGCTCAAAAGAGAGTTAGATTACATTTAGTTGTGCAGATCAGTAATAGTTTCATAGAGAAGGTGGCAATTAAAATGAGACCGGGAGGATGGAAAATGCAAGTGAAATGCTTGGAGATCTCAGAGAACTACATGACGTCCGAAAAGCTCAGGACTCTAACTTTGTTGTCATTGCTGTTTTTTCTTTTGTTTCCTTTTGTTTTGTTTTGTTTATGGTTCATAAAGTAGGCAAGAGTTGTGTGAAATAAACATGGAAAGAAGAGATTAAATTGGAATTTGTGAGTCATCAAAGGGTTTTGAGCTAAAAAGATCTGAGTTGTACTTTAGGAAGATTACTTGGGTAAAATAAGCTATAGAGAAAAAAGTGTAGAGGAAGAGAAAATAGGATGGTTGGTTTGGTGGGTAGGGTGTAGCAGCACTCTGAGAGAGAAGCAGTCATAATAAAAATAACAATAGCCAACTACTATTGAGGTTTTGATATTATCTAGTTGTTGCTCTGATGTTTAAACATATATTGACTAATTTTATTCTAACATCAACCATATGAGGTAGATACTATTTTAAACATATTTTTAACAGAGGAGGAATCTAAACCATAAAACATTCCACTGCTTTGCCTAAAGTTTGGTAGCCTATAGTAAGTATGTAAACTTGAATGACAGTTAAGTTATAGGCATTCACTCAGTATTTGTGGATTGAGTGAATAAAGGGACTAAAAGTTGGTGTAATATAAGTTACACACCTTCTTTTTGTTGTTGTTAAATTGCTGTTATTATTTTTTTTTTTGTATTTTCTAGGGCCACACCCATGGTGTATGGAGGTTCCCAGGCTAGGGGTCCAATCAAAGCTGTAGCCGCCGGCCTACACCACAGCCACAGCAACGCCAGATCTGAGCCACATCTGTGACCTACACCATAGCTCATGGCAACGCCAGATCCTTAACGCACTGAGTAAGGCCAGGGATCAAACTTGAAACCTCATGCTTCCTAGTCAGATTTGTTAACCTCTGAGCCACGACAGGAAGTCCTAAATTGCTGTTATATTAAGCCATGCTTTATTAATAAAAAATATTTAGATCCCATTATTCTTTAAAATGGAGGGATAAACTCCCCTTTGAGAAGGGAAAAGCATTTTATTACATTAGTCTAAAAGATTGATATTATTGTCTACCTTTGTCCTATAACCCTTTTATTGACTTTTTATAAATGTCAATATCAAAAAAATAATAACTTTTAAAAATCTTGCCTGTGTAACCACTGTGAACAGAAAAAGAACAAAGAGTATCATTCATCATCCAGTTAAACAAAGGTTGAGTCACAACCCACTACAGTTGTCCACCTGTAGTGCATCCTGGGAAGAATTCAGGAGGGAGAAAAAAAATGGCATGAAGCATTCTGTGTTTTGGGTAAATGGGCTCGTAGATAGTTGAGATGCATATCTCAGGAAGAGTTCAATGACTCCTGATTCAAAAACTCCAGATCCTTGCATATTCCCATAAGTAGAAAAACACTGAAATCATTAATTTGAGATATCTGTTCTGAGTGGTTAGCGGTGATCTCTTACCAAGATGTATGCTTTAACTAAATGTGTTTCCTAGCCTCCCCAATATATATAGACACATATATGTACATATATATATATATATATATATATAGACACATATATGTACATATATATATATATATATATAGTGTGTGTGTGTGTGTGTGTGTGTGTATGCTGGCTTCTCGCCTACCTTTGTGGAACAGTTTACTCAGAGCTACTGAGTGACTGTCTCCCAGGCCATCGTCCTCAGTAAAACTCACAACTCAGTAACACCATCATTCTTAGCATGGAGGTGTATTTTATTTCATTTGTTTAACCCTTTATAAGTTAATAGATTGAAAGAAAGGAAAACTTTGTGTACTAATGAAATCATTAACTGCATTTAAAGGAAATCATTTTATTTAATAGATGATCTAGGAGTTCCCGTGGTGGTGCAGTGGTTAACGAATCTGACTAGGAATCATGAGGTTGTGGGTTCGATCCCTGCCCTTGCTCAATGGGTTAATGATCCGGCGTTGCCGTGAGCTGTGGTGTAGGTTGCAGATGCAGCTCGAATCCTGCGCTGCTGTGCCTCTGGCGTAGGCTGGCAGCTACAGCTCCGATTGGACCCCTGGCCTGCGAACCTCCATATGCTGCGGGAGCGGCCCAAGAAATGGCAAAAAGACAAAGAAAAAAAAAAAAGAAAGAAAAAAATAGATGATCTAAACAGAGATATGAAAAAAGCTAGTTCATAATCACCCTACACTAAGTTAATTTTATTTTTCTTGTGAATTCTATTTTTCTTGTGAAACCAGGATTGTTTGCAAATCCTGAAAGTTAGCATATAGTAAATTGACATTTGTTTTTCCATTAAATCAGTAAGTTCTGTGACCACTTCAGAAAAGCTATGTCAGTTTAGTATTTTAATTCCATTTATGGACTTTTATAGGGAACAAATGATTTTTCTCTTTTTTGTAAGCTTTATTTATGTATAATTGACAAATAAAATTATAGAATACAATGTGATGATTCAATATTATAGAGGAACAAAATTTGCCACCCACAAATGTCTCTTTGGCATGTGGATTCTTTCAAGCTGAGAATATCAATCCCCAAGATACTCTAGAAGAAACTTTGACCTTCCTCCTGACTACCTAATGTAGAAAGAGGACCTGTTTCAGGAGAGAGCTGTCATAGATAACTACAGCATGAGCCAGGTGTGCAGACAGGAAAGTACCTAGCAAAGTCTGCTGTTAAAATTCCACTCTGTGTCCCATTCTCTCTGCAGGGCCCAACAGACATTTGCTTACCATCTCCATGCAAATTGCCTTCCTCCCCTTTGAAGTCCCAAACCATTATCCCCAACATCTACTTTTGTCTTTAGCTTAATTACTTTTGTAGATATAATTTCTTTTCGAATAGAATGCTGGTGAAGTTAGAGCTTTAATAGGGAAAAAAAAATCAGTGGATCAAGTGGCATTTCAGTTACAGTTATTGTTGTCAAACTCAAGTTCATGTCTTTCATGCACGGTGGGGCCAAACGAACTGAGACATCCAAGTTTGGAGCAGAAAAGTTTGTTGCAAAGGCCAAGCAAGGAGAATGGGCAACACATGCTCAAACCAAACACAAACTCCTTGATGGTTTTTAGGGAAGAGTCTTTTAATGTCAAAAATTGGGTTGACAGTTACAGAGTATGTAACTTACTTCTGATTGGTTGGTTGTGAGGTAGCAGGGTGATGTCCAGGAATCTTAGGCTCAGCCTCAAGTTTCCAGCCCTCACCTTGGTAGAGACCTAGTTCTAGAGAAGAAGATATGCATCAGATTTTGTATATCCCTTGAGGCGGAACTAGGACTATTTCATCGCACTTTTGTTTCTTGACTACTTTTCCTTTGTTTCTGCATTTCCTCACTTTCCTCATTATACCTGCTTGAATCTGTCCTTTCAAACTCAGGGAAGGTCTCGGAGGCTGAAGCCTTTTTCCCACAAATAAGAAATGCGGGACACTTGGAGTTCCCGTCGTGGCGCAGTGGTTAACGAATCCGACTAGGAACCATGAGGTTGCGGGTTCGGTCCCTGCCCTTGCTCAGTGGGTTAACGATCCGGTGTTGCCATGAGCTGTGGTGTAGGTCGCAGATGCGGCTCGGATCCCGCGTTGCTGTGGCTCTGGCGTAGGCCAGTGGCTACAGCTCCGATTCGACCCCTAGCCTGGGAACCTCTATATGCCGCAGGAGTGGCCCAAAGAAATAGCAAAAAGACAAAAAAACCAAACAAACAAACAAAAAAACAAATGGGGGACACTGGAAGGGTCCCACAGTGTACTGCTAGGTTTCAATACCCCTTTTCTTTGGTACTCTTCAATCTTGAAGGGAGTAGATGTGGGACAACGAAAGGAATAGTTTTGGATAGGGAGGTTAATTGTAAACTTGGCAGAGGAACTCAGTTTTAGGGAAACTGGGTTTCATTATGGTAAATTGTGTGATGTTTATCTGTGTTACTCCTGATACCTTAACTTTGATATTTATCTAGAAGAAAGGAGAAATAAAGAAGCACAGATTCAAAAATGCATGGAGATTTCAACTTCCTGAATACCTGAGAGAATGGAGATTTAGTAATAAACTCAGATATCAGATGGACTCCTTTTGACCAATAGGAGTCTGCACTTACAGAAGGAGAAGATGGTGTGTACCTGTATGAATCAGCATCAGAAAGTTCACTTTGTCTAGTTGCTTATTTTTATTGATTTTACGGACATGGACAATCCTCTTGGAGTGTATTTTAGAGATGTTGAAAACGTATTTTGCATCTTTCTGACTCAGTGAAATGGACTGTTTACCCAAAGCCACTTCATCACACTTCACAGTGGGTTGAGACTTCCAATCGGATGTGTTCTGTGATGCCTCAAATCCATCCTCTGCCACAGGGATTCCTTTGGAGAGTAAGAGATGCAGGAAAGTGCCTATGAAAATGAATGGACAAGTCAGTGTTTGCTAGGCAATAAGATGCATTGTCACAAGAGGGAATCAAGACTACAGATTATTAATAAGTTTTTAAAACAAGTTCTAACGTTTTCCTATGAAGAACTCAATTGCAGACTCAGAGGGACAGAATTGCAGTGTCAGTAATGGTAAAAAGAGTGTCTAAGAGGCATCATTCCCTTTGTCAAGTTTAGAATGAAAGGAACTAGCAGACACTGAGTTTGGAGGTGTTTCTTACGATGAGAGTCAGTACTTCCCGTGGGTCTCTCATACTTCTGCACATGATCTTAGCAAGAGACATGGAGAGTTTTGCTCCAAACTATCTTTTGAAGGATGTTTTTATAGCATACAGCTTTGGAAGATATAGTCTCTCTTTCTGGGTCAGAGAGCAGATTTGTTCCCTGGATTTATGATAATGTCTTTTGCTAGGGCAAAAGCTGGGTAGGTTTGTTAGTAGCTCCAAAACATCTAGATTTTTAAATGGGATCCCTGGGTTCCTGTCCACAAACAGCATTCTCTGTCTCACCGCTGTGGAACATCAGGGCCAGGGGAACCAATGTGAATGTGAAGCTCACATTGGCCTGCTGTATCATGAGCAATAAAGTGCTTTGCTTCTGACTCAGAATCCTGTCTTCCAACAGCTTGAAGGCTACAGGTTCAAGTGGTGATAGGCTACCGATTAATTTATCAGTAGAGCAAAATCTTAGTTTTGACACTTTGTAGTTATTGATTTTTTAATATTTTTTCTAATAATAAAAACAGTATTTCTTAGTGCAAGGAGCTTGAAAAGTAAACATGTAAGAAGAAAAAAATCTATAATCTCTACACCCAGAGAGGGGCAGTAGTTTGATTTTATCACAGAATTTAATATTGATGTATATGTATATACACATGATATTATGTACTCATGCCGTTAGCATAAAAATTGCATTTTGCTTACCGCTTTTGTCCTCCAAAATTGTGTGATAAGTATTTTTGTGTCATTAATTTTTTAAACATGATTTTGAATACCTTCTTAATATTCTCTTTTATCATAACTAAATCTTTATTTACATAATCATTCTTCTATTATTGAGCATTTAGATAATTTCGAGCTTTTAGCTATTAAAAATGATTCTACAATGAGCATCTTTTCATACTCTCACTGTGCTTCCCTTATTTATGTGTGTAAAAAAAATTTACAAGATGGAATTGCTAGGTCTCAGCAATTTTTCATTTAAAAATTTTTTTTAATGTATGCTTCAGTTCTCAGAAGACCCACATAATCAGAATCTGCATAGGAGGTAATTTCTGTAATCCTTAACTTCATTACACTCTTTATCTGAGTGAATGACCTTTGAGTTTACTTCCTGATTAGTTGTTCCAGAGAGGTTGATTTGTTTCACAGATTCTACTGAAGTCATCCTTTTCACCTGTTAGTTAGGGAATCACCATCAAATGCACATGGGGTTTTAGATTTACTTTAGAGTCCTATTAAAATCTACTCTTCCTTAAGTCTTTCTTCACATTTTTAAATAGATGTCATTAATAGGGTGATTGTAGCAGTTTACCTTGTCATGGTTTGGAATGGATTTGTTTATTATCCTAGAATTAATGTCATGGTGAATGTACTTTACCCAAATTAAGTATTTATTTAATCTCTACCAAAAGCCTACCTGGGGACCGCTCTCATTTTGTACACCTTGCTGATGTCTGCCACATCTTCTACGGTAATTTCCATGACTTGTCTAAGGAAATTTACCTGTCATTTTGATGACTGATGTTATATTGTGATAGCTCAGGTTATATACTCTAGAGGTAAGATTTAGTCTCTAATTTACATATCTAAAATATCTAATTTTGTACTTATATTAAATTCAAAATATCAGTCACTTTGTATCTTCTCAAATCAGCATGAATGGCCATAGGGTCCTGTGACTGACATTTTGAGGTAGCATACAAGTGGTCTATTAACAACCTATACATAAAATTAAATTAGATCTTCTTCTCTAAGAAACAATGAGCAGAAAGGCAAAGTACCTATCCAGCCTTGCATATTTGCATGCTCATACCTCCGAAAAGAATATAAACGAAGCAAATGATTAGATAACTACAAAAATAAGTGAAAAAAACTCTTCTAATTCCAACATCATTGTAAATAAAACAAACCCAACATTCTCAATTTCTGTTTGCAGCTTTGTTAAGAGGGTTTGGGTTTTTTTCAGGATTCTAGTTTAGGAAGACAAACAAGCAAAAACAAATGAGCAAACAAGACAAATTTTAAAAATAAAAATAAAAAAATAATCCTGGTTAGATTTTGAATCTGTAGATTGGGTAAAAATCTTTCTCTTCCAAAGAAATCTTTACTTCTCACTGGTACTTTGCAAATAGAATGAAAAGATTTCTGGTCATTAAAATGTAAGGAGCAAAAACATTTCTTCTTTCAATCTCAAGACATTCCAAAGACCAGGAAGTAATATTAAAAACATTATTTACAGGAATGAATGAATTAGTGTTCTGAATCAGGGAATGATGAATTAATGACAGCTGTATTTTAAATGTAGAGGCAAAATGTGTATGCACATGGATGGCATTATAGGCAAGACTTTATTCAAGGATATTGCAATAGGGGAGGGAAGCTATAAGTCAGTCTCAGGTCAACTTCACTGTAAGGAAAAGTGAGAGGTTTTCTTTTCCTTTCTCTCTCTCTCTCTCTCTCTCTCTCCCCCTTTCCTTTTTTTTTTTTATTTTTAAAAATTAAAAAAAAAATTTGGCTGCCTCATGACATACAGAGCTCTGGGGCCAGGGATCAGATCTGAGTCACAGTCAAAACCTAAACCACAGCTATGGCAATGCCATACCCTTAACCCACTGTGCCAGACTGAAGATTGAACCCTGTGAACCCAGTGCTTCCAAGACACCACCGATCCCATTGTGCCACATTGGGAGCTCCTTTCCCTTTTTTTTTTTTTTTTTTTTTTTTTAATTGAGAATGAGGGTAAGCTAGTAGAAAGCTTAGGGGAGGGTTGAGTGCTGGGTTGTGTGGAGCACATTGGGTTATTCCTGAGTTGCAACTGCTTCACTCTGTGATTAGCCCTTCTGTGTTTGCTAATCTTCATCCACTGAAATCAGATTCCTTTTTTCTTAACAGAATCTGGAAGATATATACCTTCAACTTTCTCGATGATTACATTTCAAAGAAATTGCTCTTAGGGCCTCGAGAAAGACATTCCTGGTCATGAAACTGGCAAGAAGATTTTTTAAAAAGATTTGCATATATCTCAAAGGAACAAAAATAAACATATCAGAGAGTCAGAAATTATAAGTTTTCTAAAGTGAAAGCTCTAAGAAAAGGGAACTTCCTGTAGTCTGGAAAAAGATGGTCTAGAGCTGAGTCAATCAGAAGAGAATATTAAGTCCTCTTTGTTTCATGAAATCGTCTTAATTTAATAGAAATTAATTACAAGGTAAAACTACTTCCTCTCCCCATGTACACAGAATTGGTAACTATTTCCGTTGCATGAATATTCTTGGAAGTTCAAATAAAAACTATCATTACATGTATGCAGCAAGCATTAAAGTTTAACTTTTAAATAACAAGTGACTTTTGTGATTTAATAAAATAGGAAGTTTATTTCTCTGTCCTTAATCCATTGATATTAAGTACCAATCCTTCAATCTTTGACCTATTTTATTCTGTTCCATCACTTCTGTTGGGTGATGGCCATGCTGGGTGGTAGTTCCTACTGAATCTCCATGATACATTAGTTTTCCTCTGACTTGAAGCCTGAGTCATCCATGGTAAGTGAGAAATGGGCTGTCATTTATGTCAAAACTCTTCATCTTTGTCACTGTTACATTTCACACTTTGTCAATTCATGTGCCAAGTTTTCTTGTCATGTTTCTTGCATGGCTTTTGTGCTTTTCTATGTAACAGGAACCAACTTGTTCCTGTATCAGCTTCTTTGCCATAAGTATACATGCCTAAAAGTATACTGGCTGAAGGTGAAACAAAAACTTGTGCTTGTCCCAGACTGGATACACATTGTGCAGAATAGAAGAGAAAGTACTTGAAGGAAAAATATAATTTCTAGGTTTATAACAATTCATTTTATGAATGCAATTTCCATTTTAGTTGAGTGGGATTTTCTTATGAATGTGAAATTAACTTAATTAGCATATGGCTGTAATGTATATTCCTCATTGAAAATAAGAGGGCACTTTTTAAATTTTGGAATAACAAATTGTCATCAAATTAAATTTATTTTTAAAAAGAACGGCTCTAGAGCCTCCATTTTACCTTCTGTATAATCGGAATAATGTTTGATGGTTGTATATTGCCATAGAAAGGAGTGAAGGCCTGGGAGGGCAGAGCAGGAGTATTATTAGAAAAAGAGCTGTAAAGAAATTTTTGTAAATATAAGTATTTTCACTTAAATTTAAATCTTCACAGCAATATCTTATATTAAAAATATATATAAAGGGAGTTCTGTCATGGTGCAGCATAAACTAATCGAGCTAGGAGCCACGAGTTTGCGGGTTCGATCCCTGGCCTCATTCAGTGGGTTAAGGATCCTGTGTTGCCCTGATCCCTGGTGTAGATCACAGACGAGGCTCGGACATGGTGTTGCTGTGGCTGTGGCATAGGCTGGCAGCTGTAGCTCCAATTAGACCCCTAGTTTGGGAACCTCCATATGCCGAGGGTGCAGCGCTATTAAAAAAAAAGCAAAAAAAAAATATATATATATATAAAGATATCTAAGAGTTACATTTTCAAATATATATGTCATCAGCCAAGTGACACTTTTTATTACATGATTATGGATGTTTCATCAGATTAACAAAGCTATAAACATACAGCATTGATCAAATTGACCTGCAGATATAGAGTTAAACTTAGTTCTGTCATAGAAAGCTTTTAAGAACAGTTCATTCTGGATCATGGAACCTAATTAGTGATATACATTACCAACTTTAACATAAAGTAGAAATTTTAATAGAGTCGAGGGAGCCAGGATGTGGCCATAATTTCCTTGACACATATCCTCACAGTGGATAAGAGAAAGTACATGCCTATAATACAGCCAAAAAGCAGCATTTACCAGGCAGAAATTTAAATAAGGACTAGACTACTGCATTCCATCCAAAATCAAATTACTATGAAATCACTTACAAATTGAGTGAAGATGATTTAGTAATCTTTATTTCTTTAGTATCTTTCATCTGTAATTTAGTATATTTGCCCTATAGAAAAACTTGTTAAATTATGCTCATTCCTTCATTCACGTATTCAGTCAATAAACAGAACTGAGTTAGAGTTTATGTAGCAGAATTCTCAAGGCATCATCCTATGACGATGCTTAGAGCGTTCTAAGTTTGAATTATAGCTCTGCCATCTATAAATTGTGCTAGTGTTTTTGTAACAATTACATAACACAGTGCATGGCCCACTGATATCTGCTGAGGAGTTTTATTCCTGTTAGGAATAAGTCCAGCCTTGCATGTGACTAAGTGATTCTAGAAAGCAGTCTAGTCTACGGTATTTCTTGTGTTCTTCCATATTACAAAAGCTAGAGCCACAGGGTGGTGTTAATACAGTTAAAGGCTTGAGGTGGCGAGATTTTTGAATTTGCATTCTCTCAGTTCATCTCCAACCACCCCAAAAAGCTCGCCATCCATGTATACATTCTTAGTGAGACCAGACACAATCATTTGTAAAACATCTGATAACTTGACATTTCTAATTTTAAAGGATAATTTCTTCCTAAAATGCCAATATGCCTCTTTTTTTTTTTTTTATGTACTGCTTGGAGACTTTGAAGATGATGTTCTGTCTTGATTTTGAATCCCCAGCCTTCTTTCTTTTCATCTTCTCCTCATATTATCATTTTTATACTATATGACTTATTTCCTGGGGTTACATACATGGTTTCATTAAAAAAGGTTAGAAAAACAATAATCAAATCTCCAAATCTTTCGAATCTCGGAACATGTATTCAGCTTATTTTCGAAAACCTTAAGGGCTTTATCATATTAGATTTTGGAAGACAATCTGTGAGATAGGAAAGTAATTATAGATGTACCTATGTATTTCTTCTTCCATTTATATAAGACCCTTAAGGCCATCTTTAAGATTTTAAGTAGTTTGAAGTATCATGAAAGACAGATAGGGAATGGCAGCTTTTTTATCTGCAGATGTAGCCTTGTCATAAAGTTGCAGAAACTTTGGAAAGTCAAGGTTAAAACTAATTTTGTTAACATTAGGAAATGTAGCTTTAAGTCTTGATTTTCATTCATATGATCATTTAACAAGTGGGGCGGAACGCTCTGTGAAAATTATGCATGCAAAATATATGTGTTTATAAGTGAGTCACTTATATAAGAAGACGCTAAACATTTGTTTTATGAGGTAAACATTGCTTTCAAACTAACATTTAAAAGGAATAGATTTATAAGTGTCCCTTTTTATCAGCAATGATGTAAACAATGTCTAATTTCTTCCAACCCAAGGGTCTGATTTATCAGCATTACCCTCATTAGTTGTTTTTGTTGTTGTTTTAATAGTTTATTTGGTGCAGCTCTGCAACAGCATTTAGACAACTCTAACAAAGTAAGTGTATCCAAAATAAAGTCGTTTGGGGCATTTCTGCAGTCACAGAGCTAAGCAAAATATTCATATATTCATGGCTTTAAAAAATTGGTAATTATTCTGGTTAGAGCCCCAAACCAATTTGCTAACCTGCCATGAACTACAAAGTTTCAACTCCAGTGGGTGTAGTGTAAACCGTAACAATTGTTTTTCCGGTTTGTAAAGCCAGTGTCTGACTTCAGCTCTGATTTGCCTATGCATCCATTTCAAAGAGGTATTCCAGGAGTTCCCTTCATAGCTCAGTGGAAACAAATCTGACTAGTATCCACGAGGATGCAGCTTCCATCCCTGGCCTTGCTCAGTGGGTTAAGGATCCAGTGTTGCCATGAGCTGGGGTGTAGGTTGCAGATATGACTTGGATCCCTCATGGCTGTGGCTGTGGTGCAGGCCAGCAGCTGCAGCTCAGATTTGACCCCTAGCCTGGGAACTTCCACATGCCACGGGTTCAGCCCTAAAAAGACAAAGAAAAAAAAAAAAGAAAGAAAGAAAAAGAAAACCAAAGAGGTATCACTTGTAATCCCAGCACCTTTCCAGCCACAGGACTAAAAAGCCAGATTGCCTCCCCCCCCGCTGAGGTCCCTTTGTTTTAGAGATCTTGGTAGATTTAAATGGCTGTCCATTTGAGCCCACACAACCCTAGACCCCCACCCTCACCTCAATAAAAGCAGAACCCCCAAGTCTGAGTGCTCTCTCTTCCTCTTCCTCTTTTCCCTCCCTCTCCCTCTCTCCCAGAGACCTCACTGCATGGCCCCAGGTGTGCCCTGTGCTTTTCAGAACCTTAGAGTAATAAACCTTTGTTTTTCAAAATTTCCTGATGATTACGACTGAAGGCCATCTTGAAATCCTAAGAACCACAAGGTCAGGTCCAGCCATAATCTGGTTGTGGATAAGCTAAGACCAGCACAGGAAAGTGGGGAACACAATTGTATTGTAAACTTTCCTTGATTCCATCCTCACCCTCTCCATAGAATGCTCCCAATTAAACTGCAGAATAATTCTGAGAGAAAAAGAGTATCTTTTGGATGATAGTCACCCAGTTAAAAAAAATATACATTCTGTTCATACTTCTATCGTGTGAAAGGAAATAAACTGAAAATAAGAAAAGCATCAAGTATTTATTAGATTTGCTTTCCTGTGTCAATGAGAATATAGTCAATTTAAGAGAGAAATGGAAAATTTTATTAGAGCCAAATTGAGGAATATAACTCTGGAACAGCCTCTCAGAAAGCTGAGATAACTGGTCCACCAGTTGGAAATCAAAGGACAATTATATGAGTTTTTTGGGGGGACAGAGGACTGTATATGAAATGACATATTATTGACAGTTTATACTATCCGGATCTGCAAGTATAAAGTGGTGGGTCATCATGACCCCTTACAAAATCAAGAAGGGATTTTTTTTTAATATTATTGATTCACACTGTTGTGTCGATTTCTGCTGTACAGCACAGCGACCCAGTCATACACATATAGACATTGTTTTTCTCACACTCTTTTCCATCATGGTCTCCCCAAGAGATTGGATGTAGTTCCCTGTGCTGTACAGTAGGACCTCATTGCTCATCCATCCTAAGTGTAAATTTGCATCTACCAACCCCAAACTACCTGTTCATCTTTTAAAGGGTTATTTTGTTGCTGTTAGAGGGAATATTGCTTTTTATGGTTGAGCAGGTATTTCTGCTCATGGTGGGGTTTGGTGGAGGCATAATGCAGATTCAACACACAGTAGGGAGAAGAGAGGGAGCCAAAGGGCAGAAAAAAGTTTGTATGATTATATTTTTCTTATCTTGCCATAAAATATGAATTCATTTCGTGCCCGGATAATGTAAATTATCAGCTTCAATTTTTATTTGTTCTTAAGACAACTGAAAAATTATTCAAGGTCTATAATTCTTTTCTAGAACACCTGTCTTTAGACACATTGTATTTATTTTACATTTGTGGAGCTGAGATGCAAGATAAAGAATGGCATGAAACAACGTTTTAAGGAAAATCTTTGAAAATAAGTCTCTAACATAAAAGAATTACATGTACTCAAATTTTAATAATCTAAATTAATTTTAATTTATAACATATCCAGATAAAGAGATTTTTCACTTTAAAATTATGAATTAAATCTGTCAGAAGACAGAAATATTCATATTTGAACAATAAAACCGTTGGATATTATTGGCCAGTGACATTAAAAAGGCACAGTGTAAAATCATTTTAATGTTTTTGATAAAGGCATTATAAATGTATACTTTTACTTTCCAAATAAATCTGACGCCGAGAAGGTTTTCATACGGAATGTAAAACACTCTATTTATTACAAAGCTGAGTGTTGTTACAGTTTACATAATATGTTGTAAGCTATTTCCTTTCTGGTAAGCTTCGTTTCCTTCCTCACCTCATATACTATAAGGCATGAGGTAGGGCATCTGGCCTTGATCTTCATTTTCATTTACAAATCATTGCCTTCTATTCCTCAAATAAATAATGATTTCTTTGGAAACCACAGTAGAAAATTATCCAGTCAACAGGCCTCTCTGTCAGTCCCCTTCATTCACTGAAAAAGGTAAGACATTTCACTCTTTACCTCAGTCACTACTTTTGCCATCATTCTTGTCAAGTTCACAATCCATCGACTCCATCCACTTTCTCTCACTTTTAATTAATATTTTTACCTCTGATAATCTGATGTTCATTGTTGTTTTAGCAAATATGCCCATCATAGTATTCTCCAAATATTGCCATTACTAACATCTGCGCCATTTCCATACTTTCAAATTTTTATCTTGTAATTGATGGCTACCTATCCTGCAGGCTTGCTTCCTTAAATATATCAATCTTATGTCTGACTCCACTCCTTTCCTTTTTCCCACTGTAATGTGGTCTTCTCTCTCATCCTCACTTCTCTCTTTACTTGATTGAGAATCCAGTATCCATCAATCCACTTCAGCTTCCTGGCCCTACCCAACCAGACACCAGTTAAATTCATGCAAATCTCCACATGTGTATCCAAGCAGTTGTATATAGCTGGAGAGAATAAAATGAAAATGCAGTAATTGATATCTCTTATTCAACCACAGACCTCATGGGATTTCTTAGTACTGTCTGAAACTCAACTACAGTTTGCTAGTTTACTAATTTCCCCATTCTCCCAAAGAACTTTCCCAAACCTTCTCTCTATTCAAAAATACAACTTCCTGTGATCCATTTTAAATCAGTTTGTATATTTGTTTCTTACTTCATAAACAATTCAAGGGCTATCTTCTCATCTTCCCATTACCTAAATTTAACAATTCACCAGACTTTATACCCACATCATTTTTCTGCATCACTTTTTTTCTTGTGTTGCATTGACAAGGGATTCAGGTACAGTGGAGAATAGAAATGATGACAGGGGTTATCCTTGTCTTGCTCCTAAGTTAAAATGACTGCATCCAGTGTGCCTCCTCTGAGATTTTTATTTCCTATAGTTTTGTATAAATACTCTTAATTCAATTAAGGAAATCAGTTGAAGGTGACTTGTAATCCTCTCTGGCTGATTTAATTTTTTTTCTCTGAACCTCAGTCGGGTCCTACTTGAGTCAATCATAATCACTGGTTCATAACCTACTCTCTTCATTGGTTCCCATATGATCTGCTTTTGTTCATTTATCCAGCTAGTTGATTTATTATATCTATTTGGATACAGTAACAAAATAAGAGCCACCGCAAATATGATGGGATGGAAATAAGGATTGCACATAGGAACTGAAGGTTGCACAAATGTGTTTGGAGTTGTATCAGAGACTGTCTGGATGGATATGGCCAAAAAGATCAGAAACAATTTACTATGTTGAAGATCTTAAGCACTGGAGAAGAAAAAATCAGTCATGAGGACACATGAAAATCTATCTCTACAAGCACCAATGGTGTCAGCTGGTTCTGAATAGCTGCCAATGTTTGTAGAAATTTCTGTGTTGTTGGAAGTTGCCCTGTCATTCACCTCTTCTGACGTAACAACATCTGACAGCTATAAACAGCTTAGAATAATAAAAGTTGAAGCAAATAATTTATCACAGTCCATCCCTTTTGTCAATGAAGCATTCATACATGCCCCTTGTAAACGTATTTAATTTCTGGATAAAGACACTAATAAAATAATTCTTCAGTTATCTAAATGGAATGATCTCCTATAAAATTACAGATATACCAATACTCTTCCCAAAAATGGAAATGTAAAGACTGCAGAATCTGCAGATGATATTTCTTCTTTCTAGCTGTCATACTCCTCCTTTGATACTCTGTAGTTTAAATACTGATTTAACCTCTAATAACACATATTAGAGTTAGGGGGAGGAAAAAATAATTGGTCAATATATACAAGTGAGGAAGCTCCCATTGTGGCTCATGACCTGTGGTGTAGGGTCACAGAGGTGGCTTGGATCCCTCATTTCTGTGGCTGTGGTATAGGCCGGCACTTGTAAGTCCAATTTGACCCCTAGCCTGGGAACTTCTATATGCTGCAGATGCGGCTCAAAAAGACAATATGTATGTGTGTGTGTGTGTGTGTGTGTATACACAAGTGATATTAAAAACAGAAGAAAATACATTAATATAGCAATTAATAAAATGGTAGCAGATAGTTGTTAGTTGTTTTCTGTTGGTTGGTTGGTTGGTTTGTGTTTTCCTGCCTGGATCTGGATTCTCTATAGTCTTTTTTCCTTAGTGTTTATCATATGCTCTGTCTGTCGACTTGAAGAAAAACTTGTAGAGGTTCCAGACAATGTGGCAATCCTCCAGAAAGAGCTCATCTTTCACTGTAGAGCTGGAAAGTGAAATGATCCCTTTAAATCAGAAAGGGACAGAACACAGTTGAGGATGGGTAGCAGGTTTGGTAAGGCTTAGTTTAATTCTGTTTATTCCCTGTGCTTGGAACACAAGCCTCCAGGGCCTTCAACCAAGAATTTAGTTTACTTATCATGGCCTCTCCTTCTGGAAAGACGTGAAGATTCACCTCTTTGCTTCCGAGCATGGGGAGACTATCAAAGTCTCGTCTCTGCTTTTTCATATGCATTCTCCCTAGCATTTCATCTCCCTTCCTAGACAGCTGCAGGTTTCAGTCAGTGCCTCAGGAGGATACTGACCATGTGTCTGGCTGTTATCTACTCTTCACTTTTCTCTGGGATGTTGACCACTAACATTCTTTTGTTGTTTTTTTCTTTCTGTGATGATTGTAGCATCAAACTTTCAGGTGGTCTTCCTGTGCACTTGAAGTAGTTTTTTTCCAGGGCCAAAACCAGATTCTCAACCTGTTTTGTGATTCCCAGAATCAGAAAAAGTCTCCAGGAAAAAAAAAAAAAGAAAGAAAAGAAAAAGAAAAAGTCTCTAGGCAAAATGCAGTTCCAGAAAGTTAGCTCATTTCCAGTTGGCTACCCTTTTCTGGAATCTTGGTCCAGAAAAAATTGTCTAACTCATTGCTTTAGTTGTTCTCTGATGACCTCATATAGATTTTTATTATGCTTGTTTTGATATCACTTTTATAGTTTACTTTCTTTGTGGGGAGTATTTGCCGAACTGCAAGGTGCTCCAGAAAAAAGCTAAGCTTTATTTTTGTCTTGATTTTTGCTCATTTCTTTCAGCACACTTTTTCCAAGGATAGTCTGTATTTATATCCCACTCGTATTACATGAAAGTATCCATTTTCCCTCAACATTGTCAGAACTAGATATTATTAAAATACTATTTCTACTATGTTCCAAACAAAAAAAATGGAAATTGTCTTATAATAGTTTTTAATTTGTCTTTTTAGTTTCATTTATCTATTTATTTTATTAAAACAAAATTTGCCATGCCTACAGCATGCATAAGTTCCAGGGCCAGGGATCAAACCCATACCATAGCAGTAACCTGAGCCACAGCATTGACAATGATGGCTCCTTTACCCTCTGAGCCAACAGGGAACTCTTTCTTTGTATTTTTATGCCTTCAAGTGAAGTTGAACATCTTTTAATATTTATTATTTTTTAATTTTCTTTTTTTCTTCCTCCCTTCCTTCTTTCCCACCCTTCTTTTATCTATCACTCCCTTTCTTTTTCTTTCTTTCTTTCTTTCTTCTTTCTTCTTTCTTTCTTTCTTTCTTTCTTTTCTTTCTTTCTTCTTTCTTTCTTTCTTTTCTTTCTTTTTTCTTTCTTTCTTTCTTTCTTCTTTCTTTCTTTCTTTCTTTCTTTCTTTCTCCCTCTCTCTCTCTCTCTCTCTCTCTCTCTCTCTCTTCTTTCTTTCTTTCTTTCTTTCTTTCTTTCTTTCTGTGACTATTGAGTTTTCATTCTTTTGAAAGCTTATGCTGTTTGCCAAAAATTCTGCTCCATTTTGTTTGCTGGTCTGTTTTTGTCTTGGGGTTTGTTTCAATTAAGTATACAATTTTTCCTTTTTTTTTTTTTTGGCCACACCCATGGTGTA
Organism: Phacochoerus africanus; assembly: GCF_016906955.1. Taxonomy (NCBI): domain Eukaryota; kingdom Metazoa; phylum Chordata; class Mammalia; order Artiodactyla; family Suidae; genus Phacochoerus; species Phacochoerus africanus. Next base: position 24,668,356 of record NC_062547.1, on the reverse strand, counting down.
TGGAAGTTCCTGGGCCAGTGACAGAATCTGAGCCACAGCTATAACCTATGCTGCAGCTGTGGCAACACTGGATCCTTTACACTGTGCCAGGCCAGGGATCAAACCTGCACCTCCGCAGAGATAATGCCAGATCATTAACCCATTGTATCAGAGTGGAAACTCCATAATTTTTGCTTTTTAATATCAGTGAATAGTTTTCTTAATATTACATATGTTAACAGTTTTCTACATTATTTATTTTTATTTCAGATAGCCTCCTGCTCTATGTTTGAATTTTGAATTTGTTAGTGGTATCACTTTATTCACAGAATTTAATTTCCATGTTTTTTAAATCTTCCAGTTTTTCCCAGTTATAGCTTGAAGTGTTTATGTCCCTTAATTCATCAGTAATATTGTGTTACTATGAGCTTTATTACATATTGTCACCTACTACCCAGTGACTTCTCAAGTAGTGAATTATTATGTGTAGATATGATAAATATTTCATGGATATTACATGGATTCTACACAAAAGCAATATTGAGACAAAGAATGTTTTTGTTTTACTTTGTTTTGTTTGCTTTGGAGAATTATTGAATCTATGCATGAAATTTTCCAATTCTATTTTGTAGGATCAAGTGAAATCCATATATGTCATTCAAAAGAAGTATGTGGTCCAAAGATGTCATAGATGTCACATTTTTCTATATCATTTTGATACTTGATGCTCCCATGAAATAAAATTTATCAAGATAAAGCATCCATCAATTCTGATCTTTCTGAAACATTCCTTACCCATTTACTATTTGGAAATGGAATCTGACAGTTTCTGATCACCCATTTCCCTGTGCATAATTGATAAGTGGGTACCCTGAAAATAATGTCAGTTAGAGATAAACTTCAAGGAAGTGCTTCTCTACAGTGAGTCAGTACTTTAGATCTAGATGTTGTATTTTGACTGTGTTTTTTTTTTTTTTTAACTCAGAAAATGCTCATTTAAGGGAACATCAGTGTCTATTATGGTGGTCTCTGCATAGTTAAAGTAGCTTAGGAGTTCCTTTCGTGGCACAGCAGAAATGAATCTGACTAGGAACCATGAGGTTGCAGGTTCAATCCCTGGACTTGCTCAGTGGGGTAGGGATTGGGTGTGGCCATGAGCTGTGGTGTAGGTCACAGATGTGGCTCAGATCTGACATTGTCGTAGCCATGGTGTAGGCCTGCATCTACAGCTCCAATTAGACCCCTAGCTTGGGAACCTCCATATGCCAAGGGGACAGCCCTAAAAAGACAAAAGACAAAAAAAAAGTGGCTTGGACATAATTCAGGATAAAATAAATATTTTATATGATTTTCCTTAGCCAGACCTATTTTGAATCTTGAATCTGAATTGGCCATAGGCCTTTAGCAAACCTGGTTCAAGCAGAGGCATAAGAAGTACTTGCACACCAGGGCTTGCTCTCTTGCTGCTATAGAGAACTCCTCATGAACAAGCCAGAACTAGCCTAAAGGAGCATGGGGCATACATGGTCAGGTCATATCTTCATTTAGCTGCCGTGGAGCCAGTCACTGGTCACTGCATGAGGCTAATGTGAAAGACTCAGGCTCGTCTATATGAAAAAACTTTCCAGCCTCATGAGCAATTATAAATGTTGTTCTAAGTCACTAAGTTCTGAGGTGGGCTTGTTTGCATCAGAAGCTAATGGCATGTTCTTACCAGGCAGACGCTTCTTTCAGACACTATGCAGTGTGCACATAGCATCAGAAAATGGTCGTGTTAGGTGTTACCATATTAGAAATTTCCTTTCTTTGGAAAAAGAGTCATTTTTCTCTACAAATAAGATTCTTGTTAATCTCCAAAGCTATTACTTTTCTTATACCCAGGACATAAACTCACTTAATTGTTCACTGATGAAATAGAAATATCTCACTTCAACTTGTTTTAGTATACTTAATTAAAACTGCCTTTCTACTTTTCATTTCCACATAGCATTAGGTGAACCTCAGATTAAATAGCATGTATTGTGAGATAAAGTTTAGGAGCATAGGTATGATTTTTAGAAAAAAATTAATGATTGTCTTCGTGTATTAGTATTGATGTGTGTTTTTTGTTTTTTCTTTCTTTCTTTTTAGGTCCGTACCTGTGGCATATGGAAGTTCCCAGGCTAGGGGCCTAATTGGAGCCTGTGGCATATGCAAGTTCCTAGGCTAGGGGTCTGGTTGGAGCTGCCACCACTGACATAACAACACGAAATCTGAGCTATATCTGCGACCTACTCAGCTTGCAGCAAGGCTGGATCCTTAACACACTGAGAGACGCCAGGGATCTAACCCATGTCTTCATGGATACTAGTTGGGTACTTAACCTGCCGAGCCACAACAGCAATTCCAGTATTGATGTGTTTTTTATGTTTTTTAATTTTAAATATGATTTTTAATCAATAAACTCAATTTGAGGGAAAAAAAACGATGGATTTAAAGGTATACGGAGTCCTACATAAATTTACTCTAATTCTTATAATGAAAATAATATCTTTGATCCGTACAATGATTCTTTCTTTTAAACCCAGGTTAGGTTCTTGGAGCAATGACAATAATCTATTGTCATAAAGTTTCCAGTATCTCAATTTCTGCCTACTAGTTAACGTACAATTCTTCTTCTCTTTTAGCCACTTAAAAAAATAAAGTGGAATGAACATATCCAGTGGTTTTATAATAAATATTAAAGTGTGGCTTCCCCATACCTTCTTCCTAATCTTTTTCACCTTCACATTTCCTTTGATTATCTATCAACGACCACATTGTTCTGTCACTGTCATTGACTAACCTTATGGCGTGCTGCTGGTGGATTAATTTGCCAAGCCATCTGTCTGAATTCCATCGTCTAAGTATTTCTACATCATATGCCCTGGCAATAAACTGCATTCATTCAGCCAGGAGCATTAGTTTAATCTGTGAAAGATGCAGCAATTTGTCTGAAAATTCCAGCTGGCATAATGCAAACATCAGCACAAGGCAGATGATTTTTGATCCACATAGATGACTGTAATCCTCTTTTTATTATACTTATTTATGCATTTCCTCTATATTTTATTGCTTTATTACCACTATACTTTGTTCTCTCTCTTTTTGATAATTCCATAATATGGCAAAACCTTTTATCTTGGGAAATTATTAGCTGTTCCCTCTGTGTAGAAACTCACTATTTTGATTGACTAATCAAGGTATGGAGGAAAAAAGGCTCTGACTTAAACTCTTTTTTTCCAATTGCTTTGAATTTTGCTATTTTCATGCTAAACTCGGTAATTCAATTGATTTAGGACTTAATATGCACTACTAATAAGCACTGTTCTCAGATGCCATCTAGTCACTTTTCTTCTCAAGTTTTTTTTAATATATAGCCATTTACTCCATGGGTAAAGGGTTAGAAACCAAGAAAAATTATTTCTAGGCTGTTCATCATCTATAGCAGGATTTCTCAACCTCAGATATATTGAAATTTGGAGCTGGGAAAATTTTGTCACACAGTGACATTGTCCTGTTCATAGTAAAATGTTTAGAAGAATCCTTGACTTTTATCCATTGCATGCCAGTAGCACTAAAAACTCAGTGTGATAAACAAAAAATTTTTGAGATATTGCCAATTATCTTTTGGCAGAGGGACAAAATCATCCCAGTTGAGTGATCTAAAGAGTTGACAGCTAGTTTAAATAATTGTCAAAATTTGCAGCGATGAGTTCCCGTGTGGCTCAGCAGTAAGGAACCCAACTCGTAACCATAGGATGCACACTGGCCTCCCTCAGTGGGTTAAGTATCCGGTGTTGCCACAATTGCAGCCTGGATTCTCCATTGCTGTGGCAGCTGCGCCTCTGATTTGACCTCTAGCCTGGGAACTTCCATATACCAGCAGTGCAGCCCTAAAAAAGGCAAAACAACAAAAAAAAAGTAATAGCAAATGGGAAAGAAGTGGAGGAAGACTGAAGAAAGCCAGAGAGTTTGTATGGGTACAGATGCGTATAAACATGTGAAAGTACAACAGGGATCATTGCTGCAATTAACTAGTTATGTCACTGGGTCCAAGCTTGTACTGCTCACCGCACAACAGGTCAATAAATAAAGAGACTGTTGAGGCAAGGAATAGTGGCTTTTTTTGGAAAACCAGCAGACTGAGAAGGTGGTAGACTCATGTCGCAAAGAACCATCTTCCCAAGTTAGAATTCAGGCTTCTCTGGTACTAAAAAGGGAGGGAGTGTGTCTGGTTGTTGCAAACTCTCTGGTGCTGGAACCCTTTGTTCTTGAAGCTGTTCACATTGGTCAGGTCACAATGTTCCGGTAAACCTCCAATAAGACAAGTGTTACTCTCTGTTCCTTAACTTTTTCTCTATATCAATGAAAAGTGTTATACCTCTAAAGGTCAAGTCTCAAGGGAGACAGAGCCTTGACAATGGGCTATCATGTATTTTTCAGGTTGGTTCTTCACTGCCACAGTTACAGTTATTTTGTACATGAGATTTAAAGGGATAGTTTTGTATATGTGTTCAGTATTCCTTGTGAGGACCAGCTTCTTTTTTTTCCCCCCATCCATTGTATCCACATTTCTTGTGCCCACATTCCTTCATTTAAATTGTTTCTGCCTAGCTCATGAATCCCAGGCCCCACCATGTATTCTGGTGGAGCTAATTCAATTTCATCCTTATCTTCTCTGAATGACACTGTCTTTATAATCTATTTCAGTCCATCTGTAGCTGAGGAATCTACCGTTGTGTTCCTGAAATCACCGGATTCCTGGAAACAGCCCCCAGAATTTCCCTAAATGCTTCTTAAAAATTCCAATGGTATTTTCTAGATTTTTTAAATGTTATACCAAGTTTTATGTAAAAAAACTTTTCCTGGGTCACAGGACTCTGTGTTGTAAGCAGTTGATGTACTCAAGCCAAGAATTCATTATGTAATGAATTGTACCAGTGTCAGGGGAAGAGAAATATCTGCCTTACCCTTCTTGAGTTCTTTTGGATGGTCTAATAATTAAATTGATGCAAGACAGATTAACAGAAAAAAAAAAAACAGTTTTGATTTGTACATACAGAGGGCCGAGAGAATTAGGACCTAAAAAAGTGGCCAAAGCGGGCAGCTTTTATATTTTTTAGACAAAGAAATATTAAATTTGTGAGGAATTGACAGGACAAAGAAGCTTAGGCTTGAGTGCTCAGTTATTGAGGAATCTAAACAGTTTAGGCTTGGAATAGTAAACTACTAAAGTAATAAGATTTGTTCATACAGGTTTCCTGGCACTGAATTCCTTGTCTCTGACCACAAGAATATCTTTTTATCCTCCTGGTACAAGGAGCATGCCTTTCTCATGGAAAATTTATTTCCAGTTTTCAGACTGACAGAAGAGTATCAGGGTTTCCTTCTTTGCATTAGCTGTTTTCTAGGCAACTTTGATTCAAAATAATCAATACAGGAGTTCCAGTTGTGCCTCAGTGGTAGTGAACCTAATTAGTATCCATGAGGACATAAGTTTGACCCTGGTCCCACTCAGTGGGTTGAGCATCTGGCATTGCCATGAGCGGTGGTGTAGGTTTCAGATGCAGCTCAGATCCTGTATTGCTGTGGCCATGGCATAGTCTGGCAGCTATAGCTCTGATTTGACCCCTAGCCTGGGACCTTCCATTTGCCATGGGTTCTTTCCTAACAAGCCAAAAAAAAAGAAGAAGAAAAAACCCAACATGTCCCCATCATAACATATTCTGGATTGGCCTGCCCTGAGCCCAAACATCCGCTGTATAAATATTCTTTGGAAAACCCAGGATTGGCTCACACAATATTTGCCCATTTCTCTGGACAGGTGTGATGTAAAATATCAGCTTCTCCTAATCCATCAGGTCTCCATGTACTTTATTCGTGAATGCCTGTGTTCTAAAGCACAACATAGAAAAGTTAAGTGTTTTGGAAAACGCACTGCCAGCTAAATTGTGAAATCAACTTTCTGCTGCAATAATGTCTATGTCTTTCCTCCCTCATTTATTTAGGTACACATTCCCTCAGTCTGTCACTCTTTCTCAACGTGTTTATTTAGATCCTGATATATTTCAGACACTTTACTGAAAACAGTGAGGTATTTAACAGAAGATGCTAGTACATACGCTCTATAGGTTGACATGTAAGCTAGTAGTGGGGATAGGAGGCGTCCGGGAAGTAGAGGTGTGGACAAAATAAACAAAACTTGGGGAGCGAAGAATTCTTCTTCTCCCTCTGCCCCTCCCTCCCCTTTTTAGCATCTTATTTCTTTCGAAAGAAAGTTGATGTCTAAACTTGGAAAGAAGGATGAATAGAGTTTATCAAAATCAAGAAACCAAATATCATCACTCTAGTCCCAAGTGCTAGCATACTTAAAGGCTTGAAAATTATAAAGGTATGACACATTTTCAAAAATGAAAGCACTTCAATATGACTAGAGTTTTAAATGTATAGAGGAAGATTTAAGAAGCAGTGCATGGTAATGGTAAACTACCAAACCATGGCCATTTTATATTTTATGTAGGAGAATTTGGATTTTATGCTGGGGAGGCCAGTGAACCATTTAGCAGAAATAGGGAAAGGTTATTTTAGAATTATCACTCTTTTTGTTTGTTTGTTTGGCAGTGGATTGTGGAACTTAGACAACTACAGGCAGAAAAACCGTAAAAAAACACTGTTTTGGAGTTGCCTTCATGGCTTGGCGGAAACGAATCTGACTAGCATCCATGAGGATGGAGGTTAGATCCCTGGCCTTGCTCAGTGGATTAAGGATCTGCTGTTCCTACGAGCTGTGGTGTAGGTGGCAGACGTAGCTTGGATCCTGCATTGCTGTGGCTGTGGTGTAAGCCAGCGGCTACAGCTCACATTTGACCCCTAGCCTAGGAACCTCCATATACCATGGGTGCAGCCCCCCAAGATGAAAAAAAAAATAGTTTTAATATTCCTCATTATAGAGCAATTCCAAAAATCTTCTTTCCTGCAGTTCCCGTTTTAGCAAATGATAACATACTGACCAAGGTAAACATTATTTATTTTCTACCAATTTTAGCTGTATTTTAGACGTTCTCTTTTCAAAAGTTTCTCATTTTAATGGCATCCTGTTTACAGGGGTGCGAGGACTTGTCCCCCACACCCGCTCTTTCCTCCCATCTGTGGGATGCTCTAACGTGTATTACTTCTGGCCCAGTTCCTGCCTCACATGTTGGGTTCTGTTCCCTGCTCTGAAAGTAAAGGGGGCCATACTCTGGGCTTCTGTGCCAGAGAGCACATTTTCCTCAGTTTACTCCAAATTCTCAACTGCCAGTTTCAGTAAGAAATGAAGGTGACATTTCCATCTCCCTTTTGCATTATTTCTAAATCCTGCTCGTTTGTATTAGACTGGTTTCAAAATTCAGATGATGTACTTTATAAAACCCAAATACTTTGTAATACATGTATGTGTGACTAGGTCACCTTGCTGTACAGTACAAAATTGACAGAACACTGTAAACCAGCTATAATGGAAAAAATAAGGAGTTCCTGTCATGGCTCAGTGGTCAACGGATCCGACTAGGAACCATGAGGTTGCGGGTTCAATCCCTGGCCTCGCTCAGTGGGTTAAGGATCTGGCGTTGCTGTGAACTGTGGTGTAAGTCTCAGATGCGGCTCGGATCCTGTGTTGCTGTGGCTGTGGTGTAGGCCAGCGACGACAGCTCCAATTAGACCCCTACCCTGGGAACCTCCATATGCCGCGGGTGCAGCCCTAGGGAAAAAAAAAAAAAAAGACAAAAAAATATATAAAAATCATTATAAAATAAAAAGTTAAAATTAAAAAAATACTTTATAATAAAACCTCAGGTACCATCTTGTTGAATTTTATTCAAATAATTGACTTTACCTTCATTCACAAACACTCAAAAATGTCAGTTCCTTTAAATTAATCACATGACTGAAAGTCTTTATTTATATCAACCACTCTTCTTAACCCAAGGCTGCCCAACAACAACAAAAAGTCACCAGACTTACTTATTTTTATATGTTTTGCAAATGTAAATGAAATTTAGTATATTAGAAAATATTAACTGTTCATGAATCCTTAAAATATATGGTGTTGGGGAGTTTCCATTGTGGTGCAGTTGAAACGAATGAAACTAGTATCCGTGAGGATGAGGGTTGGATCCTTGGCCTCACTTGTTGGATTGAGGGCCTTGTTGGATCCCTGGCCCTCATGGGTTAAGGATCCGGTGTTGCCATGAGCTGTGGTGTAGGTCTCAGTCACAGCTCAGATCTGGCATTGCCATGAGCTGGGGTGTAGGTCGGCAGCTGCAGCTCCAATTTGACCCCTAGCCTGGGAAGTTCTATATGCTGCAGGTACGTCCCTAAAAAACAAAAGCAAAAACAAAAAAATGGTGTCATAGACTATATTTTCCTTAATCATTTTCAGGGAAAGTTTTATTTGAGTTTAATCTTCTATATGAAGAGTCCAATTTTTTCTTTAAGACAGAACAAAGTCACTTTTACTATCCAAATAAAATTGCATGACCCTCACATAAATGCAGTTAATTCTGAAAATGTAATTATGAGAACTTAATGAGAAGAAAGTCAGATTAATTGCTTTACTGTTTCTTTTTTTTTTCCACCTGACGTCCTTGAGAGGCCACATTTTGATATTGACGACATTCAGTAGGAAACTAATTACTACACGTTAAAGCTATTATTCATTATTTTTTAAGTAAAAGTATTGCTGTATAAATCCATCTTTTTTTCTGTTTAGGAAAAAAAAAAAAGATCCACATTCTAAACTTCTTAGTTCAGGTGAAACAAAGTTTGATCCATACTTATTTGCTGTGTTATATCTTTATGGACTCATCTTTTCACGTTGTGATTCTGCTGTGGAAGGTAGATAGTGAACAGCATTTGAGAAAACTATTTCTTTTTATTCTTACAACTATAGCCTCCTGGCTGTGATTGCTTGTTCTGCTTGAGAATTAAGGTCCCATCGTATGCTTCTGTAACAATTATTTTTGCTGTAATTAAAAATATATAACATATAGACAGTAGTTACAATGAAAACTTTCAAGTGTTTTGACTGTCCTTAAGATTTATAATAAATAACTCACTGTGGAGTTCCTGTCGTGGCTCAGTAGTTAACGAATCTGACTAGGAACCTTGAGGTTGCGAGTTCAATCCCTGGTCTCGCTCAGTGGATTAAGGATCTGGTGTTGCCGTGAGCTGTGGTGTAGGTCTCAGATGTGGCTCAGATCCTGCATTGCTGTGGCTCTGGCATAAGCCGGTGGCCACAACTCTGATTAGACTCCTAGCCTAGGAACCTCCATATGAGCAGCCCTAGAAAAGGCAAAAAGACCAAAAAAAAAAAAAACCTCCCTGTTTCCCTATACTTTTGTCCATTGGCTCTCTTTTCCTTGTTTTAATACAAGACATCTGCTTTTAGGTGCTCAGTGATCCAAGTTCATATTAGATTTAATCTGTCATAAACCATGAACCCAGTAGAACTTTCCTGTTTGGCTGTTTATCATCTCATTCCAAGATGAATAGAGTATGCTGGGAATGTTTGAATCCTTTCTTTCCTCTGCCAGGAATACCCTTATTCAAATCTCATGTTTCAGGCTTGTTTCTACTCATTTTTCATGTCCTGACATAAAATACTGACTCCTTTGTGAATTTGTCCTTAAGTTTCAGTCCTATGTGCTTGTGGCTTTTCCACTGCACTTTCTACAGTGGTCTGTTAATAATACTTTCACCATGCAATGCAATAATTTCCTTGCAGGCAGACCTGTCCTTTTTAGAGATCTAACTTTGTAGAGTATGATTAGTTCTTATTCAATTTTGAATTCAAAAAGCTTAGTATCTACTATGTTTAAACATTGTTAGTTGCAGTTGTAAAAAGTACCTGGCCTTCTGTTACTTTTTACCAAATATCTAGCATCAGGCATTGTTTGCCTCAGGATGGATATGCTACCAATTTCAGTGATAATTATGTGTGAAACTAGAGTTCTAAACATATTTAATGTTATACTCTAGTCTTAGAAATATTAATATTAATGGATGTCTTGTCACCTTTAGAGATTATTTTAAAGGTCAATATTAAAATAAGTGTATAACTGATCCTCATAAACAGGTCTCCATTGACAGCAAATTCTTTTCCTTTCTATTTAATACTTTATATTAACGTTTTTAAAAAGTGTTATTTTGGGAGTTCCCACTGTGGCACAGAAGAAATGCCATAAGGATGCAAGTTCGATCCCTGGCCTTGCTCAGTGAGTCAAGGATCTGGTGTTGCCATGAGCTATGGTATAGTTCGCAGACTCAGCTACGATCTAGCATTGCTGTGGCTGTGGTGTAGGCCAGTAACTGCAGCTCTGGTTTGACCCCTAGCCTGGGAACTTCCATATGCTGCAGATGCAGCCCTAAAAAGCAAAATAAAATAAAGTAAAATCAAATAAAATGTTATTTTATCCTATGATACTAACAAACATTCCCCAAATCAAATATTATCATTAAAGGTAACTTCCACAAAGCCTGTTTTTTCCCTCTAGTGTTGTTTATATGTATATGTGTGTGTGTGTGTGTGTGTGTGTGTGTGTGTCAATATCAATATGTATAGATAAGAAATACAGTGTTGTAAATATATAATTCTTATACCAGTAGAAATCAGCAGTTCTCAATCCCTGTGCACTGCGTACTGTGTGCAGTGTGATGCAGTGTGCTCATTCATGCCCTCAAGATCTCTGACACACCAGAGTGTGCCTGCTGTTCTGCCGAGATCATAGACCCTCATGTGAAGCAACTTAAACTCCAGTCCTACTTCTGCTTCACATGAGGGTCTGAATTAGGAAATCACTTAACCTCTTATATAGCCTCAATTTTCTGAACAATCTAATGGGGGCAGAAATTGCAATTCTCTCATGGAAGTGTAAAAATTAAGCAAGGGAATGAAGGCAGTGTGCTTAAATAGTTGTTATTTATTAGCAAGTCTTTACCTCTGCCTTGACCACAGTTTTGTACTAGTATTTTATTATGGTTAATACCATTATTATTATGTTTATTATTCAATTAACATTTTCATAAGGATAGTGAAGACAGTAGAAACCACTGAACGAAGGCATTATTCAACCTATTATTTTCTGGAGTAAGCAATCCTAGTTGAATACATGCAGTGAGAGGTATGTTTTGTATGATTAAATTTGCATTTGTATACTTTGTTATTGATTTGTGTATTTTAATGTGTATATGTTGTTCATTTGTACACAAATATGCAAACTTGTTTAATTTGTATATTATTCCCACCTTTTTATACAAATAATGTAAATCACATCCACTTTATTCTCTTTTATTCCAGTTGTATTGAGATATGATTGACAAAGGAAAAGAAATTATCAAGTATATGACTTGATGATTAGATATATGTATCTGTTATGAAATGATCACCAAAATCCAATTTATTCTTTAGTATTTCTTCAAAACTTCCCATTTACCATCTCGATTATCTTGTATTCAGACCATAACTAGCATTAAAGTGATTTTCAAACACGGCTGACACTTGGGAGCACTCCCTCCTCATGTTCCCATTTTTCTGCTAAATTTCATCCTGACTTGATTCTCCTTTTGTCTTGACCTTGGGGAAAACCATTAACTCCCTAAGCATCTTGCTTGTCTGCAAAAGCCAGAAGTGAAGTGGGATCTCTACGATGCCATTAACCTCTAACAGTCAGATTTCTCTGGTTAGCGGATCATGTGTAAAGTCATATTCTCTATGGAGTGCCAAAATATATCTTGCAAAGTTAACAAAATATGGACTCAGAAATAACTACTGAAAGGCAAAGTGAATTATTCATAAAGTTTAATTCTGAAATGTACAGATATGTCACTCCCAAATGAATGATCCCTTGTGACAGATTATTAGTAGTTTTAGCTCCCATGGAAAGAGAGCTGTATATTCACTGTTGAAAAACATGTAATAAAATTGGAAGCTAATGATATGAAAGTTAACATATGTAAGGATAACTTAGCAAACAATTTAACAGATGAATAGAACATATTTAAGGAAAAGATATTATGATTCTGACTCACTAAGGCTAAAACATTAATCTTCCCTTTGTACATCAATCTCTCATCTGAATTTGGGATAAAAATAGTTATTTAAGATGGAGCATTGTTTTAGTCTCTTACATTGAAGCATATTTTTCAACATGACTATTATTATAAATGAATGACTCTTCCCTTTTCCATGTGACAAGAAATTTTCTCTGTCATTAAATATGATTTTGAATTATTTTGGGGAGTTCCTGTCATGGCACAGTGGAAACAAATCCAACTAGGAACCGTGAAGTTGCAGGTTCCATCCCTGGCCTTGCTCAGTGGGTTAAGGATCTGGCGTTGCCATGAGCTGTGGTGAAGGTTGCAGATGCAGCTCAGTCCTAATGTTGCTGTGGCTGTGGTGGAGGCTGGCAGCTGTAGCTCCGATTGGACCCCTAGCCTGGGAACCTCTATATCCCATGGGTGTAGCCCTAAAAAGCAAAAAAAAAAAAAATTATTTTGAACAAAATTTCCACTGAAAGCTTATTCCTAGTTTTTTTATCATTTGGAAAGAAAGGAAAGGAAGAACAGAGGAGGCAAGGGGGGTGGGAGAGAGGAGGGAGGATTGGGGAGATGGAGGAAGAAAGGGGGAGCGAGAGAGGATAGACCCCACTATGATGAAGATATGTGGAAATAATTATTTGTGTCAGAAGTTTCAGTATCTTCAAATAAAAAAAGCAATTATATCATTTCTAATGATAAGGAGTTTCATTGATCTTTAAAAATGCAAATATTCCTTGGCCTTTAGGTGGTCTTCTTTGAAAGGAAATACAAATGGTGACAGATATGAGAAGGTGGAAACCAAAGGAAAAAGCAGGTGGCTCTTAAATTTAGGATGTAAATTAGGGAGGGGGGTGTGAATTTGAAGGAGAAAATTCAGAACAAACTGAAATATCAGTCAGGCAGAATTTTCTTGCTAATTAGGAAATGAACCCTCTTCATCCTTCATCTGTACTTTGCTTTTACAGAGACCAAGTGTTTGCACTTTGCCTGATCCAGAATAAATATGTCATTAGTGAAGAAAGAGATAACTCTGCTCTGACTTAAAGTTGATTGGATACAATTTTTGAAAAATATTAAGCAAGTAAAATAAAACATGTTTTGGCTAATTGGTATAAAAATGTGCTTAAGGTGCAACTAATGATTTTTCTCCTGCATCTGACACTTTGTCTTTTCATGCAAAGCCACTTTTGAGGTTGATCTAATTACCTGTCTTATTAAAACTAGAAAGTTGTTATTTCAAGGTCATCAGTATTCAGCAAATACAGTGGCCATTGAGGTAAGAAACAAAAATTCCCTTGGATTTCCATGTGAAACTTCGTAAAATTTTTTAGTCTCTATAAATTCAACATCTACTTTTCTATGAAGTGAATGAGAAATATGGGTACTATTTAAAAAGGCAGTTTTTGCAGTTTCTTTTATTCTTATATCAACTAATATTTATTTACTAGTACTTGGATACTGCGAGTATTATAAAAGTAATACAAAGTAATCTCTTCAAAGTATGTATTCTTTCTGGGAAAGCAATGCACTCTACAGGTATTAAAAAAAAAGTTAAAATTCTCTGTAAAATGATGTCAGGAAAATCCTCATGGAAGTAGCAGTATTTGTTCTACATGGCAAGGGAAACACAATGCATTTAAGAGACATGATTATAAAACAAATACAGGAATACATTTGGTGTGTTTGTTAGAGAGGCGTTCTATGGAGGAACTAGGAGATAAATGTTTCAACGTAAAAATTAGGGGCCCTCTTGAAAGTTAAGGGAAAGTATTTTCAAAAATTCCCCCACAATTATGTAAGGTTCCCATCATATAGGCACACACACAGAGGATAGTATAACAAAGCACTTAAAGGTACTTCCCAACTCCATAGGTATTAAGCAGTTGGGTAGAAAAAACCTACATGACTGCATCTGATGACAAAGGTGGAGCAATAACTCCAGTTACTGCCCTGGCAAGCATTTAATGTCATGCAATTAAAATGCTATAGTGGAAAAGGTGACTATCCCACAGACTAGACCCTTGATTACCAAAGTAACTGCAATACAGTACCAAATAGCCCCAGAAGGATATGTGTAAAAATAACATGGCTTTACAAAAGAAGGCAATCCCACATTTCTGTGATACCATTAGTCTGCAGAAATATGTATTTGTTTGCAAGGAATCATTTTGGGAGAAATTTAGAATTAATGCTGTCTTTCAGTTTTACTCCCTTTTTGATTGTTAAGAAAAGGAAGCTAGGGGAGTTCTCTTGTGGTGCAGTGGGTTATGGATCCCGTGTTGTCACTGCAGCAGCTTAGGTCACTGCTGTGGTGTGGGTTTGATCCCTGGCCCAGGAACTTACACATGCCATGGGCACAGACAAAAAGAAAGAAAAAAAAAAGGAAAGGAAGTGGGAGCAAGTTAGAAGAGCAAATCTAGGTACGAATAAGAAAAGAGACCAAATCGAATTAACCTAATATTATGAGGCGTTTGCCAAAAGAGTGTTCATAAAATATAAGCAGCATTCCTTACAGAAAGGAATCAGAAGAGATCTTGGAATAAATAAGATTTGAATACAGTAATGTACATACATTCCTTGGCCCATACTCTCAACTGTGCTAAATCTTACTTTACTAAGTACAATAATCTAATGTCCTATAATATACCCAAATAATAGAAATAATAGAAAGAAGGGATTTGCGGATTTACAATAAATGCTTTGAATTATTAGTATCATATAGAATTTAAATGCAAAGCTTTTAACTTCCATTCTTGCCATGGGAGTGCCAAAGCACTGAATTTGGTAAATACATTCGTTTTCTTCAAATGATGGATGCAGTTAGTCAGAATCTGCTTTTTCTGTATGGTTTTAAAAATATAATTCACCTTTTACTTGTCACAAACATTTTTGGGGGGGATCCAGAAATGCAGCAGAATTCATGAAATTGTACTAGTTGAATGAGAGAGTCTGTACATTCCTTTCTGGGCTTTCATTCACTGAAGAAATCAAGGAAAACCCGTGAAAATTATTTAGACTTCTACCTCTGCTTTTAATCAAGACCCCCAAGAAAGACCAAAACCATAACCCATGACTTCACTTATTAAATTTTAGATGACACAGGTGATAATTAGAGGGTTGGGACATTAAAGACAAATTGAAGGAAGAGAAACAGATGGAACCAATGAGCACAGATATGCTGACAGTTCATACTTTTCGCAAAGCATTAACAGGACTGCAGTTTCTTTCATGTCGCCTGAGGGAACAGATTTCCAGGAAAAGTATGAAATGGTAGAGAGAATACTTTTCCTCTCTGCTAACCTTCTATGTGGCAACAAGAAATGATATTCTGAGGAGCAGCTGATTTATAACTACGGTGAAGAGCTGAGCTTTTCCTCAACCAAAGCATGCATATTCATAGGTTCAGCAGTGACAAATGTCTTTGCAAAGGCTTTGAAAAGACACAAAGAGTAGGTGATCTTCTCCACACCCAGAAGCCACGGTCTCAGGAACATTCTCTTTCTGTTCCAAGAAACTTGACTTAGCAGCATAGCCTATGTGGGGCATGAAGCTGGAATATATGGGACTTTATGTATATGTATATTCTTCTTGATGAATGTTATTTGATTTGATTTAATTTTTCTGACATTTTCTTCATCAAATTATAATCAGTAGAAAATATGCTTGTGTAAAAAGTTCATAATCATCAGGGTGAAGTGAGGAAATGAGTCCTAGCTTCATTCATAGAGAAAATAAATGTTTCAGGTGAATTGGGAATACAAAGTAGCTGGCATTACCTACTTTTTTTTTTCCAACATCTCAATACAGGTTATCATCCAATGTTTTAATCTTCAAAGGCACATGGTGGAAAGACAAGCTGTCTTTTCTGTCCAAATATGCTGTTGAAATAAAGCAGTGATAGGTGGCTGTGCTATGGGTGGGATATTGATAGAAAGCTATTTCAGTTTCTTAAGTAGAACTTTTTTTTAAAAGCACAGTAAAAATCAGAGGAAAATCCACTTGCTGTAGAGTGGATAATGATATGATTATCCTACATGACAGAAAACCATGCCAATATAGAAAATATATATTTTTAAAATTTTGCTTTTCTCTCAGTTAATTTTATAAGTACTCATAAGAAAATTCAATAGGCAGGAAAAAACGTGATTTTCTCCCATCTGTTCAACTCTGAAATTTCATCAGTGGGTGACAAACGAACTCTATTCAGAGATCTTTGCTCATTGGTAAAACTAATCCGTAGCACAGAATGCCTCCAAATCAGATAATGTAACCTTATTGGTTGCTGTACTTAGGGCATAAGAGTATGAATTGGCTAGAATCACAATTAAGGCTCTATCTTATCGCAATGTAGCCATATATAGGCATTTTAAATAAAGATAATATTGAGAATGTATCAAAATGTGAATGTTAATTGTACACAAATACCTCTTATCTTTCAGGTTCCTATTATGGAAGGTGTCTTTGATCTACTATTTGAAATACAATTAGAGGTTTTAGCATTTCCAATATTGGGCCAGAGTGTTACTTCAAATTACTTTTCTAAACACATTCGGTAGCTCATAAATTCTATAGACAGGAGAAATAGAAAAGTTTTTTAAAGTGTAAGTTTAACTGTCACTGCTAATGAAATTATATCCCTTGAAGTTCCTGCAAATAAAGTCGCCTTGGGGAGTAAAAGAAAAATAGCAGAGATTATGGCTCACTGGATATGGTTATTATTCCAGTATTCACCGAGTTTCCCAGATGTACTGGACCATACAGGAAACACAGTAGGCTGCACAATCCTCCAAAGAGAGGGGAAAAGGATGTGTTGTACCGAAGGAAAACTTATCGTCCTTGACTCTATTTTAACAAACTTTATATTTCACAATAAAAGCAAAATTGTTTTATCCACTACTGGAAAGGCTGGAAAATAAGCATTCACAAATCAACAGTATAGATTAGTGAATGAGAAAAAAAAGGGGGAATAAAAATTGAATAATCATCCAAATTATTAAGCATCTAGTTTTACCTTAGTCATGTATAGAATGACCCATGCCATTCTGCTAGACTGTGTATCGTCTGTTGAATGCTTCTGATATTCTAGTCGTATATGTAATTTTTGGAAACATGAAGATAAGTTCTATTCTCAAAGCTTGTGATATTCTATTCAGACAAGTGGGTGAATATATAAAAAAACATTTATTGATAGAAATCCCTAAGGTATATGGAACTGCGTATGGCTAACATGATCCCAGGCAATCACAGACGGCATCCTATAGAAGATGAGATCTTACAGAACTAATTTTTGAAAAGGTATTTACCAGTGTGAAATACCATGGAGACGGGGAGTTACCACTGTGGCTCAGCAGTAATTAACCCAACTAGTATCCATAAGGACACAGTTTCGATTTCTGGCCTTGCTCAGTGGGTAAGGATCCAGTGTTGCTGTGAGCTGTAGTGTAGATTGTAGATGAGGCTCAGATCTGGCGTTGCTATGGCTGTGGTGTAGGCCAGCAGATGTAGCTCAGATTCGATCCCTAGCTTGGGGACTTCCATATGCCATGGGTGTGGCCCTAAAAATACAAAAAAAAAAGAAAAATACTATGGAGACAGAAGGTATATCACAAAGGCATGAACAGCAAAGTGGATTTCAATAGATATTAATATTTTGATATTCTGTAGGAAAAACTGCTACAGAGAGAAAATGAATATAAGATTTCAGAGATAATATTATAGGTGAATGAAGATATTCTTCATTAGACTCTGGCAACCTCAGTGGTTGGATTCAAATAATCTCATGTATTTGGTTAGACAAAATAGAAACACCCTTATTTTAGATGGATGGCTACATGGATGGATGAATGGAAGGATGACTATATGGATACATGGGTATTTACACATAAATAAGTGGAATGGAAATATGATGAAATATGATTTTATCAATTAGGTGATGATCAGTCACTGAACTTTTTTAAGGAGGGCAGATGGATGAATAGACATACAATTTGAAAACAGTTTATCTCTGAGGAAAAAAAGATGAAAAATGAGCCAGGCATATGAAACTAAAGCCATCTAAATAAATACAGGTTAGAGATTACAGAAGCCAAAACATAAGCTTGACATGAAAGAAAGAGAAGACACTTGAAGAAACTTTAGGAAGTAACATGCACTGAAATTGGATATCAAATTGAAGTGAAGCGTGAGAGAAAATAAGGACAAGCCTGCCTAGCCCATTTCTGGCTTGAGAAATTGAGAAAGAAATGGTGGTATCATTAACAAACTTTAAGTGTAAAAACAGGTATGCTTGATAAGATAGAAAAATATAAACATTTTAGATCATCTCATTTAATCCTGACCTATGCCTCTTTTATAGATCAGGAGGTTAATGCCATTGAGGTCCAAACTTACTATAATTGAAAAATGACTTAAAGCCTCTTTGATTTAACTCCATATCCACTTTCCCACTAAGTTCTTTTATAATGTACTTGGAATAGATAATTACTTTTTTATAATTTATAATTTCTTCATTATAAGTAAGTACAAATTTGTTACTTTATGTTGATTGCAAAAATTTATCACAAAGACTGCATAGTGTATAAAACCTATAGGTAGAGTGGAAGGAGCTATTATATGGTAAACATTCAGTAATAATTAGCCTGGTTAGCCAAAGAATATTGCCAGTACCTTGGAAGATCTCTGTCTGCCTCTTCCAAATTACAAGGCCCCCATCCAAAGAAAAAAAACCATATTCCTGACTTTTGTGGTAACAGTATTTCTAAAATTATTTTTTATTGCGTGTTTTTGAACTTTATACATACAAAATCCTGCCTGCTTTTCATTTGTTATTATACTTGTAAGATTCATCATGCATTTTATGAAATCCTATGTTATGAGTATAGTCTACCACTGACTTTTGGATTGTATGGATGCTTTGCACATTTCTTGTGGCACAAATATGTAAGATATCCCAACTGTGCACAGTTAAGAATGAAATTACTGAGAGGTAGGATACATACATATTTAACTTTATGAGGTGTTTATTTAGTATTTTCCACAATGGTATATAGATTTACAACCTTAACAGCTGTCAAGGAAGTTCTTGTGGTTTTACAGTCTCACCAGTGTGTTTTGTTTGTTTGTTTGTTTGTTTGTTTTTTAATGGCTACATCCACAGCATATAGGCATTCCCAGGCCAGGGACTGAATCCAAGACTCAGCTGCGACTCGAAACTATACCTCCACCGAGACCTGAGCTGCTGTAGGTGGATTCTTAACACACTGTGCCACACTGGGAACACTTCTTATTTTATGTTTTTAAATTTTATTTTTGCTAAATTGCTCA
The DNA here is from genome assembly GCF_016906955.1 of Phacochoerus africanus. Classification (NCBI taxonomy): domain Eukaryota; kingdom Metazoa; phylum Chordata; class Mammalia; order Artiodactyla; family Suidae; genus Phacochoerus; species Phacochoerus africanus. The sequence continues at coordinate 24,648,958 of NC_062547.1, read as the reverse complement.
ATAATATCTCATTTGGATATTATTTTGTATATACCTGATTATTACTAAATTGACACAACATTTAATGTCTTTAAAATTTTTCCTTTTTGGTGGAAGACTTTTTGAAACTTTTACTCTTTTCCACTATTATTTATCTTTTCTTAACTTATTTAGAGTAGTTTGGATATTTTTGATACCAACTGGTTAGCCATTTGGCAGATATTATCTCCCATTCCGTGGCTTATCTTTTTGAAGATTTTTATCTATCAGTTAGCTGAACAGAATTTCTTAATCTCAATATAGTTAAATGTATCAATCATTTCATTTTTAGTAGTATTTTTCTTAAAAGTATCTAATTGAAGAATCCCTTCCTTACTGGAGAAAAAGAAGATACTCTGTTATTTTTTTTTCAAAGACTTTACGATTTTTCATTCACATTTTGGTCTTGAATCCAACTGAAATGGCATAGTCTGAGGAAGGAACCCAATTTTCCATAAAGGCAATCTTTTTTTCCACATGAATAAGCAGTTTTCCTAGCAGCATTTACTGAAAGCTCCAACCTTTCACACTGATCCACAATTCTCCCTCCTTCATATATTATTTCCATATTGGATGGTTATTTTCTGACCCCTCTGTTCTGTGCATTTGAGTACTTGGCTCTTTTGTCAATCATTGTCTTAAATCTTAAAGCCATTCATAATATGTCCTATATTTGGAGGGGAAGTTTCCCCACTTTCTGCTGCGTTTTGAGTAAAGTTCTAGGAATTTTCATTTTCTAGGATACTGTTCTTTTAATTTTTAAAATGTGTTTAGGTATGGACTAAATGTTTGTGTTCTCCCAGAATTCATATGTTGAAACCTTGATCACCAGTATAATAGTACTTGGAGGTTGGTCCTTCGGGAGGATAATTAGGTCATGAGGGCAGAGCTCCCATGGTGCGATTAGTGTCCTTATATGAAGAGAAAGGACTAGGGCTCCCTCTCTCTACCATGTGAGGATAAAACAAGACTGTCATCTGCAAACCAGGAAGAGAGCTCTCACCAGGATCCCAATCAGCCAGCACCTTGATCTTGGACTTTTCTGCCTCTGGAATTATGAGAAACAAAAGTCTATTGCAATGAGATCCTGCTGTATAGCACAGGGAACTACATCTAGTCACCTGTGATGGTACATGACAGAGAATAATGAGAGAAAAAGAATACAGATGTATTACTGGGTCACTTTGCTGTACAGTAGAAATTGATAGAACACTGTAAATCAACTATAATGGAAAAAATCAAAATCATAAAAAAGTCTATCGTTTAAGCTGCCCAGTCTGTGGTAATTTGTTATAGCAGCCTGACCTGATTAAGATGGACTTCTTTTTATAACTCCAGTCATGCAGAATCTATAGTTCTATCTTTTAAAAATTCTATGTATAGTCTAATGTTGTCCATCTTTCCCTCTTTTTCTTTTGAATCTGACCCATCAGAGTTTTTCAAACTTTAGAGTGAAAAAGGTGACCTCGATAGTCACCTGTTCTATATATGTGCTTATGTTTTATTAATTTCAGCTCATATTTATTTTCTCTGTCTTCTATTATCCTTGAGTGTCTTTGTATACTTTAATAGTCTCCAGACAGATTTAACTTTTTATTTTTAGCATTTTTAATTTTTTTGTATAAATTCTGTAATAATTTAAACAACGGAGTCACTTCCGTTGCTTGATTTCCATTCCTCGGGATCTTGATGTTTAGAATTTTATCCTCTAATTTGAAAGAAATATTTTTTGGCTTACATTATAATTGCTCCTTTGACAAGTGAGTTATTTTTTATTTACTAAACCCGGGAACTTTCTACAAATATTTCATCTTTGCTTCTTTTTTTTTGCAGTGGAATCAGTATGAACTGTAATATTTCACACTTTGTTAAGAGTTATCATGATTTCAAAATTTGGGGGGTGAACTTATATAAATTTTCTGTGCATGTGAACTAAATCATATATTTGGAAATTTTTGTTTGTAATACTCCATAAACATCCATTTGTAGATTTTGTTAACCAATTACTTAAATTTTCAGTGTTTGTTGCCAATTTTATAGGGCTTGTTCTATCAATTACTGAGAAAGTTATATAAAAAGCTCCTATCCTCCTGTTACCATTTGTCTCTATCTTCCTAAGTAATTCCATTAGTTTTTACAGTACATGTTCTAGAAATATTTATTAGGTGCACACAGATCTAAAATTATTATTATATATTCTAGTTTAATTAACCATGTCAAAGTGACCCTCATATACTTATAATTACTTTTTTTTTTCAATAGACATTTTTTGATCTTCAGTGATGTTCAAGGCACTTGTCCAGTCCGTAGGGATAAAATAACAAATAACACCGCCAGCCGGCATCATTCTGTGTTCATCTTACTTTCAGGTGCCTGTAATTGCTCACTTTATATCTCCACCAGGGTGTTTAATATATATTTCAAGCATAATGCATACTGAATATAATTCTTGATTTTTTTCCCAAAGGAAATACTAAAATTTAGAGTTGCTCCAGCCTGAAAACTGAACTTTTTTTAATTTATTTCCGTCCTTTCTTTATCCCTGTAAAAATCCATCAGCAGGCACTGTGGACTCTGTTTCCAAAACTGTATCTCAGATTTCTACATTCTTCTTAGTTAGCAGCAGTACCACCACATTAATCCTCCAGACTAGTATCTATCTTTAGCCTTGAATAGAATAGTGGCCTCCTTGTCACCTTCCAGCTTCCACTTATGCTCCACTATAATTCATTCTCCATGGAACACACTGAATGAACTTTGAAAATAATAATCCAGTTTGATCCCTTTCCTGCCTAAACCTGGTTATTGCTTTCCCCTCACTCATCGAGGTCCTTCCACCCTGAGCTCTCTTGCTTCCTGAGCTCTCTTGTTTCTTGCGTGGCAGTCATTGCAAAAATGATATCTTTTTTTTCCATAATTACTTCTATATGAAAGTCTATTTTGCCTGGTATTATTATAGTTATATGTATTACTTTTCAGTTGGAATTTCCCCAGGATTTTTGCTTGTTTTTATTCTTTATATTTTACCCTTTTTATGTCTTTGTGCTTTTAATTGAGTCATTTATGAACCATGCAGAGTTAAACTTATTCACTCTCTTTTTTAATTTACCACATAATACTTTTTTCATAAAATCATTTGTCCATTTTTATTCAGAATAATAAGTTATTGCATTTCAATTTTATATCTGTCATCTTAGTTTGTGCAATTTGGCTGTCCTGTTATGTTTCTGTCCTTCACTTAGAAATACTGATTACACATTTTATTATTTCAGTTTTATTCTCATTTTGACATTAATAGTTTTTACAAAATAAAATTCCTAAGTGGTGGATAAAACAATTTTGCTTTTATTGTGAAATATAAAGTTTGTTAAAATAGAGTCAAGGATGAAAAGGTTTCCTTTGGTACCACGCATCTGTCACTTGAATTTATCCTTCTTTCTATACTGAATACAGATGTGCCGATAGGGCAGTCATTAGAGGACCATGAGGAAGGAGGCATAAAGACAAAAGTCACATTTTAAGAAAGGCTTAATAGTCTCTGTCTTTGATGGCATCACAGAGCCACTGTGTCAGACTTGGCACTATCTATCTAGAAATTCTTACTATGTAAGAAAACTCTCATTTATTCAGCAGAAATAGCTGTTATTACTCCTAATTGATGTACAGGTGAAAGCCTTTGCATAATGAGTTAATGATATTAAAGTTACAATTACTTGATTTTATTTTTAAGGTTCTTTATTTTTTAAATGATGGATTATAATAGCCCTAGATTTGGAAGCAGAAAACTTATAATCAAACAGAGCCACCACACAATCTTGGATAAGCTCCAACACCTGTGGTAGATTGTATTACTGTTGAAATACTGCTCTTCCCTCCTAAACCCTGCACTTAGAGGCAGATTAAAAGTCCTCCCTTCATGGCTCCGCGGTTAACAAACCTGACTAGGATCAATGAGGATAAGGGTTCCATCCCTGGCCTTGCTCAGTGGGTTAAGGATCCGGTGTTGTGGTGAGCTGTGGTGTAGGTTGTAGACACGACTCAGATCCCGTGTTGCTGTGGCTGTGGTGTAGGCTGGCAGCTGCAGCTCTGATGAGACCCATAGCCTGGAAACCTCCATAAGCCACAGGTGCAGCCCTAAAAAATAGCAAAAATGTCCTCCAACATAGACTATTGGATTTTGCCAATACAAAGTGACAGGAAGTGGCATATGCTGTCTCCAAAAGAGCTTTAAGAACCATAACATCCTTTGGTTGATGCTTTTGTTTTTTTTTATTTCTTTTTACATTTATTTATTTATTTATTTATTTATTTTTGCTTTGCCAGGTTAAAAACAATGTTATGGGTATTCTTTCAGCTAGTTTCTTAAAATAGAGAGGTAAAGGCACACACTTGATGAATCTATAAACTAACAAAAAAATAAATCTGTGCTGATGTTGCCACTGAGGTTCGTATGCTGTTTGTTACTATAGCATAACTTGGCTAAGCAGACTGATAAAGCCTCTAAACCCTACTCCATGCAAAGGCAGTCCTAATGCTCGTGTTTGTACTTCCCAGATCTGTGCTTAGGGCCTAATGAAATACGATAAGCAGCAACACTTTGTAAATTCTAATATACTTTTAAAATGTTAGGTGATATTGTTTTCTACATATCTCGTTTCATTCTCAAGGAATCATTATGCAAATTTTCACAACTGATTTAGGGATAAAGAGTTATGTAAGCAGAGATGTTAGACTTCACTAACCTTTTGAGTTTTCACATTCCTGCTTATATTACCCATCTGTTGCTGTGTGTTGTCTATGCTTTCCACTGGGCCCTTAACATATTAATTATAGACATTTTAAATTCCCTATCAGATCATTCTGACATCTGTGTCATATCTCTGGGTTTGGTTCTAAGTCATACTTTGTCTCATCAGTGTTTTGTTTTGCTATTTGGTATGCCTCTTTGTTTTAATTGAAAACTGGACATATTGTATCAGATAATAGATACTGAGGTAAATAGGCCTTTAATGGGAGAACTTATGTTAATCTGAATACAAATTGAGCTATGTTAAAATGTTTGTGGTAGCTGTAGGTCCCAGAGGTTTCAAATTCCTCAAATGTCCTTGATTTTGTTTCTGCTCTTGACTTTGGGTTTTCCTATATACTCCTCCAGGGAGGGACTCTATGTCTTGCAGCTCTTTTATTTTATTATTTATTTTTGATTATTTTTATTGAAGTGTAGTTGAGTTACAATGTGTTAATTTCTGCTGTACAGCAAAGTGGTTCAGATATATATATATATATATATATATATATTCCTTTTTAAAAATATTGTTTTCCATAATGGTTCATTATAGGACTGCAGCTTCTTCTTTTTTTTTTAATTGCTGCACCTGTAGTATACAGAAATTCCTTGGCCAGGAACTGAATCCAAGCTACAGCTGCAATCTATGCTGCAGCTGTGGCCTTGGCAGGATCCTTTAACCCACTGCGTGGGCCAGGGATCAAACCTGCACTTCTGCAGTGACCTGAGCTGCTGCAGCTGGATTCTTAACCCACTGTGCCACAGTAGGAACTCCGGCAGCTCTTTTATTTATCATCCGTGAATCTCTATTTGCGTGATACTCAGATAGTGCAGAGAGGCATTCCATAATATTACGATTATGTGTTTCTTCAATGATAGAGCATTTCTTTCTCCACTCTTGTGAAACAGAAAGGCTGCAGGGACTGAGGTGAGAGCAGGGCTGAGATAAGGCTCTAGTAGGAACTTTTACCCTGGAGGCAGGCCTTTTAGGAGAAAGGCTTGGGCATACTTCGCAAAGATTTCTCTTTCCCTGCTCTTGCTAGGGCTTCAGGGCATGCTTCTCAGAGTCTCATCTTAGGAACTTGGTCAGATTCCTTGAAGGTAAAGCCCATGGAAGGGTGGGGCCCTCCTTGTGTTGTGGCCCCAGAAGTTTCTCGCTCTCAGGGTACTCTGCATTCAGCCACCAGCGGTTCAGTTAATGACCATAAAAGTATTCCTACTAGTTTATGACTGCCTCAGTTTCTGCTTCATTTGAGCAAATTCAGGCTCTGACCGTGGGTTTTCCCATCTCTACAGATTTTATGGTGACAGTTTGTACGTTAGTTCTTTGATGAGTCCAAGAAAAGTCATTGTTTTTCAGTTTCTTCATCTTTTTCTTGTAAGGATGGAATGAGGACATCTGACTTCTTTATATGGTGTAGCTGAAACTGCAAGTCCAGTCCCTAAACATTTGAAGTTCTATATTTTTCTCCCGTGTTTTAATGGCCATTTGAAAGGCATTGGAAAGTTTTTGAAAGCTGTTGAAACCAACAGAATGTGATATTTTGCCTAGTTACTTGATGAGAATGCTTAGTATTTTTCCCTCTTTGAGATTCGTACCAAATTTTCTATAAGACATTGGTTACATATTTGTAATGAAACTGCCCTGTGTTAGTTTGCAGTTTATGAAGATCATATCAGAACATCAAATTGTTGAGTAATATTAGGTTCGTATCCATTGTGAAAGCACAAAATATAGTAGTTTTCTTCTTCTTTTTTTTTTTTTTTTGGTCTTTTTCTGTCTTTTTAGGGCCACACCCGCGGCATATGGAGGTTCCCAGGCTAGTGGTCTAATCTGAGTTGTAGCCGCTGGCCTACGCCACAGCCACAGACACGCCAGATCCAAGCTGTGTCTGCAACCTATACCACAGCTCAGGGAAACGCCAGATCCTTAACCCACTGAGCGAGGCCAGGGATGGAACCCGCAACCTCACGGTTCCTAGTCGGATTCATTTCTGCTGTACCATGATGGGAACTCCACAGTATATAGTAGTGTTCATTTAGAAATTCCAACCATGCCTTTACACACACACACACACACACACACACACACACACACACACACATTTCCGTTTAGAAATAGACCTCTTTTTACCACATATATGTTATAGAACTGTTAAACTAAATAATGTTCATTTTTTAAAAGTAGCATTCAGTTAGTTAATTTCTAGGACTCAACTACAGCTTATCACAAAGTCATAGAAGTATCTCTTCTACTTCTTTACTGATGAAGCTAAGTTAGTGAAAATAAATACTGATAGGTACTGTGGATGTTTTCTGAAATGCTCCTCCTCTGACCCTTCTCCCTATGTTCTTAGCCTACTATCAGTTCAGTCCAGCCATAAAACATTGGTTTAACTTGTTGGTCCCCCCAGGACTACAGCTTGTTCTTGTCTCATTTCAATTGTATTGTTTCAGAGAAACTGCCCTACCTTTTAGTTAATCAGTCAATATTCTCAGCTATCAAATTGCCAAAGGAAAAAAAAATGTAAACAACTCTTTCAAGTGTACAAATCACATTTGCAGAACTTTTTTTTTTTAATTTACCATTTTTTATTGGAAATTCGTATTATGATATTTTCATTGGTTTCATGGAATTTGACCCTCTTGGTTATCTTGACAATAATACATACTGAAAAATGATATTTAAGAATCCCAATGATACAAATTAAAGTGTGTTTCTTTACTACAGTTCTGTTATCAAAGTCACTAGTCATGTATATACTTAGATTTTATATTACTTAAAATTAAATAACATTGTAACTGAATTCCCGTTTTTTACTAAATGTATCCCTAGTGCTTATGTCACTGGTGGCTGCCATCCTGGGCCATTCAGGGAACAGTTCCATCATCACAGAAAGTTCTACTGAACAGCATTGCTCTAGATGAATTGGTTGATATATAGATGAAATAGTGTCATCTAAGAGTTTTATAATTTACCTACGGAACTCAGGCCCATTTTCTGGAAAATGAAGTATTAGAACTTCCATTTGAAAAGAGGGACAGAATGTGGACAAAATAAATCTCTTCCACTTGACAAATCCCAACACATGAAGTAGCATATATTACATCCATAGGACAAAGTCATTTTAAATAGTATATGAATCTCTAGCACTTTTTCTAGGAAATTTTAAGGGGCCCACAAAAAAACGACATGAGCAAAGATAAGATTCTGTGCAAGTGCCTTAAGTTTTCAATTTATTTTTCTGGCATTAGAATTTAAGAGGTCAGGCTTCTTATTTTAAAACAACACAAACCTAATACTTTGAGGCAGATAATAACATTGAGTAAATAGCCTGAAAATCAAATATAATTAAAACTTGAAAATCAGTTAAAACTTCTTATTGTAAAAAATAAAGTGAAAACCTATAATTTTATCTTCCTGATTCATCTGAGAGGCTGCAGACAGAATCTATGAGTGCTATTAGATTTTCCTTTAATAATATGAAAGGAAAATTCAAAATTAAATTGAAAATAAAATAATATATTCACCAATGATTAACTATTGTGAAATTTGGCCAAAAGTACTAGTTCAAACAAAAGATAAAATGGAATGAAATCAAAGATGTGAATGAAAAAAATACTTATACAAATCCTGTAATAACAGAATTTCTGACTAAAATAATGTTAAATGAATTCGAAGGGTAATTCACTCAAATTACTGTTGAAAAGATGAAGTTGAGAGTTGAACTTTAAAAGTATTATTTCAATCAAAGCAATGATAAGTCAATGCCAAAAGGCATAAAATGAGGTTAAGTAATTTTCTTTAGAAGAAAGTATGTGTGTGGGGTGTGTGTGTGTACACCGAACTGAACAAACATAAATGAAAATCAAGTACATGAAATCAGGAAAACACTACATTGTAAAGTAATATTAGCAGAACCAGAGCCTTAGAAAATCAAATTGAAAATAATGAAAATAGATGAGAAATGAACAACAAGGGTAATTGAATTCAACATAACAGGAAATAAAAGAAAACAATTATAATTGGACACACAATGACAAGTGCCTGCTTGAGAGTGATATAAATTAGATTTGAGATGATGAAAATATAACCATAATGACCCAAATGAAATGACAAATAACATAAAATGATGTTGTAGATAAGTGAATCAAAATAATATGAACTAAGATCAAAACACAGAAATGAAGTAAATTTGAGCAGGGAACCAAATTTGGGCAATGAGCCAGAGCAGAAATCTTGGTAAAAAAAGTAAGTGTATTTCAACAGAATGCACCAGGATGAATCCACATTGAAATAACAGAAATAGATAAGCTATTTCAAAAATTACATTTATAGATATAGTATTATATTATTATATAATTATATCTAAATAATGAAAAATGTGATGCTAAAACTGTGTCTGATGGCAGTAAAACTAGAATAAAATATTATTTACACCAAAATAAACTATTATAATAATTACATTGTTGAATATAAAATCTAATTAACCAAACACTGGAAATAAGAGCATTCAACCTAAAATTATTTATACTAACACAAAAATCTCACTTGATGTTAATATAGTAAATTTCCTTGGGAAAATATGGATTATTGGATTAAAATATCTACATTGGCCAATTTAGGACAACAAGGGACATTTTGGTAAATCACAGAAAGTGATATTTCAGTATTCTACGGTGATGGTGTACAGCTGCTAATATAAATTTTGTTCTGTTAATTAAGAAGTCCCTTGAGTTTTAGTTGTTGATTTAGACAAGCTGTAAATTTACAATATTCCACATTCCCTTTACAGTGTAAAACAAAATAGAGAAAAAGAAATACAGAAGGGGTGTGAAAGAAGAAAAAAAGGAAGAAAGGGAAAAAAGAAAGATGTTTTCTTCTTAAAGTAAAATGGATTCATTGAGTTTAGCTGTGTGAATCTTCCTTCCAAGAGCTTTGTTAAATGTATCTCAATCCAGTTTCTACGTTGTCAAATCTGCCAGAACATTATATTATATGCATTCAAATATGCACCCCCCGCCACACACACACATACATCCTCAAGATATCCCTCATAGATTCTTCCAATTTCTAGACTTCCCTCCTGGCCACACTGAGACTCTCCTTTGCTTCTGCTTTCCTGTACTGGATGTCTTGTTCTGGACCACACTAATTCATCTTTCTTAGTTACCTCCCTTCCTCCCCTTCTCCCCCTCCCTTCCAGTGGAGAATATGCTCCAGTACTTTCCTGACTGTGTTTATACAAGAAATCAACTTGATATTTTAAATGCTTACTTTTAGAAATATCAAATCCTCTATAATTTTTGCACTCATGAACTAACTTGATGTTAAGTTTGCATATTAAGTATTGCAAAATTGGTCATTTTTTAATTCTTTAATTTTGAATCTACCTTTAATCTCAGGCTCTCTGGATTGAAAGAGCATTTAGCAATCTCATGGTAATGTTCTCAAAGTTAAAAGAATAAAAATAAAAAACAGGAGTTTCCGTTGTGGTGCAGCGGAGACAAATCAGGTTGCGGGTTCCATCCCTGGCCTCACTCAGTGGGTTAAGGATCTAGTGTTGTCGTGAGCTGTGGTGTAGGTCACAGACGTGGCTCATACTGGATGATGCTGTGGCTGTGGTGAAGGCCTGCAGCTATAGTTCCTATTGAACCCCTAGTCTGGGAACCTCCATCTGCCACAAGTGTGGCCCTAAAAAGCAAAAAAAAAAAAAAAAAAAAAAAAATGCAGACTTGCATGAGAGGAAGAGGATTACTTTTGTAAACTCCCTTGCCATTTCTTGAAGTTACTGCTAAATAGGATGTAAGTATAATACTGATAATGGCGTTCACTACTATTGATTGAACAATGGTTTGCTAGCACAGCCCATGTTGTTTTCTCTGTATCACTCCTCTCTTTTAAATGTCTACACCAGATAATTCCAAGTAGCTTCTCAAAATTACTCACTATCACCAGATGCAACCTCAAAGTTGGCCAGGACTGGGAGAAAAGGTGTGAGTAGTGGTCTGGTTAACATCCGTGGAGGGATAATATAAATATTGATGCACGGAGGTGAATAATTTTGCATAGGAAGCCAATGGTCATCACACAGAAGCTCTAGGATGACCACAGAATATGGCTCCAGCTCGAAAGTAAAAAGCAAAATGAGGAGCTTAAATACAATTTCCTCTTGGAGTTCCCATCCTGGTTGCAGCGGAAGCAAATTCAAATAGGAACCATGAGGTTGTCCGTTTGTCCCTGGCCTTGCTCTGTGGTTTAAAGATCTGGCATTGGGAGTTCCCGTCGTGGCGCAGTGGTTAACGAATCCGACTAGGAACCATGAGGTTGCGGGTTCGGTCCCTGCCCTTGCTCAGTGGGTTAACGATCCGGCGTTGCCGTGAGCTGTGGTGTAGGTTGCAGATGCAGCTCGAATCCCGCGTTGCTGTGGCTCTGGCGTAGGCCGCTGGCTACAGCTCTGATTGGACCCCTAGCCTGGGAACCTCCATATGCCGCGGGAGCGGCCCAAGAAATAGCAACAACAACAATAACAAGAACAAAAAAAAGACAAAGACAAAAGACAAAAAAAAAAAAAGATCTGGCATTGCCATGAGCTATGGTGTAGGTCACAGAGGAAGCTTGGATCCTGTGTTGCTGTGGCTATGGAGTAGGGCGACAGCTGTAGCTCCCATTGGACCCTTCCTAGCCTGGGAACCTCCATATGCTACCAGTATGGCACTATAATGCAATATAAGTAAATAAATAATTATATAATTAAATAAATACATATAAGAAAACCCACAATTTCCTCTTTAAAGAGAGATTTTATAGATTTTTTTTTTTTTTCGGAGAGATAAATTTAGTGGAATGTTAGTTTAGGAGAAACTTGTTTAAATCATGAGTCGCTAAAGGGATGCCTTAACCTTTCTAAGGTGAAAAGCTGGTTTCTCTAACTGAAAAATATAGGTAATATATATTTGTCCCAGAACCATTTAAACACCCAGTACATGCTAGCAGATATTATTTACATCCATTTATTTTTATACATTGATTTCTTTCTATTTGATGCCATGATTATGACTTTAATGCATAAATCAAATTTCATTAAAGAGTTCTTTTAAGTTTGGAATACCAAGTTTATACCATCCAAAATACATAGGGGACTTCAGCAATATCAATTTTAAAGCCATCTAAATAAAGATTACTTAATGTTAGATGGAAATGATTTCTTTAATTACTTTTGTAACTTAGAATGTTTATGAATTAGCTATAAAAACATAAATAATATGTAAAAATCCCTTGTTATTCTAAGTTATATGGTGAATATGCATATCTATTTTAATACACATAGATATTTATGTAAATTAATGTTTCACTCTCTAAATGAAATCAATAATAGAGAATTTCAATTGATTTTTATATATATTATTCATGAATAATGCAGTTCATCATTAAATTATATAAATCCAATAATGAAAAGAATGGTCTATTTGCAAAGAAAACATACTATTTTAGCTATTAGTATTTAAAAAAAAAATTATTAAGGAAGAATACATAATCTAAATAATGTATTTATTCAGATAAACAGTTTGCATATTCCCCTATTGGGCAGGTTCTTATCTTGCCAGAAATTACTTCATATCATAAGCAAGGCAGTATGCCTGCACTTTGTGTTCTCTACCTGAACATTTAACTAACATAAGATTTTTATTCTCCTGAAAAGTATAAATGATGATATTTAGTGGATGATTTAAAAAATTTGCAGATCTCTGAAAGCCCTTTCAAAACCCATGCACTGCAGGGGTACAGGTGGACCAAAATACAGTTAAAGCCACATCTTCTTAGGATATGTATTTGATGTTCCAGTACCTGGCACCATGCAGTAAGATACAGCTCCCTGTCACTTGCTCTCAGGTACTTTGTATAGTTGTAAGGCATCGTGATCCATCCTGCTACCTTGACAGTCAGAGGTGATCAGGGAAGGCTCAGCCTATGAAGGATCCTCTCATCCCAAATCAGAGATGTATATTTGAGAAGATCACTATTATCCTTGTACTTTATCCCTGTTTGAGCTTTTGCTGCCTAGAAACAGCCTAGACAACATTTTTCTATGTTGGTATTTTCTAATGGCCATTATCAAAAGGTCAGGTAAATGTTTATAATTTGTATACATCTCATAACACAGGAGAAGCAGAAATATATGGAAAGGCAATAAAATGAACACGTGTTACCTTTTGACATTGTTGCAGGTGATTTTAAAACATGTTTTCGCATTCTTTGCCATTCTTCCTTGTGAGAGTTAAGAATCAAATTCCTCTCCTCTTGCATATGGTAATCTAACTTTTCTCCTCCTGACCTTCTACTGCCTCACTTCTAATGGATAAACTATGTGGAAGCGATGCCTCCTGTTTCCCAGCATAAAAGAATGCATGGGTGTATGTCTTCCACCTGACTCTTTCGGAATGCTTGCTTTGTGGACCCAGGTGCTATGCTATAATGAAACTTATGTCACCTGTAAAGTTTGAATACAGATGTTTTGGCCAGCAGACCCAGCAGAAGCCCCATATGAGATCTGGCATCAGAAGTCTTGTGTCAGTGGGGAAGCCTTTGAGATTATCCAGCCCCAGTTACTGTCTGACGTCATTACATAAAAGGCCCTCAAGCAGACACTGACTAGCTGGGCTCAGTCCATCCTCAAAACCATGAGAGAGAAAACCCACCGTAGTTGTATACCACTAAGTTCAGAGTTGTGAGGTTTTATTTTTAACCCTATAAAACCTGGCTACCGTTCTACTGATATAAAATGCAGGGTGAATATCAAATGTTAAGTGAAATAAAGCAGTCACAAAAAGACAAATGATGGAGCTCCCCCTGTGGTGCAAGGGGGTTGGCCGAGTCGTGGGAGCGCTGGGACACAGCTTCAATCCCTGGCCCAGCACAGTGGGTTAAGGGTCCGACGTTGCTGCTGCTGTGGCTTAGGTCGAGACTGTGGCTTGGATCTGATCCATATGCTGTGGGGTGGCAAAAAGAAAAAAAAAAGACAAATGATGTCCACTTATATGATGGATCTAGAGTAGTCGAATTGGGAGGAGTAAAAAGTAGAATGATATATGTACTTTTATGTTCATTGTGGCATTATTCACAAAAGTCAAGATCTGGAAACAACTTAAACACCCATCAACAAAGGAATGGATAAAGAAAATGTGTTATATACATACAATGGAATATTATTCAGCTTTTAAAAAGAAGGAAACCATGCCTGATGCAACAATGTAGATGCACAAAAAGACAGTATGCTAAGTGATACAAGCCAGTCACAGAAGTACAAATACGGCAAGACTCCACTTATATGAGGTATCTCAAATAGTCAAACTCCAAATACCATATGATATCACTTATAACTGGAATCTAATATACAGCACAAATGAACATTTCCATAGCAAAGAAAATCATGGACTTGGAGATAGACTTGTGGCTGCCTGATGGGAGAGGGAGAGAGAGGGAGTGGGAGGGATCGGGAGCTTGGGGTTATCGGATACAACTTGGAATAGATTTACAAGGAGATCCTGCTGAGTAGCATTGAGAACTATGTCTGGATACTTATATCGCAACAGAACAAAGGGTGGGAAAAAAATGTATACATGTAAGAGTAACTTGGTCCCCACGCTGTACAGCAGGAAAAAAAAAAAACGAATTAAAAAAAATAAAATAAAATAGTTAAACTCATAGCAACAGAGAGAATAGTGGTTGTCAAGGCCTTCAGGGATAGGGAAATTGGGAGTTGCTATTGAAGGGATATAAAATTTCAGCTATACAAGAGGAAGAAGTTCTAAACCTCTTCTGTACATGTGCCTGTCGTTAACAATATTGTACTGTGCACTTAAAAATTTGTTGCAAAGGTAGGTCTCATGTTAAGTGCTCTAGCTTGGGGTTAATAGATGCAGACTATTGCCTTTGGAATGGATTAGCAATGAGATCCTGCTGTGTAGCACTGGGAACTGTATCTAGTCACTTATGATGGAGCATGATAATGTGAGAAAACAGAATGTGTACATGTATGTGTCACTGGGTCACCATGCTGTACAGTAGAAAAAAACATATTGGGGAAGTAACAATTGATTACAATTAAGACTACTTGAAAAAAAAAAAAAAAAACAAACCATAATCATAATCATAAAAGTAGATGGTGATTGCAAGGGAAGAAGAGTGGAAATTTGTTGGGCATAGAGTTTCAGTTTTGCAAGATGAGAAAGTTCTGGCAGTTGGTTGCACATCACTGTGAATGTGGTTAACACCGTGAATATGGTTAACATAATCTTTAATATGTACACTTAAAGAGGGTTAGGATGGTCAATTTGATGTCATGTCTATTTTACCACAATTTAAAAAATAATAGTGGGAGTTCCCATCGTGGCTCAGCCATTAGTGAATCCAACTAGCATCCATGAGGAGGTGGGTCCATTCCCCAGCCTTACTCAGTGGGTTAAGGATCCAGCATTGCCGTGAGCTGTGGTGTAGGTCGCAGACACAGCTTGGATCCCCAGTTGCTGTGCCTGTGGCATAGGCTGGCAGCTTCATCTCCGATTAGAGCCCTAGCCTGGGAACCTCCATCTGCCACAGGTGTGGCCCTAAAAAAAAAAAATTATAATGATGGAGAAATAAGAATAACATCAGGAAGTTCCCTTCATGGCTCAGCGGTTAATGAACCTGACTAGGATTCATGAGGATGCAGGTTCGATCCCTTCCTTTGCTCAGTGGCTTAAGGATCCAGTGTTGCCTTGAGCTGGGATGTAGGTCACAGACGCGGCTCCGATCCCAAGTGACTGTGGCTGTGGTGTAGGCTGGCGGCTGTACCTCCAATTCGACCCCCAGCCTGGGAACTTCCATATGCCACTAATGCGGCCCTAAAAAGCAAAAAAAAAAAAAAAAAAAAAAAGAATAACATAAAATTCTGATGGAGTCCATTATTAGAATTTAGAATTTGATATTTAAGTAAAATGTAAACTATGTAGAGCCTTAGCATTAGAACTGGAAGGAATCTTAAGTTAAGGGTTGGGCTCCCACTTTATATATTTAAGGAAAGCAAAGTTCATATGGAGTTAAGAACCTTGCCAGAGACTAAAATCCTACTCCAAGATCTATTTTTTTCCAATACATACTACCAGGGAACACATCTATGATATATTCAGCAGATAGATTTTACCTACAAGTGCAAACGACTGATTGCTATTCGGAACAGTAAACAGTCCAAAAGACAAATTTTTCTACTCTTTACATCAATGAGACTGTGAAACTCTTTGCTCTGAATCATGTTCTGCTGTTGCTTTCCCCCGTGTTATGGCAAAGCAGTCAGACTATATTTCAGCAGTACAACTGTGGAAGGAATGAAAAAGAAACCTTGATGAAGTTGTTGGCATGGATGTCTCTTTTCCCACTCGACTCGAATCATTCCACCTGCTGTGGACTCCCATAAAATGAAACGTTCAGTTCCGGGCTTTACTGGCACTCTTAAAAAAGTGTTGCAAGAGAAAAATGAAAACAGTAACAAGAATCTCAGACAGGAATTCCTGCTGTGGCTCAGTGTGTTAAGAATCTGACTGCAGCCGCTCGGGTAGCTACAGAAGCACGGGTTTGATCCCTTGGCCCCACATGGATCTGGTGTTGCCAGAGCTGCGGCATAAGTCACGGCCGTGGCTTGGATTCAGTCCCTGGGCCTGGAAACTTCCATATGCCTCCAGTGCAACCATAAAATTTTTTAATTAAATTTAATTTTTTAAAAAAGGATCTCAGACAATGTTGTGACAGCCTTGATTTATCATATCAAGGGGCCTGCCCAAACCGTTTGAGAGTCTTTTTTGTACTTATTAGTAGATGATCGAGGTTGTGGATATACCATAAAAAACAATGAATTAAAATGATCGCTCTACTAGTTCTTGTCATTTTAATAATCTCAAAGAATTTCCTGACTCTTGAAAGATGCTACCTTATTCAGTTAAATAAATTTAATTTCTCTTTTCCCATTACAACAGATCAAATAATCCTCTAAATAATGGTACTTGGAGAGTTCCATTTTAATATACTGTTAACCCTGTTGCTTTGTCTAATTTCTAATTAAATGTGGCCAAGTAAGAAATAATTTACTTTCAGGAGTTCCCATTGCAGATAGGTCCTAAAAAGCAAAAAAAAAAAAAAAGAAAGAAAGAAATCATTTTCTTTTTTCTTTTTAGGGGTCTTCGGCATTGAATTGGAGCTGCAGCTGCCCACGCTACAGCCACAACAATGCCAGATCTAAACTGTGTCTGTGACCTACACCACAGCTCACAGCAATGCTGGATCCTTAACCCACTGAGGGAGGCCAGGAATGGAACCCAAATCTTCATGGATACTAGTTGGGTTCTTTATCCACAGAGTCACAACAGGAACTCCTATACTTTACTTTCAAATATGTTTACACACACACACACACACACACGCGCGCGCACACACACACACGCTACTTTGCAAAAATGTTCTTGGAAATCCCCTTTGGATTAACAGCTTTTGGATTTGAAACTTTCCTTTAGCCACATGTGCCTGCAGAAGAGTATTTGTCAGCAGATGGAGTTCCAGATTCTGTAGGAGGATAGGTCTCTTGGTGTAGACACTAGTGAATGAGAAGATAAATACTCAAAAAGAGCTATTTACTTGTTTTCAAATACACATCATATATGGGTGTATATGTATATATGTTATATATATGTATATATACACACTTGTCTGATTCAATAAATATGTGCTGTGTAGAAAAACCTCACAATAAAAAAATCATTTCAAGCATATATTTACAATGGAGTATTTCCTGCTTATTTTGAAATGATTCCGACTGAATTCTCGTTATTGTAAAATGGAATGTACCAGTTCTTTTGATTTAGGGTTGCTTTAGTGTCCTTGATATTTTAAGAACACCTGAAATATACACTCAAGGACAGACTTGACTTGTATAACCTGAGTGAGCATAAAAGCATGACCCTGGCATCAATTGCTTGTAAGCTAGAAGAGAAAGTTCACGGAAGTATAAGAACAGGCATGTATTCAGAAGACTTGAGTATAAAATCCACCTCTCATCCTTAATGGGCCCATTTTCTTGGCTAAGAATATAATGTTCTTGTAGCCTCGGCAACCTTGCTTGTGTAATGTTGTTAACCATTCTACTGACATGTTTGCGGGAAAGACAATGGCTATAAATATGCATTTAACTCATAAAAATGGCATGAAAATGCAAGCACGATTATTATAGAGCAAATTCTGGGGATGTTCTCCCTTATTTCACGGGTTGATGGGGGGTGTAGTAGACCTATATCTAAGTGCTTGCCTTTTTAGAACAAGTGACCAATCCCTGTGAGCTGTCATTATAGTCGTCTCTTAATTGTACAGAAAAATAGCAACCAAGATGTTTCTGATGTTATCTCTATTAACTGTCATAAAAATCAAAGACATAATGTTAAATCTGAGACTGCGTCAGTCACCTTGTGTGTCTAAGATCTCTTTATAGACTCTATTTCTTATTTTCTTATACTCTTTTTTTTTTCTTTTTGTCTTTTTGCCTTCTCTAGGGCGGCTCCCACGGCATATGGAGGTTCCCAGGCTAGGGGTCTAATCAGAGCTGTAGCCACCGGCCTGCGTCAGAGCCATAGCAACTCGGGATCCAAGCCACGGCTGTGACCTACACCACAGCTCACGGCAACACTGGATCCTTAACCCACTGAGCAAGGCCAGGGATCGAACCCGAAACCTCATGGTTCCTAGTCAGATTCGTTAACCACTGTGCCACCACAGGAACTCCTATTTTCTTATACTCTTAATAGTTCTATAAGTTCTGTGATAACTTTACTATCAGCAGTTGTCTCTAAACAGAAGCCATTCCTAATGGAAGAGCGTTTTAAAATATCATGTTTTTGTCTTAACCATGAACCATTTAAACTTTAAACAAAAACTCCTAAGGTTTAAGTCACTTAATATCTTAATAAAGTAACGGTGTTCCTATCCTATGTGACTTTAGTCATTCTGAACATTATAGGAAAAGCCTCAGATATGGTTCAAACTCCTGACTGTGGTTTGGTGTTATATATATATATATATATATATATATATATATATATATATATACACACACACATACATACATACACATAATATTAATTCATTAATTTGATAGATATTGATGGGGATTCTAATATGTCTGAATGTTGTTATGGGCCTTAGAAACTTAGCAGTGAACCAGAAAATTCTGTGCCCTCTTGAAAATTTTATCCTAAATAAGGATATGGACAGTGTATGAAGATTAATTAGAAAAAAAAAAAAAAACTTTTGAAAATGCAAGAACAGGAGTTCCTGTCATGGCTCAGTGGCTAACGAATCCGACTAGGAACCATGAGGTTGCGGGTTCGGATCCCTGGCCTTGCTCAGTGGGTTAAGGATCTGGCGTTGCCATGAGCTGTGGTGTAGGTCGCAGACGTGGCTCGGATCCCGAGTTGCTATGGCTCTGGTGTAGGCTGGCAGCTGTAGCTCCCATTTGACCCCTAGCCTGGGAACCTCCATATGCCACTGGAGCAGCCCAAGAACTGGCAAAAAAGACAAAAAAAAAAAAAAAAGAAAGAAAGAAAATGCAAGAACATAGACATTATGACATTCATAAACACATTTTAAAATGTAGAAACAAAGCAAAAAAACAAACTGAACTAAACAAAAAACAGCTCTAATAGAAGAAACCATGCAAAAGGATGTGACTAGCAAAGATCTCAATAATAAAGTCATCAAGGTAAGAAGACAGCAAAGTATATTACCTAGATAAATGTCAGGCTAAAATTAAACAACTGGAGAATTATGGTTACAAAAGCACATTCAAACAGGACACATTAGTATTACTGACAGGAAATGGGTGGTTTGTGATTAAGGGGAGGGTAGATTTGTTGTATCTAAAATCTAAAACTGCAGTTTAAGATACATCAAAGACAGCCATATCTTTAGGAAAATTTCTTAGAATCTCAAATCTCATTCAAATTTATTAAGTTTTTTCTTCTTTGTTAAATTCATGTATATTTAATACTACTTTCTAGAATATAGTGTGTAATGTGCTTGTATTTTTCTAAAAGTATTTCTCTAGTATAAATATATGTATTCATCTTTCTACCTACCTGATTATGTCTCATCTATCTATTATCTATCTATTTATTTATTTATTTATTTATTTATTTATTTATTTTTTAGGGCTGCATCCTCAGCATATGGAGGTTCCCAGGTTAGGGGTCCAATCGGAGCTACAGCTGCTGGTCTACACCACAGCCACAGCAACATCAGATCTGAGCCACTTCCATTACCTACACTGCAGCTCACGGCAATGCCAGGTCCCTAACCTACTAAGTGAGACCAGGGATGGAACCTGTAACCTTATGGTTCCTGGTCGGATTCATTTCCCCTTTACTATGATGGGAACTCCTCTATTATCTATTTATTGATCTATATTATACCTATAGGGAGGTAACTATCTGCAAATACTAATTATGTTCATTTTCATGAATGGGCTTTTCTGTGGTATAAAGTAGTATTTGCGTACAATCTGAGGGACTTATTTGAGGTTGATAATTATGAATTTGTAGTAATACTAAATTTGTGACTTTTCCAATAGCTCCTGCTAATTGAAATATATGTATATATACAGAATATGGAATAGTGGAATCTAGGTTTGGTATTTTGTTAGATGATATAAAAATTATATATATTTATGTGTGCATATACATACCAAGATTATATATGTGTTGTCAAAAGTCTTAATGGAGTAATAGGCCTGGGATCTTAGCTGAAAAAATAAGGAAATGAAGAAAGGTGAAGAATCATGGAAGAGAAAGAATAATAGATTTCAAAAAACTGTGAATTCTGTAGGTATGGGTATACAGTCAAAATGGTATAGAAGAAATACAGTTTGTTGTCAGAAAGTTACCTGACTTGGTTATACAGGTTAAAAAAAAATTCCGATGATAACAAGATCCTGGATGAGGACAAAATGAAATGTGGCTGATGCATAGGGACAGAAGGTGATCACTTATGTTGGGAGTGAGGAGTGACAGTGCAGCTTGAGATTTCTCTATCAGAAAATGAAGTTACTGAGGACTGAGAGTGGAGAGAAAATTAAGCAGGCGCTGCTGTGCTGCGATGTTCAGTGAAAATGCTTCAATATTTTGAAGAATTTAGAGAAGGTTTAATTACCATCTCTAGCTTGTAGATAAGCCAGTTGAAGTTCAAAAGGAAATGTGTAACTTATTCTGAGTAACTTAGCTGGTAACTTCCTCACTCACAATGAAAGCCCTCATTTTCTAATTTCTACTATCACACATATCCAGGAAGCTTAGAATTTCAGGATTTTCTTACACATAGACCTATTATTATGTGAAAAGTTCTTTATACAGGATTTTCTTACACGTAGACCTATTATTATGTGAAAAGTTCTTTATACATGTAAAGTATAATTGTCTGTCCCTCACATAGAGAGTCAGAGTGTTGGATGGACTTTGTGAATTCTCTCCTCTCTTTGGCTCTTCAGTCCCCTCCCCCATAAAATATAATAATGAATTGGAAGTTAACTTTATAGAGCAATGCATCTTACTTGTATTGACTAAGTAGCAGCTGCTTAATATTACAATATAAGCTCATTTTGGTTCTGAACAAACAGCAGGGCTCTGGGGTACAGGAGGATAAAACAAGGACTTTGAATAAATGTGCCAACATCATTGTAGACACGCAAACATGAGCAGAAAAAGAGTTTATGAAACATGAATCATAATGTGTTAGAACAAAATCCACATCTACAGACACTTAGGGGCAGCTTTGGGCTTTGGGACCTAGAGATCGATGTCAGAAAGTTCTCAGGGTATCAAGGGCCCATTACCTATATGATCCTTCACTGTATTCCCTCTAGGAAGTGAAGAGAGGGGACTGCATTAAAGAAAGAGAGAACTAAGATGAACAGCTAACATTTCCTGAGCCTTTTCAATGTGCCAGGCACTTCTCTAACCACTTCATTGGTTATTATCTTATTTAATTTTCAGCCCATGTGAGATGTAGTTATTATCTCACAGATGAAGAAACTGAAGCCCGGGAGGTTAAGGAGCTTCTCCAGTGACACACTTACTAAAAGCAGGAATCAGCCCATCAGACCCCATTGTGCTGAGTGATCCTTTGGACTAGATGCCTTATACAAATGCGACATGACTTCATCTTCTAACTCCAGACATGTTAGGTCTTAACAATCTTCATTTTCTTTTTGGAGAAACAGAGGCCCAGGCAACAAAAAGCAAGTCATTGCTCAAGATGGACAGCAAGTGTCATTGTTGCTTCCTTTTTATGGACTTAGGGATATCATGATTCATTGAAGTTTTAGCATCATTCATAGAAATTAAAACGAATCATTTATCAGGAGATTGTTTTATCCCATCCTTCTTGCAGGCAAATGCAATTTGCATTGGAAAATGCTATGGTCCCTTCCAGTTAGGTCTCTGGACAGAGTTTTAGCTGCTGCAGCCTTACACTGAGTTTGACAGTGTACATGGAAGGTAATAGTAAGGAAAATGGCTGGAATAGATTATTTTATTATGGAGCCTATAAAAGTAAAACAGATACCAGGATAACTTGGATTATCAAATAGCAGGAATTTCACTCCCACAGCATCCAGAATGAAAACGAAATGGCTGAGTGTAGAAAAAAAATTGGAACAATGTTTTAATTATCATTTATGTTTATATCGTTTAAGCTTTGATAAAAAAGAAAAGAATAGGTGAGAAATAATTCAGTGTTATGCTATTAACTGCATCACCTGCCCACCTAGTGTATCACTCAGACAAAATGAAGGACGGGGTGAGAGTTAATTCCAGACTTGGCTTGCAGAATTGATATCAGTTTCTTTCCTTTGATTCTGTGATTTGAGTTGAGAAATTCCTTCAGATGCAGAGATCACCTTTCCTTTTCTCCACCTTAAAAGGCTGTAGCCAGGGAGTTCCCGTTGTGGTTCAGCAGTTAACAAATCTGACCAGTATCCATGAGGATGCAGATTCGACCCCTGGCCTTGCTCAGTGGGTTAAGGATCCAGCATTGCCATGAGCTATAGATCCTTAGGTGTAGATGGCAGACATGGCTCAGATCCCATGTTGCTGTGGCTGTGGTGTAGGCCAGCAGCTGTAGCTCCGATTGGACCCCTAGCCTGGGAACCTCCATATGCCGTGGGTACAGCCCTAAAAGACCAAAAAAATAAAAAAGCTGCAGTCAGACAGCTACACCAGCAGAGGCATAGCTGATCAGCAGCTTCCTACAGTATTTAGAAGAAAGTGTCAGAAGCTTGACACCTGAGCGTATTGGACTTTTCCAAGGAAACAAATGTCATTTTCAAAAACAGCCCACCATATCTAAGGATAGGGTTGGTTTGTTTGCATTCCTTTTCCACACTCCTTGTCTCCCAACTCCATCACAATAGCTGTTTCATTCCTATTTTTTTCCTATACCAGTTCTGCCAAACATATTTCTCTGTTGTTTTTTCTTGTTCTTCCTTTCACAGTTGAAATTCCAGCAGAGTATATTTCATTATAATCTGTGTAACAGACAACACATGCCTTTTCAAACTTTTTTTTACATGAATTTTGTTTATCGGCATTCCCAGATGATAGTTCAGAGAGAGTTTTGATATGCTCTCTATGCTTCCTTGAGAACTGCTAAGAGAGTGAAAAACATAAACTTGGCACTTAGGAGACAGAGCGGATTTTGCAGCTAAAGCATTTTCTCAATTATGATGGCTGTGGCCACATTTGTCAATGGAAAAGCAAACTAACTCATCACATCTGCTCCCTATTTGTCTTCAGGTCACATCTGCTGACTTTACCAACAAAAACAAGTTGTGCTTTTTTTTTCCTTGCAGTTGGCATGGCAGCGGTGGTACAGATGGGGCCAGCTCTGAAGCCACTGCCTTTTCTCTTCCTTCCCTCATCATCAGCAACATCTTCACATAAATCCAATTACAACCCTTCACCACGAGGACTAAGTGGCCTGGGAGGGAGTAGGGGAAGTTGCATGTTAAATTGCATTTTGTTCGGGGGAATTATTATTATTACCTTTAATCTTGACGTCTAAAATGTCAAATTCAAGAGAACATTAGTCTGGGGGGATTTCTGGTTTCCTAGATAATTTTTCTGAGATGTAAAACAAAACAAAACAACAACAGATTCCTAAGGGTGTTGCTTTGTACATATTCTCTCTGAAACTAAAAGAGTTGCTAAAAATATCACTACTTGAATTGGGCGGGGGAGGAATGATATATTTATCTATAGAATTTCCTGTTTTTGAAAATGTGTTTACTTGTATTTCCACCATATTCTTTAAATTATTAAGACACTTATAATATTTTATTTGTATAGTGTTTACCCTGTTTATATTGCACAAATGCGTACACATAATTTCAGTTTACAAAACAATATTAAAAGGTGATTATTATTGTCTCTGTACTGTGGGAAAATGTCAGGCTTAAAAAGGTGAAATGTGCATGGAGGATTCAGCAGACTTTTCACAAAAATATATTGTTGGGATTAATGGCCACATTTTCTATAATTTAAGTGATACTTTACAAGAAGGAATTCAAAATAGGTGTAATACAAAATTTGACCCAAAACACTGACATTGAACACTATCTAGAACCATACAATCTTCTCCAAATTTGCAAATTTTTCTTTTTCTTTTTTTGTCTTTTTAGGGCTGCTACCTGTGGCATATGGAGGTTCCCAGGCTAGGGGTGGAATCGGAGCTGTAACTGCCCGCCTACACCAGAGCCACAGCAACCGGGATCTGAGTGTCATCTGCAACCTACACCACAGCTCATGGCAACACTGGCTCCTTAGCCCACTGAGCAAGGCTGGGGATTGAACCCGCCTCCTCCTCATGGGTACTAGTTGGGTTCGGTAACCACTGAGCCACAACGGGAACTCCCAAGTTTGCAAATTTTCAAAGCTGAAAACTTATTCTCAAAATAAGTAAAAGAATACAATATTTAGAAAAATATTTATTGACCAATAAAATATTATTAGATTATGGCTCCCTTGAATAGTTCTTTTCAAAAAGTATTTTCCAAATTATATACACATTTAAAATAAAACACATATACATACATATTAAATATCAAAATGTATTGATTACTTGAATATTTAAAATTGGCAAAATTTTTCTTGTGATTTTCCAATTATTAAAAATAGGTTTAATTATTATTTCCACATTTTTAAAAAAGCTGTATCATCCAGTACAGAATCAGTGGTATTTTTCTCAAGAATGTATTTTTTTAGTTTCTTCTATTGTTTATTTTAAAAGTTGCATTTTTTAGTTAGCCAGTTTGAAATGTTTGTTATTTTCAATTGCCTCCCTGTGGACAGTAATATTTTGACTTAAAGAAATATTCCTTTAACAGATTCTTGAAGTGCTTGCTACCCTCACCCCCAAATTCTGCAAATTGTAGGATATACAAATTCCAACTTATTGCCACTTTGGAATATATGTATATATATTCATATGTACTTATAATTATACACACACAGAAAAATAATTACAAACTCTTTCAGCTACTTGGAACTCGGTTTAGCTTACTGTGTTTTGGCAGGTGAAATATAAGCAGGTTTTTTGTTTGTTTTTTATTTGTGATTTCTAATAAGATTCCTTAAAGAGAGAGGTTACAGGATTCCTCATCTTTGCTTTTTTGCTATGTGTTCCAAAGCTATATTTAGCCACATAGTGGCTTCCATGGTAGCAGTGCATAATATTAAAGGGAATGCTACTGTTGATATTATTAAGCTGCTATACCAAACCCTGAAAGCCAACCCCCAATGAGAGAGAAAGAAATTTTTGTTTCATTTATTTTGGAATTTTCTAATACATGCAGACAAACCTCATCTTTATTTACATACTGGCGTTCATTGACAAAACAAATAAGTGCATAAAACCCCTTTCTCAAAACCAAGTCAAAGCAAATTAAACAAAACACACATATATGTGGGAATCATATGGTACAGGTGGGATTGGAAGTGTCAAATTTTGGTGTCAAATTTTCAGAGATTCAAAACCTATAATATCAGCAGAGGCAGCAGTAATAGAAAGGTGGCGTTGGTTCCAGGCTGGCAAATAATAGCCCAAACTTGGTCCAATTGTGAGATGCATACGGAAAGTTCAAGTACAACCTTCCCTGGCTGCCAGATCCTCCGTGTTAAGTTCTTATTCTCCTGTTTCACAGACACTCTAGAGTTGCCTTTTGTTCTGGGATAGCACCAAAATTCCTTTGTGTCTTCTTGTGGGACTGAGCAGAGGATCATTCTGTCTGGTTTGGTAGCCCTAATAGGTCATGTTCTGAAAATACCAGCCAACTGTTCTTATCTCAAATGCTTATCTCTTAATGACTTGAGGAGGAAAAAAAAGGAAATGCTGGGGGGTGGAAGGAAGGTGAGCAGTACAGGAAGGAAAAAGGAAGAGAAGACAGTAGACAGTGAGAAAGCACAGGGTGGCAGCAGCGAGTTAAGGATCCAGCTGCAGTGGCTGGAGTCACTGAGGAGGCACAGGTTTGATCCTGGTTCTGGCTCCACACCTGCCCCCAAAATCCATTCCTCCCCACCCCACAACTCACAGTTTTAGATGTTGGAAGTCTTATGAAGTTCACAATTTATTTATTTCAGAAATTCTGGTTTGGCTCTTTTCATTACTTCCGGGGGAAATTTATATGGTAAGACTGTAGTCTGTAGAATAAATATAGTGATGAGCAAGTAGAAATACTATAATGCGTTTTGGTTTTTTGTTTTTTTTTTCTTGTCTTTTTGCTATTTCTTGGGCTGCTCTGGCGGCATATGGAGATTCGCAGGATAGGGATCAAATCAGAGCTGCAGCCGCCGGCCTACGCCAGAGCCACAGCAACGCGGGATCCGAGCCGCGTCTGCAACCTACACCACAGCTCACGGCAACGCCGGATCCTTAACCCACTGAGCAAGGGCAGGGACCGAACCCGCAACCTCATGGTTCCTAGTCGGATTCATTAACCACTGCGCCACAACAGGAACTCCCCATAATGCGTTTTAATTAAAAGAGCTTAATTCAGGGAGTTCCCATTGTGACACAGCAGAAATAAGTCTGGCTAGTATCCATGAGAACTCGGGTTTGATCCCTGGCCTTGCTTAGTGGGTGGGGGAATCTGGCATTGCTGTGAGCTGTGGTGTAGGTCGCAGATGCGGCTTAGATCGGATGTTGCTGTGGCTGTGGCATAGGCCTGCAGCTGTAGCTCTGATTCAACCCCTAGCCTGGGAACTTCCATATGCCACAGGTGAGGCCCCAATAAATAAATAAATAAACAAGCGTAATTCAGACTGAAACTTCACCATGTAATAGCTGTGTAGCCTTTTGCCTGTAATCTCAAGATTTCTCAGCTATAAAAGTAAATAATAATACAATAAGCCGGTGATAACTTGACTTGTTTCCTTCTCTTTTATTGTTTGGGGCAAAAAAATACACTATAATAACCCATGTACTCTGATTATAGAGCCATAAGAATTCAAAAAATATAAATGAATTGAGTCAAATTGCATATTGACATGTATAATTCTCTTCGGGGCTGAACATACAACTGAGAATTATAAAAAAGAATCTCAGAATATTGTGGGGGAATGATTTAAAATATGTATATCAATTATATAAGAAGATTTACTTAGATGTGCATTATCATTTTTATTGTTATTTTTTATCAGTCATTCTTGCTCTAACTCAGACAATTTTGTTTACAAAAATAGTTCTGTTTTATAGCAAGTCATTGTAATATATTTCTGAAAGATTTATTGGGCTGTTAAGGGAATGTTAAAATAATATACAAATATTTTATAAATTTTTTCAGGATTGGAGTTCCCGTTGTGGCTCAGTGGTTAACGAACCCAACTGGCATCCATGAGGATGTGGGTTCGATCCCTGGCCTCACTCAGTTAAGGATCTGGCATTGCTGTGAGCTGTGGTATAGTTTGCAGACGTGGCTCAGGTCCTGTGTTGGCTGTAGCTGTAGCATAGGCCCTCGGCTACAGCTCTGATTGGACCCCTAGCCTGGGAACCTCCATATACCACTGATGTGGCCCTAAAAGACCAAAAAAAAAAAAAAATTTTTCCAGGATTATCAATACATGGCATTGATACATTGGGCTACTTCTCTCTATTTCTATTTGGAAAAATATCATACATGTAAAAATATAATATGTGTATTGAGATAAAATGGGTGTAGAATATCTATATCTTTAAAAGAGTTATAAATGTTTTCTATCATGGGAGAATGTTCTACTTTTCTGTGTGTATTTTGTATCATGTTCAAGACCTAAATGGTTAAAGAATTTTACCATTAAATGAAAGCATGCAACACCTAAACAATCCCAAATCATGTTGTGTTCAGCACTATTGTTTCACTTTAGAGTTTAGACCAATCTTCTGGGGAAAGCTCTGACTTCCTCTGGGATCTGTAAATGAGATTTTAGAATGTGATTAACATAAAAGTCACTCCATGTGTTGAATCATTTTAAAGTGTTTATATGAATTCGTTGTTTTCGTTGAAGTTCTTCTACAGGTATAATAAAGCCATGTGCAACACTGGGATTAAAAAAAACAAAAAACCTATTACAGAAACTTCTTTGCATGTACCAGAAGGTTGTTTTGTTTTTGTTTTTTGTTTTTCAGTTTTTTTGGGTTTTTTTTTTTTGTCTTTTTGCCTTTTCTGGGGCCGCTCCTGCAGCATATGGAGGTTCCCAGGCTAGGGGTCTAATCGGAGCTGTAGCCACAGGCCTACGCCACAGCCACAGCAATGCCAGATCTGAGCCCCCTCTGCAACCTACACCACAGCTCATGGCAACGCCAGATCCTTAATGCACTGAGCAAAGCCAGGGATCGAATCTGCAACCTCATGCTTCCCAGTCAGATTCATTAACCACTGTGCCACGATGGGAACTCCCAGAACGGTTTAATTAAAACGACAAAACCAAGTGTTGATGAGAGTATAGAACAAATAAAATTCTCATTTGTTACTGGATAGATTGTAATTTGTTATATTATCTTATATAAAATTTAAAACCAAAACTATTTTATGGTATCAGAAGGCAGTATAGGGGTTATTCTGGGGAGAAGAGTCGGGGTACTTTTTGGAGGAGTCATAAGGCATACTTCTAGGCTGCTGGTATTGTTCTATTTTTTGACCTGAGTGGTAGTTGAATGGTGATTTATCAAAATGTGTATTTATAATTTCTATATTTCCTTAATAGGTATAATATCCCTCCATAGAAAAGTGAATTAAAGTATATTAAAACATAACATTATGTTATGTATGCATATTTAGGCTATGATTTTTAACTTTTTATTTGGAAATAACTTTAGATTAATTGAATCTTACAGATGAATACAAAGTCGTACAGAGAATTCCAATGTACCATTCTCACAGAATCCAGGTCATGAGTATATATATACTATAATGTGGTTATTAAAACCATAAAATCCATATTTATACAATCATGTTAATGAAACTACAGCTCTTATTCACAGTTTACTTGTTTTTCTACTAATGTCCTTTCTGGTTTCCAAGATTTATTTCAGACTCCCACATTGCACTTCATTGCCGTAAACACCTGTCTCCTCTATTCTATGACAGATTCACAGTTCTTTATTTTCTTTCATGACTTTCACATTTTGAATAGGACTGTTGAGGTCTTATGCAGAAGATGGGTTTGATACTTTGATGATTAGATTGAATACCATGAAAGTGTTACGCCCTTCTCAATGCCTCATATCAAGGGACACATAATGTCTCTATGCCTTACTACCGCTGATATAACCTCAATCACTTGGTTAAAATGGTGACTGCTGGCTTTCTCTTTTTTTTCTTTGTAATTAGTACATATCTCGGAGGTGATACTGTGAGAGTATGCAAGTATTGCTTGGTCATTCACCCACAGATTTGAGCTTTCATTGGTCTTGCCTGGATTAATCTTGCCAGATCAATCTTGTCTGCAACAATTATTACTGTAATGATTGTCTAAAGGTAATTTTGTATTTCCATCATCATGAGACATTATTTTATTTATTTATTTTTACAGTTACGCCTGCAGCATATATAAGTTCCCAGGCTACGGGTTGAATCAGAGCTGCAGCTGCAGGCCTATGCCACAGCCTCAGCAATACTGGATCCGAGTTGCATCTGCAAACTATGCTGCAGCTTGTGGCAACACCAGATCCTTAACACACTGAGCCAGGCAACGGATTGAACTTGCATCCTCACGGACACTATGTTGGGCTTTTAATCTGCTGAGACACAATGGGAACTCCTCATTGTAAGATTTTTTAAATGAGACAAAAAGATAGACATGGGAAATATGTTTTTTTCACGGAAAAAAATGTTGGAATTCAGGATAAGCTGCCCAAAAATGGGCCTCGATGGCATGTTATTTTAAAGTAAAATTATTTAAGAAATGGTCAACTCAGCATGGACACTGACCCTCTCCACTGTCTCCCAGAAATTAGGAAATAAATCTTCCATGTGAAAAGTAGCCTCCCTGTACCAAGAGATAAACAGACATCATTATTACCAGGTAGGGAATTCAGGCCAAGGAGCCTGTATTAACAAGCATAGTAACTCTTTAATGTACTACCCCAAGCCCAAACTCTGTTTAAATTCTTCACCAGTTGGGCACTCAAAACCTGAGGTTTTCATCTTGTCAATTACTCACAAAAATTTATTTTTTCTTTCTCTAAAATCTATAAAAACTTCCTGATGGCCACTTCTTAGGTCCCATTTCTATGAGCTCATCATACACATTAATTAAAATTTGCTTCTTTTGGGAGTTCCTATCGTGGCTCAGCGGAAACAAATCTGACTAGTATCCACGAGGACTCAGGTTTGATCCCTGGCCTCGCTCAGTGGGCTAAGGATCCAGTGTTGTCATGAGCTGTGGTGTAGGTCACAGACATAGCTCAGATCCTGCGTTGCTGGGGCTGTGGTGTAGGCTGTGGTGTAGCTCCAATTCGACCCCTAGTCTGGGAACCTCCATATGCCATGGGTGTGGCCCTAAAAAGACAAAAAAAAATTGTTTATTTTTCTCTGTCTTGTGTCAATTTTATTTATTTATTTATCTTATTAGTCTATTGCCTCAGAAATGCTAAGAATGCACAAAGATGATATTCTTTTTTATCATTAATTTATATATACATATTTTTTCTACTGTACAGCATGGTGACCCAGTTACACATACATGTATACATTCTTTTTTCTGACATTACATGTTCCATCGTAAGTGACTAGACAGAGTTCCCAATGCTACACAGCAGGATCCCATTGCTATTCTCGTATTGATTTTTATAGATGTAGGTTTGTTATTATTAAGAGAATATTGTGTCAATTTTACTATTAGTCCATCCACAAGAATTCAAGAGAGGTAGAGGAGGAAATTCTTCCTTCTCAACATATACAATCCATATATTCCTAACTTTTCCTACTGTGAGTTCCAAAATATGATGCTTTTATTTTTAGACCAGGTTGCATTTTCATGACATGAACCCTACTACTAGAATTGATATCACAGACATATCAGAGGGCTCCCCGGTGCATTACTATTACACATGTGCCCTAGAACAAGTGGTCTGCCCTTTGTCCTGGTCTCTACATCTTATATCTGGATACCCAGCTGGGTCAGCTAATGATGATCCTCATGAATTGGCTTTCATTTTCAACACTCCTGTGTTTCTCAGTTTTGATGTCTACTGGTAAACTTATTCCAATATTAGCCTACACCTTCCAAAGTATGAAAAAGGGTTTCGAACTATTGATTGGATCTTGAGAGCTTTCATGATCAAAGAGAGGATAAAAGAAGAAATGCCTTTAAAGTACAAAGCAATTTGATTTTGAAACATCTAAATAGGTGTTTTTTATGGTAAGAGTGTATGCTAAAATGCTTGGTTTAATGTGTGCTGAGGTTACTGTAGTTACAGCCTTTTGCCTTCATATGTCTGTGGCTCTCTGTGGTGGGGATTTGCAAGAGTGAGAAAAAAAAAAAGAGTTCAAGGACAAATAAAGGACAAGTGCAGGGTTATTTGTCCTATGGATCCTTTGATTCTTTTAAAAGTTTCTTAGCATCTTAGGAATTCCCATTGTGGCGCAACAGAAATGAATCCAACTAGGAACCATGAGGTCACGGGTTCTTCCTGGCCTCGCTCAGTGGGTTAAGGATCTGGCATTGCCGTGAGCTGTGGTGTAGGTCGCAGATGTGGCTTGGATCCAGTGTTGCTGTGGCTGTGGTATAGGTCGGCAACCGTAGCTCCGATTCGACCCCTGGCCTGGGAACCTCCATATGCCATGGGTGTGGCCCTAAAAAGTAAAAGTTTCTTAGAATCTTAAATTCTACTCCATCTCAGAACCATAAGGATAGTCCTTATTTCTGAGCCCAATACCAGAACTTCTAGACCTACTTGCTTCCAGTGATAAGTTTATTCAAGTTGACTTTAAAGAATTTGGAGTCAAGAACTTAGCATGTGTCATAAATCTTGCTTATACAGTGAGATTAACAACTGATGAAAACGTTTAAAAGACTAATTTCTTTCTTTAACCAAAAGAGAAACCTGAGGTTCTAAGGCTATTACTAGTTAGAATGTGGCTTGCTGGAAATCTGAGTCAGAAAAGCACCTAGGACATTACTGGTCCATAGGTTGAAATGGGTGGAGTTAATAGAAAAAAACATCAATCCAAATCAGATATCAGTGAAGATGATCCAGGTGAAAATGCACTTTACAAGGACTGAGGGAGACTATAAAGGTAAACTAAAATGTTTAAAAATGTTTGCCTCTGAGAACAAAACTGGCATGAAGGGTTCCAAGGGACTGTGATTTTCAATGTTAAAACTTACTGGTGCTATTTGATATTTTTAACCTTGACCTTGAAAATATCTATGTTAAAATTCAGTTTATTGAAAAAAGTCAGTAAGTATTTATGTTTGCATATATACCTCATAGTACAAATATAAGGAGCTAAACTTGATTATTTAATATGACTTACCATATTACCATTCTAC
Source organism: Phacochoerus africanus (assembly GCF_016906955.1). Classification (NCBI taxonomy): domain Eukaryota; kingdom Metazoa; phylum Chordata; class Mammalia; order Artiodactyla; family Suidae; genus Phacochoerus; species Phacochoerus africanus. The sequence goes on along the minus strand of NC_062547.1, from coordinate 24,616,059 downwards.
CTTGACATAGAGAAATGTTATAGATAGCATGAGCTTTGAAACCAAAAGAACCAGGTTCAAGGTCAAAACTTGTCATCGACTAGCTGTAGATAAGTATTCTTTACCTGAAAATGGTAATGGATGATAAGAGGCTGCCAAGCTTCCATTTGACAATACAGCATCCCTGTGTTGATCAAATGCAATAATGCAGATTTTTATTTGAGGAGGTTACGAACTATTATGAATTATCATTCTAGCCAACACTCTATAGCATTTTAAAGTTATGCAAATATTAAACTATGATGAGGGTCATTGCTGCAAGTCATTACATTCCTATCTCTTGTTGAGGTCATTCATACTGCCTATATGATTGATGTCTGAACTGTCCTTTCTTTGACTAAAACTATTAATTCTCTACTACTTAATTTTCAATGTTTTAGCTATTTCAGAAAAACATGGCAAAAGCTCATAATATAGGCTCATTTTTGGTTTTCCTTAGACAGTAATTGTGTATACATGCTAATATATTTTGGTCAGTCTCTGGTAATTTGCACATGATTCCTGCTATCTTTATCTTTGGTTTCTGGAAAATTGCTCCATGATAGTGATCTAACATATAGAGTATCTTTTTCCTTAAATATTTAAATACCAGTGTTGTATCAAATGCCTATAAAAAACAAATCCCTATACCATTCCATAATGGTACACTACACTTCACCTTCCAAAAAATTCTTCCATCTGACAATGAAGTGATCACCTGCCTTTGTAGAAAATGTAATTTGCCAATCCATGACTTACTTTGCAAATTCAAGTTTGCATGCCTAAGCCCATATCCCTCTCTATCAGTGCTCCCTGTAATGAAATAGTTTACTGATAAGTATTAAATCTAAGTTTTACACATTGCTAACTACAAATCACATAATAATAACATGTAATGAGAGAGAAGACTGGTGCAAAACAAAAAGAAGGCAAAAAGAATCAAAGATCCCTTGAGCATGCAGATTTTCAACATATTTTTTTTAAAGAACAGACTTTCACAAAAGACTGGAAAAATTATGAAGGCAATTCATTAAGTTCAAGGTACTACCTATAAGGAAGCAAGGAAATGCTTAATATCCCTTTGCAGCTTTAAAATGGTTAACTCACTTTGCTGCCCCAGTAGAAAATTGACAGAATACTGTAAACCATCTGTAAAATGGAAAACATAAAAATCATTTGATAAAAAATAAAAATAAAAAAATAAAAAAATTTTAAGTGGTTAATGATTTTAAAACTTATGGTCTCTGATTTGAATATAAAGTTAGAAATAACTGCCGAGAAAGTTGCTCTGGTCCTCAAGTAGCTTACACATCAGTTGGGCAGAAAATAATTGAACAATTACAATGAAGTGTGATAAGTTCTTTACTAGAGGTGATGTGATATTAGTTACATACTTTGTGCTTATAATGTGCTTGCTGGTTTCCATGCTCTTGTTTTATGCTTTATATCTTTCTCTGAATAATGCCATAAAATGGATGCAAATTTTCCCATTATAAATGTGAGGATACGTAGGCTGAAGGAGGTTTAATATCTAGCCAAAGTAATCAGAGTTCAAGTAGGGTTTGGACTTTTTTCTCTCTAATTCAACAGCCTATGTATCTAGGAAAGACACCAATTCATAAATCAAGAAGCAGAGAATATGCAGGTTAAAAAAAAAAAAACTCCAGTAAAACATCCTCCAAATTTTGATAACTGAAATTATGTGAAAATATAATATTTAGCTTAATAGATACTGGTAGAAATATATAGAAAATATTACAAATATAACTATAGATATTTGTGTATACATGAGTTAGCATGCATGCATGTACTTCCTAGCTCTGTCGGTAAGAGGGCCAGTGAGCTGACATTCCTTTAGCAATGAGCATGCTCAGAACCCAGAACTTGGTTTCTCACATCATTCTCCAATGATAGTAGAACCAATAAAGACAGCCAAGGCTCCTGAAAGAAATGGATGATTTCAGAAATGGATAAAGGGAGTATGCAGGATGAGACTGGAGCATCTTGTATTTTCAGAAAATATGAAAGTGCTCCAAAAGTAAAAAGGAGTTCCTGTTGTGGCTCAGGGGGAATGAATCTGACTAGTATCCATGAGGATGTAGGTTTGATCCCTGGCCTCGCTCAGTGGGTAAAGGATCCCACATTGTGGTGAGCTGTGCTATAGCTTGCAGATGTGGCTTGGATCCCACGTTGCCGTGGCTGTGGCTTTGGCTGGCAGTTACAGCTCTGATTCAACCCCTAGCCTGGGAACCTCCGTATGCCACAGGTGCAGCCCTAAAAAGACCAAAAAAAAAAAAAAAGACACAGGAACCAATTGACAAAACTCCCAATGGTCAAATTTAGAACTTTTTAAGGAACAAAATAATTAGTGTAGTATTGAATTATAATATATAGAGTATAAAATAAATATGCATAAGTCCATACTCATATAAGCTATTCAATTAATAAATGGAGGTGGAGGAAGGCCAATCTTCCACACAGAAAATGTTTAAATAATTTATCTGTCCTTAGTGAGGTAGATCATGATCTCCTACCCCTTAAGTGTGAATGACACATAGTATCTTCCTTTCAAAGTATACAGAACAGAAGGAGTGGGAAAATGGAGCCACTTTTCAGGAGAGAAACCTGACAAACACTGTCTTTGCCAGGTGATCAAAGCTGACATCATCAGTGACAAGTCAAGTTGATCAAGGCATTCTTGCTATGTTGTGCTGAGAATGGCATTTGACCTCCCCAAAAGTCATAACCCCAGTCTTAGTCATGAAAAATATGTCAGACAAGTCTCAGGTTTGATCCACAATATTCTTTTTCAGGACGACAAAAAGGTTTTCTCAAGACTTTCAAGGTTATAGAAGACAGGGGAAGTCTGAGTTAACTATCACGTCCAGGAGGAGCCAATGGAGACACGATGGCTAAAATTGCTATGGGATTCTGGAACCACAAAAGTGAAAAGCCATTAAGGAAAATTTGAGGAAGTATAAATAAATTACAGAGTTTAGTTAAAAATAATGTACCATTACTAGTTCACTGGTTGTGACACATATACCATAGTGATGTTTGATGTTAACAAGAGGAGAAGCTGAGTGCAGAGTATGTAGGAAACCTCTGTACTATCTTTACAGATTTTCTAAAATGTTAAAAAAAATATTGTTTCTTTGTATCACAGCAGTTTACCGAAATGACATTTCTGGGGATAGAATCATTATCTTGTGAATTAATGTGCTTAGCCCACAAGTGAAGATGCCCCACTGAATACTTCCCAATAAGTAGAAATTTTAGAACGTATGGAAAAATAGACAAAAACAAAACAAAAATTTAGATTTTAGGTGGACTTTTGTTCTTCAAATGGTTTGCTTTTGCAGAGAAATAAAGAAATGGCTTTTGGGTTGCAAAACTTCGTGTTCTGATGAATTCTGAGCTTAAAAAAAGAGGTTTGGAAGAATTGATGAGCTTCCAGGTTAGGCTGACCTCAGGCTCAGTGACAGTTTTCGTCGATATTGGTGAAGTGAGAGGGGAATTAAAGAGAACTTAGATGCTGGTTGTTCACCAGGCTTTTCCTTCTAGAAAGCCCTAAGGGTAGTGATGGGACACCACTCTTCCCCCCCAAAAAAAAAAGTTTGGGACTTTAAGAGCAGCACTCTGCCACCACAGGATTGCACGATACAACCTAAGCAATTTACATGATCTCAGAAATTGCTGTCTGGTGAATAGTTTTAGAGTTATTGCGGGTGCTGCCACAGATACATTCATCAGCGAGACACCCAGCTTGGTCATTTGATTGGTGCAACTTGGGTAGCATTGAGGTACTCAGCATCAGGTGAGGAACAAGAAGATTCAGGAGAAGGCTTCAAGGACCAATTAGTGAAGACAATATGGAAAAGGAATATTCCTTCCTTCCTCCAACTCACCACACATTCAACCTCACACCTCAGAGACTTCCACACCTGACCCCCTCCGGTATTACAAGGAGACTACATTAACTTGTATTTTATTAGGGTAGAAATATTTAATTGACCAAGATTGGATTTTCACTACCTGTCAGAATTGAGATTCTGGATAAAAATTGCCATCAATTATTTTTTAAAAATGAAATCATGTTTCTTGCACGTCTAAATGGATGTACCTTGATTTGTATCCAAAGCTCTTCCCGACATCGAAAATTTTTTTTAAAAATCCTCAGGGGGAAAAAAAAAAAAATGGAGTTCCTGTGGTGGCGCAGTGGTTAACGAATCTGACTGGGAACCATGAGGTTGCAGGTTCGATTCCTGCCCTTGCTCAGTGGGTTAACAATCCGGTGTTGCCTGAACTGTGGTGTAGGTCACAGACGCGGCTCGGATCCTGCGTTGCTGTGGCTCTGGTGTAGGCCGGTGGCCATAGCTGCGATTCGACCCCTAGCCTGGGAACCTCTATATGCCGCAGGAGTGGCCCAAGAAAAGGCAAAAAGAAAAAAAAATCCTCAGCAATATGTGAGGTAGAGATAATTGATTTTTGTGCTTTTCAAAACCCTTATGGTCTTAACCTCATAGTCACAATGGTAAAGAGGCAGTTGTTCAAAACCTAGAAGGAATGGCAACCTGTGAATTGGGAGAAAGTAAAAATGATTTTGGAAATGACTTGGCCCCAAAGATGATCCTGTATTCTTAAACTCTGAAGAGACCTCCCTTAGGCCCTAAGAGGTTTTTTTTTTTTTTTTTACTGGTAGAAAGGATTATAACTCCAATTAAGCAACCGTATCGCCAAAAGTCAGATAGGATCAGTAGGAGTTCATTGATGAAGTGGCTGCTCCATGAAATGCAGATGCTTCCTAGGTTAAATCAGGGGCTCTTCCTAGGTTAAATCAGGGGCTCAGGTCTGAAAACTTGAGTTCAGATTCCACATCTGCCCCTAATTATCTGTATAACCTTGAGAAACCGACTTAACATTTGTGAATTTTAGTTTCTTGTTCTGTAAAATTGAGAAACAACAAGGTCCTACTGTATAGCCACAGGAAACTATAACAATATTCTGTGATAAACCATAATGGAAAAGAAAAGAATATGAAAAAGAATACACACACACACACACACACACACACACATACATCACTTTGCTGCACAGCAGAAATTAATACAACATTGTAAATCAACTATACTTCAATAAAACTTTTAAGAATTTAAAAAATTAAGATTAGATGGACTGTAAATCTCATTTTATCTTAAAAAACACTCAGATGCTATTTTTCCCCCCAAACACAACTACCATATTTAGTAAAAATCTGTTATAACACATTGATCTTCTAACAAGGTTGGCGCCTGTTACTTATCTGGCTGGAACATCCTTACCTCAAGCGTTAGTATTACACAGGGACCTGTATACAGTATTATTCCTGAGAAGTGTGCCTTTGGCAGAGGGGAACAAAAATTGCAAAGTGAAATTAGGTTTGTGCATAATTTCTCTGGAGGAAGAGTACCTCCCTTCCCCTGTGTCCTAGCTTATAAAATTTCAATTTTTGCCTCCACTAGCCAAAGGAAACTAAACATGGTGCAATTATTCAGTGAAAATGTAAGGGTTGAATAGAAAAATCTGGACGGTGCCATGATTCCATAAAATAGGTTTTTTTTTTTTTTTTTGGTAGACTTAAAGAAATACGAGTTTAAACTTAGGATGGTATCTGTTTGCGGCATTCAACAACAATAAAAGAAAAACATAAGCTGTGCTTTGTCATAAACACATATAAAAACACTCATCATGCTATACCTGGATAAATCAAGGAGGAATAGGTTCAAACACTTGACACTGAGTTGCCCAGAGGGTCATCTGTGTTTCTCTTTTTCTACTCCATCTCAAGGCAATCTCCTTCACTCCTGAATAAATAATCTTTTTTATGTTATATAACTTTATAACTGTACTGTTTATTCTAGTCGATGTTTCTGAGCACCTCAAAATTAAATTGACTCTAAAATAACTGATTTCGCTGCCCCTGCTTTAAGCTTTCCTATCTCAGGAAACGGCACCACCATAATCCACCTCCCGTGCCACAAATCTAGGAATGGTTAAAATTAAGAATAGAAATTGAGACTGGATTTGAGAATTCCCTGAGAAGAGAAAACCATTTACACCACATAAACCAAATCCAAATCTAGCTTAATAAGCTAGAACATAAGTGAAACTTAAATTAGGTTACTTCTAGTCAATGCCTCTGATAATCATAAAAAACATGTCATCTTCCTAAAAATGGTATAAGACAGTCATGGTTAACCCCCATCATATAGAAACCCCCTGGGCAACAGACAATCACTCTAATGGTTGAACAACTTTTTCATTTTCACTTTATAAGCCATCCTAATAGCATCAAGCCCCTGAGCTTCCTATTCATTTTAAATTGGGAATTTCACAACAGTTTCTAAATTGTATTTATATGCACAGTAAACTCTTAAGAAATAGTATTTATTATGTTGGTGGCTTTAATTTTTCTTTTCCTTTTTTTTTTTGAAATTAATCCATTTTAGTTATTGTTTCCCTCATGTTTCCATGCAGTCCATCAGCAAATCTTATCAATTCAGCTTCCAAGGTGGGTGTTGAGTGGGTCCTCTTCTCCATACCGCCCCATCTACTATTATAATCCAAACAAGCATTTTTCTGATGCATCAACTACTCTTAGCCAAATCTAATCTATTTACCACTTCATAGCAATGACTAATTTTTAAAATCTGAATGTAAGTCTATCACTTCTGGCTTAACTATTTCCATGGTCTGCTGGTGAAGTAGAAATAAGTATGAAACTTCACTCCTAAACTTTCCATTTGACTGGCCCTTTCTGGCCTGATCCACTGTTTCCAACATCGTGTTGTATAATTTCCACCATCACTCCTGAACTATGTCCTAACTGATCTTTCAGATTTGACATCTACTAAGCTCTTCCATGGCTTAGCAATGGTTTTATCTCTGCTTGGAAGTTTTATTTCCCCCACCCCATCTGCTTGTTTTGCTCTTTCTTCTGTTTCAGCTTAGCTATTACCTTTAACAGAATTTTGGTGAGCCCCTACCTGAATTAAATCTTGCCCAATTCATGTAATTACTCTCTATTCCAGCTCTTTGTCTTCTTTACAACATTCATAACCAATGTTTCCATAACCTCTTCAATTATCATCTATTTGTGTCTCTAGAATGTAACCTTCATGTGGTTAGGTTATATTTATCTTTTTCGTTTTAGCTCCTCTGCTAAACCCATTGCCTGTTTGGTAGAAGGTGCACAACCTTCCCCTACCCTTTTTTTACAGTGTTGAATAAATTACTGGACCTCACAAAGGGTATGGGGCATTCATCCTGAAGTGAGGATCCTGTGATGTTTTTAATCTCAATATGTGGAATTAGGAGAGGGTGAGAGAAGGAATCTGCAACAGACAGAACGTGAAATTAAAACAAAAAACAAAACAAAGCTGGGATTATGCATGCAAGAGCTGCTGCTTAGCATCCTAGAAGACAAAGGACTGGATGGTACCTTGCAACACCATCAAGCCATCAGCAAATCCAGTGTCTATACCTACAATGAGAAACTGACCTCCCCTCTAAAAGAGGCCAGCTGCTGCTATCATTTTTCACAGACCGTGCTTGCAAAATTAGATGCCAGTAATAACAGCAGAGAGAGGGAAATGACAGAGAAGACACATCAGCCTCCTCATCAGTATAAACAGACTGAAATCATTTACTGTTTATAGTGTCAGAACAAATTTCCTCCTGAGTTTCCATTGATACATTTTTCCTGACAGCTGAACAATATGAACATTATTTCCACTAAGAGGAGAAAATGAAAGTGGATATTAGACACACAAGGCATTGGGATTTAGAAAATAAACGGCCTCGAGGAGTCGATGGCTATCAACAGTTCACATGTCCTTTGGAGAGGATTCAATCTAGGAAAAGAGGCTTATCTAGATTGCAAAATCTTTTATACTATTCCCCGGAAATGAAAGTGTTTGACCACCACCCCCAGTTGGAGATCTTCGCCCGGTGTTTTCAGACATCCTCAGCGCGCAGGGCCTCCAATTCAAGGGAGCCTCTGTGAATAGAGCCGGGCTGGGACTGCTTTCATGAGGCGCACACGTGGTGTGGAATCGTGAGGTGTTTTACATTCTCAGATCATCTGGTTTCTAACCTCCCTCTACAGCTCACTGTCCAAGAACGGAGAGTTTACCACGGCCTCCATGTTTGTCTGACCCCTCCTTCAGATGAGAGCTGTGGTTTTATTTCCCCCCTAACCACAGTTCTGAAACTATGAGAAATATAAGCTTGTATTTGGATGTGTAAGTGCTTCCGTGTGTATAGTTGAATAAACCAGGAGCAGTGAAAGAAACCAAGGCTTATTATCAAATGCTATTTAGATGCACTATTCCTTTATTTATTAAGGTGAACCTAAGAATATGTATTATTTTTTGTCATTTTTCTTTTATTTAATTTTTTTGTTAACCTATGCCCACAGCTGTGTGTAAGTTCCTGGACCAGGATTAGAACCCATACCGCAGCAACAACTCAGGCTACAGCAGTGACAATGCTGAGTCCTTAACTTGCTGAGTCACAAGGGAACTTGAATAGGCATTGTTATCTTCTCAGGAAACTGAAGTATAAAACAAAGGACATTGTATAGTATATTTACATAATAAAAAAAACTTATTTGACAAATTATATACACTTTATATGCTTTAAGTAAAGTAAGAATCTCTTAACAATTCAATTTCAAGTTTGAATATTCATATTCTAGGAAACCAGCTAAATCTTTTTTTTTTTTTTTCCTTTTTCGGCTACCTGGGGCATATGGAGTTCCTGGGCCAGGGATCGGATCCCTGCCTCAGTTGTGACCTATACTGTAGCTGTGGCAACAGTGGATCCTTAATCTACTGTGCTGGGCCAGGGATTGAACCTGCATCCCAGCACTCCCAAGATGTCACCGATTCTGTTGTGCCACAGCAGGAGCTCCCCATGTACATCTTAATTACTTTCATACACGGATAGGATTTAAGATATTTGCTCACCTCTTTCAAAATTCAAGTGATTTTTTTTCTTTGCACTTTATGGAAAAAATATACACACCACTATATATAAAAATAGATTGGTAACAAGGACCTACTGTATGGTACAGGGAAATATACTGCGTAATAACCTATATAAGAAAGGAATCTGAAAACTAATGGATATATATATATGTATGTATAACTGATTCACTTTGCTGCATACCTGAAATTAACACAAAATTATAAGTCAAGTATACTTCAATAATTTTTTTTTTAATTTTCTCTTTAAATTACCTATTAAAGATACTTTGGTTATTTCCAATGTTGGACACTTATGAATAAACCTGCTATTGATATCTGTGCACATATTTTCATGTGGACATGAGTTTTCAACTCATTTGAGTAAATATCAAAGAATGTAATTACTGGATCATATGGTCACAGTAGGTTTAGTTTTGTAAGAAACTGCTGAAGTATCTTCCAAAGTGGCTGTACCATTTTGCATTCCCACCAGCAGCTTAATAAGTGTTGTCAGTACTTTGGATTTTAGCCATTGAGATAGGTAAATAGGTGTGTATGATACCTCATTGTTGTTTTTATTTGCAATCCCATAATGGCATGATGTTGAGCGTATTTTCACATAGTTATTTGCCATCTGTCTGTCTTTATTGGTGAAGTGTTCAGATATATTGCTCAATTTTCAGTTAGGGTTTTTTATTTGTCTGTTTGTTTGATTTTTGCCTTCCAATGGCATTTGGAGTTCCCCAGTCACGGATCAGATCTGAGCTGCAGATGGAACCTACACCACAGCTGCAGCAATGCAGGATCCTTAACCCACCGTGCTGGGCCAGGGATTGAACCTGCATCCCACCATTCCAGAGCCTCCACCAATCCTATTGTGCCACAGCAAGACCTCTAGTTTTAGTTAGGTTTTGTTGTTTTCTTATTTTTGGATTTTAAATGTTCTCTCTCTCTCTGTATCTCTATATATGTATATGTATATAATATATTTTCTTTTTTTGGCTGCATCCATGGCATAGGGAAATTCCAGGGCCAGGGATTGAATCAGAGGCATGTAGTTATGCTGTAGGCCAGAGGGGAAGTCTGCTGATGTGTTTTAATACCAGTCCTTTATCGGATATCAGTTTTGCAATGATTTCTCCCAGTCTGTGGCTTGTCTTTTCATTCTCTTAATAGTGACTTTCACAGAGCAGAAGTTTCTAATTATAATGAAGTCTAACATCAATTTTTTTTTCTTTCATGGATCATGCTTTTGTAACTAAAAAATTCAATGCCAACCCCAAGCTCACTTAGATTTTCTCCTATGTTATCTTCCAAAAATTTTTATAATTTTGCATTTTACCTTTGGTCTACCATCATTTAGAGTTAATTTCGTAAAGGGTGTAAGGGCAGTATTAGATTCATTTTTGTTTATTTTTGTTTTGGTGGTAATGTCCAGTTGTCCCAGCACCATTTATTGAGAAGATAATTCTTGTTGCACTGTATTGCTTTTGTTCCTTTATCAAAAATCAATTGATTATATCTGTGTGGATCTGTTTCTGGGCTCTAGCTTCTGTCCCATTGACTTGTCTATTCTTTTAACCAATGCCACACTGTCCTGACTACTGTAGTTTTATACCAAGTCTTGAAATTTGTTGTTAGTCCTCTTTTTTCTTCTTTTTCAATATTGTGTTGGCTACTATGGGTCTGTTGCTTTTCTGTATAAATTTTAGAATCAATTTGTTGGTACCTACAAAGTAACTTGCTAAATTTTTTATTCAAATGATTTTAATCAAAAACTTACATGTTAATAATATCAAGGATTCTTAATCCATAAACATGGAATACCATTCATTTATTTGGTTCATCTTTGGTTCCTTTCATCAGAGTTTTGTATTTTTCCTCATATTAAATCTTATTTTGTTACATTTTATCTAAGTATTTTATTTTTAGGATGCTAATGTCAATGATGCTATGTTTTTTACTTGAAATTCCAATTGTCTATTGCTGGTATATGTAAAAACAACTGACTTTTGCATATTAAATTTAAATCCTCTAGCTTTTCTCTTATTGCTTGTTAGTTCCAAGTGTTCTTATCTTTTCTTTTTCTTTTTCTTGTTTGATTCCTTGGGATTTTCTACATAGATAATTATATCATCTGCAAACAAGACAGTTTTATTTCTTCCATCCCAGTCAGTATACATTTTCTTTTCTTTTCTTCTCTTATTGATTTAGCTAGGATTTCTAGTACAATGTTATATAGGGATGGTGAGAGGGAAGAACTCTGCCTTGTTCCCAATCTTAAGAGAAGGGCATCTGGTATCTCATCATTACTTATCTTGTTAGCATGAGGCTTTTTTGTGGATATTTAAGATGAAGTTGAGGAAGTTTGCCTCTATTCCTAGTTGACTGAGAGTTTTTAACATGAAGGGGTGGTAGAATTTGTAAAACCTTCTTCTGCATCTATTAACATGATTATATGGTTTTTCTTCCTGAGATTGTTGATGTGATGGATTACATTAATTGATTTTCAAATGCTGAATCACGCTTGCATACCTAGAATGTCTCACCTGATCTTTTAATACAATTTTTTTCACACATTATTGGATTCAATTTGAAAATTTTTTTTTTGCCTTTTTTTTTTTTGGCCTTTTCTAGGGCCGCTCCCACAGCATATGGAGGTTGCCAGGCTAGGGGTCTAATTGGAGCTGTAGCTGCCAAGCCTACGCCAGAGCCACAACAATGCGGGATCCAAGATGCCTCTGCAACCTACACCACAGCTCACAGCAACACCGCATCCTTAACGCACTGAGCAAGGCCAGGGATCAAACCCGCAACCTCAGGGTTCTTAGTTGGATTCGTTAACTACTGAGCCACGATGGGAACTCCCTCAGTTTGAAAATATTTTTGAGGATTTTTGCATCTATATCCATGAGAGGTATTGGTGTGTAGTGTTCTCTTTTTGAAACATTTTAGCTTGTTTGGGGATTAGTATAATGCTAGCTTCATAGAATGAGTTGGAAATGTTCCTTCTGCTTCTGTTTTCTGGAAAAATGGATAAAATCATCCTTAAATGTTTTATAAAATAGACCTTGAGGAGTTCCCATCATGGTGCAGTGGTTAACTAATCTAAGAACCATGAGGCTGCAGGTTCAATCCCTGGCCTTCCTCAGTTGGTTAAGGATCTGGTGTTGCCGTGAGCTGTGGTGTAGGTTGCAGAGGCGTCTCGGATCCCGCATTGCTGTGGCTGTGGTGTAGGCCAGTGGCTATAGCTCTGATTAGACCCCTAGCCTGGGAACCTCCACATGCTGCGGGAGCGGCCCTAGAAAAGGCAAAAAAAAATAGACCTTGAAACCATGTGGGCCTAGTGCTTTGTGTTATGGCAAGTTATTATGTACTAATTCACATTGTTATATATTCATATTTTTAAAATATAAGATATTGCACTTTCAAAACTAATAAGAAACAATTATAATGGAATTTTAAAATGTAAAAAAGCCATTACTTATGAATTTATATGGAAGAAATGCATCCCTCTTACTGAAATACAAATGTCCTTTGCAAAAAAATCCCACAAATATTATGAACACACACAAATACACATGTGTTTAAATCACCTTGACTGGACCCTCTGATTCAAACTTCTCAGTATCTTCTCATTGCTTATAGGACAAACACGACATCCTTACCATGGCCTGTGAGTTCCTGCATGACTGGCTTACTGACACCATCTCAAATTGCATTATGGATGGTCTCCCTCTCTCTGAAGCCCCATGCCAACTATCTTTTATTCTCTCAAGTCTACCAAGGCCAATCTTCAGGGCATTAAAAGATATGCATCTATAGGATTTCTGCACATGAGTGTACTTCTTCTGTCTTTATGATTAGCATCCACTTATATACTTTAATATCCTTTATTTATTTATTTATGGGGGATAAACTTTCTCATGACCCAGTCAGTCTCCTTTGTTAATGCTTCTACGAAACTGACTACTTTTTTTTTTTTTTCTTTTTTGGCCATCCTGCAGCATATGGAGTTCCCTGGCCAAGAATCAGATCCAAGCCACAGTTGTGACCTAGCTGCAGCTTGTGGCAATGGTAGATCCTTAACCCACTGTGCCAGGCCAGGGACTGAGCCTGCATCCCAGTGCTCCAGAGACACTACCAATCCTGTTGCACCATAGCCGGAACTCCAAAACTGACCACTCATTCTTCATATCATTTTCTACCATCTTTACTTACAGATGTCTGTCATTATTAGATGAACATTTGTGTAACCTACCAAAGAATAAAATACCAAGTAGGTAAGAAGAATATATATTACTTATTATCTATGTCCAGGATCTTGTGTTGTGCCAAGTAGTACAAATTAGGCATTTAACAAATAACTGGTCTTTTAAAATTTAATTATTGAAGTATAGTTTGTTTACCATGTTATATTAATTTCTGCTATACAGCAAAGTGATTCAGTTGTGTGTGTATGTGTATATATACATATAAAATATTATTTTTCATGTTCTTTTCCATTATGGTCTATCATAGGATATTGAACATAATTCCTTGTGCTGTATAGTAGGATCTTGTTTATCCATTCTCTATATGATAGTTTGGCATCTGCTAATCCCCAACTCCCAGTCTATCCTTCCCCTATGTCCCTCCTCCTTGGCAACCACACATCTATACTCTATGGCTGCGAATCGGCTTCGTTCCATAGATCATTTGTGCCATATTTTAGATTCTACATATAAGTGTTATCATATGGTACCTGTCTTTCTTTTTCTGACTTCATCTAGGTCCATCCATGTGGCTGCAAATGACATTAATAAATAACCATGAATGAGTGAAAAAAATTAAAGAGATATTTTGTGGGGCAATTTACACTGATACAATAATATTAATCAGCAGTAACTTTCGTATTTGAATAAGTAATACTACTTTCTTAAAATCATAATTTACATAAATCAAAGCTTCTACATCCATGAATGTATCTGTAGAAAATTCAACACTTAATGATGTTGAAGGGTAGTGCTTGCTAATGAAGCAAAAAATTGAGTATGTATATATGTATATATATTTTGTGTGTGAGGATGTCTCTAACCCCAGTTTTTATTACCCCAGTTATTATTTACCATTTCTTCCTCTTAAAGTTTCAGTGTTTTTTGAGGAATATTTGGAATCGCTTGTTAAAAGAGTAGAGGTAAAAATGCAGGTGCATCTGAAGGGGAAAACAATCAAAATCTCTTTTTGTTAAAGGCCGAAAAATGAAATAAAACTTATGAGGCATGCATCAGTAGAAAAGTGTATTGTAATAGACACAAAGAATCCAATATTGCTTCATTCGATATTAAGCTGGAGTGTTTCTCCCATTGTGTTGAGGTTTAAGATTATACTATAATGTATTAAACTTGCTCTATAGGTATTCTTGGCAGAGGCTGATATAAAACAGACAGTAAAAGCATTTTCAGAATTGCAGTGATGTTTGTTAAGCACTCTTAGGCCCATCATAGGGTATTTTTCTTCTCTAAATCATACAGTGCAGTTGGCTGAATCAGTAAATTTAAAATGAGAAAGAAATAGTGATTTGCCACAGCTGCTCTCATCAACCTGACAAATCCACTGTGAGTGTGATGTCAGTGGACCAGATCAATGAGAAAAAATAACTCGGGGGTGTTAATTCTTCAGTGAATATACAAAAAACATATAGCCAGATCAAAAAAGAATCTGTCAAAACATGTGTCTGGCCTTAAGTTATAGAGAGACATATTGTTAAAAGACTGAATAACTTCCTAAGCAGTTGGAGTTTTGGCCATATTAGTTGTTTCACCCTTATGTTTCCTGTATTACTTTTAAAGTGAAAGCTTCAGAAATCACGCAGCTCTACCCAGGAGATATTTTGAATGTCATCTTTCATTCATTTGGAGAAGAAACTTCAGAAAAAGTTAAATCAGATTGGATCTATAAAATTCTCTGAAGAGTCTAGCGAAGCTAAAGCACATTTTTTTGGTAGAGCAGCAAGATACCAGCTGCTAAAATACAGTGCTGATACTGTCCTTTTAACTTGTTACCAATTCCTATGTGCTAAAATGAATAATTAGTTGTGCTGTAAATCAAACAATTCACAGAAAGTCTTTTCACAATGAAAAATGATGCTGGAAAGTTATAGTCCATTTGCTCTGAAATGGAAAAGAATTATATCAGCTCATCTAAGGTTATTAGGTGTGATTATTCCCATTCTGTGGATTAAGAAACTATATAGTATCTAATATATTAGATATGATGTCCAAAAATGCATTGTGCAAGATAAGTGAATTCTCCCTCCTGACTACAATAATACAGGCTCTTTCCCTAAATGTAATGGAATAGCTTAGAGTAAAAAACCCTGCCAAAATGTTGTAATTCACCCTCAAACGTTCAATCACATGCCTGATAGGTTCTCATGAGGATGGTGATAGATTCCCCCCCCACCCCCAAATGTGGCTGTTCAACTTGGAGACCTACTGTGGACATGGGTGTGGCCAAGCACAAGCTTTACACCCTCTCCTAGAATGTAGATGCTCAAGTTGGGCAGCAAGAAACAATGGCCTGCAGAAAACAACTGCTTGCATAGATTAACCACCTACAAAGATTAATTGCCCTCTGTCAGGGGACTTGACCCTCTACCCTTCCCCCCACCTTCCCCTCCCTCTTTTTTCATTGTTCCCTCCATGAGTTCCCACCAAAGATCCTTTATAAGCCTAACACCTAGCAGTTGGGGGCTGGTTCCATCTTGAGGTCAGCACATCCCTTTCAGGTGCCTTAATAAATAAATCTCTCTTGCTTTACTGACTTGGCCTTGTGCCTTCCTCCCACTGCAAATCTAACAATACCATGCATTATCAAGGTTGATGAAATGCTCATTCTGAGTAACTGTAGAGGACGACAGCCAAATGCCATTTGTGTTATTTCCAAATTTCCATTGTTGGGAGGTGCACTGTTGGAGAGCAAATTACAGTCACCACTCTTTTGAGGACATACACTTCCTTAATACTTTAGGCACTGTTTATCATGTAAACCTCACCAAAAAAATTATAAGGTTGATATAATTCTCTTCATTTTCAGATGAGAAGGCTCATGTTTGGAGTGTTTGAGTAACTAGGTTAATCATACTTCTAATAAGTGATAGAATGGAGGTTAGAACCTACCTATATCCAACCTCAAAACTTGAACTTCTTACATATAGATATATATATATAGAGAGAGAGAGAGAGCGAGCACAGTTGTGTATCTCAATTATCATTTCTTTTCTTCTCTTTTCTTCTCTTTTTGCAGCAATGTTAGGATAGTCACTAGCTCAACAGATCCTGATAATGTATTTAATGTTGTTTATTTTCACCTGTGTTAACCTAAGAAGAAAATACCAGAATTGCAAAGACAAGACATAGTAAATCCAGGTGATTGTAAAACAAAAAGTTCAATTGCCCTGAACAAAAACAACAAAATTCAATAAACTATGTTTTAAGAAAAAACACAATAATTAGGATGATTTTAATCCTATTGCTTTGTTCCTTCAATAAATGTTTGGATACAGAGACCTAAAAATGACATAGATCAAAAATGGGGATAGCTCTACCCTACCTAGCCCAATCCAGCATGGTTTGTCCTCCTCCTCCTGCTTTTGAATTCTTATAGTTCAATCCCGAAGAAATACGGAGCCCAAAATAAAAAGATTTTAATTTACAATTAAAAATAATATGTACCTGCAATTAAACTTCTAAGAAGTAAGGATATCTAGTTTATTTGGCAAAGAAATATTGATGAAATAATTACACACTGAATATAAGAGATAGCAATATAAATATCGAGTTTTATCCTTTTGAGTGTACAAAAGATACTAGACACAGTGGATTGAAAGCTAGAATTTAAAAAATTTCTCTTTTGGTAACCAGTCTTATAGAATTACATTCCTAACCACAGGGACTATGTTAAAATGATATAAAATTAAATTTTATACCTCTTATTTTAAATGCTTCCTTTCTAGCACAATGAATCTCCAAAAATTATTCATTGTAACCAGTTACCTAACAGACGTTCTGACTTTTAAACACCAGGTCTTTTCTAAGCCTTACTCCACTCTGCTTTGGGAGACAGCATTCAAAAATCCAAGTTGGATTATGTTATCTTCCAAGTGAAAATCTTCTGAATGTAGATAATTCTTTATTACCAGTAAAAAAAAAATAGTTAAAAGAAGCAACAAGTATTTTCCCATTGCCTTCAAAATTTATTCCCAAACTATTATATTTATTGTTGTTATTCTGTTTTTGTTTTGTTTTGTTTCTTTTAGGGTCACACCTGTGGCATATGGAAGTTCCCGGGCTAGGGGTCGAATCAGAGCCACAGCCACAGCAACACAAGGTCCAAGCCACATTTGTGACCTACAGTGCATCTTGTCGCAACACTGGATCTTTAACCAAATGAAAAAGATGAGAGGTCAAACCTATATCCTCATGGACACTATGTTGGGTTCTTAACCCACTGAGTCACAATGGGAACTCCTGTTATTATTGTTATTTTAATTATTTTTTTTCTTAAGGAAAAATAAATAGTGTTTATATTTCTAAGGGACTGAGTTGTAGCCTTATTTTTAGTTTTTTGGCTGTAATACATATGAAATGTATACAATTCTGGACTATCTAATAATATCTAACTCAATCTCATAACTGATGAAATTCCATAAATTCTTTCCTCTTCTCTGAGGGAAAAATGTGATAGTAAAATGCATTAACATGACATAGCATGGAAATTGCATTGCTACTGGTCCTGACCTTCCTATTACAATAAGGAAGAACAAATCTGATTCCATACAGGATATATTTCTTTCACTTTTGTCTTTGTATTCTATTGCTTTGGATACAAATTAATTACTAAAGGGAAGCTACCTATAGCTTGAAGGATGTATAATGCCCCATCTCTGGGAACCCTGCCTATGATGCCTGAGAGTTTAGGTCACAGGAAACATCCTGACCTATGAATGGCTGCAGGGAGGTTGAAATTAACATACCACTCTAGGAAACAGGAGTGGAACAGGCTGGAACCAGGAAACATTTGCAACAACATACTGCCTTTATGCTTTACTTCCTCCCCCCCGCCAACACACACACTCACACACCCATACCCATCCACTCCCCCCCACACACACACTCTTTGTTCCATAAAGAAACCAGCACCAGGCAGGATGGTTCTATAGGACACTCATTTACCAACTTTTTGGCCTGCTGGCTTTCTGAAAAAAGTCACAGTATTGTTAAATATAGGCACAATTTTCTTTACATTTTTTTATTACTCAAATGAATTTATAACATCTGTAGGTGTACAATGATCATCACAATCCAGTTTCACAGGATTTCCATCCCATAACCCAAGCACATCCCTCCACCCCCCAAACTGTCTCCAGAGACCATAAGTTTTTCAATGTCTGTAAGTCAGCATCGGTTCTGCAAAAAGTTCAGTCTGTCCTTTTTTCAGATTCCACATGTCAGTGAAAGCATTTGATGTTGGTTTCTCATTGTATGGCTGACTTCACTTAGCATGATAATTTCTAGGTCCATCCATGTTGCTAAAAATACTGGTATTACATTCATTTTGATGGCTGAGTAATATTCTCTTGTATGTATTTACCACATCTTCTTGATCCACTCCTCTGTCAAGGGACATTTAGGTTGTTTCCATGTCTTGGCTATTGCAAATAGTGCTGTAATGAACATCGGAGTAAATGTGTCTTTGTGAGTCATGCTTTTCTCTGGATAGATGCCCAGGAGTGGGATTGCTGGATCAAATGGTAGTTCTATGCTTAGTTTTCTGAGGGATCTCCATCCTGTTTTCCACAGTGGTTGCACCAATTTACAATCCCAACAACAGTGGAATAGGGTTCCTTTTTCTCCACACCCTCACCAGCACTTATTGTTTGTAGACTTTTGGATGCTGGCCATTCTGGCTGGTGTAAGGTGGAACCTCAGAGTGGTTTTGATTTGCATTTCTCTAATAACGAGTGATGTTGAATACCGTTTCATGTGTTTTTTGGCCATCTGTATGTCTTCTTTTGAGAACTATCTGTTTAGATCTTCTGCCCATTTTTTGATGGGGTTGTTTGTGTTTTTGGTATGGAGCTACAGAAGGTATTTTTGGTATGGAGCTACAGAAGGTGTTTACAAGGTTTGGAGATTAATCCCTTGTCAGTCGGTTCACTTGCAAAGATTTTCTCCCGTTCTGTGGTTGTCTTTTTTTGTTCTTTAGGGTTTCCTTTGCTGTACAGAAACTTTTAAGTTTGATTAGGTCCCATTTGTTTATTTTCGTTTTTATTGTCAGTACTCTAAGAGATGGATCTGAGAAGATGTTGCTGTCATTTATGTCAGAGAGTGTTTGGCCTATGTTTTCCTCTAAGAGTTTTATAGTGTCTGGTCTTACATCTAGGTCTTGAATTCCTTTAGAGTTTGTTTTTGGTATGGTGTTAGGGAGTATTCTCATTTCATTCTTTCACCTGTGGCTGTCCAGTTTTCCCAGCACCACTTATTGAACAAGCTGTCCTTTCTCCATTGTATATTCTTGCCTCCTTTGTCATAGATGAGTTGGCTGTAGGTGCATGGGTTTAATTCTGGGCTTTCTATCCTGTTCCACTGATCTATATATCTGTCTTTGTGCCAGTACCATACAGTTTTGATGGCTGTGTCTTTGCAGTATAGTCTGAAGTCTGGGAGCCTGATTCCTCCAGCTCCATTTTTCTTTTTCAGGCTGTCTTTGGCTATTCTGGGTCTTTTGTGCTTCCAAACAAACTTGAAAATATTTAGTTCGAGTTCTGTGAAAAATGTCCTTGGTAATTTGATAGGGATTGCATTGAATCTGTAGATTGCCTTTGGTCATATAATCATTTTGATAATATTAACTCTTCCAATCCAAGAGCATGGTATGTCGTTCCATCTATTTGTGTCATCTTTGATTTCTTTCATCAGTGGCTTATAGTTTTCAGAGTATAAGTCTTTTGTCTCTTTGGGTAGGTTTACTCCTAGGTATTTTATTCTTTTGGATGCAATGGTAAATGGGATTGCTTCCCTAATTTCTCTTTCTGGTCTTTCATTGTTAGTGTATAGAAATGCCATTGATTTCCATGTATTGATTTTGTATCCTGCGACTTTGCCAAATTCGTGGATGAGCTCTAACAGTTTTCTGGTAGAGTCTTTAGGATTCTCTAGGTATAGTATCATGTCATCTGCAACTAGTGATAGTTTTACTTCTTCCTTTCCAATTTGGATTCCTTTTATTTCTTTTTCTTCTTGGAGGGGCTGTGGCTAGGACTTCCAAAACTATGTTGAAGAGTAGTGGCGAGAGCAGACATCCTTGTCTTGTTCCTGGTCTCAGCGGGAATTCTTTCAGCTTTTCACCATTGCGAATGAGGTTAGCTGTGGGTTTGTCATAGATGGCCTTTATTATGTTGAGCTAGGTTCCCGCTATGCCCACTTTCTGAAGGGTTTTTCTCAGAAATGGGTGTTGGATTTTGTCAAAGGCTTTTTCCACATCTACTGAGAGGATCATATGGTTTTTATTCTTCAGTTTGTTAATGTGGTGTATCACACTGATGGATTTGTGGATATTGAAGAACCCTTGCCTCCCTGGGATACATCCGACTTGATCATGATGTACAATCCTTTTAATGTAATCATAAGTCTCTTATGATCCTTTGTATTTCTGTGATGTCCATTGTTACTTCTCCTTTTTCATTTCTAATTTTATTGATTTGAGTCCTCTCTCTTGTTTTCTTGATAAGACTGGCTAAGGCTTTATCAATTTTGTTGATCTTTTCAAAGAACCAGCTTTTTGTTTCATTGATCTTTTCTATGGTTTTCTTCATTTCTATTTCATTGATTTCTACCCTGATTTTTATGATTTCTTTCCTTCTACTAACTTTAGGTCTTGTCTGTTTTTCTCTCTCGAGCTGCTTTAGCTGTAAAGTGAGCTTGTTTCTTTGAGCTTTTTCTTGTTTCCTGAGGTGGGCTTGTATTGCTATAAACTTTCCTCTTAGAATGGCTTTTGCTGCATCCCGTAGGTTTTGGAGTGTTGTATCATCGATGTCACTTGCTTCTAGGTATGTTTTAATTTCCTCTTTGATTTCTTCAGTGATCAATTGGTTGTTTAGTATCATGTTGCTGAGTCTCCACGTGCTTCCGTTTTTTGCAGTTTTTTTTTTCTTGTTGTTGATTTCCAGTCCTATAGTGTTGTGGTCGGAAAAGATGCTTGATAGGATTTCAATTTTCTTAAAGTTATCCAGGTTGGATTTGTAGCCCAGGATGTGATCAATCTTAGACGATGATCCATGTGCACTTGAGAAGAGTGTATATTCTGTTGCTTTTGGATGCAATGTCCTATAAACATCTATTAAGTCCATCTGGTTTAATGCTTCCTTCAGGGCCTGTGTTTCCATGTTGATTATCTGTCTGGATGATCTGTCCATTGCTGTAAGTGGGGTTTTAAAGTCCCCCACTATGAATGTGTTATTGTTGATTTGTCCTTTTAAGGTTGTTAGCAGTTGCCTTATATATTGTGGTGAACCTATGTTGGGTGCATAGATATTTAAAATTGTTATATCTTCTTCTTGGATTGATCCTTTGATCATTATGTAATAACCTTCTTTGTCCCTTAAAATAGTATTTGTTTTAATGTCTATTTGGTCTGTCATGAGTGTTGCTATTCCAGCTTTCTTTTGATCCCCCTTTGCATGAAATATTTTCTACCATCCTCTGGCTTTCAATTTGTATGTGGCCCTAGCAGTGAAGTGGGTCTCTTGAAGACAGGATATATATGGATCTTGTTTTATATCCATTCAGCCAGTCTATGTCTCTTGGTTGGGGCACTTAGACCATTAACATTTAAGGTAATTATTGATATGTATGTTCTTATTGCCCTTTTATTAATTGCTTTGGATTTGTTTTTGCTGCTCTTTTTTCTTCCTTTCTTTTCTTGTCCTCTCCTCTCTGGTTTGATGACTATCTTTAGTATTGTATTTGAGCTGATTTTTCTTTGTGTATCCATTGTAGATTTTTAGTTTGCAGTTATTCTGAAGCTTTGATATAAGAGTCTATATGTATATGCGACTGTTTTAAGTTGTTGTTCTCTTAATTGCAACTTCATCTCCAGTGTCCTGTATTAGTACCCACCTCTTCTCATGATTTCAGATTTTGGTGGCATGATTGTTTATGGATGATGTTGTATCTTTACTGTATATATACCTTTACTGGTAAGCCTTGCCATGTGTGGTATTTTTGTTTCCTGTTGCTGTCCTTTCTTTTCTCCCTAGAGAAGTTCCTTTAGTATTTGTTGTAAGGCTGGTTTAGTGTTGCTGAATTCTCTCAGCCTTTGCTTACCTGTGAAGGTTTTGATTTCTCCTTCAAATCTGAATGAGAGCCTTGCTGGGTAAAGGAATCTTGGTTGGAGGTTTTTTCCTCTCATCACATTAAGTATATCATGCCACTCCCTTCTGGCCTGCAGAGTTTCTGCTGAAAAAATCTGCTGATAACCTTACCAGGGTTCCCTTGTATGTTATTTCTTTTCCCTAGCTGCTTTCAAGATTTTCTCTTTGTCTTTAATTTTGGTCAGTTTGATTAATATGTGCCTCAGTGTATTCCTCCTTGGGTTTATTTTATATGGTACTTGTTGTGCTTCCTGGATTTGAGTGAGTGGTTCCTTTCCCATGTTAGGGAAGTTTTTTGGCTATTATCTCTTGGAATTTTTTTTTTGAGCCCTTCTCTATCTCTTGTCCTTCTGGCAGCCCTAGAATATGGATATTGGTGCATTTATTTTTATTTTTTTTTATTTTCCCACTGTACAGCAAGGGAATCAAGTTATCCCTACATGTATACATTACAATTACATTTTTTCCCCACCCATTGTTATGTTGCAACATGAGTATCTAGACAAAGTTCTCAATGCTATTCAGCAGGATCTCCTTGTAAATCTATTCTAAGTTGTATCTGATAAGCACAAGCTCCTGATCCCTCCCACTCCCTCCCCCTCCCATCAGGGAGCCACAAGTCTGTTTTCCAACTCCATGATTTTCTTTTCTGAGGAGATGTTCATTTGTGCTGGATATTAGATTCCAGTTATAAGTGATATCATATGGTATTTGTCTTTGTCTTTCTGGCTCATTTCACACAGGATGAGATTCTCTAGCTCCATCCATGTTGCTGCAGATGGCATTATGTCATTCTTTTTTATGGCTGAGTAGTATTCCATTGTGTATATATACCACTTCTTCCGAATCCAATCATCTGTCGATGGACATTTGGGTTGTTTCCATGTCCTGGCTATTGTGAATAGTGCTGCAATGAACATGCGGGTGCATGTGTCTCTTTTAAGTAGAGTTTTGTCCGGATAGATGCCCAAGAGTGGGACTGTGGGGTCATATGGAAGTTCTATGTGTAGATTTCTAAGGTATCTCCAAACTGTTCTCCATAGTGGCTGTACCAGTTTCCATTCCCACCAACAGTGCAGGAGGGTTCCCTTTTCTCCACACCCCCTCCAGCACTTGTTATTTGTGGATTTATTAATGATGGCCATTCTGACTGGTGTGAGGTGATATCTCATGGTAGTTGTGACTTGCATTTCTGTTATAACCAGCAATGTTGAGCATTTTTTGATGTGTTTGCTGGCCATCTGTATATCTTCCTTGGAGAAATGTCTATTCAGGTCTTTTGCCCATTTTTCCATTGGTTGATTGGCTTTTTTGCTGTTGGGTTGTATAAGTTGTTTATATATTCAAGAGATTAAGCCCTTGTCCGTTGCATCATTTGAAACTATTTTCTCCAATTCTGTAAGTTGTCTTTTTGGTTTCTTTTGGGTTTCCTTTACTGTGCAAAAGCTTTTCAGTTTGATTAGGTCCCATGGGTTTGTTGTTGCTCTAATTTCGATTGCTTTGGGAGACGGACCTGAGAAAATATTCATGATGTTGATGTCAGAGAGTGTTTTGCCTATGTTTTCTTCTAGGAGTTTGATGGTGTCCTGTCGTATATTGAAGTCTTTCAGCCATTTGGAGTTTATTTTTGTGCATGGTGTGAGGGTGTGTTCTAGTTTCATTGCTTTGCATGCAGCTGTCGAAGTTCCCCAGCAATGCTTGCTGAATGGACTTTCTTTTTCCCATTTTATGTTCTTGCCTCCCTTGTCAAAGATTAATTGACCATAGGTGTTCAGGGTTTATTTCCGGGTTCTCTCTTCTGTTCTATTGGTCTGCCTGTCTATTTTGATACCAGTCCCACACTGTTTTGATGACTGTGGCTTTGTAGTATTTCTTGAAGTCTGGGAGAGTTATGCCTGCTGCTTGGTTTTTGTTTCTCAGGATTGCTTTGGCAATTCTGGGTCTTTTGTGGTTCCATATAAATGTTTGGATTGTTTGTTCTAGTTCTTTGCAAAATGTCATAGGTAATTGGATAGGGATTGCATTGAATCTGTAGATTGCTTTGGGTAGTATACCCAATTTTATGATATTGATTTTTCCAATCCAGGAACATGGACTATCTTTCCATTTCTTTACATCTTCTTTGATTTCTTTGATTAATGTTTTGTAGTTCTCGGCCTATAGGTCCTTTACCTCCTTGGTCAGGTGTATTCCGAGGTATTTGATTTTGTGAGGTGCAATTTTAAATGGTATCGTATTTTTGTATTCCTTTGCTAATATTTCATTGCTGGTATACAGAAATGCAACTGACTTCTCAATGTTAATCTTATAGCCTGCTACTTTGCTGAATTTATTAATCAGTTCAAGGAGTTTTGGGGTTGAGTCCTTCGGGTTTTCTATGTATAGTATCATGTCATCTGCATACAGTGACAGTTTGATCTCTTCTCTTCCTATATGGATGCCTTTTATTTCTTTTGTTTGTCTGATTGCTGTGGCTAGGACTTCCAAAACTCTGTTGAAGAGCAGTGGTGAGAGTGGGCATCCCTGTCTTGTTCCAGATTTGAGTGAGAAGGCTTTCCGTTTTTCCCCATTGAGTATTATATTTGTTGTGGGTTTCTCATAAATGGCTTTGATTATGTTCAGGAATGTTCCCTCTCTACTCACTTTGGTGAGGGTCTTGATCATGAATGGATGTTGGACTTTGTCAGATGCTTTTTCTGCATCTATTGAGATAATGATATGATTTTTGACTTTTTTTTTTAATGTGGTGTATGACGTTGATTGATTTGCATATGTTGAACCATCCTTGTGAACCTGGGATGAACCCAACCTGGTCATGGTGTATAATTTTTTTGGTATGTTGTTGGATTTGGTTGGCTAAGATTTTGTTGAGAATTTTTGCATCTATATTCATCAATGATATTGGGCGATAGTTTTCTTTTTTGGTGGTATCTCTGTCTGGTTTTGGAATGAGGGTGATGGTGGCATCATAGAATGTCTTTGGGAGTATTCCTTCTTCTTCAACCTTTTGAAAGAGTTTAAGGAGGATGGGCACCAATTCCTCTTTATATGTTTGATAGAATTCACCTGTGAAGTCATCTGGTTCTGGACTTTTATTTGTAGGGAATGAATTTATGACCTCTTCAATTTCATTTCTAGTGATGGGTCTGTTCAGTTGGTCTGTTTCTTTTTGATTCAGTTTTGGCAGGCTGTAAGATTCTAGAAAATCGTCCATTTCTTCCAGATTGTCAAACTTGTTGACGTATAGTTGTTCATAGTATTCTCTTATGGTTTTTTGTATTTCTGCTGTATCTGTTGTGATATCTCCTTTTTCATTTCCAATTTTGGTTATTTGGGTTCTTTCTCTCCTCTCTTTAGTGAGTCTGGCCAGGGGTTTTTCAATTTTGTTGAGAAATGAACAAACAAAAATAAGGTTCTATTTATTTCCTAACATCCCTTGCCCACATTTTATGGTTTTGATGACTCTTTTTTATTTTTTTCTTTTTAATTTTATTTTGTTTGAGGCCTGTTCATGATTAAATCTGTATGCTGGCTTATTTGAGTGACTGCTCTCTGCAGTTTCCTCAGTCCTAGTTCTTCCTCTTCTTCTTTTTTTTTTCTTTTCTTTTTTCTTCCCTTTCCTTCCTTTCTTTTTGGTTTAGAGAAGCCCTTTCAATATTTCTTTTAACCTGGGTTTTGTGTTGCTGTATTCTTTTAGTTTTTGTTTGTTGGAAAAAAAATTATTTCCCCTTCTATTTTAAATGATATTCTTGCTGGATAGAGTATTCTAGGTTGCATAGTTTTTCCTTTTAGCACTTTAAATATCTCTTGCCATTCCCTCCTGGCCTGTAGTGTTTCTGCAGAGAAATCAGCTGGTAACCTGATGGGGGTTCCCTTGCAGTTAACATTCTGCTTTTCTCTTGCTGCCTTTAGGATCCTCTCTTTATCACTAACTTTTGCCATTTTTATTATGATGTGTCTTGGTGTGGGTCTATTTGGGTTCATTTTGTTTGAGGCTCTCTGTGCTTCCTGTATCTTGAACTCAGTATCCTTTAGATTTGGGAAGTTTCCATCGATAATTTCTTCAAATATATTTTCCGTCCCCTTATCTTTTTCTACTCCTTCTGGAATTCCTATTATGCAGGGATTGGCCAGCTTTATATTATCCCATAGGTGTCTTATATTGCTTTCCAGTTTTTTGATTCGGTTTTGTGTCTGCTAACTGGATTGGGTGATTTCCATTATTCTATCTCCCATGTCACTGATTCGTTCTTCTGCATTATTCATTCTGGTTTTTACTTCCCTTATTTCAGTTTGTATCTCTGCAAATGAATGTTCTAGTTTTTCTTGGCTCCTCCTTATATTTTCTAGTTCCTTCCTGAGGGTATCTGCATTACTGTTCATATCTTCTCTGAATTCCTTCAGCATTTTCACTATTTCTCTTTTGAACTCCAGGTCTGTCAGACTGCAGAGATCTGTTTCATTGTTGACTGTTTTAGGTGAGTTCTCCTGTTGGTTTGGCTGGGGGTGGTTTCTCAGCTTCTTCATCTTGCTTGTTGTTTTCTTTCTCCTGAGGGAGTTGTACTCTCCGTGATCAGGCAGTGTTTGCCTTATCACTGCTGTGGAATGTTTCTTGAGGGCTGGCATTGTTGATCAATCTTGTTTGAGGCAGTGTGGCTTGTCTGGAGTGTTGATGGGGCTAACAGGTTTCTTTGAAGCAACGGAGGACTTCCTGAGGGCAGGCAGGACTGGGAGGTCCACACCAAGATGGTAGCATATTTCACTCGGTCAGGCAGAGCTTGCTCTGGTGTTTTTAGGCTGTGGGGTTCTTGCAGGGGGTTGGTGGTGTTGGGCAGCTGTTCCTCAGGAGTGCAGGCCCCCTGGGGGCTGGAGCAGCTATCTGGGTCACTGAGAACCTAAGAGGCTCTTCCCTAGGGCAGCCCAACTCAGAAGTCGACCTGAGAATGTAGGCAGATCTTTTCACAGTCTGGTCAAGCTTGTTGTAGCTTTTCTGGGCTGCAGGGTGTCCTGCAGAGAGCTGGCAGTCCTTTGCAGCTGTTCTGCAAGAGTGTGGCACCCCCTGGGGGCTTTGGAGGTTAGCTGGGCCGCTCAAAACCCAAGAGGCTCCTCCCCAGGGCAGCCTGACTCAGGAAGACCATCTGAGATCTTTTCACTGCTTGGCCAGGCTTGTTGCAGTTTTTCTGGACTGCAG
The DNA here is from genome assembly GCF_016906955.1 of Phacochoerus africanus. Taxonomy (NCBI): domain Eukaryota; kingdom Metazoa; phylum Chordata; class Mammalia; order Artiodactyla; family Suidae; genus Phacochoerus; species Phacochoerus africanus. The sequence goes on along the minus strand of NC_062547.1, from coordinate 24,588,428 downwards.
GTGGTCCTGCCTGGAGCTGGCAGACCTATGCAGCTAATCCACTAGAGCTCAGCACCCCTTGAGGGCTTGGGCAGATAGCTGGGCCGCTGCCAACCCAAGAGCCTCCTCCCCAGGGCAGCCCGACTCAGGAAGACCGTCTGAGATCTTTTCACGGCTCGGACAGGCTTGTTGCAGTTTTTCTGGGCTGCAGTGGGTCCTGCCTGGAGCTGGAAGTCCTATGCAGCTAATCCGCTAGAGCTTGGCACCCCCTGAGGGCTTGGACTCTAGCTGGGCAGCTGCCAACCCAAGAGGCTCCTCCCCAGGGCAGCCCAATTCAGAAAGACCGTCCGAGAATTATGCAGATCTTTTCACGGCCTGGCTAGGCTTTTTCTAGCTTTTCTGGGCTGCAGGCCTTTTCTCGGGGGCGGGTGGTGTTTGGTGCTACGCTGTGGGGGTGTAGCCCCTCCAAAGGTCAAGCAGGCCTGTGCAGGGACAGCCCCTGCGGTGGCAGGCTTCAGGCAATTGTTGAGGCCAGCCCTCCTGGATGGCAGGCAGCCCCACGTCTGGTGATTGTGTGGGGGGGTGGGGGAGGGGATGCACTGGGAAGCACAGCTTTCTGCTAGCTAGCGTGCCTGTAACCTTGCTGTGGCATGGGGAGTATTCTATGAGAACCCACCCCTTCTTCTCTCCCCTCCCCAGTACGGGCACAGACTAGGCTCTTCTCCCAGGTTCCCTCTGATGTGGCTTTCCACTTCCCCGCCCCTAGAGTATTGCTCCCTTCCTCTGCGACTGCTTTGTTTTCTAGTCTCCCAGGCAGTCTCTGCCCCATCAAACTTGACAGACCGGTTTCTAGACCTCCCAAGCAGTCTCTGCTCTGCCCCGCCCCTCCAGCCCTTTCCCAGGGACTAACCTTCGGAGCCGAGGTCTCAGTGCCCAGCCCCCACCCAGGCATCTCAATTTTTGGTGACTCTGCCCATAGTTCAGATGGTCCATTCAGTTCTCGATCTGCTTTTAAGTACTCCAACTTACTGCTACACTCTTCTCTGCATCTGGAGATTCCTTCGGTTCGTTTGATCTTTCCCCGTGTAGGTGACTTTCCATGGTGCGGGATCCCATTCTCCTCCTCAGTTCCCTTTAGGGAGTGCCCGTCCAGCTCAGATTCACCTTCTCTCATTCTCCTCTTTTCTCTTGTTTTACCTAGTAATGTCACGAGCTTCTTGCCATTATTGGAGTTTAGGTTCCTCTGCCAGTGATTGGTTGCTGTTCTGTGCGAGTCATTTATCCTGTAGATGTGCTTTTTTTGTTGTGTTTGTGGGAGAGGGCGAGTGTGTCCCCCTACTCTTCCGCCATCTTTTGAAAGCGTTCAGATATTGGTGCATTTCACATTGTCCCAGAGTTCTCTGAGATTCTCATTTGTTTTCAATCTTTTTGCTCTTTTCTGTTCCACATCCGTAATTTCTTCTAATCTGTCCTCCACCTCGCTTTTTCATTCTTCTCCCTCCTGTATTCTGCTGTTAGCTGCTTCTAGTGAATTTTTTATTTCAGTTATTTATTTTGCATCTCTTCTTGTTGAAGTTGTGTATCTTGTATCTCTTTGGTCAGTGTTTCCTGTAAGCTATCCATCTTTGCCTCCAGTTTATGTCCAATGTCTTGCATCATCTTCAGCATCAATAGTCTAAAGTCTTTTTCCTGGAGGCTGAGAATCTCATCACTTAGCTGATTTTCTGAGGTTTTTCCTTTCTCCCTCATCTGAGTTATAGTTCCCTGTCTTCATTTTTATGGGTTTTTGGTGTGGTGACCTTTTTACAGATAATAGAGTTGTAGCCTCTCTAACTTCTGGTGGCTGCCCCCCTTGTGGCTGAAGTTGGTACAGGGGCTTGCCTAGGCTTCCTGATGGGAGGGGCTGATGCCTGCCCATTTGTAGGTGGAGCTGATTTTAATCCCTCTGCTGGGTGGGGCTTTGTCTCTGGATGGGATTAGAGGTGGCTGTGTGCCTGAGGGGTCTTTAGGCAGCCTGTTTACTGAGGGGTGGGGCTGTGATCCCACCTGGATTGTTGTTTGCCCTGGGGCTTCTCAGGGCTGACTGATGGGTGGGGCCAGATTGTCCCCAAATGGCCACTTCTAGAGAAAGGCATCCTGCTGAATATTCCTGAGAGCTTTGCTTCCAATGACCTTCCCTCACAACAAGACACATTCACCCCTCTTTTCCCAGGATGTCCTCCAAGAACTGCAGTCAGGTTTGATCCAGATTCCCTGGGACCCAGTACACATGAAAGTCTGTGTGTGCCTTTTAAGAATGGTGTCTCCGTTTCCTGCAGTCCCATGGAGCTCCTGCACACAAGCTGCACTGGCCTTCAATGCCAGATGCTCCAGGGGCTCTTTCTCCCAGTGCCAGATCCCAGCACGTGAGGGTTTGATGTGGAGCTCAGAACTCTCACTCCTGTAGGTGAGTCTCTGTGAACCAGTTAGTTTCCAGTCTGTGGGGCTTCCCACCCAGGAGGTAGGGGTTGTTTATATTACATAGTCTCCCCTCCTACCTCTTGATGTGGCCTCCTCTTTGTCTTCTGGAGTAGGCTATCTTTTGAAGGTTTCCAGTCCATATGATTGAAGATTGCTTAGCCTTTAATCGTGAATTTTGTTGTTTTTAGGAGAGAAGTTGAGCTCTAGTCCTCCTATTCTGCCATCTTAATCCCATCTAGTGCACAATGTTATATAGATGAAATCCATAAACCATTCATCTTGTATAACTGAACCTTTGACAACAACTCATTTCCCCTCAGCCCTGTTGCTAGCAGCCACTATTCTACTCTTTGCTACTATGACTTTAACTATTTTAAATATTTAGAATAAGTAGAATCATGCAGTATTTTTTCTCCTGTGATTGCCTTAGTATAACATCTTCCAGGTTCATCCATGTTGTCACATATTGCATGGTTTCTTTTTTGAGGCTACATAATATTTCATTGTGTGTCTATATCACATTTTTGTAAACCCGTTTTTCTGCAGATGGACAGTTTGTTTCCACATGTTGACTACTCTGAATAATGCTGTGGTGAACATGGGACTGTTGATAAACTCAGGATCCTGATTTTAATTCTTTTGAATAATTATCTAGAATTAGGATTTCTGGATCATTTGTTAGTTCTCTTTTTAGTTTTTTGAGGAACTTCCATACTGTTTTCCATAATGGCTGCATTATTTTGCTTTCCCTTCAACTGAAGGAATTCTCTTCAATGCAAGGATTCTAATTCCTCTACATCCTCTATAACATTTACTTTTTTTTTAATAATAGCCACCCTACCAGGTATGAGACACAATCTCACTGATTTCAGTTTGAATTCCCTGATGATTAGTGACATTGAATATCTTTTGATGTTCCTTTTAGCAATCTGTATGTCTTTGGAGAAATCTCTCCAAAGTTTTTTTTTGGATGAATGCTCTTCTTCCCAGCTGGGCTTATTATAAAATTTGGCCAGTTTGCTTTTAAGTATATGAATGGATATCTCATTATGAATTCTTGTAATAAGCCAGACTTAAATTATCATAAAGCTAAGATAACAGATCTTTTACAAAGTACCAAAGAAGAAACTAAATGTATTAGAACACAGTTCTTCTCAGGGTGTCAAAAGATGGGCTAAGATTGTGTTTGTGTGTAAGCAGACATCACCACTTAGATCCAATGTGTGTATGTGTGTGTGTGACAGTGAATTTTAGAAGATCCTCCTACCTGTGTTAACAAGGCAGGAAGGGATCAACAGACCTTTATAAAACAAGTCTTGTAGAATAATATAAGTATGTAAGAATGCATTCTGACTTGCTGCAAGTCTCTTGGTTAAAGAAAATGGTTGGTGGGAGTTCCCATCATGGCTCAGTGGTTAACAAATCTGACAAGGATCCATGAGGATGCAGGTTCCATCCCTGGCCTTGCTCAGTGGTTTAAGGATTCAGCATTGCTGTGAGCTGTGGTGCACAGATGCTCCAGATCCTGTGTTGCTGTGGCTGTAGCGTAGGCCATCAGCTACAGCTCCAATTCAACTCCTAGCCCAGGAACCTCCATATGCTGCAGGTGTGGCCTTAAAAAGACAAAAGACAAAAAAGGAAGGAAGGAAGAAAGAAGGAAAATGGTTGGCAGTCACAGTGCAAGTTTGTAGTTGACCAACTTCAGAGCCAAACTGCCTCTGTACTCTTGAAGTAAGAGGGCCAAAGCAAAGAGGTACCATCATACAAAAATATGTTTATTTGCCAGATTTACTTAGGCATACAGGTAATTCCTCTGAGATATGGACAATAAATATTATTACTTTTACTTATTACATGTTAGGTTCTGTCTAATTGCTGACTCAACCAAAATTCAACCCTTTTTCCCTAGTTGTCTTCATGTAGGGATAGTCAATTAAGACTCAAGCTTGGAGGTATAGCAGGAAATGGGAGAACATGAGGAGAAAATCCACATGAAAAGAAGAAAACAGAGAAAAATCCTGGATTACTATCCAGAACATTGAATCATGGCATCAGCATCATTCTGCCTATTTTTTGAACTTGGTACATGAGCAGAAGAGACCCTGCTCTCCAAGGTCTCATGCCCAAGGCATATCAATCAGATACGTCCTGAACGATAACTTATTCTAGTTTAGAATTTAGAAAATCTCAACAGACACATGGGGCTCTATGAACTTTGTTTTACTTTAATTCCAAGCACTTTCCTTTTGATATGAAAGTGTTTGTTTCCATCATTTTAAGAGAATTCAGTGACCATGCATTTTTAAAAAAAAAAAAAAAAAACTTGCTTGCCTTTCATAAAGCAACAGCACCTCCAAGGCTTCAAAATGTTTGCTTTATAAACTGCTCTTAGCCGTCACTTACAATTTCTGTTTTTATTATAAATAAGTAGCAAAATGTGCAGACTGTCTGTGTTGCAGTAAAACACAGCTGTTTCCATTTGCTCTCCCATCAGTTTCATTTTCACATCATTCTGCAGTGGAATTGAATTGAATCATTTCATCTCTGGTACAGGGAGTGTTCTGCAGCTTAGTGGCAGGCAGCCCTTAATCCTTAATTTCACTTCCTTTTGTGCTTCTTAGTCACCTAGAATTGGGACTTCAGTTTCCAACTGTGGCATTTGTCTTATGGAATTTGTAGGTCTTGGACAGAAATAAATACCTGACCCCACCTCACTCTCACATAAAATAAAAAAACCTTTGAGAAACTGAGCATCAAAATGTAATAAAATTCTTTCCATTCTAGGTAATTGTAGATGAAAGCGTAAAATTCCGTGACTAGGGGAAAAAAAACATGGCTCCATGTGGATTATACAGGTTAGGAAAGACAAAGATTAAATGTGAATTGTGTTTGTATCACAATAGAAGACATGACTATTATTATTTAACAATAACTATCATATTCATAGTATATGTTTTTAAAGTATTGAAAACATGTCATATCACTTAATTTTTAAAAAATCTTATTGAGATAAAGTTGATTTATGATATTGTATTAGCTTTAGGTTTATAGCAAAGTGAGTCAGTCAGTTATACATATATCCATTCTTTTTTCCCATATAGGTTATTAGAAATTATTGAGTAGACCTCCCTCTGCTATATAGTAAGTCCTTTCTAGTTTTCTGTTATGTACAGTAGTATGTATGGTATCAATTTTTAAAATTACTGCTTAGGCAGGCAATTACTATCAACACCTTCTTATAAATGATGAAAAGTGAGGATTAGAAAAATGACTGAAAATAGCTTGAAGTCATATAATCCAGTGTCTGGAACATTGAACATACTTTTTTGAATGAATGAATGAATGGAGATATCAATTCATAAGTCCTGAAGCTGGAATTCCAGTCCATGAACAGTGTTTCTTTTCCAAAGAGCATATAGTTTGTTACCAGTTTTTACATTACCAGTTTTTTGAATTAGTGTATATCCCATACAAAGTTGGTTATGTTATGTGAACTCTCATGTATGCTCCGTGCTCCTTCGTTGCCTGGTATCTGTACTTACACTGACAGTATGAAGTGCTCTAGCATCTAGTAACTCCCACCAACAGATATGGGCCCTGTCACTTGTTACTGATGGATGCCTTTGATCTTACACTTGCCAGGAAGATACTAAAGGATATAGTCTCTCAGGGGTGGGCACATAATCGCAGAGCAAGGCTGTGTTACATGAGTCTCACTCCTGATGGGTGGGAACTCAGGGTACAGTGGGATTCCCTCGGTTTACATATAGGACACTTGGCTAGTGAGGATTTTTGATTTTACTACCTCATTTGATGATTAAATACTGCTGTGCATGGGAGTATTTCAGCATTCCTGCTCAGCCCCACTCAAAGATCTTTTGCTGGGGCCATGTCCTTGCTCCCAAACCACTGCTTCTAGTTCCCTGCACTGTCTTTTTCCCAGTCCTCCCTTGGTTTCTCACCCACATTATTCCTTCTACCAAAGATGTATAAATCTGATTTTTCTAAATTCAGAAAGAAGATTTATGTCCATGGTCTTTCTCAGAAAAAAACTAAAATCCCTTTCTTTCTACTAATAAATGGGCCAAAGAATACCTTCTAATAAAGCAAATGAAAACAAAAAAAAAAACTTTTAGAAAGTTTAATTCTTATCTTCCAAGCTAGTTATAATTCTGTTTTACAAGACTTTTTTTTTTTAATACACTATTTTAGAGTAGTTTTAGGTTCAGAGTAAAGTTGAGTGGAAAGTAGAGAGAGTTTCCATATGTCCCCTGCCCCCTTCCACACAGCCTCCTCTGCTGTCAATACCCTGCACCAGAGAAGTACATTCATTACAGCAATGGATCACCACTGACTCAGCATTATCATTCAAAGTCCATAGTTTACTTTGAGGTTCCCATTTGATGCTGTACATTCTATGAATTTTAACAAATGTTTCACCATTATGGTTTATACAGACTAGTGTCACCGATCTAAAAATCCTCTGTGTTCTGCTAATATATCCTTACCTATCACATAACCCCTGGCAATCACTCTTCTTTTTGCTGTCTCCATAATTTTGCCTTTTGTAGGACATCATGAAGTTGGAACTAGACAGTATTCAGGTTGTTTTTTGTTTTTTTGTTTGTTTTTTTAGATTGGCTTCTTTCACTTAGTGATGTGCTCTAAATGTTCCTCATGTCTTTTGAGGTCTTGACAGCTCATTGCTTTTTTCCCATGAACAATATTTCATTGTATGGATATGCCACAGTTTATTTATCCATTCACCTACTGAAGGATATCTTGGTGAACTCTGAGATTTGACAATTATGAATAAAGATGCCATAAACAATTGTAGGTAGGGTTTTTTGTGGACATAAGTTTTTAGCTCACTGGGTAAATACCAAGGAGTGTGATTGCTGAATATTTTGGTAAGAGAATGTTGCATCTTCTAGGAATCTGCCAAACTGCTTTCCAAAATGGCAATACTATGGATTATGACCAGCAGTGAATGAGAGTTCCTGTTGCTCCCTATCCTCATCTCTGTTTAATGCTAGTGTTTTTGTATTCTGGCCATTCTACTCGGTGTGTAGTGGTATCACATTGTTTTGATTTTCACTTCGTTAATGACATATGACTTGGAGTATCTTTTCATATACTTATTTGTCATCAGAATGTCTTCTTTGGTGACATGTATATTCATACACTTCACCCCAGATATTTTGCCCTATTTCATCATAAATTGTTGTTTCCTTATTGCTGAGTTCTTTATATATTTGAGATAGTAGTCTTTTAGTAGATATACCTCTTGTAAATATTTTCTCCCAGTCTGGCTTGTTCTCTCATTTTCTTAACAGTGTCTTCTGCAGAGCAGAAGTTCTTAATATTAATGAAGCTCATCGTATTAATTATTTGTCTTTTGGTGGTATCTTTAAGGTGGTATCTGAAAATCCATTGACAAACTCAAGGGCATCTATATTTTCTCCTATGTCATCTTCTAGGAGTTTTAGAACTTTGCATTTTACATTTAGGTCTATGATCCATTTTTAGTTAATTTTATGAAATGTATAAAGTCTGTGTCCAATTTTTTGCTTGTGGATGTCCATTGTTGAGAAGCTATCTTTTCTCCATTATATAGCTTTCATGCCTTTGTTAAAGATCAGTTGACTATACCATGTGGGTTAATTTCTGGCTCTTAATCCTGTTCTTTAATCTTTTTCTAGTAATTTTATGCTTATCTCATGCAATACTATTATCAAATATATGACAGCCTTTATTACATTCATTGCATAGATGACAAAGCTTAGGTTTTTAGAGGATAATTATTTTGCCCAGAGTCTGGCTAAACAATGTTTAAATTCAGCTCTGTGTTGCTCTATAATTTCTGCTTATTCCACTAAACCAAATATAACACTTATGCAGCAGATTTGGATAAAATATACAAAAAAGGATAACTAGAATGAGTTCAACATTATTAATACCAAGTGCATTTTTCCATCATTTCTTTCTTCTATACTCTTATTTTAAATCTTTATCTGTTCTGGATCAGTTTTGATGCATAGCTTGAGTATTTAAATCGTAAAAGTGGCCACACCTAAAATTACTCCCTATTTAGGGCAAAAATTGTGTGAATAACTTGACTCACTTGCAAATTAGCATGTTTTCCCACCCCCATTCCTATGTATGAGCCCAAATACACTTTTTAAAACTCTTTAAAAGCCACAGTATCAACATAAGAAGACAAGTTAAATGGGACACAATTTGCAAAAAGGCATTTCATTGCATGTGCTTTTACTTCTGATATATTTTTCAGGTATTCAGTGCACATGCCGTCATTGGGGATGTTGCCTGACAGATGAATCTGTCACTAAGAAAAAAGATAATCATGTTTTTTACAACTATCCTAAGAGAAATCAGAAGAATCTTTGCAAGCAATGGGAATTTATCTGAAATAAGATCTAGTAGAGACCCATTAATATTTTTTGAGATAAATTCTTTATTTCCTTATCCTAAATTGCACAGCAATAGAGGTTTAAAGGACATGCTATTTATTTGCAAATACTATTTTCCCCAATGTGATGGGAGTAATCTGAACAGAAAAAAAAATGGTGTTAATGGCTTAGAAAGAATGTCAAATGGTAAGATGGCTTTATTATTCTCACTCTATCTATGTGAATTGGAGACTATAATGATTGCAAGGAAATTAAAACATTTAATAATCATTTAATTGGGCATTTAAAAAAAATGTTCTTCCTTCAGCAGATACTAAATTAGCTTCTCTTTTGTGCAATTCACAGGTCTATTTTAGCATATTCAGAAATATTACAAGTGAACCAAGGACTAAATACATCAAAATAATAGTGATTGTTGACTACTGAACTTGAATAGAATATTAATGACTCTTAATTGAAGTCCTTTACTTTCGTCACATTTTATTCTCCTTAAGCATGATTGCAGCTTGAAAACCAATTGTAAAATTGTGGTCTGTATTTTTGAAGTGATTTTCTCAAATGTCTCCCCCTTTATATTTATTCCCCCCTTGAAGTAAATGGATACATTTACATCATTGCCAGTATTGAAAATTCCATTTGGAATTTAAAGCAATTTTGATAGCCTGCTTAAAATAAATAAGCATTCATTAAAAGCAAAAATCCTTTTATTTCTTACTTTCTCCTTGTTAATGTAAAAAGGAAAATTCTCAATTAGTTTTCTCTGTCAAAATGTATAGTAAGTCTCGGAGTTCCCACTGTGGTACAGAGGAAATGAACCTGACTACTATCCACGAGGATGTGGGTTCGATGCCTGGCCTTGCTCAATGGGTGGGGATTTTGGCATTGCCTTGAGCTCTGGTGTAGGTCACAGAGGTGGCTCAGATCCCTTGTTGCTGTGTCTGTGTCGTAGGCCAGCAGCTATAGCTCCCATTTGACCCCTAGCCTGGGAACTTCCATATGTCACTGGTGAGGCCCTAAAAAGCAAAAAAAAAAAAAAGTATAATAGTCTTCATTAAGATGATTATTGTTAGGCAAAATAATGGTGATAATAATAATAGTTATTATTTTGGGGTGATTACTTTGTTTTTGCCTTTTACTCTGCTTCTTTACATGGATTATTGCCTTCATTGCTTTGTTCTACAATTTGCTAAGAATACGACCAAGAATATACTTATGTCACTGACCAAATAAGGAAACAATAATGGCTAAATATTTTTGTGAGAATCCACTTGATTAAATGTACAGATTTCTTTTTTTACAAATACATTTCTTTTAAAGTCTTAAAATGCATGGATAAAATTAAATACTCAACAATGTTTAAAAAAAAAAAAAAGACCAGAATATATTCTAGGCAATACATAGAATGTCTTGGGCTACTCAGTATAGATGATGAGAAGTTGCCATTTTTTCCCCCCAATGTTCTGTCAGTTTCTATTGTACACCAAAGAGTGATATACATATATATATGGAAGTTTCTAAGCCAGGGGTCGAGCCACAGCTACTACAGAAGCAACTCCAAGTAGTTATGCTGGGAGCCACATGGATACATACATTCTTTTTCTCACATTATCCTCCATCATGATCCATCACAAGTGACTAGACATAGTTCCCTGTGCTATACAGCAGGATCTCATGGCTGAGAAGCTGATTTTGAAGGATTTTTGTGTGTGTGTGTTGTCATTGTTAATTTTGTGTCCACTTGACTGGGCTCAGTGTGTCCTGATTTCTGGATGTGTCTGTATGGATGTTTCTGGAGGAGGTTAGTATTTGAACTGGTAGACTGAATGGTCAGAATGGTGGGGGAAGAGCACATTTGCCCTCCATGTGAGCTGAGACTTGATCTTCTACTCCAGGACATCAGGACATGCTTAGGCCTTCACCTTGGACCTGGACTTGAACTCTTGGACTCCTTCTGGTCCTCAGGCTTTTGGACTTAACGTGAATTACACAAGTGCCTTTCCACTGGTTTTCTAGCTTCCAGGCAGCAGATCATGGGTCTTCTTGGTCTCTATCATGAATGAGAGGTACTGAAGGCACAAAGTAGTTACATGAAAAAGTGGTCCAAATGCCGATGGTCCTCATGCCTGCTATATTGCCTTTTCTCTCCCAGCCTGCAACTCTGGTCTGGTGGGACATTCCTAATCATCATTTGACAGAGGAAGAGAAGGCCTTGTTTACAGCTGGTTCTGCAGGATATGCAGGCACCACCTAAAGCAGACAGCTGTGTCACTACAAGTCCCTGTCTGGGGCAACCCTGAAGGACAGGGAGGATGAGGAATTCTCATAGTGGACAGAACATCAGGAAAAAATTGTTTGTTTACTTAGAAGGAGAAGTGGTCAGACATGTGATTATATACTGATTCATGGGCCATAGCCAGTGGTTTATCTGAAGGTCAGGGATTTGAAGGGATTGTTATTGGAAAACTAGGGACAGAAAAACTGGGGAAGTGCTATGAGAATAGACTTCTCTGAATGGGCAAAAAAAAATGAAGATATTTGTGTCCTATGTCAAAGCTCTTCAGAGGATGACCTCAGCAGAGGAGAATTTTAATAGCCAAGTGGGTAAGATGACATGTACGGTAGATACCAGTCTTTCTAGGTCATCCCTGTCATCACTCAATGAGCCCAGGAACAAAGTGGCCAAGTGGCAGGAATGGAATTTAGAGATGCACTCTATTGTGTATCTTGAGGGTATGATTTTTTAGAACTGCAGATATTTCCTGTACTTGGCCTGAAGCTAAGGTAATGGCTCCCATGTGTCTGAATAGCACAGAAGCAGCAGGGGACATTCTTGGACCTAAAGAAGTATCTGAGGTATAACCATGTGAGCTTAGGCCTGAGGTCTGAATAGACTGAAGATATCTTAGTGGAAGCTTGAGTAGCTTGCTGGCTTTGAGAACTACACCCAATGTCTAACCTCAGATCAAGTCCAAAAGTATCTTGGACACAATCTCCTGGAAAAGCATGAGAATGACTTTCAACATGATTAATACCAAATTTCTGCCTCCCTGATAGAAAGGTAACTCAAAATAAAAATTAATAGAATTTCTAGAAAATAATTTAAATTAATTAAAATTCAAACACATAAAATCCCTATGACTTTTATACTTAATAATTATCAACTTAATAATTATCAAATCATAATACTACTTATCATCCCAATATTTTCAATAATTTTGACTTGGTACCTGAATTGTCACTTTGGTGACATCTTTTATTATAATATAGTCGTTAGGGTCTAAAAAATCTAAAATAGTCCCCACTATTTTTCTTTTAAGAATTTACTTCTTATGGATCATAAGAATGAGAATTTAGGACTTTAAATTCTTCCACATTCTGCTGGTCAATGAATATGTACTACAGGATGTAGTAATACCTAAGTCATTCCTCCACTCTGAACTCAATCCAATTCTATTATTTGATTTGGAAATGGATTTTGAACATGGGCCTGTTTGACTAATCAGATGATCATTTTCCTATTCTTTTCTATGTAAATGCTGAGTGGCAGAGCTGTATTTGTGAGGGCAATGATTTCATTACACCAACAGAGGGAACTGCCATTCCAGCAAAACAACTAAAGCCAAGTTGGCTAAGGGAAAATGTTCCCTATCACACTGAAGGAGCCACAGGAGGACTGCTGACAAAATGTCACCTCACACACAATGACTCCAGGATTACAGAAATCTAATTAGCCATTTCATTAACTGAGTCCTGTCTGAGGAGATGGTAAACAATGGGGACTTGGAAGCATCCATTCGTCAGAAAACTGCAAAACTGTCAAAGGAGATTGTTCAATAATTGTTCCCTATATTTTTTCAGGTGGCAGAGGTGGGGCTAGGAAGGTTGAGTGACTTAGTAAAAGTGACTTTCCTCAGGTTTTTAAAAACTGAGGGCACTTTCAGGGCACTAAATCCACTATTATGGATCTATTGACAATAATGCTTTAGAAATTTCATTTTTTTTTATCCCACACCAACTAATTAGGTAAACTTATAGACATGATGTTCCAAGGGTCACATTTGACAAAAGTTATTGCAAAGGAGCCATTGGGCACAATTGCATTTTCATGTAGCACTTACACTAACTATCGATTTACCCAATTAGCTTAAAACCCTTTGAGGTCAGGTGCCTCATCTTACTAGGTTCTATATCCATAGTGTCTGAGACATTTTTGAAGTAATGAATAAGGGAATAAACAACTGTTAAAGAAATAAAGGATTTTAACTTGAAAATAACAAAGCAGTATGGATTCGAGAGAAATGGAAGGAAATTGATGCACTGTTACAATTTCTAATTTACTGAAACAACTCACCTGGTCTTCAGTTTAATTTCCTAGTAAAATGTTAAGAATTGCCACTGAATTTTGATGAGAATATTATTGCAGATTAAAAAAAAAAAACATGGGAATAGATAGCAGTCGAGCCTCTGTCAATTGTACGTTTTTACTCTGGGGCTGGTTCATGGATCCTTAAATATTATTGCATATTAGCAAAACACACAGTGCATGATAAGTCAACTGCCACTTCTCTGGTATAATTGGTGGCTGCTGCTTTGTCACTTGGCCTCTCTCACCTTATAAATCAGAATTTTCGACTGAGTCCATGGTGAGAGCTTGTGATTTAATCGCAGCTGCTTTCAGGCTGTGGTTTTCAATACTTTAATGGAGAAAACAGTTGTATTGTTCATCCTGGAAGATATATAGAGAAAAATGAGGGAACATTCCTTCAAAAAAAAAAAAATCACGCCCCCAAAATCAAACCCTGTTAGTAAAAAGCAATGGGAAGTAAAGGATAACCTGGACAGCTGTTCAAGGGATACTGGGAATGGCTCTACAAGATAACAAAGACTATCTTTCAATAGAAAGTACATTTAAGTCATCTAATACATGTATATGATTGAAGATATGCCACGTTCAGTACATTGAAGAATAATTTGTTGCCACTAAAGTTGTAAGGACATTTTGTATTTTAGAACACCTTAAAGTTCACGTGAATGCCAGGGTTCTTAAATCAAGGGTGACTACATATAAAGTAAGTGGGCTGTTGCAGTGACTGCCAGGATAGTCATGAAGAAGTTCCAACTAGCAGTTGCCTTTTTTTGCACAGAATGCTATTATAGGCCATTGACTGATGCTTGGAGGCAACAGTTTAGGTATTATAAGCATAATGCAAAGATTTGTCTAAGAACCAAACTTTTATTTTCCTATCCTCTATTTGTATCTCAGAATATAACACAGGACAGAACAAAAGGCCAAAATTCTAACCAATTAAGAAGTGCTTACATCTCTATGAACTATCACTTTCCAGAATGAAGAGGCTGCGATTCAGCTCCATAAGTTCAAGACACTGACACTTGCAAAGTTCACCTGTAGAAAAATAAAATTCCACTTGAATAACATAATGGTAATTCGGGACGTTTACTTTTTTTCAGATATATTGAATTTGTTCAAAAACTAATTTTCTACCTAGAGCAGGCACCAGAGCAAACAAACAAACCTAATAAAACAATATTGGTTTAGAATAGCAAACAATGAGATTAATGAAGTAATGCATTGTATTAGAGGAAACTGCACTAAAGAAACTTCAAATAACAGAATTGGTTACTTTAAGTTTTAAAGTAAAAAATAAAATTCATTTAAAGATTTATTCTCATCTTTATAGATTTTCAGGAAAAAATGTCATTGTAAAGACTGAATTTGAGCTGTTATCTTTTAAAAAGGGTTATCTATTAGCCATTTTATTGACTAGGATTAACAATGACCTCCTTCAATTAAGTGCAGCTACTTGTTTGTTTGAACTAAGGTCTCCTGGATATTTTACTATTGTCAACTTTGATCATTAAAGATAAGATCTTATAAATATAAATATTATATTTCTTAGTGAAAATAGACCACAAACAATCTTTTCCTTGAATTCCCAATTCCCATGTGAGACTAAAATATTTTTTTGGCTGCATCCACCCCCCACCACCATGACATGTGTATGTTCCCAGGCCAGGGATCAAACCAGAACCACAGCTGTGATCCTAGCCACAGCAATGACAACACCAGATACTTAACCTGTTGAGCCACCAGGGAACTCTGGAGACCAAAACATTTTTAAACAAGATCCTACTCCTACGTATTAATGTCTACTATTGTCTCAACCAAACAGTAGTCTCAGTTTCTTAATCTATAAATTAGGGCTAATAATAGTCACCATTCAAAAGGTCCTACAAATTATAAAGAGAATTGGTAGCGAATTTGGAAATATTCCCACTGAAAAACAAAATGATGTGCTTTTCTATATCACTCATATGAATAGCAGAGGATCTTTTAATAAAACTCTAATTAATCAACTATTTGAAATATTAAGAGCTCTTCTTCTAGAAAAGAAACTGATGCTCAAAGCCCACTACACATTTATGGCATGTTGGCTCCCCTTTAGTACAGTGATTCTTAAAGTGTGGTCTAAGGAAGTTTGGGACATATTCTTACCATACTTTTAGAGTATGAGATGCAATTATTTTTATAACAACATTAAGACATTAATGGCCTTTTTCCAATGTTTTGACATTCATACTGATTTTACAAAACAAACGTGGTAAAAATAGCTACAGAAAGAATCATGGCAGCCACAGCAGACCGCATTAAGTAGTCACTGTGTTCTTCACCACCACACACTAACAAAATCTATACCAGTAATACACAGGAATTTCCTTGAGGAAAGTGTGGATAACACTAACCTTATAAAATCTTGACATTGCAGTACATTTTATTTTATTTAGTATTCTGGGTTATAAAATGGGAACCACTTCTGCTGAAAACAACAGTAAATGGTTATCTCTAGGGAAAGCACTTGTAAGGTTGTTTGAGCCATGCTGAATTAGATACTTTTTTTTTTCACATAACATCTTTTTTCTCCCTGGAAAAGTGTCTGACAGGCAAACATTGGGTATTGAAGGTATTTGTGTACTTTTCTCCAAAAAGAAACAAAGCCAGCTGATCCCTGTAAGGAAAACAGTAGACTTTTTTTTTTGTAACCAATGATATAATTGGATGTTTGAAATGAGAATATGGAATCTAAAATATGGCACAAATGAACCTACCTACAAAACAGAAACAGACTCACAGACATAGAAAACAGACTTGTGGTTGCCAAGGGGGAGGAATGAGAGAGTGCAATGGACTGGCAGTTTGGGGTTAGTAGATGCAACTATTACATTTAGAATGGATGAGCAATGAGATCCCACTGTATATATAGACCAGGGAACTACATCAAATCTCTTGGGATAGAACATGATGGTAGATAATATGATAAAGATAATGTGTGTGTGTATATACATATATATATATGACTGGGTCACTTTGCTGTACAGCAGAAATTGGCACACTGTAAATCAACTATATTTTAAAACAAAAAAAAGGAGAAAAAAAGGAATTTGGAAAACCTCTGCCATATGAGATTGACAGTTTCTCAATACTTAAGATGTATCTGATAATATCTGTGGGATTTTCAACAAATGCAATATTACAAAATGGATCAACATTTGGAAGTTCTACATGACTCAGTGAACCAATGTTTTCCAGTTGATGAATTCATGTTGGTATACATTCTTTCAGTGGTAAAAGATCAATTCAGTGGATTTTAATGTAATACAGCAAGAAATGTTCATTGATATGGACTCAGAGTCTACATTAAAATTAGCCTTTAAGAGGAAGGCAAGATGGCAGAAGAGTAGGGGGACATGCTTGCCCTCTCCCACAAACACAACAAAAAACAACAACAAAAAAACCACGTTAAATGACTCGCACAAAACAGCAATTAATCGCTGGCAGAAGAACTTAAACTCCAATAATGGCAAGAATCTGGTGAGACAAGGCGCCAGTGCTGGGGAGGGGAGAGGAGGAGGGGTGGGCTGCCATAAAATACTCCGTATGCCACAGTAAGCTCACTTGCCCGCCAGCTATCAGAAAGCTGTGCTTCCCAGTGCATCCCTCCTCCACCTAACCCACGCATGCGGGCTGGACCTGAGGCTGCCTGCCATCCCGGAGGGCTGCCCTCAGAAAGGAAATAGAAAATATGAGGAGGAGCCAAGAAAAACTGGAAAATTCATTTGCAGAGATACAAACTGAGCTAAGGACAGTAAACACTAGAATGAATAATACAGAAGAATGAATTAGGAAGATAGAATAATGGAAATCACCCAAACAGGACAGTAGACAGAAAACCAAATGAGAAAACATGAAATCAATTTAAGAGACCTATGGGATAATATAAAGCAGGCCATCTATGCATAATAGGAATTCCAGAAGGAGTAGAAAAAGATAAGGGGATGGAAAATATATTTGAAGGAATTATCGCTGGAAACTTCCCAAATCTAAAGGATACTGATTTCAAGATACAGGAAGCACAGAGGGCCCCAAACAATTGAACCCAAATAGACCCACACCAAGACACATTATAATAAAAATGGAAAAAGTTAATGATAAAGAGAGGATCCTAAAGTCAGCAAGAGAAAAGAAAAATATTACCTATAAGGGAACCTCCCATCAGGTTATCAGGTGATTTCTCTACAGAAACTCTACAGGCCAGGAGGGAATGGCAAGAGACATTGAAAGTGCTAAAAGGAAAAAATACGCAACCTAGAATACTCTATCCATCAAGAATATAATTTAAAACAGAAGGGGAAATAAAAATGTTTTTCCAACAAACAAAAGCTAAAAGAATAGAGCAATACAAAACCCAGGCTAAAAGAAATATTGAAAGGGCTTCTCTAAACCAAAAAGAAAGGAAGGAAAGAAAGGTAAAAAAAAAAAGAGGAAGAAAGGATTGAGGAAACCACAATCAGAGAGCAGTCACTCAAAAAATCCAGCATAGATTTAATCATGAACATGTTGCAAACAAAATAAAATTAAAAAGAAAAAAAGAGTCATCAAAATCATAAAATGTGGGCAAGGAAATAAATAGACTCTTTTTAAATTTTTTTCTTTCTCTCTCTCTCTTTTTGTTTCTCTTCTTAATTTTAGTATAGTAATGAAGTGTTTGAACCTACAGGACTATCAGGCTAAAACACACAATTATAGGAAGGGGTTAGCATACTTAAAAAACAGGGCAACCACAAATCAAAACCAAACACTGCATTTACAAAAAATGAAAAGAAAAACACTCAAGCAGAAAATAATTTGAGACCATGCAACCAAAAAAAAAAGAAAAAGAAAGAAAAGAAAGGAAGACTGGAGAATCATAGAATTAACTGGAATACAAGGTTTAAAATGGCAATAAATAATCATCTATTAATTATCACCTTAAATGTCAATGGCCTAAATGTTCTAATCAAAAGACACAGAGTAGCTGAGTGGATAAAAAGGCAAAAACCTTCAATCTGCTGCCTACAAGAAACTCACCTTAGGACAAAGGACACATATAGATTGAAAGTGAAGGGGTGGGAAAAAATATTTCATGCCAATAGACATGACAGGAAAGCAGGAGTTACAACACTCATATCAGACGAAATAGACTTTAAAACAAAAGACATAAAGAAAGACAAAGAAGGACACTATTTAATGATTAAGGGATCCATTCAAGAAGAGGATATTACTATCATCAACCAAATACAGAAGCACCCAGATACATACAACAAAAATTAACAGACATAAAGGGAGAAATTGATGGGAAAACAATCATAGTAGGAGACCTTAATACCCCCCTCACATCAATGGACAGATCCTCTAGACAGAAAACCAATAAAGCAACAGAGATCCTAAAGGAAACAATAGAAAAGTTAGACTTAATTGACATGTTCAGGACACTAAATTAAAAAAAAACAGAGTACACATTCTTCTCAAGTGCACATGGAACATTCTCGAAAATCGACCACATATTGGGACACAAAGCTAACCTCAACAAATTTAGGAGCATAAAAATTATTTCAAGTATCTTCTCTGACCACAATACCATGAAACTAGAAATCAACCATGGGAAAAGAAATGAGAAAAAAACCTACTACATGGAGTCTAAACAACATGCTACTAAAAAACCAATGGGTCAATGAAGAAATCAAGAAGGAAATTAAAAACTACCTTGAAACAAATGATAATGAAGACACAACCTTTCAAAATCTATGGGAGGCCGCAAAAGCAGTGCTCAGAGGAAAATTCATAGCAATACAGGCCTTGCTCAAAAAAGAAGAAAGATCTCAAATTGACAACTTAACCCTCCACCTAAACGTATTAGAAAAAGAAGAACAAAAAAGACCTAAAGTCAGCAGAAGGAAGGAAATTATAAAGATCAAAGAAGAATAAAACCAAGAGCTGGTTCTTTGAAAAGGTAAACAAAATTGACAAAGCCCTGGCCAGACTCACTAAAAAGAGGAGAGAAAGAACCCAAAGTACCAAAATTGGAAACGAAAAAGGAGATATCACAACGGATACAGCAGAAATACAAAAAAAACCATAAGAGAATACCATGAACAACTATATGGCAACAAATTTGACAATCTGTAGAAATGGACAATTTTCTAGAATCTTACAGCCTTCCAAACCTGAATCAAGAAGAAACAGACCAACTGAACAGACTAAATACTAGAAATGAAATTCAATCTCTCATAAAAACACTCCCTACAAATAAAAGTCCAGGACCGGGTGGCTTTACATGTGAATTCTACCAAACATACAAAAAGAAACTTATACCCATCCTCCTTAAACTTTTTCAAAAGGTTGAAGAAGAAGGAACACTCCCAAAGACATTCTATGATGCCACCATCACCCATATTTCAAAACCAGACAAAGATATCACCAAAAAAGAAAACCATAGGCCAATATCTTTGATGAATATTTACACAAAAATTCTCAACAAAATTTTAGCCAACCAAATCCAACAACATATAAAAAAAGATCATACAGCTCGACCAGGTGGGATTCATGCCAGGTTCACAAGGATGGTTCAACACATGCAAATCAATCAACGTCATACACCACATTAACAAAAGAAAAGTCAAAAACCACATGATCATCTCAATACATGCAGAAAAAGCATTTGACAAAGTCCAACATCCATTCATGATCAAGACCCTTGCCAAAGTGGGTATAGAGGGAACATTCCTGAATATAATCAAAGCCATTTATGACAAACCCACAGCAAATATAATACTCAATGGAGAAAAGCTGAAAGCCTCTCACTCAAATCTGGAACAAGACAGGGATGCCCACTCTCACCACTGCTCTTCAACAGAGTTTTGGAAGTCCTAGCCTCAGCAATTAGACAAAAAAAAGAAATAAAAGGCATCCAAATAGGAAGAGAAGAGGTAAACATGTCACTGTATGCAGATGACATGATACTATACATATTATACATACAAGGACTCAACCAAAAACTACTTTAACTGATTAATAAATTCAGAAAAGTAGCAGGATATAAGATTAACATTCAGAAATCGGTTGCATTTCTATACACCAACAATGAAATATTAGCAAAGGAATACAAAAATACAATACCTTTTAAAATTGCACCTCAAAAAATCAAATACCTCGGAATACACCTGACCAAGGAGGTAAAGGACCTATATGCCGAGAACTACAAAACATTAATCAAAGAAATCAAAGAAGATGTAAAGAAATGGAAAGATATTCCATGTTCCTGGATTGGGAAAATCAATATCATAAAAATGGCCATACTACCCAAAGCAATCTACAGATTCAATGCAATCCCTATCAAATTACCTATGACATTTTTCACAGAACTAGAACAAACAATCCAAGCATTTATATGGAACCACAAAAGACCCAGAATTGCCAAAGCAATCCTGAGAAACAAAAACCAAGCAGGGGCATAACTCTCCCAGACTTCAAGCACTATTATAAAGCCACAGTCATCAAAACACTGGTACTGGTATCAAAACAGACAGGAAGACCAATGGAACAGAATAGAGAGAACCCAGAAATAAACCCAGACACCTATGGTCAATTAATCTTTGACAAGGGAGGCAAGAACATAAAATGGGAAAAAGAAAGTCGATTCAGCAAGCATTGCTGGTAAACCTGGACAGCTGCATGCAAAGCAATGAAATTAGAACACCCCTTAACATCATGCACAAAAATAAACTCAAAATGGCTGAAAGACTTAAATATACGACAGGACACCATCAAATTCCTAGAAGAGAACATAGGCAAAACACTCTCTGACATCAACATCATGAATATTTTCTCAGATCAGTCTCCCAAGGCAACAGAAATAAGAGCAAAAGTAAACCAATGGGACCCAATCAAACTGACAAGCTTTTGCACAGCAAAGGAAACCAAAAAGAAAACAAAAAGACAAGTTAACAGAATGGGAGAAAATAGTTTCTAACGATGCAATGGACAAGGGCTTAATCTCTAGAATATACAAGCAACTTATATAACTCAACAGCAAAAAGCCAATCACCCAATGGAAAAATGGGCAAAAGACCTGAAGAAACTGTTCTCCAAGCAAGACATACAGATGGCCAACAAGCACATGAAGAAATGCTCAACTTCTCTGATTATAAGGAAATGCAAATCAAAACTGCCATGAGACACCACCTCACAAATTGGTCATCATTAATAAGTCCACAAATAACAGATGCGGGAGGGGGTATGGAGAAAAGGGAACCTCCTGCACTGCTGGTGGGAATGTAAACTGGTATAGCCACTATGGAGAACAGTTTGGAGATGCCCTAGAAATCTATACATAGAACTACCATATGACCCTGCAATCCCACTCTTGGGCATATATCCAGACAAAAGTTTCCTTGAAAAAGACACATGCACCCACATGTTCATTGTAGCACTATTCACAATAGCCAAGACATGGATACAACCCAAATGTCCATCAACAGATGATTGGATTAGGATGAGGTGGTATGTATACACAATGGAATAGTACTCATCCATAAAAAAAGAACAACATAATGCCATTTGCGGCAACATGGATGGAGCTAGAGACTCTCATACTGAGTGAAATAAGTCAGAAAGAGAAAGACAAATCCCATATGATATCACTTATAACTAGAAATCTAATATACGGCACAAATGAACATTTCCACAGAATAGAAAATCGTGGACTTGGAGAATAGACTTGTGGCTGCCCAGGGGAAGGGGAGGGAGTGGGAGGGATCTGGAGCTTGGGGTTATTGGATGCAGCTTGGAATGGATTTACAATGACATCCTGCTGAGTAGCATTGAGAACTATGTCTAGATACCTATATCGCAACAGAACAAAGGGTGGGGGGAGAAAAAAAGTATACATGTAAGATTAACTTGGTTCCCATGCTGTACAGTGGAAAAAAATTTTTAAAAATTAAAAAAAGGAAAATAAAATTAACCTTTAAGAAATTATCCCTTGGTGTTTTTCTCATAACATGAACAGTGATATCCAAAATAGTATTAATAGGTTTTTCCAGTACTATTCTCCTTGCCAAATGTATATCTGTGTGTGAGGCTGTTTTTTGTTTTTGTTTTTTAACATGTACTCAACCAATGTAGCACATCACAATAGATTGCATGCCTATGAAAATATGAAAATCCAGTTATCTTTATTAAATCCTTAAATATTTGATATTAGCAAAAAAAGAAATAAAGTAATGCTTCTTACTAATTATTTTCATTTTGAAAAATACAACTATCTTTCATAGTTATATTAGTCTATCAATAATTAAAGGGTTTATTATTTTAATAAATACATATTATAAAAATGTCAAATACAGATAGTATTGGTAGACATAAACCTATAAAAAAAAGGCTCTTTGGGATCCTAATAGATTTTAAGACTATAATGGATATTGAGACCAAAATGTATGAAAACTGTGATTTGATCACATATGTGTACTTTTATTCTCATCAAAAGAGAGGACATGAATTTCTAAACCAGCTAATATCTGTTGTATTTATTATAATTAGATAATTTATAAAATATTATTTTCAATGTTGAATTTTATGTGTAGCAAGAGTTTTAATTTCTGATGTTTCTGTGAAAACTAAGTTAAAGTGATTTTTTTTAAAGAAGAGTTTATAAATTAGATATGGTGCAGGTAAATGTAAAAAACTGAGTTGAATTATTATAAAAATCTGGAAGGATTCTGCCCATAGCTTATAATTTCTTTAAATTCTTACTATTTCTTTAAAAATTCAAATTAATTTTATTTTACATTACAATTTATGTAACACAGGAAAATAAAGTGATATTGAATCAGCAGAACCACATGCTCTGAAAAGATCTCTTCCTACCAAAAAAATCTGGCTAATGATAAGCCTACATGTTTTAACTAAGAAGGTATTCAAAATATATATGCAGTATTTTTAATGACATTACATTATGATCAATTTTGAATTTAATCGACCAAATACTAGTCATTCTAACAACTGTATTGAGCTTTAAGTTTTGTTACTGTTTGCAGAAATCAATAATCCTCCAGAATGGTTCTTGTAATTAATCACTTAACATAAATCTGATTTTTTGATATTGAGACATGATCTATGTAAAATAAACTCTTTCATCTTTGGTACATGTTTGATAAGTTTTTGATAATTATACCCAGATGCAACCATCCCACCAATCTTGAAATAGAACATATCCATTATCTAAGAATGATACTTTATGTATAAATCCCTCTTAATCCCACCATATAGAAAGCCATTATTCTGAGTTATTTTGACATAGATTGCTTTTGCCTTATACTGAATTTCATATAAATAAACTCATGCAATATCGTAGTGCAAGTCCTGACAGTTGTTTCTTTCTTTGCTGTTTTGTTCCTAATGCAAATGTCCAACTTTAGCTTTTATTTCTGAGGAATCCATTTCAAACCACCTAGAACTTTGATCACTAGTGTTGGAAAAGTTCCTAAAATAAGCAAGCCCAAACTTGACTTCTCTTGAAAAATGATAGAACACATAAGCAGAACATCCTGGATTTTGTTGTATGTAGGTATAGGTAATTGCTGTCAATGTGCAGTCAATGTATATAAGATAAACACTTAAGGGAAAGTCGCATCAGCTTATACATCCCACAGAGCTCAAATCTCACAGAAACTCTGCTAGGAAATCTTAGACAACAGGCATTTAGTAATCTGCATGCCCAAAATAAAATAACTACAGGTGGCAGAAAAATGTCCAGATCTGTGTAAACTACCTTGAATATAGGCAGACAGCAAGCAAATGAAAAAAGCAAGCAAACTGAGAAGATAGAAGTGGATTCTAACAAACATACATTTCCTTATGTGGCTATTGTAGATCTAGAGGAAAAACATAAAATGCAAAAGTGTTGCATCTGAACCAAAATTCTACCAAGTGATGAAGATAAGAACTTTGCTGTTAGTCCTGGAAGCCTACATTGACTTGAAATATTAGGCTGCATGGTCACTGTGACTCATGAGATACAGTTTTATTCATTGAAAAGAGTATATGCAGAATGTTTATGGGATAAACCAAGTTATTTATCAATATCACTAATGTCTCAACTCTCCAACTTTGTTTAGTTTAAAATTAAGATGTGTCCCTCAAGAGAGTGTGGCCACGTGACACAGCAGGATGACCCTGAGCTCACTTACTCCCACAGGCACCCAAATTACAACTATGTACAGAGCAGATATTTATGAGAACCATCTTAAGAGTAGCAGAAAAGATGTTCGTCAGTGAAGATATAAAGAATGTATCAAAAAGAGATGGGTAGGAGGGGCAAAGATGCAGTATGGTCAAGACCCATACCCCCAGGAAGGTGACCCCCTCATTAGAGGATAATCGCAATTGCAGAGGTTCTCCCCAAGAGAGTGTCTGGACACTTAAGAGTTCTTTAAGGTTTGAGTTTTAATAACTCACTCCTAAATTAATAGCAAGAACCCTGCTTAGTATCTAAAAGGGTTATTTGACATATAGCTTATGACAGCTTTATAATGGTTTTCCTTGGAAATTTATGCCAAAACAATTTTAAACCTAAGTTTAGATAGGAATTATTCTGTCTATCCCATTTGTCTCAAAAATTATGGACTTTATTAGTGTCTTTCTGAAGATCCAAAATCCTTAATCTAGGAAGTTCCCAATGTGGCTCAGCAGTAACAAGCTCAGCTAGTATCCATGAGGATGTGGGTTCAATCTCTGGCTTTGCTCAGTGGGTTAAAGATCTGGCATTACCGTGAGCTGTGGTGTAGGTCACAGATGCAGCTCAGATCTGGTGTTGCTGTTGCTGTGGTATAGGCAGGCAGCTGTAAGTCCAATTCAATTGGACTTCTAGCCTGAGAACTTTCAAATGCCCCACTTGAGGTACGAAAAAGAAAAAAAAATCCTTAATCTAAACATATCATTTTGGATGTGATTAAGATGGAGGAATAGAAGGACTAGAGCTCAACTTCTATCCTAAAAACAACAAAATTCACAATTAAAGGCTAAGCAATCTCCAATCATATGGACTGGAAACCTTCAAAAAGATAGCCTACTCCAGAAGACAAAGAGGAGGCCACATCAAGAGGTAGGAGGGGAGATTATGTAATATAAACAACCCCATACCTCCTGGGTGGGAAGCCCCACAGACTGGAAACTAACTGGTTCACAGAGACTCACCTACAGGAGTGAGGGTTCTGAGACCCACATCAAAATCCCACATGTGGAGATCTGGCACTGGGAGAAAGAGCCCCTGGAGCATCTGGCATTGAAGGCCAGTGCAGCTTGTGTGCAGGAGCTCCATGGGACTGCAGGAAACGGAGACACCATTCTTAAAAGGCACACACAGACTTTCACGTGTACTGGGTCCCAGGGCAAAGCAAAGTCTCCATAGGAGTCTGGGTCAAACCTGACTGCAGTTCTTGGAGGACATCCTGGGAAAAGAGGGGTGAATGTGTCTTGTTGTGAGGGAAGGTCATTGGAAGCAAAGCTCTCAGGAATATTCAGCAGGATGCCTTTCTCTAGAAGTGGCCATTTGGGGACAATCTGGCCCCACCCATCAGTCAGCCCTGAGAAGCCCCAGGGCAAACAACAATCCAGGTGGGATCACAGCCCCACCCCTCAGTAAACAGGCTGCCTAAAGACCCCTCAGGCACACAGCCACCTCTAATCCCATCCAGAGACAAAGCCCCACCCAGCAGAGGGATTAAAATCAGCTCCACCTACAAATGGGCAGGCATCAGCCCCTCCCATCAGGAAGCCTAGGCAAGCCCCTGTACCAACTTCAGCCACAAGGGGGGCAGCCACCAGAAGTTAGAGAGGCTACAACTCTATTATCTGTAAAAAGGTCACCACACCAAAAACCCATAAAAATGAAGACAGGGAACTATAACTCAGATGAGGGAGAAAGGAAAAACCTCAGAAAATCAGCTAAGTGATGAGATTCTCAGCCTCCAGGAAAAAGATTTTAGACTATTGATGCTGAAGATGATGCAAGACATTGGAAATAAACTGGAGGCAAAGATGGATAGCTTACAGGAAACTCTGACCAAAGAGATACAAGATATACAACTTCAACAAGAAGAGATGCAAAATAAATAACTGAAATAAAAAATTCACTAGAAGCAGCTAACAGCAGAATACAGGAGGGAGAAGAATGAAAAAGCGAGGTGGAGGACAGATTAGAAGAAATTACGGATGTGGAACAGAAAAGAGAAAAAAGATTGGAAAGTGAAGAACATCTCAGAGAACTCTGGGACAATGAAAATGCACCAACATCGTATTCTAGGGCTGCTAGAGGAGATGAGAGAGAGAAGTTTCCTAACATGGGAAAGGAACCACTCACTCAAATCCAGGAAGCACAACAGTAGCATATAAAGTAAACCCAAGGAGGAATACCCTGAGACACATATTAATCAAACTGACCAAAATTAAAGACAAAGAGAAAATCTTGAAAGCAGCTAGGGAAAAGAAATAACATACAAGGGAACCCTGGTAAGGTTATCAGCAGATTTTTTCAGCAGAAACTCTGCAGGCCAGAAGGGAGTGGCATGATATACTTAACGTGATGAGAGGAAAAAACCTCCAACCAAGATTCCTTTACCCAGCAAGGCTCTCATTCAGATTTGAAGGAGAAATCAAAACCTTCACAGGTAAGCAAAGGCTGAGAGAATTCAGCAACACTAAACCAGCCTTACAACAAATACTAAAGGAACTTCTCTAAGGAGAAAAGAAAGGACAGCAACAGGAAACAAAAATACCACACATGGCAAGGCTTACCAGTAAAGGTATATATACAGTAAAGATACGACAACATCCATAAACAATCATGCCACCAAAATCCGAAATCATGAGAAGAGGTGGGTACTAATACAGGACACTGGAGATGAACTTGCAGTTAAGAGAACAACAACTTAAAACAGTCGCATATACATATAGACTCTTATATCAAAGCTTCAGAATAACTGCAAACTAAAAATCTACAATGGATACACAAAGAAAAATCAGCTCAAATACAATACTAAAGATAGTCATCAAACCAGAGAGGAGAGGACAAGAAAAGAAAGGAAGAAAGAAGAGCAGCAAAAACAAATCCAAAGCAATTAATAAAAGGGCAATAAGAACATACATATCAATAATTACCTTAAATGTTAATGGTCTAAATGCCCCAACCAAGAGACATAGACTGGCTGAATGGATATAAAACAAGATCCATATATATCCTGTCTTCAAGAGACCCACTTCACTGCTAGGGGCCCATACAAATTGAAAGCGAGAGGATGGTAGAAAATATTTCATGCAAAGGGGGATCAAAAGAAAGCTGGAATAGCAACACTCATGACAGACAAAATAGACTTTAAAATGAAGACTATTTTAAGGGACAAAGAAGGTTATTACATAATGATCAAAGGATCAATCCAAGAAGAAGATATAACAATTTTAAATATCTATGCACCCAACATAGGTCCACCACAATATATAAGGCAACTGCTAACAACCTTAAAAGGACAAATCAACAATAACACAATCATAGTGGGGGACTTTAAAACCCCACTTACAGCAATGGAGAGATCATCCAGACATATACAAATATATGCCAATAAAACAGAAAACCTAGAAGAAATGGACAAATTCTTAGAAAAGTACAATCTTCCGAGACTAAACCAAGATGAAATAGAAAAGATGAATGGAGCAATGAAAAGAACTGAAATTGAAACTGTGATTTAAAAACTCCCAACAAGGAGTTCCCGTCCTGGCGCAGTGGTTAACGAATCCGACTAGGAACCATGAGGTTGCGGGTTTGATACCTGGCCTTGTTCATTGGGTTAAGGATCCGGCATTGCTGTGAGCTGTGGTGTAGGTTGCAGACACGGCTGGGATCCCACATTGCTGTGGCTCTGGCATAGGCTGGCAGCTGCAGCTCCAATTCGACCCCTAGCCTGGGAACCTCCATATGCCGTGACAGCGGCCTGAGAAAATGGCAAAAAGACAAAAAAAAAAAAAAAAAACTCCCAACAAAAAAAAAGTCCAGGACCAGATGGCCTCACAGGCAAATTTTATCAAACATTTAGAGAAGAGCTAATGCCTCTACTACTGAAACTATTCCAAAAAATTGCAGAGGAAGGAATACTCCCAAACTCATTCTATGAGGCCACCATCACCCTGATACCAAAACCAGACAAAGACTCCACAAAAAAAGAAAACTACAGGCCAATTTCACTGATGAACATCAATGCAAAAATCCTCAACAAAACACTAGCAAACACATCCAACAATACATTAAAAGGATTGTACATCATGATCAAGCCGGATGTATCCCAGGGAGGCAAGGGTTCTTCAATATCCACAAATCCATCAGTGTGATACACCACATTAACAAACTGAAGAATAAAAACCATATGATCCTCTCAGTAGATGTGGAAAAAGCCTTTGACAAATCCAACACCCATTTCTGAGAAAAACCCTTCAGAAAGTGGGCATAGCAGGAACCTAGCTCAACATAATAAAGGCCATCTATGACAAACCCACAGCTAACCTCATTCGCAATGGTGAAAAGCTGAATGAATTCCCGCTGAGACCAGGAACAAGACAAGGATGTCTGCTCTCGCCACTACTCTTCAACATAGTTTTGGAAGTCCTAGCCACAGCCCCTCCAAGAAGAAAAAGAAATAAAAGGAATCCAAATTGGAAAGGAAGAAGTAAAACTATCTCTATTTGCAGATGACATGATACTATACCTAGAGAATCCTAAAGACTCTACCAGAAAACTGTTAGAGCTCATCCACGAATTTGGCAAAGTCGCAGGATACAATATCAATACACAGAAATCGACGGTATTTCTATACACTAACAACGAAAGACCAGAAAGAGAAATTAGGGAAGCAATCCCATTTACCATTGCATCCAAAAGAATAAAATACCTAGGAGTAAACCTACCCAAAGAGACAAAAGACCTGTACTCTGAAAGCCACTGATGAAAGAAATCAATGATGACACAAATAGATGGAATGCCATACCATGCTCTTGGATTGGAAGAGTTAATATTATCAAAATGAGGAGTTCCCGTCGTGGCGCTGTGGTTAACGAATCCGACTAGGAACCACGAGATTGCGGGTTCGGTCCCTGCCCTTGCTCAGTGGGTTAACGATCCGGCATTGCCGTGAGCTGTGGTGTAGGTTGCAGACGCGGCTCAGATCCCGTGTTGCTGTGGCTCTGGCGTAGGCCAGTGGCTACAGCTCCGATTCCACCCCTAGCCTGGGAACCTCCATATGCCGCGGGAGCGGCCTAAGAAATAGCAAGAACAACAACAACAACAAAAAGACAAAAAGACAAAAAAAAATTATCAAAATGATTATATGACCAAAGGCAATCTACAGATTCAATGCAATCCCTATCAAATTACCAAGGACATTTTTCACAGAACTCGAACTAAATATTTTCAAGTTTGTTTGGAAGCACAAAAGACCCAGAATAGCCAAAGACAGCCTGAAAAAGAAAAATGGAGCTGGAGGAATCAGGCTCCCAGACTTCAGACTATACTACAAAGACACAGCCATCAAAACTGTATGGTACTGGCACAAAGACAGATATATAGATCAGTGGAACAGGATAGAAAGCCCAGAATTAAACCCATGCACCTACAGCCAACTCATCTATGACAAAGGAGGCAAGAATATACAATGGAGAAAGGACAGCTTGTTCAATAAGTGGTGCTGGGAAAACTGGACAGCCACAGGTGAAAGAATGAAATGAGAATACTCCCTAACACCATACCAAAAACAAACTCTAAAGGAATTCAAGACCTAGATGTAAGACCAGACACTATAAAACTCTTAGAGGAAAACATAGGCCAAACACTCTCTGACATAAATGACAGCAACATCTTCTCAGATCCATCTCTTAGAGTACTGACAATAAAAACAAAAATAAACAAATGGGACCTAATCAAACTTAAAGTTTCTGTACAGCAAGGGAAACCCTAAAGAACACAAAAAGACAACCCACAGAATGGGAGAAAATCTTTGCAAGTGAACCGACTGACAAGGGGTTAATCTCCAAACCTTGTAAACACCTTCTGTAGCTCCATACCAAAAACACAAACAACCCCATCAAAAAATGGGCAGAAGATCTAAACAGATAGTTCTCAAAAGAAGACATACAGATGGCCAAAAAACACATGAAAAGATGTTCAAAATCACTCATTATTAGAGAAATGCAAATCAAAACCACTCTGAGGTTCCACCTTACACCAGCCAGAATGGCCAGCATCCAAAAGTCTACAAACAATAAGCGCTGGTGAGGGTGTGTGTGGAGAAAAAGGAACCCTATTCCACTGTTGTTGGGATTGTAAATTGGTGCAACCACTGAGGAAAACAGTATGGAGATCCCTCAGAAAACTAAGCATAGAACTACCATTTGATCCAGCAATCCCACTCCTGGGCATCTATCCAGAGAAAACCATGATTCGCAAAGGCACATTTACTCCGATGTTCATTGCAGCACTATTTGCAATAGCCAAGACATGGAAACAACCTAAATGTCCCTTGACAGAGGAGTGGATCAAGAAGATGTGATAAATACATACAAGAGAATATTACTCAGCCATCAAAATGAATGTAATACCAGTATTTTTAGCAACATGGATGGACCTAGAAATTATCATGCTGAGTGAAGTCAGCCGTACGAGATATCAACATCAAATGCTTTCACTGACATGTGGAATTTGAAAATAGGACAGACTGAACTTTTTGCAGAACCGATGCTGACTCACAGACATTGAAAAACTTATGGTCTCCAGAGGAGACAGTTTTGAGGGTGGGGGGATATGCTTGGGTTGTGGGTTGGAAATCTTGGTGAAATTGGATTGTGATGATCATTATACAACTACAGATGTGATAAAAAAATAAATAAAATAAATTTGTAAGCAATGAAAAGAAAAAAAATAATTACAAGAATGTACTGTGGCATTCGTAACATTGACATAATGTGTGAACCAATAATACACAAATAAAACTCAAAAGGGACAAAAAATTAAAAAATCAGCATATCATTTTCCCTTAATGGATAGCTTATGTATCACCCTACATATTTATTGGTAGCACTTACCACTTTGTATTCTTTCATGTATCCCTGACAGTAATATTTGAGCTTTTATTTGTCAGAAGGTAAGACTGATTTGTCTGTGTACATTGAGCACCCAATATTAGCCAAAAATTATATTTTTTGAAATATTCAATGTTGAATGGAGTTTTTTTTTGGATTGGGATCAGATCAATAATATCTTATAACCCTGACGTTCATGTCCTTGATAATAAAGATTAAATAATTCAAGCCACCAATTTGAAAACCAAAGCAAAAATGCCTCACTTTTGCTGAAATAGTTTTCCTTTATATTCTTATAGCAATAGGTTACGGCTTATTTAAAAAAAAGAAAAGACCTTTTTACATTGTCTCTGCTGGGACTTGAGTTAATGCTGAGGCATGCATTGGATCCCTGGCCAGGCACAGTAGATTAAGGATCTGGCATTGCCATAGCTGGGGCCTTAGTCAAGTTGTGCCTCATATTCAATCCCTGGACCAGATACTTCCATATACTGCAAGTGCGGGAAAAATAAATAAATAAAAATAAAAAAAAATAAAAAAAGACCTTTTTAAAGGAAATTGAGGGGGGTACTTGGGGAAAATATTCGTTAGAGAATAAAATCATTAGGGCTACAGTTCACACCTATAAAGGAATGAAGCAATCATCCCATTCATTAAAAACAAAATTATTCTAGGTGTGTCATTAAAGAAACAAACAAACAAACAGGAAAGCTGGTTTAGTATAGAGAAGTTCAATTATCAGTGTCCATTTAGGAGAAATAATATGTAACATGAAGAATTATTTATACTACTAGTAAACACATTTAGAGTGTTATATAAACTGAAAAGTATAAAGAACTTCAACAAACAGCTGTCACATTGATTATATATATTGTACATACACCCACACACTTATATACACATATACACATTATCCATCATGAGGAACTTTCATACACATTATGGCAAGTACTCCTCATTTCAACACAGTAAAGTATGCATTTCTCTCTTTCTGGAGATAA
Source organism: Phacochoerus africanus (assembly GCF_016906955.1). Classification (NCBI taxonomy): domain Eukaryota; kingdom Metazoa; phylum Chordata; class Mammalia; order Artiodactyla; family Suidae; genus Phacochoerus; species Phacochoerus africanus. The sequence continues at coordinate 24,556,047 of NC_062547.1, read as the reverse complement.
TAAACTTGAGATAATAAACCAGAGACCCAGATGGGTAATGTTTGTCTAAGAGCTTCTAGTGAGATGCCGGTGGTGGTACCTAGTCTTTGCCTGAAACTCAATTGACGAGTTTCATACAACATTTTATCTAATTAGACACTCATTCACCTCACATATATACATACATATACACATGACTGAGCCCATTATTATTATTATTCCAGTTTTACTGATGAGAAAAGCGAGACTAAGTCATATCACTTGAAAACTTAGAGTGAATTTTTAAGACTAATGATTCATAGGAAGACAGACCTGAATTTGCATTCCTATTTTTTTTTGTCTTTTTGTTGTTGTTGTTGTTGTTGTTGTTGCTATTTCTTGGGCCGCTCCCTCGGCATATGGAGGTTCCCAGGCTAGGGGTTGAATCGGAGCTGTAGCCGCCAGCCTACACCAGAGCCACAGCAACTCGGGATCCGAGCCGCATCTGCGACCTACACCACAGCTCACGGCAATGCCGGATCATTAACCCACTGAGCAAGGGCAGGGACCAAACCCGCAACCTCATGGTTCCTAGTCGGATTCGTTAACCACTGCGCCACGATGGGAACTCCTGCATTCCTATTTCTATCACCAGATAATTATGCTCTTACGAGTGTATTACTTTACAAATATGATAATATATTTAACAAATAGGATTTCTGTGATAATAAGTGAAATACTGTATATATAATGAGGTAGAAGAGAATATGACAGTTTTTAATAAATGCTATTTATTTAAAATAATTTCATACTTCTCATTTGAATAAAACTGAGGAGCCTTTGAAATACGGATTTTTGAAGTTCTTGCTATTATTTTATTTAATTTGCGTAAGGATATCTTCATTTTTTTCCCTAGTTGCTTTAGCTAAATTACACATACTACTGCAGACTTACATTTTAAAAATATATCCAGAAGATAAGAGAACATGCTCTATAATTGACTAATATTTTAAACTGTATTAAACTTTATTGCAAATAAAGGAAAGCAACAATTGATAGTTTTAATTCATTCATGCTGTCAAAAACAACTATCATAATTTTGAAAATATTTGGCTTTACCAGGAAAGATCATAAAGTCTCAAGAAACACTTGGGAATTATAATTTTAAATAACTAAAATAATATCTGAATAAGATACTCCTAGTTTGGCTTAAATATGTGCAATCTATGTACATACATTTGTAGAGATACTTGAGAGTAAATATTTATTTTAATGAGTGTTTCTTCTTAAAATATTCTATTGGACTTGGAAAAGTTTTTATTGTTTTTGGTGACCTGGAGTTGTTGATTATGGAATATTTTCATTTCTTCGCCTTTAGAAGTACTTTAATATTTTTTTTGGCTGTGCCAATGGCATATGGAAATTCCCAGGCCAGGGATAGAACCTAGATCATAGCAGCGACCCAAGCCACTACAGTGGCTCTTAACCTACTGTACCACAAAGGAACTCCCACATACTTTATTTTTTGCTTTTTATACGGCCACAACCACAGCATATGGAAGTTCCCCAGGCTAGGAGTCGAATTGGATCTGCAGTTGCTGGCCTACACTACAGCCAGAGCAATGCCAGATCTGAGCTGGGTCAGTGACCTACAACACAGTTTAGAGCAATGTCAGATCCTTACCCCACTGAGTGAGGCCAGGGATCAAATCTGAACCCTCATGGATACTAACTAGTCAGGTTGTTAGCACTGAGCAACGATGGGAATTCCAATTATAAAACTCTTATGATGCATTATTAACTATACCCTCTTCATATACATACTCTATATAAATGTCAACATTCTCTAAATAAATTATATTTTATGCTTTTGTGTATATAAAAGCAGGCATTAATGTATTTCTAAGGGTGTAAAACAGACTGGCAAAATATAAGTAGTTAAATATTTTTGAATATTGTTAAGTAAATTGTACACGTAAGGTTTTTCCTGGTACTAAAATTATATTTGATTATATCTGTTTTATAGAAGAAAGAAAGAAAGGAAAGAAGTAAGGAAGGGACAGAGGAAGGGAAGAAGGGAGAAAGAAAGAAATATTTAGCTTACTTTGGAAGTGATTTCACCAGTTTCCAGAAAATAGCTAGAAGGGTTCAAGGTCATTTTAGAGATAAGGACAGAGATAATGCTTAGGTAAGTTATCCAAGTTCACATGCCTATTGTGAGGGCAGAGTCAAGATCAGTATCCAGATGGTCTAACGTTGCTCTACACTCCCTTTTATTACACCATGCGGCCTCTCAGTTTTACAAGTTCAAGATCTCAGAGGATTTCTAGTTGCTTGTTTGTTTTGTTTCTTTTTCAGTCACTATCATAGGATTTGAGGCCATGGAAACAGCTGCTACAGTGATGCTCCTTGCTTGCCAGTTCTCTGGAATGGCTGGCCATGTAAATGATGGTTGATTATCCTGTTGGCACAATTTTGTGCTTCTAACATCTCTGCCATATGGTTGTGCTTTCCCTTGGAAAATCTGACTAGTTTGTAAACTTTTTTCCTTAAGAGCAGAGACCATGACTCCTACTTCTTTAGACATTTATTTTGGGCTAAGTATAATACACACAAGAGCAAGAATTTATTAGCATAATGGGGATTCAGGCCCCTCCTCCCATCTTTCTGCATAGTTAGTATATATGGCCCTTCTATTAGATTTCTATTGCTGCTGCACCAAAATCTTAGTAGTTTAATGCAATGCAAATTTATTATTTTACAGTTCTAGAGATCAGAAATCTGAAATAGGCCAAGCTAACATGAAGGGATCAGCAGGGCTCCATTCATTTCTGGGAGCTCGAGGGAAGAATCTATGTTCTGCCTTTGCCAGGGTCTAGACTGCCATATTCCCTGGCCCTTACCTCTTCAAAGTCAGCAATGGTAGACTGGGCCTTTCTCAGCCACATCACTCCAGCATTCTGTTTCCATAATCCATTTTCTACTCTCACTCAGACTCTGTCTGCCTCTCTTACTTACAAAGGACTCTCATGATTACATCTAGCCCACTGGATAATTCAAGATACTCTCCTTATTTTAAGGTGAGCTGATTTGCAAACTTAACACCATCTGTAACCTTAATTCACTCTTGCCTTGTCACCAAACATATTCACAAGTTCTGGGGATCAGTGTGTGGATATCTTCAGGGGTTTGTTCTTCCTGTCAAAGTTTCTTTTTACCATCTGAAAGTTATTTCCATACCAACCTACACATTTTTATACATATTAATATATCTTGATGAAAAAAATGGAAGATGAAGATATATGCTACTTTAAAATATGTCTGACCTAGAAATAGAAATATGCACTCTATATCTGAACACTGCTTTATTCATTCAACAAACATCTTGATTTCTTATGATATACCACTAGCTATTCCAGGCGCTCTGAATAGAAGCAACAGAAATCCTTGAATTTATATTCTAGGGCTTGATGAAAGTCAACAAGCAATTATCAGAATAAATAGTACCTTTATGATCTGTAAGAAGGTCATGGATGCTCTAAAACTGGAGTGTAGGAAAAATGAACATATATGTCCATGTAAAAACTTGTACATGAATGTTCATGGCACATTGCTCACAATAGCCAATACATAGAAATGACCTAAATGTCTATCAAATGGTGAGTAAACAAAAGAAAAATATCCATACAATGGAATATTATTCACCAACCCAAAGTTACTGCTACATGCTACAATGTGATAAAACACAAGAACATTATTCTAGATAAAAGAAGTCACACACCAAATAATATGTATTTTATGATGCCACTGATATGAAATGTCCAAAAAGGCAAATCTGTACATATAGAAATAGATAAATCATTGCCTAAGGCTGTTTTAGGGACTAGGAAATGATGGTAAATGGACAGAGGGTTTCTTTAGGGAGTTATAGATATTTTTTAAAGTTATATTATGGTTACAGTTGCACAAGTCAGTAAATATGCTAAAAATAATTAAATTGTAAATTTAAAGCAGATACATTTTGTTGTTTTTAATTATGTCCCAATAAACCTGTTAATTAAAAAGTAAAATAAAAATATAGTAAGTAATAGTTATCTGGAGGATTGGCCGTGTTCATATGTAATTTTCTGTAAGGTATTCAGTTTGTCTCATTAGGAAGGATATATTTTATAGAAGACTGTGGAAGTGATCAAAGTGCAGATATCTAGAGGATATGACTTTCCACGTGAAATAAAAAACCTCTGAAATATCTCTGAGGCAGGTGAGTATGTGGGATGTTGCATAAATAGTACGGAAGCCAGTGTGACAGAAGCAGAATGAGTTAAGACAGAAGTAAGTTTTGGAGGTAAAGTGTGGACACAAAATAAGTGGAGCTCTGTAGGTCATTATAAGGAATCTGATTTAATATTCAGTGAAATGACAGAAAATAGAAGAATTTGGACATAGGCATGAGCTATGTTCACTTACATTTTAAGGTGATCTTCATAGCTGCTTTGCAGATAATTATTGCAAGAGGGCAAAGGTAGACACAGGAGAAACAGGGAGATCAAGGAAGAGATTCCTGCAGAAACCTGATTAAGAGAAGCTGATGGCTGGAGAGATAGGTTTATTCATTGTTAGAGGTGACCCTGAATATTTTTGTGTGTATGTGTGTATTTTAATGGTAAAAATAATTTCCTTTAGCTTTATAAAAATTACATGATATAATACTCTCTTCATCTAAGAAGCTGGATATAATTTTGACAGTCTCCTCTTGACCTGGGGCAACTTACTTACCTTGACTTGTTTTATTAACCATTTATTGTGGACACTTACAGAGTCATTGTAGTTATGAAGAAATAAAATAGACATGAAAACATAACATTTTATCAACCTTGATAAACTGTAATTTATTTTAGCCAGTAGACCAAACAAACAATGAATTACGTTCTCAGGACTGTCTGAAGGAAAAAAAATGAGTAAAAAAAAGACTTTTAGATCTTAAGTAGTGATTATCTAAATTCCAATATTAAAAAATAAAATAGCATTAGGTTTTTGCTTAAATGAATGATTCAAATTCATATCTTTAAATTCATTTTAAATTTTAAAATGACACATTTCATCATTTTCTATAGAATAAAATCTACAGCAGATTCATGTGTTAGGAAAATTCTAATTGCCTGTTAGAATTCTTTGAAAAGTAAAATAATTTTCAAACATTAAATGTACATATGATTTTTAATGAGCAACAGATTCCAGAGAGCCTATGAAAAATTTCTCCTTTGCATCATTATGTGAATATACTGAAAAAAGGATTTTCTTTCCTTATATGTGAGTTTTACCATTCTTAAATACCTTAAGTACCTCAAAATGAAATTGTTCAATCCTATAAATTGTTGTGTGCAAGACACTAACACACACATCATACTCCATTTTATATCTAACAATTGAGAAACCAAAAAGAAGAAAATATCCATGGAGGTATAAATCATTAATAATCTAGTATATAAGTATTACCTTCAATCTCAATTATTCAGTTTACTCACCATATAATATTTTCTATGATCTACTGGTAGCGGTTACTCAATAAATATTTGTCCAAATAAAATACTGAAGATAATTAAAATTTTAAATGCAAGTAAGATTTGTCACTGTGGGCAGCAGGTTAAGTATGCGGCATTGCCTCTGAGTGGTGCAGGTTTGATCCCCAGCCTGGCACAGTGGGTTAAGGATCAGGTATTGGTATGTTGTATCTGCAGATCAGACTCAATCCCTGGTCCAGGAACTTCCATATGCCATGGATGCAGAAAACCAAACCAAACCAAACAAAACAAAAAACAATTAACTCTGCGACCATTATCTGAAGATGTGCCTTCTGTATAAGAAACAAATCATGATTAATAACAGCATATCATAGCTTTTCAAAAAAATGTTTAAATCTTCTTGGTCAAAAAAAATCTTTGTTTAATTTGATCAAATTTGTAAATTTATTTTCAGTTTTTCTCAGTAGTACAGTATTGTTTTAATTTAAGTATAGCTATTTTGTGATAACATTTTTATTCAGAGTTAAATTTTAATCTAACAGGCTAGTGTAATATTTGATAGCTTATACAAAGGAAGTAAATAGAGAAAAAAAAATCTCAGGATGATTTTCTAATTACAACAGGGCCTCGTATTTGGATCTAGTAACCACTTCCACATAAGGTAACTTATGTTACCTTTGAGATGGCTTTGAGATGAATCTGTTTACCAGGAATATTAGTTTATAAGTTCCCTTGTGATACAGCACGTTAAGGATCCAGCACTGTCACAGCAGCAGCATGGGTCACTATAGTGGCTTAGGTTCAATTCCTGGCCCAGGATATCACACATGCTTCAAGCATAGCCAAAAAAATATATATATAATAAAAGTAAAAGACTACTTGTCTATATTAAATTGTATCATACAAAGGAGTATGAGTTTATAGCAAAACATAATTTTCCTGATCTCTCTTTCATTTTATAGTGTGACTGGATGTGTAGTACTGACTGTACAACCAGCTAATTGAACACTATATTAGAAAATGTGTAAATATAAACTTGTAAAACTATTTGGAAAGATAAATCCATTGTTTTTTCCCAAGTTGTGGAGAAGCCTTAGCTATGGTACTAGTGGTTTCAGTTTTCTGTTAAATTGCTACTTTACAGTTACAAAAAGCTATGGAAACATCTGATGGCAGTATTCCTCCAAATAAGTCATAAAACCCAACGCAATCAGGAGGAGAAGCCAGTTTCACAGTCTAGCGTCAAAAAAAAACAAAAACAAAACTAGAGATCCAGATTACCATCATAAAAAGCCAATTCATAAGGAAGTGTTTTGCATTAAGTACTAAAGCACTGTGCACCCAGAACAGAGTAAAATATCTTGCTTAACCACAAACTGGATTTATTAATCAGTTATGTAGAGAGCTGCAACAAATGTGCCAACATTTCAGTAATTTAACACAAGAGAAACCTGTTTTTTCACTCATACAGCCAAAAGGTAGGATGTGCTCATTCTGTTCAACCTCCTTGGCACCTCATTATAAATGATGTATTAAAGGAACTTGCATCTTTTTTTCTCCTGGCTCCATTATTCTCTTGAGTCTTAATCAAGAAGGAAATTAAAAAATACATCAAGACAAATGATAATGAAGACACATCCACTCAAAATCTATGGGATGCTGCAAAAGTAGTGCTAAGAGGGAAATTCATAGCAATACAGGCCTTCCTCAAAAAAGAAGAAAAATCTCAAAGCGACAAGTTAACCCACCACCTAAGTGAATTAGATAAGGAAGAACAACAAAAACCTAAAGTCAGCAGAAGGAAGGAAATGATAAAGATCAAAGAGGAATTCAGTAAAATAGAGATTAAAAAAAAACAATGGAAGAAATAAATAAAACCAAGAGCTGGTTCTTTGAAAAGGTAAACAAAATTGACAAACCTCTGGGTAGACTCACTAAGAAGAAGACAGAAAAAACCTAAATAAAATCAGAAATGAAAAAGGAGACATCACAATGGATACTACAGAAGTACAAAACAAACAAACAAACAAACAAACAAAAACCATGAGCAAATACTATGAACAATTGTATGGCAACAAATTTGACAACATAGATGAAATGTACAACTTTTTAGAGACTTACAGCCTGCCAAAACTGAATCAAGAAGAAACAGACCAACTGAACAGACCAATCACTAGAGATGAAATTCAATCTCTCATAAAAACACTCCCTACAAATAAAAGTCCAGGACCGGGTGGCTTCACATGTGAATTCTACCAAACATACAAAAAGAAACTTATACCCATCCTCCTTAAACTTTTTCAAAAGGTTGAAGAAGAAGGAACACTCCCAAAGACATTCTATGATGCCACCATCACCCATATTTCAAAACCAGACAAAGATATCACCAAAAAAGAAAACCATAGGCCAATATCTTTGATGAATATTTACACAAAAATTCTCAACAAAATTTTAGCCAACCACATCCAACAACATATAAAAAAGATCATACAGCTCGACCAGGTGGGATTCATGCCAGGTTCACAAGGATGGTTCAACACACGCAAATCAATCAACGTCATACACCACATTAACAAAAGAAAAGTCAAAAACCACATGATCATCTCAATAGATGCAGAAAAAGCATTTGACAAAGTCCAACATCCATTCATGATCAAGACCCTTGCCAAAGTGGGTATAGAGGGAACATTTCTGAATATAATCAAAGCCATTCATGATAAACCCACAGCAAATATAACACTCAATGGAGCAAAGTTGAAAGCCTTCCCACTAAAATCTAGAACAAGACAAGTATGTCCACTCCCACTACTGTTATTCAACGTAGTACTGGAAGTCCTAGCCACAGCAATCAGACAAACAAAAAAAGAAATAAAAGGCATCCAAATAGGAAGAGAAGAGGTAAAACTGTCAATGTATGCAGATGACAGGATACTATATATAGAAAACCCTAAGAACTCAACCCAGAAACTACTTGAACTGATCAACAAATTCAGCAAAGTAGCAGGATATAAGATTAACATTGAGAAATAAGTCACATTTCTGTATACTAACAATGAAATATTAGAAAAGGAATTCAAAAATATAATATCTTTTAAAAATCACACCCCCAAAAATCAAATACCTGGGAATACACCTGACCAAGAAGGTAAAGGACTTATATGCTGAAAACTATAAAACATTAATCAAGGAAATTAAAGAAGATGTAAAGAAATGGAAAGATACTCCATGCTCCTGGGTTCAAAAAATTAATATTGTAAAAATGGGTATACTACCCAAAGCAATCTACAGATTCAATGCAATCCCTATCAAAGTACCCATGACATTTTTCACAGAAGTAGAACAAACAAAAGAATTGCCAAAGCAGTTCTGAGGAACAAAAACCAAGCAAGAGGCATCACTCTCCCAGACTTCAGGCAATATTACAAAGCCACAGTAATCAAGACAGTGAGGTACTGGTACAAAAACAGATATATAGACCATTGGAACAGAATAGAGAACCCAGACACCTATGGCCAATTAATCTTTGACAAAGGAGGCAAGAACATAAAATGGGAAAAGACAGTCTTTTCAGCAAGTATTGCTGGGAAACCTGGACAGCTTCATGCAAATCAATGAAACTAGAACATGCCCTCACACCATACACCCAAATAAACTCAAAATGGCTTAAAGACTTAAATATAAGACAAGACAATATCAAACTCCTGGAAGAGAACATAGGCAAAGCATTCTCTGACATCAACCTTATGAATATTTTCACAGATCAGTCTCCCAAAGCAACAGAAATAAGAGCAAAAGTAAACCAATGGGACCTAATCAAACTGACAAGGTTTTGCACAGCAAAGGAAACCAAAAAGAAAACAAGAAGACAAGTTAACAGAATGGAAGAAAATAGTTCCAAATGATGTGACTGACAAGGGCTTCATCTCTAGAATACACGAGCAACTTAAAAACTCAACAGCAAATAAGCCAACAACCCAATGAAAAAATGGGCAAAAGACCTGAATAGACATTTCTCTAAGGAAGATATACAGATGGCCAACAAGCACATGAAAAAATGTTCAACATCCCTGATTATTAGAGAAATGCAAATCAAAGCCACCCTGAGGTACCACCTCACACCAGTCAGAATGGCCATCATTAATAAGTCCACGAATCACAAATGTTAGAGAGGGTGTGGAGAAAAGGGAACCCTCCTGCACTGTTTGTGGTAATGTAAGCTGGTACAATCACTATGGAGATCAATATGGAGATACCTTAGAAATCTATACATAGAACTACCATATGACCCTGCAATCCCACTCTTGGGCATATATATGGACTAAAGTTTCCTTAAAAAAGACACATGCACCCACATGTTCACTGCAGCTCTATTCACAATAGCCAAGACATAGAAACAACCCAAATTTCCATCAACAGACAATTGGATTAGGAAGAGGTAGTATACATACACAATGGAATACTACTCAGCCATAAAAAAAGAATGAAATAATGCCATTTGCAGCAACATGGATGGAACTAGAGACTCTCATAGTGAGTGAAGTAAGTCAGAAAGAGAAAGACAAATACCATATGATATCACTCATATCTGGAATCTAATATATGGCACAAATGGACCTTTCCACAGAATAGAAAATCTTGGACTTGGAGAATAGACTTATGGTTGCCAAGCGGGAGGGGGGAGGGAGTGGGGTCATTGGGGAGCTTGGGTTAATAGATACAAACTATTGCCTTTGGGATGGATTAGTTAATAGATACAAACTATTTCCTACTGTGTAGCACTTAGAACTATGTCTGGTCACTTACGATGGAGTATGATAATGTGCAAAAATAGCATTTGTACATGTATGTGTAACTGGGTCACCATTCTGTACAGTAGAAAAAAAGTATTGGGTAAATAACTATTAAAAAATAAAAATTAAAAAATAAAGTAAAAAACAATTCTCTTGAATCTTGCAGTCCTTTGCTGTATTGTCTGTATTCAGATAGCCAATGAGAAAGAGAAAAGTGTAAAGGATCTCAATAATTTTTTTAGAAACTTGGTCTGATAATGACATACATCATTTCTGTGTGCATTCCAGTGATGACAGCTCAGTCACCAGGACTCTTATAACTACAAAGGAGGCTTGGAAATTATGTCTGGCACTGAGTCCAGTATCAAATACTTTTTGAGCTTATCAGTGTCTTTACCACAGTGTTTAAATTTCTAGAGTGAAAAAAAGGCAGTAAACAAGCTGTGAATTAAGGACTATATAAGATGAAAATGTTCAAGAAAACTACTATTTTAATAAAGTCAGCTGTAACTCCAAGTACACTGTCATTCATTACAGTCCATTACATCCAATTATAGTCCACAGTGCCATCAATAGTAGGATCAGGTAGCTGGGTTGTATATCCAAAATTCCTCTCTACCCCTTATATTTCCTTTCCATTACCTACTAATTCTAACACCTTCTGAAATTACAACTCTCCCTCAAAATACTTTAAAGAACTATCTCAATAAGAACAATACTTTATATTTTAATTCCCTATTGCATATTTGAGAATAGGATGGAGTACTTGCAGAAGACTTTAACCAATGGAAGAGCTGGGGATCAAAATAGAAAAATAATCCCAGAGTTAGTATGTATAGGGTGTGTTTTAATGGTCTTTATATTAAATGTTTTGCTTTTTTGCCCAGCTTCTCATCTTTTCTTTCAGTTTCACCATTTTAATTTCATATATCATCCAGCTCTGTTATTAGATGTAGGCACATTTAGAACTGCAGTGTTTTCTGTTTAATTGACTCATTTATCATGATAAAACGTCCCTCTTTACCATCTGCAATTGTTATTATTCTGAAGTGTACTTTAATATTAATACAGATACTCCAGTTTTATTTTTTAATTAGTGTTTGCAGAGTATATGCTTTCTAACTTTACCCTTACCCTTCATGTATATTTTTATTTAAAGTATTTTATAGACAGCATATAGGTAGATTGCACTTTGTTTTCACTATGCTTTTGGTTTAAGTTTCCTACTTTAAACCAAAGTTAAGTTGTTTATTTAATTATAGTATATGATCTATTTCTTCTTTTCTGCATTATTTGCTTTAAATTTTATTTTGTGCCATTAATTCATTTTTTTTTTCTTACTCACTTCTGGGACTCCAATTACATATATTTTAGTCCCACTGATACAGCTTACAGATCACTGATACTCAGTTTAATTTTTCAGTCTTTGCTCTTCATTTTAAATGATTTCTATTGTTATGTATTCAGGTTCACTAATCTTTTCTTGTGCTGTTTCTAATCAGTTGTTAATCTCAGTTGGCATATTTTTATTTTAAATATTCTATTTTTCATCTCTCAATATTTATTAAATAAATTCCATTTAGCTCATTCTCATGTTCACATTTTCTTTGAACTTTTGGAATGTGTTTAATGTATGTATAATGTTAGCAGCCATTTTTGCTAGTTCCATATTACTAGTTGTAACTTGACTGATACCAGAATTGTGTAAGTTTTTAATGTCATCTTATAGCTCTTCTATGATTATTCTTTCTTGGTGTTTTTTCATATCCAGCTTTTATGCTTTCTGACACATGTGTCTATTGATTTTCAAAGACTCCTTTCTGAAATATTTTACCTGGCTTGTTCTCCCTGACCTATCTCTATCTCCTTATCTCAGTGACACTGCTGGTTTTTGCTGGGCTTTCCCATGTGTTGCTGAAGTTGTAAAATGCTTCTAAGCAGTAAACCAAATAAAAAGTTCACTTTGTTCGTTGCTTTTCCCTTAGGGGTTATTTTTCCTGTAGTTCCTGTTATCTAATGTCCAAAAATAGTTTTATGTATTTTTCCAGTTTTCTATTTGCTAAAGCAGGAGTATATTTATCATTATAAGAATCTTTTATTGAATGGAAATGGAAATCTCCCCATTTTATTATTTTTACTTTATAGTGCTGCACCTGTGGCAAATGGAAATTCCTGGGCTAGGGTTTGAACCAGAGATGCAGCTGCCAGCCTACATCACAGACACCGCAATGGATGATCTGAGCTGCATCTGTGATATACACCACAATTCAAGGCAACACTGGATCCTTAAGCCACTGAACAAGGGCAGGGATTGAACCCACATTCTCATTGATAATAGTTGAGTTTGTAACCTGCTAAGCCACATGAGAACTCCCTCCTGATTTTATTTTAAATGAAAACAATTAGTAGGATGAAATTGATATCCACTTTACCAATATTTTTCTAATTCATATATACATATCCATGTATTTATTAAAACAAATAATATATAATATACTTAAAATGTTATAGATATATAATGAAGCAAACTATTCTGAATGAATTGTCAAATGTCTTTAGTTCTAATCCTGTTTCTAGTACTAAATATTGCCTAGATTTTTTTTTTAACTGTCCACTTGGTGGGGTGGGGGGGTGGGGGCAGATGCACAATGTGGAGCTGTGGGTTGAGTTTAGTCCTGTACAATCCGGGATACAGCCTCTCAGATTTCTCTGAGGAACTGCTCTGAAGATGGAGGGGAAGATCCAGTATGTATATGAGTTTGGGCTAGTAAATCACATGAAGACAAGATATCAATGTTTGCTGCCATACAAGAGGATCAAGTATCTCAGTTAATGGTTTTAGAGCTTTTCTATATCTGGGAAGTCTTCGCTGGAAATTAAAAGGAAGGCCTAAAAAAGAATAAGTCTACATGACTCATTGACCCACCCAGACCCAGACCCAGACCTTCAATCTCTACTTTATCAGACCTCCACGGGTGAACAAACCAACCCCATGAAGTGGTTGGCTTCCCAAGGACAGAGAGCCCCAAGGAGAAAGTTAAATTTTATATCTTGATCTCAACCACCATCCCAGACCTACAGAACTCAGCAAATGACCCCCTGCCTATAAAATCTGATTCTCTCCCAATGGCAGGGGGCTCTGAGTTCCTCTTGCTCTGTGCTCCCGACCACTCTGCTGGTCAATAAATCTTGCTTGAGACCCCACTTCTCTGGTCAACTGTTTTTCTTTCCCTGGCATGCTAACATTTTGGTGCCAAAACTCAGGAGGTTTACCTAGCTCTTCCTTTCCAATTTCCAGGCTTCCATGAATGCTTCAAGGCTTGGAGGGACAGCTGAAGACACCACCAGCCAGAGCTACTCTCTGGGGTGTTATGAATGTCCCTCCAGGCTCTAGGGGCAAGTAGTTTTAGCCCAAAAGGGTGGAAGCCTCCTCTGTTCCTAAACTTTTTTCCTACTTTCTATCTCCTAAGCCTAAGAGAATTTCAGTGAACAGAATGAGACTATTGGAACAGCTGAAGACTCAGGCCAGGGCTACTCCACGGTGAGCTCTGAAGATTTCTCTAGCTCTCTCTCCCATTAACTACCACTCAGAAGAGTGAAAGTCTCCTTCTCTTCCTTGTGACCATAGAGTTCTGAGATCTGAAGCGCCCTCTGAAGATTCCTGACAAACTGCACCCCCACTGGCCTCTATTTCAAGATGAGTGGAAGGTGAATAAATACCTCCCCTACTCTCTTCCCAAACTTGGTCTATTGCATTGCCCATTTTTCATTTCCTCATTAAAATCTGGACATCCAGTCAGCCGGGTTTCCATCTGGTCACAGGGACCAGGTGATCCCCCTTCTCAGAGAAGACATTTCCTGATTAGGGGCAAGCCTCATTCAGATCCTAGACGTCACAGAGGGGTGCCTCTCTGAATGTCTTGGTGGTCTATCTCATTCAGATCCTAGGCCCTCTCAGGAGGATGCCTCTTGGAGCACGTAGGTGGGTTTTTAGACTCCTTATTTCAAACTTCCACTCCCAAATTAATGCTATGGGTGCCTCCTCTTCTCGACCTCCATGAAACACACCTTTAGGGTGTCTTCTCTGCAACCTTTCAACTCTGGGACTCTGCCCAGATATTAACCCCAAGCATCTCATTTTTCTTATGTAATGTGACCTGGCCACAATATAAATTAGATAACAGGAGCCAATGGCCTGAGAATGGCCAATTTGATTTCCAAATTCAACGTGATCTTGAGAATTTTCTCCAATGCAATGGGAAATGGTCAGAGGTTCCTGACGTTCAAGCTTTTATCTATTTAAGATCTTGACCCTCTCTTTGCTCCAACTGTAATCATACCAGGTTCTTCTGTTAAATGAATGCCCTCCTCCCGCTTCACCTCTCCCTAGGCAGAAACTAAACTTCCTCCCCCTTATCTTTCCTCTATCTCTGACTTTGATCCTATCAATGCCTCAGCCTCCCCCTTCAATCCCTCATAACCATAATCCTCCTCCTCCCCCTCCCGCCATTTCTGTGCTTCCAATTCCTACAGCCCCTACACCTTCTTCTCCCACTCCCGCAATTATTCTTCCTCCTCCTCCTTCCTGCCCCCAGAATCTTAATTCCCCTCCCATGCAGCCCCCTCCCATAGTAACAACCCCTTTTATCCCCCCCCACCCCGCAGTGAGATCTCAATCAGCAATAATTCCTGAGGCCCCAATCCTTCCTTTAAGAGAGGTTGAAGAAACTGAAGGAATAGTAAGTGTTCATGTGCCTTTTTCTTTGGTAGATTTATCCCAAATAGAAAAATACTTAGGTTCCTTCACCTCAGACCCAACTACTTACACAAAAGAGTTCTAATTTCTTATTCAGTCCTGTGATTTAACTCGGCATGATATTTATGTTATCTGTAGCTCTACTCTCTCCACCAAAGGGAACAAATTTGGCTGGCAGCCCAAGCTCATGCAGACACCTTACATACTCAAGATCCCACTAACACACTTGCACACTTTTTAACACCAATTTTTGCCACTCATTCCTAGTTATTCCCACATGTCCAACCCCTATGATAGGTGCCCACAGAACTGTGCCCACAGAACAAACTGTGCCCACTAATGATCCTGTTGGAACTCTAGCTGTTCCTCATGTGGACCCTAATTGTAACTATCAGGTGGAATCCCCAGGAAGATGCAAGAGAGGCCACCTTATCTCTTGCCTAATGTAAGGAATGAAGAAGTCCTCATTAAAAATAGTTAATTATGATAAAATTAGAGAAATAATAGAAGAACTCCAAAAAAAATCCAACACTTTTATGTCCAGGCTTACAGAGACTATTCTTAAGTATACTACCCCAAATCTAGACAGTGAAGAAGGAAAAAAAAATATCTCTATATGCATTTCATTTCCCAATCAGCACCAGATAGAAAGAAAAAAAATTACAAAAACTAGAGGATGGTCCTCTGACCCCACAAAGTGACCTCATTAAAGCTGCCTTTAAGGTTTTTAACAATAGAGAAGAAGAACAAAAGGCTCAAAAACTAAAGGAGCCCATGACAAATAATAGGGAAATCAAAAACAAGACCATGGACCTCCCCGCTACTGTCTCCCAAGGCATGTAAACTTAGAGAACAGCTTCCCCTCCAGGGGCCTGTTTCTAACATGGCTTGGAGGGGCATTGGGCAAATAAATGCCCTAACCCCAAACCTCCTTCAGGCCGTTGTCCTAAATACAGTCAAACTGGACATTGGCAGGGAAACTGTGGGAAGCCAGGGCACCCCACTGTCCCCCCCACAAAACCCACCTTGGAGACCAATGACATGCACTACCTGTTGGGCCAGGCCATGGAAGAGTGATGGTGCCCAAGGCCACCACGCCTCCACCTTCCCACCACCACTCTGGAGCCTCTGGTATCTATGCAGTAGCAGGTAAGACTGTTTCATGCTTACTGGACATGGGAGCATCATACTCAGCATTACCTAGTTTCCAGGGTACATCCCCCCACTTTTATAGCAGGGTTAAATGGGTTGCCCACTACATCCCAAAAGACCAGAGACCTTTAGTTTGCACACTTTTTAACACCAGTTTTTGCCGCTCAGCCACTCATTCCTACTTATTCCCACATGTCCAACCCCTACAATAGGTTCCAAGTTCCAAGCACATATTCAATTTCCTACACAACCAAACACAAAGTTCCTACCCTTGTGCCAGCCAGATTTGGGGCCCACTCTTCCCAGTCCTTCCCACCTCCCCTCTGATGTAAATCCCATTGATTGGAATATCACTATGCCAAGGTATTTCCATTCTCATTAGACTAAAGGATCCTACTAAATTTCCTAATCAACCTCAATATCCTATTATCCCAGAAGCTCAGAGGGGACTAAAGCCTATAATTCAATGCCTCCTTATGGCCAACGTCCTCAAATACTCATTCTCCATTCAACACTCCTATCCTTCCTGTAAAAAAACAGATCGATCCTTCTGATTAGTTCAGGATCTTCACCTCATCACACAGGCAATTCTTTCCATTCACCCATTGGTCCCAAATCTCTCCTGTGTCATATACCTCCTAACACTTCTCATTTCTCGGTTCTTTGACATAAAAGAAACCTTTTTTACAATCCCTCTAGACCCTGCATTCCAGGACTTATTTGCTTTCACATTGACTGACCCCACCACTCTTTCAGCCTCTCAGTTAACCTGGATGGTCCTTCCTCAGGGTTTTAGAGACAGCCCACATTTCTTTGGCTAAGACTTAGCCACAAATATTAACCGCTCAGGATACCTGAGGACCAACTTGTCCACTGATGAACCAGACCCAGTGGCCATTACTGGGACCCTTTAGTTCCCGGTTTCCTCCTGATGGGGACAATTGGCCAGAGTGCCCCAACCAGCTAAGGGACAAGAGACTTTGTTGACGTTTTCCCCTCCCCTCTCCCTTTTCTCTTTTCAAACTCAAGCTGTCCTCTTTTCCTCCTCTTGAAACCTGTGAAGATCCAAGACATTTCCATTTACTCTTTTTTGCATAAACAATTTTTAAAAAGCAAGCTTGAGAAAATTCTCTTCAGAATTCTGACCTTGAGGGAGTAAGTCCTGGGAGAACTTTTCTCACCCTGTGCCTTGAGACCTGGCTCTGAGGAACACCTATCTTATCTAGACCACCTCTAATTCCTGAGACTGAAGGAAAAAAAGGGGGGGGGGAGGGAAAGATGCTTTTCAAACCTATTTATAAACTAGTGAGTTTTATTTGCAACATCTGACTCATGACTAAGCTTAGAAAATGAAGCTATGGGATCTCTGTCTATGGGTTTGTATGTGCATCATATATGTCAATTTGGGGATGGTATTATCAAAGTTTAAATGTAAATGAGCCCTACTTAATTGGCTTAAAGGAAATTAAGTGCATATATAAATTGTCAAAATATGAAAGGGAATTAACTTGTCAGAATTAATTTTAGGTTCTCAAGAACTGGGAAGTATTCAGTATTAAATTAATATCTTGCATTAAAGTTAGTTTGTTAATTGGATTAATATAGACATGACTTTAGAGTTATAAACATTAGGTATAACATCTTACTGTATCTAGCTTTAATAGAAGTCAAATGAGATATTGAGACATCAATTACTAAACAAAACCTAAAGGTATTTAGGACTATTAATCAAATTATTGGTGACATGTTTTTCTCTATAAGAAAAACATGTTTGTTTGTTTTTCATAAAAGACAGTCCATGATTGCTTTAGAAAATTAGGATTTGTGTGTTTTCAATAAAGAAAGAATGAGGAATGGAACTGCATTTTATTAAGGGAAAAGAAAGCAAGTTTGTCTTGTAGCTTGTTGCTGTGGATGGAAAAATAAGGGACAGACTAGTATGGATACAGAAAGTGATGGAAATTTTGTGGGAAGTGGACACAGAGAAAATAATTTTGTGCATAGTTGGGACTAAGTTCAGAATAAATTTAATGAATACATTAATTTTAAAAGCAAGCTGGTACAAAACTTGAATTTAGCTTTTCTCTCCTTGCTAAGAGCACAGAGTCTTCTTGGAATGCTACTTTTGTCAACAGATTATGTGAAGTCCTTTGTATTTAAGAGATCTGTATTTGCTTTTGAGATCTTTGTAACTTTGGGAAAAGTATTATCCACAGTGACCTATAATTCTGTCTGAATGTTTTTAATGAACTTTCTATCAAATTCTAATTTAAGTTTTTTTTTTTTTTTTTTTTTTTTTTTTTTTTTTTACTTCAGCGAACTTTGGGATGATTTAGAGGCATCCCAGAGGTGGGGGAGAAGGAGAGTTAAATTAACTAGGAAAATACATGGAGAGCATTATCAAATGAGTGGTAAGCCTCCTCAGATTATATAGTATGCTGTCTCAACTATAACCAAGTTTCCTTGTCAACTGTTTTGTAATCAGATCTTAAATGTGCCTTCTTAAGTCTTTCGTCACTATAGGCAGTTAATGGCTCTACTCTGAGGCCTTTGCAAAAAAATCCTTTCTCCTTAAGGGCTTTTTGGAAAATACAAGTTTCCTGATTTTCAGATCATAATGCTGAACTAGATTCTTATACTGGACTGGTTTGTAGAGAGGACTACTGACAAAATCACATGGAGGAAAAACTATACCAGGATGAGAAGAAGACATCAGAAGTAGATAGCTGGCCCAAGATCCTGGACCTGACTCAAAACCATCCAATCACAGACAAATGGGTCAACTCTATTCTGGCCTTACAGACGTACAGATACCACCAATTCCTTCCACCTCCCCCCACCCCCTAAGTGATGCCTCTGTTCAGCAGGAAGAAGCTACAGAAGAAGAGACCTTCGCCCCTTTTCCTGTTAAAAACAGAGATGACTCTGCTGATGCCACAGCAATGCCAGATCCAAGCTGCGTCTGTGACCCACACCATAGCTCCCAGCAATGCTGGATCCTTAGCCCACTGAGTGAAGCGAGGGATCGAACCCACAACCTCATGGTTCCAGTTGGATTCGTTTCTGCTGCGCCACAACGGGAACTCCAACACCAAGTACTTTGGTTCCTTGCTGACGTGCCCCAGCCTGAGAGAAGATTGTAAGACTGGACTCTGGAGAATTCAAAAGCAGTCATGAGATTGATATGGTCAGGGGAATGTGGGCACAGCTGCTATGTGCTATTTCTGGAAAGGAGACTTAAGAGGAGCAGGTGTCCATGATGTGTTTTCCCTTCTCCATGAAAAAGAGGCTTTGTTAGAATAGGATCACAAGTAGAGGTGATGAGGAAGTGAAATGTAGCTACCTCCAGATGAGTATGTAATTCAAAGAAGAAATAAGCTTTAGTTATTTTAAGCCACTCATATTTTGTGGCCATTAGTTGCTGCAATATAATCTAGCCTCTCTTATCTGATACATCATGCAAATTTCATCAACCTAATAAATTCTTTAATCTGATTCATCAATTGTAAATTTTAAATTCTCTCTACAGTATATCACATGAAGTATTTTGATAATTTAGTTCATTTATAGATTCAATAACAATTGCTAAGTATAGATATTGCATAAATAGGAAGAACTCATCCTCAGCCATATTTGGTTTTCAATTTTAGTGTTTTAATCTATGCCATTAACTTTATGAGAAAATAAGTTTAATTTAAAAAGACCTTGCAGTTTAATGGGCTATAATTTCCACCTAGTATATGCCTTAAATTTTTAAAGCAATCTTTTCTTTCAAAAATTTCCTCCAAATACCTATCGGTATTCAACCATAAAACACATTGAATGATTAGGTATTCATTATACACTTTTTATTTCTCTATCTTATGTATTGAAAAATTCTGTGCCTCTTCAAAAACTGTAAACTGTTTTTAAAAAGATTGTTCTGCTCTTTGATGTTTATTTTCTGGCTGTAAAGATTTGGCAATCTTACATTGCAAAATAAATTCAAATTTGATTATTCCCTTAAAAGCTATAAAATTTATCTTAACCCTCCAGCACATTTTGTAACCCCTACAAACCATTTTGCCTCCCTTTTTAGAAGGAGTTTTTCTTATACATTTAATCCCAATCTCTCTTTTGAGAGACGATTGTTCTAGAAAAATTACTGTATTCCAAACAGTCACATTTTCTAGCTATAATAAAAAGATTCCCTAAAGAAATAGAAAGCACTGACATGACTTTCTGACAAGAAAGATAAGTACAAAGTGTTGGTCAGATTTATTTCATTGTCCCAGTTCCTTATTTTGATCTCCAATATATTTTTTTTTTGTCTTTTGTTGTTATTATTGTTGTTGTTGTTGTTGTTGTTGTTGCTATTTCTTGGGCCGCTCCCGCAGCATATGGAGGTTCCCAGGCTAGGGGTTGAATCAGAGCTGTAGCCACCGGCCTACGCCAGAGCCATAGCAACGCGGGATCCGAGCCGCGTCTGCAACCTACACCACAGCTCACGGCAACGCTGGATCGTTAACCCACTGAGCAAGGGCAGGGACCGAACCTGCAACCTCATGGTTCCTAGTCGGATTCGTTAACCACTGCGCCACGACGGGAACTCCTATTTTTTTTTTTTTCTTTATTGTATCATAGATAGGTCAGTTCTTGACTCATCATGTAGCCTTCAAGAAAGAGAAGATTTTCCATTCTGTGTTCAAATCCACTCAAGGTTTATTTAGGGCATTCTCTTGTGTTGTATTTAATCATACCTTTTTTTTTTTTTATAATAAAAGGGCTTGTGCTGAAACTGCGCTGTGAACAGAACATAAGAGAAACATTTGACAAGCTATGTTCTTTGGGTGGTGAACGGAAATTTGGCACTTGCTATCAGCTTCTATATGGAGAAAAACATGAGCTACTGCAGCTGCCAACCTGCAGCACCCCCTGAGTGGAGCTCAGGGTGGAGACCAGGAGTGAGGCACTCTGTGCTCTGGGGAAACTGGAAGAGCAGATCTTCAGATGGATATTTTTAGGAGATTTTATGAGCCCACTTCTTGCATCTTCTCCTATCTAGAAAAACACTCAAATCCTTCAACAATGATTGATGTCTGTGACTAGCAGTAACCTTCACGAGCCCAGCAGCAAACATTGTATGATGTGTGTATGGCTGCATGCACCTCCCCCTTCACCTTTGTCACTTATATCTTGCTATTTCTCCTTTCCTCTTTGGGGCGATACTTCAGAGCTGTCTGAAATACTGCCGTCTGGGCTGTAGTTTAGTGCACAGAACAAAAGATGTCATGGTCATGAGTCAATGCAGCCCAAGGGTGGGCTGGTAAGCCCTGAGGGCACTCCAAAAGATACTGGCTCACAGCTGAGGTACATATCAAAGGAGTTATTCCAGTAAGCCCAGACCTTTGCATCTTCCCATAGAAACTGGTTTCCTGTAAATCTTTTTCTGTAAATCTGGTTACTGGTAAACCTTTTGTTCCTACTACCTTCCCTTTTTTGTGAAAACTAATATTTTCTGTGCCTTGCCCCCCCTGCCTAGGTTTCTCAGTGCTACCTGAGATGCTCTCTCTTGAACTTAAGTCCTAAGTTTACCCCAAATAAAACTTAACTCTCAACTTTCAGGTTATGCTTTTTTTTAAGTCAACACAGTATCACACAGCCTCTAACAGACATACTTTAAGGCATCTTGGAGGTTCTCCAAATAGGAGATACAGCATGCAGTATTTTCTGAAATAATTTGACCATGGTGTCATTTTATTAAAAGAATAACTTTCAGAATGTCACTCCCTGTATCTTATCTTACAAAAGAAGGACTAGATCGATGGTGTGGTGTTTCTAAAAGAAGACAGTACTTGTTTACCATTGAACAAGAAGAGGATCTTTCTCACTTGAGAAAAACATCCTCTTTTAACAGAGATTGTTTTTTTTAGGAATGAAGTGTGATTGGACTTGACATTTGAAGGACCGGTAAGATTTATATAATATTCTCTATCTGAACTCTAAACATTGCTCACAAGCTGTATCATTGCAGATTGCTCTGAATTAAACTAATTATTTCATCCATTCTTGTCATACAATGAAAAAGAAATACCCTACTTTCTTCAAAAAGTGTTTACCTGATAGAGTGGTGTTTACTTGATTTCACAAAAAAAGAGTTAAATCTTTGTTTAAAAACCTGCCATCACAAGAGAGTCTGTCTTTTCAGTGACCAAATGTAGTTTTCGTTCTATATGCAAAGTTGGCATCTAGTATTTTCCTTTTATTATTCACATCAGATAAACAAAAATTGCATCAGTTTATAACTTCTGCCTAAAATATCTCTGGCTTATGGAGCAATTGAGATAAATGAGTTTTATTCTCTCTCTTCCCAGCCTGGTGGGTGGACATTTATATTGTTCTTCCTTTCAGATGCAGTTCATTACAGAGTCACCCCCAAGTCAGAACAAAAACAAAAAGTTTTTCTGACTCTTTCTTTTATCCTTTCCTTGGTTTATGTTATAAGCCAATGTAATAATACTGATTTTAACTTTGGGAATTGAAGGTGTCTGATATAAAATATTTATTTGTTCTCTTTTCTTGCCTTGACAAAGCCAACTTTTAATGGCTTTCTGGAAAGAAAATGCAATATCAAAGCCCTTGTGCATTTCCCAAAGTCATTTTTATTCTGGCATTTCTGGGCATTTCCTAGATTGCCTATAGCAATCAAAATGAGTTTTGGGTTTTTTTTGGTTTTTTTTTGAGTTCTCTTTTGTAGTCATATCACTGTCTTCTCTACCTTTCCTGAAGCTGAGTATTTTGCTTTTTTTTTTTTTTTTTTGTCAAGCCAAAGAATATACGCAAAGGAATGCTACGCTTCCACTGGAGGAAGTCTAGCTCATTTTAGATTACATATTTTGACCTCTTGTCACCACCGACTATCCCTTCTGTACTTTGTTTGGCATTAAAAAAAAAAAAAAAAAGAAAAGAGGAGTTCCCGTTGTGGTGCAGCAGAAACAAATCTGACTAGGAAGCATAAGGTTGCGAGTTCGATCCCTGGCCTCGCTCAGTGGGTTAAGATCTGGCGTTGCCATAAGCTGTGGTATAGGTCACAGACATGGCTCAGATCTGTTGTTGCTGCGGCTGTGGTGTAGGCCGGCGGCTGTCTCTCTGATTTGACCCCTGGCCTGGGAACCTCCACGTGCTGGGGATGCAGCCCTAAATAAAGAAAAAATAAAAAATAAAAAAAGAGAGAGAAAAATGTAGCATAGACCGATTCCTAGTTTAAACTAGCCATAAGCTATTAACTAGTGAAAATTTTGGAAAAAGAATAGTGAGCAGTCATCCTTCCCTCGCTCCATGCCTGAGTAGGTACATTTTCATCTTTTCCAGGATGTGTCAAAAGATCCCCAAGATGTGTATTCCATTTTTAAAATGTTTACTTTTCTTTTACTGATTTTTCCTAATATTTCCTTTGTATCAAATAATAGAAACTTGCAGAAAGTTTCTTTTCTGTTATATGCCACACAATGAACTAGTCATTTTGCCCCGTCATTGATATTCTGAGCATCTAGTTTTGCAGAATAGAAAATTAAGACTGAAAAGTCATAGGACTTCTCCAACCTCACCAAATGGGACTTTATCAGATTTTTCACACAAAAGAAATATATTATTGGGAGTTTCCATTGTGACATAGCAGAAATGAAATCGACCATTATCCATGAGGATGTGGGTTCAATTCCTGGCCTTGTTCAGTGGGTCGAGGATCTGGTGTTGCCATGAGCTGTGGTGTAGGACACAGATGCAGCTCGGATCCCACATTGCTATGGCTGTGGCATAGGCCTGCAGCCGTAGCTCTGATTTGACCCCTAACCTGGGAATTTACATTTGCTACAGGTAAGACCCTGAAAAGCAAAAAGCAAAAAAAAAAAAAAAGAATGTATTATTTCCTATTTCCAGTTAATAATTCTGCCCTTTTATAAAGAGAATATAATGTGCTTAGTACCTGTTCTTCATGACTCACCTGCTAAGAAAAAATATGTCTGCAATGGAAATTTTTATCAGTCTAAAATTACTGAATCAAATGGCCCATTTGACTGTCCTCCTGGGACTGCTAATCATTTGGTTCCTTGTGTGTGAAAATATTACCTGACCCACATCAACTTGAATTAAGACTGAATGATCCTTTGGTAAAAGGGACACTGTCAGGGAGTAGTTCAGTCTCAAGTTCTGGAAACTATAGAGTATTATCTCAAATATTGTTTTGTTATTTTTGGCTTTTGACTGTAGCTTTCTTAAATCTTACATAGATAAAGTGAAGGAATCAGAAAAAAGGAAATTATCAGAAAATAGAACTGGCCATAGATATCATATCTAATCTTTCTTTTACACACAAGAAAAGTATTTCTGAGGTTGGGCAACATTCCGAAGGTCAAACCAGAAGCCCTGATAGAAACATAGGTGACTAGATTCCTATCTCAATCCTTTTACACTTAAACCCTGCTGTTTCATTGGCAAATACATAGATTTAGAAACAAAATAAAATAGTTTTACAGGTGTATCATTTACAGAAAAACTCCCAAGGATAAAGAGAATTGGGAAACAGTAGACTATTCAGACATTGGTAGATCTTTAAATGTCACTTAACAGGACATTCTTCTTCTCGTGGTACATGCATGCTTCATTTGTAGGCCTTCCCCACCCCCCCTAAGGAAACTTAGTATATTTTAGCATCAGTAAACATAGCATGGAGAGGAGCTTATAGTCTTTAATAATAAAATTCCTGGAGCACCATTAACTAAAAACAAACAGTTGTGATAGGGCTCCAGAGTTATTTTTAAGATGACAAAAGAATTATTACACATCAAGAATCTAACTATTTAAGACAGATAAGTAAAACATAAACATTGGAGAAGAAAAACACAAGCCCATTAATGATCTCTGTTACACTACAACAGATCTAGAGATTTCAACTTTGAATATCTCATTTATTTGAAATATAGTTTGAAAACCACAATAAATCTATCTCAAAAGTAAACCACTTTTTAGCTTTATAGAAATTTGAAAAAATTTGACTTACAAATGAAAGGTATCTAGTGGATATGCTTTGGCTTTTTTTTTTTTTTTCTTATAAGTTGACTAGCCAAACAATAACTTTTTTTTTTTTTTTTTAATGGCTGCACCCGTGTTGTATGAAGTTCCTAGGCCAGGGACTGAAGGGCGGAATCTGAGCTGCAGCTGCGACATATGCCACAGCTACAGCCTCGCCAGATCCTTTAACCCACTGCACAAGGCCAAGCAAGGACTGAATTTACACCTCCTCAGCAGCCAGGCTGCTGCAGTTGGATTCCTGATCCTCTGAGTCACAGTGGGTATGCCAGTAACTTTAAGTATCCATTATGTATCCAGAACTGTTCACTGTTCTATATACTACCTACCAAGTTATGAGTTAGATACAAAATGTCTCTGCCCTCAAAGTGTTTACTCATTTGTTTCTGTATGTGTGTTTGTGTATCTAGAGGGAGGGTAAAATAAAGTGGGAGAAATATCAAAAACAAAAACAAAAACATAAACAAGAAAATAGATACCACTGCAGAGAACAGTGCTATGTGGATGACAAGACTAGCAATATCAGTCGTGAGAGAGAGAGGAAAAGAGAGATTTATTTTGAGAAATTGGCTCAAGTGATTATGGAGAAGCTGCAAAGTCGAAAATATGCAGGGTGGGTCAGCAGTTTAGGTACCAGGGAAAAGTTGTTATTGCAGTTTGGGTCCAAAGGCTAATTTCAGGCTGAATTTCCTCTTCATCATCCTTTTTTTTTTCTTTTTAGGACTTCTATTGATTGGACAAAACCCACCCATATTATGGAGAATAACCTACTTTACTCAAAGTCTACCTATTTAATCTCATCTGACATATATCTTCAGGAGTTCCCGTGGTGGCTCAGCAGAAACATATCTATTATCCATGAGGACGCAGGTTCAATCCCTGGCCTCACTCACTGGGTTAAGGATCCAGTGTTGCCATGAGCTGTGGTGTAGGTTGCATACTCAGCTCAGATCTGGCATTGCTGTGGCTGTGGTGTAGGTCAGCAGCTACGGTTCCAAAGACCAAAAGCAAATAAACTGAAATATATCTTCATAGCAACATCTAGACTACTATTTGATCAAATATCTAGGTACAAAGTCCTAGCCAATTGGACACATAACATTAATGTCACAGTTCCACTAAGTGAGGAACAAGACAAGGATTCCACTCTGTCTACTATAACTTAATACGTGTGTGCATATTAACCAATATGATCATTGGTTAGAGAAAAAAATAGAGATGTAATAATTGAAAAATGAGTAAAACTATTTCTATTTTTCCTATCATAAGTATGTATATTTGGAAAACTCAAAAAAAATGATAAAAGTAACATAAATTTTACAGACATTCAATAAAGCAGAACATGAAATTAATACAGAGAAATAAATATTTCTGTTTATGTAAACAATAAGCAGTTATATAATGAATTTGAAAAATATTTGCAATAATAAATTTATAAAAATATTTAATAATACTCAATAAAAGATGTATAAAACCCATAGAATAAATCTTTAAAATGCAACATAACTTAGTCTAGCTTTACTTTAAAAAAGACCAGGAATATTAAGCACTGAGAGAGAGTCTTGTAATACTATGTATCTTTAATATCAAGAAAAATATCATCTGGGTCAAAAAAGAAAAATGTTTTTGACAAAATAAGTAAATTACCTACAGACTGTATAACCATATTATTTATCATCTAATTGTGAAACTTGTTTTTCTTTTTGGCCAGACCTGCAGCATGTGGAAATCCCCCGGCTAGGGATCAAACCTGTACCACAACAGTGGTCCAAGCCCCTGCAGTGACAATGCCAGATCCTTAACCCACTGCACCACAAGGGCTCTCCTAATTTGGAAACTTTTGTTAATAAAGTTTTTTGTTGTTAATAATTACAGTGAATACCAGTTATGAAGCAGGATGTGTGGAGGCTTGATTTTTAAGAGTTAGAAAATCAGGCTAGCTAGCATCACAATTCCCCTGGAGTAATGAAACACCAGACACTCGAACAACAGCAAAAAATATGAGCCGGGATTTTTATATTGAACAAAATTAACCTTAAAATAGAAGAGCTTGGGGAATGTCATTCTTACGAGTCGTTGTCAATGAAACTGCTATAAGACAAGTTTGAACTGAACAAATATGACAGGGGAAACTTTTTAAAAAGTGCAGTAATAAACAATGGGTCTATTTAATTTAAGGCAAAAACCAAACAAACAATAATGAGTATAAGGTTGACAGGACAGAATACAAATGTTATAAGGTCTAGGGAGTTCCCATTGTGGCTCAGTGGACACAAATCTGACTAGCATCCATGAGGACGCAGGTTTGATCCCTGGCCTCATTCAGTGGGTTAAGGATCCGGTGTTGCCATGAGCTGTGGTGTAGGTCGAAGATGTGGCTAGGATCTGGCGTTGCCATGGCTGTGGCATAGACTGGCAGCTACAGCTCTGATTTTCCCCTTAGCCTGGGAACCTCCATATGCCGCAGGTACGGCCCTAAAAAGACAAAAGACAAAAAAAAAATTTGTTTTATATGGTCAAAAATGGAGAAAGAACTTACAAGGTTTGAGAAGACAACAGAAAGATGGTGTTGGGCTCCACCCCAAATACCTACAAGGCCCTGTGCTGCTTGCCCAGCTTTAAGACTGAAGAAGGAGCCTGGAGTCAGCAACAGAGGTATGAATGATGTAATGGATGGGGAAGCTTACATGTCTGAAGCAAGATACTAGAGCAACACCCCACTGTGTGCAGTGGACAGTGGGTGGGACATGGTGGCAGCCTTTGCTCCCTGGGGGAAGGGAATATTGCCAGTTATAGGGGGAATTGATGTCAGGTTGGCTCATTACTACCAGGGAAACCAGCAGAAGGCTATGCCCCTCACTGTTCCATTGAAAAGCTGTCACTAGCTGGGGTCTGGGGCAAGTACAAAGGAAGGTCAGCCCTCTGCACAGGAGGTAAGTGAAGCAGGCATTGGTGGAACAGGGGGAAATACAGAGAGTGAGAGAAGAGCCATCCTGAGTGGTCTGACCACATAGATGGTGGGAAGTAAAATCGGTCACAAATTGCCTCCTCTTTTATAACTGAAAATAAAGAATGTTTTAAGCTTAAAGGGAAAAAAAAAAAAGACTACAGGAAAGGTTTTGAGCATCAAATTAATACAAAGGTAAAAACTAAAATAAACAATGATTCTTTTTCAATTAAGTGGGGGGGGGAGTGAAAAAGGATGAAAAAAGCATAAAAGTAATTATATTGGGGTATAGAGGGGGACATAAATTATAAATTGTCTACAGAGGAGAAGAACATTTTATAATATCAAGCACAAAATTAAATAACTGCTAAAGTAGAGAAGACTAAGGAAAATATAGCAGTATGTTACTTTAGGAATAGTTAGCTTGTTTTGTTTTGTTTTTTTGGGCCACACTCATGGCATATGGAAATTCTCAGGCTAGGGAGTCGAATCAGAGCTACAGCTAAATCCACAGCTACACCTACACAACAGCCACAGACTACACCACAGCCACAGGAACGCTGCCAGATCTGAGCCACATCTGTGACCTACACCACAGCTCAGGGCAATGCCAGATCCTTAACCCACTGAGCGAGGCCAGGGATACAACCTGCACCTTATGGACACTAGTCAGGATTGTTACCGCCGAGCCACAAGGGGACCTCCAGGAATTGTCACATTTAAGAGACAGAGGATAACACACTGAGCAGGAATCAGAGAGAGAACAGATATGGTAGAGCGCCCTCAAGGGCTTGAAGATGTTTAGTGCGTTGGCGGGAAACAACAGCACTTGGGTGAAACAAAGTCATTTCTGAGGACAAGTGAGCCTTCCTCTAAGGCTTCAGACATTTTGGTAAGAAAAGGCTGTACTTTGCAGTGATGCAGATGAGGGTTTCCAAGTCATCTAAAATTGAATTATGATTCTAGATGTGATCTCCTTTGTATCCATGAGCTGATTTATAGATCTAGAAGAATTTCAGATAAATATTTAATACTAGATTTTTTTTTTTTATTTAATTTTTTTTTTTAATTTTTGTCTTTTGTCCTTTTAGGACCACATCCACAGCATATGGAGGTTCCCAGGCTAGGGGTCTAATCGGAGCTGTTGCTGCTGGCCTACAACCAGAGCCACAGCAACATCAGATCTAAGCCGCATCTGCAGCCTAAAGCACAGCTCACAGCAATGCCAGATCCTTAACCCATGAGCGATGCCAGGGATTGAACCCGCAACTTCAGGGTTCCTAGTCAGATTTATTTCCACTGTGCCATGACGGGAACTCCTAATACTAGATTTATATTACACACATACATATACATGACATATGTAAATATTTAATACTAGACATATTTGCACATACCTATACATAAAATATAAATGCTTATGTATGTATACTTATAATTACTATACATACAAATGGAAAAATGTCAAGATGTCTTTCAAATTAATGTGAGGAATAGCTTAAGTCTATATCTAGAAAGTTCTATTTCTATATCTTATATTTTTTAGGGGACATATAATAAAGTTGCTATTAGATTCTATTTAAAGGCTGCTAATCTTGGGTGGAATCCTGAAACGACATTATCTGTGTGATTGCCTTAAGTGTGCACTTTAGCGTCTTGTTTACTTTCCTCCATATAAGTGTTAATAATACTAATAATTACTTCACTGTGATAATTAACTAAAATTGTATATAGAAAATGCCCGTTCACTACCTGACTGTTGAATTAAAATGCCATTAAATTTAACGGTATTGAAAATAAAGTGTTTTAACATTATTTCAACCTTTTTCACCTAGAACAACACCCCTTTCCATGGCCTGTACTCTAGAATTTAAGGCATCCTGCAACTTACTGGAAACTTACTAAGCAGGACATATAATTCATACAATAAAAAAATTGTCTTCTCTAGATCCACTTTAGGTGATAGTAAAAAAAATGTCATATCCTGTCTTCTTTTTTTGCACACTTCCTGTCAAAAACATTGTTTTATCGTGTTTAACCATGTCTGGAAATATCAGTAAATATTTTAGCGACTTTGGCCTTGCTTTATCCCTTTGTCATTTTTTTTGTTTGTTTGTTTCAGTCATCTGACCTAGTGGCAGCTGTTGGGTTGACATGCCTTTTTAGAAGCCCAAGCTGAAATGCTATCAGCTAGGTTGAATATGAAAATTTTACAATTTTGACAAGATAAAAACAACATTCCTTGTCCAAGTCAACATGCCTTATGTGAATGAAATATCTTGTTTGGCCAATCAGTTCTTCTTAAGTTAGAAACCTACCAGCCAAATGGCAATCCATAGAACAAGAAAGGCAAAGGCAGCCTCATCTTATTGATAATAAAGTAAGTGAAATTTAATATGAAACCAACTTTAACTATTATAATTTACCTGTAATATTTGGAAAGAGTAATGTAATTATAATGTTTAATGTAAGGAGGATACAATGAGATTGTTATTAGGCTGCTCTTATAAATGTAATGTAAACGTCATATACTCTTTCCAGAAACAATTTAGCAATAAGTATCAATGTGTATCAATGAGGTTTTTTTATATTTATAATTTTAATACAGTAGTTCCCCTTCTAGGACTATGTTCTATGCCATAAAAAGAGACTGCATGTTGATAAAAGGCAAACACCTGCCTATAAGATTTTATATTAATCAAATGCAATAAATTAATATTCAAAAATTGATGAAAAAATAAATATATGTGTCTCTGAACATTTAGCTTCCAACAGGTACCCTCTTACCTGTAATAAGCATAAACTTTGGAAAAGAATCAATCAAACAACTGTTTGAAGGCACTGGAAAGCAAAAGAACCAAAGCTGGCAGAACCAAAGCTGGAACAGCTTTTGAAATGAAGGAAACACAGGGGGCAAGATCCACATTTATTTCATTTTTCCCCTGAAAGAACTTCACAAAGCTAATGAGGAATAGAGCTCAAGTAGAAAGTGGCAGACTTAATAAGCTGAAGATTGAGAGGTCAGAGTTTCCACATGGAGGAAAATGTCAGGAGAGTAATGGAAACCCTAAAAAAAACTACATAAAATGGGAGTTCCTATAGTGGCTCAACAGTAACAAACCTGACTAGACTAGTAGCCATGAGGATATAGGTTCAATCCCTGGCCTTGCTTAGTGGGTTAAGGATGCAGCACTGCTGTGGCTGTGGTGTAGGCTGGCAGCTATTTAGAAAACTAAATATAGACTACCATATGATCCAGCAATCCCAGTCCTGGGCATATATCTGGACAAAACTTTCATTGAAAAAGATACATGCACCCCTATGTTCATTGCAGCAGTAGTCACAATAGCCAAGACATGGAAACAACCTAAAAGTCCAATGACAGATAAATGGATTAAGTTGTGGTACCTATACACAATGGAATACTACTCAGCCATAAAAAGGACAAAATAATGCCATTTGCAACAACATGGATGGAACTAGAAACTCTTATATTAAGTGAAGTAAGTCAGAAAGAGAGGGACAAATATCATATGATATCATTTATATCTGGTATCTGATATATGGGACAAATGAACCTGTCTATAGAACAGAAATAAACTCATGGACATGGATAACAGACTTGTGGCTGCCAAGGGGGAGGGGTGGGCATGGGATGGCCTTGGAGTTTGTGGTTAGTAGATACAAACTATTGCATTTGGAGTGGATAAGCAATGAGATAATATGGTATAGCACAGGGAACTATATCTAAACACTTATGATGGAACAAGATGGAAGATAATGTGAAAAAAGAATGTGTGTGTATATATAGGTATTAGGTGTGTATAATTGGGTAACTTTGCTGTACAGCAGAAATTGACAGAACATTGCAAATCAACTATAAGAAAAAAATTTAAAAAGGCTGTGGACTTTCAAAAAAAAGTACATAAAATGAAAATTCTAATCCTGAAAAATGCAATATTCAGAATAAAAATTTCAGTGGCTGGGCTTAACAGGAGATTGATTGGACAATGAAGAATAAAAGATCTACAAACTCAAGGACAGAGCAATAGAAATTATCCAAATTGATTCACAAATTATAGGTTGAAACTTCAACAACCTGGCCCTCGTGTTAGGCCATTTAACATATGTCTGAATGAAATACTAGATGGGTAGGACAATGAATAACATTAAAGAAATAATGATAATTCTATACATTTATGAAACTGAAACCACCAATAGAATGCTAAATAAATGATTTTCAGGGCACTGGCTGCCCATTGAGTGAGTTGCTTAATCGTCTTTGCCCTACAGAAGCAGTTGCTGATGGAAAGCTAACATGGTAAATCACTGCTACTTTTCTTCTTTTTCATAGTTGAGATTATTAGACACCTCTAAATCATATTGGAGGCAATAAAAATTGATTCTGTCATTATCCTTTTAAATGAGAATTACATAGCTTAGGCATTAGGATATTTTCAGAACAGCAATTTTTGTAAAAAAGATTCATCTTTTACTGAATTAAAGGAGAAACTGCATACTGCCTTAAAACTACAGTATGTTAACATCTTAGAAATGAGTAAGTTCAGGTGGTAAAAGGAATTTCTTTTTTTTAATAATTTCTGCTGATTGTTGAGTAGTTATAAACTAGTTTTAAATAAATGATGTTTATAAAATATAAATAAAATAATTTATACTTACTGATTCACATAAGAAATGGAACAATACATTTTACCTATGGAAAAACATTACTGTTCTTATTTGTGTATATTATCTATTATACATAATCTTTTACAAATGAGCACAAATAAATATTCAAGAAACATGCTGTAAGCATAAATTGACACAGCTTTGTAAATTAACTATATTTTAATAAATTCTTTAAAATAAAAAATAAAAGTGGTCATCACACACATAGACTCAAAATAAATATTCAAGAAACCAAGAATTCCAATATTAGACACATAATTCCATAGTGGGTTGCCTTTCTAATCCTGAGCTTAGGGTACAAGATTTTTTATAATGGGCTGGAGGTAAAACTGCCCACCTGCACAAACTTTGCCATGGATGGATGAACCCATTTGATGAATGGGAAATGAGGAGGGGGAAAAAAACTTAGTAATTCCCATCATGGCTCAGCAGAAATGAATCTGACTAGCATCCATGAGGACACTGGTTGCATCCCTGGCCTCACTCAGTGGGCTAAGGATCCAGCATTGCCGGGAAGTGTGGTGTAGTTCACAGACATGGCTTATATCCCACATTGCTGTGGCTGTGGTATAAGGCAACAGCTACAGCTCTGATTTGTCCCCTAGCCTGGAAACTTCCATATGCCATGGGTACGGCTCTAAAAAGACCAAAAAAAAAAAAAACCCACAAAAAACAAAATCCATAAAGAAGATGATTTACTCAGAGAAAAAAGAAGGCCCCAATATCATAATGAATATACAGTCATAAAGGAAAGGAATTGTCTCATTCTAATTTTACTTAAATTCCAAAATCTGAGCATTTAGATCTAGTGGCTAATATTTTTTCACCCATCCATGGCAAAGTTTGGGCAGGTGGGCAGCTGCTCAATTTTTATGCCCATATTTCACTATGAAACAAAGTTTTCTATTGATGAACCATGGTTTGCCAGATATTTTGAGAGGACTTTGACTGCCAGTGTTCTCTCTGAGTGGGTCACCCTAAAGATGACACAGTACTTGAAGGACAGAACAGCAAAGGAAAGGGTAGAAATCATTGGTATTATCATAATCCCTTTTAATTAGTCACATGATTTCTCCACAAGGAAAAGTTATGAGAATGGAAATGCCGAAAGTCTAAGTTTTAGCTTGAGCCTCTAGCAGTGCTTTTATTTGGATATGCCTATTCAATTCTTAAGAAGACAGGTATATTGTAAATTACGAATGTGTCTTAGCCAGTCTGGGGTGCTAACAAAATGCCATAAACTGGGTGGCTTATAAAAACACCAATTTCTTACAGTTTTAGAGGCTGTAAAGTACATGATCAAGGTGCTGTAGATCTCTCTGGTGAGATCCTGCTTTCTGGTTCCGAGAAGGCCATCTTTTCATAGTGTCCTCATGTGGCAGAAGAGGAGTAGAAGCTCTCTTGGGGTCTCTGTTATAAGGGCACTAATCTCCTTGAGGAGGGCTCCACCCCAGACCTAATTCACCTCCCAAAGACCCCACCTCCATTAAATATCATCACATAAATTCACATTCAGTATATGGAGAACACAAATATCTGATCTATCAAATCAAGTTTACTGACATAGTCTTAGTAAAATGCTTGGCCTAGGAGCTGCATTCTGTGACTATCTTAGGATTTGAGTTCAGTAGAACTGATGTCAGGTCAAAGAACTTCACTAAGATCTGTACCGGTAATGCCTTTCCTTCTGTGAGTGTTAAAAGATTATGATATTGGACATGATATACTTCAAGAGAATTTTAATAGAGATTTTATGATATATGATTGTGTGTAAGAAAAATCTAGATTTATTAACATATATGATTCTTTTTTTAATCAGGTACTTGAAGTAACTAAAAATATTTTGAATATTTTAAGTAAAAATAAATACACAAAATTATACTTCAATAGTCATTAGGAAATGAAAATTAAAAAAAAAAAACAATATACCAACATGTGACCATTAGAATGGCTAAAATTAAAAGATTAGCCATACACAACATTAGTAAGGATGTGGGGCAAATGGAACTTGCATAGAGTATGAGTGGGAATGAAAATGGAACAATCATTTTAGAAAATGTTTGTCAGCTTGGTAAAAATTTAGAATACACTTGCCGTATGACCAAACCATTACAATCCTTGGTATTTGCTCAAGAAATGTTAACAACATTTGTCTACACAGAGAACTTATATGAATATTCATAGTAGTGTAGTTTGTGATAGACAAAATATGGAAACAGTGCAAATGTCCATCAACATTTATCATGTAAATGTTTTACAACAGATAGTATATCCATATAATGAAATTCTATTGGATAATGAAAAAAAATCTGCTGATACATGCATGATGGAAGAAATCAGATACACAATCAGAAAATAAGTGTATGATTCTATTTATATAAAATTCAAGCTAAACTATCAGATATAAAGCCAATTCAAGGCTGCCTAAACATCAAGAAAAGGGAGAGCTATACTACAGAGGAGCACAAGAATATTAGAGTTGATGAAAATGTGCTGCACTGCAATGTGGTAGTGATTTCCTGGGTGTGTATAACTGTTAAAATGTATAGAATTGTGTAACTTAAAAGTCTGCAAGTAATTGCATAAAAAGTATTATTTGATATATTTCAAAAGGAACATTATATATATATTGTATATGCATACACACACACACACACACACCATAGGGTTTGCTAATTAGCACAAGATAAGTTAGAAGTATTTTTTCCTTGCTGAAATGGTTATCGATGGTAAGCAAGACAAAGACTCCCTGCTTTCAAGGCATTTTCAACAAATGAGGATTTTGAATGTGCACATAAAAGGCGGGAAGAGTTCAAGTAAAAAAAGATCTGGATGTTTAGACTGGAAAGAGGCCTGATTCTTAGGCCTGATTTGAAAGAAACAATATTATTCTATGGAGATATTATAGGAGGAGTTGAGAGTGGTATTCTAAGATGCATAAAGATGGAAAAGTACAAATAAATGAGAAGGAGGTAAAGATTCTTTGGGGGAAGCTATTGTATTGCAGGAGGAGGCATAACAATGAGTAAAACAACACCAAAAGGACTACTTTGGGGAATATTTTGTCCAAGTTGACACAGTATACATTTTGCAAGTGTTAAAAAAAAAAAAGAAAAGGAAAACTTTGTATGAACTAAAAACTAGAACAAGTCCTTACTGTACCCCACTTCAGGGCAGAAATATCTTCTTTATAAATACTGCAAAATGGAAAGCCTTAAATAAAAAGGAATTAAAACGAGCTACATAAGAATACATTTTTTTTTATGGCGAAAGTTGCAAGGCGAGTAGGTTTCACAGAACCTTTGATTCCTATAGTGATGAAGTAAAATGAATTCTATGTCTTATTCTACTGTAACCAACTGTAAAACTGCCAATAGAGATGACACTATTGTTTTCAGGGACAGGACCACAGTTAACCCTGCAATGTGATACTCAAACAAAAGGAAAGCCACACTTGCTCTGGATTTCTGCTTGGTGGCACTATTTAAATCACAACATAAAGAGGTAGAATTTGAAGAGGAGGCTGCACAAGAACAGAGCAAGACTCTGAAAGGCCAGGTAGAGAGCAGGGGTTGTGAGGCTAAGAGACCAAAAGAAGTATCAGAAGTCACTGAGGCTTGGGAACTTTTGAGATCTATCGTAGGAAGGGCATAAAGATCTCACTGTGATCTGTGGACATTGAATTGACAATCCAGGAATAACATAATTTCCAAGTAAAGTAAAGTTCAGGGCAATAGCAGAATACATTTTACCTTGTGCTCTGTGAAGCCAAGTTTGACAAGATCAAGAACATTTGCATGCAGTAATGTACATGCCTGCCAGAGCATAACTCAATACTCCTTAAAGGAAAATAACATAAATCAGACTCTCTGTAACATGTCTTCCACAGTATTCAGCATTTAATAACAACACAAAACAAACATTAGACTTGCACTTAAAAATCTAAGGGGGGGAGAGCATTCCATGGAAATTAGATGTAAGATATCATAGATGTTGCAATTAGCAGACAAGGACTAAGCTATTATCATTATGTTCAAGAACATAAATATGGCATAATGACTACATAAATTATAAAAATCCATCAAATGGAAAGTGAATGGAAAACTAAAATGATGAGATTGGGGTCCAATTGGAAAATAGATAAGAAAGGATCCATTACACAGAACAAAGAAGAAATTATTCAATCCCCCCCAAAATAGAAAAAGGATTGAAAAAAATTAAATAGAGTGTCAGTGATCTTGGCACATTAGAGCTTAAATTAAGGATAATTGGAGACTGAAAAATGGAGAAAATAAAGTGTGAAGGAAACATTGCTTTAAGAAATATAAGAAATTAAAAAAACCTGAACACTGTAGTTTTTCCATTTTATTTTGCAAGAGAAAATAAATAAAAACAACAACAACACTAGAAACACCTAGATATTCATTTTAAAACGTGGCAAAGGGGTGCATATTTTTTATATCTATAATCTATAATACTTTACTCAACATAAAAACATTTGCAAAGTGTACTGCTGTGTTTAAAAATTAAGATGGCTTTCCCGTTGTGGCTCAGTGGTTAGCGAACCCAAATAGCATCCATGAGGACACAGTTTCCATCCCTGGCCTCGCTCAGTGGCTTAAGGATCCAGCGTTGGCATGAGCTGTAGTGTAGGTCACAGACCCCTTGGAGCCCGCATTGCTATAGCTGTGGTATAGGCCTGTGGCTACAGTTCCGATTGGACCCCTAACCTGTGCACCTCCATGTGCTGCAGATGTGGCCGTAAAAAGACAAAAAGACCAAAAAACAAAAATTAAGTTGGGGAATTCCCATTGTTGTTCAGGGAAAATGAATCCGACTGGTATTCGTGAGGATACGGGATTGATCCCTGGTCTCATTCAGTGGGTCAGGGATACAGAGTTGCTGTGAGCTGTGGTATAGATCCTGTGGCTGTGGCTATGGCCAGCAGCTATAGCTCAGATTCAACCCCTGGCCTGGGAACTTGCA
This sequence comes from Phacochoerus africanus, assembly GCF_016906955.1. Lineage (NCBI taxonomy): Eukaryota > Metazoa > Chordata > Mammalia > Artiodactyla > Suidae > Phacochoerus > Phacochoerus africanus. Next base: position 24,518,181 of record NC_062547.1, on the reverse strand, counting down.
TATGTCATGGGTGCGGCCCTAAAAAGCAAAAAAAAAATAAATAAATATGTAAAATTAAAAAAAAAAAAAAGTAGTCGGGATTCTGATTTTTGCTCCAAAAAGTAAAAAGCTTTGGGAGTCATTATTCTTGTTTTTACAAGAAACAACTGTCATACTGAAAACAATAAACTTGTGTGAACACATTAGAAATTAGAGGTTGCAGGGCAATAATCACTCTGAAGTCTGGGGAGACAGTTTCACCCGAAAAGACACAACCAAGATCGTTTTACATAGCATAAAATGAAAGGAATGCTTAATGTCAGTTGTTTTAGGTGACATATTTTCTTGCTTGGTATCAATTTTGATATATTTTGGGGGCTCAGTGTAAAAAAGCCTGAGACTGAGAAACTCCTGAAGATAATGGTATTACCAGGGACTCCATACTTCATGAGCTTTATCCCTAGGAACTCCCCCCCACACACACCCCAGGTTCTTACAGTGAAAATCCAAAAAAGATCCCCATGTAGATCTGACAAGGTAGGGAGAATTAATAATTCTGAAATAACCTCAGCATCTTCTCCATAAGGAAAGTTTGTGCTCCAGAGGATAAAACCTCATCATAGTCTTCTCCCATTGGGGAAAAATGACATTCCTTCCACTCCTACACTTAATAATTTTTCTTTTCTTTTCTCTTTCTTTCTTTCTTTCTTTCTTTCTTTCTTTCTTTCTTTCTTTCTTTCTTTCTTTCCTTCCTTCCTTCCTTCCTTCCTTCCTTCCTTCCTTCTTTCTTTCTTTCTTTTCTTTCTTTCTTTCTTTCTTTCTTTTATTTTTTGTCTTTTTGCCTTTTCTAGGGCCACTCCTGTAGCATATGGAGGTTCCCAGGCTAGGGGTCAAATCTGAGCTGTAGCCACCGGCCTACGCCAGAGCCACAGTAACGCGGGATCCAAGCCATGTCTGCAACCTACACCATGGCTCATGGCAACACCAGATCCTTAACCCACTGAGCAAGGTCAGGGATCGAACCCACAACCTCATGGTTCCTAGTCGGATTCGTTAATCGTTAACCACTGAGCCATGACAGGAAGTTTTCTTGACTCATATAAGGTCAGCAAGAATATTCAACAGGGGTTAAGGGTTTCAAGAGAAAATACAATGTTGCAGTCCCAGAAAGGGGTAGAGGACAGAGAGAGAAGGTAGGTGTGGAGGCGGGGAGTAGGTGGGAAGTTATGCCAAGAGAAACTCTTGTGAATGTTACATATCTTACATCCAGAACCAGTGACTGAGATTTAATCAGAAGATTGTAGAATGCTCCTTCTCTTCATACCATACCCCCCACAACAGAGTTCCAGTCTGGTAATGGTGGATTACAGCAAAAAAAGCTTCAAGAAGCAGCCTTATTCTGGAGTTCCCTGGTGGTGCAGTGAAAAGGCATTGTCACTGCAGTGGCCCAGGTTGCTGCTGTGGTGCAGGTTCAGTCCCTGCGGCAGGAACTTCCACATGCTGTAGGTGTGGCCAAAAAACCAAAAAGACTTTTTTCTGAGTAGGCAAGACAAAACTGAGAGACAAAAGGAAATACAGAAAAAAGAAAAGAAAAACCCCCTGGAAAAAATTGAAACCTCTTTCATTCACAGGTAAAGCAAACACTAAAAACAATCCAACTTCTAGAAAGATTACTATAAATTTTACACAAAAGACCTGTTCACCTACTTTCCTATTACAGATATATACTTGACTTTCAACAAAATATTACAAGGCCTACAAAGGCAAGAAGAAACACGATGTGAAGAGGAAAAGGAAGCATCAGAACCATAGTCAGATGTGACAGAGATGCAGATTTATCAGGCAGGGATTAAAAGTAACTATGAAGAGTATGAGGAATAGTATAGTGGAAGAAAGTGACAGCATGAAGGGGCAGTGGGAAATCAAAGCAGAGAGATGAAAACTCTAAGCAAAAATTAAGAAGATATGCTGGAAATCAAACCACTGTTTCAGAAGTGAAACATAACTTTGCTGGGTTCATCAGTATAGCCAAGGAGAGAATCAGAGGCTTGAATATGGGTCAACAGAAACTTTCCAAACTGAAATACAAAACAAAACAAAGTGAAAGTAAACAAGAAAACATCCAAGAAGTGTGCCAGTATCAAAGGTGTAACACAGGTGCATGCATGCATGCATGTATGTATGTATGTATGTATTTATGTATGTCTTTTTAGGGCCGTACCCATGACATATGGAAGTCCTCAGGCTAGGGGTTGAATAGGAACTGTAGTTGCCAGCCTATGCCACAGCCATACAACGCTGGATACAACCCCTTCTGCAACCTATACCACAGTTCACAGCAAGGCCAGATCCTTAATCCACTGAGCAAGGCCTAGGATTGAACCCGCATCCTCATGGATACTAGTTGTATTTGTTGCCATTGAGCCACAACGAGAACTCCCACACAAGTGCATTTTAAATACCAGAAGGAGAACAAGAGAAAAGATCAGAAGAAATATTTGAAGTAATAAAGTCAAACTTTTCAATATTAAGGACAGAAAAGGAACCATAGATTCAAGAAGTTACAGAACCAAGTGGGATAAAAACCAGAATTTATCCCACCCAGACCTCACACACATGTAATCATATCATATTCAAACTGCAGGAAACAAAGACTAAGAGAAAATCTTGAAAAGAGCTTATAGAAAAGATCCTACTTACCTATAGACCCTCTTCAGAAGCCATGTAAGCATAAAGAGAGGGCAATTAAATCATTACAGTGTCAGAGAAAAAAAAAACCTGACCAGCCTAGAATTCTGCATCCATGAAATTATTCTTTAGAGGTGAAGGAGAAATAACGATTTTTCTCAGACAAATAAAAACTGAGGGAACATGTCAACTACACCTCCTTATAAAAATGTTAAAAAAGTTTTTGGTTTTTTTTTGCTTTTTTATCAGTGGGAAAATAGTAAAGGTCAGTAATGAAGAGCTAGCTCAAAAAAAAGAGTCAGAAGGAATAAATGTTGCAGAACGAAATCTTTTATTTTTCTTACTTTTATTTGAATGAGAGATAACTTTACATTTAATATTATAATAGAAACAACGCATTAGGGGAGCACAGCATTTGGATGAGAGGAGTGAACGACGGGGGTGTCAGAAGGGAGGAGAGGAATGAATTTGGAGAGCAATGTTTAAGGTCCCTACCCTAAACATAAAGCAGTTTGTGTGAAGGTGACTCTAACATTGGTTAAAAATATAAAATATATACCATGGGATTACCATTCAAATTATTTTTTTAAATAAATATCTTATATTTTAAGGGTGGGAGAGACAAATGATATCATATAAATGTTCAGTTAACAACAGGTAATCCAAAAAAGAGTAATAAAGTTGTAAAAACCAAAATCAATGAGTATAAAACATTATAGATAGACAATAATCCATTTACATCAATATATAACTTTAAAGGTGACCCAACTAAATATACCATCAGAGTGGATTGGAAGATATCATCCAACTATATTTTGTCTACAAGACACCTCTTTTAAAATACCTACCTCGGTTGAAAATAAAGAGATGCAGAAAGATACAACATATGAAAACGAATTTAAGAGAATCTGGAATAGCCTTATTAATTTCAGACAAAACAGACTTCAGAGCAAGAAAAGTTATCTGAGATCAATAGGGCACATTGTATAATGATGAAGTAGTCAATTCTACAAGATGAGACAGAAATGTTCAATGTGTATGCACTAAACAAGAAAGCACCAAAATATAGGAGACAAAGACTGACAGACCTGGAAGGAAATATAAACAAATATACCATTATAGTTAGAGATACAAAAAACCTACTCTGTTAGTAATTAATATATTATGTAGTTGTAAAATTCATAAAGATACAAATCACATGACCAGCATTGTCAAATAAACTTATCTAATTGCCATTTATATAATACTCCCTGAACTAAAGCAAAATATACATGCTTCTTAAACCCATATGGGACATTCATCAAGATAAACCACTTAATGGGTTATAAAACTCATCTTAAAAACTCAAAAGAATGGAGCTCCAGTTGTGGCTCAGCAGTACTGAATTCAACTGGTATCCATGAAGATGTGGGTTCTATTCCTGGCTCCACTACCAGTGGGTTAAGGATACAGCATTGCTGTGAGCTGTTGTGTAAGTTGCAGAAGCCGCTTGGATCTGGCATTGCTGTGCCTTGTGGCATAGCCTGGCAGCTACAGCTCCAATTTGACCCCTAGCCTGGGAACTTCCATGTGCTGTGGGTGTGGCCCTTAAACAGTAAAATAAAATAATAATTCACAAGAATAATGTTAAAGTTTTGGTATGTTTATTTCTTTTTTTTGTGTGTGTGGGGGGGTGTTGGCCTTGTCTGAGGCATGTGGAATTTCCTGGGACAGGGATCAAACCTTGCCACAGCAGTGACAACACCAGATCCCTTACCCACTGAGCCACCAGCAAACTCTAAGAATAATGTTAAAGGTTAAAGAATATGTTGAATCTCTAATCCCTGGAATCTGTGTATCTGACCTTATTTGCTTGATGTAATCAAAGACAAGGATAGAAGAGTGAGACTTAATCTACTATGACTGGTGCCTTTAAAGCAATGGAGAAGGTGGAGGTATACAGACAGCAAATAGCCATGTGAAGACGGAAGCAGGGAGGGGTGTTATGTTGCCACAAGCCAAGGGATATCTGGAGCTACTAGGAGCTGTACCGGGCAAGGAAGAATCCTTTTCTGAGTCTTCAGAGGGGACATGGCTTAATTTAAGACTTTTGGCCTCCAAAACCAAGTGAATAAATTTCTGTAGTTTATGACAGTCAGTTTGTGGTACTTTGTTATGGCAGCTCTAGGAAACACATAGAAATCATACAAGATGTGTCTCTGACCATCAGTGGAATTAGACTAGAAATAAATAAGAGGAATATTTTCAGAATATTCATAGATACCTAGAAATTAAATGATACACTTCTAAATAACCAAAGGATTAAAGAATTCTCAATAGAATATACACACACACACACATATATATAGAGAGAGAGAATAAAAGGGACGTGAATACACACGCAACCTATCAAAGTTGAAAGAAGCAAAAGCATTGCTTAGACAGAAATCTGGATCTTTAAATGCATACTTACAAAAATGAAAAAGAAATACATAAATCAATACCCTAAGATTCCATCATGGGAAACTAGATAAAGATGGGCACTTTAAGTTGAAAATAAGAAGAAGCAAGATACATTCAAATTACAGCAGAAATCAATAAAATTGAAAACAAAGCTACCATAGAGAAAATCAACAAACTCTAAACTAGTTCTTGAACAAGTCAATAAAACTTCTGTATCTGTACTCAAGATAACTACTGTGAAAAGGAGAAGAGAAAGACAGAGAGAGAGAATGAGAATTATTAGAAATGGAGGTCATCACTAATGATCCACAGACATTAAAATGATAATAAAAGAATGTTTTCCACAAATATACACCCACACATTTTGTAACATATCAAAATGAACAATTCTTCTTTTTTTTTTTTTGTCTTTATGGGGGCACACCCATGGCCTATGGAGGTTCCCAGCCTAGGGGTCGAATCAGAGCTGTGCTGGCCTACGCCACAGCCACAGCAACAGCAACACAGGATCTGAGCCACGCCTGTCACCTACACCACAGCTCAGGGCAACGCCAGATCCTTAACCCACTGAGCAAGGTCAGGGATCGAACCCACAACCTCATGGTTCCTAGTCGGGTTTGTTAACCACTGAGACACAACGGAAACTCCCCAAAATGGAATAATTCTTGAAGGTCACAAACTATCAAAACTCACACAAGGGAAAATGGATAACCAGTAAAGTCTACATCTCATAGTAATTGAACAAAAATTAATAATCTTTCAATAAAGAAAATATAAAGCACAGATGGTTTAAGTGGAAAATTTCACTAAATATTTAAATCAGAAATCATCCCAATTCTCCAAAATTTCTTCCAGAAAATAGAAGTAGCCAGAACATTTCCTACCACATTTTTATGAAGCCAGCTTTACCCTAACTCAAAATTAGATAAAAACATTTTAAAAGACGAAATCTAAAGACCAACATCTGAAATAAACACAGTTCAAACATTCTCAGCAAATATTAGCATATCAAATCCAATAATACAGATAAGTAATTATACACTACAACCAATTATGCCAGGCAGTTTTCACATTCAAAAATTAATTAAAGCAATCTACTACATCAAGAGGATAAAAAAGAAAAAACATGATTATATTAATTAATGCATAAAAAGGACTTGCAAAATACATCATGTCTTTTTGATAAAAACTTTTAGCAAACTAAGAATAAAGAAGAAGTTCCTCAACTTGATCAAGAATATCTACAAAACTCCCAACAGCTAACATCATTTAATTATGGAAACCAGATGCTTACCCTCTAAGAGTGGGAACAAGGCAAGGATATCCTCTCTCCCCACTCCTATTCAATGTCATACAGGAGGTCCTAGCTAACGTAATAGGATAAGAAAAGCAAATGAAAGATATACTTATTAAGACAGAGAACTAAAACCATATTTGTTTATGGATGGCATGATTGTTTATAGTAGAAATGCAAAACGTTGCAGTCATTTTGGAGAACAGTTTGACAGTTTCTTACAAAGCTATATATAGTCATACTTTATAATCCAGCGATCATGCTCCCAGATATTACCCAATTTATATGAAAATTTAAATCTACAAAAAAAATTGGAATGTGAATGTTATATCAATTGTTTTCATAATTGCTAAAAACTGGAAGCAATCTAGATGTCCTTCAATTGGTTAATGAATGAATGAATAAATAAATAGTAGCACATTTATACAATGGAGCACTATTCATCACTCAAAATTAAGATGCTGTCAAGCCATGGAAAAGCATGGATGAATCTTAAATCCGTATTGCTAAGTGAAAGAAGCCAGTCCGAAAAGACTATACAATGTATGTATCTTTCCATTTATATGACACTGGGAGAAAGCAACCATTAGAGACAAGAGATATAACTGGTTATCAGAGGTTTGGGGATGTGGAACTTTTAATATGTGAAGCACAGGCGCTTTGAGGAATTGGTGAAACTAACTTGTCAGCAGAACTTGACAGAACTTGACAGCACAAAGGGAATATACTTAAGTATGCAAACTTAAAGAAAAAATGTAGGAAGTTGGGGAAACCTAGGCTAGAATGTAAACTGTGACAAAACAATCCATGTTGGAAATGTACAAAACAACATCACTAAAGGGAATTGGGGGAAAAAGTTCCTGACCTAAGTAACGTTGGAAATGAGCCAAAGGCAAAAAGAACTGAGTATACTTACCGTTTCCTTGTTTCCTTGTTATCAAGTTGTTTTTCATGGGGTTACAGGTTAGCAAAACTCAAGGTCATAAAAAAGTCTGAAAAATTTTCAAATCCAAGAAGAATTCAGTGAGACATGACAACTAAACACAATGGTACTGTAGCCTGGATCCTAAGCTAGAGTAGAGGATATCAGATCAAAACTTAAAAAAAAAAAGTATGGACTTTAATAATAATGTAGCAATATGACAAAGGCACCAGAGTAATGTAAGATCTTAATAAAAAATTGTATGAAGTATATATGGAAACCTCCTCTGTAATTGTCTTTGCAAATTTTGTGTAAATCTAAAATTATTGTTCTAAAAATTTTTTTTAAAAGAGTAGCTTAGTAAATTTGCATGGTAGCTGTGGTTTATGTAAAAAAAAGGTCATCACATAAAAGCAATACTTATTTTATTAAACACAGCTGTGTGTGTTTCTGTGCAGACATGTGTATGTGTTTGTTAATAGGGAAGAAAATATTCTGAAAGAATAGATTAAAAAACCCACAAATATTTGTGTAGAAAATTTCAAATCGAGGTTACAATTTAAATCTAATCTTAATGTTATTTGTAATGTTTCAAAATATATAAGGAGAATTATGTAATGGGTTATTTGAGTATTTTTTTTTTGAAAAATTAGAGGGGCAGTGTACTTAGATTCAAACTATATGCATCAACCACTACACCATTCTTTGTTAGCTCTGTGGTTTGAACAATTCTTGAACAACTTTTCCCTCCTGTGAAAAGCAAAAACAGTCATCTCTACCTAAGATTGCAGCAATTCCTTTACCTTGTAACCCTCACCTCCCCAGACAGAGAAGTCGTCTCTCAGATATCACTGCCTTCTCAAATTATTTTCCAAATGAGTGATCTATAACGGAGCCATGAGTTTACTGTGTTAAGAATCTCCAGATGGGTAGATGAGTTGAGGTGAGGGATTCGTTGGAAAGGTTATCAATGTACTTATTTATTTGCTTATTTATTTATTACACTTTTATTTTATGCTGGAGTATAGTTGATTTACAATGTCATTTCCTATGTTGTGATATTTTCATGTGTACAGCAGAGTGATTCAGTTATACACATTTCCATTACTTTTCAGATTCTTTTCCCACATAGGTTATTACAGAATGTTGAGTAGAGTTTAGACCCCAGATAATGTTTCTCAAAATTGGTACCACTGTCTAGTGCATATTTTGAGTACTTAATCTCCAAGGCAAAAATACATTATAAAATAAGCAAAACATCGTATACTTATGCACAACCATCTAGAATATATTGTAATTTAACTTTATTTACAAAGTCCCTGCTTTGCATGCACTCTTTCATATATAAATGTATTCCTCTATAAATGAAATATGTCACACGCATCTGAATATATCACATACATAATGTGATAAAGGCTCATTAAACAGACCAAAAGAGGAATCTCAGCAAGCACTGCATCTACAGTTCTTGCCAAGTTACCATTTGTTTCTCTTTTAATTCCCTGAAAATCCTAAAACAGTACTGCTTACAAGAGAGGAGCTATAGAGACCCAATACTATCACGGCAAATTCTGAAAAATGACTACAAGCCTAGAATATTTGTGTTAGTGGAGTTTACAGCTAAATCATGAGAGGACTGAAATAGACCATCTCTAAGACCTAATCTTATGCATTCTCTGATTCCAATAAACATATAGTATAGTGTTAAACTAATTAAACAAGACTATTAGATTAGGTCATCATGTCATGGTGACAGACCAGAATCTAAGGCTGAAAATGCCTCAAGGTTATGGTATCAACACACTAAGGATAACCAATCACAAATAGCCAACTAGGTTTGAAGCTACAACCAGTGAAATAATAGCCTTTCTTTGCTTCACACTTTCTCTGATAACTCTGTCCCCTTGCTCTGGAAGGCAAAGTGCTCCCACCACTTCCAGTTTGGTGCTGCCTGATTCCAATAGATTTTTGCTCAAATAAACTCTGAACTTGTTAATATGCCTTCACTTATCATTTAATAGTTCACAGCATAAAAATTTAAAAAAATATAGGATTTCCCTAAACAACAATACTATCATTTTAAGTCACATATCTCATTGATTTTAAAATGATACTGGAAATCCAAATTTTCATGCCCTGAGTCGGCTTTCTTGCTCTGAGTTTATGAGCATGTTACAGTTTGGACTGTTATGACTTGAGTCATCAGTTGTCCTCAGAGACTCCAGAGTAACCTGGAAAGTGAAGACCCGTATAGATTTCTATATATCACAGGACATACCCTTTTCTCCAGGGAAGGAGGAGTAGAAGCATTTGCCATCTATGTTTTTCCAGCAGGCAGTGTTCTTTATGACATGCTTGGTGAACAGAACTTGATGTTCTGTCTTCACATTTCTGAAACAAATCAACAACTTAATTTTGAAAGTCCCAAGTTGCTTAATATTAGACTATCAGAAGGAAATATAGACCAACATTAATTTTATAAAAGACCAAGCATAACAGATAGGATTAATAAATACAAACTAAAAGAATCAGGAGTTCCCATCATGGCTCAGTGGAAACCCAACTAGTATCCAGGTTTGATCCTTGCCCCCACTGCCCCCCTGCCACCCTGCCCCGCTCAGTGGGTTAAGGATCCAGCGTTGCCACAAGCTGTAGCATAGATCAACTCCTAGCCTGGGAACTTCTATATGCTGCATCTCTGCCCTCCCCACCTCAAAAAAAGAATCCATTAGTCCAATAGGAGGAAACAAGGAAATTTTGGAGACAGATATATGTAAGAAGCAAATAAAATAATAATAATAATAATAATAATCCTTAGGTAATTCTTAGATCACTATTAATAAATATGAGCATGTTAACATATTTTAAAATTTGTGCCTATTTTAGTATTTGATCATCTCTAGTTAGAATGCATCAACAAAACTTTTTGCTTGGAACCAACAGAATCACAAAATATATGTAATTTTAGGCTACAGAATGCACAACCCTTGCTGAAAATGCTGTGAACAATGTACAGATGAAACCAACATGACCTTGAACACATTCAACGCCAGTAATCACAATCTTTCTTTATCCCTTTATGGTATCTCGGTATATCAACTCCTTCCCAAAACAGTTCTCAAGATGTGGGTGTTCTGTAAAACCACTCAAATTATTTGAATCGTTTCTTCTAAATTCTCTTAAGGCAGAGGGGAAAAAACAGGTTCTAATTTATAACTCTGAAGACCAGGACCTAATTTATAATCCTGAAGTTCACTGGAGATTTTAAGATACAGCAGTCTCAGCTCACTGGCTACTGAGTGAAAGGCCCTTTTTTTATTTTTTTAGAAACAAACATTATATTACAGTGGTGTTTAGCCCAGCTGGGGATGCCTAATGTAGCTTGAAATAAGTTTTGTTATGAAGTAGTGATTCTGAGTTGGAATGCCTAGTCTTTGCTAGCCAGGGGGGTTTACGGAATCTAGCACTATCTTGAGAGAATAAATTTGAAATAAAGGCATGCATTGTAAGGGATTATAAATACTGCTTCAGCTGCAACCACAGGGTTTTGGTTTAATTTGTTTGCAGCTCTGTTGCTGTGCAGTACTTTCCCTTTCTCCGATATTGCTAACTTGAGCTTCTTTGGTTTCCATAGTGATATCTCCAGGGAATTTCTCCTACTAGGTGTTTGGCTTAAGATTGTTGATTCCTGTCTTATTCTGCATCATAAATCCATTTTATGCTGAGTATCACCAAAAGGTATTAGAGAATCTATTTGGAGAATCAGTTTGTCAGTCTTCTCTATTTCCCAAACTGGATAAGGCTTGAGATTCTAAAATGTAGAAATTCTTCTAAAGAATCAGAATAAATCCTTAAGAGCAGGCAATCCCAAATACTTTCCAAATAACTGCTTAAAAAGGATGTTTAACCAGATATTTTAAAATAACCTCAAAAGCAATGAAAAAAATCCATAATGATTAGCAAAACTTTTTGATTCGTGATTACTGATGAGCTTATCATATAATTTAAAATACTAATTTAAAAACTAATGCTAATAAATTAGAGACAAAATTACCATAAAGATTACTGTATGAGGCACTATGGGAATGGCATGAAATGGAATGGGATGGAAGTTAACAGACTGGGCTCTAGTCTTGGGATTTAATCAGAAGCTATATGACCTTGGACAAATTATTTCATCATTCAGGGTAAGTACTTTCTTAGCTCTCAAACTTAAATGAGTACTCTAAGCACATTACATGCATTTGATAGGTACCATTATTTTCCTTTATTTTTTATTTTGCAAATGATTTTTATTTTTTCCATTATACCTGGTTTACAGTGTTCTGTTAACTTTCTACTATACAGCAAAGTGACCCAGTCACACATACATATATACATTCTTTTTCTCACATTATCCTCCATCATGCTCCATCATAAGTGACTAGACATAGTCCCTAGTGCTATACAGCAGGATCTCATTGCTTATCCATTCCAAAGGCAATAGTTTGCATCTGTTAACCCCAGATTTCTAGTCCATCACTTCCCCTTCTGCTTGGCAAGCACAAGTCTGTTCTCCAAGTCCATGAGTTTCTTTTCTGTGGACTTTCCTCGATTTTTTAAAAAAATTATTTTTTTCCATTTAGGGCCACACCCATGGCATATGGAGGTTCCCAGGCTAGGGGTCCAATAGGAACTGTAGCCGCCGGTCTATGCCAGAGCCACAGCTCATGGCAAGCCGGATCCTTAACCCACTGATCAAGGCCAGGGATCAAACCCATGTCCTCGTGGATGCTAGTCTGGTTGATTAACCACTGAGCCAGGACAGGAACTCCAGACTTTCCTCTATTTTTAAATGAGGAAACTAAGGCACAGAGAGTCTAAGTGATATAACTAGGATCACTCAGTTAATAAGAGAGTAACCCTATTAATCAGCTTTTAAACAAGTCCAAAATCAGCTCTGCTCTCTTAACCAAGACTGTGTATATTATTTGAACCAAATAACCAACATTGATAGAAAAACAGACTGAGGTTAGGTAACTTACTGAGGGACACTTGGTTACTCGGTAGCATCTTTCAGGTGCACATCTTATATTCTTTTCTCAAACACACAACATATAAGAATGCTTATGTATTTTTTTAATACTCAACTATGCTTTGTCTTTTGAGAAAGGGAAATTAAAAGAAGCAAACACTGTAATTAAATTCTTACAAAGAGAAATAAAAAAGAGTGCAAACATTGTAAATGTACACAGGATTCTCCCAAACAACTGGAAACTATTACAGAGGAAATTTAATCTTATTCTCAGTGTTTATTTTCAGAACTATAATATCACTTAGGATAAAGAATGATTTAAAAGGAGTTCCCGTTGTGGCGCAGTGGTTAGCGAATCCGACTAGGAACCATGAGGTTGCGGGTTCGATCCCTGGCCTTGCTCAGTGGGTTCAGGATCCGGCGTTGCCGTGAGCTGTGGTGTGGTTGCAGACGCAGTTTGGATACAGTGTTGCTGTGACTCTGCCGTAGGCAGGTGGCTACAGCTCCGATTTGACCCCTAGCCTAGGAACCTCCATATTCCATGGGAGTGGCCTAAGAAATGGCAAAAAAGACGAAAAAAAAAAAAAGAATGATTTAAAAAATCAAACTTTTTCTTAGGGTAATGGTGATTTACATATTTATAGATGAATCACACACCTCTGGTGCCTCCCAAGACTCCACAGCCTTTGTCCCATGCCCGTCCCATCCCCAAGATTCCATTCCAAGCTTGTCTTTTACTCTGGCCTTTTGGTTGCAATCATCTTCAATCAGCTGTGATGCTATCTTGCCTCTGCTGAATCTCCTTTTTTCTGCCCCACCTTGTTTCTGAGGCTTCGGTCTGGGATACTCATCTTCAGGAAAATGCCAACACTTATGCACCTGTGATTGGGTTTTTGTTTGTTTCTTTTTTGGCCACCCTATGGCATATGGATTTCCAGGGCCAGGGACCATAGCCAAGCTGGAGCGACCTATGCCACAGCTGCAGCAATGCTGGATCCTTAACCCACTGCACTGGGCTAGGGATTGAACCTGCTGTTGCAGAGACACTGTGATTCCTCTTGTGTCACAGTGGGAACTCCTGAATCTGTAATTTGGGAGCAGGATACTTGACCAGTAGGGGAATGATGCTGATCTGTGCTGGAATCACTTCGCCAAAAAGTTATATACATGTGATCCCTTGACTTAGTTTCTGCTTTCTGTGGAAACCCAAGTAAAGCCATGAAGTTAGAAGGCCCCAAAGCTCTATTTTTGTGAATTTGCCCTTATTTCTACCTATTCCCCCTTACCAGGAGGATATATATATTATATTTTCCCCAAAATTTGTATGAGTACTTTTATCCTTGAATGCATTAATTCTGAAGTTTGTTTCAAATAATCAACTGAGAGTCAGAAGGACAAATACCATACAATATCACTTATATGTGGAATCTAAAATATGACACAAATGAACTTATCTACAAAACAGAAACAGACTCACAAACATAGAGAAGAGACTTGTGGTTGCCAAGAGAGGAGGGGAAGGGAAGGAATGAACTGGGAGTTGGGGATTAGCAGATGCAAACTATTACATAATAGAATGGATGAACAAGGTCCTGCTGTATAGCATAGTGAAATATATTCAATATCTTTGATAAACCATAATGCAAAAGAATATGAAAAAATAATATATATAACTGAATCACTGCTGTACAGAAGAAATTAACACAGCATTGTAAATCAACTATACTTCAACAAAATAAATTTTCAAAGTCAACTGAAAGGTATTTTTTTATCAAGCTCTAAGTTTTATATTGTGCATTAGAATATATATGTACTTTTCAAAATATAATTCATCAATTAAAATGCATATAGCTGTGTACACATTATATACATGAAGTATATAATAAAACATATTATATACATGGAACATAATGTTTTAACAGTTTATTAAGCCTGTTTTTTTTGTCTAATTTAAAACAAAAATAAGATGATAGTGTGAGATAGAAACCAGTCCATACGTTTTATAAAGAGTTTATTTCTTTTTCAGCGCAAGGCCAAGCAATATCTAGAAATCACAGCCTTGCTTTCAGACATCTGTGGGCTCTTTAATCTGCTGAATGGTTGTGGGCCTCAGACCAGCTATTTCTCATTCGGTGTCTGAGTGTGGATGACAAAGGTGTCATGCTTACTGCCCAAAGCTAAGGCAGTAATGTTCAGAGTCAAAGGTGGTGAGAAGCGGTCGGCAATGATCTATCCCTCCATATTGCTTTTCTCAAATAAGAAAGTAAGGATCCATGGTAACCTCCAAGAACAATTTAAATTTTTTTTTCAGACATGGAAAGGCTGGATTCCCCTTATCATTGAAGTTTGTAGAATATGAATGACTTCCAAAGAAATGTACTGAAAGCACAAGGTATTCAGATGTCTCAACATTCGCTGTTTTTGAAGATAGGCAGCCAATTTTGGTAAGTGTACATTGATTATTGTACAACTTTAATAATACTACTAGTCATAGTAACAAAGCTGTACAAACTTTTAAAAACATTTATGGAACAAAGCACTATGTACGAGGCATTCATATGAACTCCTAACATCTAGTTTGTAATGAATCGTCACTCATTGTATGGGTTACATAGATTATTATCCTTGCTTTAATCATTGTAGTATATCTGGGCATTCTTAAAAAATCCTAACTATGAGCTAGGTAGGTTATTACCTTTGTTTTCAAAAGGAAAAAAGCAAAATACAGAAAAAACACTATGTCTAAGTTCACAGAGCAAGCATATGATGGAACAATGATGGCCACTGGACAGTCTAACCAGAGAGCCTGGAGAATTATGTATAGAATTAGGGCTCCAGACTGTCAATGGACAAGAGTTCCCAGACTATTTGTATCACCTCACGAGAAGTACAAACTATTACATTGTGGGTTAACAGTGGAATGATGGATTTTAGGTAGAATTATATTCTAAAGGATCTCCTATTTTTACAAAATGTACACAGGAGTCTGTAGTGGCTTAGTGGGTTAATAACCTGACTAGTATCCATGAGGATGCAGGTTCCATCCCTGGCATTGTTCAGTGGGTTAAGGATCCGGCATTGCCATGAGCTATGTTGCAGGTTGCAGACAGGGCTCAGGTCCCGCATTGCTGTGGCTGTGGTGTAGGCTGACAGCTGCAGCTCTGATTAGACCCCCTAGTCTGGGAACTTCCATATGCTTTGGGTGTAGTCATAAAAAAAAAAGGAAAAAGAAAAAAATTGTACACAAAATGCAGATACTGATAGAAATTAGTGTTTATTTTGATTGCTTTCCACATTTCTGAATTTTCTATAATGAAGATAATTACCTTTTAATAAAGATGATCATTAAAATATATTTGGGTCATACATAGAGCTATGTCAAAAATCTAATAAATAAATCTGTAAAGTATGCCACAGTCAAAATTTGCATCCTTGCAGTAATGTTTTAATTATAATTTTATAATAGGTAAATTGCTGCATATTATATATCATAAAACTCCAATCATATTTGTCTCAGTGGAATATTAAAATACAAGACATGAATTTAATGTTTGCTACTTAATTTTATCATAACTCTGATAATCTTTTACTATAATTTTGTCATAATACCTCATACTGTAAAAGTTATCAACAAAATGGTATATTTAAATTTTATACCATAACTATATATTTAATGGATATTTAAACACCTCTAAAACAAAATTCCTTACTATATCTATGACATATATTTATAATTTAAACAAAACTATGTTTCATATAAATGAATGTTGTATTTTTATATCTTAAGAAGATATTGTAAACTTAATACGGTTTAAAAGATTGAGTTCAGTAATTTCCTTCCCCAACAGTTACTAAGTTTCTTTGAGATGACATGGATAAGGTGAAATAACATGAAAATATGTTTTATTGGTTGAGCTTAATTAGGTCCTATTCATTTATTTTGTTTTTATTGTCATTTATTCTAGGAGGTGAATCAAACAAGATGTTGCTGCAGTTTATATCAAAGAGTGTTCTAAGTTTTACTCCAGGAATTTTATAGTATCTGTCCTTACATTTAAGTCTTTAATCCATTTTGAGTTTAATTTGTGTATGTTGTTAGAGTGTGTTCTAACTTCACTCTTTTATAGGTAGCTGTCCAGTTTTCCCAGCATCACTTACTGAAGAGGCTATCTTTCTTCCACTGTTGTTCTTTCCTTCATTGTCATATATTAGTTGACCATAGGTCTTTGGGTTTATTTCTGGGATTTCTATCCTGTTCCATTGATCTATATTTCTGTTTTTGTGCCAGTAACATACTGTTTTGATAACTGTAGCTTCATTGTATAGTCTGAAGTCAGAGAGCTGGTTCCTCCAGTTCTGTTTTTCTTTTTCAATATTGCTTTGGTGATTTGGGGTCTTTCTGTTTCCATACAAATTTTACAGTATTTTGTTCTAGTGCTGCAACGAATTTCATTGGTAATTTGACAGGGATAGCCTATATACTTAAATTTCTTTTGAATCAATAGATTCATCAACATAATGTACCAACCTTAAAATTTCAGTGGTTTAATATATATAACATTTTCTTCTCCTTGTACCTCATAGTCCAATGACTATGTCCCCAGTAGATGCCTGGGTCCTTCAGTATGAGATAGTGAAATTCCAAGATGTTTGAGTTAAAAGGTCAGAATAGCTCACTATCTCATAACACAGACAGAAGAATGACAGCTAAAATTCACTATATGAAATCTAAGTCATTATACTTATTGAGAAATTTAAATTATATTTATGAAATAATATCCTCTGAACTTAGAACTCATGGAAGGGAACTAAGTGTCCTGTGTGCCACTGTGAACAAAAAGGATCATCAAATGTTGGATAGACAACACCTGATTTTTATCTACAAACATGGTGTAGGTGTGCCTAGACTTCTGAAAGATGTCCTATTTGTAAGTTACAAGACTGTATTTTCTTTTTTACCTAAGTGGGAGAGAAATGCAGAAAACAGCTAAAGAAATAATAAAAAGTCCTTTTACAAGATTAAACTGAAAAAGGAAATTCATTATTTATAAATCTTTACAGATGAAAGCTAAGAGGGAATATGATCACCAAAGGAATGGAGTGGATGAATATCAAATGCTCACCAATCCCCAACCGTTAATATGTGAGAGAATCCTTTGAGGCAGCATAAAAAGACAAATCAAAATAAGAAAAAATAAAATTACTGTCCTAAACCACAAACAATGGAGTGAGAGTGAAGAAAAAATGAATTAAATTAAATTGAAGCTGTATTCAAGAAAGGAGCTATTTTATCCTGTTATGAAAGGATAGAGATGTTTGCAGTTAATAACTACATCTAATTATACACATGCGTACTCCACTTACACATTTACATGTAATCACTACAATTGTTGATGAGGTTGATTTAATATTCATATTATTATTCATTTTTACTTTATATGTATACTTACCTGTTTTATGTTTCTTTGATTTTGCTTTTTTGCCATCTTTCAGATTAATCAAGCATTTCTATAATTCCCTTTTTTGCCTTTTATTAGTTGTTATACATCCTTTTATTACCCCTTTAATGGTTACTCTACAGTTTAGCATATGCATTCTTAATTTATTATTGTTGGATACAAGTAATTTAGTCTAGTCTGCTCAAATAGTAAAACCTTTAAATTTGATATATTACTACCTTTTGCATCATTTTGTCATGTATTTTAATTTTAAATACATAATTTACAGACATTACCATTATTGTATTAAGACAATATCTTACATGCATACGTAGATCTACCTTTTATATTGTTCTTCATTACCTTCTACATGCCTCCATTATTATTTGAAATTATTTTCTTTTATTGCAGAGCTACTGACAATAAATTCCCTCAGTTTTGGTTTATTCAAAAACGTCTTTGTTTCACCTTCCTTTATGGTGTGGCCTCTAAGTATACAATTCTAAGTATGGTAGTTATATTCTTTTAAGCAATTTAAAAATGTGGTTATACTTCCTTCTGTCTTTCCTCATTTCTGCTGAAAGGTCAGCTGCCAATCTTCCCTTTGCTTCATTGAGAGCAATGGGTTGTGTTATCACTACTAAAATCGCATTTTAGATTTTTTTCCCCATTGTTATTGGTTTTCAGTATTTATACTATAATGTGTTTAAGAAAAGCTATCTTTGGATCTTCCGCTTCTGGTTTACTGTGGTTATTGGCTCTGTGGATTGTTATTTTCTTTTTCCTTCTAAAATCATGTCTCATTTGTCTCAAACTCCAAGCCAGTTTTCTTTTTTTATTATATATAAATATATATTTTTTTCTTTTTAGGGCCATACTTGTGGCATATGGAGGTTCCCAGGCTAAGGTCTAATCGGAACTATAGCTGCCGGCCTACCCCACAGCCACAGCAACTTGGGATCTGAGCCACACCTGTGACCTACATCACAGCTCATGGCAACACCAGATCCTTAACCCACTGAGCGAGGCTGGGGATTGAACCCGCAACCTCATGGTTCCTAGTTGGATTTGTTTCTGCTGTGCCACAACAGGAACTCCATCTTTTTTTTTTTATTATATTTCTATTCTTTTCTCCCTTACTTTCTTCATGTATCCATGTTTCTTTCCATGTATTTTCTGTTAACCTTTGCTAATTTCATTAATTCGGTGTCCTTCTGTTCCCAATTTTATGTTAGGCATGCATATTATGATATTAATTTCAAGTATTGCATTTTTTCAAATTTCAGAAAGTCCATTTTATTACTTTTAAAAATTAAACTTGGACTTCCTGTCATGGTGCAGTGGAAATGAATCCAACTAGGAACCATGAAGTTGCAGGTTTGATCCCTGGCATCACTTAGTGGGTTAAGGAACTGGCATTGCTGTGAGCTGTGGTGTAGGTCTCAGATGCGGCTTGGATCCCATATTGCTATAGCTGTGGTGGAGGCGGGCAGCTGTAGCCCCACTTCGACCCCTAGTCTGGGAACCTCCATATGCCGTGGGTGCAGCCCTAAAAAGCAAGAAAAAAAAATTAAACTCCAATAAATTCTATATCTTTCATTTAGGTCTTTATGTTGTGTTTCACAAGTTCATCAGAGTTAGTCTTTTTATCCAATATCTGAATCATAGCTTGTTGGCTTTCTTATTAATTGCAAATCAGGTATCTTTACCTCTTTATAAGTCTACTGTTTTTTATTATATATTGGATATTGTGTAAAAAAGAAATACAGAGACACTTACTGATATTATCTACTTCTGGGCAAATCATGAGATTTTTCACCCCAATCTGATCAGAAACTGAAGTGAAACATCATTAATTTTCAATGTTGGTAGAAGTCAATCTATGTATAATTTTCCCTTGCTCTGAAGGTGAAACCGCTTTAAGGATTTTGCTTGTGGGTTTGGTGGGTCAAAGATTTTCCAGCTTTGAAAAACTGTGAGAAACACAGTCCAGAGATTCCAGTCCAGGACTATCATTACAAACAGGGTCTGATCTGAAGAAGTTTTCCAGGGGATATCCATGGTATGCTTCAAGGGGATCCCTTTCCAGCAGTACCCTGTTTCTTTTTTTGTTGGGAAACCATGAGAGATTTAACTCTGCTTTTTAGAAACTTTTAACCTATCTCCTATTTTCCCATAGAGCATTGAACTCACCAAAATTTTGGAACATTCAGTACTGTGTTTGAGTTCTTTACAGTTTCTAATTTTTCACTCTAACCTCAAATGTTTGCTCGTTTCCTTTTTCCCAGAAGAAGCTCTCTACCTGGGAAGACTAGATCCTTAGGCCATGGTAATTTGGAAAATAGCTTCAGGAAAAAACAAAATTACAGATTGCTAGTCAAATGTGAAAAATAAACATATTCTCATTGGGTTTTTTTTATCCTTTGATATCTTTAAACATAAAATAATTGTAAATGGGTCCATTTTTTCCTATTAGTTGCTGCAGATTCTTGGGTTGATGAAAATTACATATAAGACTATGAACTATTTTTAATTGTAAAAACAGTGTGCTGTTGGTGTGTTACCATATAGCAAACATGGATAAGATCAGTTTTTGCTAACTGAGGGACATTTTCATCCCCCCCCCCTTTTTTTCTTTTTAGGGCCACAATTGTGGCATAGGAAGTTTCCGGATTAGGGGTCAAATCAGAACTGCAGCTGCCAGCCTATGCCACAGCCACAGCAACACCAGATCCAAGCTGTGTCTGTGACCTGTACCACAGCTCACGGCAATGCCAGATCCTTGACCCACTGACTGAGGCCAGGAATCGAATCCACATCCTCATGGATACTAGTTGGATTGCACCAAAACAGGAATTCCTGCCTTTTTTTTTTTTTAACATAGAAATGTATAAATTTTCAGCCCAAATATTCAAATTTACCCTGAATTTTGCCTTCATTTATAATCCACATTTTACATGTACTTTATAAGACAGAGTTTTTCAAATAGTTAATGATCATTTATGATTACTTTGATAGTCTACCAACTTTGTTATTGCAAATTTAGTTTTCCCAACTCTATACAATTCTGGAAAGTATAACTAAATCCATCTAATTATAAATAGGGACTCCATTAAAAATTTTCCCCAATGTGATGGTTAATTTTACAAATCAACTTGACTGGGCTAAGGGACATCCAGATAGCTAGTAAAAATTACTTCTGGTGTGTCTTGGAGAGTATTTTAGGAAGAGATTAGCATTTGACACAGTAAAGATCTACTTTCATCAATGTGGGTAGATATCATATAGTTTGTTGAGGGACCAACTATGACCAAAAAAGTGAAGAAGGGGTGAATTCTCTCTCTTCTTGATCTGTAGCACAGATCTTCTCCTACCTTCAGGCATCAGAGGGCTTCAGGCTATTGGACATTCACCAGCAGCTCCCTATATCTCAGACCATTGGCCTTGGGCTAGAAGTTACACCCCCATCCACTCCTGTTTCTCAGGTCTTTGATTAGAAATTATACCACCAGCTTTCCTGGTTCTCTAGCTTGCAGAAAGCAAATTTGTTGGACTTCTCATTTTCCATAATAAATTTCACAATTTTAGGAATTTCACAATTCCTAAAATAAATCTTTTTTTTCTATCTATCTATCTATCTATCTATCTATCTATCTATCTATCTATCTATCTATCATCTATCTCCCACTGGTTCCTTTTCTCTGGAGAACCCTAGTACATTCTACAAATAGATATGTTTTAAATTTCCAAAATAAAACATGTAATCATTTGAATTTTCTATAATTTATTTTTGCTTCCTACACTGACTTTTTAAGTATAAATTTTAATGTACTATTTGAATTTTGTTTAAATTTTAAAAACTAAAATTTCTTGTACTCCATTTCTTGCATCCTCCAGCTTAAGATCTCCAAAAGATTTTTAATTAGAATTAAATAAAAATTTAGAGAATTCTTTATAAGTAAGACTTCTCACAAAACTATTGTAACAGAGGAGAGGCCAAAACTGAGTCTGAACTCAAGTACACATGAAACTAAGTGAAGAGTTTTAAGAGCTGGGATGGGGTGGGGTGAGATTAACCAAAAGAACTTAAGAGGGTAGAGGAAAATTCCTTCCATCCCAACAGGGAAAAATAATATGGGTGGGGGATAGGAGAGATAACAATATCAGAAATAAGGAAAAAAATTCACAAGGGAACATTTGCTTAATTTTAAACCATTCTTTTTTTTGTCTTTTGTTTTTTTTTGTTGTTGTTGTTGTTGCTATTTCTTGGGCCGCTCCCGTGGCATATGGAGGTTCCCAGGCTAGGGGTTGAATCAGAGCTGTAGCCACCGGCCTACGCCAGAGCCACAGCAATGCGGGATCCGAGCCGCATCTGCAACCTACACCACAGCTCAAGGCAAAGCCGGATCCTTAACCCACTGAGCAAGGGCAGGGACCAAACCCGCAACCTCATGGTTCCTAGTCGGATTCGTTAACCGCTGCGCCAAGACGGGAACTCCTTAAACCATTCTTAAAGCTCATTGTGCTGTTCTTATGTGATTTATTTCATTTTATTGCTAGTGCAAGTTTACCTATTCAACAAAACCACCTGTTCCCCAATCCCTCACCAAGTCATAAATTAAGTAGCATTCTGTCCTTTGCAAATGTAAGAGCCATAAATGGAATGTCAGTTTAAAACAGCTTGTTTCCCCTATGTTTTTTGTTATTTGAACATGAAAAAAAAAATCTTGAAAGTGTGTTTCAAACAAAATGAATGTTTTCTCACAAAATAGTTCCTATTTTTTTTTTTTTTTGCCAGAGAAACAATATTGAAATTAATGGATGAACTATATGTCTCACTAAAAAAATTCTTAGTTTATTATTTTAATAATAAATTTATAAATTTCCTAGTGTCCACAATTTATATTTAGTGAGAAACTTGTTTAAAATTAAAGACACTTTCCAAACTTTATTTTTTAAAATAGTAACAAAATTAATTTTCACAGCTAATTCATTTGGCTGTGCACACTTTTAATAATTACAGTTTTCATCTGTAGCAGAATGAATTTTAACACGTCCTTACAGAGTGCATCAAATGTTGGTGGATATCTCAAGTAGATCTAATTCTATTTGACTTGGGCAAATTTTATTTATAGGAGGTTGAAAGCAAATTTTAAACTTGAAAGAATAGAAAAACACATTTCCGGGTTGATGTAATGTGATGTAAAATATAGGCTCTGAGGGATATAATCTTGTAATGTAGATCTCAGATTTTTTATTGAAGTTAAAAGAATAAAACATATTCATAAAGTTAAATGGCCCTCCACAACTCTTATCCTTGAAAATGCAGCTGCTCATTGTGTTTATTTTGAGCATGGGAGGAGCCCTTTAAAGGAGCATTGTCAAATTCAAGGTGATGGACTCTGGCAGCCCATCATGATTTGCTGTGCCTCACTACCCTACGTTCACTAATTTAACAGTGTGTTTGAAGCAAAGTACACTTTCAAATTGGCAGGATGTCAGGCAGGCTTGGAAATAACTCTCATTAGTGCAGACAGCCTAAGCTGCTCAGCAGGTGGTGTTATCAGTGTCCTATGATTCTCCCATGCTTATTGGATTATTGTTGGGAGAGGGGGCTAAACATAACATTGCAAATTTCAGCATTTCATTTAAAAGCTCTTAATTGAAAAGGGTCTGAAGGTTCAGAACAACAACTATGCTCTTGCTACTAATCTCCTCACAATATACTCATTAGTGTTCCAGAAATACAAATTCTATCTGATGTATGTTTGTTCTCCTACAGAGTGGTAGAAATGACAGTCAGTGGCTGATTAGAATATTACATTTTGGTTACAGAAAGTGAATTGCCTGAAATCTCAGATTCACAGTCTTTACAATGGGAAATATGTTCCAAAGTCAAGGTCAAAGCTGAAGTCACTTATTTGAGGTACTAGTTATTGATTCTAAGGTGGTTTTGGATTTTCCTGCTGACTTTTTGTATGACTTGACAATTCATACAGAAGTACCAAATGAACCAATTTGGACTTTTCCCAAATACCAGCATTTGTTCCTCTACATAACAAGCCTTCCTTAGTGAACAATCTCTCGAGTACTGAACTGTTAGCCATAGGAATAAGGCTTTTTTTTTTTTTTTTTTTAACATGTGTGTGCTGGAAGTCATAGCCATGCGTGAAAAAGGCCAATTTTCAAAATCATTTAATTTATTCCCCTTCCTATTTAATAATATGAAGACATTTTTCTTAGCATTTTTCCAAACACACTGAAACATCGCTAAGAAAGAACTGGAGACTGTTTCAAGTATTCTAATTGAGGTAAACTTTTTTAAATTCAAGGCTGTAAAGGATCATAATTGACGTCATTTATTGAGTCTTTGTTACATGGCATAAAATGGAAAAAAAAATCACAGACATGGTCACGGTTATTTTAAGAGTTAGGATGTATTATCAACACTCTGCAGAGAGAAAATTATAATTTAGAATAGTTAAATAATTTCTCATAATTGATAAAATATATAAATTTGATTATAATCTTAAACTGTCTGACTTGAAAACCCATGATCTTAATCACTGCATTATACTGTGTGTCCATAAAATGAAAAGTAGGTATAAAATGATAGACAATACCAGTATTTAATTTCAACAAAGCTAGAATTAGCGAATAGTGGCATATTCTGTCATTTCAATTCTCTCTTAAATATCAGAAATGGATTTAAGGGATAAGAGCTTAGACTATTTGAATTTTAAATATGGACTTTTACTTAGGGATCATCCACTAACAGCTGCTTTTTCACAGGTAAGGTAAAAGTTGTGATCAGATGAGCAATACTGAATTTCCAACAGTGTTATGTAATTCTTAATGAGATATGTGGAAATGGTTTTCTGAGAATGAGAGGTAAGAAAGCTGACTTCATCAATGCCACAAGGCTTAATTTCCTGAAGAAGGAGTGAGCATATCCTAACAAGAAATAAAGGGAGTCAAGTCCTAAGGAAAAAATGATTTTTTCCATTAAACAAAACAAAACCAAACAGTATCTGCTCTTGGACTAGCTATCCAAAATTAACCAGCTATAAATTTGGATAAAACACAGAGAATAACTGTTTTCAAATATTGGACAATAGGAATGTGCAAGATTATAATCTCATAGAGAAAGGAAAGAAACAAGGCCATTCTTACAGCATGATCACTCCAGACCATGGCTTAGGTGCTAGGGAACCGAAGCTAATGATATTGATATCCCTGAATTGAAAAGATAAGTTGGTGTTTCCAAATTTATGAGACAGGATACTAAAAAAGAAAGAGCTGTGCGGAAAAAAAAAAAGCCTGAATTCCAAACAGAGAATCCTTTGAGCCTAGTCAAACATTAATATGCACATGCATAGGGCAAGACTGAAGGGTTAGTCCAAGTACAATTACCAAGGTCATAGACCTAGATTCCCAAATATTGTACCAGGTTGAGATTGGATTTCTGACAGCAAATGTAGAGATATCACTTGAAAAATTATGGGGATTCAGTAGAAACCAGTAAATAGAATACTTTAGCATTGGGACTACCACAACATAAAATAAGAACTCTTCAGAACATACTTTACAATGTTTAAAAATCAAGTCCTGAAAGGATCAAGACAATACCAAAATAAATTATCTGGTAAATTAAAACTTAACCATCTTCAATGAAAGATAACAAAACCCAAGCACTCATAATGCAGCACCTACACTGTCAAGAATATAATAAAAATTATGAGGCATGTGGATAAGGAAATTGTGACTCGTAAGCAGGAGAAAATTCAGTCACAAGACACAGATAATACAGAGGTGACACAATTATCATTAAAAAAACTTTAAACAATTTATTGTTATGTCTAAGGATATAAAGAAAAAACGTGGTAGCAGCGGTAAAATTATATATAGAAATAGAAATAGAGAATAAATGAAAGATTCCAGAATAAAAATCTAAAATCTAAGTCTAAAGATTGCTGGATGCTTTTCATGGCATAGTGGCTACAACAAAATCAGTAAACTTGAAGACAGGACAGAAATTATCCAAATGGAAATAGACCCTCATAAATATAGTCAATTGACATTTGACAAAGGAGCAGAGGTAACGCTGTGGGAAAAAAAGATATTATTTAACAAATGGTATTGGTACAAGTGGAAATTCACATGCAAAAAGAAATCTGGACATAGATTTTATACTTTTCATAAAATTAGTTCTGAATGAATCATAGACCTAAGTGTAAAATACAAAACTATAAAGCCCCTAGACCAAGATAACAGGAAAAACCTGGGTGACCTTGGATATGGTGATGACTTTATAGATATGACATCAAAGGTGAGATCCATGGAGGAAATAATTGGAAACTGGACTTTATTAAAGTTTAACAACTCTGCTATATGAGAGACACAATTCAAGAGAAAGAAAGAAAATATCAAAAAGTCCAATAAAGGACCATTATCCAAAAGGTTCTTAAAAACCTTAAAACTCAGTAATGAGTAAACAATGACCTGATTTGAAAGAATGTGGCAAAGATACCACACACCAAAGAAAACATACAGATGGCAAATAAGTATATGAAAAAATATCCACATCATGTCATCCCATGCAAATTAAAGCAATGGGATTCCAATATAGCTTTGCAGTTTCTTATAAAACTAAACTTCCTCTGAATACACTAGCCAGCAATCTTACCAAATATGGTATTTATCCGAAGGAACTGAAAACCACAGAAAAATCTGCTAGTCATGTTTATAACAGTAGTTAAGGTTAATTTTATGTGGCAAAATGACTTGTCACACAGGGTGCCCAGATTAAACATTTTCTGTGAAGTTCTTTCAGGATGAGACGAGCATTTGAATTGGTAGATTTCGTAAAAGAGACTGTCCTTTCCCAATGTTTTGAGCATTATCCAATCCACTGAGGGCCTGCATTTGGAAAAAAAAAAAAAAAAAAGCAGAGGAAGGTGGGATTTGTCCTCTTTTTCCTGCCTCAGTGCTGTGCTGGTTCACCTCATCTCTTCTCTTGCCCTTGAATTGGAATTTAAATCATTGGGTGTTCTAGTTCTCAAGCCTTCACACTTAGACTAATTATTCCCCACCTTTCCCGTGTAGGTCTCCAACTTGCCGACAGCCTGTTGTGGGATTTCTCAGCCTTTATAATCAGGTAGCCAATTTCTCATAGCATCTTTCTCTCTTCCCCTCTCTGTCTTCCTCTCTCTGTTTTCATCTCCGCCTCCGTTTCTTTCTTTCCTCTCTGACTCTCTCTCTCTCTCTTATTTCCAAAGGGCTCTGTTTCTCTAGAGGACCCCAATTAATTAACATAACAGCTTTATTCATAATTGCTCAAACTTGGAAGCAACCAAGATGTCCTTCAGTAGGTGATTGAATGAATAAGCTGTGATACATTGAGACAATGGACTATTATTCAACATTAAAAAGAAAATGAGTTATCAAACTATGAAAAGACATGGAGGAAATTTAAATGTATATTATTAAGTGAAAGAAACCAATGTTAAAGGCCATATACTGTTTTAATTTCAACTATATGATATTCTGAAAAAGGAAAAATTGTGGAACCAAAGCGATCAGTGGTTTCCAGGGATTAGGTTGAGTGGAGGGATGAATAGGTGGGGAAGAGATTTTTAGGGCAATGAAACAACTTTGTGTAAGTGTACGCCTTTATTCAAACTAGTATAATGTACAAAACTAAGAGCAACTTAGTGCAAACTACGGACTGTGGGTGATAATGATGAGTCCATGTAGGTTCAACAGTTGTGTCAAATGCATGTCGGGTGGAGGCTGTTGATAATGAAAAAGGTTCTGCATGTGTGAGAGCAGAGGATATGTGGGACATTTTATACCTTGTTCTCAATTTTGCTGTCAATATAAAACTGCTCTAAAAATACAATCAGATAGATGATAGAGAGACAGATAGATAGTTTAAATATGTATCTGAATCTCCAATTCTCTGTGGGCACCTTAGGGTCAGGAAAAAATTGTTCTTATGTCTGAAATGCTTTGTTTTCTGGCATGGTGTTTGGGACATGCCTAGAAATTGCATGAACTGCTTCAACCACATACTCTGTGGTCCTGGGCATACAGGATAGAACGGTGAACTAAAACAGTGTGGAATATATTTCAGGGGAAGGTATGTACAGGGACTAAGTCTTGGTTTGGCAGTGAGTGTAATTAGGTCAATATATCTCCCAATCTTTTTACTTTTCCTGTGAAGAATTTCACAATTATAAAAATAATCTCTTCCTTTAGATTCATTGAATCCACACCCCTGATTTTTATCCACTAGCTATGGCCATTTTATCTTTCTCAGACTTCTTTCTTCAGCCTTTAATATTTGGATTTTCAATACTCATTCATAGGAAATCTCAAACTTTCTTCACTATGAGTTCTCTCAGTCATAGCCAAGATTTCTAGCTATGCTTCCTTTCTAGCCAGTAAACCATTCTTTGTACTTGATAGCCAGAATAATCTTCTCAGATTTTAACTCTGATTGTGTGATATGTCCACCCCCTCATTTAAAACTATTTAAAAGCTTTCATTTGCCCTTTGCATCAAAATAAAGGTATTACAGTTATCAGAATAATCTCACATAATCTATCTCTTAAAGCTTCACTTGATTCCATTCTGTACCCCACCTCTCTGCCAAGACTTCTTAAGCTATTGCCATGGCCCCTCCCTTCATCACGTAAGTCCCTATAAATTTCTTCTATAGAATGATTCATAGGGTGATTTTTTGAAAGTATGGGAATTTGGTTTTAAAGAGAAAATAAAAACTGACTAAGGCTTAACAGTTATAAATGTGATGATATGCATGTAATTTGGGTCTTTATGAAAAAAATTATACTGTATTTCTCAGGAAAACATTTTGGGACATTATAAAATGGATACACATGACCAATATAACTAACTCTAGGGTACAGTTTCTTAGTTTTTAGCTTTATAAAAACTCTAGTGTTTTTCATTTTCTTTCCAATCTCAACACTATTTCTCAATATGAACCAAATATTAAATGCAAGAGATGAAATGGATTCCCTCCTCTCCTTTACTCCTGAAAGCAATGGCCCTTTTTCCCTGCTCAGTGAATGTCACTTTTAAGCTAGTCAGAAACTCACTGCTTTATTCATTAAATTATTTCTCAATAGGAACTTTTAAAGTATGTAGGAGGTCTCTATGGGAGCCAACAGGAGAGCTTTTAATTGGCTTTCAAGAATTACAATAAACAGCCTTTAAGGTCTTCCAAATACTAAGGGAAAATGCTAAAGACATTTAGAAAAGGCTTTGAATTTAGTTAGAGTCAAACTTGAATTTCTTGGCCGGGTGAAATCATCGATATGTGCTGAGTTGCAAAGCAAGTACCCACAGAAGCTATACACACGGCGTATCCTTTACTTTTGAAAGGTAATTAGGCAATTCTCAAGCAGTGCTATGAGCAAAAGCTAGCACAGAGTAGGTGTCTAATTCATGTTTGAGTAAATACAATATGGACATGCCTATTTCCATTGTCTTAGTGATACTTTTTCCATTCATGGATAACCTTGGTGCTTTACTTGATTGCTGCCTAAGGAACATATTAAATGTTGCAATAGGGACAGTATTGTTTTTCCCCAAGTCAAATGTCTTTGAGTAAGATGCTGCTGCTCTTCTCAACAGACTAGATAGAAACGCTCTTTCTATCTAGATTTTCAATGCCACAATGTCCCTATAATATACTGTTCCACCCATCCCCGTAGTAAAACCTATTCTCTATCCTTGGATGCTTTGGTTACATCAGCATCATGTATACATAAATTCATGTTATTATACATATATATATTGTGTGTGTGTATAATACATATAATATATATCCTATATATATAAAACAGTTTATTATGTGGCATCTCTACAAAATGAATATTTGAGTAGGTCCCTCTAGCTGGAATTCCCTAGGGCGTATTGTTATAGGCTCACTATGTGGCAGGTAAGCTGATAGTATAGGACATACACCCCACATTAAGAGAACACACAAAGATCATGTTTTCCTTTGGGTTTTAGTGATTTTTACTCATCTTTTTCCCTTGTCTGTCCATGGCTTTCCTTCCTTAAAGTTTCTCAGACCTTCTTAAAATCAAATGGAGGGAAAAAAACCTCACTCTCTCTACTTTGGTTGCCTTATTTAACCTCTGACCGGGAGCCTGGAAACAATTTTGCAGGTGAGAAGAGAACTTAAGGATGGTGTTTCTTCAGACCAGGGGTTGGCAAGATATGTCCTGTCAGCCAAATTGGACCTACTTCTTGTTTTTGTACATCCTATGAGCTTAGAATATTGTTTTTATCTGTTTAAATGATTGAAAAATCAAAGAATAATATTTTAAGTGTAAAATGATAGGAAATTCAAGTTTTAATCCTGCAAACTCTCTTTTGTAGGAAGGAAGGGGCAATCAATCTTTAAGGGCAGCCTGTCTATGTGGAATTGTGCTCAGCCTTCTATCTACTGCTCTAAGAAGGACGACTTCCAGTCAGAGAATATCCCTGGGGGAGGGTGAAAACAACTTCTGTAGAGCATGGGACTCAGACCTTGAGGAACTCAAGAGGCTAGCTCAGGGTTACACAATTCCAACACTTAGGAAGGGGCTTTTTAGGCACAGTGTTTAATTTCACCTAAAATAGGGACTATGTTACTTTGCCAGAGTATGACTTTTTTTTTAACGGATTATTAAATAAAGATTTATATGTTTCATTGTTAAAAAATGTTTCACAGATTTGCTTTTTATATTTAGATCTATGATCTATTTTGAGCTAATTTTCATGAAATGTGTAAGGTCGGTGTCCAGGTTCTTTTGTTTTCTGTTTTTGCATTTCAGTGTTGAATTCTCAAGACACTTGTTAAAAAGTCTGTTCTTTCTCTGGTATCTAGTCTTTATGCCTCTTATCAGTAATAAGTTGATTATATTTGTGCTAGTCTATTCTTGGATGCCCTATTCTGTTCCACTGATCCATGCATCTTTTGCCAATACAATACTGCCTTGATTACTATAGCTTTACAATAAGTCTTGGAAATGGTAGTGTTGAGTCCTTCAACACTGGTGTTTTTTACTCTTGTGTTGCCTATTTTAGTTTCTGTGTCTTTCCATATAAAATTTGGAATTATCAATATCAACAAAAGAGCCTACTAGTATTTTAATTTGGATTGTACTGCATCTACAGACCAAGTTCAGAACTGTTGGCATTTTAACAATATTGAGTCTTCTAATCCATGAACAGAGAATATCTCTTCATTTGTTTAGTTTTTTTAATGACCTACATTCATGTTTTATAGTTTTCTGCATACCAATCTTATACACATCTTCTTAGATCTATACCTAGGAACTTCATTTTTTGCTATTATTGTAAGTTGTATTTTTGGACAATTAAACACATTTTTATACACATAATCATGTCATCTGTGAAGAAAGATATTTATCATTTCATATTCCCATCTGTATACATGTTTGTTAATTTATTTATTTATTTTTGTAGTTTAAACTTAATAGGGCTTCCAGTACAATACCAAGTAAGAATGGTAAAAAAAGATATCCTCGGAATTTAGAGGGCGGAAAACATCTAGTTTTTCACCATTAAGTATTACGTCAGCTGTTGGTCTCTCACAGATGTTTTTATAATGTTGAAAAAGTTCCTCTTTATTCTTAGTTTTATAATGAATTGGAGTTGTATTTTCTCAAATGTTTTCTGCATCAATGAATGTGATTTTATGATTGTTCTATTAAGCCTGTTGATATGTTGAATTACATTAATTGATTTTTCAATTATTGAACCATTTGTATATCTAGAAAAAGTAATCTTTTTTTTTTTTTGGCCACCCCGTGGCCTGTGGAGTTCCTGAGCCAGGGATCAGATCCTAGCCACAGTTGCAACCTGCGCTGTAGCTGTGGCAATGCTGGATCCTTAACCCATGGGGCTGGGGATTGAACTCCGGAGACACCACCAATGCCACTGTGTCACAGCAGAAACTCCAGTAATGTATTTTGAAGAGTTTGAAACTGCACATTTTCATATTTATACATTATTATTATTTCAGTACTAGTAGATTAGAAGAGATTATTTGACCCACTGATAAGGGAAGCAGTGGGCAGCAGTTCTGCTCCAGTGTAGTGGTTTGGTCTCTTTCTATAAGGGAACTGGCTTCTGACCCCTCTCCCTCAGTTCCTACCATGCCAATAAAAGACTGAAACATGGTGGTTCTGGTTGGCAGATATTTGGGGTCATTCATTGGTTGGTTGGAGGTTAACACAAAATGGCTTTTGTTGTATAGATTGGCCTCCACATTCCCCCCCCCCCCGACAGATGGACAATGCCAAATGACATTTGGGTAAAGCTCTCACTTATACCTATTAAAATTAATCTTATTGAAAGCCTAAACCTCTAGAATGTCTTAGTTATATTTACTTTTTTTTTCTGTTAAATGCATGCATTTCATGTCTCATATAGCTTCATATATATGTTTTCTGTTTTCCACTTATGTTAAATAGGGGATCCAAGTTAGGAAAAAACTTGGAGTCCATGTCCAAAAATTCTTCTTCAAAACGATGTCAATTAGCAGGATTCCTTTTTTTTTCTTTTCTTGGTGTATTTTTGTCACTTGTTAGGTATGTGGACATAGATAAGAATTTTGTCACATCTAAATGTCAACATATGTAAAAATAGATTTGGTAGGTGTTAAAGGTTATATTAACAGTGATTAAAAATACTAAATTTTATAAATAAGATTCTATTTTTTTTTGTAGGGCTGCACCCATGGCATATGGAGGTTCCCAGGCTAGGGGTCCAATTGTAGCTGTAGTTGCCAGCCTAAGCCACAGCCACAGTAACGCCAGATCCAAGCCATGTCTGTAACTTACACTACAGTTCACAGCAATGCTGGGTCCTTAACTCATTGAGCGGGGCCAGGGATTGAACCCAGGTCCTCATGGATACTAGTCGGGTTCATTACTACTGAAGCACAATGAGGAACTCCTGAAATTTCTAGTAGTTTTTGAATATACCCCCCCCCAAAACACACACTTTGTTTGCTTTATTCACAAAGATACCTGAGTAGAACTTTACAATCATTTGAAGTCACAGTGCACTTCCTAGGTAATTCCTTTTATCTCTCAATGAAGGAACTAAGATGAATTTTATAAGATATAAAAGACACCTTATTCTAATGATAGAATGTGTATAAATCCTAATGAACTTTGTGCCTCTGGTTTCCTATTTAATATTTTCCAAACCATCTCTTTGATATTCTACACGTAAGACTGAAGTTGAACTCACCAATCTTATGAGTTCGACTGCCTTTTTATAGGAGGAAATTTTCTATCTTCATGTCTTTTGAGTTTTTGAACACTAGCTGCTAATAATTTGCTGAATCTGCTATATTGAATCGAGAGAATTCTAGAAAGATTTTGTTGTTGTTGTTATCAATGGCATATGCAATTATGTGAGAGGAGCCCAGATGCCAGGGCAAGAAATTAGTAGAACATTTCTCCCTTTTAAATGTTTAAATTATTGTAGCAGAGGTATCACCGTTTTTTTTCATTGACCGAACAGTCAAGACGTCATTAAAATTACTGGACAGGGTAGAGAAAGAGCCCAACATTTAACTTTTACTAACCTTTTCACTTCTCTGTCCCTCAAGAAATCAAATTATAAAGTTTAATGAGTAATGCTTTACTATTGATTATTATTAATGCAGTAACACTGCCTTTCATTTCAGATTCATGGTCAAAAAATTAAGTAGTTTCCTTTTTTTCCCTGATTCTGTGTTTTCAATTCCCTTATGAGATGCTTTGTCTTTTGCACCTCATTCCTCTAGAAGTCATTCAGTGGCTCAAGCCAGTCCTCAACCACTATCTTCTACTTCAGATTGCATTAAGGACAATACAAACTACTTTGATTTTTCAATCCCAAACAGTCAGTTTTGTGATATGGCACTGCTCTGCAACTTAGTAAATTATTCCTCATCTCAAACCATGGGGCCTGGAAGACAAGAAAGTTTTAAGAGCAATGAATGGAAAGGGGTGCACTGGCAGCCACACGATTTGTGTGTCATTATGCTTGTGTGGATTCCAATCTGTAGTGTTTTCTATTTGACTGTGTATTTAAAAGAAATAAAATCAAGAAACTTGGGAAAGAAACATACGTAGCTTCATATAATTGTTTTCATCAAAAAATGTTAATATGAAGTGGAATATACAAATGCCTCCACATGTTACTATTTAAATTAGGGTATTTAGAAGAAAAAAACATGACACGCATAGACAAGTTATATATGGAGGGGTGGGAAGAGATTTGTTACCTGGTTATCTATTCCATACTGTATTAGTATCCCTATTCTTTCATATTTTTTGAGGGTAAACATTCTGGGAATAGGAATTTTAAAAGGTTGTGACTTTCCTCCCCTCAGTATGATCTCCTTGTGACTAGGTTTTCCCAGGGATGTAACATGTGAAATATTTAAGATTTGAAGTTCGGAAAAATTTTCCTTTAATCTACCAATGTTTTAAGCATAGACAAAGAATTTAAACCATTTGAATGAAATTGTCTGTGTCTAATATGCGACATCTTTACTATTAAAGTCCCATTTTTGTTCACTTAATATGCCCAGCCTGTCACCAGGCTACACTTGGTATCTATGAAATGCCATTTCTTGTCAATTTTAGCTTCCTTTGCGAGAGGAAAAATTACTATTTTCTTATCTTAAGTCTAGATGCCATTTTGACATATTTTTAATGTAATGCCATTTATCTACTCCTATATATTTGAAAATAAGAAATTACAGAAGAAATCCTCTCCAAACATCTCACTCTGTCACGCTTCCTTTGCCGAGCTAACCTAGTAGTCTTTACTCCGCTAAATGTAATCTTTTAAAACTGAATTCCAGTTCCACCAATTCATTCATGCAACATTCTCTCATTGTATGTTTGCCTTGTTTATTTTCATAACATGGTGAAACCTGAAATTGTATCATAATTGCTCCATATTGCCTCAGTCTACTCCTCTAAAGATGCCTTTTTCTTTGCTTATCCTATTTGTCAGCCTGGTAATACACCTGAAACTTGAGCACTGTCAGCATTCTCCTGGTTACTTGTCTCCATTTTTCCTGGAAGAGTGGCTATAATAACATGGATTCCAAAATAGATTCTTCACAACCTCTAGGTTCTTCCAAGAGCTATGGATTCATCTGCTTAAAGTCCCATGCCCAGAATTTTAATCAACTCTCTTTTCAATTTGTAGGGAAGGATACTGGGAGGTTTGGATACTTTGAGCACACCTAGATCCATTTCCATTGTCAAGAATATGGAAAAACTACTACTAATAATAACATGTCTAGACATATGTGAAAGAGAAAACTTTTATAAACCCTAGATAATTTCCTATGATGTATTTAACATTTAACTGTTCTTTAGGTGCAAAGAATTAAACTAATTGTAATTCCTGATTTTTGACAAATGATCATTTTTTTCCCCTTGAAATACCTTATTGTTGATTTTTTTTTCTTTCCTTCATTATTTTCTTCACATTCATTGTGTTGGGTGCCCACAAGACCATTCTCATGTTTGATGTTTCACTAGGAAGACTCACAGGACCCAGCCTGTAGTCATCGTACTCTTCGCTATGATTTATACCATCAAAAGATGCAAAAAAAAAAATCAGCAAAAGGGAAACATACATAGAGACAACAGCAGCAGAAAGCAAGTGCAGATTTCCAAGGGTCATCTCCTATACAGTCACTCCAGATGTGCTTAAATCTTCTAGCATCAAATTGTGGCAATATATGTGAAATGTCTTTGAACAAGGAAGCTCATCAGGGACTCAGGGCCCAAAGTTTCTATTGAGGCTTGTCAAGTAGACACCCTCAGCTGAATGTTCCCAAATCCGGATTTCTAGAAGAACATGTATACCATAAACTGCATTGTTTGCCCAGTCTAGGTACGGTGAGTAGCTCTTACCATTTAGGCAATTATTACTATTATAGTTATTATTATTATTATCATCACTGTAGGGAACTATTTACCTATTCCTATTCTTTGTTGCTAGGCAAGGAGGCTTCTCTAAGGATAGCAATCTCGAGCCTATCATGTTAACTCTTTTCTGCACTGAAGTGTGCACAACAGTACTAAACATTTAAAAGATGATATATAATTTTTTTACAGATTCCAGTTATCTAATCTATTTATAGTGACATGTGCCTATAATTTGCAGTACTGTTTTTACGACAGTCATCTGAAAGTCGATTTCAGGTTCTAGATTGACAACACATTTTTTTTTTCCAGGCAGTGACACAGGCACTAAAAGAAACATTTGCCTGGCTTAGCCTCTTTTTCTCTCCTACTGATTTCTCCTTGCCCACTAGTGTTTCTCAAAATCTTCCCTGAAAACACCATCTTTCACTGACTGTTCTCTCTTTTGATTGTTTTTGCACTGCTAAATGTACAAATGATTACCATCTTACTAAAAAGACATCAACTCTGTGATTGTACCTTCCATTTAAAATCCACTGTGTGTTTCTTAGGTGTGCATGTATGTCACATGTATTATTATTTCTTCATTTCCTTCCATAATATGAGAAGATTGGATTAATTCAGTCATTTTCTATATTTCTGTCATCCTACCACTATGTTTGATACTTAAGGAAACTTTGATTATTCCCTTGAAGAGGATGCCAAAGACATATAAAACCCAACAGTTTACTTATTAAAAATATGACCAGAACCAGCTTTTGATAGTTCAGGAACAGCTAAACTACTAACAAACAACTTCCAACATGTAACTTCTGTTATCTGACCACCTACTCCAAATTATCTAAAGCTTTATTTATCATACTTTCGGCATTCAAGCCACTATGTATGGACATCTATTGCCCTTTTATGTTTAACTTGAAGTGCTAATGATCACACAACTCTATCTTCATTAACCCTAATAAATCCTAAAATAAATTAACTTCTAATAAATTTCTTTCTAATAGTCTTTCTGTACATAGACCACAATAAAATGAAGCAGGAATTTAGTCTTCTCTGTCCTATCACAAAAGGGAAAATGTAACACTAGTTTTCAAAAATGTAACAGAAAAAAATTTAAAAGTTTTTTTTTTTTTGTTTTGCAGTAAGCAAACAAACATACATCTACCAAAGTTCACCTTGGAAAATAGAGAGTATGATGTTATGAACTGGCAAGGCTTTGTGATCAAACTAACTTGATCTTGATTCCAAGGTTCTCCACTTTCTACCTTTGTAGAAAAGAATAAGTTATTTCACCATAGTTACCCTACTTTGAGTCCCAACTTCAACATGTGAAAAATTAGAATAAAATTTATACATTATGAGCTATTGAGAATTTAATGAAAATAAATGCAAGTGATGGTACCTCATATCTAGTAGGAAAGGGAAAGGTGAGTTTCCCGTTCTTGTATCTTCTACTTTTTTATACTTCACTGTAATAATCTGAACACTTTTGTGCCTAATTTTATTTTATAATCAGGGAGAAAATGAAAAATAAGAATATCAAATAAAATATGAAATAAAATGACATTATTTCATATGATGGATTGTGGGAAAACATTTTTTTTCCTTTTTATGGCCATACCTGTAGCATATGGAAGTTTCCAGGCTAGGGTGTGAAATCAGACCTGCAGCTATAGGCCTGTGCAACAGCCACAGCAACGCTGGATCTGTGACCTACACCTCAGCTTGCAGCAACACCAGACCCTTAACCCAATAAGTGATGCCAGGAATTGAACCCACATCCTCAGGGACACTATGTTGGATTCTTAACCTGTTGATCCACAATGGGAACTCCTAGAAAGTGTATTTAAAGTCTTAGAAATTGATACACACATTTACAAAATAGTGTAATCATTAAAACATTTACTCCAAGTCAAGACTGACATATAAGAGACAAAACCATTGCTATTTAGTATCTTTGTTGAAAGTTTCAGGTCTCAATAGATTGCACAAATCAAATTTTGAAATTTCCAAATTGCTGAGAACATCAAAAAGAAAACTATAGGCAAATATCTTTGATGAATATAGATGCAAAAATTCTCAACAAAATTTGAGAATCCAACCGAATCCAACAATATATAAAACAGATCATACACCACAACCAGGTGGGATTCATCCCAGGTTCACAAGAATGGCTCAACATATGCAAATCAATCAACATCATACATCATATTAACAAAAGGAAAGTCAAAAACCACATGATCATCTCAATAGATGCAGAGAAAGCATTTGACAAAGTCCAACATCCATTCATGATCAAAACTCTCACCAAAGTGGGTATAGAGGGAACATAATCAGAGCCATTTATGACAAACCACAGCAAATATAATACTCAATGGGGAAAAGCTGAAAGCCTTCCCACTAAAATCTAGAACAAGACAAGGATGCCCAATCTCACCACTGTTATTCAACATTGTACTGGAAGTCCTAGCCACATCAATCAGACAAACAAAAGAAATAAAAGGCATCCAAATAGGAAGAGAAGAGGTAAACCTGTCACTGTATGCAGATGACATGATACTATATATAGATAGTAAGGACTCAACCCAAAAACTACTTGAACTGATCAACAAAT
Source organism: Phacochoerus africanus (assembly GCF_016906955.1). Lineage (NCBI taxonomy): Eukaryota > Metazoa > Chordata > Mammalia > Artiodactyla > Suidae > Phacochoerus > Phacochoerus africanus. The sequence goes on along the minus strand of NC_062547.1, from coordinate 24,479,800 downwards.
TCAGCAAAGTAGCAGGATATAAGATTAACATTCAGAAATCAGTCACATTTCTGTATACTAACAATGAAATATTAGAAAAGGAATACAAAAATACAATATCTTTTAAAATCGCATCCCCCAAAAATCAAATACCTGGGAATACACCTGACCAAGGAGGTAAAGGACTTATATGCTGAAAACTATAAAACATTAATCAAGGAAATGAAAGAAGATGTAAAGAAATGGAAAGATATTCCATGTTCATGGATAGGAAAAATCATTATCATAAAAATGGCCATACTACCCAAAGCAATCTACAGATTCAATGCAATCCCTATGAAATTACCCATGACATTTTTCACAGAGCTAGAACAAACAATCCAAAAATTTATATGGAACAACAAAAGACCCAGAATTGCCAAAGCAATCCTGAGGAACAAAAGCCAAGCAGGAGGCATCACTCTCCAAGACTTCAGGCAATATTACAAAGCCACAGTCATCAAGACAGTGTGGTCTGATACCAAAACAGACAGACATACAGACCAATGGTACATAATAGAGAACCCAGAAATAAACCCTGATACCTACAGTCAATTAATCTTTGACAAAGGAGGCAAGAACATAAAATGGGAAAAGACAGTCTTTTCAGCAATGCTGGGAAACCTGGACAGCTGCATGCAAATCAATGAAAGTAGAACACACCCTCACACCATGCACCTAAATAAACTCAAAATGGCTTAAAGACTTAAATATAAGAAAAGACACCATCAAACTCCTGGAAGCGAACATAGGCAAAACATTCTCTGACTTCAACCTTACAAATGCTTTCTCAGGTCAATCTCCCAAAGCAAGAGAAATAAAAGCAAAAATAAACCCGTGGGTCCTAATCAAACTGACAAGCTTTTGCACAGCAAAGGAAACCAAACAGAATATAAAAAGACAATTTACAGAATGGGAGAAAATAGTTACAAATGATGCAACTGACAAGGGCTTAATCTCTAAAATATACAAGAAATTTACACAACTCAACAGCAAAAAAGCCAAGAACCCAATGGAAAAATGGGCAAAAGACCTGAAGAGACTGTTCTCCAAGCAAGATATACAGATGGCCAACAAGCACATGAAACAATGCTCAACATCCCTGATTATTAGAGAAATGCAAATCAAAACTACCACGAGATACCACCTCACACTAGTTAGAATGGCCATCATTACTAAGTTCACAAATCACAAATGCTGGAGGGGCTGTGGAGAAAAGGGAACCCTCCTGCACTGTCGGTGGGAATGTAAGCTGGTACAGCCACTATGAACACTATGGAGGTACCTTAGAAATCTATACATAGAACTACCATATGATCCAGCAATCCCACTCTTGGGCAGATATGCAGACAAAACTTTCTTTAAAAAAGACACATGCACCCACATGTTCATTACAGCACTATTCACAATAGCCAAGACATGGAAACAACCCAAATGTCCATCGAAAGATGATTGGATTAGGAAGATGTGGTATATATACTAATGGAATACTGCTCAGCCATAAAAAAGAACAAAATAATGCTGTTTGCAGCAATATGGATGGAAGTAGAGACTCTCATACTGAGTGAAGTCAGAAAGAGAAAGACAAATACCCTATGATTTCACTTATATCTGTAATCTAATATCTAAATCAATCTTTCCACAAAAAAGAAAATCAAGGACTGGAGAATAGACTTGTGGTTGCCAAGGGGCAGGGGGTGGATTGTGAGCTTGGGGCTAATGCAAACTTTTGCCTTTGAAATGGATTAACAATGAGATTCTGCTGTGTAGCTCTGGGAACTATGTCTAGTCAGTTATGATGGAGCATGGTAATGTGAGAAAAAACAATGTATACATATATGTGTAACTGGGTCACCATGCTGTACAGTAGAAAAAAAAATTGTATTGGGGAAATAACAATAAAAAAAATAAGGCATGATCATCACAAAAAAAAAAAAATCCTAACAATTTATTGAATATCTCACAAAGGAATGTTTTGCAATCAGGAACTGAAAAGCATATTGTAGGAAAGTCTGAATATTTAATAATTTACTATTACTCATTTTACAAGCAACAAACCATATGTTAATGTGTTATTATAAAATACTTCGATAATTAAGCCTACAGTTTTTATTTTACTCATGTATAGAATATGCCAAATTCACTGTAGCTCTATGTTTCAGAGACTGTTGGTACTAAATTAGAGAAAGAAAAATGCAAAGTTGCCACTGCCAAAGCCAGTCTTTGAGAGTTCCATTCAGTTATTATAGTTGCACAGTCGTGCTTAGTTATCTGATGAATTCACAACCTGAGATGTTTGGTTAGAGTTTGCTTTAGATGATATTTCAGAATTCTTCTACCCAAATTCATTCTTTAACCTATTTAGCAGTATGAAATTCAAAACTGTCTGTTGCAAAAAATTATGAATTTTGATCTCTGCAAGAACTTTACAGTTTTATTTTTATCCTATTTTGGATATATTTTCTATATGATTTTTTTTTTAACTTATGAGGTTCATCCTGCTCCACCATCAAGGTCATCCACAGACTAATAATTTTACCTTTTGAATAGAGGTTTAGTGATTCTTTTCTTTTCTTTTTTTTTTTTTTGGTCTTTTTGCCTTTTCAAGGGCCACTCCCACGGCATATGGAGGTTCCCAAGATAGGGGTCTAATCAGAGCTATAGCCACTAGCCTATGCCAGCGCCACGGCAACGTGGGATTCTAGCCATGTCTGCGACCTACACCACAGCTCACGGTAATGCCGGATCCTTAACCCACTGAGCAAGGGCAGGGACCAAACCCGCAACCTCATGGTTCCTAGTCGGATCCGTTAACCACTGCACCACGATGGGAACTCCAAGGTTTAGTAATTCTATTCAATCATTTTAAATAATTAGAATAAATATTTTAAAAACCTTTTAATTAATGTCAATAAATGCCAATGTCATTGTCAAAAACTGAGAAAAGAGTTAAAATGTTATTGTTATGAATACAGGACAAGGTATTGATTTTATTGATGATAATATAAGAAGGCTAGCTAAGGAAGTGATAGATTTTCCTAGGACTTCATCTGTCCCGCTTAGAATTATTTAATGTACTTCCTTATAGCACAAAAAAAGACTTACCAGGCCTCAAAAGTAGCAATTTGGGTTTCATAAAGCCTTTATAATTTTAATACCACAATTAGAATAAGTGAATTGAGAAAGCTGTATAAGGTAGTTGCCAGTCACTATTAAATAGCTGGCAACATTTATTGGATATATCTTGAGGGAAATAGACAGGAATTTAAGGACTGATTATAGAACACACAAAATCAAACTGCTTTTGAATCTTTGCTTGTGACTAAAAAAAAGACAATGGGCTTCCAACTATCAAGTTTGCTCTGTCTTCATAATTCAAGACAAGTGCATTAAAACCAACATAAATACAATGCAGGCTGCAGTAAAATTTTTGAGGGTTATCCTAGTTGTAGGCACTGAGGTGACTGACATGCCCAGCAGAGACCCAGCAAAAACTAACAAAACCTTAAAAGACTAGTAAGGGATAGACTGTTAGTTTTACGGGAGGACTTCCTCTTTCAGATAATAAAATGTTTATATAAATGGTATTGGAGTGAAGACCTCACAATGAGGGCCTGGGAATTATATCATTTTACAAAAGAACCAGTCAGCCTGATTGGTTACTCTTTTCTTGAATTAAACTGACACACATCTACATTATGAAAATACTTTTAATATACTTTCAGCATTAACAACTTCATGAAATGTGTACATTATTTCTTTGACTATAATTATGTATTACACAATCCAAACATTAAACCAATGATTGGCCCTGTCCTGTCCCATTGTAATACTGACATAGAGCCTTTGCTTATAAAATTATTTTCAGTATGGACTGAACATTTCCTTTCCATTACGTTTTCAATATGTTTTGCTAATTGGTTTTCTTCAACGTGTCTTCCAATCTCTCTATTCCCTCTCCTGCATGTGTTTCTGCTTTAGTAAATATTCTAATATGCATTTCAAAGAGAGTCATTTGGTTGAAACCTTTCTTGGGACTTGCATGACTGAAACCTCATTTTTATTAGTTTCTCACACATGATTTTATGTAAACCTTTTTTCTGAAGCCATATGGAAAAATGCATATACTATAAAAATACAATTCTATGAATTTTCAGCTGAGCCCTATGTAACTATTAAGAGAAAGAATGTTTTGAATGTCCCATAACCCAACTCATGTTTCCTTCTGGTTATAAAACTAACTAGGGTTGTCACTTCCCTCTCATGGAAGACCAGATGCTAGTTTTCGAAGTGTATATAAATAAAATGTTTAATAAAATATTCTATTTTGTGCCTGAAGTTTCCAACTCGCTGTTTCTATGGTTTCATCTTGTGTGTTTAAATACATGTATGAACAAAAGATAGTCCCCATATGATCACAGTCTTTTCTATTATTTTGACTCATATCTGTGATATATATATGTGTGTGTTTGTATGTATGAAGTGTGTGATCAACCTTAATATTGTACACATTATTTGAAATGCTTTCACTTTTTTCCATCTACCTGAGAAGATGCTATAATACTATCCTAGAGCTTTGATAAGGGAGGATAAAAAAACATTGCAACTGGCTTGGTAACAAAGGAAACATACAAAGAAGATTCAGTTTAGGGGTTTGATAATTAATATGATAATAATTATCATTGTAATTATTGTTACAACAAAAATGACAAGAGTAGAAGTAATGTGTTACTTATTGTTAATTTTGGACAGAGTTGCCAATAAATATATGGTTTATGTTATTTTCAGGTTCACAAATATCCACAAAGTGTGTGTTACTTTTCTAATTTATACTTAATTAAACCGAGATTTAGAATCCAAGCCAAGCTAACAGAAGTGTGAAATGTCAAAGCTGAAATCTAGGCTCATTGCTTTATATCCTATTTCCTTTCTTTAGAATTTATCCAGAATTAAGAACACACTCATCAAGCCACAGAAAGACTTACCAATTTCCTCCCCTTCATGTAATGGATGGATTTAATTTCTTAGATCCCTTTTTAGTTCTGGTACTTTCTCTTCTTAAAGAGTCAAATCACTTTATACAATTAACATGCTTTTATTCCATTTTTAAGTATATAAATTTTAAGTATAAATTTTCAAAATATAATCTTATTGTTTCTTCATAATTTCCTTGATTTTTTGATCTAACAGCTAGAGCTTTTTGGATCTAACAATCTTGGTCTCTACCAGGATTTAGCACTGTACAAAGTTATTACAATATCCCAATTCTTAAAGACAATTGGATAAACTTTTCTCTGCAATCCTTCTTCTTGCCTTATACATATACTGAAATAAAGGTTTTAATTAAAATTCTGGGACTTATAAGCCAAATGGATCCTTTTAGGAAAATATGGCACAACTGAAATACAGACTAACAACAGCAAATTTAAGTCAAGGGTGAAACAAAGATTTATTTACAGCTTACATGGACAGATAGCATTTTATCAGTCCTTTTTTGCCCTGATCACTCTATTTCCTTTCAACGGGCCTAGACAATAAAAGCTCCAATCCTGAAGCATACATGTGTCCCCATTTAATAAGGAAAGTAAGAATGCAAGTCAGATTTTCCCCCATGCACTCTGCTTCACTGTTTACCAAATGAATGAATAAGAATTTCTTTCTTTTTTTTTTTTTTTTTTTTTGTCTTTTGTCCTTTCAGGGCCGCACCCATGGCACATGGAAGTTCCCAGGCTAGGGGTCGAATTGGAGTTACAGCTGCCAGCCTACCCACAGCCACAGCAACGCCAGATCCGAGCTGTCTCCTCGACCTACATTACAGCTCACGGCAATGCAGGATGTTTAACCCACTGAGCGTGGCCAGGGATCGAACACACAACCTCGTGGTTCCTAGTCAGATTTGTTTCCACTGTGCCATGATGGGAACTCCCAAATTTCTGCATAGAAAATTTATTTTTTACTCTTCTCTACAATCTGAAGTTGTATCATCTATGATCAATTATAGATGATTGACAGGGAAGAGAGACAAAAAAAAGTTCCTAGAACATAGCATTGAGCCCAGCCCTTCATTCACTAAGAATTAAAACAAGTGTACCTTCAGCATTTCATTATGCAACAGCCATACTTCCTACCATACAAGAAACAACTGTAATTTGAAATGGAAAGTAAAACCTTATGTACATGTCAGTGTTTGTATGTAAAATTAAGCATTAGTAAGCATCCTGTGACACATCTTATTTATAGAATAAGCCCTACAGATTAAAAAAATTATAAAAGGGGCTGTATCATCTAAATCCAAAGTTTAATAATAAACAGGCTGTAAGAGAACCCTGGGTATAAATAAAGATTTCCTCTCCAAATCCACAATTTTGTGCTCTCATGCCCAGGGTCAGATGTGGGTACGAAACTGTGTGAATGTAGGAAAACAATCTTAGGATATAATAAATAATATTAATAAAATATGAATAACATGATGATAATTAATATAATGGTGATGATGAAAGGACAATTTAAACTTATACAATCAGGAATTTTACCAAGGGTTTTGCTTGGCTTAATTTCATGATTAGCTAATCATCTATAAAAAGGGAATAAATATAGAATACATACATAATATGACATAATATATATATAATATAATGCATTATATATATAATTATACAGAATATAACAGAGTTGTTGGGACATCCCTAGGTGTAAAACACTTACAGAGAGACTGAAATATATAACTTAATTATCATTGTTGTTGTTAATATTATCGTCATCACATGTCATATCCTAAGAAACAGGAATTGATATTTTAATTTTATTGATGAGACTGAGAGATCTTTAGTAAATTTCCCAATGCCTCACAGTGAATAAACTGGAAAATAGTGGCATCAGTCGTTCTCTCTCTGATCATCGAAGTCCATGCTCCTTTACTGTGCTACCCTGTCTCCTTTGATATCAGGAAATGAGGAGGCATAAACTGTTTGCATCTATCTACAAAGAGGTCACACTCATTTCTCTGTCTATATTGTGCTAGCTATAAATTACTTTTCTTCTCTGTAAAATGATGGGGGGTGGTGATAAAAGGGGTGATATTTCTTCTCTGGAACATGAAATACTAGTTTTCATTTAGTCGAATAACTCTAATTAGTCTGTCAAAATCCATTTCATGTGTACACTTGCAGGCTGCGTAGAGCTACCTCTATAAACTCTCAGCAATACAGGTGCTTTCAGCAAAGATCTTCACTGGATCTACCCACACTGCCTTGAAATATTCAGCAGTGTAGGGAAAAAGGAATGCAGCATACTTCTCTGGGAACCACTAAAGCAACTTGTAATAGATGTACAAATTGGGTAATTTTCACCCATTCAATGTAAAGAAAGGAAAAAAATTAAGGAGAATTGTTGCTACTTGGCATTTCTTTCTTTCTTGAGCTGAGAGCAATGAGAAAAAGAGTCTCGCTCAATTCTTTTTTTTTATTAGAACCCAAATTAGACTTAAAAAGAAAAGTGCTTCTTTTCTCTGTGGGTAGCTCCTTGATTTTGTTAAGTTGGCACTTGTTCTCCCTTTTTCTATTAAGTCACTCATCAGTTGGTAAACTGGGGCTTATTACACATATATCAAGTGAGAGCAGAAACCCAAAGACATTAGCTATGAACTTGAACATGCCAATGTATCAAATGACTTTACTCAACTGTGGTCCTAGGAGGCATAGTGAGACAGACAAAATAACACACTGTTGGCATGATAGTCTAAACTTGCTTTTTTTCTTTGCCTATTCTGAATAATTTTAAGGTACCCCCAAAACACCCTGGATATGAGAGCATATTTATTATTATCCCATTTCCAATTTGAGCAAAAGAAAAATGTAAAAGGTTAATCAGGAACTCTAAGACCCACAGTCAGGTATCAACCTATGATATTAATAAAGATGTGCCTTACTAAATGGAAACTCCATGGACGTCCTAGCTTTTCTGTAAAGTGAATTATTATTCACATAATCAGTTTCTGAGCTGTTGAATATAAAAGTCAAATTACTGATTTGATTAGCCATGGCAAGAGCAGGGGCTGACACATAGAAAGCTTGAGTAGGAATGAATGCAAAAAAACCCCTACATAACAGGAGCTCCCACTGTGACTCAGTGGTAACGAACCTGACTAGGTTACTACATCTATGAGGATGTGGGTTCGAGACCTAGACTCGCTCTTACTCAGTGGGTTAAGGATCCAGCATTCCTGTGAGCTGTAGGTCACAGAGGCAGCTTGGATCTGGCATTGCTTTTGCTGTGGCATGAGTCGGCAGCTACAGCTATGATTTGACCCCTAGCCCAGGAACTTCCATATGCTTCACCTGTGGCCATGAAAAGCAAAAAAAAAAAAAAAAAAAAGGAACATAGCTTTCAAAAGAAAGACATGCTTTCATAGAAGTGATGAGTGTCATAACTATCTCTTCATCCCAACCTAAACCAATAAGAAAGCCATGCCATTCTCTTTTATGACTATTCCTCAACATATACACTTTTTCTTTTTTCCAGATGTATTAATAGATGCCTTTTGACATGTGGGAAAAGAAAATGTGATCTGTATTATGATTCCAGCCCTGATTTGTAAGCCATCACTCACTAGATTCATTTGTGCAACAAATCTTTTTTAACATCTCTGTGCTAGGCCATATATTACCATATATACCATATATTACCAATGGAACAAGCCAAAACAATATCATCCTAGAACTAACAGAGAAAATGGAGACTGATAATAAATAATAAGTACAATAAATAAAACATATAGTATACTCATAGGGGAAACCCCTATGAGAAAAATGCAATAAGAAAAATAAGAGTGTGCCTGTGTGCATGCATGTGTGTGTGTGTGTCTACTGTGTGGGAAGTGAGAGTCCCAGAAGCTTTGAAAGTCATAAAGTTCTCATTCACAAGGTGAATATACATTTGAAATATGGGAGAGAGTTAGCCATGAAACTATTTGAGAAATACAATTAAAAGTAGGAGGACAATGAAATCAACACAAATTATCCCAAATTGGACATATATTGTGCTCATGGAACATCAAAATGGACAATGTTGTTGGGTGTTCAGCTTCAAGATTTAAAAAAAAAAGCAAAAGCAAAACAAAACAAGTAAGAGTAGAACAGAGTAGAAGAGGAAAAGAGAGAAAATACAATGCAGATCATACGGCTGTCTGGCCACTATGCTAATTTTGATGTTAACTCTGAAATGAGAACCTGCTACAAGATTTTGAGGAGCAGAATGACAAGACTGGACCTACATTTTTGAAAGATCACTGAAATGTATGTGTGTGAGAGGGTGGTAATAGAGAAAACTAGGAAGCTAGCTAAGAGTCTAGTGAAAACAGGTCAATATTAGAATTTTTTCGAAGGAAGGGTCCCTAAAACTTTCTCATGCATTATATGTGGGATAAGTGAATGGTGATGGTTCCCAAGTTTTTGACGGAAGCAAACAGAAAGTTGGGTTAGTGAATTGGGAAGCCTAAGGGTACAGCAGGTTTTCAAAGGGGGCGTCAAAAGTTGAATGTTAAATGAGTTCAGTTTGAAATGGCTGTTAGGTATTTCAGAGGAAAAATCAAGTCAGCAGTTTGATATAAGACTTTGGAGTTTAGGAGAGAGCTGGGATATATATACTCAGGGAGTTTTCAGCATATTGTTTTTAGCATGATGATATTTTAATACATAATAGATTGTGACAACAGCAGAGTTAGCAAAGATGGGTAAGATAGCAAACACTAAGCTCTGGTTATTAGAACTTAAGATGTTAGGGAGAAGTGGGAGAACCAGCAAAGGGTACGAGGAAGAAGCAGTAAGTCAACAGGTGGGCGGAAAGCCAAAAAAGAATGCTGACCTGCAAGAATATCAAAGCAGAGGTAGTGAGCAAGAATGTCAGATGATGCTGAAAGGTCAACTAAGACAAAGACTATGAACTGACAAATATCTAGGAAGAGCTGCTCTGCAAATTCCAACAAACAAAAACAAAACAAAACCTGATCACCAAATGCGGCAGACATAATTAAATTTGGAAAAATAAAAATATAGTTGACCCTTGAAAAACATGGGTGGTTAATTCATATATGACTTATAATTAACCCTCTATCTTTGAGGTTTCCCCATATCTGGAGATTCAACCAGCCAGGGATGGTGTAGTACTGCAGTATTTACTATTGAAAAACACCTGCATATAAGTAGACCCATGCAGTTCAAACCCACATTATTCAAAGGTCAAATAATAGTTGACTTCGTAATATGTAGATTATTTTTACTTATTTTTTTTTATAAATTTTCATCATTTTCATTATAATAATTTTGATAAGAAGAATGTATATTTATATTCTTCCTATGAGCACAAGTTAAAATGACCACTGCAGTGGATCTATCCCTGCTAGTAGTTTCGTAAAATTGCTCTTGTATATTTTCTTGCTTCAGTGGCTCTCTTTTCAGGATATTTTCCAACTCCTTTAACATTGCTCACAATGTCCTCCATAATTCTAGCCACTCAAGTTTCACCAGTGCCTTTGTCACATTTTACGGATGATGACACAAAAAAACTACATTCTGTTTGCTGAAACCACCTTGTGTTTTCTCTAAATTCCAGGCATTCACAAAAATGTCTGCTTTCGCAATCAACTTAATATCTACCTATGAGAAGTTTTGTCATTGTTTCCTCCCAGAAGCCTCCTTTGGACTACAAAATTAGTTTAGGTTCTTTCACGGGGTCCAAAAGTAGGGAAACATTTCCTTCTCCAGAAATCCTCCCAGATGGCAGCATTTTTTCCTAAACTCTCTAAAAACAAAGGGTCTGACTTCATTTCCTTTACTGGAATATAAGGCTACTAAACATCTTCCTAAAAATCACAACTTCTTTGTCCCCAGATATCCTAATACTATAGTGACTACTTGAAAAAAAAACAACAGAACAAACGCATAGAAAAACACCTCAGGCAAATCTACTATTTTAAAAGAAATTGCATAGCTGATTCTCATGGGCGTTTCACCTATCTCATCGGGGAGAGATGTGAACTGAAGTTTGACACTTGCCATCAGCCTCTACATGGAGTAACATATGAGCCACTGCAGCTCCCAACCCGCAGCACTCCCTGAATGGAGTTGGGGTGGAGAGCAGGAGTGAGGCACTCTGTGCTCTGGGGGAACTGAAAGAACAGTCCTTCAGAGTCAGATATTTTTAGAAGATTTTATGTGCCCACTTTTTGCATCTCCTCATATCTAGAAAAACACTCAAATCATTCATGGTGATGTCTGTTCCTTGTGACTGGTAGTAACCTTCAGGAGATCAGCAACAAACTTTTGTAAAATGTGTATGTGCTGCATGCACCTGCCCCTCATCTTTATCGTATCCTGATACTCCCCCCTTTCCTCCTTGGGTAGTATTTCAGCCCAGTCTGTAGTTAAGGGTAAAGAATGTCTCCAAGGATGAGAGCCAGTGCATCCTGCAGGTGGTGCAAACTCAGGATACCAGCCCTGACAGCGGAGGTGCATATCAAAGGAATGATTTCAGTGAGCCCAGGGGGGGCCTCTTTTATTCCTGCTTCCTGCTCTTTGTTGTCAAAACTCCTATATATCCTAGCTCCTCCCTCACTGCCTTGGAGTAATTTCTCAGGGCTACCTGAGACGCTGTCTCCCAGGCATAAATCCTAATTTTGCCCCAAATAAAATTTAACTCTCAACTTTCATGTTATTTATTTTTGTAGTGGACGCAATATGCACTGGACCACAGAAGAGACCCCCTGCTACTTGAGCATCACATTATATTCATTTCAATAAGTTTCAGTTATGATGTCAAAAGGGTACACAGTCCACCCTCCATACCCACAGGTTCCACATCCATGGATTCAACCAACCGCTGATCAAAACTTTTAGGAGAAGAATGTCCCAGAAAGTTCCAAAAGGCAAAACTTGAACTGCAGCATGCTGGCAACTATGTACATAGCATTTACATTGTATTTGGTATCGTAAGTAATCTAGAGATAATTTAAAGTATATGGGAGGACATGCATACATATTATGCAAATTTCATATAAAGTACTTGAGTATCTGTGGATTTTGGCATCCATGAGGGTCCTGGAACAAATCCCCTGTGGATACTGAGGGGCAACTCTATTTTTCTTGTTCATCTTTACATCTTGAAAGATCAGCACTATATCAATAGATAGCTGTTGAGCAGATGACTGAATCTAAAAGCATTACATCTGGAATGCCATTCAGCCCATTCATTTCAAAGAAGTTTACAGACAACCCAAATTCATATTCAGATCATATAATTCACATGTGGGAGCACATTTAGGCTAGGAAAGAGCATACTGCTGTCCCTGATGGTTGAGTTCTGGCATCAGGAATACCTCGGCATGCCACTCTGGAAAGCCCTTAAGTGGAGTAACCTTGCAAGTAGGCAGGTCAGGATTCTGCTGGCAAAGCTGCACAGGGAAAAATTACACAGGCCATTACCAACCAATTCCAGGTACTTGCTGAAGATGTTTCAGTCTCTTTCTTTCCTCAGCATCAGCACCCAATAAAATTTTACCCTAAAGCATTACCCTTTTTAAAAAATCTCAGGGAACAGGTATGTGTTAACTTGTCTCTCAATTATTTCTGGGAAAATCAGCAATATATTTTTTTTTGTCTGTATATAATGATGCACTATAACTTGGAATGCATATCCAGAGAACCTTAGAACATAGACTTTGAGGACAAACATTCATTTGTAGGTAATCATCTTTTTCAGTGATACAAATGTTCTTGTTATCTCACTATTATAATGAAATCTGAATATAGAGGCATGCTGGTCAAGAATACTGAAAAATTTAAAAACATTCAAGTTTAATATATATTCAATTCATGATTTATGCAAAACATAGGCAGAGGCTATTAAATTTCCACATACCAAGTAATCATCATTTTCTTTTTAAGAAAAAGTGTATTTACCTTAAGATAAAAAGGGCAACAATAAATATAATAAAATATATACTTTGTCTGACCTTGGGTAATAGTTATAGAACTATAGTTATTTTTAATCCACCTTTTAGTATTTATTTATTTTCCAATCATTCTATAATGAAAATGCACTGCTTTCAAAGTTACTGCAAAATTGTCTTGAAGTTGACATTTGAGGGATTTTTACTTTGAGTTATTTAAATGTTGCAAGTTTTGTTAGTGATTTTGGAAGACTATCTCTTTTTCCCTTCTAGTGGTAATTTTTAAGGAAAGCAATTATATATAAATGAAGAAAGTAATTATATGGATTAAAAAAAGAAAGACATCTTGCTTTTACTTTTATCTCTGCAGGGTAGTTAAGACTGAATATTAAAATGGCTTAACATGAAATTGCTACAAACTTCAGAAATGACTTTACTCATTATCTTCCTGAGACATCTGTCAATATTTATTTTCTAATAGACTAAGCAATCTGCCTCAGTACATAAAATATCAGATCCAAATACATATACCCTTTAAGCAATTAAAGGGATATTTAGGGATAGGCTATTAGCATGACAATTGTGTCAAATGCCCTACCTATACCGATTTTTTTTTCTACACAGAAATTAATAGGCAATGAAAGTGGCAGAACTGTAATACCATTCCTTACATTTCCTTCCATTGTGCAACCACTGCATTGTTGATATTTGTGATATAATTATTGGAAGCAAATGCCAGAATGAATAGGGTTCCAGTTTATAAAAGTAAGGTAAAACTCAAGGTCATGTGTTGGTAATCAACTAGAGCAAAGCTATTACTCACATGGAAGTAACACATTTCCTGTAACCTTGGTAAAACTGACTCAATACTTTGTTACTAGTTATTAAGTGGGTTACAGTACCTAATAGCCTTTGATTTACTTATAAACTTGAGGTGGTTACTTAAAACTCTTTGAAACACATAGAAAGCATCTATATAATGGGATTATAAAATATACTTTATACAAATTGTGGTGGCAACTTTGAGATAAAATGTGTAAATTATTCTACAAAATATCCAACACTGAATAGATTTTCAAAGCATGTTAGATCAATTATGATTAGTTAGAGAAACTTCAACAATTGGAAGGCACTGGGTAAATAATTAGGTGCTTACAAGAAACAGTCCTTTGTCAATTCTACAAGACTAGGATTATTTTATCAAATTCTGAAATGACTTCAGCATTTTGGACAACCCAGGAACTTTCATATGCCGCAGGTGCAGCCATAAAAAAGAAAAGAAAAGAAAAAACCCTGATAATGTAGCGCTCTACTAAAACTCTACCTTCCTTCAGCATTAAAAACATAATTAACCCCAAATTAAAACTGTCATCAGCAACTAGCCCAAGTTTATATAACATTATGAGAGAGAAAAACAGTTGATAATACATGGTCATTTAAGTGTAAAATTCAATAACTCCAATCTCAAGAATTTCTGAAGAGAGACATGAAGAGAGATGTGGCTAAGTATTCGTTTTCTAACAGAATATAAATTATTACTATCTAGGGATCTTAGAGCAAAGGCAACAAAACAATATTTTGCTAGTTATTGATAAAATAACTACAACTTTCATTTTAATAAATCATACCAACCAGTCATTACTTATATGATGTAACACTATATATATATATATATATATATATATACACACACACATATGTACATACACATATGTGTAACACTATATATACAGACATTTGTGTATATATTATATATATTATATATATAATATCTCTTGGTAAATGTGATTCACAGTAGATTCAACTCAAGACCATTTCTTGGAAGAACTCCTGCAGAACTTTTACTGTAAAATAAAATAGCCGTTCTACATATATAGTCCATTTCACAAGGTTCAACAAAAACCTCAGGTTTAAAGATGGATTTTGTTCTTATATAATAGAAGATAAAATGGTTAATGTAGACCAAAAGAAGAGATAAACTTCAGTTTTGTGTTAAATAAATCAAGACTATTGGATTTTTCCCCTTCTTGGTGCTTTGGCAGTACCAGTTACATAGAAGTATGACAATTTAATTAAAGAGGATGATGATTTTTACAATGTGAGTGATAATATATAGGTAGCTAGCATGGTAATAGACAGGGTATGATTATGAACTTGGATTCTAAAGTCTGAGATCAAGCTCTATCCCTTCTGTTAACTCTATGCTTGATTTTTTGGTATCTTCTTAAATATAAGATGAAGCTTTTGTCCAGACCCCATCATCCTGAATCCTACACCTCATAGAAGTCAGGGAACAGAGTCATGTGAAACTACATCTCGGGCAATCACTTGCAGGCAGAGAATCACAAACACAAATTAAATTAACACATTTTACACTGACATCATCAATTTGTGATGAAACCCTAAAACCATTCTTTTTACAGGCACAGTTATCAATCCATATGTTCCTTCGTGCTCCCCCTCAGACTAAACTCCTAGCAACCAGGGATTTCATTTCTATCACCAGAGAGTAGTTTTGCATGTTCTAGCAGTCAGTATAAATGGAATCACATGTATTCATTCTTGCTATTTTGACTCCATGGGATACTTTTAAAGTTCACCTACTGCCGAAAGCTACTCCATTGCATGACTATACCACAATCTGATCACCCATTCTCTTGTTGATGTACAATTGAATTGTTTGGTTAATAATGAATAAGTCTGCTATAACCATTTTTGGTACAAGCGATTTGTGGACATATATTTTCATTTCCTTGAATAAATACCTAGGAATAGAATTGCTACATTATAGGATGTAAATGTATGCTAACTTTTTAAGATAAGGCAGTTTTACCAACATCTTGTGGGACAGCTCTTTACAGACCTCTTACATTTTAATGTTTTGTAAGTAGAGGTACTAAGTGTCTACAAATCAGAGTTCATTCACACCTTCGGACCCTGCTATTCTGCTCTCCAGTATATACCCAAAGAAACTCTGATATTTGTGTAGTATATGTATATAATTTACATATATGTACAAACATATATAAAAATCTACACATCATTGTTAATAGCAATAAATATTTACAGAAGAAATAATAAATTCTGATATTTATTCACAGCAGTGAATATTATTGAATTAATGTTCCATGCAAAATATGAATTTTAATGTCATTTTGTAATATAAAAAAGCAATTCACATAAGACTACACATTTTTTTTAAAAAAAGCAAAACCAAGAAATATATGTGGATGATAAAAATGAATTTAAAAATCAAGCAAATATTAAGAAAATTGAGGACACATTTCCACTTGGTGGAAGTTATTGGTAACTTGAGGCACAAGAATTTCACCAATATTCATTAAGTTATTTAAAAGTTATGTGAATATATATATATATATATATTTAAATATATACATACAAATACCTATCTGACTAAATACACACAGAAATTAAACACTTTAAAAGATGTGCATGTGATTTAATTCTGATAGTACATTATGATCCCAGCATAATAATTAATTGAATTGTGTGTACATGATCCTTCTGGGAAAACAGGAAAGAAGCAATAAACAAAATGAAGCAAGCATGTAGCAAAAACAAGGACTGAAGCTACTGAAAAGCAAAAGACTACTTCTACTCCTTGTGATACAGCCTCTGCTCATCATTATTGAAATATTTACAGTGACCTGTAAATGACCTACGTGTTGAACATCTGTAGGAGTATGACTCCTGCGTTTCTGCAACTAATCTTTAAAGCAGTATGGATGCTGCAAGACTTTGAGTTTGTACCTCATACAGGTATTCCCTGTTAGGAAACGTTCCAAAGCAGCATGGCTGAAACTTCCTGTGAGAATAAAGAATATTAATTTTATCAGTCAGAGTGTGCTCTTCTTAATCACAGTGGATTGAACACCACAGATCTCCACATGCTCTGCACAAATGATTTGTGACACTAGCAAGTCATAATTATACTCTTACATCTCAAGCTTGTCGCTGATGCTGTAGCTTTGACAGGTGAAAGAAGCATGGGCACCGGGAAAGATCATAGCAACATAAAAGTAGATGCCTTGTGGTGCATCTATCTGTGATACATCCTAGCTAGTAAATAACAGGAAAAAAGATGAATATCCAAATAGATAGTGACAACCTGGTCTAAGGAAGGAAAAAAAAAATGAGTCATGCACAACAGGTTTAATCAGGTTAATTAGAATCTGGGTTGCATCTTGGACCTGGGAATACTCATTATCAGGCTGTCATCTGAAGAAGGATTATCTTCACTTTGTCTACGGAGGATGGCAGGTATGTCACTTGTGGTTGGACTGTCTGGCACTAGCTATGGGAAGAAGCTATTGTACAGAGTTGCAGTTTAGCAGACTGCCACAAGTCAAGCTGAAAAATATCTGCTGTCCCTATTATTCCAATGTCCTGAAACATCGCTCTCTGGTGGAGGTGTTGGAGGTACAAAGGAAGGAGGAAGGGAGAGGTATACAAGGAGAAAATCTGAAAAATAATGGGGAAGAGAAAATGTAGAGGAAGGAAATAAAAGAAGAAATGAGAGGAGAGTTAAGAGATCAAGAGTTCCCATCCTAACTCAGTGGAAACGAAATCTGACTAGCATCCATGAGGATGCAGGTTTGATCCCTGGTTTTGCTCAGTGGGTTAAGGATCTGGCATTGCTGTGAGCTGTGGTATAGGTGGCAGACGCAGCTCAGTTCTGGTGTTCCTGTGGCTGTGGCGTAGGCCAGCAGCTGTAGCTCCAATTTGACCCCTAGCCTTGGAACCTCCATATGCCGAGAAGATGCGGCCCTGGAAAAAAAAAAGAAAGAAAGAAAGAGAGCAAAGGTGGACAAGAGATATTGTGGATATTTAAACTCTTAAATATCCAAAATGAAAACAAATATATAAATAACTATATTAAATATATAAACATAAATATATAAACATTGACTTTCAAATACAACACTAATCTCACTTTTGGGAAGGTAGTCTAGAAAGGCACTTTTTCGCTTGTAATTCATACCCAGTAAGTTGACTTAGTTTTTTTTTTTTTTCTCTTTTTCTTCATTTCTTTCCTCTTTCCCCTTATTTTTCCTTCACCTCTTTCTCCTTCTATTAAATGTGTGCATTTACAAGAAGTGTCTTTGAACCAAAAGCACTTCGTAAGCTGCAAAACCCACATATTTCAACTTGGCATAGACAGATGACAAGGAAAATTGGATGGCATAAAATACACCTATTTCTTTGCAAATATCATGTATTCCTTTGGAGGATAGAAGTTGGTTCAATTGCTTGTATCTGCCTCACCTGGAGAGGCATAATAAGTATAGGGATAAAATAAAGTCTTGAAGGGAAACATGTGACTCATGAAAAAAATTGAGAAGTTAAGAGAAAAACATGCTTTAATTGTATTGAGCACAAGATAAAGAGCACAAGAAGAAAAAAAGTTTTGCTTTAATAAGCACAGCGAGCATTTTATTATTGCTTTGGATTTATGATATTGTCCTTCTCTGAATTATTCATTTCCCTCTACTTTTAACTTGGTTAGATATTTCCATGTTTATTCTCTTCCTCTAACACAAAATATACTTAACACACATATATATTCTAGTAGGTGAGAAGGTCCATGTGGGAAACTTTTATTTCTTACTTATCTTCTAGTTTATCATTTACACAGTGGATACACTAGATTTTGGAAATTAAGACTTAAAAGCTTAATACGCCTTCTGAATATCTAACTCAGCTTACTCTTAACACTATAAAACTGATGTTTTGAACTAAAATCTAAAATACTTTGTCATGAACAATTGATGCCTATTTTTAATTAGGACTCAATTATTATAAAATAACTTAAAATGACTATGTATATATTCATGTATTTTGCAAGATTTCTGACAGTTTCTGCCCCTTCCATACCATTCTAGCCCTCTGCTTTACTTCTTCTAGGCAACACCCTCTGAATACTTTAAAAAAATAAATATTTAATTTTTTCTGATACCAACAAGTTAATTTCCAATTATGATGCTTCAATAACCATTTATTGAGTTGTTTTAGATATTATCTTTACATGTCTTCCTTAAGTGTTTTAGAGTTTAGCTCTTTATCTCCACTCCCATATTTCTATCTCTTCTCTTATCCTTCAAAATATATTTTTGTAAATACAATATTTAGTAATTAATTAACTATATTAAGTTAAAAAATTATCAGGTATTTTATTAAATTTTCTATAATAACTATAACTGAGTTGAATAAATATGATTGTGTCATTTCCTTTATGTCTCCACTTATTTAATATTTGTCCTTTATTTTCCATATACTTAGTTTTTGTAGATCTCATCTGCAATTTATCTTTAAAATCTTTAAGAAATCTGAAAAAATATCAATGTTTGGTTATACAATTAAATAGATGGTTTCTTACTTATTGATTGATACTCTTCCTCATAGAACTAGCAATTCTGCAGTACCAATCTCTATGGTCATTTCAAAGATACTACAAAAGTTACTGCACATACAAAATAAGAAAATAATGTTATAACAAAAGGAATAATCAGAGAAGATGAAGTCATACAAGACAAAATGAAGTATTCAGCTGAAGAGTTGGAACATATATTAGGTAAATTGTACTGGAAGACAAAAAAAAAAAAACTACATGAAAAATAGTAAGTAATCACTGAGCATCTTCCTTAGATCACGTAATAAATAACTTGCTGGTTTATCACTGGTGTGCAGACACTCTAGAAACCAAAGAAACTGGATGAGGGGAAAAAGCCCACATTCTAATAAAATAGCCTGAACTATCTGACTTCTCCAGATGTCGGATGATTTTCTTTTTTACATACAGATCTAAAGTATCTTACTGAGGTTTCCGTTTAGTTTGAGAGACAGACAAGTTAAATTTGTGAAGTGCTGACAGCAGTGTGCTCAGAGTGCTTTGGGGGCCAAAAATGAAAATCCTCTGCTCTCAGTCTGAGAGTGTGGGTAGATGTGGACAAAAAGAGGGATGCTTTTTTGAATGTGCTGATCCCTGTGTTAAAAATTTAAAGGATGAACTGCAGTTATTCAAAGTGAGAGAAAGTTTTTCTGGGTGTCAGTGTTGCCATCAGAACTCCTGCATCTCTCCCAGAACTGCAGTGGTGGATTGAGGGCATCAGATACATTCGTGGAAAGATGTTGAAAAATCAGTGGGGCCCATGACAAGTTTGGACAGGATAAACTGTCACATAATTGATAAAAATCATTTATTTGATGACTCTGACCAGATCAAGCAATGTGTGACTAATGTGATGCTGGGAGATTGGCAGGAAAATAAGACATCTACCCTGGGAAAGAGGTGGGAAACGACTTTCCATCATTTTCAGAAATATGACATGCCTTCTCAAGTCGCTGAATTCTCATTATCCACCTGACAGTCTTCCAGCACTAATGCACCTGTTGGAAGAATGTGGATGAGGACTTATTCTAAGGACAAAAGAGACTGTCACTCATCACAGAGAAGCTAAACAAATGGTCTCAAGCCATTAGAGAAAGTTGTGCATTCCTCCACGAATACTTTCTGAACAGCGCACGTTCATAAACTGTCTCTACAGCAGAGGGCCTTAAATGTTTTATTTTATAATAATATAAGAGAAACAATTTATCATTTTTGGAAGCCTCATGGAGACCACAACATTTTCATTCATGGTCTGCATGTTTGGAAGTTTGTAAAACTAGAAGTCATGGCACAGAAGGCTGAATTATAAATAGGAAAATCTTCCACTGGGTTGTATGCACATCTCCTGCTTGTTTGCACCTGAGCATTGAATGAACCAGGATCTTGGAAATGGCATTTAAGACTGACTCAAAAAGTGAGGCTAAGATGTGGAAAAGTTATATTCATTATCATTTCTGGTTAAGAGTGACTCTGAAGAGATGCAAATACTTGACAGGATGAAAGATGAATGTTCCAATCTACAGAAAGATTACAGATGTGGTCAAGAATAAATAAAAGGAATTTTGATGTCAAAAAAAGAAGAAAATCAATATAAAGTGGGAGTATAGGAAATCTGTGCAATTAGGGACAAAAGGCACAGTTATTAATGTAACAGGTTGCAAAATAAACATAAGATATGCACTCAAAACTTCTATCATTATAAGTAATATAAGCTGTCAGATAACTAGAAGCAGAAAGGTAAAATAATTACATATCTTCATAAAATGAGATTTCAAGTGCATTCTGAATTCACAATAAGCACTCTCAATCTATGACAATATAAAATTTTAAGAAAGACACAAAAAGGAGCAATTACATAATTACAGCACAAGTTATATAATTATTTCAATATTTCAATAGTCTTTGCCAAATGAGAATAGGAAAAATAGTATTTCTTTAGAGTAGATAAACTAAGATAATGTCAAAAATGTTCTCAAGTGTGTAATTTGAAACAAGATACAGATAGTATGGACTAGTCAAATAAAATTCCAAGTTGTTTTGAAGGCTTTTTTTTAAAAAGGACACCCTCAGGGTTTGAATGCTAATTTTGCCCCAACTCTAAGAAAATACAATATACAATACCCCAAATTTATAAATGCCAAGCTAGTATAGACTTCTTCAGAAAAAGGAACCTCTCTTAAAAATACTCAAGGGTGCCTTTGAACAGCAGTTTGCTTAGTGAATTTTGCATTTATTGATGTCTAAAGATTACATCATTGGCAGAAAAACTTAAGGAAAGAATTAATATTTTGAGTATTTTTCACATGCTGATAATATTTATGCACACTATCTTATTTAGCCCATACCTTTGAGGCAGTAATCATCATAGCCTTAATTTTATACATAAGAACATGAAACACAGATTTTTTTTTTCAGACTAAATGCAGTCAGTGAAGAGATAGAAAAGGTGCCTGGATTTAGGAGATCTGGGATTTAGCACAGCTCTGACACTTGCTAACTATATAATCTTGTGCAATCTATATAAAGTTTTTCTGTGACCAAGTTTTCTCAGGGACAGTAGCACCTACTTTTCAGTGTTGTTGGGTGATTTACCAGAGACAACCCCAGGCACTAGTCTCCAATAAATATTGACTATTTAAAAAATTTCCTGAAAGGTCTCACAGCCAATGAGTACCAGGGCTGAAAGTCAAAGCTACAGTTTGTCCAACCCTGGAGTCTATTTCCTTTCCATGTTTACACAATGCCTCCCTCCCCAGTGGGGGCGAACTGAGGAGAAATTAGGAAGTCTTCAAAGGAGAAAAAGCACCGCAAAAATGTAAACAATATTGTGTATTTTTGTATGCTTGTGAACCCAGAAAAGAAATACAAATAATATTAGATAATGTAGAGTTGTATTTAAAATTGGTAGAATAAAAGATGTTTTACTTATTAAAATTTGCATGACAGGCATTTTAGCTCAGTCCTCACATGGATTCATTGATATCTTTTGCAGAAACACTGAGCCACACCAATTTTCTGTCCCATTTCAGACCCAGACTGAGGATGTATGGACATATCACTTCTCTTATTTTTGACTTAATGTCCAGGATTAAGGTCCTCATCCTTACATGTGCACTGAATCTCAAGATGAGTCTATAGCCCTCTTGTTAAACAGATGTACTGTGAGAAACTAAATTGCAGCCTGCTGTCCCTATGCCATCTCATTTTAGTCCACCCTGGAGATGAAAACTTTACTCAGACAATTGACTGACTGATTGATTGCCTGGAATCCTCATGCCTTGCTCATCCTTCTCCTGAAACATCACCTGCAGCTTCACCAAAACCCTCTAGCTTACTGAGGAGCCACAATGAATAGGCAGCTTTAACTTAATAGTTTTACTTGGTTTATTTTCAATATTTTTCCATAATACAGATTTTCATGTCTCTGTCTTATTAGAACTATGGACTCCTTGTTCCCTATGCTCCTTTGATCACTGAGTGATGGAATGCCCACATGCCAGCATAGAGCCTATCTCTACACTCTTGTCTATAAGCATTAATTATAAATTATCATAAATATAATACAAGATATATAAATACAGACATTCTATATGAGATACAAAATACGTCATATTTTATATTAGTTATGCACATATACATATGTTTAAACATCAACATCACTTCCCATTTTATCACCAGAATTGAAAGTTCAAATGAAGAGGTATGGGATGCAATGTGAACAGAAAAATTAACATCACAGTAAGTTGTCACCTTTGTAATCCACCTTATTAGCTGCCTCTGTTTCCCAATCTCTTCTGCTTCCTTACATGACAAAATATTCTTGTCATCACTACAGGCTTAAAAATTACAGAACATGCAAACTATTAAATAGAAAATGGATAAACAATGAGGCCCTACTGTATGGCACAGGGAAATATATTCAATATCCCATGATAAATCATAATGAAAAAGAATATATATAGAAATGAATCACTTTGCTCTACAGCATAAATTAACACAACACTGTAAATCAACTCTACTGCAATAAATTTTTTAAAAAATTAAAAAGAAATTCAGAACAAACTGAGCAGAATTATAGCCTTCCTCCCATACCACTTATATTGTTAGCTGAATTCCAACTTCCTATTTTTAAAATAAGTGGCAAGAGGTAAAAAAATCTCACTATTAATTTTTTTATCTTGTTCTCAGGTTCCAAAATGAGGTTTTCAACATTGAAAAAGTTGAAAAATAGCCTGTGTCTTCCTAATCAAAAAGAAGTTGAACCTAAGCGTCAATAACAGAAAATTATTTAGAGATTTTTGTTATCT
Organism: Phacochoerus africanus; assembly: GCF_016906955.1. Taxonomy (NCBI): domain Eukaryota; kingdom Metazoa; phylum Chordata; class Mammalia; order Artiodactyla; family Suidae; genus Phacochoerus; species Phacochoerus africanus. Next base: position 24,456,123 of record NC_062547.1, on the reverse strand, counting down.
GTTTATCATATCACATTTTCTGACTTTAATAAAGCCACTGGCAGTTTCAGGAAGTTCCTTGAAAAGGGAGGCTTAACAATTTTGTTTTGAAAAAAAATTATGGATATTACTAAATATTGTCATTGGAACAGATTAGTTTTATTACTGGGCTATTATTCCTTAGAGCATCATTTAAAGAATAATACAGGTAATTGTTATGTCCAGTTCAACTGTGGATGTAGGTTACTATAAAACCAATATTTCTCCCAGATGCTCTCCTCCTTGTGAAGGTTAAGGGTCTATTGTTTTAAACAACTTTTAGAGACATACTTAATATTCTTCAGAAATACTTTGTCCTGAGGAGTTACCGTCGTGGTTCAGTGGTTAACGAACCTGACTAGGAACCATGAGGTTGCAGGTTCAATCCCTGGCCTTGCTCAGAGGGTTAAGGATCTGGCGTTGCTGTGAGCTGTGGTGTAGGTCGCAGACGCGGCTTGGATCCTGTGTTGCTGTGGCTCTGGGAACAATTAGAGTCCTAGCCTGGGAACCTCCATATGCTGCAGGAGCAGCCCTAGAAAAGGTAAAAAGACAAAAAAAAAGGTACATTATATGTATGATAAATTGGAAACAAGAAAATGCAATGAAATGTTCTCAAGAGGTTGACCTTCCCATGGCATTCAAGGCCCCTTAATAGAATCTTCTCCAGTCTATCTGTTCATTTTCATCGCTCCTGATAAAGCTCTTAGTCTCTCTAAAATGTTCTGATAATTAATCACTAAATATGTCTTTTGTTCCTCTACCTTTACCTAGGCTCTTTTCCTGGAATGGTTTGCTCTTCCTCATTTTCTACCCTGATGCCCAAACTTTCACTTGATATTATTGGTCCCTGACTATTCATTAGCTTGACTCCTCCATGCTGCTCTGCAGACAGCCTTTGAGAAACGTCAGGTCTCTCTTTTTTTTTTTTTTCCCCTGGAGCTCTGATGATCACCTTAATGACCACCAGACTGTTCGGGAATTTTTTAGGAAATATTTTTAACATTTCCCACAGACTGCTTTTCATAACCTATTGGAATTTATGTTACCGATTCATATTCCTAGAGATGGAAACCTCTTTTCCAATCTCACTAGAAAAACAGAGGAAAATGGGGTCTGAATTTGTCAATTTACATGTTTAATTTCCCACAGAGTCTGTGAGAAACCTGGAATAGGAAATTTTCCTAGACATTAATAGTCCATTTCTACTCCCAATAATGAGTTTGACCCTACCTTTCAGTGTCACCCCCAATACATGACAGTGTATCACCGTATCAGTGTCACTCCCAATACATGACAGTGTATCACCCTTTTTCTTCCCTTTGGATTCTCCACTGAGCCTTATTCACTCAGTGATTGCATTTATGATTGAACTGTGCACATACAATTTGCAGGGCAGCTATATAACCCACTTGCATCCTGATTTTGAATAATATATTGGTTTGATATTCTTATTGAGGTAACATTTTCTAGGCCTACAAGGTACAGAGAAATGGAATTACTCCATAATTCTATTTATGTTTTGATCACATGTTTCCTCAAGACAACTGGGAGCTATAAAATAAATTGAACAAGTATAGACATAAAACCTTAAGTAATTTTCTGGTTTCCTAAAACCTAGGGGATACCACAGCACAAAAATTATTCTGTTTTGTAATATAAAAACACAATACTCTGAAAGGAGAATGTGTGGGGTGTTTCATCTTTCTTTGCTTAAACCTAATTGCATTACAAAATGAGCATCTGGCCATTGAAATTGGAGTCTGCATATACACAGCCAGGCTTCTTTTCCACTCAGACTTTTTCAAGCCACTTGATATGACATTATTCTGTTTTCATGAAATCTGTGTGAGGTAGGAAGAATGAATCAAATAATAAAAAACTCAATATGGGACCTCTGTAACCTTTTATGTTTTCAAAAAAGGTATTCCTTCATAGCCTCAGGAGAGAGAGATGATTTTATAGATGCCTATGGCTCATATACTGGAAACCTCTTGAGTGGAGTAGTGTCTGTGTGTCAGGTTAAGATACAAAGAGTTAACTCTCTTAAATCAAGTACTTTTACCAGAAGTTACCTACACATCAGTTAAGCATATCTCCTAAAATTATTCCATGAAACAATGTAAAACTAATTTTTTTTTTTTTTTTTTTTTTTTTTTTTAGGGCCGCACTCGCAGCATGTGGAGGTTCCCAGGCTAGGGGTCTAATCAGAACTGTTGCTGATGGCCTATGCCAGAGCCACAGCAATGCCAGATTCGAGCAGCGTCTGTGACCTACACCACAGCTCACGGCAACACTGGATCCTTAACCCACTGAGCAAGGCCAGGGATCGAACCCGCAACCTCATGGTTCCTAGTTGGATTTGTTTCTGCAGCACCACAGCAGGAATTCCTCAAATTAAAATTTAAGTGGGAAAAAGGTGGCTTAAAAAAAAACTGTTTCTTTTCAGCTTACAAACTTCTGTAAGCTGGTCAGTATCAGGATTCAAAAATCCAATTTTTGACAAAAGAAAAAAATCAGTTCACCTTTTTGAATAACACAGTAAAATGGGGGGAATGGGGATTTAATGGTGAAAAAAAATCCCTACAAATTTCACAGATCCAAAGATTTTAGATAACTTAGGTAAATTGAGATGTCCATTCACTTGACTGATAACTTTAGTTATACTATTGTTTTCTATTCTTATAATCTATGCAGATGTTCATATTTTTAAAATGGTATAAGGTAAGTGGGGAAGTTCTCTTTTCATTTATTACAGTTTTTCAAATTTTTTTTTCCTCTGGAATTTTTGATGTATATAAGACAGTTGCTAAATATGATAATCTGCTACTGCTTCAAAGTAACTAACTTGGAGAGATCTTTTAGGAAGATATCAATACATTGCCTATTTTTACAGAGGCTCAGTTTATGGGAAAGAATAACTTCCCAAGTCAAAAGCAATCTTCTTGACATGTGTATACAGATATAGATATATCAATATAGATACAGTGAATTCTTAATTTTCTGGGAGCTTAAATGTAACATCTGTTCCAAAAGACACTGAAGTGAAATTATATCATTCATCCAATCTTTCTTTTATCTTTTATAAATCAGGAATGCTGTAGTTATCATTAGCAGAAAATTTAAAGAGCAATGGTTTATCAAGTGGATATCCAAAATTTGCTTCATCTTGTATAAATTAGGAATGCTTTAACTATAATTAAAATAATATCCAAAGAGCAATGGTTTATCAGTACAGGCAATCTAATCTAACTACATAATTCATTTTCAAATCTATCAAGAAATTTGAAATATCAGATCACTTGGTCACTCTGTGAACATTTCAACTTTGATGTAAATTTGATGTAGTAGTCTTGGATGTGTAGAAATGACACATATTTACCTAACTGTATATGAAGGCAGGAAGCAGCCAGAAACTCAAGACAGATGGGAGGGAGAGAGAGGAAAAAAAAAAAAAAAAAGAAGGAAATACGTTCTCTTCCTGTATGTTTTCTCTATTACTAGAAACAAATAAATATATTTCACAGAATATTTTCCCTTATATCTCAGCCAACAATGTGCAATGGGCACTTTAAGTGCTAAGAGGAATGGGACAATGGTTTTGGTCTTTCTTTTTTTTTCTTTCTTTTTTTTTTGCCATTTCTTGGGCTGATCCCATGGCATATGGAGGTTCCCAGGCTAGGGGTCTGATCAGACCCGTAGCTGCCAGCCTAAGCCAGAGCCACAGCAACTCGGGATCCGAGCCGCATCTGCAACCTACACCACAGCTCACGGCGACGCTGGATGGTCAACCCACTGAGCAAGGGCAGGGACCGAACCTGCAACCTCATGGTTCCTAGTCGGATTCGTTAACCACTGCGCCATGAGGGAACTCCAACTTTGAAATTTTAAATCCTAAAGTCATCTACCTCCTTAAAGTGAAGAGCCTACAGAATTAAAACCTTTTTTTTTCCTGAAAGGAGTCAATTTTTAAAGGAAGTCTTTTATTATGTCCACACTTCCACTCATCCCCAAATTATCTCTTAATACTTTCTTTCACACAACTTAATCCTTCAAAACTGAGAAATATGTAACCGCTATCTCTTCCTTTTTGTGCAACTAGTACTTATGAAATTTGGACCTGTATATGCAAAATATCTAGACTTTTTGCTATCTGACCAAGTTTATCACAGAGTATTAAATAGTTTTTAGATCACACAGAATATAAATATAGGACCCAAGCTCTTGACAATAAAAAAGTCAACAGAAACAAACAGTAGCAAACATTTTCCTACAAGCCCCTTATTTTTGTTTTTAAAGAACAGTATGATCCCACTACAAAGTCTTTAGGAACAGATGTGGCATTCAGAGTGTCTGAAAAATTAAAGGGATATTGATCTTTCTATCAACCATTTATCTATTTCTACTAATTTTTCTATTTTTATTAGACACACACATACACCTATTTATAATTTTACACTTAATAACTACATGACAGTTGCATAAAATATAAATGCCATATCAGATGAAATTCCTGGTAGTGATTATCCTAATCTACATTAGATGAGCAGTATTAAGGATACCCTATTTCTTTGTAATTATGCAATGGTTTTGTTTTACTATGAATAAGAATTCTTGCCTGCAAAGGATACAAAGAATTGAAATATTAGAGAATAAAAGACAAATGGAACTTTGAAACAATAAAAGTTTGAGTGTCTATTTAACTGACAAGGGTATATAAATGTCAACATGACTTTCAGATAGATCAGTTCCAGTTCAAAGATCTGGACAATATTTTTGACTTTGGCAAAAGTGGTGGAGATTCTGTGAAGCTGCTACTATGATTCTGGAGAGGATACTGTAGAGACAGTAATGAGAGAATTGTGTGTGCATAGAAAAGAGGCTCTAGAATATGTCAATTTTAAAAAAGAAAGCTTCTTTTGGGGCGTCTTTGCTCTGGTTTTATACTGTAATAAATACTGTCTCTGCTAGAGGTGACATTTATAGCTCCTTAGAGGTCTGCCAATATGGAAGAATGCTATTGTTTTCCTGAGTGGCTGTTGTACCCACTATATGTCATTTCCCATCTTTCTTCTTAGTGGCTTCGAGACCAATTTAATCTGATAGAAAAGAAAATCACAGAAGGAAGTCATAAAAATATCTGTTGGAGAACAAGATGTGTTTGTGTCATAGTAGCTCAAAACACTCCATTTGTATTTGCATTCTGACCAAATCCAGAGTGAACATAAGCCTCAGTTAGGAAAAATGCCCAATTTTAAAACATTATGAATTTAGTTGTCAGGCAATTTGTGATGGCAGGTATAAAATTACTCTTTCTGAAGTAATCTTTGAAGCAATCCACTACCTTGCTTAATTCTGGTTACAGATGTTTAGTTTGAGAAAAAACATCAAAACGTATTTACATTTGTGGGATGTTCTTCAGAAAAATTCTCTGAACCCAAAAACTCTGGCTCATCATGAAGACATCGGCCTCTCCTCCTGTGTTCTGTAACCTGTATTGGCTCTCTCCTCTGAAGTAGTAAACTCAGTTAGACACGTCTCTCATCACCTCCTGAACCATCCTTTCTAATCCAAGGTAATCCTACAACCAAGAACATCAACATTAATTGCTAAATAAACAGTAATAGAGGAGGCTCGTCGACGGCAAGGCAAAGAGAAGTTTGTCTCCCAATTTATATTCCATATGTAATATTTTTGTAATTTTAAGGCAAAGACTAAGTTCTTGGATAGAAGCAATTTCTTTCACAGCTTCTACACATTTATTCTCACTTTCAATTATATGAATGTGCTTCTCTACTGGATTCCTTAACATCTCTCCAAACAAATGTTTCCTGGAAAGTAGAAATGAAGATTAGAGTATATGGTAATGGAGAAATATTGATAAGCCTATAACAATATGAGCCTAAGCACTTTACTTCCTTGAAAGCATAGTAATTTCAAGAAAATTATGTTATCACACAAGACTTTCTCTCAAAACTTTTTGAGGTTTTTAAAAATTATTATTCATGTTTTTGGCCAAAAAAAAGCAAGTTTCTTTTTACTTAAGGTGTTTTACTCATCATATAAATTACATTAATTACCTCCCAATTGCAAGGCAGGATGAAATTAATTTCCAAGCAAACTCCATATATGTAATACTGGGATTTTATCCATTCTAGGTTACTTTAGCAGATACACAAATGGTCCACATTATGATTGCTTTTTAATGGGATTTAATATTATATATTGAAATAATCTGCTACAATTTAAATAAAACATTTTTTAGTAGCAAATCATTTCCACTTTTGTATAAGGCAATATAAAAAACTAGCTTCCTTGCCTTTGGAATGGTTTAGCAATGAGATCCTGCTGTGTAGCACTGGGAACTATGTCTGCTCACTTATGATGAAGCATGATAATGTGAGAAAAAAGGATGTATATATGTATGCATAACTGGGTCACCATGCTGTACAGCAGAAAATTGACAGAACGCTGTAAGCCAGCTATAACGGAAAAAAATAAAAATCATTATATAAAAAAATAAAATTAATGAATCAACTTAAAATGTATATTTTACAATAAGAACAAATAAAACAATGCAATGCTCTGTGAGCAAGAGGAATTAATTCAGTCCTTTCTCCTAGGGCTGTCGATATTTTTACTTTACCTTTCTTTTAAGATGACTTTTTTTTTTTCTTTGTAGGGCCACACCATATGGAGGTTCCCAGGCTAGAGGTCAAATTGGAGCTACAGCTGCCAGCCTAAGCCACAGCCACAGTAATGTGGGATCTGAGCCACATCTGCAACCTACACCACAGCTCAAGGCAATGCCAGATCCTTAACCCACTGAGCAAGGGTAGGGATAGAATCTGCATTCTCATGGATGCTAATCAGATTCATTTCTGCTGAGCCATGATAGAAACTCCTAAGATGACTTATTTTTATGAGAGATAATCTGTAGGTAAAAGTGAGGAGCTGAAAAGGAAGCACTAGGACTTCAAACTAAATATCACAAATGGTAGATATATATGGGAAATGAAATAATAAGTAGGTAAATCCATCAATGATTTATTTTATATCATAGAAACATATTTTAACCACTGTCATGAACTCAACTGTATCCCCCACAAATTTATATTCTGACCGTCTAATTCCCAATGTGACTATATTTGGACATAAGACCTTTAAAGAGTCAATGAAAGTTAAGTGATGCCATAAGAGCGAGGTCCTAATCCAATAGGACTGGTGTCCTTATAAGAAGAGGAAGAGACATCAGGAATGTGTGCATATAGAGATGACCATGTGAGGACAGAGTGAGCCATCTGTGAGCCAAAGAGAGACATCTCAGGAGAAATCAAACCTATTGATAATCTGATCTTGGACTTGCAGGCTCCAGAATTGTCAGAAAGTGAATTTCAGTTGTGGAAGCCAGTCTGTGGTATTTTGTTATGGCAGCACTAGCAAATTAATACAATCATCATTTAGTAAATCCATGTTGGGGTGGGCGAGGCTTGACAATAAAATAGAAGAAATAGAATCAAATTTTCGTGTGCGTGAAAGGAGTGAGAAAGTGATTTTCCAGGCAAAACTGAGATTGGAATTTATTCATTTTTCATATTTTATACTATAGTGACTTCAGATTTAGGTTATAAATTTTGGAAATGGCAAAAAGAAGTGATCAATCCAATGTATAGTTTTGTTGATTGTTGAAAATCGACAACTTAAAAAGTGCTAAAAATTGAGAAAGGAAAAGAAAAAATTGAGAATAAAAAAGTATGAAGACATTAAACATCAACTCACAGCTAAATTTTTAACAATACTATAGAGAAAAGGATTGATAATAAACATTAAAACTACACAGTAGCTGGGCATTTATTGTAATTTACTGTGCACATTGCTACATATTTTTCATGGACAATAGATAATTAATTCTGTTTAAATTCAATTACTTTCACCTAAACTTCTTTTTCTAATCACAAATTTTAAATATTTCTCTTATGATAGGGATCAGTTCACTACAGACTATAGGTCACATCTAGCCCACCACCTGTTTTAGTAAATGTTCTAGTAGATGTTCTGGTATTTTTCCTTGTGATCTCTTACCTCCAGGCTTCTGGCTGAGTCTTTGCTTTGTTTTGTTTTTTCTTTTTAGGCCACACCCATGGCATATGCAGATTCCCAGGCTAGGGGTCCAATCGGAGCTACAGCTGCCGGCCTACACCACAGCCGCAGCAATGCAGGATCCAAGCTGCATCTGCAACCTACACCAGGGCTCATGGCAACACCAGATCCTTAACCCACTGAGTGAGGCCAGGGATCGAACCTGTAACCTCATGGTTCCTCATCGGATTCATTTCCACTGCGCCACAATGTAACTCCTGAGCCTATGTTTTCACAAGCCTTGCTGAATGTCCCTGCCTTCTATAGCTCGCAGCCTCATATTCAAACCATGCTGCCATCAGAGGTCTGGGTTAGGCTATGTAGAAACCATTCCCTTGGGCAGTGCACAACTAGTTAGAACACTGAAAATGATTTCCACTCATTTTCTGAGGGAGGAACTGGGAATTGTGCTGATTCCTCTTGACCTCACTGCACCATGCCAGGGAGGGAGTGAGACAAGAGTCACCAAACCCCCCACAAAACTATCTATCACTTTGAGTGTGGATTTTTCTTGACTGAACACTTGTTTGGTTGCTGCCAAATCTTGATGGATTTCCAGAGCTCCCACACAGTTATTTAATCAGTCTATAGTTTATTACTTAATATTTCCATGGAAGAATGAGGGCCTAGAGGCCCATCCCTTGACTTTGATGTCCATTTCACACTGGACATTGACTACTTTAGCCACAATCTCAATTTTGTTATTATCAGACACTATGGATAGTTTGATTTATAATTGTTATTTTTGAATATTCTTTGCTGTTATGCTGATTTTTATACCCAAGTTCTTCAATGATCAACCCCACTGAGACCTTTAGAACTATGATTTTCTCTCCCTTGTGCAGCATTCTCATGGTGCTTCACAATTCATTAAGGTCCTTGATCTTGGGGAGTTTACCTACCTGGCAAACATAAAAGTTGTTTAATTGTTTCTTAATATTCCTCCTTCAATTTAAAACTTAAAATGATTTTTGTATCCTGCTACTTTGCCAAATTCGTGGATGAGCTCTAACAGTTTTCTGGTAGAGTCTTTAGGATTCTCTAGGTATAGTATCACGTCATCTGCAAATAGAGATAGTTTTACTTCTTCCTTTCCAATTTGGATTCCTTTTATTTCTTTTACTTCCCTGATTGCTGTGGCTAGGACTTCCAGAACTATGGCTGAGAGTAATTTGGCAAAGTCGCAGGATACAAAATTAATACACAGAAATCAATAGCATTTCTATACACTAACAATGAAAGAGCAGAAAGAGAAAATAGGGAAGCAATCCCATTTACCATTGCATCCAAAAGAATAAAATACCTAGGAGTAAACCTACCCAAAGAGACAAAAGACCTGTACTCTGAAAACTACAAGCCACTGATGAAAGAAATCAAGGATGACACCAATAGATGGAAAGAAATACCATGCTTGTGGATTGGAAGAGTTAATATTATCAAAATGACTATATGACCAAAGGCAATCTACAGATTCAATGCAATCCCTATCAAATTACCAAGGACATTTTTCACAGAACTCGAACTAAATATTTTCAAGTTTGTTTGGAAGCACAAAAGACCCAGAATAGCCAAAGACATCCTGAAAAAGAAAAATGGAGCTGGAGGAATCAGGCTCCTGGACTTCAGACTATACTACAAAGCAACAATCATCAAAACTGCATGGTACTGGAACGAAGACAGAAATATAGATCAGTGGAACAGGACAGAACGCCCAGAAGTAAACCCACGCACCTAGCCAACTCATCTATGACAAAGGAGGCAAGAATATACAATGGAGAAAGGAGAGCTTGTTCAATAAGTGGTGCTGGGAAAACTGGACAGCCACAGGTGAAAGAATGAAGTTAGAACACTCCCTAACACCATACACAAAAATAAACTCCAAATGGATTAAAGACCTAGATAGAAGACCAGACACTATCAAACTCTTAGAGGAAAACATAGGCCAAACACTCTCTGACATAAATGACAGCAACATCTTCTCAGATCCACCTATCAGAGTAGTGACAACAAAAACAAAAATAAACAAATGGGACCTAATCAAACTTAAAAGTTTCTGTACAGCAAAGGAAACCCTAAAGAACACAAAAAGACAACCACAGAATGGGATAAAGTCTTTGCAAGTGAACTGACTGACAAGGGATTAATCTCCAAACTTTGTAAACACCTTCTGTAGCTCCATACCCAAAAAACAAACAACCTCATCAAAAAATGGGCAGAAGATCTAAACAGACAGTTCTCTAAAGAAGACATACAGATGGCCGAAAAACACATGAAAAGATGTTCAACATCACTCATCAATAGAGAAATGCAAATCAAAAAAACTATGAGGTACCACCTTACACCAGCCAGAATGGCCATCCTCCCCAAAGTCTATAAACAATAAGCGCTGGTGAGGGTGTGTGTGGAGAAAAAGGAACCCTATTCCACTGCTGGTGGGATTGTAAATTGGTGCAACCACTGTGGAAAACATTATGGAGATTCCTCAGACAACTAAACATAGAACTACCATTTGATCCAGCAATCCCACTCCTGGGCACCTATCCAGAGAAAACCATGACTCGCAAAGACACATGTACTCCAATGTTCATTGCAGCACTATTTACAATAGCCAAGACATGGAAACCATCTCAATGTCCATCGACAGAGGAGTGGATCAAGAAGGTGTGGTACATATACACAATGGAATATTACTCAGCCATTAAAATGAATGAAATACCAGCATTTTTTGCAACATGGATGGACCTAGAAACTATCATGCTAAGTGAAGTCAGCCATACAATGAGACACCAACATAAAATGCTTTCACTGACATGTGGAATCTGAAAAAAGAACAGACTGAACTTTTTTGCAGAACCGATGCTGACTCACAGACATTGAAAAACTGACAGTCTCCGGAAGAGAGAGTTTTGGGGGTGGGGGATATGCTTGGGCTGTGGGATGGAAATCCTGTGAAATCAGATTGTTATGATCATTATACAACTACATATGTGATGAATTCATTTGAGTAATAAAAAAAGGTAAAAAAATAAATAAAACTTAAAATGAGGTCACATATTACATTTCACATATTACATGACTTTTGAACTCAATAAATATGTGATGGACAAATGAATTGATGATTTTGGAATAGAATCACTCAGATGGAGATCCCCTGTCTTATTAATAATGTGAAAAATTAGACTGCATTTTTCCCTTTAAAATAACATTCAAATAATCATTAAAAACTATTTTTCATGACAAATATCTATGTGCAATCCATCTTCAGAATAATACATGTTAAGGAAAATAAAATTTTAAAAAATCTAGCTAACCCTTCAATGAATTGAGGTCTTTTTATTATTTTATATTTAGGGGTTGTGATCTTTCCTGGAAAGAAATGATTGAAAAAGAAAGATAGACATCAAGTCACACATTCAATACTAAGATTTTTGTCTGCTATTTGACTGTTTTTTTTTTTTTACTTTCTCTTTAAATAAAATGAACTCTGTATGAATCCTCAGCAAGAGTTGGTTTCAGACACAGAAGATTTCAATCACATCTAAGTTCAGGGAGATCATCTTAGGAAAATAATAGAAGTTGAACAAACAGAAAGAAAAAGAGTATTTGGAAGGTTTAAAACAAAAAGACAACTGAATCAGTGAAGTCTCCTACTAAACCAGTAAGAAGCAGATGTATCTTTTAATCACCCTTTTATATCACCCCTGAAAGAAAATTTTGCATTGATGCTAAAACTGGTTTCTGAAATGAATGGATTCTTAAGGCAATACCTCCCAGACAGAAAGACAACAGGGATATTCACTAACAGGCAGTTTCTATAAAATTCTAGCATAGAGGCCTATCATCTAAAAACACAATGTTAAAAATCTTGAGATAAAGTATAGGAATACATTATCCACTTCCAATCATCTAGAAGTAAGGTTTTTTTTCTTTCCCAGTCTATCGTTTTCATCAATTCCCCTTTTTGTATTTCATGCTGGTACCAAATTAAGCAGTGTCCCACTCCTTATCTGAACTATTGTATGATTTTTCAAAGATTTCCTATCTCTAAAATCACTTTTCTATAATTTATGTGTAGGAACATACTGTCAGAATAATTATCCTTAAATAATTTTCATTACACTCTTACTATATTCAAAACCCTCTACAGAGATCTATTATCTTTTATTCAACATTGTTTCAACAAGTATTTTGAATGTGTACTAAGTGCTGAGCATTGTGCTAGGTGTGTGAAAGTAACAGTGAATCAAAAGCTAATAATATTCAGAATTTTCTCTTTATCTACTCTTTCATCGTTATCCTAAGACTGTATCTAAAAGAGAGATCAGCAAACTTTTACTGTAAAGATCCAGATAGCACATGTTTTTGTTTTTGTGGGCCATTAAGTATTGATCACAGCTATTCAACTCTGCTACTGTAGCATGAAAGCAGCTGTATATATCATGTAAATAAACAAATGTGACTATGTTTCAATAAAATTTTATTTGCAAAAATAGGCAGTGGAATGGAATGCCTTCTGTTCTAGCACATTCTGGGGTATCTTCCTCATTACTTAGCATATTCAACTAAAATTCTGTTTCTCCACGTACTTGATAGGATCATACCTGATACTCTTGGTAATGAAGAGTTTGCATGGCTCTTGCTATTTCCTATTAGAAAGGCCACAGGTTTAAATTCTGATTCTAATATACATTAATGTCTCACAGACTGGTTACTATGTGACACTTCAATTTATCATATGTGTATCATATGATAGTGTGAGGATGCAAGGATTTACTTATGTAAATCATCTACATATGTAAGGCTGGATCTACTAAAAGGCACTTTTATGATCTCCAAATAAAAGATGACAGGCTTCCTTGTTTCTTGGTTAAGTGAGTAGAGTACTTTGCCAGTGTGAAATATGGTTCTTCCAGAATCTAGACAGGCCTAAGAGGCATGGTGCTTCTTTCTTAGTGCTGAGAGGGAGATTGCAAATATTTGTCTTTTACTTTGCAGGGAATATTTCAGCATGCCTCAGACCACTAGAAACCTGAAATTTCATTGAGGAGGAGTTTCCTTAAACTTTGTGCTATTTGTCCACACTTTCTGAGCATGTCATCTCACCAGAGGCTTAGATTTATCTTCTACTTGTTCATGCAATCTGATTAACATGAGGTTATCAATACACAAGGTCAACGTGATATTCTGTAGATTTTCCAGACATCCCAGGGCCTGCCATTTCATATTGGCCTATATCCTGTAGCATTTTGATATATTATATTTTTCTTTCTTTAGAAGGCCTATCACTGCCTGTGCTGAGTTGCAATATGACTTAATGCTGGTTATAAGCCTGTTGACTTAGAGCACAGGAGGAGGCAAATCCTGAATGAAACATGTTGTTCTGTGACTCATACGCTTTTGCTTTATCTTCAAGTAGGTAGGCTGCTTTAGCTTTAATAAGGAGGATCAAGCAACTTCTATAATCCCAGAAGATTCAAGGGAAATACATTTTCAAGCTCACCCATCCCAATGCCTCATCCTACCTTTCAGGTGTCCATTCTTTTTTAATCAGGTTCCTTATCTTAGTACAGGAGAACTGTCGAAGTTAACAATGCAACTTTTTCTAGAGATCTTTTCATTTAAAATAAGATCTAATTCAGATTCTCATTATCTTTCTGTCCTCTACTTCATATGCACCCAAGAGGCCCATTGGCTTTCTCAATTTGCTTTATATTAATCACTCGAACCCCTCTACACTGTTGGTTTAATGTAAGTTTGTGGAACCACTATGGAGAAGAATATGGGGATTCCTTAAAAAATAAATAAAGAACTACCATATCATCCAGAAATCCCATTCCTGGGCATCTACCTGGAGTAAACCATATTTTGAAAAGCATACATGCACACGAGTGTTTATTGCAACACCATTTACAATGGCCAAGATATGGAAGCAACCTAAATGACCATCAAAGAGGAATGGATAATGAAGATGTGCTACATATATACAATGGAATATTACTCAGCTATAAAAAAGAATGAAATAATGCTATTACAGCAACATGGATGGACCTAGAAATTATCACAATAGGTAAAGTAAGTCAGACAAAGACAAATATCATGAGATCACTAATATGTGGAATCTAATAAAAATGATACAAAAGAACTTATTCACCAAATAGAAATAGACTCAAATATTTCAAAACTAAAATTATGGTTACTAAAGCAGAAATGTTAGGGGGGTATACACTGGGAGACTGGGATTAACATATACACATTAGGTGGAGGACAAGATGGCGGAGGAGTAGGGGGACACGCTCGCCCTCTCCCACAAACACAACAAAAAAAGCACCTCTACAGGATAAATGACTTGCACACAACAGCAACCAATTGCTGGCAGAGGAACCTAAACTCCAATAATGGCAAGAAGTTCGTGACATTACGGGGCAGAACGGGAGAAAAGAGGAGAGTGAGAGAAGGTGAATCTGAGTGGGACAGGTGCTCCCGAAAGGGAACTGCAGAGGAGAAAGGGATCCCGCACCCTGGAAAGTCACCTACATGGGGGAAAGATCAGACGAACCGGAGGAATCTCCAGATGCAGAGAAGAGTGTAGCAGTAAGTTGGAGTGCTGAAAAGCCGATCAAGAACCGAACGGACCATCTGAACTATGGGCACAGTCACCAAAAATTGAGATGCCTGGGTGGGGGCTGGGCACCGAGACCTCGGCTCCAGAGGTTAGTCCCCGGGCTGGGGGGGCGGGGCAGAGCAGAGACTGCAAAATGCCTGCAGCCCAGAAAAGCTAGAACAAGCCTAGCCAGGCCGTGAATAGATCTGCCTAATTCTCAGACGGTTTTTCTGAGTCGGGCTGCCCCAGGGAGGAGCCTCTTGGGTTTCCAAAGGCCATGCTACCCGCCCAAGCCCCCAGGGGGTGCCGAACCCTAGTGGATCAGCTGCATAGGACTGCCAGCTCCAGGCAGGACCCCCTGCAGCCCAGAAAAGCTGCAACAACCTTGGCCAGACTGTGAAAAGATCTGCCTACATTCTCAGGCCATCCTTCTGAGTTGGGCTGCCCTAGGGAAGAGCCTCTTAGGTTCTCAGTGACCCAGATAGCTGCTCCAGCCCCCAGGGGGTGCTGCACTCCTGAGGAACGGCTGCTCAACACTGCCAACCCCCTGCAAGAACCCCACAGCCCAAAAACACCAGAGCAAGCGCTGCCTGACCATGTGAAATCTGCTACCATCGTGGTGTGGACCTCCCAGTCCTGCCTGCCCTCAGGAAGTTCTCCTTTGCTTCAAAGAAACCCTGTTAGCCCCATCAACACTCCAGAAAAGCCACACTGCCTCAAAAAAGATTGACCAACAACACCAGCCCTCAGGAAATATTCCACGGCAGTGACAAGGCAAACACTGCCCGATCACGGAGAGTACAACTCCCTCAGGAGAAAGAAAACAACAAGCAAGATGAAGAAGCTGAGAAACCACCCCCAGTCAAACCAACAGGAGAACTCACCTAAAACAGTCAACAATGAAACAGATCTCTGCAGTCTGACAGACCTGGAGTTCAAAAGAGAAATAGTGAAAATACTGAAGGAATTAAGAGGAGATATGAACAGTAATGCAGATACCCTCAGAAAGGAACTAGAACATATAAGGAGGAGCCAAGAAAAACTAGAACATTCATTTGCAGAGATGCAAACGGAACTAAGGGCAGTAACAACCAGAATGAATAATGCAGAAGAACGAATCAGTGATATGGAAGATAGAATAATGGAAATCACTCAATCCGGTCAACAGACAGAAAACCAAGTCAAAAAACAGGAAAGCAATATAAGACACCTATGGGATAATATAAAGCTGGCCAATCCCTGCATAATAGGAATTCCAGAAGGAGTAGAAAAAGATAAGGGGATGGAAAATATATTTGAAGAAATTATCGATGGAAACTTCCCAAATCTAAAGGATACTGGGTTCAAGATACAAGAAGCACAGAGGGCCCCAAACAAACTGAACCCAAACAGACCCACACCAAGACACATCATAATAAAAATGGCAAAAGTTAGTGATAAAGAGAGGATCCTAAAGGCAGCAAGAGAAAAGCAGAATGTTACCTACAAGGGAACCCCCATAAGATTATCAGCTGATATCTCTACAGAAACACAACAGGCCAGGAGGGAATGGCAAGAGATATTTAAAGTGTTAGAAGGAAAAAATATGCAACCTAGAATACTCTATCCAGCAAGAATATCATTTAAAATAGAAGGGGAAATAAAAACTTTTTCCAACAAACAAAAACTTAAAGAATACAGCAACACAAAACCCAGGTTAAAAGAAATACTGAAAGGGCTTCTCTAAACCAAAAAGAAAGGAAGGAAAGGGAAGAAAAAAGAAAAGAAAAAAAAAAAGAAGAAGAGGAAGGCCTAGGACTGAGGAAACCGCAGAGAGCAGTCACTCAAATAAGCCAGCATACAGATTTAATCATGAACAGGCCTCAAACAAAATAAAATTAAAAAGAAAAAAATAAAAAAGAGTCATCAAAACCATAAAATGTGGACAAGGGATGTTAGGAAATAAATAACGCTTTTTGTTTGTTTGTATGTTTCTCTTCTTAATTTTAATATAGTAATAAAGTGTTTGAACTTACAGGACCATCAGGCTAAAACACACAATTATGGGAAGGGGTTAGCATACTTAAAAAACAGGGCAACCACAAGCCAAAAACAAACACTGCATTTACAAAAAAATGAAAAAAAAATACACTCAAGCAGATAATAACAGGAGACCATCCAACAAAAAAAAAAAAAAAGAAAAGAAAGAAAGGAAGAATGGAGAACCATAGAATCAATTGGAACATGAGGTTCAAATGGCAATAAATAATCATCTATCAATTATCACCTTAAATGTCAATGGACTGAACGCCCCAATCAAAAGACACAGAGTGGCTGAGTGGATAAAAAGGCAAAAACCTTCAATATGCTGCCTACAAGAAACTCACCTTAGGGCAAAGGACACATATAGATTGAAAGTGAAAGGGTGGGGAAAAATATTTCATGCCAATAGACATGACAGAAAAGCAGGAGTCGCAACGCTCATACCAGACAAAATAGACTTTAAAACAAAAGACATAAAGAAAGACAAAGAAGGACACTCCTTAATGATTAAGGGATCCATCCAAGGAGAGGATGTTACTATCGTCAACATATATGCCCCAAATATAGGAGCACCCAGAGACATACATCAAATATTAACAGACATAAAGGGAGATATTGATGAGAATACAATCATAGTAGGAGACCTTAATACCCCCCTCACATCAATGGACAGATCCTCTAGACAGAAAACCAATAAAACAACAGAGATCCTAAAGGAAACAAGAGAAAAGTTAGACTTCATTGACATCTTCAGGACACTACATCCAAAAAAAGCAGAATACACATTCTTCTCAAATGCTCATGGAACATTCTCAAGAATCGACCACATATTGGGACACAAAGCTAATCTCAATAAATTTAGGAGCATAGAAATTATCTCAAGTATCTTCTCTGACCACAATGCCATGAAATAAGAAATCAACCATGGGAAAAGGAAAGAGAAAAAACCTACTACAGGGAGACTAAACAACATGCTACTAAAAAACCAATGGGTCAATGAGGAAATCAAGAAGAAAATTAAAAACTACCTTGAAACAAATGATAATGAAGACACAACCGCTCAAAATCTATGGGATGCTGTGAAAGCAGTGCTCAGAGGGAAATTCATAGTGATACAGGCCTTTCTCAAAAACGAAGAAAGATCCCAAATGGACAACTTAACCCTCCACCTAAATGAATTAGAAAAAGAAGAACAAAAAAGGCCTAAAGTCAGCAGAAGGAAGGAAATGATAAAGATCAAAGAAGAAATCAATAAAATAGAGACTCAAAAAACAATAGAGAAAATGAATAAAACCAACAGCTGGTTCTTTGACAAGGTGAACAAAATTGACAAACCCCTGGCCAGACTCACTAAAAAGAGGAGAGAAAGAACCCAAATAACCAAAATTAGAAATGAAAAAGGAGAAATCACAACGGATACAGCAGAAATACAAAAAACCATAACAGAATACTATGAACAACTATATGGCAACAAGTTTGACAATCTGGAAGAAATGGACAATTTTCTAGAATCTCCTTAAACTCTTTCAAAAGGTTGAAGAAGAAGGAATACTCCCAAAGACATTCTATGATGCCACCATCACCCTCATTCCAAAACCAGACAGAGATACCACCAAAAAAGAAAACTGTCACCCAATATCATTGATGAATATAGATGCAAAAATTCTCAACAAAATCTTAGCCAACCGAATCCAACAACATATCAAAAAAATTATACACCATGACCAGGTGGGGTTCATCCCAGGTTCACAAGAATGGTTCAACATACGCAAATCAATCAGCATCATACACCACATTAACAAAAGAAAAGTCAAAAATCATATGCTCATCTCAATAGACGCAGAAAAAGCATCTGACAAAGTCCAACATCCATTCATGATCAAGACCCTCGCCAAAGTGGGTAGAGAGGGAACATTCCTGAACATAGTCAAAGCCATTTATGAGAAACCCACAGCAAATATAATCCTCAATGGGGAAAAACGGAAAGCCTTCTCACTCAAATCGGGAACAAGACAGGGATGCCCACTCTCACCACTGCTCTTCAACAGAGTTTTGGAAGTCCTAGCCACAGCAATTAGACAAACAAAAGAAATAAAAGGCATCCATATAGCAAGAGAAGAGATCAAACTGTCACTGTATGCAGATGACATGATACTATACATAGAAAACCCTAAGGACTCAACCCCAAAACTCCTTGAACTGATGTAGCAGGATATAAGATTAACATTGAGAAGTCAGTTGCATTTCTGTATACCAGCAATGAAATATTAGCAAAGGAATACAAAAATATGATACCTTTTAAAATTGCACCTCACAAAATCAAATACCTGGGAATACATCTGACCAAGGGGGTAAAAGACTTATATGGCGAGAACTATAAAACTTTAATCAAAGAAATCAAAGAAGATGTAAAGAAATGGAAAGATAGTCCATGTTCCTGGATTGGGAAAATCAATATTGTAAAAATGGCCATACAACCCAAAGCCATCCTCAGATTCAATGCAATCCCTATCCAATTACCTATGACATTTTTCACAGAACTAGAACAATCCAAACATTTCTAAGGAACCACAAAAGACCCAGAATAGCCAAAGCAATCCTGAGAAACAAAAACCAAGCAGGGGGCATAACTCTCCCAGACTTCAAGAAATACTACAAAGCCACAGTCATCAAAACAGTGTGGTACTGGTATCAAAACAGACAGGCAGACCAATGGAACAGAATAGAGAATCCGGAAATAAACCCTGAACACCTATGGTCAATTAATCCTTGAAAAGGGAGGCAAGAACATAAAATGGGAAAAAGAAAGTCGATATACACAATGGAATACTACTCAGCCATAAAAAAGAATGACATAATGCCATTTGCAGCAACATGGATGGAGCTAGAGAATCTCATACTGAGTGAAATGAGCCAGAAAGACAAAGACAAATACCATATGATATCACTCATAACTGGAATCTAATATCCAGCACAAATGAACATCTCCTTAGAGAAGAAAATCATGGACTTGGAAAAGAGACTTGTGGCTGCCTGATGGGAGGGAGACGGAGTGGGAGGGGTCGGGAGCTTGGGCTTATCAGACACAACTTAGAATAGATTTACAAGGAGATCCTGCTGAATAGCATTGAGAGCTTTGTGTAGATACTCATGTTGCAACAGAAGAAAGGCTGGGGGAAAAATGTAATTGTAATGTATACATGTAAGGATAACCTGACCCCCTTGCTGTACAGTGGGAAAAAAAAAAATTAGCTGTCAGGAGAGGAGAAAAAAAAAAAAGAATGTCAATTCAGCAAGCATTGCTGGGAAACCTGAACAGCTGCATGCAAAGCAATGAAACTAGAACACACCCTCACACCATGCACACAAATAAACTCCAAATGGCTGAGAGACTTCAATATATGACAGGACACCATCAAACTCCTAGAAGAAAACATAGGCAAAACACTCTCTGACATCAACATCATGAATATTTTCTCAGGTCCGTCTCCCAAAGCAATAGAAATCAGAGCAAAAATAAACCCATGGGACCTCATCAAACTGAAAAGCTTTTGCACAGCAGTGGAAACCAAAAAGAAAACAAAAAGACAACTTACAGAATGGGAGAAAATAGTTTCAAATGATGCAACTGACAGGGGCTTAATCTCTAGAATATATAAACAACTTATACAACCCAACAGCAAAAAAGCCAATGAATCCATGGACAAATGGGCAAAAGACCTGAATAGACATTTCTCCAAAGAAGATATACAGATGGCCAGCAAACACATGAAAAAATGCTCAACATCGCTGATTATAAGAGAAATGCAAATCAAAACTACCATGAGATATCACCTCACACCAGTCAGAATGGCCATCATTAATAAATCCACAAATAACACGTGCCGGAGGGGCTGTGGAGAAAAGGGAACCCTCCTGCACTGTTGGTGGGAATGGAAACTGGTACAGCCACTATGGAGAACAGTTTGGAGATACCTTAGAAATCTATACATAGAACTTCCATATGACCCCGCAATCCCACTCTTGGGCATCTATCCGGACAAAACTCTACTTAAAAGAGACACGTGCCCCCGCATGTTCATTGCAGCACTATTCACAATAGCCAGGACATGGAAACAACCCAAATGTCCATCGACAGAGGATTGGATTCGGAAGAAGTGGTATATATACACAATGGAATACTACTCAGCCATAAAAACGAATGACATGATGCCATTTGCAGCAGCATGGATGGAACTAGAGAGTCTCATACTGAGTGAAATGAGCCAGAAAGACAAAGATAAATACCATATGATATCACTTATATGGTATTAATATCCAGCACAAATGAACATCTCCTCAGAAAAGAAATTCATGGACTTGGAGAAGAGACTTGTGGCTGCCTGATGGGAGGGGGAGGGAGTGGGAGGGATTGGGAGCTTGGGCTTATCAGACACAATTTAGAATAGATTTACAAGGAGATCCTGCTGAATAGCATTGAGAACTTTGTCTAGATACTCATGTTGCAACAGAAACAAGGGTGGGGAAAAAAATGTAATTGTAATGTATACATGTAAGGATAACTTGATCCCCTTCCTGTACAGTGGGAAAAGAAAAAAAAATAAAATGAAATAACAGCTTTGTAGAACATATGTGAGCTCAGAATAAAGATTCTGATAAATTCATGCAATATGCTTTGTACATCAATAAAATTCATCATAGTGTCTTAGAATGCAAAAAAAAAAACACCATATACACATTAGTATGTATATGATAAATAAGTTACATATACCTACAGTGTACCACAGGGAAATCTACTCAACACTATCTAATGATCTGTATGAGGGAAAACATCTGAAATGGAATGGATATATGTTTAACTGAATCACTTTGCTGTACACCTGAATCTAACAAAACACTGTAAGTTAACTATGCACCCATATATGTATATTTTTGAATCACCTTTAGCATTTCATTTTTTTCCTCTGCTCTTTTACAATAGCCCTTAGAAAGAGCCATTCAATTCCACAGCACTTTACTACAAGTTTCTCTTCAAACCTATCCTGAGATATTGCACATACCTGTACATTCTTTCCAAGTATTCATGATTCATCATCATCAGTAAAAATTTTAGCAAAAGCTCTAAATTTACATACCAGGATGCATTGTTCTCTGCTTACTGCGAGTGAAGAGGTCTTCATTGCCCGCTGGAAGGTTGGTAAGCCCCTGCAGAGGTCCCAGTTTAGAATCACCTTTCTGGGTCCCTCCTGGGAATACCTGTGGTTGATCAGGTTCCCTAAGAAAGAGACTCTAGGATTTGCACCTAGGACTTTTACTGGGGATTTATTTGAAAAATATTATCTGTGAGCAGTGAAAAATAGATAATACTGGGAAAAGAGATAAGTTGATCTGAAGTGCAATTGCAGCAGAAGCCTCACCAATCCAAACAAGAGCAGAGTATTCAGTGGAGGGAAGGGGGCTGGCTCTTTACAAGCACACAAAATAGATAATACCTGCTTGCTGACTCCAGGGACTATTCATAATCTTGGGTGTGGCAGTTTCTTTCACTTAAGGACAATTCCCAAGGAGGGTCTCAAGTTTGAGCAAATATACTTGCAGAAGCTTGGAAAATGAATGCCTTAATCTTGAAGGAGATATCTGCAGAATCTCGCTCAGCCCTTAACAGATCTTCATTAACTAAATCCAAAATGTTTTGAGTAGTAAATTCATTACACATTACTGACAACCTCCTTGCTTCCAGGGATCCCTTAAAAATGAAGGCCGGTTGTATTGGTCACCATTTATTATGGAACCAAGAGCAGAAATTCTAGTCAATATAATCATTTAAATCTACTTCAAAATCGAACATGTGGTTAACATACTACTTGGCGTAACATGCCATTTAGCAGAGGGAATAACATCTTTGCGCAATTATGTGGTGGAATACGGACACCTCTACCAATATATAACTCAGATTATGAAAAAAAAAAAAATCACCTTGTGCTTATGAATCCACCTGACTGTGGATTTTGAGTCAGGCACTTCCCAGCCTTTCACAATTGTAAGTATTCTTAAAATCGTGGGATTTTCAGGGCTAGTTTCAAGTGAGTAAAACGAAAAAGCTGATTCACCTCTCTCCTGAAACATAAAATGGTGTTTTGCACTATTAAGGTATCTTTCCTGGAGTTCCTTGCTTCCTTGACCATTCTCTTCATTTTAAGCGTTGGCAAGTTGCTTTTCTCCCTAACTGGTGCTTGTACTCATGAAGTGTACCATCATCATTAACCAAAATCAATTAAGTGCCTACATGAATATGCCCTTTCTCTTGGGACCTGGCTAATTTACACAGGATTTTGTGCTTCTCTGTTAAGGATTTAGCCCTTTTAACAATTTTACTCTTTGAGAAAATTCCATTTCCAACGTTAGACTTTTGGCTGGTGAGAAGCAGCTTAGGGAAGCAAATAGTTACTATGCAGATTAAAGATGTCATTTGAGAAGCACAACTGATCAAGGCATTGTTCGCCCTTCATGAGTGGAACAAAAATAGAGCCATTGAAAATACTAATGCATCCATTCATGTTAACTGGGATAGTTTTTATGACACTTGGTGGAATATGCAGGGTAGTTTTTATTCCACTTAGATAAACTCTCTTCAGTGACATTTGACTCGGATCAATTAACCGCTGGGATTTAGAGTAAAAATAATTTTACTCAGCATGAAGACGACTTAGTTGTGCAGTCTTAGACTTTAGGAAAGGGATGTATGTGGACAGAAGCCCTATTTCAGTTGAGGGAAGCCCAAAGTATTGAAATGATATGAGGAGTATAGCTTGAGGCATGGATTCTATCCCAAGTTTCTAGTTCTCACTTCCAATCTTTACAATATTTGCAAAGTTGAAATGGTCTTCTTTGGAAATGACAGACATCTGAGTCTCAGAGTTACAGAATGTATTACTTTCTATTAAGAAGTATAGGATGATATTGATATTCAGGCAGTTTGTATGTTATATGCAACCATTTGTAGGCATTACTGCAGAATTTCCAGTGTATTTTACACAGTAGACATTAGTTAAATATTGACAGTGAATGAAATTATGTACAGATTCACATGTATTCCTTTACAATCATGTAATGTATAATAAGCATATTAATTTGTCATACTTAAATTATTAAATCTTATATTACTCACAGCTCTACAATGAAATAATAGCTAAAAGAATTAATAAAAGTATTAATGAAAATGGTTATGCTTATTGAATGCTATATGAGAGACAGATCTTCTAAGTGCTTAACATGGATAAACTCCCTTAATCTTCATAAACATAAGAGAAAACTATTTTGATTATCATTTTACATGGGGGAAATGACTTAGTGAGAGGCTGGATTTGATTCCTACCAGCTGATTTCAGAGGAAAAAATAATGGAAAAAATAATCAAATATCAAATGATATTTAAAATACTTAGAAATGAACATAAGATGAATTTATGGAATGACTTGGGAACCTGAAAAAAACTTTGG
The DNA here is from genome assembly GCF_016906955.1 of Phacochoerus africanus. NCBI lineage: Eukaryota > Metazoa > Chordata > Mammalia > Artiodactyla > Suidae > Phacochoerus > Phacochoerus africanus. Next base: position 24,431,848 of record NC_062547.1, on the reverse strand, counting down.
AGAGTTCTTTTTCTCTCTCTCTTGCATACTTACAGAGGTCTAATATCAAAGTGGAAGAAACTTGAAAGTATGGAGTGAGTAGCAGGCTAAGGAGGTGGTGGGAAAATGGAGTAGATGTGCATATGAAAGGGTAACAAGGGGGAAATAACTGTGGTGATGATATAATTGCATATTTTGAATACGATGGTGATAACACCAATCTACACATGTGGTAAAATAGCACGGCACTATGCACACACATATATCAATGTCAATTTTCTGACTTTTATACTGCATTTATTTATTTATTTATTTGGCTGCACCAGTGGCATATGGAAAAATCTGGGCCAGGAACTGTATCCAAGCCACAGCTGCAATTTACACCACGACTGCAACAACGCTTGATCCATAACCTACTGTGCCACCACGGGGACTCCAAATACTACACTATATTTACATAAGTTGTAAGCATGGGGGGACCTGCCTGGAAAATTCCTGTAAACCTATAATTACTTCAAAATAAAATGTTAAAGATGTCATCTACAAGAAAATAAAAAAGTTATATTTAGGAATAAATGAAACACAAAAATACAAGACATCTACACTGCAACTATATATTATTTGATAAAAGACTAAATAATACTTAAATAAATAGAGAGGAACTGAGTACATGGATTCAAAACTCAGTCATCTTAAGGTGTTACTTTTCTTCAGTGTTTAAATATATTCAATAACCAATTCTGGCAATGCAATGTTAGGAACACAAAATTACCCAACATAAAATGAGTTAAAATTTTGTGAAGTTAACACACACAAAAATAAAGACATATGACTGACACATCAAATAATGCTCAACATCCTTAGAGATTAGAGAAATATAAATTAAGCCACCATATAATACCAACACATTAATTAGATTCATTATAATTAAATAAGGCTGATATTAAGTGTTGGTAATGACATGGGGCAACTGAAACCATCTTGTAGATTTCTGGTTGGGAATTTAAAATGTTACAACCTCTTGGAAAAGGATTTTGGAAATTTCTTCTAAGTTTTCTTTCCTATTACAAAGTCATTCTACTTAGTGATATTTACCAAACATAAATGAAATCATGTATCCACAAGGAATATTTTTACAACAATATCCACAGCAGCTGTATTCATAATAGGACACTGGAAAAAACTAAGTGCTTATCTCCAGTTGAAAAAAGGTTTTTTATGTGATGGAATACTAATCAGCAACAAGTAAGCACAACTACTGTTACATCCAAAAACGTGGATGAATCTCCAAACATTCTGTTGTACTAAAGAAGATAGAAATAAAAGATCACACACTCTGTGATTTAATTGCTGTGAAGTTCTAGAAGAGGTGCAGTTCATCTAAATAGATGATAGGATTCAGAATGGTACTTGCCTCTGTTGGGTTAGGCAGCTTCTGGAAAGGGTCGTAAGATAAAACTATTCTAAATTTTGACTTGTGTGTTGGTTACATGGGTATACACATTTGTAAAAAGCCATCAAACCTACTCAAGATATTTGCATTTATTGCGTATAAACCATCTTTTTTTTGGTCTTTTTGTCTTTTTAGGGCCACGCCCATGGCAAATGGAGGTTCCCAGGCTAGGGGTCTAACTGGAGCTACAGCTGCTGGCCTACACCACAGCCACAGCAATGCTGGATCCAAGCTGTGTCTGCAACCTATACCACAGCTCACAGCAACGCCAGATCCTTAACCCATTAAGCGAGGCCAGGGATTGAACCCGCAACCTCATGGTTCCTAGTCGGATTCGTTTCTGCTGCGCCATGACAAGAACTCCATAAACCATCTTTAATAAAAAAAATTAAATGTTCTAATTTTCCTAAAACCTAAGTGTCCATCCACAGATGAACAGATAAAAAGATGTGGTACATATATACAATGGAATGTTACTCAGTCACAAAGAAGAATGAAACAATGTCATTTGCAGTAACATGGATGGACCTAGAAATTATCACACTAAATGAAATAAAGAGGAAAGAGAAAGACAGATATCATATGATATCACTTATACGTGAAATCTAAAATAGGATACAAATGAACCTATCTACAAAACAGAAATAGACTCACAGACATAGAAAACAGACTAGGCGTTGCCAAGTGGGAGGGGAGATGGGGGAGGGATGGACTGGGAGATCGGGATTAGCAGATGCAAACTATTATATATAAAACAGATAAACAACAAGGTCCTAACTGTATAGCACTGGGAACTCTATTCAATATCCTGTGATAAACCATAATGGAAAAGAATGTGCAAAAAAATGTGTGTGTGTATGTGTATATATGTGTATATATATATATATATATATATATAATATATATATTTATATATATGCATCACTGCTGTACAACAGAAATTACTACAGCATTGTATATCAACTATACTTCAAAAAAACACATTTTAAAAATTGAAAGTTTGATTTTTCACAATAGGTTGCATATGATTATTGGCAGTACATCTGAAATTGTTAACTAGACATATCTATGGGTGTGTGGTTCTGTGAGAATTCTGTGCTACAGGAAACACTTGAGAGTAGTTCATATAGATATCAGAAATTGATGTTATCTCCTCTTTCTCAACTTTTTTCCTTTAGTTGAGTTCCAGGCATTTTTTTTTTTCTTAAGCTCATTGGAAACCCTCTTTGACCACTGAAGTTGAATTGATATGGTACAATTCTGGCCATCAAATATATGCGGTGGGTTGTTTTAGGATGAGACTTTCATGTTTGAAGGAAGAAACTGGTGATTTCAAGCTTCCTCAAATTTTCTAATGGGACTGTCTTTCTTTCTGAGCAAACAGTCTCTAATCTTCTCTTGGTCATGGGTTTATCTTAGAATCAAAGTTTCCACCCCTGTACTTTCATATCTGCTTTTGACTAAGTTACAAAACTTTGTTCACCTTTAATTCATATTCTCCAGTATCAACTCTATCAGAATAAAGATAATATATGGATACCTAAATAGCCAACTTAGAAATTTTCAGTGGATTTCAAACTTGATATACCAATGGAAGCACTCATTAGCCCCCAAACCACAACAGAAGTTATATTCCTAACTCCCGATTCTCCATTTTTACCAGTTCTAAATATTAGTTGCTTATTTGAAACACTCTGTAATTCACTGAAACCATGAGAATTTGGGAGTAATGTGGAAAACAATGCTTTCTTCATTCTTCTAGACTGGAATCAAGTTTAGTATGTAAGTGAGATGTACAGGAAGACTCTTGATTAAAGTTCCCATGGAGGACTACAGGAAATGATTTTACCTCAATTCTTCCATTTAAAATCCATTCATTTCCAGGAGATGCATTGATGTCAGTTGCTGTTACAGCTAAACTAATACTATGAAATTTTAGGTATATATTCTGTGGCCATAAAGCTAGGATATATTTTGTTTTCAGGTAGGCAGAGGATTGAAGAGATGAACATGTAATATTGTAGAACTATCCTAGTTTGTTAAGGCAGTGCTGGTGACATTCACTGCCAATAATGTTTGCCCCTAGTGAAGGCGACAACTAAGAAAGGCACAAGGTTCTTTTTATATTTCAACATAAAATACCACTTTATGATGAACATGGCAATTTAAAATATCCCTTCCGTAGGTTAAAAAAAAAAAAAAAAAGAAAAAGCAAAGACAAAATGTAAGTACACAGGATTGTAGCATAATTAGAAAATTTATGAAAGTTCTCAAGAGGAGACAGACAATGCTCTGACCCTAAAATCTCAAAATGTTTTCTTCTAAAAATTATTCATCTCCTTTCCCCATGGCTATCTCTTTCAAATGCTTTATAAATTTGTTGAAGTTGCTACTGTGTGCTAATTTCTTGGGAAATGTTGCTTTGACAGTGTGAACTAGTATGCTGAGTAGGAATTTCCTTTCACAAATTTATGAATAAAAAATCTACATTTTCCCTGCTTTTTTAATATTATATTTTTCCATTTTAGAAATACATAAAACGTACTGTGGTGCAGGATGTTGATAGTGTTGATAGTGTGAGAACAGAATATGGAACTCTTTGTAATATCTATTTAATTTTGCTGTGAACCTAAAGCTACTCTGAAAAATAAAATGTATTAATTTCAAAAAGTATAAGAAAACATATGTAAGGCACTTGATTAATTCATGCTGGGGAAAATGGCAATACTGCCTTAAAATTAGTTGTAAAGTTTATTCACAGAGAAAATAACATCATACAATGACATTTTGTGAACAACCTCTATTAGCATTTACAAAGATTTTTCCTAAGTGTTAAGAAAAAATCTAAGGGAACTAAAAATACAGATTCTTCTATTAAAATAATTTAAAGAGAGCACAATGACACTAAAGAAATAGACATTTTCTAATTGGAGCATGACAATTCTTTGGAAAATATATACTCATTATTATTTTCATATCCTATAATAGACTATATTAAAATTTTATAGCACATTAAAAGGTATTTAGAAATTGGATTATATTCATGTCATCTACTAGCATTTCTCGAAGTTTAATCATAACAAAGACTTTGAAGGAAAACTGGAATGAGGTTGAGGAGATAAGGGAATAAATTTATATCTTCCTTTCATGAACCTCTTTGCCTCCATGTGATTTTAGTCAAGTCATTTCACACCTCTGGTCCTTAGTTTCCTCATCTACGTAAGGATCGAATGTTATTAATCTTGGGATTCACAGATAAGTGGCAGAAGGTTTATGAATATCATGTAATTAAATTTAAAAATCAGTGAGAATCTATATTTACAGGGAAGTCTCTATTCAATGAAAGTACCAGAATTTTTACGTAACAGGGTGGGAGGATATATTTAATTAGATTGAATATTTAACTGAGATGGTTATAGAAACTAAAGGATGGCCTTTCACTGTACGTGCCCTGGCAGTACCACTTCTTCTATCTGATTTTCAAAAGGATTATTGGGAGGATAGTTAAAAATCACTAGTCTAGGTGTTCTCTTGTGGTGCAGGTTAAGGATCTGGCATTGCCACCGCAGTGGCTTGGGTCACTGTGGTGACCTGAGTTTGAACCTTGGCCCAGGAAATTACATATCAAAAATCAAAACAAAAGCAAAAACAAAACACTAGTCTAGATGGACCAAAAACAAACAAAAAAAACTAGTCTAGATGGACCAAAAACAAACAAAAAATAAACCAAATAACAACAACAAAAAGCCCCCCCAAACCAACAAAACCAAAAAACCTCAAAAAAAAAAAAAAAAAAAAAACTTTTGGTACATAATCGACATCAAAAAAAGATATAATAATTCTAGTTTTTAAGTAAATGGACCCGCCGTACTTCAAGCAAAGTGGAGTAGATGCCCCACAGGAAATCAGGAGGCTGGTGTGGGAGTGTGGGTTACCAACCTTAAGCTCAAACTTAGAAGATTTTGGAGTTATCATGATTCTTATGGGCACACTGTGGAAAAAAAGTTATACATAAAAAAAATAAAGTTTTACCAAATTTATAGAGAGGAGGTACTTTTTTCATCTCAGTATCTTTTCCATTTCCTTCCATGTCATTATATCAGTCCTATTTTCTTTTAACCACAGCCCTAATGACTATAAAACAAGTATAATCATTTTTGAGAGTGGGGAAAGGCCATTTTGACTGTAGCATTTTCAGGATCCTTACTGATTATATAAGGATAATTTTGGATATTTGACTGACAATATCACAATTAGCACAAGGAAAGGATCAAAGAAATTTGTTCTATACACTTTAGCACCAACATAAATTAATCTTACATAAGAAAACAGGGATAAGGCTGGAATATACGTAAGCCTATCTATGCATGGATGACACAGTTTCATCAGTCCCAACTAAAGAGAAATAGAAACTGGTTCCAGTTCAATCCTTTTTATACGGAAAAAAGAAAACAATCATTTAGCCAAAGCAGTTCCTTAGATTCCTGCCTTTAAAAGTCTGTTTTTCAAGACTTGGAAACAACCTAAATGTCTATCAACAGGTGAATGGATTAAGAAGATGTGGTACATAGATACAGTGGAGTACTATTCAGTCATAAAAAAGAATGAAATAATGTCATTTGCTGTAACATGGATGAAACTAGAGATTATCACACTTAGTGAAATAATTCAGAATGAGAAAGACAAATACCAATTGATATCACTTATATGTGGAATCTAAAATAGGGCACAAATGAACCTATCTACAAAAAAGAAAGACATAGAGAACAGACTTACGATTGCCAAAGGGGAAGGGGGAGGAAGTGGGATGGACACAGTGTTTGGGGTAAGTAGACACAGATTATTGCATTTAGAATGGATAAGCAATGAAGTCCTATTGCATAGCACAGGGAACTATATTCCATCTCCTGGGATAGACCATGATGGAAAATATATTTAAATATATATATTATATATATATATAACTGAGTCACCTTGCTATACAGCAGAAACTGGTATAACGTTGTAAATCAACTATACTTTAATTTTTAAAAAAAGGCTGCATCCTAAATATATCAATTCTGTTATTTAATTTTCACTCAACTCTACTCAGTTCTAATGTTTAAAAGGTAAAATAAAATAAAATAAAATAAAATCCCAAATTAGCAAAGTTCACAACAAAAATATAGCAATGATTCTGCCTCATTTGGGTTGTAGGTTTAGATACAAAATTGATATATAAATGGATAAAAATAGTGCAGGTACACAAAGGTATTGTTTTCACATTAAGTGATATTGCTTGTTTTGTTTAGGCCCATCCAGAGTGTACTTTCAATTTTTTTCATCACTTCTCACTTTGTGTTGACCTCAGTCTCTGACTGTCTCCCTCCTTTTTCTCCCAGATGACAGATAGCAACTCTGAGGCTATATTTACCCAAAGTCACTCATGACAAATAACAAGTTCCTGTATTCTAGCATACAGTGCTTTGGTTTAGGCCTAAATCATGTGGTCTGCTCCTAAAAGCAACAGTGATTAAAGCAGTATAAACTCCTCTGGGGTGCCAGTTTTGCCTACGGAGTTAAATAAATACATGCTAATACCTATCCTTCCAGATAACTATGTGATGTTGATTCGTGCAATAAACTAGAGTACAGCAAGGGAGATGGTGTAGTACTTCTAGACAATACAGCTCAAAATATAAAGAGAAAAAGCCCAATAAAACTTTCTGGTTTTGACCCATCATTTTAACACACAGGAATTTATTCTAAGTTAACCATGCAATTTAAAGTATGGTAATAAATTACGCAGTTTTTATCTACTTAAACAGATGACTTCAAAAGAGTAAAATGTGGAAGTCAATATCCATGAATTATGGTGCATTTTCACACTCATTTGCAGGGAAATAGTTAAAAAAAAAAATCTCACATTATGAAACTATGTATCAATATAAACTGTGAGACTATTTTCACCAAGTTTTATACCACCTTTTACCTCTGTAATTTCTCTCCCACCCTAAAAATTGCAGCCATAATGATCTCCTTTGATGCTAGTAGAATGTCGCATCTGTCATTTCTATGAGCCATGTTACTAAAACATTGGTAGCCAGCTCTAGAAGTAAAACATTACACAGTCATTCATATGGTAATTTCAAAAACTAAAAAGTGAGAAATATTTTATAATGTTAAATTTAAAGAAAAATAGCCTAGTGCATTTTATAGATACATTGATGCCAATCCTAAAAAAAAATTATGAAACTATGAAAGTTAATTCAGTTTAGGCTAAAGAAATTAAGGACATGGAGTTCCTGTCGTGGCTCAGTGGTTAACGAATCCAACTAGGAACCATGAGGTTGTGGGTTCGATCCCTGGCCTTGCTCAGTGGGTTAAGGATCCGGTGTTGCCATAAGCTGTGGTGTAGGTTGCAGACGCAGCTCGGATCTGGTGTTGCCGTGAGCTGTGGCATGGGCTGGTAGCTATGGCTCTGATTGGACCCCTAGCCTGGGAACCTCCATATGCCATGGGAGCAGCCCAAGAAAAGGCAAAAAGACAAAAAAAAAGAAAAAGAAATCAAGGATGATTTAACATGACTTAATGAAAGATCAGCATTATATTTTTAATATCTTTATTTTTATTACAGGCACAATACAACAACGATGGTTATATTCTCAATTTTCTACATAGATGCCCATATATACAACAGAAAATTAAGTTAATGAACAACATAGATCGCAGACCGCCTCGTTCATTTAAACTGTATTTAAAGGTCGTATAGGAAAAGTAAATCCTGTAGTAATACCATAATACTTAATAGAATTCATTACAATTTTTTAAAAGACAGTAAAATTTTGCTTCTAGACCTATTAACACTGGGCTATTTTATCATGTTCAATCACTAAAGAAGAGCCATGTCCTATAAAGTACGGTTTCCAAAATGAAAGCAGGAAATTAGAATGACTACTTTGCTGGGAAAATGCCTGCTGGCTCTTAAGGCATACTATCTGAAAGGTGATCAGTTCACACAATCACTCAAGCTTGATTGTCTGCTTTTCATTAAAATTACTGCTGCTAGGAGACTGCCACATTGAAATCAAGCCTTGAATTTCCTTGAAAATGGGAAATTCCTGGAACCTGTCAACTTGGTGAAGGTCCTGGGGGAACAAAGTATGAATTTAAGGGGAATCTCTTAATTTCAAATTCCCATGGCATTTGGCACCCAGTAAGACTTTATATTTGAATCTCAAATGCTGTTAAGATCTGTCCTGATGAGGGCCTATACTTGGGCTTTAGTATATGCAGGGAGGTGTGTGACATTAACTAATGTTTTGCGGTCTCTGTAAGACAAGAAATGCCCACTGTTATATACTTCACAGGAGGCAAATTTATATGAGGAATTGTTTGTCACTACTATTGTCCAGAACAGATTGACCAATAATATTCAATTCTCTAAGAGTCTGTAAAAATGTACAATTGTGCAGAAAATCTAAATCTAAGATGACTTTCTAAAGTTTGGTCAATTGTGCTAACTGTTGGTTAGCATCCTTTATTAAGGACATTTTTTTTTTTTCTTGAGGGAAGAAAATCAGGAACTTTTCAGTGAGCTTCTACCCCTATAGTATAGGGACCAGTGCCGGAGTGAGAAAACAACAAATGGCCACGGCACAAGAGTTATTCCCTTAAGCCTAGCATCAGTAATATCTTATTCTGGAATTAAGACACAAAATTCATTCTGAGACACAAAGACAGGACTAGGACAATACACACAACCAGAGGCTCATTCAGAAGGGCCCAAATCCCATACATCTGTCCTTAAATGTCAATCATGGAAGCTTCCATTAGGTCAGTTAAATCTATAACGAAGGCTTGATAATACTCAACAAATAAGCACAACTCTCCAGGAGGCAACAGCACAGTTTAAAGAACATAGGAGTCAGCAGACAGAACCTCAGAGTACATGTGCCCCAGCATGCCGCAGAGTCAGCAAGGAAAGAAAGAGAAGACAACCTGGGATGTGTGTGTCTAGATAACTTGTTCACCTTGTCAACTGTTTTCATCGACAGGACAGATCATCCACCCAAATTTTTCTTTGGATGTCAAAACTAATGATGTTCCATACTTGCTGTATGAATCTGTTTGGGCTTCTATAACAACATAAAACAGCTTGGGTGGCTTAAACACCTGAAATGTATTTCTCACAGTTATGGAGGCTGGGAAATCCAAGATCAAGTTTCCATTGGCTTATAGGCTACTACCAGCTCATTGTGTGCTCATATCACCTCTCTGTGTATCCACATGTGGAGTGGGGACCACTACCTGTGCATGAACAAAGGAAAAAGAGAGGGGGGGGGAACAAGAGCAAGAGACAGGGAGTAAGCTTGTTCTTTAGTGTCTCTTCTTATAAAGACACAAATTCTATGAGATCAGAGCTCCATGCTTATTATCTCATTTAATCTTAATTTCCTCCTTCATGAAAAGATCCACACTAGCACAATAAACAATTGTCAATCCAGGTAAAAGATATTAGGAATTGTTTGTATTCTTTTTGTGTTTCTGTAACTTTGAAATGATACCAAGTAAAAGTTAAAATACAACAAACGTAAAGAATATTTTACTAAACCAATATAATATACTTAGATACTTTGCAAAACATCCATAACACTCAAAAAAGATGGATAGTAGTTTCTCACTTTAACTTAGTATTGTGAATGTACAATCTTCTATGGTCTCCAATCATTTTAATCATTATAATTACCATGATCTATAGTGTTATCTAAATCCCATAGAAAAATCAGGACCACAGGACCAGGTTTAGAAGTGAAAAAACTTAATCCAACATAAATATCTGGAGAACATCATATTCAATTTGTTCTCACACTGAAATATCTTCACAACTTAAGCATGGCTTTGCAGAAGGGATCCAGAAAATTGCATGTCAAAATGATAAATTTGTCAATTTGTCCAACTGCTTATTGTTACAGGCAAGAAACTGATGATAAAATGAAGGAAGAAAAAAAAAAACTTTATCCCTGAAATCCTCATCCAGGGAGGATATGGTACACCTGATCTTTACTTACATTGACCAAGTGCTTTCCTGAATTTACTTAGTATAGTTTAATTCTTTCTTGCCTTCAAACTTTTTATCCCTTCTCTTCCTCTCTCTCTCCCACCATTTTACTCCCTCTTTCCCCCTTTTCCTTCTTCCTCCCTCTTTTTCTTTCTTCCTGCCATTCTTCTTTCTCTCTTTTCTTTAACCCTTCCCCCATGCCTCTTTTTCTATCCTTGTATTTTATGAATCCATGAAATAAAATTCTACTCATCACGAACTAATTCAATTCTGCTTTTCTTCTACAGAGCTCATGGGACTTGTTGTCAGAGCTCTGAGATAGTACCTAAATATCCTTATTGATTATAATGAATATCAACTGCAGTAAGACAATAATTCTCTAATTTTAAACTTGGAGAAGTCATTTTTAAACAATAAGGAATTTCATCTCAATGTGATGACAAGTAGGGGAAGCTTATTTTTTAAAAAATGGAATAAAAATGTACTGTTTTGCAGTTTATATGTGTGGAATTTATTTTCTAGCTCTATTAGAAAAGTTATTAGGGTAGTTTTTTAAAAAATCAATTTATTTAATGAAGATTTATTAAACATACGGTTATTTATAGATTGCATTAAGTACTGGTATTACAGACATTAAACACAAAACTCAAACACCTTCCCTGTTCCCCTTTGGATGTCATAATAGATTCACAGATGAGTATATATAAGTGCTATGACAGGGCTGACTATGAAGTCCTGTGGAAACAATGGGAAAAGGGCTTTGACTTGGCGAATTAAGCTGTTTGTGTAGGGATCTGTAGTATTTGGAGAAACTGCCATTACTGTGGACTGTGGCCCTGGAAAACCCAGGGATGGCAAATTTAAGGTAAACTGAGAAACAGATGAAGATATTTCTGGGACTTTAACAAGTGACAAGAATATTCTTTCTTAAGATAGCCTCTAGAGAGCTCTGCTTTCATGCAAAGGGAATACATGCAGTCAAGAGGAATAACTGCCTTTCTAGAGCAATTAAATGGAAGTGTCTGTTGAATGCCCAGAAGACACCTACAATAAGTACCATGGACTGTGTAAAATAAGGCAATGTTCCTGAGGATCTAAGGCTGCAAAATCCATAATTCCTGATACTGTGACTCTCTCAGGTTCTTTAGGTCTTTTAAAACTTAACTCATTCTCTGTAGTGAACATTAATTCACATCACTCCCCAAATGAAAGCAGAGTATATAATTGAGTTACCATTGCTCTTGGAACATATAAATTGGTGCCTGGAAAAATGGAACAATGGTCTGCTGAGATCCTTAATACCATATCCCACAGAAAGGACCCCCTTACAAGGAGAGAATGGTAGAACTTCAGAGTGTTCTACTCTAGCTGTAGCACAGAGCAAATGCAGGTACATGGGGAATTGGTACAGAATTGTCACATTCTACTACTTGGGTGGGCTTTTTTTTTGGGGGGTGGGGGTTGTTTTCCTTTTTAGGGCTGCACCCATGTCATATGGAAGTTCTCAGGCTAGGGGTCGAATTGGAGCTACAGCCACCGGCCTACATGGGCAGCCACAGCAACACGGGATCTGAGCCACATCTGCGACCTACATCACAACTCATGGCAACGCCAGATCCTTAACCCACTGATTGAGGCCAGGACCAAACCAGCTTCCTCATGGATCCTAGTTGGGTTTGTTAACCACTGGGCCATGAAGGGAACTCCAGGTTTTTCTTTGTTTTTAATATTCTATCTCTTCTTCTCTTATTCAGACTCAGAAAGATTAAAATATCAGTTGAACCATGTGATTGGGCCAGAGATAATAGAAATCAGCTATGAAACACTGAACCATAACAAGTTCTTAGTATAAGATATATAATACAGTAACTACGATAAAAACGGTATGATCTAATTCCTAAGGCCACAGCAAAAAAATTCCACTTGTGCTTCTTAAGTGCATGTCTTCCCCAATATTTTTTTAAATTTTTTTACTTTATTGCATCTTACTTTATGCTAGTAACAAATGATTTTATGTCTTTGAGTTCAGGCATGCTTGTTTTCTTTCATTTAATTACTTGATTTCAATGCCAACTTAAGACCAATTTTTAAAACACTTAATTATGCTTTATATAGCTATCACCTACCATGATTCTAAACAGACTTAAATCAATCACAATGTCAACACAGACATACCTTGGGGATACTGGGGGTTTAGTATTAAATGACTGTGATAAAGCAAATATCGAAATAAAGCAAGTCATACCAAATTTCGGTTTTCTGGTGCAAAAAAAAAAGTTATGTTTACACGGTAATGCAGTTTATTAAATGTGTGTCTATAAAACAATTTACATATCTTAATTTAAAATATTTTATTGGTAAAAAATGGTAGCCACCAATTGAGCCTTCAGCATCATAATGTTTGTTGGTGGAGAGTCTTGCCTCAGTGTTGATGGCTGCTGCTGGTGGTTGTTAAAGATTGAGGTGACTGCAGCAATATCTTAAAATAAGATAACAATGAAGTTTCCTGCATCAATTGACTTATTTTCACAAGAAATATCTCTGTAGCAGGCAATGCTGTTTGAGGCACTTTACTCACAGTAGAACATCTTTCAAAATTGGAGTCGGTCCTCCCAAATGCTGCCAGCACTTTATCAACGAAGTTTATGTAATATTCTAAACCCTTTGTTATAGTTTCAACAGTCTTCAGAGCTTCTTCAGAAGGAGTAGTTTCCATCTCAAGAAACCACTTTCTTTGCTCATTCATGAGAAGCAACTTTTTATTCATTACATATTGATCATGAAATGACAACAATTCAGTTACACCTTCAGGGTCCATTTCTGATTCTAGTTTTCTTACTTTTTCTACCACATATACAGTTACTTCCTCTACTTAAATCTTGAACCTTTCAAAGTCATCCATAAAGGTTGGAATCAACCTCTTCCAAACTCCTGTTAATTCTGATACTTTGACTTTTTCCTGTGAATCACAAATGTTCTTAGTAGCATTCAGGATGGTAAATTTTCCCAGAAAGCTGACTTTTGCCCAGATCCACCAGAGGAATCACTATCTATATAAGCTGTATTTTTATGAAATGCATTTCTTAAATAAGACTTGCAAGTCAAAATTACCCCTTGATACATGTGCTATGAAAGGGATCAGATTGTGTCAGCAGGCATGAAAATATTAATCCCATTGTACATTTCCACTGGAGCTCCTGATTGAACAGGTGCCATGTCAATGAGCAGTCATATTTTGAAAGGCATCTTTTTTCTTTTTCTTTTTCTGTACAGTAGATCTCGATAGTGGGCTTAAAATATTCAGTAAACCATGGTATAAATAGATGTGCTGTCATCCAGCACAACTGTTCCATTTATAGAACTCCTGCAGTGTAGATTTATCCTCATTGTTAAGGGCCCCGGGGATTTGCGGGATGGTAAATGAGCATTGGCTTCAACTTCAAGTCCCCAGAGGCATTACTACTCTAACAAGAGAGTCAGCCTGTCTGCTGAAGCTTAAGCAAGGCATTGACTTCTCCTCACTAGCTATTAAAGTCCTAAATAGCATCTTTTTTCCAATAGAAGGCTGTTTCATGTACATTGAAAATCTGTTGACTAATGTAGCAAACTTCATTAATTAGCTGAGCTAGATATTCTGCATAACTTCTGTAGCATCTACATGTACTCACGGCTACGCCTTGTACTTTTATGTTATGGAGATGGCTTCTTCCCTTAAACCACATGAACCTTCTCTGCTAGCTTCCAACTTTTCTTCTGCAGCTTCCTCACCTCTCTCAACCTTCACAGAATTGAAGAGAGTTTGAACTTACTCTGGATTAGGCTTTCGATTAAGGGAATGTTACAGCTGGTTGGATCTTATATCCAGACTTTCTCGAAATCAGCAATAAGGCTCTTTTGCTTTCTTATGATTCATGTGTTCACTGAAGTAATACTTTCAACTTCCTTAAAGAATTTTTTTCTCTGCATTCAACCAGGATATTTGTTTGATGCAAGACACCTAGCTTTTGGCCTTCTTGCCTTTCAACATACCTTCCTTACTAAGCTTAATAATTTCTAGCTTTTTATTTAAAATAGGAAACATGCCATTCTTCCTTTTACGTGACAATTTAGAAGACAAGGTAGGGTGTTATTACCTGGCCTAATTTCAAGACTGTTCTTTCTCAGGGGCTAGTGAGACTCAAGGTGAGGGAGAGAGACACAGGAGCAGCTGGTTGGTGGAGCAGTAGAACATATACAGCATTTATCTATTAAGTGTGTAATTTTGAGAGGGTTATAATTCTCTGTATTCATGAGGTTTCCTTTAAAAAGTGTCTATAGTTTTTTCTATAGAGTTTGCTATTTTCTATTCGTAAGGGAGTAGTTGATGAAATTAGAGAATATTGATAGTCCTCTCTGGAGATAAATGAGACTAAAACTTAGGTACTTTACTCAGGAATACCAAAAGCTACATTATTGGAAATAATGGAAATCCAGTATTTGCATATTGAGCTTCCATAACCATGCGAAATTTGTAAGGTAACTACCACTGCGTCTGTAACTGTAATTACAGAACTATTCCCTAGTGCAGAGGGTAGCCTATACCTTATTTTCCTGGTTAGCTAGAGATAGTAGAGAATGTGGGTGATTAGGCTATCCTATATGCCTCTATAACTGGCAGTGATAGAAAACAATTTCTTCTGGGCATGCTATAGAGAACAGAGGGTAAGAACATCCACTTAAGAGAATGAATTTTCTTTTATTATGTTTTAGACTATTAATTTTTATGACTTTTGAATTAGATTCCATGAGGTATTATGTTGATTTTTAATCAAAGTTTTGACCAACTTAATTTTCTTTTTCAAATAATATATTAACATTCTTATTCTAGGTAGATGGATTTTTTCCATCTTTGGTTTGATGTACTGCTGGCATGCTGCTGCATTCCTTATCTGAAAAGCATAGCAAAATGCCACACTGATAAGAACAGACAAAACTTCCTACTTACTATATCACAATCACAAAAATATTACATAATTAATTAAATACATTATTTAGAAATTTGGGGAGCAAGTACATTTTACATGGAAAAAAACAGGGGTTTATGTTTATCTATGAATCACTTTACTCATTTTTCAAAGAGAAATGGGAGTGAAGGAATTTTTTTAAAACTGGAATAAATTTACTTCAGAGAAATGTCTCCTTTGTAACTGCTAGAGATTGGCTCATTGTTTTCTCTTGTCTTCTGGTGGCCAAATTAAAGAGGGAAACGCAATCAATTATTGCAATCAACATACCCATAAAATTAAAACAAATAAGCTGTATACACCAGATCCAAGCCGCATTTGCAACCTACACCACAGCTCATGGGAATGCCTTATTCTTAACCCACTGAGTAAGGCCAAGGATCAAACCTGCATCCTCATGGATACTAGTCAGATTTGTTTTCACTGAGCCACAATGGGAACTCCATGAACATTCAATTTCTTCACATATATCTGGATTTGTTAAGAATGGGTAATATAAAATGGAGAATGATTTTATGGTTACAAAAAAATACTAATGCTTTTTCCATAGAAAATATAGTTTAAGCTCTTATAAAAGATACATATTCTATCTGGAGGCTCGCTAGAGTGTTTTACGTATAATTCTGAAAGCCTCAACACCAGAATTGTTCCCTTAGTTAGTTCACCTTATAGATATTAGTTCTGCTTAGTAATAAAGAGAAACTGAGTGAAAATATAAAATATCCTTTCTGTAGAAACTCTTATGTAGCAACCAATCCAAAAGTCCTTTACTTAAATTTCAAAGTGAAAATAAAATAGGCCATTTAATAACATTTTCATTTATTTTTACTTATTGAGTGATTACTATGTTCTTGGTAGTCTTCAGCGAACTGTGGAAATCATAGTACACAAAATGTAATAAAGGATATTATATGTTGCGGGGAATAGATATTACACTAAAATATACATATCACATGTCAGAGCGCAATAAGTACTTCAGAGAAAAATTATGCAGGTGATAGGGAAGGAGGTGCTAGTAAGTGGGTTAGGGCTATTTATAAGGAATATATTTTTTTATAAAATGTATTAGATAGGTTAAAGGGAAAGGAAAACATCATTCAAGACTACTCCAACAAGGACCAATACTAGTGCCATAGGGGAGCACTTTTGAACTAAACTGTTCTAAAAGAAAAAGCAGAGGAGATTTTAAGTACTGGAATGAACTAGTGGAAAAGTGATAGAGGAAATGAAAGGAGAAATTGGTAATTTTGATTGGGCCATTTGTGTTTGGTAGTTGGTACCCACGAAAGTTAGGCTCCTACCCTCTCACAGAAACTAAGAAATAAGCCTCCTATCTTTCTAGATGATTATCTTCCTAAGAATGGAAAGTGGCTCCAAGGTCCTCAAGAAAGGCATGCCTAGATGGTAGAACCAGCAAGAGCCAAGAGGCTGGGAGAAGATTTACACCCAAAAAAAGGCAGAGAAAGAATTTACAAATGAAAGTGTTTCCCTTTCTTTTTCCAGAGAAAAAAAATACCCATATTCCCTTCACACCACGATGAATTTATACATATTCTGTGTCATGATCTAAAACACCGTCTGCCACACCCACCTGTATGAGACCCCATTCTACCACCCTTTATTGCTTACTCGTCTTGAGCCTCACTGGCGATCTCTCTATTTCTGGAACACACCCAACTATTCCTATCTTTGTTCATGATCACCCGTTTAGCATCTGCCTAACAATGTTCTTCTCCCAGGCGTAGATTCCCTCCTTCACATACATTATACCTCGGCTTGACTCTCACTCATCAAGGGGGTCTTGTTGACCACTAAATATAAAATAGCAATCCACACCCCCTCACAGTGGGCTCCCACAGCTCTCTTGTTGTCTCCATAGCTCTTATCGCCAGCTGATATTTTATTTACTTGTATTTTTAAACTGTGGTAAAATATATGTAACATAACATTTGCTGTCATTACAATTTTTAAGTGTACAGCTTAGCAAAGCACATTCGCTTTGTTGTACAACCAGTCTCCAGAACTCTTCATCTTCCCAAATGGAAACTTTATACCTATCAAACAACAGCTCCCTACAGACCCCAACAAACTGCATTCTACTTTCCACACACATACAAAAAATAAGTTTTCCAAGGTGAATCCTCTAAGAAAACAGAAGTCAGCACTAGTATTCAGGAAAAAGATTGTTTAGAGTTTAGGCAAGCTGAAGGGAAAGTTAAGGCCATCTTGATGTGGAAGATTTAGCGATAATCCACATAAGCAATAATGGTAACTTGAACCAGGTGGGGTCCAGTGCATAATGCAAAGTTGCCAGATTCTGGATATATTCAGAGGATAGAACTGATGGGATTTGCTTAGAGATACCATGTGGAGTATGAACAACAGAAAAGCAAAGAATACCTCTGACTATTTTGGCCAATAAAATAGAAGACTGAGGTTTTGTTTTACCAAAAATTTAAATATATTTGTTATCAAAATTCTGTGAGGGATCAGAAAGAAAAATATAAACAAATTAGTATGCTTGGAAACACACAAAAAAATGCATATCAATCATAGGGAAAGAAAATGATACTGTAAAACTCCCAAAGGATTTTCCCTTTGATTTCTTATCGCTTGTCCAATTTCATTATTTTTGTATGTAAGGATGTCTTTAATTAATTTATGTTTTTGAATCCCCTTAAGAAAAAGGTAAAGTTAATGACCCTCACTATCTAACATTTATTCAAAATTATACCCGTTGTTTAGAGAGCCAACCAGAATATCTATTATATATTATAGAATTAATATTTTCCACAGAAACATGTCATGAAAAATTCATTTTGCATAGACTGTGCAAAGATTTGTGCCTTCAGGATTTAAGTGGACTTTACATTAATGCATTTGTTACACAGACTGTTACATTACTTTCAGAGGTTATTTACATCTAAAACACAGAAAAAGAAGAAGAAAAAAGAGAGAGATAAGATGGAAGGAGAAAACACTGACTGATTATTTGACATACCCTTGAGCCAGTATAAGTTCTAAGTCTACATTTGCAGAAGTCAGTCTCATGGACTACTTTATTTATTCATCAGTCAGTATTTGTAATGGCTTAAGAGTATCACCTATCTTGATGGAGGAATCCACTATAATATATATCTTATAATTATTTAAAAATTATATCATAATTATTTTAAATGAATATATATATAAAATATGCTATTACTTCTATATATGATAACTATTTTACTTGTTGTTAAGCACATTGATGAGACTCAAAATAATTTAGCATATTCAGAGCAGAGTTATTGACACTAGATGGTATAACCAAATCTGGCCAGTTTCCAACTAATGGTAGTTTCTAACAAATAAAAAGATTAGTTTTTTTTTTAACTGGACTTTGATCCACTTGCTGTCCAGTGGACTTCTTAATTTTATAATTTTGCTATTGCTGTTGTCTGTAATAATTATGCATCCATAAAATAATCTCAGTGAATAAAGAAAGTGGAAGATTCACAAGAAAATAGGATTTTAAAGCTCTATGAAGGCCCACAAACAAAGAAAACTATGTGTGGTATTTTGTGTATTTCTCAACTTTTAATACTTTATTTCACCTGTTCTATATTTTTATATTTGATTTTGTTTTAACTATATCTAGATACTCATATTGCAACAGAACAAAGGGTGGGGGAAAAATGTATACATGTAAGGATAACTTGATCCCCTTGCTGTACAGTGGGAATAAATAAATAAGAAAAAAATAAAATAAAAAAATTATTGTAATCCCAATCTTTTTCTTCTCTGCTGCAGGTAGATCATGAGATCCTACAAAACTATGAACTCCACTGGAACAGTGAGGGCTTATATTCATTCTGTGTCCCTAGCACTCACTTTAGCACATGGCCCAGGAGGTCTACTCAATAATATCTTCTCAATTACTGACTTGAATAATTCCTAAGAGTGTGTAATACTGATTTGATATTTTAAGTGACATCTTAACTGAATATTTTCTACTTTTAAAGTCACATGTATTATTCTTGTCTACTTCTGTCAAAGACTGTGATTTTTTAAGTTCGTATAAACTCACATTTTTCAAATTACCAGTTGACCTCTTTTTTGGCTTCAATTTAACATAAAGACTTGACATAGCATTCCTTACTTTAAATAATCTCCCCTTTAATTACTAGCTTTGATACTTGGTATGCAATTTGCACTGAGATTACTACAATTAAATTTATTTAATGTAATACATTTTGTTTCTCATATTTTTCACCAACATTCTCTTCTGTTTATATTTACAGTACTGCTAAGTTAAAGTCCACATTGTTCTTTTTTCAAAGCTTAATAATTATCACTTTATGCCAGTTTACAAAAGTTATTTTTATTTACCTCTTAATGGGCTATAACATGTCTTCAAACATTTTTTATGAAGTCTTAAAATAGTAATTTATTTAACTCTTTCACATCTAAGATTGTTTTTGTTTATACAATAAATTGATTGATTTAGAATTATTTTGCAGAGCTCTCTATATGTTGCTCCATTTCCTTCTGATAACACTATTGTGGAAATAAAGTCTGAGGATGGTCAAGTGTTTATTTACATATATAAATTGGTTTTATTTATTTATTTATTTATGCTTTTTAGGGCCACACCCATGGCATATGGAGGTTCCCAGGCTAGGGGACAAACTGGAGCCGCAGCTACCAGCCTACACCACAGCCACAGCAACGCCAGATCCGAGCCATGTCTGTGACCTACACCACAGCTCACGGCAACGTCGGATCCTTAACCCACTGAGTGAGGCCAGGGATCGAACCCAAATCCTCATGGACCCTAGTTGGGTTCGTTAACCACTGAGCCACCATGGGAACTCCATAAATTGATTTTATTTTGTATAGATCAAATTATACTCTTTTTCTTTCTGTATATTCTCTGTTCTCTCTCTCTCCTTATATATAATATATATCTAAAATTCAAACATATCATGCTATACCTAATGTGGTGTACTTTATCACTATTCCCAAATATTCACTCCCTTTTGCTACGTTTGAGAATGAATACTTTACACCAACTGATAGTGAGCTTGGCTATCAGATTTGCATTAATCAATGAAATGCGATGAATATGAGTGTGACACAGCTGAGCAGAAACATTTAGTTTGCTTAAGAGATTTGATTCAGCTTCTTCTTTCACTGA
The DNA here is from genome assembly GCF_016906955.1 of Phacochoerus africanus. NCBI lineage: Eukaryota > Metazoa > Chordata > Mammalia > Artiodactyla > Suidae > Phacochoerus > Phacochoerus africanus. Next base: position 24,411,197 of record NC_062547.1, on the reverse strand, counting down.
AGTGTAGTTGATTTACAATATTATATTACTTTCATTGGTTCAGCTTCTTGTTTCTGTGTTGCTGTGCCCACTGGCATGAGAAAGGCCTGTGCTTTAGCCTGAATCTAGAAATAGGAATATCCAGGGACCTGACGCTATAACCTGGGAAAGCTAAAACAGCTGATCTGACCAACAAAAACAAATGAGAAAAAAAAAGATTACACACACACACACAAACATATGGTTGTAATTCACTGGGACTGAAATTTTGGTGTAAGCATATTTAGCAAAAGGTAACTCACAGATATTTATTTTAGTTACCTGGACTTGGTATTGAGGGAACTCTATTAACTAGAATCTGACTTTTAATTAGATTCAGAAAGATTTATGCAACTTTCCTTTAATTATAGTGTTCTTAAGTTTTTCCCTTACTTGAACCTCTGAGTGATACATAGATTTTCTGTCTCATCTCTTTTATTATTGTATCAGCCTCCTAAAGGAAAGATGTTTAAACTTGTTCCTCCATAATTCCCAAATATGTTTGATGAAGTTTTATTCCAAATTATTTCACTACTAGTTCATTATTAATTCTGCATTTGTTTACATTTCATGAAATGTTTTAAATATTCCTTTGTCTCAATTCTCTACTTATTTCTGTCTTTAAATTATTTTCCATCTCAATTTTTCTTCCTTGATTTTCTAGAACTCACACCTTCATGTAACACGTTGGAAACAAAGTGTTACTTTTAAAAATGCATCTTAGTGTTTACATATGATCATTTTTTTCTGTGTCCAAATTTTGAAGTTAAAAAAAAAGCCTGAGAAACAATCTCAAGTTTTTTGTGGTTGTTGTTTAAAGTAGAAGTCAATCCCATCTTTTTTTCCTGCTTTATTGAGATATAATTGATATATAACATTTTGGTACACAAATACGTAACTATTAGTCATAAAAAAGAATGAAATCTTTCTATTTGTGGCAACATGAATGGACCTAGAGAGTATTTTTCTAAATAAAATAAGTCAGAGAAAGACAAGCAGCAAATGATTTAACTTCTATGTGAAATCTAAACAACAAAACAAGTGAACAAATATAAAAAAATTGAAGCTGACTCATAGACACAGAGAACAAACTGGTGGTTGCCAGAGGGGAGGGGAACGGGGAGATGCGTGAAGTAAGTGAGGGAAATTAAAAGGTACAAACGTCTAGTTGCAAAATAAATGAGTCATGGGGATGAAATGTACAGTGTGGGGAATGTAGTCAATAAAGTGGATTCAATGTCTTTCTATTGCGACCGATGGTAAGTAGCCTTATCATTGTAATCATTTTGTAATGTATAGAAATACTGAATCACTCTGCTGTATACAAGGAACTAACATAGTATTATAGGTTAATTACATTTCAAAAAATGAACTCAAAGAAAAAGAGACCAGAAATGTGTGGCTATTAGGGGCGAAGGTTGAGGGAGTGGGGATTGGATGAAGGCAGGCAAAAGTACAAACTTCCGGCTAGAAGACAAATAAGTACTGACGATATAATGCACAACATGATTAATATAATTAATGTTTTTAAATGTTATATGTCAAAGTTGTTAAGAGAGTAAATCCTAAGAGTTTGCATCACAGGGAAATATATATTTTTTCCTTTTTCATTTATTTTGTGTCTATATGAAAGGACAGATGTTCATAAAACCCATTGTGGTAATCATTTCATAATGTATGTTAATGATATCATGATGCTGTACACCTTAAACTTATACAGTACTCCATGTTAATTACATCTTAATAAGATGGGGAGAAAAAATATTGTGTACATTTAAAACATAGTCTGTTGATTTGATATGCTTATATACTGCAAAATGACTACCATCCTCATATTAGCTAACAATGGCACCGCATCACATAATTACTGATTTTTTGTAGTAAGAATATTTAGGATTTACTCAACTTGCAATGTTCAAGTATAGATAATGAACATGCTGTACATTAAATCCATATTCATCTTACAGCAAAAAGTTCATACTCTTTGATCATATCTTTCCTTTTTTCCTACCCCTAACTCTTCTTAACCACCAATTTAGTCTCTGTTTCTGTGAGTTCAGGTTGTGTAGATTCCCCTATAAGATATCATATAGTATTTGCCTTTCTCTGGCTGACTTATTTCACTTAGCTTAATGACCTCAATATTCATCTCTTTTGTCTTAATGAACACTGTTAAATCTATTCCAATATGGATACTATGTCACACATTCTATCAAAATTTATGGTCTTTAAGCCAGTGACTCCACGTTGAAAAATTTAATGGATACTTCAACCACGAAGATACTCAAGCTCTCTGTAGTGTGACTGATGGCTAGCCACATTTTTAATCTTAACATAGCATAGTTCTTTGGTATTTGTGGCATCATAACCTCCTTTGTCTTAAACTTCACCTCTCTTTTCTACCCTTCTACTAAATATCAGATTTTCCAGCACTTACTTATCTTATGCTATAATTGTTCCACCCAATCAGTATTTTCTCCCTAGGCTTTCTAGTATTAGCTAAACACAGTTTATTAGTTATTCCGAGACTTCTCAAATTTAATATGTTCTAAACTTCATTATATTTAAAACTTTAAACTCCCTACAATACAATTTCATTATATTTAAAACTTTAAACTCCCTACAACATGGATACACAGTGGCTCCTGTATATCCAGCCACTAAAACTAGATATATGGTAGACATCTTTAACTATCTGCTCTTCTTTATTCCCTACTCAGATTAATCCCCTTCACTGGAAAATAACTCCCTTTGCACTCTTGTAGCTGGATAATCCTCCTCTTTCCTTAAAGTTGCAATTTAATCATGACCCTTTAGCTCTAGGCTAAATGCTATACAAATGCATCAAATACGATGAATGATACATAACTGATGATCAACACATGTTTGAGTTTATAAGTTTTAGTGTGAAAAGAATCCAAAGAGTAGACACTCCAAAAAGAGCTTGTGGTGATTAGAAACACTTAATATTTCATATAGGAAATGAGTTAATCTTATCCTTACATGGTTAAATACACATAAATGCTAAAGAAAATGTGGTCTCTATATCCTTGCTCTTGTCGTTCTTTGTGGGCAATGTTCATCATGCAGTCATGATTACTTTAGTATATGAGAATGGATATGAGTCCTGATACAAAGGAGGAAATTCCTAGAGACGAACTAACATTCGTTAAATCCACTCTGTATAATTGTTCAGTGCCCTATACATAAACTAGCTGAATTAGTTCTCATAGAAACATTTTTGGATATATTAATACATAGTTTTAATCATTTCATCTATAATGGGAAATTTGGTTTCTGTAACATTAGAATTCTCAAATATATATCCCTTTAGCTTGAATTTAAGATATAAATCAAAACACCTTTAATCATGAAGATCATGTTCTTTATGTCCACACTCAAATTTCATTCTTTTTTTAACTTCTAGAGTTAGCGAATTTTGATGAACATGGTATATATGATGTTGAGAAAAAGAATGTATTTCCTGTAAAACTGCATTTATATTGTACATGACTTCACATATTTTACAAACTTTAGTTAAGTCCCTTCTCTCATTTTTGTCATTTAGCTAAGCTGGATAGTACATAAGTTAGATATGGGGAAAGCATTTTATACATGCGTGTGTGTGTGTGTGTGTGTGTACCAGAGACACCATTAAGGATATTAAACCATTGAATGAATGACTTAAAGCAACATAAATAATTCAATGTTCATTTTTTTGAATATTTTCTTCAACAATGAACAGGGAAAAATACTTAAAATTCAGGGAGCATAATAAATTGGAGAAAAATCAATTTTATAGTTTATTAATGGGTTTGGTAAATTGCACTTTCAATGAAAGTGGAACAGAAAAGATTGAATTGGAATTAGTATTTCATTATGACATATTTCACTAAACTTCCAAAGCTCTCAAGATTTTCTATTTCATCTGCTGCCGTGAATTTTATATACTAATTTTGGAACTGTGACAAATCAGAATTTAATATTTACAAAGTGTTTTACAATTAGTAATAATCCAGTATGTCAAGTCAGTGCTATTTTACTTGATTTTAAGTATACGGGTAAAATGTATGAGTAGTCCATCATAATAACTGGCTTGATATGACAAAGTAGCTGTCTCTACCTACCCCAAGCTACACTCTTACTTATTCATTTTTTCTGTCAAATTGGATAACATAATGGGAAAAAATAGCTATCAAGCTATTTAGCCACAATTAGAAAACTAACATCCTTCAAAGAAAAGGGAAGTTGTGAATGTCTCTTGTCATACTTTATGAATATCTATATTAGTGTTGATTAGATGATAAAAAATATTTTAAAACATGGGCATCTTAATTGTAAAATATAGTTTTTTTTCTTCAGTTAACTAGAAATATCTTAAACAGGTTGCTTTTTCCTCCTCATGTTAAAATAAAATGGTTTGACCTGACCAACATTTCCCAATATAGTTTGTTCATGCAACTCATGCAGAACTCTGATTAAAAAAAAGGGGGGGGATTCACTGATAAAATTAATTTTCGCTTTTATTTTCATTAATAAATACATATAAAAAGCTATATATGCATAGCTTTTTAGGGCCACATGTGCAGTATATGGAAGTTCCCAGGCTAGGGGTTGAATCAGAGCTATAGCAACTGGCTACAGCCACAGACACAGCAACAAAGGATCTGAGCTGTGTATATGACCTACACCACAGCTCCCAGCAACACTGGATCCTCAACCCACTGAGTGAGGTAAGGGATCGAACCCACATTCTCACGGATACTAGTCAGATTCTTTTCTGCTGCGCCACAACAAGAACTCCCTAAAATATATTTCACTAAAGTATAGTTGATTTACAATGTTGTGTCAATTTCTGCTGTACAGCATAGTGACCCACTAATACACATATATACATTCCCTTTCTTATATTATCTTCCATCACAGTCTGTCCCAAGAGATGGGTTATAGTTCCCTGTGCCATACAGTAGGACCTCATTGCTTATCCATTCTTTTTTTTTTTCAAATTTTTTAAATTAAAAAAATATTATAGTTGATTTACAATGTTCTGTCAATTTCTGATATACAGCAAAGTGACCCAGTTATTGATATGTATCCTTTATTTTTCTCATATTATCTTCCATCATGTCCCATCACAAGAGACTGGGTATAATTCCCTGTGCTATACAGCAGGACCTCATGGCTTATCTATTCCAAATGCAATGGTTTGCCTCTACTAACCACGGACTCCCAGTCCATCCCACTTCCTCCCCCTCCCCCCTTGGCAAGCACAAGTCTGTTCTCCATGTCCATGTGTTTGTTTCTGTTCTGTAGATAGGTTCCTTTGTGCCATATTTTAGATTCAACATATGAGCAATGTCATATGGTATTTGTCTTTCTCTTTACGACTTTTTCACTTAGTATGAGAATCTCTACTTCCATCTATGTTGCTGCAAATGACATTATTTCAATATTTTTACATCTGAATAGTCTTCCATTGTATATATCCATACCCTCCCCAGCATTTGTTATTTGCAGATTTACTAATGATGGCCACTCTGACCAGTGTGAGATGGGGTACCTCATTGTAGTTTTGATTTGCATTTCTCTAATAATTAGTGATGTTGAGAATTTTTTCATGCGCCTACTGGCCATCGGTATGTCTTCTTTGGAAAAATGTCTATTTAGGTCTTCTGCCAGTTCTTCATTTGGGTTGTTTGGGGTTTTTGTTGTTGAGTTATAACAGCATTCTGTGTATTTTGGAGATTAAGCCCTTGTTTGGTGTATCATTTGAAGCTATTGTCACCCACTCTGTAGATTGTATTTTTGTTTGTTTTTATGGGTTCCTTTGTTATGCAAAAACTTTTAAGTTTGATTAGGTCCTATTTGTTTATATTTGTTTTTATTTCTATTGCCTTGGGAGACTGATCTAAGAAAACATTTGTATGGTTTATATCAGAGACAGTTTTGCCTAGGTTCTCTTCAAGGAGTTTCATGGTGTCATGTCATATGTTTCAAATTTTAAGCCATTTTGAGTTTATTTTTGTGCATGGTGTGAGGGTGTGTTCTAACCAGTGATTTACATGCAGCTATCCAGTTTTGTCAGCACCACTTGCTGGAGAGACTGTCTTTTTCCCATTTTATATTCTTGCCTCTTTTGTCAAAGATTAACTGACCATAGGTATCTAGGTTTATTTCTGGGCTATCTATTGACTCTTATATCTGTTTTTGTAATCAGTACCACACTATCTTAATTACTATAGTTTTGTAATATTATCTGAAGTCTGGGAGAGTTATGCCTCCTGCTTGTTTTTCTTCCCCTGTCAATTATTATTTTAGAAAATCACAATGTATGTTTTCATTATTTTATGCATTTCTTACATTTCATTAAATAAATAATTATTTTTATGCTATTTGCAGGCACTATCATTCTAATTGTTTTTTATAAAAGCTTGAGAAATACTAAAGAATAAAGAAAGGTACAACAAAATTAAGTGCCTTTAAACTTGGTCTCATCCAGCATTTTTAAAGAATATTTGAACACAGAAAGTATTTCTAATCATGGAATACTCTTTCTTCCTTCCATATCACAATGAAACCTATTGAGGGAAATACTGGATAATCTCTAAATTCCATCCTAAGGAAAGTGTTATGATGAGTAATGCCCAAAGTCACCTCTATATCATTGTATATGTAGCATTCAGCAAGATGATAAAATACATGGCTGTTTTATTTTTCCTTTTCCTTCAGAAAAAGGGCTTATATCAATCATATAGAGTTTTCGAATCTTTGGGATGTTAAGTGGTATTGATTGAAAAAAAAAGAAAAAGAAAAAAGCACAACATGAACGTTGTGAGTTAAATATTTGGGGGGGGGGGGCTAAGGCCTATAGCCTGGGGGATGGTGTCTCAGATAGCTTTGAGAAAGTGCTTCAAAGAGGGTGGGGGAAGTCCATCTATGTGTGATTTTGGTGAAGGAGGACACATGAATTAAGAACACATTGTTGCTCATATTACTGCTCATCCTGTGAAGGTTATTGCTAGGTCACAAGAAGCAGATGTCTCTGCTAATGATTTTAGTGTTTTTCTAGATATGAGAAAATGCAAGAATTTAGGCTCATAACATCTCCTAAAAATAAGTATCTGAAGGCCTACTCTGCTGTTTTTTCCTGGAGCAACTCATTCCTGATCTCCCCCCTGAACTCCTTTTGGGGTGTGTTGAAGGTCAGTGACTACAGTAGATAGTGATGGTCCTTGTAGAGGCAGATGGCAGGTGTCAAATTTTAGTAGGTAGTGCCAGATTTACATTTCTGTGACAACTTATTACAGTCTAACTCATCTAATTGTTTTTATATTGTCATCAAACACTGCATTACTATTCACACAATCAGTGGTTCATGAGAAAAGCAGAATCATAGAGTACATATGTGGTCTGAGTCCCTAAATTTTAAATTCTACTTGGTTTCTGGTTTTCTTTTTCTTTTTTATTTACTCATTATATTTATTTCTCCTTTTATATTCTGTCAATCAAAATGACATATACATGCTTCAAATTCCGTTATTTCCAATGCTACTCCTAAAAGACTTAGAGATTCGTGTGCTGGAATATATTGACCTCAGAACCAATTTTTATTTAGTTAATTCCTCAGTAGTATCTCAATTAAGACAATATATCAAGTCTGTAAACTGTTTACAAGTCCAGTACGTTTTAGTCAAAAACGATTAGATTCAGAATCAGGTTAGAGAAGAAATTCATTAGCTCTAGGAGACAAGTTAACACAGCGTAATATTCAGGCATTTCTTAAGCTAGTATCATACATCTGACATAATCCAGCCAGAACCATCACTTCTGCTCATTTTTTCTCTCTTTACTTCCTTTCTTGAATTTTAGTAGTGCTCCTCTACCCTTACTTTACATTGAAAGTTGGAGTATAGTCCAGACAACAAAAACTCTTTTGTTCACAGTATTTAAAACTGCCACAATGTACTACTAATATTTAAACTGACCATCTATATAACATACACCCTCCTCAATCCAACTCCTTTTACTTCTCTTATTCTCTTTGCTTCCATCTATTCTAAGATGTACTACTACATGCTTTATATTAAATTCCATAGCTGGGAGAAGCACAAATAAATCCTGTCTACAGAAAAAAATTGGTTTATTAATGGCTATTTAATAAGGATATAAAGTGGCATAGCAGGCCAGCTGGCTTTCATGCAAAAAAAAAAAGAAAGAAAGAAAGAAATCAAGAAGCAGAATGACATCTAAAAATTTTTTTTTTCCAAAAAGTTCAGGAGTTCCTGTTGTAGTACAGTGGAAACGAATCCAACTAGGAACCATGAGGTTGTGGGTTCAATCCCTGGACTCACTCAGTAGGTTAAGGGTCTGGCATTGCCATGAGCTGTGGTGTATGTTGCATACACTGCTTGGATCCCGCATTGCTGTGGCTGTGGTATAGGCTAGCAGCTGTAGTTCTGATTTGACCCCTAGCTTGGGAACCTCCATATGCTGTGGATGTGGCCCTAAAAAGCAAATAAAATAAAATAAAATAAAATAAATAATAAAATAAATTAAAATAAAAATTAAAAAGTTCAACTTTTCAAAGGAGTAGAATCTTTTGCACTTTACCAGGAAACTGCTGCCTCATTTTCCATTTACTACAGATACTTCAAACTTGATAATGTGTTGCCCAAGAAATCAAGTTTAAACATTGTCTAAGCATGCCAAATATATTGTCTAATTATAGGAATTTACAATTGCCAAGAGGAAAAGGATGATCAATCAAATAATTACAAGGTATTATGACATAGTTAGGCATAAAAATAGTATGGAAATTAAATGGAGTATATAGTTTATTTTTCAAAGTAGAAACAAGAACAGGCTAGATTAGAACCTTCTGTCAAGTTGCCATTCGGGCTATATTCTTGAAATATTCATTGAAATTCACCAGGAAATGAAGGAGGGGTGAATATAATGGGAAAATCATTTAAGTAGGAAATCTTTGCTATGTTTAGAAAAAAGGTACATGGGGTTTCAGAACAGATTTAAGGGATGAAATTCAGGAGGCATAATGAAATGAAGACTATTTAATATCATTTCATTACATTTTTTCTATTGTACTTGACTTAATATATGGATGTTCTTAGAGCAGTGCCTAGCACCCAGAGTTATATAAGTATCATTGCTATCATTATTAGTGTTATTATTCCTAGGAGTAACAGACTTCTATGTTTTGGTTCATAATCTTAAAGAATAATCAAAGCGAGCATTTAAAAAATTCAAATTCTAACACAACTAATTCACATTGTCTTATCTTTCTATTTTTCTAAAGTGCTGAAGAAAGAACATAGCATTTGTCCATGAAATCTTGAAAAATCTGCTCATTTAAGTTTCTACTGAATAAATTCCAGGTGATGTTTAACATGTCCTAAAACTGAATTAACCATTTGAATATCATCTAGCAGTGCCTATTGGATCAGTTTCAAAATCCTTTTTTTTTTTAAACAAGTGGCTGCACCTGTCGCATATGGGCGTTCCCAAGCTAGGGGTCAAGCCATAGCCACTGCAGAAACAATGCCAAGTAGTTATGTTGTGAGCCACATGCGAAGTCCTCAAAATCCTTTTTGAATGCAACACAGGGAAAGGCAGTGAGAACAGAAATTAAATAGTCAATTAAAAAGATTATGGAAGATGACTCTAAAAAGATGACAAAGGAATGACAACCCTCTTCTAGGAGATACCTTTGTATTTCCTGTATTACCTCAGTCTTTAGAAGAGAATATCACCATTTTTTCTGAGATTCATGTCATACACAAAGGCACATATTTCTAGTTACATTAACAAAGATTAAAGGACAGAATGTCATATGGTGCAAAGTTGGTTAAAGAAACTTAATCAGATTCCTAAGGAACTGTGTTTTTGTTTGTTTGTTTTTTGTTTTTTTGTCTTTTTGACTTTTCTAGGGCCGCTTCCCATGGCATATGGAGGTTCCCAGGCTAAGGGTCTAATCTGAGCTGTAGCCACCGGCGTACACCAGAGCCACAGCAACGTGGGATCCCAGCCGTGTCTGCAACCTACACCACAGCTCACAGCAAGGCTGGATCCTCAACCCACTGAGCAAGGCCAGGGATCGAACCCACAACTTCATGGTTCCTAGTCGGATTCGTTAACCACTGAGGCATGATGGGAACTCTTTTTTTTTTTTTTTTAAACACTAACCTCTTGTCAGTATCTTTTTATATAGGGAATTTCCCAGGCCTTTAGTTTTATGGGTTATTGCCAGGTGGGATATTCCCCTTTATACCATCTGGGATTATCTGAAAACAGGACAGGTGCAGGCTTATCCTATGAAGTTAAGTTAACATATATAATTTGTATACATAAATGAGACACCATACGTAGAGAATTCCTGGGACGATTCTCCACAACATTTAACATTCTGGAGAGAATTCCTTCTTCATTTGAGATGAATAACATTCCAGCTACCACAGACCCCCAGGATTTTCTGGCCAGGCCTTCTGTTAAACCTAACTCGGGGTATTTTTAATGGCATTTGCTGTCCACTTCTCCCTCAGTGCTTACACAGTGCAGTTCCTAAAGAAGGTGACAAAGCGAAAACAGAAAGACAAAATAAAATTCTCACTAATTTGCCCTAGTTGCTCTCTGTTTCTTATTCTCTGATGCTCTCTTCATCTCTCACCCTGATTCCTCCTCCTCCATAGTTTTCTTACCCCACTCTGCTTTGGCCTTCCAGAATCCAACTGTTTTCTGAGCTATCTACATCCATCCAAATGCATTGTTTTTGTGTTGTTGAGAATACTCACTCGCTGATTTCCATGAAGTGTAATGGAATCGATTTTCAGTTATTGTTTGTCAATATTTTTCTCTAATTTGCTACACTGAGGTCTGTAACCCTTTTTATTACTTCTAGATTTTTTAGAAGTCTTAGCTCTCCATCTAAGCCATATTTCTCATTTCATTGAAATAGTCCCAAAACTCACACCACTGTTTTGTTTTGTTTTTGTTTTTGTTTTTGTTTTTTTAAGGCTGCATCTGTAGCATAGGGAGGATCCTTGCCAGGGGTCAAATCAGAGCTGCAGCTGCCAGCCTACACCACAGACATGGAAAAACCATATCTAAACCACATCTGCGACCTACACCACAGCTATGGCAATGTCAGATCTTTAATCCACTGAGCCAGGCCAGGGATCAAACCTGCATCCTCACAGAGATAACACCAGGTCCTTAACCCTCTGGGCCACAAGGGTAACTCCTCATGTCTCTCTTACATCATCTCTGAACTGTTGGGTCATACATTATTCATCATTCAGTTTAAGAGGAAATCAAGTCCACATATCACTTAAGTATTTCCATCATCATCATTATAACTTCTAATACTCTTTAAGTAATTACAACAAAGTGGATATGATATAAAACACTCATTAGGACTTAAATGAGGGAGGGGTGACAATTATGCCCATTTTACAGATGTGAAAGGCCAAACTTAGTTAAGTAACTTGTGCAAGAACAGACATCTAACAAAAGGCTAAGCCACAGTGTGTGGCTAATATTGTATATAGTGCCGATATCTGAGCTCTAACAAGTATGTGATGTGGCTTTAGCTTGTGGTTGTTCTATTTTTTTAAGTGATAGATATATTATTTGACTCACACACATCAGTAGACATAGTTTTTTCTTGACAGTTTTAACACCGTAAGCTGTATTGGGAAAGATGATCTTGTATAACTTAAACCCAATTTATACTAAGGTCACCATAAACATCCGCTGTTCTGGAGGAATTAAATGAACTGGAACAATATTTTACTTGAGGTTTAAAACCAAAACACAGTCTATCTATTTTTAAGTACGTTTTACACTTTTAAGTTGCTCTTTAGGTATTAGAAAATAATAGATAAAAATATCTTGCCAGACAATTGGCTAAAAGAACACTGATTAATTAGTTGATTATTTGGTTCTACAGCTTTTAAAAGTTTAGAAATATCTTCAGGAAGAAAATCCTCATAAGTGAACATACATGTTTCATTCTGAGGAGAACTTAGGACTCTAATGCAAAAGAAAATAAAATAATTATTCCAAAAATGCTTAATTGTTCTAGAAATATTTTCACCTCCAATTGGCATTGCTTAAACACATACTGTACATAATGTATATTACATAATAAACAATCATAGTTTGCTATAAGGCATAAAAACATAATTTCACAATTATTTCTTTCAAATATAAGAACTATTCAATATCTTGGAATTAAAACTAGAGAGTCTTCCATGTGCCTAGCACTTAAAAATTATATCCTCTTTTATTCTCTGATAGCTAACATGTTAGGCAGGAGCCACAAAATGAGCCTAGCAACATGGCAGTAAATATTCTAAGTCCTTTATATCTGCTATTTTACAACAAACCTGCACAGTAGGCATTTTGATTGAGGAAAGTAAGGCTCAGACAAATTAGGCAGCTGAGTCTGGGATGACTCCATCTCTTTCTCATCAGAAAGCCTATCTTCCAAACCACTTACGCATGCCCTATATGAGATCAATAGGAAGGCACTCATTTTCTCAGAACATAATGAAACTTCTACAGAAGCAACCAAGAAATCATACCCATTTTTCCTCACAAAAAGAACTTCAGAAATTTTGTCAGTATAAACACTTTCCTTCTTTTTTTTTCTTATAGTAAGGCAAAACTATATCTCTTGATACTCAATCTTGGTAACTCTAATGATCCTGAATATAACTCAGGCTTCAAATATATACACACACACACATATACATGTGTGTATAAAAATGCAAACACATGAATATATATATACACACACAGATAAATTTATACATTCAAAGGAATGATGGGGATGAAATATTTTCTTTGAAATATATTTCATCCCCATAGTTCAACAGTTGAACTGGTTCAACAGTTTTATAAAGTTGCCGGAACGATTATTAACTCAGTAAGTACATCTAATCTATCCTCTATTTTCCAGCATTCCTAGCAGAATTTTTATCCTTTCATTGAAGCACTGCATTATGATGATTACGTAATTTAAGAAAGACGCAGAAAGTCCTGTTGATGGAACACTGTAATTAATTAGGCCTTAAACATCAAGCTTTTACTCTGAAGAAAACATAGGGTCTTTTACTAAGGTGTATTTGCATTTCCAAATATGTTGTCATTAATCAATTTGTGAATCAATAATAGGCTTTAACTATTTCTTTAGTAGATGGATGGATGGATGGATGAGAAATTAGGAGAAACACAGAACTAATGTGAGTGATACTTTCCAAAGACAGTGCCATAAAACCTTCCCTCCCTATGTAGGCATGCTGCAACTGACACGGAGGCAGCGTATAAATTTTCATCCCTTGTATTCTGAGTGGGCCTCCACGACTTGGTTAATCAAAGTAACATAACAGAGAAGTGACATTTGGGGATTTCTGAGGCTATGACTTATAAAGCTTGCAACATCTCCTCACATCTCTCGAAATGCTCAATCCAGCTGCCATGTAAAACTGACTATGTTGGACTTTCAGGCTGGGAAGAAACTTCAGGTAGGCATGTAGAAAGGCCTCATGGAATGAGCGAAACTTGACCAGCCACAGGTGTTTCGGCCCAGCTGTCCTGTCAGGACTCCAGTCCCTGAGGCCATCTGTGATCCCATGAGAGAAGTCAAGCAAAACAGCTCAGCTGACCCCAGTGGTCCACAAAACCATGGAGAAGCATAATAAATTATTGTTTTAAATAAAAAAAAATTATGAGCCAAGTAAACTTATGATTTAGCACTAAAGTCACTCTCAAAATCTAGGAATATTACATACACTCAATAAAATGAGAAGACTTACTGAGATATTCCTAAAGGTCTTTAAAAAGATGCTCAGATAAACTGAATATGAATTTCTTGTGTGGGGGGGATATGTTTATCACTGCAAAATCTCATTCCCAAATTCCAAGTGGATTTTGGAAAAATAAAAGTTAAACATCTCTCTTTAATATGATTCTTTTCTACATTATTAAAGTATCAGAAATAATTGTACTGGTTAATCACACTGAGAGTCCAAACGTAATAATTATCAGTAGGTGAAAATTGCAATCTACATTTATTTAACTGTATGAGACAGAAGACAAAATTCCTGTTTCTATAGCTGTTATTTGAGATGTTTATACAGCAGTTATTCAAAATATTTAACATACTTTACACATGCTCCATAAGATAATGTGGTGATTAGTTTCCTTCTACATAGAGTGATATAATGGTCCGTAAAGGGTCCTTGTATGCGAATGAGTTTATCATAACAGTGTTCAGACTACAAGAGACCTTGGACATCATTCTACCTGATTCCTTCATTTTCCTCCTTAGAAAGCTGAGACCAAGTGCCTTTGTCCAAGTAGGTACTGTGTTCAAATAAGGCATTCAGGGCTTGGCCTCAGTAAGACCAATTTAAAAGGGAGGGAACTGGTACCAACTGAGTCTTTTCCTGTATCCACTAAAATCCTTCAAAAAGAGTTTGGGATGAAATTGCAGGGATTTAAAAAAAAAAGCAGTATAAGTAATTGATCATCAAAAACTATGCATTTCAATTTAACAATTGATCTCATACCATGGCCCCTTTTACTATAGAAACAGACACTGTACATACCGTTGACCTTGAACAACATGGGTTTGAACTGCGCAGGTTCACTTATAAATGAATTTTTTCATTAACTTTCTAATTGGTCCTCTGAATCTGTAAGTATCACATATCCAGATACAGAGGCCTGATGGTATCTATTGTACTGTGCCATTTTATATAAGTTGACTTGTGTGTGGATTTTGGTATACAAGGAGCTTCTGAAACCCATTCTTGTGGGTACCTGGATGACTGTAGATACATATTACATATGATTATATATGTACATACATATACACACAATGGATGACGACAGAATATCATTTATTGAAGTGTACTTAGATTCCTAATTGTCACTATGCACAATATGTGAGCCATATCTACTTATGATTTAGCACTAAACCAACTATTAAAAACCAGTAGTATGAATTCTTGTTGTAGCACAGAGGAAACAAATCTGACGAGTAACCATGAGGTTGCAGGTTCAATCTCTGGCCTTGCTCAGTGGGTTAAGGATCCAGTGTTGCCATGAGCTGTGGTGTAGGTCACAGATGCAATTTAGATCCTGCGTTGCTGTGGTTATGGCGTAGGCCGGCAGCTATAGCTCTGATTTTACCCCTAGCCTGGGAACCTCCATATGCCACAGGTGTGGCCCTACAAAGCAAAAAAAGAAAAAGAAAGAAAGAAAGAAAGAGAAGTAGACTCTAAGGTAGGCATTAGCTTATAAAATGTTCTTTGAATAGCCTTGGGATCAATACCTATGAAAAGAAGTGGGAAGAGCAGAGAGAGAGGGAGAAGTTGATCTGTGACATGGGCCTAATGATATGCCAGCCCATCCCACGGAAAGTTCCAGGGCTGCAAAGGCCTGAATGCACCATGAAAGCTATGCCTTGAAACTTCCACATCAGTCAGTCACTGAATGTGGGCCACCATGGGAAGTGAATTTCTTCTGGGAAATGCAGCTGCAGTTCTTTGCCACTGGGACAATGCCTGAAGGGGTTGATCCCTGAAGGCTGTTTGCTAACAGCACTGGTAGCATTAATGGTGGTAAATTCTTCTTTAGAGAAGCATCTGAGTAGAACATCACAGTCTCCACCACACTGATACAAAGTAACTAAGGTCAGAAGAATGACATGTTTGAGGGGTAGAAGGTAAGGTGATGTGGGAAGAAGTGATGGGTAAGAGGAAAAGTATTGTTTTACCTATGTTAAATTGAAATGGCTATTTAATATAAAAACTGGAATCAGAGAGTTCCTGTTGTGGCTCAGTGGTAACAAACGTGACTAGTAATCATGAGGATGCAGGTTTGATCCCTGGCCTCACTCAGTGGGTTAAGGATCAGTTGCTGCCACAGGCTGTGGCATAGTTCACATACGTGGCTTGGATCCTGCATTGCTGTGGCTGTCGTGCAGGCTGCTGGCTGCAGCTATGATTTGACCCCCTAGCCCAGGAATTTCCATATGCTGCACATGCGGCCCTTAAAAATAATAATAAAAAAAAATTGTGAAAAAAACTGGTAAATGACTATGAATGGAGAAATAAATTTGGGTTACTAATCTCTAAATAGAATTAAACTCAGTGGGGAGAGATTAAAATAGCACAGAATTTAACTTTCACTTTTCTGGATTAGGGATGGTTTGGGGATTGGGGTTGGGGATTTAGACTGCAAATTCTGGAAAATGATTTCCCTTGAGAGTGACTGTTTCTGTTTTATTTATTTCTGTATTTTTAGTACCTGGGAAAATGTTTGACATTTAGTTCATGGTGATTAAATATTTATTGAATGAATAGAGACTTTGAAATTATACAGCTAATATGAATTAATTTGTTTGGTAATATTTTATTTTCTTTCATCCAAATATTCCTTCAAAAGCTCTGGTTTGAGAAATATTATTTAGAATATGTAAACTTCATTACCCTCAAATTGTCAAGGTAAAATTTCTGTTAGAAGGTTTCATTTACATGCTTATTTCCTCTGATATAGTTAATAAGAAAAAATAAATATTCACTCCTTCAATGAACATTTATATAGAACCTATTATATGCAAAAATGAGTTAGGCTAGACTAAGGTATGGTTCAATAACAAAGTAATACAAAATAGTAGCTGAAAGAACATAATTTCTCAATTATTCTAGAAGATTTCTCCACGTTGCCATCTCTCTAGAGTCAGGTTGGTGGAATATTCATTATCTCAAAATTTATTAAGTTTTCACAACAGAGAAAAGAGAGAACTAGAGATCTTGCATTGATAATTGAATATTTGATCCTGAAATCATTACACTAACTAATCCTGGGTCATCTGATGAAGGATAAAAAAACATATGGTCCAAAAATGAGTCAACCCAATTTTACCAGCCAAAATCCCAGATATATGAATGAACCAAAATGAAAACAGCAAAGCTAACCTGAAGTTGAACACAGAGTTATGAGGGAGCCCTCCTGAGACCAAAAAGACCCATCCATCTGAGCCCTGCCTAAATCTCCAATTTATGTAATCACAAACTAATAATGTTGACCTAAGCCAATGATTTGGGGCAAGGTTTTTGTTGTTGTTGTCGTCATCTGTTTGTTTGTTTGTTTTTCCCCACAACAATAACTAAAGGATACATGTTCAAATCTAGCTACAAAGGACCCAATAAAGCAATAACATATTTTGTCCAAAAGATGGAGAGCAAGACAACTTTGACAAGGAGCTCCAACGACTTCCATGGAAGGATAGCACTCAGCACTTTTAGGATACAACAAAATTTAAGACAGAGCTTCTCTGCCCTAGAACTTCCATAATATTGGTTAAGAGATATTAATGAATAATGAAATATGATACTTAATAGCATATAATATAGGGATGCTTCAAATTATCCAAAATGAACAGAAGGGTGGAACATTTTAGAAAACTTTCTTTAGCCATTCTTTAAGAATCCATTTGCTAGTAACAAGTTTGTCTTAGTTTTACTTCATCTGAGAATGTTCTGCTACCTCCTGCATTCCTGAGGGATATTTTTTACTAGATATAGAATATACAGTTGACATTACTTTTCTTTCAGCACTTGCACAACTTTTTTTTCTGGCCTCCATTTGTGAAATGTGCTCTCTTTTTAATTGAATCACCGTATAGGTAAGATGTTCTCTGGCTGCTTTCAAGATCTTTTCTTGGTCTTAAGTTTTCAGAAGTTTGATTATGAGGTGTCTTGGCATGAATTTCTGTGGGCTTAACCTATTTGGGGTCCAACTAGCTTCTTGAATCTGTGGGCTCAGCTGTGGTCTTGACCTTGAAGATGCAGGGGTAGGGAAAAGAGGAGTGCTTACTATACCCAACCTGCACTGCCTTCTTCAGTCTTGTTGCACGGAATGGGGCAGGTGGCAGCTTAGCTCACCTCTGAACCCAGCCAGCACTATTTTGGTGAGGGAATCAAAGGACACTGGTTTTATCACATGGGAAACAGAAGATCAGCATCTTGCCCTGTACTCCCACTATGTGCCCCCCCCCCAAAAAAAAAGGAAACACTATCCTAGAAGGGAAATCAGACCTCCATATGGTTATACCAGGCAGAACAGAAAAGAGTAGATCCTCACATGGCCTGTTGATATTACCTGGCAGGGGAACTGTAGTAAAACACTTGAATCCATGAGGTGAGGAAAGGGTGAGGGTTGGGTGGATGATCTACTTCCCTCATGCATCAGTGAAACTACATGGCTGAGTATGGTGTTGCCTTTGGGGTTTGGCTGAAGTAGGGCAGAAAGTGCCAAAACCATTTTTTTGTTGTTATTGCTCTTTTAGGGCTACTCTTTTGTTGGTCCTTTAGCTAGGGATATCAGGCTCTTCTTGGTGCCATCTTTTCTGCATGGCTCTAGGTTGTATGTTTCTATAGAACCTTCTCAAGAATACATGAGAAGTAATAAGAAGACCCCAGAGAGCTGAGTGGGTTTTGTTTTTCAAGTGATGATGCCCTAGGTTCCTGCTGCTTCTTTTTTTAACCACTTCTCATTGTCTTCCTACATTTGTTTATTACATTCAAGTTTTTTATATGTAACTGAAGGGACCTGGGAGGAAAGGGGGTGCTCTATTATATTAGACGAGGGAGTTAAGGATAATTTTTAACTCTTGCTGATGAAAAATGGCACCATGTGAAGGTGAGTAGCAAGTGGTGTACTATGAGAAGAATCTGTTCTTTACTGTGTGTATCCTGGGTCCATTCCAAATATGAGCGAAGGCTGAGTGCAGATCTAAGAAAGGATAAATAACCTGGGGAAGACTATAGAAAATCCTCCAGGAATCCGCCCATAGCCCCTCACAGAGCTCTACATACTGACACTAGCAAAGTGGAACTACTGGAGATTTAATACCAGAAGCAGCCCTCAGTCAATGATGTAGTAGGAGATGGTATATAAATTTCCCAGCTTCCTCACTCGCAGTTGGGATACCTGATGCAAATCGTCTCCGGTGGTTTTAGAGAGAGGTCTCTAAAAGGTATTGATCTTGTTTCCCACAGTGCACAATGACTATTTGATTAGAAAGTTCATATAGCACACTCTTCCACTCCCAGCTTCACTTGGCATTTTAGATTTGCAAATGTAGGCTATAACTTCATGATACCAGGAAAACTATGTGCAAAACTCTTCACTCTGAAATTTAGTGCTAGAATATCCATTTACTCTCTTGCCCCACACACAGAAAATAATGATGACACACATGAAAATTCTAAATTTAAATGAAGATTTACCTTAAAACATTTTTTTCTTCCATCCTTGAAACATCTGAAGGAAAGCTGGGGAACTACAAAGGCAGAGCTGGGATCCTTGCCTTGAAGAATAGTATTTTCTTATAATCAGTCATTTCTGTTGCAAAAGTTATATGATATTCAAACAAGAGAGGGTCAGTTAGTACATTTCTGTGTATTTTTACACAGATCTAATTTGTGTAATTCTGACTGTCTCTCCTCTATTAAAGCATCCCTGGGATTTCTTTCCTCTCAAATATATAAGCAATAGGAAGTTAAAATGGCCTAAGATGTAATAGTCCTGCGATGTCAACCTCACATCTGCATTATTGTTTGAACCAGAATTTAAACCTTGAGTGGATTTTAGTCCTTTATTTACTCCTTTACAATATGATGGATTTTTTTTTTAAATTTTCCCACTGTACAGCAAGGGGGTCAGGTTATTCTTACATGTATACATTACAATTACATTTTTCCCCCAGCCTTTCTTCTGGTGCAACATGAGTATCTAGACAAAGTTCTCAATGCTACTCAGCAGGATCTCCTTGTAAATCTATTCTAAGTTGTGACTGATAAGCCCAAGCTCCCGATCCCTCCCACTCCCTCCCCCTCCCATCAGGCAGCCACAAGTCTCTTCTCCAAGTCCATGATTTTCTTTTCTAAGGAGATGTTCATTTGTGCTGGATATTAGATTCCAGTTATAAGTGATATCATATGGTATTTGTCTTTGTCTTTCTGGCTCATTTCACTCAGGATGAGATTCTCTAGCTCCATCCATGTTGCTGCAAATGGCATCATGTCATTCTTTTTTATGGCTGAGTAGTATTCCATTGTGTATATATACCACCTCTTCCGAATCCAATCCTCTGTCGATGGACATTTGGGTTGTTTCCATGTCCTGGCTATTGTGAATAGTGCTGCAATGAACATGCGGGTGCATGTCTCTTTTCAGTAGAGTTTTGTCCGGATAGATGCCCAAGAGTGGGATTGTGGGGTCATATGGAAGTTCTATGTATAGATTTCTAAGGTATCTCCAAACTGTTCTCCATAGTGGCTGTACCAGTTTCCATTCCCACCAACAGTGCAGGAGGGTTCCCTTTTCTCCACAGACCCTCCAGCACTTGTTATTTGTGGATTTATTAATGACTGCCATTCTGACTGGTGTGAGGTGATATCTCATGGTAGTTTTGATTTGCATTTCTCTTATAACCAGCGATGTTGAGCATTTTTTCATGTGTTTGTTGGCCATCTCTATATCTTCTTATCTTCTTTGGAGAAATGTCTATTCAGGTCTTTTTTTTTTTTTTTTTGGTCTTTTGTTGTTGTTGTTGTTGTTGCTATTTCTTGGGCCGCTCCCACGGCATATGGAGGTTCCCAGGCTAGGGGTTGAATCAGAGCTGTAGCCACCAGCCTACGCCAGAGCCACAGCAACGCAGGATCCGAGCCACGTCTGCAACCTACACCACAGCTCACGGCAACGCCGGATCATTAACCCACTGAGCAAGGGAAGGGACTGAACCCGCAACCTCATGGTTCCTAGTCGGATTTGTTAACCACTGCGCCGCGACGGGAACTCCTATTCAGGTCTTTTGCCCATTTTTCCATTGATTGATTGGCTTTTTTGCTGTTGGGTTGTATAAGTTGTTTATATATTCTAGAGATTAAGCCCTTGTCGGTTGCATCATTTGAAACTATTTTCTCACATTCTGTAAGTTGTTTTTTTGTTTTCTTTTTGGTTTCCACCGCTGTGCAAAAGCTTTTCAGTTTGATGAGGTCCCATGGGTTTATTTTTGCTCTGATTTCTATTGCTTTGGGAGACGGACCTGAGAAAATATTCATGATGTTGATGTCAGAGAGTGTTTTGCCTATGTTTTCTTCTAGGAGTTTGATGGTGTCCTGTCGTATATTGAAGTCTTTCAGCCATTTGGAGTTTATTTTTGTGCATGGTGTGAGGGTGTGTTCTAATCTCATTGCTTTGCATGCAGCTGTCCAGGTTTCCCAGCAATGCTTGCTGAATAGACTTTCTTTTTCCCATTTATGTTCTTGCCTCCCTTGTCAAAGATGAATTGACCATAGGTGTCAGGGTTGATTTCCGGATTCTCTATTCTGTTCCATTGGTCTGTCTGTCTGTTTTGATCCCAGTAGCACACTGTTTTGATGACTGTGGATTTGTAGTATTTCTTGAAGTCTGGGAGAGTGATGCCTCCTGCTTGCTTTTGTTTCTCAGGATTGCTTTGGCGATTCTGGGTCTTTTGTGGTTCCATATAAATGTTTGGCTTGTTTTTTCTAGTTCTGTGAAAAATGTCCTGGGTAATTGGATAGGGATTGCATGGAATCTGTAGATTGCTTTGGGTAGTATGCCCATTTTTACAATATTGATTTTCCCAATCCAGGAACATGGACTATCTTTCCATTTCTTTACATCTTCTTTGATTTCTTTGATTAAAGTTTTATAGTTCTCAGCATATAGGTCCTTTACCACCTTCGTCAGGTGTATTCCGAGGTATTTGATTTTGTGAGGTGCAATTTTAAAAGGTATCGTATTTTTGTATTCCTTTGCTAATATTTCATTGCTGGTATACAGAAATGCAACTGACTTCTGAATGTTCATCTTATAGCCTGCTACTTTGCTGAATTCATTAATCAGTTCAAGTAGTTTTTGGGTTGAGTCCTTAGGGTTTTCTATGTATAGTATCATGTCATCTGCATACAGTGACAGTTTGATCTCTTCTCTTCCTATATGGATGCCTTTGATTTCTTTTGTTTGTCTAATTGCTGTGGCTAGGACTTCCAAAACTCTGTTGAAGAGCAGTGGTGAGAGTGGGCATCCCTGTCTTGTTCCAGATTTGAGTGAGAAGGCTTTCAGTTTTTCCCCATTGAGGATTATATTTGCTGTGGGTTTCTCATACATGGCTTTGATTATATTCAGGAATGTTCCCTCTATACCCACTTTGCCGAGGGTCTTGATCATGAATGGATGTTGGACTTTGTCAAATGCTTTTTCTGTGTCTATTGAGATGATCATATGATTTTTGACTTTTCTTTTGTTAATGTGGTGTATGATGCTGATTGATTTGCGTATGTTGAACCATCCTTGTGAACCTGGGATGAACCCAACCTGGTCATGGTGTATAATTTTTTTGGTATGTTGTTGGATTCGGTTGGCTAAGATTTTGTGGAGAATTTTTGCATCTATATTCATCAATGATATTGGGCAATAGTTTTCTTTTTTGGTGGTATCTCTGTCTGGTTTTGGAATGAGGGTGATAGAATGTCTTTGGGAGTATTCCTTCTTCTTCAACCTTTTGAAAGAGTTTGAGGATGGGCACCAATTCCTCTTTATATGTTTGATAGAATTCACCTGTGAAGCCATCTGGTCCTGGACTTTTATTTGTAGGGAGTGATTTTATGACCTCTTCAATTTCATTTCTAGTGATGGGTCAGTTCAGTTGGTCTGTTTCTACTTGATTCAGTTTTGGAAGGCTGTAAGATTCTAGAAAATTGTGCATTTCTTCCAGGTTGTCAAACTTGTTGCCGAATAGTTGTTCATAGTATTCCCTTATGGTTTTTTGCATTTCTGCTGTATCTGTTGTGATTTCTCCTTTTTCATTTCTAATTTTGGTTATTTGGGTTCTTTCTCTCCTCTTTTTAGTGAGTCTGGCCAGGGGTTTGTCAATTTTGTTCACCTTGTCGAAGAACCAGCTGTTGGTTTTATTCATTTTCTCTATTGTTTTTTGAGTCTCTATTTTATTGATTTCTTCTTTGATCTTTATAATTTCCTTCCTTCTGCTGACTTTAGGCCTTTTTTGTTCTTCTTTTTCTAATTCATTTAGGTGGAGGGTTAAGTTGTCCATTTGGGATCTTTCTTCTTTTTTGAGACAGGCCTGTATTGCTATAAATTTCCCTCTGAGCACTGCTTTTGCAGCATCCCATAGATTTTGAGCGGTTGTGTCTTCATTACCATTTGTTTCAAGGTAGTTTTTAATTTCCTTCTTGATTTCCTCATTGACCCATTGGTTTTTTAGTAGCATGTTGTTTAGTCTCCATGCAGTAGGTTTTTTCTCTTTCCTTTTCCCATGGTTGATTTATAATTTCATGGCATTGTGGTCAGAGAAGATACTTGAGATAATTTCTATGCTCCTATAATTTATTGAGGTTAGCTTTGTGTCCCAATATGTGGTTGATTCTTGAGAATGTTCCATGAGCATTTGAGAAGAATGTGTATTCTGCTTTTTTTGGATGTAGTGTCCTGAAGATATCAATGAAGTCTAACTTTTCTATTGTTTCCTTTAGGATCTCTGTTGCTTTATTGGTTTTCTGTCTAGAGGATCTGTCCATTGATGTGAGGGGGGTATTAAGGTCTCCTACTATGATTGTATTCTCATCAATATCTCCCTTTATGTCTGTTAATATTTGATGTATGTATCTGGGTGCTCCTATATTTGGGGCATATATGTTGATGATAGTAACATCCTCTCCTTGGATGGATCCCTTAATCATTAAGTAGTGTCCTTCTTTGTCTTTCTTTATGTCTTTTGTTTTAAAGTCTATTTTGTCTGATATGAACGTTGTGACTCCTGCTTTTCTGTCATGTCTATTGGCATGAAATATTTTTCCCCACCCTTTCACTTTCAATCTATATGTATCTTTTGTCCTAAGGTGAGTTTCTTGTAGGCAGCATATTGAAGGTTTTTGCCTTTTTATCCACTCAGCCACTCTGTGTCTTTTGATTGGGGCATTCAGTCCATTGACATTTAAGGTGATATTTGATAGATGATTATTTATTGCCATTTGAACCTCATGTTCCAGTTGATTCTATGGTTCTCCATTCTTCCTTTCTTTTTTTTTTTTTTTTTTGGTTGGATGGTCTCCTGTTACTATCTGCTTGAGTGTATTTTTTTTTCTTTCATTTTTTGCAAATGCAATATTTGGTTTTGGCTTGTGGTTGCCCTGTTTTTTAAGAATGTTAACCCCTTCCCATAATTGTGTGTTTTAGCCTGATGGTCCTGTAAGTTCAAACCCTTCATTACTATATTAAAATTAAGAAGAGAAACATACAAACAAAAAGGGTTATTTACTTCCTAACATCCCTTGCCCACATTTTATGGTTTTGATGACTCTTTTTTATTTTTTTCTTTTTATTTTGTTTGAGGCTTGTTCATGATTAAATCTGTATGCTGGCTTAATTGAGTGACTGCTCTCTAATTGCAATTTCCTCAGTCCTAGTTCTTCTTCTTTTTTTTTCTTTTCTTTTTTCTTCCCTTTCCTTCCTTTCTTTTTGGTTTAGAGAAGCCCTTTCAGTATTTCTTTTAACCTGGGTTTTGTGTTGCCGTATTCTTTAAGTTTTTGTTTGTTGGAAAAAATTTTTATTTCCCCTTCTATTTTAAATGATATTCTTGCTGGATAGAGTATTCTAGGTTGCATATTTTTTCCTTTTAGCACTTTAAATATCTCTTGCCATTCCCTCCTGGCCTGTAGTGTTTCTGTAGAGATATCAGCTGATAATCTTATGGGGGTTCCCTTGTAGGTAACATTCTGCTTTTCTCTTGCTTCTTTTAGGATCCTCTCTTTATCACTAACTTTTGCCATTTTTATTATGATGTGTCTTGGTGTGGGTCTATTTGGGTTCAGTTTGTTTGGGGCCCTCTGTGCTTCTTGTATCTTGAACCCAGTATCCTTTAGATTTGGGAAGTTTCCATCGATAATTTCTTCAAATATATTTTCCGTCCCCTTATCTTTTTCTACTCCTTCTGGAATTCCTATTATGCGTAGATTGGCCCACTTCATATTATCCCATAGGTCTCTTATATTGCCTTCCAGTTTTTTGATTCGGTTTTCTGTCTGCTGACCGGATTGGGTGATTTCCATTATTCTATCTTCCATATCACTGATTCGTTCTTCTGCATTATTCATTCTGGTTGTTACTGCCCTTAGTTCAGTTTGCATCTCTGCAAATGAATGTATCTGCATTACTGTTCATATCTCCTCTTAATTCCTTCAGTATTTTCACTATTTCTCTTTTGAACTCCAGGTCTGTCAGACTGCAGAGGTATGCTTCATTGTTGACTGTTTTAGGTGAGTTCTCCTGTTGGTTAGAATGGGGGTGGTTTCTCAGCTTCTTCATCTTGCTTGTTGTTTTCTTTCTCCTGAGGGAGTTGTACTCTCCGTGATCAGGCAGTGTTTGCCTTGTCACTACTGTGGAATATTTCCTGAGGGCTGGCGTTGTTGGTCAATCTTTTTTGAGGCAGTGTGGCTTTTCTGGAGTGTTGATGGGGCTAACAGGGTTTCTTTGAAGCAAAGGAGGACTTCCTGAGGGCAGACAGGACTGGGAGGTCCACACCACGATGGTAGCAGATTTCACTTGGTCATGCAGAGCTTGCTCTGGTGTTTTTAGGCTGTGGGGTTCTTGCAGGGGGTTGGTGGTGTTGGGCATGGGTTCCTCAGGAGTGCAGTACCCCCTGGGGGCTGGAGGAGCTATCTGGGTCACTGAGAACCTAAGAGGCTCTTCCCTAGGGCAGCCCAACTCAGAAGGATGGCCTGAGAATGTAGGCAGATCTTTTCACAGTCTGGCCAAGGTTGTTGCAGCTTTTCTGGGCTGCAGGGGCTCCTCCAGGGGGCTGGTGGTGCTGAGCAGCTATTCCGCGGGAGTAGGGCACCCCCTAGGGGCTTGGGTGGGTAGCAGGGCCACTGGAAACCCAAGAGGCTCCACCCCAGGGCAGCCTGACTCAGAAAGACCTTCTGAGATCTTTTCCTGACTCGGCCAGGCTTGTTGCAGCTCTTCTGGGGTGGAGGGGGTCCTGCCTAGAGCTGGCAGTCCTATGCAGCTGATCCACTAGGGCACCCCCTGGGGGCTAGGGCGGGTAGCAGGGCCGTTGGAAACCCAAGAGGCTCCTCCCTGGGGCAGCCCGACTCAGAAAAACCATCCGGGAATTAGGCAGATCTATTCACGGCCTGGCTAGGCTTGTTCTAGCTTTTCTGGGCTGCAGGCCTTTTCTCAGGGGCTGGTGGTGTTTGGTGCTACTCTGCGGAAGTGTAGCCCCTCCAACGGGCAAGCAGGCCTGTGCAGGGACAGCCCCTGCGGTGGTAGGCTTCAGGCAATTGTTGATGCCAGCCCTCCTGGATGGCAGGCAGCCCCAGGTTCGGCGAGAGCGCAGGCGGTGGTGGGGGTGGGGGGGAGGGGATGCACTGGGAAGCACAGCTTTCAGCTAGCTAGCGGGCCTGTAAGCTTGCTGTGGCGTGGGGAGTATTCTGTGGGGTCCCACCCCTTCTTCTCTCCCCTCCCCAGCACGGGCACAGACCAGGCTCTTCTCCCAGGTTCCCTCTGATGCGGCTTTCCACTTCCCCGCCCCTAGAGTATTGCTCCCTTCGTCTGCGACAGCTTTGTTTTCTAGTCTCCCAGGCAGTCTCTGCCCTGTCAAATGGTTTCTAGACCTCCCAAGCAGTTTCCTCTCCACCCAGCCCCCCCAGCCCAGGGACTAACCTCTGGAGCCGAGGTCTCGGTGCCCAGCCCCCACCCAGGCGTCTCAATGTTTGGTGACTGTGCCCGTAGTTCAGATTGCCCGTTAGGTTCTTGAATGGCTTTTCCATACTCCAACTTACTGCTACACTCTTCTCTGCATCTGGAGATTCCTCCGGTTCATTTGATCTTTCCCCTGTGTAGGTGACTTTCCAGGGTGCGGGATCCCTTTCTCCTCCGCAGTTCCCTTTCGGGAGCACCCGTCCTGCTCGGATTCACCTTGTCTCACTCTCCTCTTTTCTCCCGTTCTGCCCCGTAATGTCACAAACTTCTTGCCATTATTGGAGTTTAGGTTCTTCTGCCAGCGATTGTTTGCTATTCTGTGCGAGTCATTTATTCTGTAGATGTGCTTTTTTTTGTTGTGTTTGTGGGAGAGGGCGAGTGTGTCCCCCTACTCCTCCGCCATCTTGTCCTCTATCACAATATGATGGATTAAACTAATTGGTGTGTTTGAAGAAATGCTTTACCACTTCAGGATCCCATGATAATGGGCATAGTACTTCATCATTATGAGCCTTAGCTTCTTCATCTTTAAACCGAGAATGGTAAACTCTTCCTGACTGCCTCAGAGAAGAGTTATAAAGAGGAAATAAGATAGTTTATATGAGCATATCTTCTAGAATATTAAGCATTACTATAGAACTTGTTCTTATTATCATCAATATTAAAATCACTCTTAAAATGATGTTTCCAAATGTCAGCTGGAATTTTTAAGTTATCCCTCAGGCTCCCCGTTTTGTCTGAATTCAGTCTCAGCTTGTCAAAATGTTACAACCTTTAAAAAAAAAGTCTAATTGTGAAACCACTTGTTTGATTAATATACAAATCTAGCAAATCTAAAGGATAGATTCATCAGCTATCTTGATAACTTGATATAGAATTCGCTGAGGATACAGAGAGCTGCCAAATTAACTCATATCTTGTCTTGTTCTTTATTGTCTAGGCCACCAGGAACCTTCATGAATTGACAGTTTCATTTACAATTTTAGAAAAAAATGTTATGCTTTAGGACATTTATACTTCTGGCCTTAGTCAGAGTTATGTTAATTTATGGAATTACACATGAGAACACTTCCTAGTGGGCTGTTCATTCAAGAAAATGAGAAAAAACACTTCCTGTATTTCCAAATTATTGAAGGTTCTTTAGAAAGAGCAATAATTTTTGAGTCAGACTGTCATGAATTCAAATCCATCCTCTGAGAGTTATGACTTCTGCGACCTTTAGTCACAGAAATTTCAAATGCCTCTAAAGTTCATTGTTATTGTCTATAAAGATGAGATGTTACATATATGGTTGCAAATATTTTGGTAGTATTTATCATTAAACTACATGCTTTAGTTATTTCTTGACAATGCTTAAAATATTTATAAATGTATTGATAGTCATGTGGACCATTCCATTTCTATGATCTGAACTTATGTGTAAATATGTAAATACATTATATGTACCTAATTAATTCATACAACAAGCAGGTACTTACTACCTGCTAAGTTTTTCTGTATGAATTTTATGTCAAAACTTTTATGTGTAAAATATCCTTATTTTTCAAATGAGAAAGCTGAAAGTCAGAGATTAAGGCATCTGCTAAGGGGAGCCCTCTGAGTATATAAATATATTCATTTTATGTCTGGTAATATGCATATTTAATACATTGCTTTGGTCAAAGTTATTTTGGAGATGCTGTTTTTAACCAGTCTTTCTCACATTTTCTTCATGGTAATCAGCCTCCTAGTGATAGAAGGAAACCTCAGAAAGTTACAACCAAAGACATTTAGGGAAAAAGTATATTCTGTTATTTAGAATAAGTCTATAGTTTCAGGAGAGTGAATTTTTAACTGACCAAATCTTCTCCACATAACAGGAAAAAAAGAAAAGAATGTGTTTCCTGCAGGCCCGATTCTATAATCCATAGTTTTAACGGCAAATTTGCATGGTTTGACAAATTTAGAATTGATGGCATGGGGCCTCGGATCTCAACTCTCTGCCCACCTCAGTGTGATTGGTATCTGGATTCATGCATCCTCTTGGTGGCTATGATTCTCTTCTAAGCCCCATAATGACTGTGAAATTACAGAGATTCTGGTAGAGAAAGTGAAATCACCAACTTAAATAATGCAAAGTCTTCCAATGTCCCTGGGTTTATGTACTCCTGCATTCATCCCTTCAATATGATTTATTTTTTTCTTTTTAGGACCACACTTGTGGCACATGGAAGTTCCCAGGCTAGGGGTTGAATCAGAGCTGCAGCTGCCGGCCTACACCATAGCCACAGCAACTCAGGATTCGAAGTCACATCTGCGACTTATATCACAGCTCACAGCAATGCCAGATCCGTAACCCACTGAGTGAGACCACGGATCGAACCCACATCCTAAAGGATATTAGTTGGGTTCGTAACCCACTGAGTCACAGTGGGAACTCCCTATGTTTTTTATTTTTACCTAAGTTTTGAAGATATGGTCTAACTGGATCCCTAAAAGAAAGTTTTAAATATTAACAGACTCAACACACTGCAAGGAGAAAGTCTGTGTAATGTAACAGTTTTCATATTTTTTACTGAAATACTTGTGTTGGCATAGGACAGTGCATGCATAACCCCCCTGAGATCAAGTGCTTTAGCCTGAAGCAAATCAGATATAAGAACAAACATTCTTTGAAGTCTCTTTTTTCATTTTAAAATTTCACATATTTTTTTTGCATTCTGCTCCATAATATATCCTTGCTTATTTTAATATGAATGAAACTAATGTGTTTTTCTAAAATCCTCAAAGTTGATGTTTTAAGATTTACTGTGTTTAGAGTCAGTATAGCATAGTGATTATGACTATAGATTCTGCAATAGGACTGCTATCACCACTGAGTACTACCTCTGTGACTTTGGCAGTTGCTTCAACTTCTCCACCTCATTATTTTATAGATTTCTTATCTATAAAATGGGATTATGTTATCTATTGTGATAAGAATTATTATCACTGTTTTGTTTTTTTAAGCCACTGTCACACTTTTACAGACTCAAGAGTTGCATGTACCAAAATTTGAGAAAGACGGGTCATATAAGAATTCTAGTGCATTAAATGATAAAAATGCTTATCACAGAGTCATGTACAATAGCATATATAGAGATACTCCAATATATACACTTGAATCCGCAATTCAACCGAAATAAAGATATTTAATAATGAACAAGGCTATTTTCACTCAATAACCACTATCATAGACAATCACCAGGAGTATTGTAAACCTCTCAGATGGATATTTTTGAAATTTAGCTTCATTCTTTGTTCACTCATCATACTGAATTGTTTAGGACTACAAAAGGAAAATTTTATTTTATGAAATTTGAGTAATTGTTTTCAACACCTAAGTTTCCAAAAATACAAAGGGTTTTTCTCCTGGGAAGGATGCTCTGTGTTCATAGGATGAATGCAATTGTTTAATCAACAGTTCATTTTGATTTTATGATACTTTGATTGCTCTTATGTGAAGTTTGGATCATGGCCAGGAGATATGTAAATGTCATATATGATTCTGTATGGAGCGAGCATGATTATTACTATGACTTGTGGTGTCTTTTTCACTAACACCAAATTATTTATCATTTAATATATTAATATAAAACAAAAACTTATGGAACTAAAACTCAGTTTAGAAAAGAAAGCAAGTTCGGTACAATAGAAAGTCCCCTTACCCTGAATTTTTTCCCTTCTTGAGCAAAAGAAGAGGAACTAAACTTAAAGTGAGCAGAAGTAAAGGAATAATAAGGTGACAACATAAATCAATGAAAAGATCAAAAAAGTATCCAAGTGTTAGCTAGATTCACCAAGGGGGGGAAAAAAGAGAAAAGACTCAAGTTACTACAATTAAATTAAAAATGGTCTGAGAAAATAGTAGCTAAAAGAGGTTTTGAACTGGATTATTCTCTTAAGGTGAAAGATAAGGACATAAACATCGGGAAAATGTGAAAAAACATGGACATGGCACCACATTGCTATGATACGGCCATCCATTTAATAAAGCATTTACCTTAGAAATTTAGAAAGTATGATACCTGAAGGAAATGTATAATCTGGTGCAATGTATCAGGTGTTTTGGAAATATGTGCGAATCAATAGCTTTAAAGACACTGGGCGGCTAGGTGAAGGTGCTATATGAAGAAAAAAACAAAAAAATTGTGGATTGAAAGTTCACTCTGAAAATCAGAAGACCTTGTTAATAGCAAACAAGTAAGTCTTATCTCCTGGAGGAGGAGGACAAAGAAAATCGAAGATGTGGCCCAGGCTTAACCGTCAGAGCAGTCAAACTCCAAAGGGTGTTAAACTTTTAAGCAAAGGAGGTCTATACTACCAAAGTCAAAAAATAATTAGAGAAGAAGAGGAATCTGACATACAGGATGATGATAGCTGTACTGATGTTCTTTGGACTCCATAAGCTGCAGAAATTTTCACTCCTCCCTATAAAAAGCTGACATGCCCCCCTGGCTTAGAGATAATGCACATAAAGCATGTGCAATCCAACTCGGGTTCTTTCCTCAGCACCCTGGAAAAAGGCTTGTAACTAGGGCTTAGTTAAAACATAACCTAGCTGAAGATATGTTGAACCTAATAAGAGAGAAGCACTATTTCATAAAAGAGATATAATGCCTAGCTAGCATATATTGGGCAGAAGTGGGGGTGTCCCTGTGGAATTGTTTTGTGAGTGCTTGATAAAGTGAGTTGTAAATAAATTTGTATAAGGAAGAGCTTATTGTATTTTTTGGTATACATAAATTACCTGATGAGGAACCTCAGCAACAGTGTGGACTTATGAGTAGGGTGGGCCCCTACAAGTGTGAAAAAAGAGATGGTCCATGTTAATTTGGGGGGCAAATAGAGGAATAAGTGATTAAAAGCCTCATAAAAGTGAACATTATATAAGACCAGAAAAAAAAAATAAAACATGAGTTTTTTTTCTAGAGGAAGGCATAGAATATGCTGTTTACCAAAGCCATGAAAAAGATGCAGTTGCTAGAGGTGCTGGATCACTCTGAGGTCCGTGGTGCTTCATCTGTGTATGCCAGAGGTAACAGTATTAGAGGCTATCAGGAAACCCACAGACAGCAATGGGAATGAGTGGATCTAAACCATTAGTCCTGGTGGTAATACTGTACTCGGTGGTTAAGTAACTTTATACAATTATTATAATGAGTGACAAGGGAGAAGCTGGGCAAGTCTGACCTACAGAAAATGTGTTGATGTTTAATAGAACATAATGTCCCTTGGGGCAGAAGAGATGAGCAATCAACAAGGATACTACTTAACTTATACCAACAGAAGAAATCAAGGGTAGATATTCAAGAGTTTTATAACAGTTACCCCAATTAAAAAAACAAAACAAAATATGTTTCCATGCCAAATTTCTGGATGGGAAATAATTTTTAGACCCAGAGGCCCATGAACTAAGAACAGCTGGGTACCCTGGAGAAAGGTTAGTACAGCATCTCAGTAAGTATACAAAACCATAATCCCTGCAGTCTTACAACAAAGGGATATCTTACCATTTACTTAGGTAACTATGTGCTGGAAAAAGGAAACATTTCAAAGACGATTGAACTCAAGAGTCCAAGCTGACATTGATATCAAGACCAACCTTACTTATGGCACTATGGTTATTCCAAGATTTCAGACTTGGCTCCTAAGGAGTATTTCTATTACTGCTCTTAGTCCCATAAAATCCATTTTTTCTGATATCAGACTTTTTCCCCTTTAACATGAATCAAATAGTGTCATTCTTCTACTTAAAACCCTCCCATGCCTTTACCTTTCTTAACAGCCCATTTCCAAAGCTCTAAATGCTTTCTTAAAAATCCGAATGTCCAACTGGAATAATGTCCCTTCAAGATGAAGAATTTTCTTTAGCATTTCTTTTAGTTAGGAACTGCTGTGATAACTTCTTTCAGCTTTCATGTATCTAAAAATATAGTTGCTTCACGTTAATTTGTAAAGAATATTTTTGTTATAGAATTAGAATTCTGTTATTTTTTAATTTATGCATTATACAGATATTAATTCACTATATTCTAAAGCCCATATTTTGTAATGAAAAAATCAGCAATCATTCTAATTATTGCCACATCTCCACCACCCAAGTAATTTGTTATTTTATCCTCCTTGCTTCCAGGACTTTCCATTAGTCTTGGGATTTCAGCATTTTACCATGATGTTCCTAGAAATGCTTCTTTTCTTATCTATTTTTCTTGAGGTAAATTTAGTATTTTAAATCTTTAGAATTATATATTTTTTAAAAAATTGGTAAATATTTAATTTTTATTTCTTTAATATATTTTTTCAGCCCTATACCTCCTTCCTTTCCTTATAGGAAATGTTAGAATACTCCATCTTATCTCAAATTTCCCTGATGCTCTTTTCAATCTTGTTCTTTTATCTCTCTTTCAAAGGAGATAATTTTCCTTTATATATATTCAAATGTCATGCTTCCTTCCTCATCTCCATTCTGTTGTTACGTTTAGGGAATTTAAATTTTCAGATATTTTAGTTTTCAGTCCT
Organism: Phacochoerus africanus; assembly: GCF_016906955.1. Lineage (NCBI taxonomy): Eukaryota > Metazoa > Chordata > Mammalia > Artiodactyla > Suidae > Phacochoerus > Phacochoerus africanus. The sequence goes on along the minus strand of NC_062547.1, from coordinate 24,377,804 downwards.
GAAATTCATACTTGTTTCTTTTTTAATCTCATTTCTCAGTTGATTTTATATATATATATATTCAATGTTATCATATTTTCCATTCCATCATCGAATGCAGTTATAATAGATGTTCATTATTCTTCTTTGCTCAGTTAAATATTTGGCTCAAACCAAGATTGATTTTTTTTTTCTGTGAGAATGGGTCAAATTATCTGAATCCTTTTTTTGTTGAACAGTTTTGGATTGTTCCTGGATATTTTATATATTCTATTTTTAGGGTCTGGATTCTATTTATTCATTGAAGAATGTTGCTTCTTGTTTCTTTGTTTTAAGTTGGTTGAACTCAAACTGCAAAGTCTGTCCTATGGCTAGCAGTTCAAACTTCCAATCAGTTCTTTTATCCTTCATTGGAATACCTTGACTCTAACCTGTGCATGTGTAATTTGGGGATCAGTCAGATATTTGGGCATAGTTTATACAAAAATTTGTGACAGCCTCTCATCCTCCTTGCTTCCTGGTTGTCTAGGGTCTGTAATACTACCTTAAATTTTCAGTTGCCTTAGTTCCCTCAAGCTACGTCTTCTGATTTTCTAAGGCCAGGAAGAGGGCAAGTTTTCAACTGGCATTTTAGCCGTGTTGTTATATGCGGCATAGGTCCTGTCCTCAAGAGGGGAATTTTTGAATAGAAAGCCCACTCTGTCCTGTTGCCTCTTCTAAATCATGTAGTCATTCCAGAATTTGCCTTCATTTCCGCACAATGTGTTCAGACAGTTGTTCTTTTTGCTTTTTTTAATATATATATATTTTTTTACAGAGTTTTGAGTTGTTCTACAAGAGGGTAAATTCAGTAAGAGCATACTTCACCATAGAAGGTGATACTCTCAACCACTGCCATCTGATTAAAATCCAAATTCCTTACAATGATGTTTAGCTACCAAAATCTGGCTCCTATCTACCTCCCATATCACATCTCGTTTCATTTTCTCATTTGCTCAAAACTCACCAACTATACTGGGCTTCCGTAAATATTACAAGCTAAGTCCTTTTCAAGATCCTTTTACTTGTTTTCCCTCTGGCTGTTTGTTCCCATTAAATTATCATTTTATATGTCACTTCTCTGAGAAACCTACATGATCAATGTCAAGAAATATTTTCTCACAATCACTCTACTGCTATCACATAGTTTCACTTTCCTCTTATATATCGCTATCTAAAATCATTTAATGAATTCACCCATATTTTATAAAATTTCTTCCCCAGCTATAATTTAAGCCAGAGATCAGCATTTCAACTATTTTGCTTACTGGATTCCAAAGCAGAAAATAGTGTTTTGACACATAAAAGGTTTTTAATAAATAATGTGTAATTTGGGGGCATTAGGTAAATAACAACATGGTAAAGGATGTTATAAATGTGATTTTTTCTACTGAAAATGTAATACATGTAATGAATGTATATACATTATTTCCCAGGAATTGAACTTGGATATACATGAGTGGAACTGTTCAATGTCCTCTGTTACAGGAAAAATTTATACATCTTTCCCTTTCCTTGAGACCTGCCATTAATTGCCAAGTTCCATTCCGGTTAATTTAATTAAGACACAAAGAAGGAAAGCAAGAAGAGGTCTACTGGTGTCAAAGACCAGGCTGGAGCAAATTTAATCAAAGTTGAGCAAATGAAACTCTTAAACCCAAAATGAGTACTGCAATCACACATAATAAACTTATGAGAAAGAACATCCTGAATAATATATTCTAGATGACAGTTTAAAATTGTTTAATCACACAATCCTTGGACAGATAGGCAACATGTTCTTTATTTGTTAACTTTAATGACAAGTGATTATTTTGTACAGGAAAATTTACTGATTTCTCTGAAGTCCAGCAGTGGGTGACAAAGCTCATTGCTTTCCTCTCCTTCCATCTTATTTACTAGTTTACATATAAATGGTCTTGTGTCAGACAAATTCTTATTTGCATCTGAATTGTGCTGACACCAGAAATATTTGCAAATATTTCTTGACATGTCATCAAGCATCTTGTCAATTTATACCTTCCAAATTTATACACATACAGACATTCCAAATGCTGTCCTCAGCTCTAGCAAGATGCCAAATTACTCAATGAAAGGGGTTTGTCAACAAGATCTATGTGAGAGTCTAAAATTGTGGAAAAACCTGCAAGGTTTTTCTCCATTTAAAAATTTCCATTTTATTATACACTAATAATATAAATATTACTTTAAGGGGAATCACACTTACATTTAAAATAAATTATTTAAGTTTTATAAAGATATGAGAACATTTCCCTTATGTAGAAATGATATTTCTTATTAAAATTTTAGATAGAGAAAATCAAACTGGGTACTTAAACTGAAGGTAATAATTTCTTACCCATTTTCTTAACTGGAATTCCACATAATTATAAGGTCTTCTCATAGCTGAGAAGAGAGAAAAGTTTTTTCTCTCTTTCAAAAATAAGTTATATGAGTATCTCAATACTTATCTTGGTCTTTATCTTGTCAGTGGTATATCTACAGTAAGTATATAAATCTTAATTTCAAGTTACTATGAAATAAAAAGCACATTTTAAAGTTGGTTATTAAGTGTCATTTTCTTTTAAGCAAGTTCCCCAAGTTAAATCACAGTTTTACATAAGAGATATATTTATATATTTGTTAATATTTTGTTGAGAATATTTGACATCTTTGTTCATCAGTGATACTGGCCTGTAATTTTCTTTTTTTGTACTATCTTTGTTTGGTTTTGGTCAGGGTGATGCCAGCCTTGTAGAGTGAGTTTGGGCAAGACCAGGTACCAATGGCTGGCTGTGGACTCTGGGAGTCTCAGGGCTAATGCGAGTGCACAGATATGTGGGGTCTGGTCCTAGGCCCTCTGGTGGACTGGGACAGGTTTTGGGATGGTTGGGGCTCAGGTGCTCCTAAGGCAACTACCCCGATGGTAAGTGGGCTGTGTCCTCACCCAGCTAGGTGCTTGGCCTGAGGCATCCAGTGTGGTGGAGATGGGCTAGTGGACAGGGCCAGTTTCTAGCACTAATAAGCTTGAGGAAGGATTCCAAAATGGTGTTTGCCAGGATCTGTGTCTTAGTAGTAGAAAAAGCTCACAAAAATATATACTGGCAGCATCTGTGTTCCCAAGGTGGGCTCCAGTTGCCTCCCGCCTGTCTAGGAGGTTCTCCAACATCAGTAGGTAAGTCTGACCCAGGCTCCCTTCAAACTGCTACTTTTTCTTTGGGTCTTGGAGTATATGAGATTTGTGTGTGTGTCCTCTAAGAATGGAATATCAAGTTCCTACAGCCTTCTGATTCTTCTGAAATTAAGTCCCACTGCCCTTCAGAACCAAATATTCTGGGGGCTCATCTTCCCAGTGCAGGAAGCCCTCACTCCTTGGGGAGAACTTCTGTGATTGTAATCATCCTCCCATTGCTGGGTCTTCCACTCACAGATACGCATATTGATTAAACTGTTTCTCCAACCTCCTACCTGTTTTGTTATGGTTCCTCCTTTTATCTTTAGTTGTAGATCTTCTCTGCTAGTCATCAGGACTTTCTCAGCAATGGTTGCTCTGTAAATAGTTGTAATTTTTGTGTTTCCCAGGGGAGGAGGTGAACTGGGAGGAGGTGAACTGGAGGTCTGACTACTCAGCCATGTTGGCCACTCCCTCCCATTAATCATTCATTATTCTTGAGAAAACTTTGAAGATTAACTTATGGCACAGTGCATTTTATTATCTCACTTATTGCTCTCAGTTACTCTAATTTTAATATTTAAACTGAAAAAAGGCAAAGTATTCTGATAGTATAAATAACATTTCTTCAGCAAATTGTCACTTCCCTATTCATATGATTGCACAATATTTTTTTCATTACATCTTTACTGAATACCCATTATAGGCTGAGTACTGAGTCATACCCAGGTGATAGCAAGGGGCAGTAGAGATGTGGCCCTAGTCTTAGAAGTCCACATCCCTAAAATATTTAATTAAGAAGATATATATATATATATATATATATATATATATATATGCCATGTGCATCTGAAATAGAATGATAAAAAAGTTATAATTTTGGATAATTAAGTATCTATCTTGTGAGAGTGCCAATTTATTTATTTTTTTATAAGAAATAGCCTATTCTATATTTTTTGAGCTAAAATAAGCTGATAATTAGATGCATTTAAATTAGCTTAGAAAACACTAACTGGTCTTCCAGTCAAAAAATGGCAAACTGAGTATATAATGCAAGTACTCCTTCCAAGGGTTCCATTCAAATGACAACAAACTAAATAAATGAATAAACATTAATTAGTTAATTTTAAAAAGTAGGAATGAAATCCCAACAGCAAAGTAAAAATGTTGGGGTTACAATCAGAGTTGTCCCTTGGGTGTAAGGATTTCAGGCAAGTATTTTTTGGTAGGGCCCCATCTATATAGTTGATTGGACAAAATGTCATTATAAAGTTAATTGGCCCATGTGAGATATATTGATTTTTCAATCAACAGTTAAAATAATTGATAGAGAAGAGACACTCAGTCATGTGTTTTATTGTCCAATCACATGAACATTCCTCCACAGTGTTCAGCTGTCATTTTTTATGGTTCATATCCAGGAACCCATTTTTTTTTTGTGTTCTTGCTTGTTAAATGAACTGTTGCTGGGTAATTTCATATCTCCTGACACTTAATGTGGTGAGTTAAACAATATTAACCCAAACTCATATGTTAAGGCCCTAACTTTGAATGCCTTAGAATATGACCCTATATGGAAACAGGGCTTTTGCAGATGTAATGAGTTAAGTTTAAGGTCATACTGGAGTAGGGTGGATCCCCAAGGCAATATTACTGGTGTCCTTATAAAAAGGGGGAGTTTGGACACAAAAACACATGGAGAGAACACCATATAAAGATTGGAGTTATGAGAGAGACTTGGAAGAGATTTTCCTGTAACATCTTAGGAGGGAGCATGTCTTTGCTAGTACCTTGATCTTGGACTTCTGGCCTCTAGAACTATAAGACAGTACATTTTCATTGTTTAAGCCACTTAGTTAATGGTACTTCATTATGGCAGGCCTAGAAAACTAATTTACATGGGAAGACATTAGCGAGCTGGCACTACCACTAATATCAGAGAGAATGTTTATTAAAATGATAAAGGTCTTCAGCTTTGGCTACTCTATAGCATCCTTTAATGCTTTTTACGTCATTCCTCATGATGCTGCATCATTCCAGGGTGCTGGTAAATACTGGTTTCCAAAGTTTCACACAGATTGTGGCTGTGCTTTGTGGGTAATGACCATGAATCGAAGTTCTGGCCTGAGTATGCAGGAAAATGTGAGTGATAATTCCTTTTCTCTTCATGTTGAATTTTCTTTTCGGAATTTTATAAGGTAGAGATAGGACAATATATTTTTCTAGATCTTTCATGAAGTTCTTAGGCTACACCCACTGCATTATTTAACGTTATCCCTTTCATTGTTAACTGCAAACCCCTGCCTTCCGCACACTGCCAGTGGGGCGGAAACACAAGGAATCCCTTGATGAAGTAATACGAGTGGTTCTGTTTGCCAAAGATCTATTTGTCTGTCTCTTCTCCACATGGTTTAAGCTTCTTCCAGAAGGGCAAAACATTTTCATATGTATCAGAGGTAAGAGAGGACTGTAAAGGGAGTGGCCCCTTGGCACTGCAGAGCAAAGGCCTCCAAAAGCCCTTTTGAGGACAATGAGAGGTCATCCTTGAATAACTACATGACATGTGATGTGGAGCTTACAAGGGATAAAAGATGACTCTTGCCACCACCAAGGTGATGGTGGGAACACAGATAGATGAAAACCCAGGTATAGGCCCTGGAATGGGGAAATCAGTGATGTATGACTGATATCCCAGAGCCCTGAGCTTTTCTTGAATCCAATGTGAGCAGCAGTTATTGACAATCAGCATGTTAGAATCTGTGAGTTTCTGTTTTTTAAATAAGTTGTTTTGTATCATTTTTATTAGATTCCACATATAAGCAATATCATATATTTGTCTTTGACCATTGGGAAGAATTGGGAGGGTGGGAATAATAAATACACAGTACTGTATAAAATAGAATTAGCAAGAACCAACTGTACAGCACAGGAAAGTTTACTCCATAGTTTGTACTAACCTATATGGGAAAAAAAGAATGGATATATTTATATGTGTGGCTGATTTAATTTGCTGTACACCTGAAACTAATACAACATTGTAAATCAGCTATACTCCAATAAAATTAATTAAAAATAAAATATCACCTCTCAAAAAATAAAACAAAATAAAATCAGCATGTTGAAGTCACTCTGGATTCTGATCAGTCTCCCAAATGAAACAGGCAACTCAGAGGGAATGATTCATTCACCAGGGTGCCTTCCTAGAATGTGGCCAGCTACCAGGTCTCTGGGGTGCTCGGTCTCTCAGACTGATCCCAATGTGGTAGGTGCAAATGTACAGTATGTGTCTGCCCCACTGGCGATGCGTGGAAGAGAGGGGTGTGCAGTCGATAATGAATGGGATAATGCTCCAATATTTGTTGTTATAATTAATGCTGCTGTGATCATTTGTGTTCCAGTCTTTGTAGAGATATATGTTTTCATTTCTATTGAGTATGCCAGTAGGAGTAGAATTGCTGAGTCACATGGCAGCTTTGTTTCACCATTTGAAGAATTTAAACAGTCTTCCAAAGCAGATATGCCATTTTACAGTTTCACTCTTCATTTCTAACTTGCATTCTACTAACAAGTCTCCAGCCTTCAATTTTACCACCACTCCTTCACCCCAGCCTTCCAATTCATCCGCAGATTTGTTCAGTCGCATCCAGATATCATCATGTCACACTGCATAAAACCTTCTAGAGTTTTTATTATCCTCAAGTGCAATCTGAATTAGATTGCAGACTCCTGACATACATGGTAAGGTCTCTTTTGATACATTGTACACTTCAATGTAAAGCCTACATCCTAAGAAAAACAAACTATTTGAATTTGTGCAAAGGTGCCAGACTTAACTATATGCCTGCATGCTTTTACACTTGACGTTTCTTCAACCAGGACTTCCTTTTTTATTTGTTAATCTAATCACTGAAAAAAAAAAATCTGTGCTCAGTAATATTATCTACCAGGGCTATATTCTTGGTCACCCTCCTTCAACTTCTCTAAGCATCTGTGCTCACTTCTAGCAAAGGACTCATTGTGGGTCATCCTAATCTCTGATTTCTGTAATAGATGCCTTTAAAATATACTGAAAAATACACCTAAGTCAATGACTGTTCATTTGCTATCATCTTTACTATCTAACAGGAAGAAAATAATAGCTATGTGCTGAATAACTAAACCAATTAATTAAAAGGATTATTGTGTCACACTGATGTCAGGTTATATGAATCCTTCGAATTACTATACAGGGATCCATACTTAAGTTTAAATGATATGTAAAAATAAGGACATATAGATATTTGAATTAATATTATTAACATATAGAGAATATAATTTAATTAAATTTTTATGCTCTTATATTGATCTCATCTCTAGGGGTGTTGGCCTAGAAGTCCCTTTTGGGATTGGAATTCAACTCAGTATAAATGACACTGACATCTGATTATACCAAAGTCTGGATAATACTTTGGCAGTGTAGAATTTTACAGGTGGCTATTTTTAGGCAGAGCTCGAAATATTTTTTGAGTGCAGAATGAATTCCCAGAAGGCAAGAAAGTTGTTCCATCAATGGGAAATAAATAAATAAAATCAACACCTGTGTATTCAGAAACAGCAAGCAGAGAGAAGTTCCTAAATTGGGTGTAGCTGGAGCTTGACAATCTCTTTTATCAAGACTAAAATAACTGGGCGCCATGGTATCACAGCTGTGGAAGCACCAGTTTGTTAAACCAGGTGAGACTGACATATCAGATTAACACCCTCAACAAAGACTGCACTTGAAGAACATCCAAAGAAGCCTAATACTTTGGGGATTGAGGAAAAAAGAGCGAGGTGGAAAAACTGAGGAGAGGTGGAAATAATAATGAAGTTAATTTATTTTTATTTGTTGTTAAACTCTCGTATCGACTAATCAAAGTCAACAACTGCAGAGTTAACTCTAGATAGGGATGATTGATCTTAAAGTTCATATCATCTGACTGCCTTTTTTAACTGTCAGTTTCACTCTTTATTTATTTATTTATTTAGTCTTTTTGCCTTTTCTAGGGCCCCTCCCATAGCATGTGGAGGTTCCCAGGCTAGGAGTCTAATCAGAGCTGTAGCTGCCAGCCTACGCCAGAGTCACAGCAACGCAGGATCTGAGTGGCGTCTGCGACCTACACCACAGCTCATGGCAACACTGGATCCTTAACCCACTGCGCAAGGCCAGGGATCGAACCCAAAACCTCATGGTTCCTAGTTAGATTCGTTAACCAATGCGCCACGACGGGAACTCTTGTTTCTACCTTTAATATCTACCATTTAATGTTATAATTTAATATTACCTGAATGTAACCACATTCAATGTCATACAGCTAAAATGCAGGCTTTCTGCTTCCAAATCTAATGCTGTCTTTAATATGCCATGTTTCTTGTGTCATACATATATGTCACACATATGAAAACACAGATTTAGCTATTTGTTTCCTTTGCTATTTATACTCTGCAAATTCTGAATAAAAAAAGCACATAATCTTTTATATTATATATCACTGTGCAGATATTCTGTTTTCATCATTATCTGGAACAGGGTCTATCATATGGTTGGTAATTAATAAAGATTTGTTTATTTTAATGAATAGATTCATGACTGCATCTTCTTATGGATATTTTATTGTAACTAAACAGAGATAAAGGCTGAGTTGCATGTAGCTCACTGATCTATTTATTTGGTAGTTCAGAAAGGGTAAAACAGACCATTATGAAATTTTAAGGAGCCCAATTTTAATTACATTTTCTACTTTGTACAAATATTTAAAAAACCAAAATAAATAGATGGCCACAAGCCCCCCCCCCCCGCCCCTTTTCACGGAAAAAGTCATAGCAGCACTCAATTTGGGGAAAATAAGATTAATCAAGAAAAATATATTTCCCTCTTTCTTTTGACCAGATTTGCTCTGATGCTTAGTGTAAAAAGGAAATCCAAAATCTAGCTTTTAATTTTCTTATTCTCTTTATAGAAAAGTAGATGAGTAGTTCACGTTATGGAAGGAATGGTAAGCTTAAAAGACATTCTAAATCTATTCCCAGGAATCAGTGACATTCTCAATCCATTCCCAGGTATCTCTCCTGGAACTCAATTTAGGGACCTGTGTGTATTCAAATCTTGCCAATGAGTCACATTTCAAACAATTCAATAAGCATTCAAATAGTGATCAGCAACAGCAAGGTCCTTTGGATGTAATGTTTTTTATATGAAGTTTTCCCTCTAGTAAATAAGATGTCTAAAAAATGTACACATTAGACACACCAAGATTGAAGGACCTTAACATATTTTGGTAATATTTTAACATGTTGAAAACACAGTAAAATACACACGCGATGGTACTAAAAATGTAATGTGTAATATTTTGCCAAGAACTATCTACTAAGAGGTATCATCTCCACATTCCCTCTTTGTAAAGCAAGACATTCTGTCCATCTTAGATTAGCAGTGAAATTCTGAGCTCAAAAGATTTACCGGTCTCAGCTTCATGTGTTTCTCTAAAGATGCAGGTAGTGACGGTGCCCAATCAAAATTCCTGAGCCAGGAGTTCCCATCGTGGCTCAGTGGTTAACAAATCCGACTAGGAACCATGAGGTTTTGGGTTCTATCTCTGGACTTGCTCAGTGGGTTAAGGATCCGGCGTTGCCGTGAGCTGTGGTGTAGGTTGCAGATGTGGCTCGGATCCTGAGTTGCTGTGGCTCTGGAGTAGGCCAGTGGCTACAGCTCCGATTCAACCCCTCCATATGCCGCAAGAGCGGCCCAAAAAAAATCACCAAAAAAAAAAAGAAAAAAGAAAAATTCCTGAGCCAGTAGTGACTGAAGCAAAAGCAATTCCAAGTGTTCAGAATCTTTTGAACTTCAACTGGTTAGAGCTTAAAATGAAACTGAATTTTTTTTCTCAAGATCTGGAACCTGGCGGGGCATTGAGCAAACTGAGTGGCTAAGTTATTGCCCAGTGGCAGCTACTAAGTAGTCTATAATCTTAGCATCTGCCTTGACAGCTGCTCTTAGAAACTGAGCCCAGACTTCATGCTGGGTGCTTCCTATTACTTCTGACTCTTATCACAACCTTGAAGGATGAGTGCTATTGACTACATATAATGAGATTCAGAAAGGTGTCCTCAAGGCAGTTAATCAGATAGAACTGAATGTAACATTAGTCACAAGGTATTATTAAATGTTAATAGGTATGTGTTGCTATAATGCTTGATAATTAATATTACTAACATAGCAAACACATATAGAGCTTACTATGTACTATGTACCCTTTCATATACTGTCTTGAAACCACCCTGTTCAGCTCAAAATAAGCTTGTTTTAAATAAGAGGAAACTGAAGTATGGAGAGTCCAAGTCACATAACAGAGCTTTTTTTGACAGAACTAAAACCTAAACATTTTAGTGTCTAAGTCTGTGCTCTTATTTCACTACCATGTCTACTCCAACTGGTTCTTCTCATTAAGATACTAACCCTACCCCAGAACTGACGCCTGACCCCAAACCATGGCTTAATGGCTAAAAGACAAAGGACTTGCTACCATCCAAGTTTGGACTCTGTTGATTCCACCACCGTTTGGTTTTGCTTGTCTCAGTAGGAAGCCGAAGAAGAGCTACTGCCTGAGTCACAACCGTATGTTCAATATCCTTTAGATTCACGTATCTATGGAACTCAGGAGATAGCCGTTTCAAATATGTCACTTTTTTTTTTTTTCAGAACCTCTAGACTTTCCTCCTGAATACTTATAGCCATATGGTATACTCCACCTTTTTAAAGAATCAAGGTCAATTCTCTCACTCCTCTGGAAGAGTACAAAAATTTGGACTAGAGCGTCAAACATATATAGCCCGTTTTGAAGGAAATGAGAGGAGACTCTGGATCTGCTTTTAGATATCTGGTCCTGACCAGGAATTTAGAACATGATACTACAGTTATAATATACAATTGATATATCTTTCTTTTAATTAATATGTGGTGGTAGACACTTAGACAAATATTATTTCTGGGTAACTACTATTTTCTTCTCTCCCTTTTTTTCTACTGTGTTAACACAAACTAATATCCTATGCAGGTCTCGAGGGTCGTTCTCCTCCCAGCGACATACCTGCTGCCAAGCTATCATAACGGAACATGGTGCCACTTGCTTGAATCCTATGATGTAACAGTGATGCAGCAGGTATGTTAGTCTACTCAGCAAGGAGTAATACGGATAATTCATCATAAGGATATGACTAGTTAAGCATTTAATAAGCCCTGAATTTTAGCCCCCAGATTGGGACTCATTTTCTTCACTAATGAAAAGCAGTAGGGTGATTTCTCAATGATTTCTATAGGATTCTGGATAAATCGCTCAAAATTTCTAGGCTTTATTCAAATAAAACAGAGATGATGATATCTATCACAAAGGGTTGCTGGGAGGTATAAATTAGATTTGTATCTTTAGTATAGTAATTACTCTATAACTCCTGTACTTCCAATTCCTTTCTCCAAATTTAATTGCTCTTGAGACTAAGCAAAGGCAGAAATATTAAACTGTTTCCCATTTCACAAACAGCCCTCCTTATAAAAATGCACTGACCAGTGGATGGCAAATGAGAGGCTGCCATTTCAAGTAAAAGTGATCTTTGAAGTCGAGTCTATGAGACATAGTGATGCACTGATGCAGGACATTTAATCAAATAGTCTGAAGTTCTCTTCAGCCTGAGAATGAAAGACAAATGAGAATGATTCCCAAGAGTCATTATTATTAACACTTAGACCAGTCAAAATAATAGCAAATATTAAGAATTTGAAAAAATAGTATTCTAAAAACCTGATGAAGTATAGAAATTTGCTAGATTAATATTGTGGTGCTACCAAAGCAAATTTTCCGACCCTAATTATTTTCTTTTTTTTTTCTTTTTTTTTTTTTTGGCTGCACCAGTGACATGGAAGTTCCTAGGCCAGGGATTGAATCTGAGCTGCAGCTGTGACCTATGCCACAGATGAGGCAATGCTGAATCCTTACCCTGCTGTACCACAATGGGAACTCCTTCATGCTTTCATTCTTGTGAAAAAATCTAATTATATAAGAAATAGAGTCACCTTAAATGTGACAATTACATATAGCATTTCATATACCAGAATATCACCAATGGTGAGTAACACAACACTAAGGACGTTTTCCAGGTGATACTTTAAAAAGTACACTGCTACTTGCTAGTGAGCATTGTCTGAAATACCCATATGACTCTCTCCAGAAAGAAAGTACACTTTTAGAGCAACGCAGTGATAGCTATCAGGGTGGGTGATTCTGAAATCCTGAGATACAATTACTTAAATACAATGCTACATATAGGAATTAGTTTTAAAGCTTTCCAGAAACATGCCTAACCTTTGCTGGAAGAATATTCTCCATGACTCTTTCGTTTTTCTGCACTCCTTGTGAATAGGGGCATTCGTGGACTTTGTTTTATACTATCTTCACAAAGATTGTACTTTGATCAACTTTGGAGATGTCTCTCCCATCAGAGCAAATCAAAGGTATGCTAACTTACTCTACAGTATTCTAAACGTTGAGTTCTCTTTCTCTGGAGCACAGAGGAGGCCTGCTTACTGACCACTGTATAAGATTCAGATTTCCAGTGCTCAGGGTTCCTCTCCAGTAACTCAACCCACTGCATCTACAACGGTCGCCTGGGTCACTTTGTGTTGTCTTGTAGGAACTGGGGCTCAGGGAACTAGGACAATAAAATGCTGATACTCTAATGCTATTACTATGAGGTATAGTCCTTTGTCTCTGACCTGAGATTTACATTTACCAAACAAGAACTTGTGGCAGGGTAACTATTAAACTTGCAAGCTACTTTCACAGCTACTGACAACTTCTTTATACAAAGTTAACCACAGAATGACTGATTTTATAGGAACATTCAGTTAACCCAATTAGATAAGTCTTTCTGATTGTAGGAGTCTGTCTGTATCTAAAAGTGCACCCTCAAACTAACAGAGAGGTAATCATTGTCAAGAATATGATGGTACCTCATATGTCATTATTTTTGTACTTATCAGCATTATCTAACTGAATTAAAGTTAATGAGTTTTTGGTTGCATAAAAGATTTTTATTTCCATTTTCTAATAGCATATTTGTTTTATCCTGGACTATCAATTCCTTGTGAATAGTGAAATATCTAATTTGTGTCTGAATTATTGGTATCTAATAGTGAGTAGCACATAATAGACTTCTAAGAAAAATAGGGTGTATTTGATATGAATTAAAAGAAAAATGTGTTTCCCTATGATAAGGTCAACAGAAATTAAGAAGAAAGATCAGTAGATCATTAAAAGGAACTACTGTAGTCTAACAGAGGAGGAGAAGCCTGTCATTTGCCAACTTAGCACAAGTTCATAAGGAGTAGGATAGAAGTAGACCTCAAGACTTATTTTTGAATAGTTTTACATAGTTTTATTCTTCTTCTTCTTCTTTTTTTTTTTTTTGGTCTTTTTGCCTTTTGTAGGGCCGCTTCCTGCAGCATATGGAGTTTCCCAGGCTAGGGGTTGAATCGGAGCCGCAGCCACCGGCCCATGCTGCAGCCACAGCCACAGCAACGCGGGATCTGAGCCGCGTCTGCAACCCACACCACAGCTTACGGCAATACCAGATCCTTAACCCACTGAGCAAGGCCAGGGATCGAACCTGCACCCTCATGGTTCCTAGTCAGATTCGTTAACCACTGTGCCATGATGGGAACTCCACATAGTTTTATTCTTATGTTGGGTTTTAAAAAATTATACATGCCTATGAATTACACCAATAAACTGAGATATAAAATCCATCCTTTGATCCAGAGTGTTTTCCTACTAATACCACCCCTGCAGGAAAACAATAGCTCTTTTGATTCAAAGCAAATTTAGATTAATTTTGCCTATTCTAGAATTTCTGAAAATAGGGATCATTTAGTATAATCTTTGCGTAAGGCTTCATTTTTCTCAACTAAATGTCTGTGAGACATGTGCTTGTTGCATGTGTCAATCCTGTGTTTAATTTGTTAACTGATTAGTGCAGTTGGTGATGCTGAGGCTCGAATCATTTATATATTTATGGAAATATGTATTTCTACTCCTAATAATTACTGTGAGAAAGTTATTGACCTTTTAGTTATACCATAAATACTTGATCAATTTTAATATCATTTAATGATACAGGAATTGGAAGATTAGGGAGAAAAATTTACTAATAGAATTAAAACACTCCAAGTATATAAATTTTGAGATATCAGTAAGACATTTATGTGGAAATGCTGACTAGGTAGTGGGAGACTTGAGAAAAGAAGTTAATGTATATGAAGGAATTTGTACAGCTATTAATGGTTAGCAACTGCTTAATAATTATGAAGTGTGATAATAACTATATGAGTTGAAGGTAATTCTTTATTTTTTCCCTTGACTGTGAAGAATAAGGATCTACCAGACTTTTCATCACTATCTTGGGGGAAAAAAAAAAAAAAACAGTTCTTGATTTTCAACCTAGTCATAGAGGTTTTTAAGAAAACTTGAAAACTCAAAGGAGGTGAAATTTTACTTAAAAATTTTAAAAAATGTGTAATTCTAACTTTGAGTACATCTATTACATTTGAAATTTTAAAAAATCTATAATGAATAACCACAAAATTCAGACTCTTCTTTTTTTTTCCTTTTCGCTTTTTAGCTTTTTAGGGCCACACCTATAGCATATGAAGGTTCTCAGGCTAGGGGTTGAATCAGAGCTGTAGCTGCCAGTCTGTATCACAGCAATGTAGGATCCAAGCTGTGTCCGCGACCTACACCACGGCTCACGGCAACACTGGATCCTTAACCAGCGAGCGAGGAGGCCAGGGATTGAACCTATATCCACATGGATCCTAGTTGGGCTCATTATTGCTGAGCCACAAGGGGAACTCCATTTTTTTAACATATTCTTTGCAATGCATGTACATATTTCCCCAAGCCTTACCATAAAACGTAAATTTTAATGATTTTAATAAGATAAAAATAACACAAGAGTATTCTCGGATGATAATAGTAATGAATGAAAAGTGTTAATTCTCGGGGATTACTGAGAATTCTTGTTTTCTTAGACATTATTATTTCACCCTCTCTCATAGCCTAACTCACGTACCTTTTATTTTTTTCACGATATTTCTCAAAAATTGCAATTATTGTATTTACTTTGCCCTTGAGAACAAGTAACATGCAGAGCATTGTCAGGATAAACATTTCTCTCCAGAGAGAGGGGCATCTGAATTCCACAGGGACAGCATCTCAGATGATAAGTCCCAGAACTGCAGAGCGGTAAAGTATACATAAATTGGAGCGGGATAAAGATCAAAGGCATGAGGACTGTGTTTCCAGAGAAGCCAGCCAGGTAGCCACTGACTCCACCCAAAGTGAGGGCAGAGTTGGAGAGTTTAGAGGAACATTGGGAGTCCATTAGCAACGCTCTTGGTGACTGAAGATTAATGTGACGCCCCTATGGAGAATGGGTGAAGGTATGGACTTCAAAGGAGCAAAGCATTCAAAAAAGAATGAAATGAGAATGTTTTGAAAATTGGATTGTAAAATAGGGGAGCTAGCACACACACACACACACACACAAAATGTGACCGCCTCAGTTAATAGGATAGCAGTAAGGTGCTGGAGAAAGAATACAGGTCTTTGAGTGAAATGTTAGTCTTTGACTCTCTCTAGTGACCTTCACCTGCAGAAGTCCTTTTATTTTCCAAACAGGAAAGGAATCCACATTGTCATCATTAGTATTCTCTAGCAATTTGTTAGCTTCTGTAGACCTAAAAGAGCAAGTGCGTCTCCAAAACCAAAGAGGCAAGGGTTATGTAAAAGTTAGAATAGAGACAACTATTCTTTTTTATTCTATTTCACTCCACAAAGCATATGGAATAATAAAAAGGTCAGACTCCCAAAGCCTGTAAGGCCAAGCCCTGCTGTAGGTTCACGCAAATGAATCATTTACTAAGCCGCTACGAACTCCCTGGTGTACTGTGTCTCTGGCTTCCTTTTTACTGTTTACTTAAGGAAATAAAGAAAGTGGCATCTCTCATAACAACTAAGTTTTCCTCCATGAGAAAATTATGAAAAGTGTAGAGATGCACAGTATGTGTTGTACTCAAAATGAGGACAAAAATTTGAATCACTATTGGTTCTTGATTAAAAATCCATATACCTGGGTCACTCTTCAGACCACCTGAATCAAAAATCTGTAGTTTGGGACCTGGAATCTGGATTTTAACATTTTCCCTTGAATCTTCTATGCACTCAATACTTGAGAATCATAGACTGCTTCTTTAAATATTCATAGAAATATGTATTGAAATAATCTGCTCATTTTAATATCACTTGGCTTATCCTGCAAATGCTATTAGAGATTAGTTTTCTTTTACATTTAATTTAACATCTGATTAATGTGTAAGTAAAAATTTCCAACTTCATTGTAGAAAAATATATTTCATGATGCAGCTCAGTTAGTAAGTTAATGACTCATGGATTAAATGATTTATAGTATATGAATCATAAATCTAAGATATTTGGCATTGTGGTTGAAACCATTCTCTGTTCCTTAAACCCTTCAAAAGTGGGTAAAACGTATTTTGTCAGAAAGTATCTGATGGAGAAATAGACAAGACAGTCTTCTTTCTCACCAGAAAAAAAAAAAAAAAGAAAAAGAAAAAAGAAAAACTTGGAAGAACAGTGATAAAATTAAAATTCAAGAGATAAAGATAAATAAATCCTACATTTATTTGGATAAATAGTACCATATTCCCGGGAAGTTCACGAAGCTGAAGACAATGAAATATTTTCTTTTGAAACAACTTTTCCACACTGCATGATCTCTCAGAAGAAAAATATTTGCTACTAAATAGTGGGAAAAAAACCTGCAAGTAACATTACTAAACCACTATTAATGATTTTCGTGGTGTGTTAAACTAGAGGGCTTATTGAATTACATGGCTGCTATTCTTATTTTCAATCTATAACTCAGAGATTGAAAATCTGAATATTCGAAGGAGGCAAAATTCTAACTTGATTTTGTATCCACCTAATGTTTGTGAGCATCTTGAGGAAGAAACACCATCTGAGAACAAGTCAAACAGAGTCATCCTTGACACTGACAATAAACAGGCCAGCTAGACAAAATGTAACTGGGCTTCAGCAACATTTACACAAGGGCTCTTTGGATTTATTTAGAAAACTGTAGCATTTGGAGAAGACACAAAGCAAGCTAAATACATATTTAGCTGTCTAAATCTCAGTAACATGATGGTGCTCATGTAATTCATGCCAACAATAGTGTCTACTGTCAACTATTTCTCAATAAATTATTTTAACGTAGATAAACATAGAAAATGGGTTTTTGAATAAGAATTTGGGGCAAGAATGTTGTACAATAGACTCAAGATGCAGGGTAAATTTGATTTGTTAGAATATGAACTAAATTTAATAAAACAATGTGTTAGTTTTCTCTTTATTATTTTGTAACAATTTGCCCCACAAGGTAGTGATTCAAAACAATACACATTTACCATTTTATGTATAATTTGAGTCAGAAGTTTAGTCAGGGCTTAGCTTCATTCTTTGTATTAAGTTAGGGATGCCAGATAAAATACAAGTCACCAGCTAAATTTGAAGTAAACAAGTTTTTTAAAAGTATGTTTAACTCAACTATCCTATGGAACATACTTATACTAAAAAATTATTATTCATTCCTTGTTTATCTAAATTCTGATCTAAACGGGAATCTTTACTTTTGTTTGTTTCTTTCTTATTTTCTAAATTTGGCAACACCATGTCAGGATCTATCACATAACTGTCATCAATTTGTCATCCAGTGATAAGGTTTCCTTTGAAAGCTCAGTGTTCAAGGTCTTCTAAGCTATGTGGTTACTGGAAGAATTCAATCACTGACAGTTTTTGGACTGAGAGTCTCACCTCTTCTCTGACTTAGTTCACTGCCAGGTGGACTTCTCCAAGAAAAAATCATTAACTGGGCTGCATGAGAGGTCTTTAGGTAGGAGCCCTCCAATAAACTCACAATTTCACTAGGGATATTGGAAGAGCATGGATAAATATTCAGGGATATTTTTTCAGTGGTTACTATAAGATGATTAAATAAATTATTTGACCACAGGAATAGAAACAGGACATTCAGAAGAGGAGTGATAGTCTTTCTCTACTGTTTTTTTTCCAATAGACTACAACCATGCTATGAACTGTATAAATACACTGGAAATAGTCAGGTTGGTAAGGAAGTTACAGAATATATAATTTTTTATTGAGAATAGTGGAAAATCTATGGCCAGAAGAACTCTTAGAGTGTCTTTCTAAGAAAAGAACTTATGCATAACATGATAAATATTCTCAACTTTCTATAGGCTGTTACACTAAAAAGGGACTGAAATGTAACCAAAGGGCTTTAAAAAGAAAGAGGAAAGTGGATAGAAAGTATTGAAGAGAAAAATTTAACCTAAACTGTGGAATACTTTTCCAGTAAAATTAACTCAAAAATAAATGGAATACATGGATAATTAATGCTATCAAAAGCAGAACCAGGGATCAAATTTGTTCAGTTGAGGAGTTCTTGTCATGGCTCAGCAGTTAACAAACCTGACTAGCATCTATGAAGACACAGGTCTGATCCCTGGCCTCGCTCAGTGGGTTAAGGATCTGGTGTTGCCATGAGCTGTTGTGTGGGTCACAGATATGGCTCGGATCCTGCATTGCTGTGGTATAGACCGTTGGCTACAGCTCTGATTTGATGCCCAGCCTGGGAACCTCCATATGCTGTGGGTGCTGTCCTAGAAAGACAAAAGACAAAAAAAAAGTTATTAATTTAGGATAAAAATTCTGTAGAAATTTATTTGTTCTATCAGTATTTGGATTAGATAACTTCCAGGATTTATTAAAACTCTGAAATTCTTTCATGGTAGACGATCTCTTCAGTAGAAGAGAAAAAATCAGTAATAATTTTAATAAGGAAGAAATATTTCGAAGGGGCAAAATGAAATGTCCCAATGAGGAAAAAATAAGAAAACAAATAATATCCATAATTTTTGTGGATTCTAGCTTTATAAAATGGGAAAATTAATAAGAAATTAAGTCTATTTGGTTAACACCATTTCTTTAGAACTACCTAAATTTAACTATTTTTTCTTTGTAATTTCTTACATAGTTCCCTGACTTAGCCTATCTACAAAAATTCCCATTAGATATTGTTCTTAAGAGTTTTTCCTCTATATTCTATATTGACCTAACATTTATAAATATGTTTTTGACTCACTTGAAGCAAGATGTCAGGGTCTATGTCTAGCACACCCCATTTTCAGAGGAGGGTCTAAGTTTTATGAGGCTGAAACTTAAACAACTTGGGAACTGGGAAAGAATACAAATTAACAAATATAAAACCAGGTTTGAAAATAAGTATTTCATTATTTTGATAAAATAAGCCATAATACATTAAATATTTAAAAATGTTTAATACCACTAACAACACAAATTCAAAAATTTATTATAAAATATTGATAAATTGACTGAAATATTTCTATTAACACTATATTCTTTCCTTTTCAGTGGCATAGTCATTTAATACATCTTTCAGCTTTCACTGTTTTTGTGAAAAACAAAACAGGATCCCACAGAGGAAACAAAGAGGCAAGCCTTCATTCTTCTATCCTGGTTGATTTTAATATTTTCCATTTTTTTCAGGTTCATAATTTTTTCTTGATAATATATACATTTTTAGGATTGTTGAAAAACTGGAAAAATTTCTACCAAGTGCCTTTTCTATGTAAGCACTAATATTGTATAGAATTTTCTGAATTTGACTATGCAATTCACTCCCTGTCGTTCATCCCACACCCACATATGTCTGTTGTTCATCCCACACCCACATATGTCTGTCTGCAAACTGTGGGAAAGTTCATCAACTGAGATGAGCGCTGGTCTGAAAGTGTTGTGGGTCAATGAGACGAAAGCTGTACCTCTGGTGGCAAGGTTAACAATAACTTAGCTACACACAGCAGGGAATGGAAATCATACAAACACACACGCAAACACACATTCACACACATACAGATATTTGTTTAGTGTTTATTACACATACAAGTAGGCCTTGCTTGATTGTGCTTCCCTTTATCGTACTTCACAGATCCTGCATTTTTCACTAATCGAAGATCTGGGCCACTCTGTATGAAACAGATCTATTGGCATCATTTTTCCAACAGAATTTGCTCACTTTGTGTCTCTGTGTTGTATTTTGGTAACTCTCATAATCTTTCAAACCCTTTCATTATTGTATTTGTTAAGGCGACTGTGATCAGTGATCTTTGATGTTACTACAATGACTCACTGGAGGTGCAGAGTATTTTTTAGTAATAAAATATTTTAAAGTATGTACATTATTTTTTAGACATAATGCTAGTGCACACTTAATAGACTACAGCATAGTGTAAACAAATTTTTATGGGAAATTTTATACTGTGAAAACAAAAAACTTCAGTGACTGGCCTTATCAGGGTATTTGCTATACTTTTGAGTAGTCTGGAACAAAACCCAAGATATCTCTGGGGTCTATCTGTACTTATACACACACACATATCTTTAGGACTAAATGTCTACTAAATGTACATGGAAACCTAACCTCAGTGCAAATGAAGTGTCCAATTGCATCTCAAATTCCCATGAATTGGACAGCAGATATACTGGGGACACTTCTACTATTTACAATGAAAGAAATGTGATGGAGGTATGACACAGTGGCCCTATTAGATATTTACATATTTGTTTTTCAAAGATACATGCTACCCTATGTTCATTGCAGTACTATTCACAACAGCCAAGAAATGGAAACAACCTAAATGTTCATTGACAGATGAATGGATTAAGACAATGTGGTACATATATACAATGGACTACTACTCAGCTATTAAAAAGGACAAAGTAATGCTATCTGCAGCAACATGGGTGCAACTAGAGATCCTCATACTGAGTGAAGCAAGTCAGAAAGAGAAAGACAAATACCATCTGGCATCACTTACATGTGGAATCTAAAATAGGGCACAAAAGTCCTATCTACAAAACAGAAACATATCACAGACAGGGAGAGCAGACTTGTGGTTGCCAGGTGGGAGGTGGGAGGAGGTGGGATGGATGGGAGTTTGGGGTTGGGAGATGCAAACTATTACATTTGGAATGGCTAAGTGATGGGGTCCTGCCGTATAGCACAGGGAACTGTGTCCAGCCTCCCAGGGTTGAAGATGATGGGAGGTGGTATCAGAGGAAGAACGTATATATCTGTATGACTGGGCCACTATGGTATATAGTAGAAATTGACACAACATTGTAAATTAACTATGCTTTAATAAAAAAAAAATCTGTGTCCACATTAAAATATGCTCATGTCTGAGCAGCTCCTAGGGCCCTAGAAAATGACTGAAAATGCAAGTTACCTTAAAAATTTGCTTTCCATCCCATTTAGTACATGGAAAATGCCATGATCATATTGGTCTCAACAAAATGTTTTCAACACTAACTTCTGAGGATATAAGAGAAAAGGTGAAAAGTGGTACGGTGGCAGGTAGATGCCCAAGTTCAGTAGGAGAGAGAAGGCTCAGATACATAAGCCTTGACCGGAAAATAAAAGTAATATCAGATATAGACAGAAGGCTGTGGAAACACAAGGGAGGGAGCACAATACTCCCAGCCCAGATGGACTGAATAAATTACACTTAAGCAATGGGTAACAGCGGAAATGTACTCAATTCATATCTTTACCAACAAAAAAGGGGGAAAGCTGTGACAATCATCCAGAAAAAATACTGTATAATTCAAAATTGGAATTGGTCAAATAGAACAAACTGATGGGATGAAATTGAATATGGTTTGACAATATCTCATGAGATGAAAGTGAGCAGAAAGATTTCTGATGCGGAAGGAGATCAATTTAAATGTCTTACAGTACTAAAGGAGACACTTTCATTTAATATATCCCATCAATTTTTATCAGAGGCATTGGAAAGAAAGCTATACTTTTATAAGAGAGTACAGAATTCAGTATTTCACATTTGGAAATAAATTTATTATGTAGTAATAATGGTTTCTAACATTCATAAGTGTTTTCTTTAAGTTAGAGAAAGTGTTGGGCCCTTTTCATGTATTATCTGATTTAATCCTCCAATCATATGAGATGTCAATTATTGATTGAAGTTACAAATGATGATGATACAGTTTTGTATCACTTACAAATGAAGAGTTAATAATGAATAATGATTATATAAAATGTTAAAATAATTTCCATGCAAATAACTAAAAAATACACCAAAACAAATATGACAAATGAAGCATAATCTCCAATTTAATCTATTCTCTACAATTTGACTTTCCCATACGCAGACTCTGGAATCAGCTTATTTTTTTGTCTTCAGTATTAACTTTGGGTTGGCAATCATATTAGCTCTTCTTTGTTGTGAGGTTTTTAAATGGTCATTCTCTATTTTATATCCTTTTTGCAGTCCAGCCTCTAGTTCTTAGATTTCTTAGAAATGCAATCAAATAGCAAGTATTGCATACCTACTTATCTTATTAGGATGTCAGCGTCCTTATTCAGTTTAGAGGAGAGAATATGATAATATATACAAGATTTTAATTGAATCCTAGTTTAGCTTTGCCCTTGACTTTGGGTTCACAGTATGTGCTTTAAACCTGACCCCCATACATGCCCTCAAGACAAATAGACTTAAGAGAGAGGGATTCTCAAGTCAATTCTTGGACCTAATCACAAAACTAATTCAGAGAAAGTAGTGAGTCACTAGAGTATCTCTGTGCAAAAAGAGAGCATTATTAGAGATGTCAGTGAATACTTGCTTCCTAATTGTAATGAGGCATCTCAAATTCCAAATTTCATGCTCCCTACCACATAAGAAGTAACTGTTTTATGGCATTTATGCACTTTTTTAAAAATATGACTTTTATTTCCACATCTTTAAAATTTCATTTTCTCCCAATTGTTATTTGGAAACAGAATCTGGGCACTTTTATGATTCAACTCACTTTATCCAGTAATTTTACCCATTTCTCCAAAGTGCACTAAATGTATTTCCTTCCTCTCTACAATGTAAAAGTCTATTTTTTTATCTATCTCTTGCCTCTTTGTAAGAGTTAAATCCCTAATAGATCATATTGCTTTATTATAAGATATTTAATTAAGTAATATCCATAGACAAATGTGACTGTCTGTGTGAATGTGTGCACATGTCTGAAGACCGGACAGAAGTTGAAAAAGAGCACCGGTCAGTCCAAACACAACTTTTAAAAACTGCTTTGGAAAATCACTAAGAATGAAGTGTATTTTCTTAGGAGCATGAATTTTTTTTTTTTCCAATTCAGTCATTGTTACAAAACCTGATGCTTGTAGAATAATATCTTTCCACTTCCAACTAATTTGATTTATGGTATAAAGCACTGAGCACTCAGTATGCCTGAAGAAAATGAAACAGTATATTTTATTCTTTGATTCCCACTTAATGATTTATTTTAAATTTCTATATTTACTTGGATCTTTCTATTTTGTATAAACTTATGGGTTAGACACTGACTTTAAAATCCATTTGTTATGATAAATTTTCTCATGTAGGAATTCTTTATTCTTAATGAATTGCATTAATTGTTAGTGTAAAACAGAATGCAACTTGCAAATAGGACAGTGAAATAGTTTCACTTTATGAGGATGGGAAAGTACCCATTACATATGAATAGGTATAAGTTGATTCTGCCATAATGGAAAGTCAATCCACATAATCATAAGACCATTTACTCCCTTCGGTGCATTCACAAAGTCCTCCTGCTTTCAATCCCTCAAAGCATCTCTTCCTTCGGAAAACAATCTAAGTCGATGGTAACAATTCTTTCATACAGTAAGTTATCCTATATGAAAATATGAATTAGTTTTTATAAAACCCATGCCAATTATTTAAAAACCCTCAGTACATAATATCTTGCATTTTCTAAGCCTTAAGGATAAGTTTATGGGACAATTCATTAATCTAATATATGATGGTAGGGTTATGGGAATACTGGCAATTTGGTAGAATTGAGGTGAGGGGAGCACTGTCAATGAAACTCCTTTTATTCTGGAAACACATAAGGATTAATATTTTATTTATATAGATGCATTATGGCCAACTCCCCTCCTTTTTTTTTTTTTTTTTTTTACAGATAATTCTAATGTTCTTGATTTTGAAAACAGCCTTTGTTTATTCCTAGGTATTTTATTCTTTTTGATGTTATGGTAAATGAGATTGTTTCCCTAATTTACCTTTCTGATCTTTCATTGTTAGTATATAGGAATGCAATAGATTTCTGTGTATTAATTTCATATCTGCAACTTTACCAAATTCATTGATGAGATCTAACAGCTTTCTGGTTAGGATATTCTAGATACAGTATCATGTCATCTGCAAGAGACGTATACTCTGAAAACTATAAGATGCTGATGAAAGAAATCAAAGATGAAACAAACACATGGAAAGATATACCATGTTCTTAGATTGGAAAAATCAATACTGTAAAAATTCATTCCAACTGAGTGAGCCACCATAGAGGTCCTTGTGAATATTAAGAGAATTCCCGGAAGAATAATAGGCCACTTACAAATTGCAATGAGAGACTAACAGTTGTACAAAAGTGAATATAATGTTTTTACCAGAATTATTAAAGCAACTATGTCCTACAGAATTGGACCTCCATCCAGGACCCTGATGAAACATGGCTAGTATGGGATAAGCACAGGTCCACTCTTAGTTTTAGAACAACCTATACATTTTTATGAAACATATTCAAATAGAACTAGAATGTGACAACATTCGCCAAAAATCTTCACTAAAAATTTCAGTTCAGCTTTACTGTACTTGGTCAGGCTGGCCGTTTCTGTGTTGCTTAATAAGTAAGAGGATAAACTCTGGAGTAAGACTTCCCGGGTTAGAATTTTGACCCTGTCTTTTACTTGCCACTTGAATTTAGACAAGTCACTTTAACTCTCTTCATCTCAGTTTTCTATCTTTAATATGGAAAAAAAAAATAACAGTACCAGTATATCAGGTTTGCTGTGATGGTTAATTTAATTAACACACACAGAGGTTTAGCTCAGTGCATGTTGAGTGATTAATAATATTAGCAAGTATATGATGATTCACATTCATTTCTCCATAGAGAGATGTTTTTGTCCAACAAACCTTAAAGGCCTCTGTGTCTCAATCCCACCACTTTCTATAATTCTTTTACTGAAAAAATAATTGAATGGGAAGACTCTGATATGGTGTTATGTTATCATCTGTGGTCATGGGGGAAAAAGCCTGATCTCATCTCTGAGTTTAGAGAATAGAGGCATAATTATGTAAGATCAGACAACAGGGATCCCATAAAACCTGATCATCAATGCATGGACTTCAATTCCATCAAATTTTATCCAATAAATTCTGGCACTGCTGTTGCAATGTATTATAAAAATTGGGCATCTCATTACACCTGCATAAAAAATATTGACTAAATTATTTCTAATCCCAATCTGTATCTTTATAAACATAGAACCATAGTTCAGCATCGCCCTAAAACTTTTGGATAAAACTACAAAGTCTCCAGGAGTCCTAATAAAACTTATCAAAAATATGATTTTCTTGTAACTTTCAGGAAGATTGCTGAAAGGGAATTGCCTAAATATATATATCTTACAGTTATTGACTCAGGCTCAGACCCTGAAATCCAAAGCTTAAACCTCTTCCTGGGGAAAAAAAAAAGTGTAATATCTGATATCATCAGAGTCCTAGGTTATAACAGGATACTTCTATCACTAAAATTGATATTTTCATCATTTAAGCAAGGGCCAGTGTATTAGGGCAAGCCATAGGAAAGCATTATTTACAAAGCATAATAATAATTCCGAAAGAAAAATCGAGTTTCAGGAGTGATCCTTCAATCCGAGGGGAAGGTAGTTTTTCATATATAGCTAAAACAGTCTACTAAGAGGCCAGAAGCACTCCAGTTGCCAAGGAGCCAAAAGAAAGAACTTGTTGTGAAATGTGAGGTCAATCTGTATTCCGTGGAAGAAGAGGGCTTTGGGAGAAGGGTACAAGAGTTAGAGACTTAGTCTGGAATTTGGGAGTGTCAAGAACACAGATTTGTGCAAGTTAAATTACTGCTCATCAGAGAGAAGATGCCTGCTTATGTACTATGGCTCAGGAGAGTAATTGAAGTTAGCTGCCAACATAGCAATGAATCAGGAAATGTTTACAGAGTCTGTTTTCAACAACTAGGGACAAGGACTAATAAGTAAGGCACTTTCAATGATGTCCCAGGTATCAGTCAATGGATATTTTGCTTTGTATTTCCAAAGAAACCACACTCTGAGTCAATGACAGACAATGACAAAATGACAAAATGACAGAAAATAATGAGGGAAGAGGGAGAATCTTCTAGAAATATATAAAAATGAGGAACCATTCTAAAAAGGGAGGTTCCCTTTACTATAACTACGTAAGATTCTTGTGGGGAGAGCTGGGGATGGATGTAGATAGTTCTTTAGAAGGCCTTAAAATGGACACAAACTGGAAAAAGGCATACTGAAGTAGTCCAAATGATAACCCTTCCTAAACTATTATAGATGTAAGAAGTGTGGGCATTTGCCAAAGAAAGATTATCAGGGTGATCTGAAGTATTTACAATGTAAAAATTACCAAGGCTCCCATGTGAAAATTCCTTATGTAATGTTATAATAGGCACCAAAGCTATTAAAAAATGGAACTGACCAAGACTGTGTAGTATAGGTTCAGAAGACTGCCCAGTAAAACAGCTCATGAGTTTAAGGCTGGAATCACAGGACTGTTGCCATGATCACACAAAATAATGGATGAGGCAATGATTGGGGGTCTTGAAATCAAAGCATGCAGGAGTGGAGCACACTGAGAGAAAGTAACTCATGTCTTCTAGTTTTCAGGAGGCAGGAAGTAATAGCACCTGTGGATATTTTTCTTCTCTTGCTTGAAAAGCAGAAATGAGTGCTACCTGTTGTTGTAACTTCTGACCACATTCGAGGCTGCCCAGTCATGTCATTAAAGAGGAAATATTTCCAGGCAAGAGTAGAAGGAGGGACTGATAAAAAATACAGGACCCTTGAACAATACGATCTAGAAACACTAAGATCCCTAAGGCTCTTATATGAGGCCAGCTTAAACTGATTCCCATTATTGGAGTCCTAGAAGAACAGACATTTCCCTTCCCTTTTATTAATGAGGAAGAAATTAAAGAAAAAATAAATGATATTGCTTACTGAACAACATTTAATGCCATAAAACATACCAATACACCGTACTCCGTGTTTGAAATGCCCAAATCTACCTGCTAAAGAGTCAGGGGGTGTGAATGCTGGATTCAAAGGAGCAGGCATTATCAGATATTTATTGTTGAAGAAGACAAAGTAAAGAGAAATGTAATCTCTTTACTAAGATGCACTCATCTGAAAGGATGTTTATGGGATATGAGGTATTTCCAGAATTTAATAGGTAAAATTTAATACATAGGTAAAAGTAATTCAGAGCGTTATTATTTTGTACATTTTTTTTTGTCTTCTTAGGGCTGCACCCATGGCACATGGAGGTTTCCAGGCAAGGGGCTGAGTTGGAGCCACAGCTGCTGGGCTACTCCACAGCCACAGCAATGCAGGATCTGAGCCATGTCTGCAACCTACATCATAGCTCATGGCAACACCGGATCCTTAACCCACTGAGCAAGGCCAGGGATTGAACCTGCATTCTCATGGATGCTAGTCAGATTCATTTTGTTGAGACACAATAGGAACTCCATCTTTTGTACATTTTATTTTAATTTTAGGGTGCTTTTTTTTAGATTACAAACTAGGTTAGGCATATTTTAGAAAACTTTAGCACAACCTCTACAAGACTACCTGCTGGCAGATATAAACCTATTTTCTCTGAAGCTAGATAAAATGTGTCAAAACAATAGAGGAGAATAATCATAAAAAATCTCTACCATAACTATAATTATTTATCCCATTAATTATAGAGGAATCCTATGATTTCCAGGTATGATAACTTTACAGTAAATTTGTAAAACACTATTCTCCATGCTTGCACAAGCTCTGCTTCTATATGCCTCTTTCTGTTGCTGACAGTCACAGAACCAGTTGAATCAGGAGGAAGAATACTCTTATAGGATAATGAGTTCAGCACAAAGCAAATCTGAAGTCAGATGTTGCTCCACAGTGATTCTCTAGCTGAGGTGCCCTGAGAAAATCTCTTAAATTTGTGTGTATTTCATCTCCTTATAGATAAAGGACAAAAAGAAAAATATAGAGCATCTTTATCTTTCTGAATCAAATGACTCTGTTCAGTGTCAAAGTTAAAAGTGAGGTAATTTTATAAATAAAAGATCACATGCAGATGGGATTAAGATGGCAGAATAGAAGGACTAGAGCTCAACTTCTCTCCTAAAAACAACAAAAGTCACAACTACATGCTGAGCAGTCTTCAACCACATGGGCCAGAAACCTTCAAAGAGATATCCTACTCCAAAAGACAAAGAGGAGGCCACATCAAGAGGTAGGAGGGGTGATTACACAATATAAGCAACCCCATACCTCCCAGGTGGGAAGCTCCACAGATTGGAAACTAAATGGTTCACAGAGACTCACCTACAGGAGTGAGAGTTCTGAGCCCCACATCAAATTCCCATGTGTGGGGATCTGGCATTGGGAGAAAAAGCCCCTGGAGCATCTTGCATTGAAGGCCAGTGGGGCTTGTGCTCAGGAGCTCCATGGGACTGGGGAAAATGGAGACCCCATTCTTAAAAGATGCACACAGACGTTCATGTGCACTGGATCCTCAGGGAAAAGCAAAGTCTCCATAGGAATTTGGGTCAAACCTGACTGCAGTTCTTGGAGGACATCCTGGGAAAAGAGGGAAGCATTGGCTTGTTGTGAGGGAAGGACATTGAAAGCAAATCTCTCGGGAGTATTCAGAAGCATGCTTTTCTCTGGAGGTGGCCATTTTGGGAAAATCTGGCCCCATCCATCAGTGCTGAGAAGCCCCAGGCCAAACAACAATCCAAGTGGGGTCACAGCCCCACCCCTCAGTAAATAGGGTGCCTAATGTCCCCCCAGGCACACAGCCACCTTAATCCCATCCAGAGACAAAGCCCCGCCCACCAGAGGGATTAGGATCAGCTCCACCTACCAGTGGGTGGGCATCAGCCCCTCCCATGAGGAAGCCTACTGCAAACCCCCATACCAACCTAAGCCACAAGGGGGCAGACACCAGAAGTACGAGAGGCTACAACTCTATTATCTATAAAAAGGTCACCACACCAAAAACCTATAAAAATGAAAAGACAGAGAACTATAACAGATGAAGGAAAAAGAAAAAAAAAACCCAGAAAATCACCTAAGCAATGAGGAGATTCTCAGCCTCCAGGAAAAAGACTTTAGACTGTTGATGCTGAAGATGATGCAAGACATTGGAAAGAAACTGGAGGCAAAGATTGATAACTTACAGGAAACACTGACCAAAGAGATACAAGATATAAAATGTAAACAAGAAGAGATGCAACATACAATAACTGAAATAAAAAAATGCACTTGAAGCAGCTAACAGCAGAATACAGGAGGCAGAAGAACGAATAAGTGAGGTAGAGGACAATTAGTGGAAATTATGGATGCAGAACAGAAAAGAGGAAAAAGATTGAAAACAAATGAAGAGCGTCTCAGAGAACTCTGGGACAACATTAAATGCACCAACATCCACAGTATAGGGCTGCCAGAAAAAGAGAGAGAGAAGGGGATAGAAAAAAATATTCCAAGAGATAGTAGTCGAAAAATTCCCTAACATGGGAAAATAACCACTCACTCAAATCCAGGAAGCACAACGAGTACCATACATAAAAAACCCAAGGAGGAATACACCAAGACACATATTAATCAAACTGACCAAAATTAAAGACAAAGAGAAAATCTTGAAAGCAGCTAGGGAAAAGAATCAAATAACATACAAGGGGACCCTGATAAGGTTATTGGCAGATTTTTCAGCAGAAACTCTGCAGGCCAGAAGGGAGTGGCATGATATACTTAACGTGATGAAAGGAAAAAACCTCCAACCAACATTACTCTACCCAGCAAGGCTCTCATTCAGATTTGAATGATAAATCAAAACCTTCACAGATAAGCAAAAGCTGAGAGAATTCAGCAACACTAAACCAGTCTTACTAGAAATACTGAAGGAACTTCTCTAGGCAGAAAAGAAAAGACAGCAACAGGAAACAAAAATTCCGCAAATGACAAGGCTCACCAGTAAAGGTATATATATAGTAAAGATACGAAATCATCCACGTACAATTATGCCACCAAAATCAGAAATCATGAGAAGAGGTGGGTACAAACGCAGGACACTGGAGATGAACTTGCAATTAAGAGAACAACAACTTAAAACAATCTCATATATATCTATATCTATCTATCTATATATATATATATATATAGACTCATATCAAAACTTCAGAATAACTGCAAACCAAAAATCTACAATGGATACACAAACATAAAAGAAAAATCAATGTAAATACAACACTAGAGATAGTCATCAAACCAGAAGAGGAGAGAACAAAAGAAGAAGGGAAGAAAAAAGAGCAACAAAAACAAATCCAAAGCAATTAATAAAATGGCAATAAGAACATACATATCAATTACCTTAAATTTTAATGGACTAAATGCCCCAACCAAAAGACATAGACTGGCTGAATGGATGCAAAAACAAGACCCATATATATGCTGTCTTCAAGAGACCCACTTCACTTCTACAGACACATACAAATTGAAAGTGAGAGGATGGAAGAAAATATTTCATGCAAACGGGGATCAAAAGAAAGCTGGAATAGCGATACTCATATCAGACAAAATAGACTTTAAAACAAAGACTATTTTAAGGGACAAGTAAGGACATTACACAATGATCAAAGGATCAATCCAAGAAGATATGACAATTTTAAATATCTATGCACCCAACACAGGTTCACCACAATATATAAGGCAACTGCTAACAACCTTAAAAGGACAAATCGACAATAACACAATCATAGTGGGGGACTTTAACACCCCACCTACAGCAATGGACAGATCATCTAGACAGAAAATCAGTAAGGAAACACAGACCCTGAATGAAGCATTAAACCAGATGGACTTCATAGATATTTATAGGACATTCCATCCAAAAGCAACAGAATACACATTCTTTTCAAGTGCACATGAAACATTCTCTAAGATTGACCACATCCTGGGCTACAAATCCAACCTGGGTAACTTTAAGAAAATCGAAATCATATCAAGCATCTTTTCTGACTACAACACTATATGACTGGAAATCAACAAGAAAAAAACTACAAAAAACACAAACACTTGGAGACTAAATAACATGCTACTAAACAACCAATGGATCACTGATGAAATCAAAGAGGAAATTAAAAAATACCTAGAAGCAAATGACAACAAAGATATGACATTCCAAAACCTATAGGATGCAGCAAAAGCCATTATAAGAGGAAAGTTTATAGCAACATGAGCCCACATCAGGAAACAAGAAAAAGCTGAAATAAACAAGCTGACTTTACATCTAAAGCAGCTCGAGAGAGAACAGACAAGACTAAAGTTAGTAGAAGGAAAGAAATCATAAAGATCAGAGCAGAAATCAATGAAATAGAAATGAAGAAAACTATAGAAAAGATCACTGAAACGAAAAGGTGGTTCTTTGAAAAAATCAACTAAATTGATAAACCCTTAGCCAGACTTATAAAGATTGTATGAAGATCAACAAACAGATCAACCGCATTTATGAGATTAACATTTATGAAGTTAAACACATAAAGCTTTTAGAGAAAAATATGGAAGAATATTCTCTTGATCCAAGAGTAGGCAAAAATAGCTTTTCCATTATGTAAGGAAAAAAATGAATTAAATATAAGAAGCTTAATTCACACTGTTAAAAATAAGAGACCTTCCTCCTCCCTTGTTCTTAGAGCATCTACTCTACAAACTTGTAAGTTATTCCGCAGTTCTTTGAAAAGCATATACGTCTTTTTAAGGGCCAAATAACCCATTTTTCAGCTTTAAGACCCAGAAAAGCCTTTTTCCGGGACATGGGAGACATCTTTTTGAAAAAGTAATCATCAGGGAAGACAACACTCTATTCCTCAGTTTCTGTGGGAAAGTCGTAGCCTGACTTTGGTGGATACTTAGCTCCAAGTTGTAAAGCTTCTTCTTGACATGAAGATATAAGATAGCTATTTTCCCTTGAGTTAAAGCCGATAAACTAGCTCAGATGTTGATCATCCCAACTACCAAGTGAATTTAGGATGATCTATACATGATAAATTGTGCAGTATGGTCCTCTTACTTGAGGAGTAGTTATTGTTTTTATAAGTGGTTGTGTCAGCTTGGCTATGTAAAAGGGGTGATCTTTCTCTCTTGATTATCACTTAGTGGATTGCCTACAAAATACATCAGATTCTAATTTAATACACATTCAATAATATTTTATTTCTCTTCTACCTTTGGAGAGGTTTGTGGGTTGAGAGATTTTGTTTTTAATTATATTTCTCCAATATTTCTGTTCATGAGGGTGGGGTGTCTAGCAGCTCCTGCACTGAGTGGACCAGCTAAAAGTCTGTGGGCACACTATAGTCAGGTGTAACACCCTGATTATAAAAAGGTTCCTTTGTAGCTCTTTCTCCTTTGAAGCCAAGCTGTATGAACCATCTCCCCCCAAATTTAAAGTTGACCTATTGAATAAGGCTGTGCAACTCTGGCTATAAATCCTAACAGGTCATTCGATTGGAAAATACAGAAAATCAGAATAGTTGCATTCAGAGCTCTCCCTTGAGGGGTTAATATCTCCCTGCTGTATTTGAAATGGATATATGAGAATCCAATCTTATGGTTGCCTAGGGTTGGTTCTTTAAATTTAGATGAATTTACATAATTTTGGGGGGCCTCATATAGAACAAATGAAGTGTTGATATTTAAAATTAAGAATGATTTGGATAGCTAGAAGAAAAGAATGAGGGAAAATGAAAAAGCAAATGTGAGAATTAAAGGCCTTTTATCTTTCACAGAAATTTTTCATTCCTCCTTTCCCTGCTGTCCCTGGTCCCTCTGTTCCCCCTTCATCTTTATCCCTCTGTCTCACACTGCCTTTGCGGAAGTGGGAGGTGATGATATTTTAGACGGGTGGTTCCCTTCAGTAGAGGCTTTCTCTCTAAAAGATGGGAGGGCACAACTTCATTGGCTAGTAATAGATTACCTGCTCTATTTGAGGACACAATTTTGTATGTCTGTGGCCTTGCCCTGAGTAACTTCGTGTCTTAGCCCAGATTTCAACTGGAAGAATTCCTTCCCATACATGAATCATGTAGGTAGGAAAGCAGACCTGATTAAAAGAAGAAGAAGAAGAAGAAGAAGAAGAAGACTTGATGAGGAAATAGCTGAGAACGTGGATAAAAAAAAAAAAAAAAAAGCTTGCCCCTGTATTAAAATGGAGATTTACTACAAAGATCTCTTGGAAAAAGACAAAAAAAAAATGTTAAGCTGATGAATGTCAAAATGGGAAGAGAACCAATAATCATATAATTAACCTCTTCCTTGTCTCAATATGAGGCAAACCAGCTCTTCCTATTTGGATTGCTAGCAAGGCTGGTGCCAATGATGGAATGCCCACAACTCCTTTTCTATTCACATGCCTTCCTTGACAGCTGACATTATTCATTTAAAGACTTATTGTACGTGTACCCTAGCAGTTTGCAGAAATATTCTGAAGCTTGTTTTCAGCTTACAGTCTCAGGTAGGAAGATATGCACTGGCTACTACATATAATTCTGCAATCTGAAAACGTTGCTCCTTTGGTAGAACGAACATGTTGGGATCCAGAAGATCACCAGATCAATGGCATGGTGGCCAAGGAAGCCAACTACCCGCTACTGCTGCTCTCCCAACCCCCTTAACCACAGAACAATTAAGGATA
Organism: Phacochoerus africanus; assembly: GCF_016906955.1. NCBI lineage: Eukaryota > Metazoa > Chordata > Mammalia > Artiodactyla > Suidae > Phacochoerus > Phacochoerus africanus. The sequence continues at coordinate 24,343,521 of NC_062547.1, read as the reverse complement.
CTAGAAAGCCATCCAGAGGGCTGCTAATGAAGACTTTCTCCTGAAGGTGAGCTGGGAGAAGTTGCAGACAGTGATTTCCATCAACTGGTTCATTGAGAGTTTTTTAGAATTTACTGGCATGAACCTGGAGACAGATAAAAATCATACTCTAGTCTTTAATGAACTTTGTCTCAGCTTTCCTGTTGCTATCTGTTCCAAGTTAAAGAAGAGGTGGTAGAATGGCAAGGACATACTATTGCTCAAATTTAAGCAGGAGTTTCTATGTTTGGGGACAGACTAGAGACAAAGAAGAAATTAAGGACTGTGGTGTTGGCTCCTCAGTTATAACTCTTAATAAAGGGAATAATCTCAATTTTGGCTAAAGGAAAGGAAAAAGGCACTTATAGTTATTTCAAAAAGCTGAGAATTGAAAGTGCAGTTGTAGAGACTCTGGAGTATGCAGTAGTTGTAAGTACAAGAGTATCAAGAAATCCTTGGACAAACTTCCCCACTCTAGCTAGGAAACACTCAGCGAAAGACTCAACTTTGACAGAATGAGGAAATTTTGTACATTGGAACTGGTAAACCATATATGTCCTCAGGCTAATCTCTCCTAGACTTTTCTGATAGGTGCTTGTGCTACTCTTCTGCAACTTCCTTGTAAGTTTCTCTTCATTTGGTGATAGGTCAGTATCTCAGTTCAGCCTTCTGTGTCTTCCATTATAGAGAATGGATCCCCCCTTTTGCAGAGTGGATAGACCCTGTGATGGAGAAATTACCTATTAATTCTCCAGATCTTTTGGTTTGAACTGTATAATCTGAAGAGGTTTTTGAACAACTGAATTTGACTGTTGCCTCTCCCCTAGCTATGGGGACTCCATATTTTGAAAAACCCGAGCTTATTTATCTGATATGCCGTATTATTTCATATTTGATAATGTTCACTAAGGAGCTGGGACAACAGCTCACTGGAGGCCTCCTATGCTGTGATGACATTATAATTCCTTGGAAGCTCACGATTTGTCTGTGACTAAGTCTGCATAAGCAGGTCAGCTAATAGCTGTTACTACAATTCTTGGTTTTGGATTTAATATGAATATATGATTAAATATATGATTCACTTTTGGCATTCAATAGAATACATCTTTTAAAATAGAAGATTTTCAATTCAGTGAGAACTGAAACATAGCATGAAAAAATTGATAGCTGTTTTGTCAGAGGTTTTACAACTACCTACTCATATGTCAGTGATTTTTGGTATAGTTCACATAGGGCAGAACGATGAAGTTTCTAAACACAAAATTTTGCTGACAGAACTGCAACAACTGCTCTTAAATATGGGAGATGCCAATCTTAGAAGTTCTAATTTTTTTTTCCCTTTTTAGGGCCATACCTGTGGCATATGAAAGTTCCCTGGTCAGGGGTCGAATCAGAGCTGCAGTTGTTGGCCTACATCACAGCCACAGCAATGTGGGATTCAAGCCACATCTGCAACCTATACCATAGCTCGTGGCAAAACTGGGTGCTTAACCCCCTGAGTGAGGCCAAGGATCAACCACTTCCTCATGGTTACTATTCGGGTTGTTACCACTGAGCCACAATGGGAACTCCCTAGAAATTCTACTTTTAATGCAGGAATAAACTCTTGGCAAAAACAACAAAAGCAAAAATAAACAAATGGAACTACATCAAACTAGAAAGCTTCTGCTCAGCAAAGGAAACCATCCACAAGATGAAAAGACAATCTATGGAATGGGAGAAAATATTTGCAAATCCTATGTCTAATAAAGAGATAATATTCAAGCCCAATACAAGGAACTCATACAACTCAACAGTAAAAAAAAAAAAAAAAAAAAACCAAACCAACACAAATAATGCCAAGTAACCCATTTTAAAAATGGGCAAAGATCTGAATAGACTTTTTTTCCAAAGAAGACATAGAAATGGTGTGAAAAGGTGCTCAACATCAATAATCATCAGGGAAATGCAAATCAAAACCACACGGAGATACCACCTCACATCTGTTAGAATGTGTCTTATACAAAAAGGTAAGAGATAATCCTTGCTGGCAAATATTTGCAGAATTAGGAACCCTGTATTCTCTTAGTGGTGATGTAAATTGGTGCAGACATGATGAAAAGCAGTATGGAGGGTTCTCAGAAAAATTAAAAATACAACTACCATATTACCCAATTATCCCACTTCTGGGTATGTAGCCAAAGGAAACAAAACCAATATCTTGAAGACATTCCTGTACTTCTATGTTTGTTACAGAATTATTCACAATAGGCAAGGCATAGAAATAACCTAAATAGCTGTCAATAGATGAACTGGTCAAGAAAATGTCACACACACACACATACACAGGAATATTATTCAGCTTCATAAAAGGAGGAAATCTTGGGAGTTCCCACTGTGGCACAGTGGGTTAATAAAGTGACTTCAGTGGCTCAGAGGTTGCTGCGGAGGTATGGATTTGATCCCTGGCCAGGTACAGTGGGTGAAAGCATGAGGCATAGGTCACAGCTGCAGCTTGGATTCAATCCCTGGCCTTGGAACTTCCATATGCAATGGAGGCAGTCATTAAAAATAAATAAATGAATTTTAAAAATAAAGGAAATGCTATCATTTGTGATTAACAAGTGGATGAACCTAGAGAGCATTATATTAAGTGAAGTAAGCCAGGCAGAGAGACAAATACTGCATGGTATCACTTACATGTGGGTTGGGGCAAACAGAGGTTGAAAAAAAAAAAGGGTACACATTTCAGTTACAGGGTGTATAAGGTCTAAGGGTCTAATGTGTAAGTGTAACATGGTAACTATAGTGCATAACACTGTATTGTATAATCAAAATTTACTGAGAGCAGAAATTAAACGTTCTCACCAAAGGAAAAGACAAATATGTGAGGTGAGTGATATGTTAACTAATGGGGGAAATCTTTCACAATATATACATATGTATATCAAATCATCATACTGTATATTTTAAACATCCTACAATTGTATTTGTCAATTAGATATAAAGAAAGCTCAAACAATATTTTGTTCCTTTTCAACAAATAAGCTTCACAAAATAAAAGACATTATAAAAGGGACCAAAAGAAAATGGACTGGACAATGGGATGCGTTTAACAAAATAATTCATATACCATAGTCTCAATTTCCTAGGTTAGTGTTGTTGTGCCATTAATAACTCCATACAGATAAAGGAAGAGGGATTTAAAGATTAGACTTTTAATGTGTCTACCAAAAAAAGATAACATGATTTTTAAAACACATTGATGTATTGTGCTATTTGTCAGGAGAATTCTTTACAAGCCACTCCCAAAGTTCTTTTATCAGCAACCCAGTGGCAGAAGATAACACTTTTACAAATTAATGTTGTAAAAGCCAAGAGATTCTGCCTGGTTGTGGTGCATATGATATCCAAATGGCCTGATATATTTTTCTCTTCAAAAATCAATGCTCTGTAGTATACATTCCCTTAGTACCTGTACTTTCCACTGAGGGGACACCAGAGCACACGGACTAGGACAACAGAAGGAATATCAGTCAGCCTTAAAAAAGGAGGACAAATGCCAGAGAAGAATGAGAGTCATGATTCTATCTGTTGAAAATTAAGAAAAACTTCCGCTCACCCTTTTCTTAGAATATTTACTTTAGAAAATAATCTTAAGTTCTCTCTACCTCTTTGAAATGTATGTAAACACTTGCAAAGCCACTTTCCACCTTTATGATCCAAGGACCTGGAAGAAAACTAAAAATATAGTCATCTCTCAGTTTCTTAGGAGGGTAGGAGTATAATTTTGGCAGATGCCCACCTTCAAGTTGCAAAACTACCTCTTACCATAAACCTATAGAACAAAATAGTGCCATTTGCAGCAACATGGATGGAACTACTGAGTGAAGTAAGTCAGAAAGAGAAAGACAAATACCTATGATATCACTTACATCTGGAATCTAATATATGGCACAAATGAAACTTTCCACAGAAAAGAAAATCAGGGACTTGGAGAATAGACTTGCGGTTGCCAAGGGGGAGGGGGAAGGAGTGGGATGGAGAGTTTATTGCAATATTTCTTCAGTTTCTATTTCCATTAATAAAATGTTAAGGCATTCCTTGACCCTAATAAATAATAGCCATAACTTTTCCTCCCTGTTCCTTTTTGCTGAGTATGTTACATGGTTATGTGTCTCTTTCCCTTTCTGACATCTCGGGAAGAAAGTGATTTTTATTCTAACTAATCAGGTGCCTATGGTACTGTGTTTTAAAATGTTTGTTTCAGTAAAGTTTTTCTCAGTATTTATTGATATAAATGTCTCATGATCCTAAATAATCTGAAACAAAAGTTCTATATTATTAGTTCCCAATGGGCCATCATCATAGGAATTAAAAATTTGCTTATTTTTCCTTCTCTCAATGTCATGAATAGTCAATCCATTATGAGCATTTGTTTTGCTCCCTTGGGCCAATATTTGAGTTAGGAAACCAATAAACTGATTAGAGGAAAAGTGCTAATGGCTAAAAATGACTTGATAAGTTGGATTTCTAAGTAAAACAGTTGCCTTTTATATTTTTATGTTTATATTACAATTATATATTTAAAATTTTTATCATTTTCATACTTGCCTTTGCTTACTGTAACTGGAAACAATTTAAACAACTCCAGAAATAGTAAAAGAGTTGGGGCAAAAAGACTGTAAAAAGAATGCACTTCAGAAGACAGAATATCAGATTCATATTTTGTTTCATTTCTGCAAGATTCTATTTGCCCAACTATACTTATTTGATTATTTTTTTGGCATACAATATGCCAAGTGATTAAAAATTATGATTCTGACTATTCCTATGTTGTAAGCACAGAGACTTTAGTCCTAACTTGGAACGCAGCTTATGGACTATACAACCTCTTAAAGCAAATAATTTTCATAAGTTTAGCAAAAATTTAATTACCAAAAAGTCTGACTCTAATGCTATTCTAGTAATTGTTTTTATGATTTAGTACTAGTATTATTATACTTTGTGTCATTATCTTATTTACATAATTTGTTACAATTTATGGAAATCTATTTAATGCTAAGTAACACACACACAAATTCAGTTTTGAAAATTTTGTTGATAATTTTCTTTAATGCATTTAGGATATGATTTGACCAAACTAAACAAATATGGAAACAGTTTTGAAGTATAATAATATTATATAATAATTATTAATATTTATAGTACATATTACATTTTTGCATATCCAAACTTTATATTTTTCAAATGTGTTCCAATGCAATAGGATTTCAGGATCAAATATAAATGGATAGAGATAGCTTAATCCCTTCTTAGAGAGTGACAAGGTACCTCAAGATACTAAATCTCAAATAAATCTAATGAAAATCATTGACTTAATTTTTCCCAGTATTTCCAAATGTGTTTGATACAAGAATCTCTAAGGTATCCAGGAGTATGTGTGTGTCTGTGTTTGTGCATGCGTGCCCATACACACATATGTGCTATGTGTGAGACCAATCAACATCTCACTGGATACTAGCACTTTTATGGAAAAGTTTGTTAAGCTACACTATCTCATTATATAGTCCTCACTGTCCTGTATGCTGGTCATGTTATCAGTCACTGGAGGTAATATTTCGATCATGGTAAGACATTCAACTAATAGTTCCTGAAATTTTATAAAACATTAATAGTGGGAATCATATGCATAAACAAGCAAACAAACAAGAAGGCTGGATCCTTGATCTCCACCCACAGGGGGTCTTATTGAGTAGCTCCATAATTTATTAGGAGTCTTTAGTTATTAGACATTTCCCAATGACTGGTGACCAGTTAGGTTGGTGAATGCCTCATATTTCTTACAGAATACTAATGTTATAAAACTCAGATGTTTGGAAAGATTCTCATTTTCCCTAGACTATAGTTTCCTGAGGTTGTGAAATATGTATTACTCATTTAATTATCCTAACATTTACATAATTCCAGGTACTTGCAAGTAAAATTTTATGAACTCAGGGCATAAATTATTTTACTGATGTAGAGAGTATTGAGATTGGTGAGTCTCTCTCTTGCTTATGCTAATTTAGAACACATTCAGAACTGGACACAGGATGGCGAGGAAAACATTATGTCTGTTACTGATACAATCATTGAAAGATGAGGCTTAGTCTGTGGCTATGCAGTCTTGTTAATACCTCACCACTAAGTTATACATAATTATACACACAGTCACTCAAATAGCTGGAACAACTGCAAGATTCCTCTAAAAAGGTGTAGTAGTACAGTGGGTAGCACAAAAGCAAATCTGAATACCCAATGCTTGCAAGTTGGCATTTATTAAAGTGAATACAGAAAGGGGTCAAAGTGAACAGACCCACTAACAGTTCCTTCTTCCAGATTCATCCCATTAGTAAACTTTCCATGCATAAGGAGGGATGAGTAAGGGGCAAGAAAAGAAGCCAAGAGCACTAATATCTGTAGGAAAGTGTTCTCTTATGAAAGCATCAGTACAGATGACAAAATGAATTTATGTTCAGAAAAAATTACTAAGTTTTAAAGTTAAACTCAATTCTGGTGTTTGATTTTCAGCCCAATGACTCTCAAGAACTTTTTTGACCCAGCCCATGGCCCATGACATGCAAAAGTTCCCTCGGCCAGGGATCAAATCTGTAACACAGCAGTGACCTGATCCACAGCAATGACAAGACTGGACCTTTAACGGCTAGACCACCAGGGTACCTCATCAAACCAATAATTTTTTCCAAAAATAAATCTAGCAGTGAGGGTTGTGAAACTGACAGTTGTGATTTTTTTTATTATTTTATTATCTAGTTCATTTATTCAATAATTTTTTATTAAACTTCAACTTTGGATCAGAACATGCATTGGGAGGGAAATGAAACAGTGGATATAATTCATTGTAGCCCACAATCTAGAGCCTCAAAATAAACAGTATTGCACACTATAGTAAATGCAATGATTGAGATATTGATAGGTTGTCACTGAGGGAAGAGAGTAAGGTCACTCTGCAGGCAAGAACAGAGAGAGATTCATGAAGGAAGTGATGCCTCAGATCAATCTCAGATGATGATTGAGAGATAACAGGTTAAACACACGTGTGGAGAATTGAGCATTCCAAGCATAGATAAAGGATAGAAACAGAGTGGAAAGAATGACTGTGATATTTCTGAGAAATTCCTGATATTATTGTACCACTGAAATACTAACGACATGGCAGAGGATTATAGCCAAAAGACTAGACAGACTAGAGGTCAGATTTTGGAGAGCTTTAAATGTTTCAAGGTCAGACACTTGTAAGTTATCTTATAGGTGATTAAGAGCCTGAATGAGCTAGAATTATTTCAACTGTGAATAAAAGAAGCACAATTAAAAATAACCCAATTCAAAATGGAAATGAATTGGTCCACATAACTTTGAAAGCCAGTGTTGGATCTTGTGGGGGTTCATATTGTTAGTAAGCCAGATACAATAGCAAGAGCTGGAGCAGCATTTAAATTCATGTGTAAGGTATTATAGACAGAAATAGAAAAAAATAGAGAAAAACCTGAATTCTCAGCAACTGGATCCATTATATCAGCCAGGACAACTTATGCATCAATTGTTATATGAGGAAAAGCAATGAACCCTTATCTTGTTGAGGAACCATGTTAATCTGACTTCTCTAGTAGCAAGAGAATCTGTACCGTAGCAAATTTATAATGCACACAATGAATCTTTACCTATTTTCATCTCTACAGTGATGACAAAGCCAAGTTAAACCACATCTGTCCACAAATATTTACTTATTTTAAATTACTGTGACACTTCAGAAGGAAACAAAACTTGACTATAGTTCCAAAGAATTTTCCAAAACTTCAGACTCAGTTTATTCACTTTTCACTTCTCTCCATTTTGAAAATTAACTCCATTTTCAGGTTCTTACTATAATATCACTATCCTGGAGAAGAAACCGAAACACTGACAAAACTACAAAGCTTTGGTTCAGTACATGTCAGCCTCAGTTGTTGCCCCAACTCCATTTTTTAAAAATTCACCTTTGCTCTTGGTTCACATGACTTTTACTTGCCCAAGAGTTAAAATAGTTTGCAGTCTTTTACTAATATCTTGTTTGTGCTCTGTATTTTGCTGACCTGTCCACAGTCCCTTGAAATGGCTGAACTCGTTCTTTCTATTATACATGGGAGTTATAGAAATACATTCCATTTTTTCAGAGTCATTAAATGTTCTCTCTCTTCTAATCAATGTTACCCAAAACTTAGTATTTGACTCTCAATATGGCTTTCTACGTTTTTTGTCTCCTCTGAAAATAAGCTTATAATTTTAATGCTTTTCACTTGAATTTTTCCTTTCTGATTAGTATTTCTTATTAATTTCTCATATGATTAACTTTTCCAGAATCAATCACAGTATTTAAGGAGCCCATAGTATTTTCTGACAGCTATGTGTTGAATAAATTATTTTCAACAATTTATTCACATCCTCCTCCTTCTCCCCTTTGACGAACTTTCCTTAAGGAATAAGTTGTACAAATCCCTATATATGTAATTTTGAGACTTAAAAAAAGGACAAAGGTCCTTTCCATCACTGTAGAAAATGATTGCAAAGTGAAAACACATTGGCAACTGTATTTTTCATGCAAAGAGAAAGTAATAGCAAGAACATGGGGTCAAAGAAACAGTAATATTGTGCTTAATTATTTATAGCAGAAAAAATAAAGAAATGAAAATTTAAACTGCTTGGAATATGGGTTATACTTTAGATCTTGATTAGATTTTCTAAAGAAATCTAAATTCCAAAACCATCTGCTAAGTAGTGAGGTGTTCTTGCAGTTATTGTTGTTTAATCAGTCAATTATTTGACCTGACATGACACGTCATGGAATCCTGGGTTAGAATTAGTGGATTCACAATGACAGTGACTATATATTCAACTTATTCCAAAGACCATGGATTAGCATTGAGATCCTGCTGTGTAGCACTGGGAACTATGTCTAGTCACTTATGATGGAGCATGATAATGGGAGAAAAAGTAATGTATACATGTAAGTGTAACTGGGTCACCATGCCATACAGTAGGAAATTGACAGAACACTGTAAACCAGCTATAATGGAAAAAAATAAAAATCATTATATTAAAAATAAAAAAATTAAAAGTCAGGCAGAATTGGGCTCTAAATAGCTCTCTGCCACTTACCTGCTACAAACAGTTCGGGATTCTTTTTTAGCTTCAAGTTACAAAGAACCCAACTTAAAATGGTAAAGGGGAGGAAGTTTGTTTTTTTCACTCACAGTATGACATGAAACAATGAGGAAACTGTACACTCTGATTCTCCTGGTCCCTCCTTCATCCTGGTTTTTCTCATAACGGAAGTGGCTGCCAGTATCAGTGGGGACAGATTCTCTCTTCAGATTCAGGGGAGCTGAGCGAACTGTTCATTTAACCACAGAATAGAAAGGCTTCTCTCCTGTCTGACTGTGCTAATGTAAACTATATGCCGACTGTAGACCAATAATAATCATCAGGGAATAACATATGTTGATTGCTTTAAGCCAAGCCTTCTGAGTTATCATCGGGAAGACAGATGGAGTACCATAATTGGCTTAGACTAATAAGAATTAACTCTGAAAACAGAGTCAATGAAACTCAAGTCAAAACGACTGAAGGAGAAGTGGGTAACTTAACACTTAGGAGTTGCATGCAATCGACAATGTATTTTTTTAAATACTTCCATTTCTTTTCTACATGGCAACATTTTACAATATTTTAGTCATTACAGCCTTAAGACAGAAAAGCAGTACTAGTCAAACACATTTTACTGCGTAATTGTTTGTTCAAGTATCCTTCTTCAAGTAAACTATCCTTCAAGATGGCCTAATTTCCTGGTAGGCTAGTGAAAAAATACAAACTTCCCTCCACCTGCTACCAACATACTCCTCTGTAAAATGTTCTCACTTAATGCATTTCATGAAACAGTGTAATAGTAGAAGACTGTATCATTTTATAGAGGAAATAGGTTGGGGATAGACATAGCAGTCCTGTGAAAAGAAAGGCATAAAAGAGCAGGAACCTTTTATCCTTTGCCCCTACTGCCATTTCTGAGTATATATCATGCCATATTATTAAAAGTTAATAAAAATTCTTTTGTTAAATAAAAGACTTTTTTTGACCAAATAAATAAGCCTAGAATTTAGCCTCTAGGCAAAAATAATTTAACAGTTATGATCATTTCCAATTGTCCCAACTTGGTTAACATGCAACTTGTAAAATTGCATGCCAATTAATTCCTAATAATGTCCTAAAAATTTCTGAAGTCAACTATTTCTGTTTTATTAATATTTACTAGTATTTTAAAATTATGTTACTTTACTAGTTCTTAGTCTCAGTTTTAAAGATCCTATGTGGGTGTCCACTTTTACTTTGCATGAAACTTTATTAATGATTCTACATTAAAATTCATGAATTGTAAATTATACACCTATAACATAATTTTGAACATCAACTATACATCAATATAAACAAATAAATAACTAGTTTGTTAATGATTCTAATGGTCAATTTAAAAACTAGAGTTTTCATTTTCTTCTTTTATCACAGCATTTCCTTCTCTTCAATGATGAATATATGGTAGTCTTCAAAGATATTTCAATTAGCTTCAAGCAAGGCAATACCAAAATAATATCAAAAATTATAATAAATTTAATAAATCCTATTTATATTCTCAATACATATCTATGTGCTATTTTAATATTTTAAATGAATATTAAGACTGTTAGAAAAAAACATATCCATATATTAACCAAAGAGTAAAACATTTCATCTGGACTTGTATTTTTTTAACTATACATTTTCAAAGATAACATGCATTTCATTAATATGTTTTTCAAAATTTTTGGCTACTTTATTGTATCTGTTTATGTGCTACCAGTCAGGTCATAAATCTCTATCGAGTGTGTCATATTAAGTTACATCATTTATATCCTATTGGAAAATGACCCAATTTAATGCAACAGGATGACTGCAACGGGAAATTCCTCAGCTTCAAAAGCTTGCATTATGTAGGAAAATGAAAAGGAATACATTTTAGGTGGAACTGTTCAGTTCTTTTGTAAACTATGATGTTCTAGGAAATCACTGCCTTTAAAATCTACAATCATAGGAATGTGTCCAGAAGGTCTTGCTTGGTTTTGTGTACTGAAAACATTTCAGGATCCAAGAATTTTCCTACCGTTTGAGTTGGCAGGAGACCAGGCTTGAATCTATCACAATTTCTGGTCAGACAGCTCAGCACATATTGCATAGGGCAGGCTATAACCTCTGGGGAGTAATTACTCTCCAAACCCTTAGCAAAACAGAGCTGGGAGGCTGACGGGCAGGCCTCACCCTCAGCTAAACTGTATTGACAATGCTGTCCAGAGAATAAGCAATGGCTCAAGAACAATTCAAAGGTGAGTAAGAGGAAATGTAACTGAGCTTAGTTTACTAATAGTTGGGGCTAGTTTGTAATGGCCTGTGTCAGTAAACCGTTGGAAATTCACTTTCAGCTGATTTTTTCCAGCTTTGTTAAGGAATCCTCCTTCCAGCAAGTTAGAGCAAAACTATTTAGGAAATAATATGGGGCATTTTAGCTCTCTTCATAAGCAATTTTTCACTGTTTTCTCCATCATGACTTCCTAGAAATGTAATCAGCTTTAAATGAAATGTCACTTTATAACAATATTTTACCTATTCAGAGATCACATGTCCATGAAATTATTGTGAAGATACTGGAAGAAAATAAGACTTTTCAAAATTGCTAATATATACATATATTTACATACATTTATGTACGCAAAAATACTCTTATTCTGTTACTTCCTAATATCATTAAACATTTAATCCATATATATACCACCACTGCTCATGTTCAAGCTCCACCACAGCTCAGAATCTATGCCTAAAAAACAAATGTTTGATTACATGTTTACATCTTATGAATATTTCTCCAAGGAAGAAGATGCTAACTAATAGTACTTGACTAGTAGAGGCTGGGATTTTTTGTCAATAACGTTACATTCATTATTGGCAATAGGTCATAACTCAAATTTATATAACTTGAGTCTATTCCTGGGTTATATTGTATCAAAAATATGAAATTTCCATATCAGCTATAATTTTGATAGGCAAGGATCTTATTGTCCTTTATGACTGACAATAATAAGGCATCAAGTCTCTGTTCTAATTTAATCTCTGTTAAGCTCAGGGCATTTTGTAGAGGATACGCAAATTACACTGGAGAGCAATTATTCTTTTAATGGTGACTTAACCAAAATTCAATGCCACCTGGAGAGACTTAAGTTGTTTATGTGGCCATCCTTGACAACAACCTCTATAGCTTTCTTCCGAAGTCAATAATGTTACTCGTCATGACAGTGGCCCTTAGGAATCATGAAACTTTGGGATTTATTAATCAATCACAAGGAGAGTTGAATATTTTTAGCATAACATTATTACGTTGTGTGTTTGGGTTCGTTTGTTTGTTTTTTGTCTTTGAATATTATTTGGCTGCCAAATAACATTCAAAGATAAAAAACAAACTTATTCTGGAAGACTTTCAGATTATTTTCTTTTTAAAATTATACCATGAAATTAAAAAATTTTAATGTGCTATACTAGTATAACAATTTAAGAGTTGAACAATGCCTTTAAAATATATATTTTAAAATTTTTTTCAGTTGCATCCATGGCACACGGAAGTTCCTGGGCCAGGGATCGAACCTGAGCTACAGCTGCGACCTATGCAACAGCTGTGGCAATCCTACTGTGCTGGCTGGGGATCAAACCTGCACTGAACAGAGACAGTGTTGGATCCTTAACTCACTGTGCCACAGCAGGAACTCCTAAAATACCTTTTAAGATATAATGTTATATCATTTTAATTTCAGATTTGGTAGAAGTTATAGATTGATAAATATATGTGGAATTAGGACCTTTGATTAAATGACTTGCCTAATATCATACAGCTAGAACATAATTAATTCAGTAGTAGAACCCAGGTTTCCAGTGCACAAAGGGATACTTTTTTGACCATAACAACCAGCCCTTCTATACTCAAATAAGGTTTTAAGTGGATGACTAAAATTCTGATGCATCTTTCCACCCACAATGTGAAGCAAGTATCTAGATAAGACTTACCAATGGCAGCTGGTGTCAGAAAGACAAATGGATAATCTTTAGAAGGCTGCCTACCCGCAAAATAGCAAACTGGAATTTACAGAATATCCCTAATAAAAATAGGCACATTTTCCCCAGAATCTCTTTTTCTCCCTAGAGAGTGGTAAGCATCTTTTTATAACTTCCTTTTTCACCTATTACATTCCAATGTTTTCTTTGCTAATATATTCCTTTGAAAACAAAGAATGGAACATCAAATAACTTATGTAGCCTGCCTCAGAATGTAGTCAGTAAAGTTGATTTACTCACAATATTTGAGCGATTACTAGAGTTTAAGGACATCAAAACTCTATTTCATAAATAAATTACTAAGCAAATTTAAAAAACCTATAAAACAATATTAAATGGATTACACACATTTGTACCCAACATATATGAAAAACTGCCACACACTGAAACATTCCCACGCATTGTCTTCAAACAAAAACTTTGAGTTCTTAGCAAAAGTAATTACTCTTCTTAATTCTCAGTTGGTACAATTCCTCTCATAGCTTAGACTTGAGGGATTATGTACCCTAAGATCAAGACCAATGTAATCACTTGTTTAGGTCAGTAGGGAATAATTAGTCTTGTACATTCCTTTTCTTTCCTTGCAAATAGTTATTGATCATCTACTAGGTACTCTAGGTGCTTTAGCCACATCAGCAAAAAACAAGATCCTTAAATTCATTCCAGCAGAAAGAGACTGAGCAACAATAAACAGACAATTAAAAGTATACTAAATTAAGGCACTCTGTAATATGTTAGGGGGTGAGAAGTGCTATGCATAGAAAGGAAATTTATGGCAGGGTATTAGAGAACATAAATGTGGGCTGCAATATTAATCATGTGGTCAAGTTTGGCTTCAATGAGGAGATAGGTCTTACAAGAAAACTTGCAGAAAGTGAGAAATTAAGAAAAATAGATACTGTTATAAGAGAACAGTTGAGCAAAATCTCCAAGGAAGGAACAAATCTGAATTTAAAGGCAGAGTCCCAAACATGACTAGAGTGGAATGAGCCAGAGAAAGTACAAGGATATGAGGTCAGAAAGCACAGTGTATGGTGATCAAATGGAATATCAACAGAAAAAAAATTAATCAGGGTTTTCTAAACTATTAGAAGAACTCTGACATTTAATGTAATTTCAGTGAAAAAAAAAACATTTCAGGGTTTTGGGGAGAGAAATGATATGGTCTGGCTTCCCTTTGGAAGGATCACTCTAACTATGTACTGAGAACAAACATAAGGGGAACAGAGAAAACAGGAAACTATGGCAAGGACCCAGACAAAACAGCTGAGAGGGCAGGAGGAGAGAGTGGTAGGGAATGTATTTTCCCCTGCTTCCTTCCCTGACTGGATATCTTGGTTCAGTGATGACTGCTTCCTTCCAAAATCACAGCTACCATCTTTTGCTTTAGAGAAGGAAAAAATTCTGTCATGCACTGAAGAAATGAGTCACTATCTACACATGCTAACTGAAAAATTGACTAATGAATCGTTGGTCTGCATTGTGTTTATGTGAAAGCTGAATGAAATTGTTATGCAAACAACTAGTTCTAAAATATAACTGCTCTGATTCTAGAAACCAAAGATGTCATTAGAGGGATTACAAAATCAATTAAACAGGTATTGTCAGCACATTAACTAGGTGCCAATCCCATGCTTAAACCTATGAGGAGCAGAAGTAAAAAGTAAATAAAATAACATAAAATAAAACAAAATGGTTGACTTTATGACAGATGAGAAAAAAAGAGTGGATGAATAGGCTTATAGGGAAGAATGCTGTCTGATGAAGCTTCCTAGGTTGCCCTTTCTTTCCTTCTGTCATACCCTCCAACCCTCATGCTCATTTTGGAGTAAAGTAATTATTTAGGGATTAAGGAGCAAAAAAAAAAAAAGATCTGGCCATGATATTTGCAGTCACCTATGACTTTATTTTTTTGGCTCAGTTCAATTGAAATAATTAAGCTCTGTTGCTGGAAATACATCATCAAGAAATTCTATTCACACTGAAGGTATAATTCGGAAATATATATACATATATATGTGTAATATATATATATATATATATATATATATTGTATTATGCATAGTTTATTGTTCACCATTCATAAAAATTAACACAAAAACAGTATGAAAGTAGATGAATACATTCCATTTTATTTCATCCCAATGTAATCAATTATACCAAGGACTAGCAAACATTTTCTTTATGTAAAGATAATAAATATTTCAATAACACTTTGTTTAGAAAAACATACCATGGACTGGATTTGATCCAAAGAATACTGTATAAACCTCTGAAGTAGACTGTTAATTACATATTTGTATTGTTCATACCTTAGATACCCTGAATCTCTGACATGTCTGGTCACTGACACATCTGGCAAATACTAATAATTCAGTGAATACTTACTGAGTAATCATTAGCTAATAAATGTAATTTAAAATAGTGCATTACTATGGAGATAATACTGACATCCATCACCCCTTCAAATAGGTACACATAAGAGCCTAATTTTGTAAGCCTGATGACAATGATCAATGTCCAGAATGACCAATTCTTAATTCTAGAAAGCTCAAACTAAATAAAAGACTGCAATGAAGTCAGCCCAGGATAAAAAGAAAATGAAAAGCAGTCAACTACTTGGGTGAAATGGAACTGTTAAGAGAGCAATCTAGCCTCTTTTAAAGGAAGGAAAGGACCTAATGGATTTAAAGGGCATGAAATTCCAAGACTTAATGTTCATGAATTAGAGGTTCAGAGGTACATGCTTTCATTCTCTGGCAACTGTAAGATTTTATGGTTATATTTATTTTTTTAATATCATTGATAAAAACTAAAGATAAAATGACTTCATTAGCAATATGATTTCACAATATCAAATATTCATTTTCATACTTTGTAATATGCAATATAAAATAGCAATTTATCAATATGGAAGTTAGACAAATAAGGTGAATCATATATTCAAGGAAAATAATTTATAAGTACACATTTTTGGCACTGTCAAATTTAGAGCTATCTGAATAAAGTAATGAGGGTTCTTTAGAAGTCATTAAATATTAATATCACCTTCACAACATATCATAGAACAGTTGAAACTGATCTCTATTCTATGGAAACTCTGATTTAAAGGAGTTTGAACTATGGCAATAGTGTGTGACAAACTTTTTGATGTTTCTAACAAGTGGATAAACAGATATGTATACATGTACACACACACACACACACACTTTCCAAAGATTTGGGAAAATTATTTACAAATAACATGATACTTTTATTCAGAATTCTCAAAGTTCATTTTTAAATGTATTTTGTAGCCACATGTAAAAAAAAATGAAATTAGAACACTCCCTAACACCATACACAAAAATAAACTCAAAATGGATTAAAGAACTAGATGTAAGACCAGACACTGTAAAACTCTTAGTGGAAAACACAGGCCAAACATTCTCTGACATAAACGACAGCAACATCTTCTCAGGTCCACCTCTTAGAGTAATGACAGTAAACACAAAAATAAACAAATGGGACCTAATCAAACTGAAAAGTTCCTACACAGCAAAGGAAACAAGCCCTAAACAAAATGAAAAGACAACCCACGGAATGTGAGAAAATCTTTCCAAATGAATCAACTGACAAGGGATTAATCTCCAAAATTTATGAACACCTTCTGCAACTCCATACCAAAAAACACAACCCCATCAAAAAATGAGCGGAAGATCTAAACAGACAGTTCTCCAAAGACAAAAACACATGAAAAGATGTTCAACATCACTCATCATCAGAGAAATGCAAATCAAAACCACTCTGAGGTACCACCTTACACCAGCCAGAATGGCCAGCATCAAAAAGTCTACAAACAATAAGTGCTAGAGAGGATGTGGAGAAAAAGGAACCCTATTCCACTGCTGGTGGGATTGTAAATTGGTGCAACCACTGTGGAAAACAGTATGGAGATTCCTCAGAAAACTAAAAATAGAACTACCATTTGACCCAGCAATCCCACTCTTCAGCATCTATCCAGAGAAAACCACGACTTGCAAAGACACATGTACTCCGATGTTCATTGCAGCACTATTTACAATAGCTAAGTCATGGAAACCATCTCAATGTCCACTAACAGAGGAGTGGATCAAGAAGATGTGGTACATACATACAATGAAATATTACTCAGCCATCAAAATGAATGAAATACCAGCATTTTTAGCAACATGGATGGACCTAGAAACTATCATGCTAAGTGAAGTCAGCCATACAATGAGACACCAACATCAAATGCTTTCACTGACATGTGGAATCTGAAAAAAAGACAGACTAAACTTCTTTGCAGAACAGATGCTGACTCACAGACTTTGAAAAACTTTTGGTCTCTGGAGGAGACAGTTTGGGGGATGGGGGGATGTGCTTGGGCTGTGGGATGGAAATCCTGTGAAATCAGATTGTGATGATCATTATACAACTACAGATGTGATAAATTCATAGAATAAAAAAAATCTCTTAAAAATAAATAAACTTATTTTGTGATTTTTTTTTTCTCTAGTGTGAGAAAATAAATGACCAGAGACGAAGTCAGGTATCAAATAAGTGAAATAAATATAAAATCATGGAGTTCCCATCGTGGCTCAGCAGTTAAGGAACCTGACTAGTATTGATGAGGACAGGGGTTTGATTCCTGGCCTTGCTCAGTGGGTTAAGGATCCAGTGTTGCCATGAGCTGTGGTGTAGGTCACAGATGCAGCTTGGATCTGGTGTTGCTGTGGCTTTGGTGCAGGCTGGCAGCCATGACTACAGCTCAGATTTACCCCTATTACCCCTAGCCTGAGAGCCTCCATAGGCTGTGGGTACAGCACTAAAAAGACAAAAGGAGTAATATCAGGATTGCTTAATATACTTAATACAGAATCAGGTAAGGAAAGAGATCCAGTGGTATCTAATAGCTAACTTCATCTACGTAAGAAAATATAAAATCCACTAATAAGATTTAACATAGTATTAAATAAGGTATTTTTATTAGCACTAATACTATATTGACAGTAAATCCATGAAATGTAAATTCTGCTTTACTAATTTACCAATTTATTTAAAGTAGACATCCACCCTCAGCTCTCTACTCCCTGTCAATTCCAGAGCTAGAAAAAGAATGAAATAATTCCCATCCCACTTGCTTCTTCTCTTCTTCTTTCTTATCCTTTATCACCCTCCTCCTTTCCCACTTTAACTCCTCCTTATAAATATTGCCTTATTCTTTACCTTCTCAACCATCATCAATTTCTTACATATATTCAGTAATTTAGACTTAATTATGTGCATGATTGGTAATGCGTTGAATATAAAAGTGAAAGGATATATGAGTGATCTCTGGCTAAAAAGAAGATAAGCAAAGAAGAAATCGAGAGCAGTAATTATATAAATTCTCTCAAAATCAACCATATGCTTCAAAGGAGGATATGTTGCAAAGCCACTTTTAAGAACTGCAGCCACAGCAATAACATCTGTACACTTTCACTCTTTTTACACAGTCCACATTATCGGACATTTTTTCCCTCCTCTCGGATTTTTCCATAGGGTTTAACATGCACAAGAAATCTTGTAGAATGTGATAGATAGAAAGACAGACAGATAGGCAGAGTTGATACTTTGATTACATTGTGAGTGAGAATCAGGTGGTACTTGTTCTTCAGTAAGTTCTTCTAGACATTAAATTAAGTTTACTAAGGGTTTTGTGTACCTGTTGGTGTACTAAGTAAGGGAAATGTGGTAGGAAAAATTAGACATGATCCTTCAAGAAGCAAAAAGTCTGATGAAAGAGAGCATTCTAAGAAATGTTATAGGGAAATGAAATGAGCTTCAATGCAGTGTACTAGGTCATGCTTTACCATACAGAGGTTGAATAATATTTCAAGGGAGTATGTAAAATGCTCCCTTGACCATGAGAGTTATCTTTAAAATGTTTAATTATCTCCATACATCATTGACTCCACAGTGATAATGGCTTTCTAAGAATGATTATTCTGTTATTAGGAATCAATATAGTACCTAACTTGATCTTAATATAAACTCTGACACTCATATTCAGAGACCGTTTGACCAGAGTCACACAGCAAAAAATTGGTGGAACTGATACTAGGTCACATCTAATTGTTTCTGGATTATGGATGAATGAACTTTCATTATCATAAACATCAAATATATATGAATGACATTGCATAACATGTGCAGTTAATTGGCTGTGATACCAATTTATATTTTAGGCTAATTCATAATTCCTAGGATGGTCAAGGTCATAAGCTAAGTGGCAGAAATCACTGCAGTGAGGATTGTCTCTTATCAATTTGGTCTACTGAGACCAAGTACTGAGATCCCCAATCTCAGTATTCCTGTATTTACTCAAAGCTGTGTTACATAAGGAAAATAAATGATCAGGGATCTCAGTATTTGGTCTTCATTTTGATGCATGGTCACTTTTAACCTTAAGTAAGTCATTTACATAATTCTACATCTAATACTCCTAAATATAAATTCAGGAAATTCAATTAAGATTTTTTTTGTCTACTGTCATACCCCTAGAGAATTATTATACAAAATTCTTACAAAGATCAAAGATCGAAAGCCTAAGCTGCTTCCATTTTCCCAAAGTCATACAATTCGCCTTTTAAGAGAAGGAATCTTTTACTAAATAAGGAACTCACCTTAAAGCTCCATGTGAAAAACCACTAACAAAGCCTATTTGATTCACAGTAGTCAAAGCATTTGAATGGTAAACTAAATCATTCAATGAAAATACACTTTTTGATAGTCATTGTTGATCACTAGAATGTAATGTCCAAGTTGTTTGTTAATAATTCTACCACTGTTTGTCACAACAAAATTCTAGCTATAACCTGTATTTTTTTTTTTGAATATACTGAAACTGAGATTTCATCTAGTCTTGGCAGCACTTCAAGCAAAGAAATTGTTCACTGATTTTGATGGGTTGATTGAAGCCCTCTGCTTTATATGAGCCATGATCTCACTTTATTATTTTTCACTTTTGGATATATATAGAGCAAAAGCTAGAAGAGGCATATCCTTTTTTTTTTCAAAAAAAAAAAAAAGAAAAAAGAAAGTATAAACTTGAGATGGATGGAGGCAGGCACAAAAACTAGTCATCTGTATGAATGCGCTACCCACTCACGTCTTGAAAGTGGAGATCTTTAGCAAGGTTACAACTGCAGTCTCTCAGGTTCAAGTTCAAAGCAGTTTCCAAAGGTTCTATTGTGTCATAATCTGAATTTTTAAAAATGTAATCCTTTGTTTGAAGTACTTGGCTATTCTCAGTAATAAAAACTGTCAATTAAAAAATCTACAAAGCACATATAGAATGAATTTAGTGTTAAGATCATTTTACAACTCTATTAGATTTTTGCCTGTCAAATTGCGGTTACGGTTATTAAACAGACATTGCCAGGAGACATTTTATTAATGAGAATAGAGAATTCTGTTCATTTCAAATTCAGTCTCTTGATGTCATAAATAACCATGTAGGTGTGGTGCTTATGAGAAGGCATCCCTGTAACTGAAGAGTAGAGATGGGTATGATACGGTCTTCCTTTTATTCACAGAAAAAAGGCCCATTAAACCTCCTATTGTTATTTCTTTTTTACTGTATCTTCAATCCATCTTTAAGTTTTTTTTCCCCTCTGATGAAAGTTAAGGACTTTAAAAGAATACCCTAGGATAGCTGCAGAGAATACCATGGGAAAAGTGACAGAGTCTTCACTTTAAGTGGGCTAGTGTAGGATAAAAAATTATTCTACACTCTACACTTAAATGTTGTACACCTGTATAAGAAAATGATAACTTCGGTCAAAGTAAACTAAAATATTTTTTATCTGAAAAAAAAATGTGAAGAAAGCCATCTATCCTTAAGATTCCTACTTTGATGATTCCCATTAAATTAGCAAACTGAGTATTATTTCTGTGAAGATGTTACTTAAACTCCCTGATTATTTACAAACTCTAACAGGGATCAAAAAGTTCTGGCACACACACCAAAACTGATCCACCATCTGTTTTTTAATAAAGTTTTATTAAAACACCCATGCTGAGTCCCTGAAATATTGCCTCTGGGTGCTATTACACTATAATGGCACAGTTGAATATAGTTGTTACAGAGCCTAGAAAGCATAAAATATTTAAAATCTGACCATTTACAGAAAAACAAAAATACACTTGCTACCTCTTCATTTATATGTGGAGTTATCCTTGCTAGGACAAAAACACAGAAACAAAAAAACCTCTAAAACTTAGTGACTTAAAGCAGTATCTTGCATAGTTTCTTTGTATCAGGAATCAAAAAATGGCTCAGCTGAGCGTTTCAGGTTCAGGTTCTCTCATGAGGTTGCAATCAAGATGTTGGTCAGGGTTACAGGCAACTTAAGGCTTGACTGTGGCTTGAGGATCTGCTTCCAAGTCTGCTCACTCCCATGGTTGGCAAATTAATGTTTATTGTTCACAGGAGACCTCAATATCTCCATAGGGTTCATGATATGAAGCTGGCTTCCATCAGAGCAAGTGATCCAAGAGAATGAAGGGTGGAAACCAGCATTTTAAAAATGACGTATCCATATAAATTTCCAAAGATCATCTCTGTGATGTCTTTTGGCTGTAAGTTAGTCCTAATGGAATACAGGAAGGGAGTACACAGGGTGTGAACAACAGGAGACAAGAAATATTGGGAGCAATCTTGGGTGCTTGCTGGAACATTTGAGGGCTTAAGCTATTGAAAAGGAATGTTGTAGTGATAAAAACTAACACAATGCTTGCCACACAATAGATATATGGAAATTATGGGCATTTTAAGATACATGGTATGCAGTAAAAAAAAAAAGATTAACATGTGGAATAGCACAATCATTTTTCATACACATAAAGCTTACTGGCATATTATGTATCTCAGTAAACACTGGCTCACAGACCAAATCTTGCCCATTGTCTGATCATGTAAATAAAGTGTTAGTGGAAGACAGCCAAACCCACGCAGTTATGTGCCGTCTACGAGTAACTTCATGCTACAATGGCAAAGATGATGAAGGCTACATAGGGTGCAAACCCAAGATATTCGATCTGACCCTTTACTGAAAAAGCTTTCTGGTCTCTGTTCTATTTCATATACCACCTGATATTCCTAAGTTTGAATTTATCACTGCATAAGCTTTGATATAAACAATTGGGCTCATTCCTCTACTTTCAAGGAGAACGCTCTTGATTTTAAGTTGCATGGCTCTCTAGGCAGACCACACAGACACACTAAATTATTTTCAGGTCCCAGGACAATGACAATTTCAATACTTAGAAGAGATATGGAAAGCCCTGGTTAAAGAGAGTAAGTTGTAGTCAAACCAGTATATCTTTCTCCCCCCCCCCCCCCCAATAAACTATTGTGACAATGATGAGATACAATTGTCTGGCATATAATCTCTGCTCAATGAATATTATCAGATTATTTTGAGCAAGCAAAAATTCCTTTTTGTGTCCTTCCTTTTGTCCTCAGTTTTGACACTTAATATAACATTTAATTTCTTCAACCCATACCAAACAATCTTTGCAAATTGCATATACTTCTATGTTACTTGGTATCATCTGGTTCTTTTTCATCATCTTGACTTTTGGGCAGAAGGAATAAGTTCATATTCAAATAAAGCTTAGTGGGGAGTTATTCCAACTGTGGTTGTTGGAGAAAGGCCTCCCGATTAATTGCAATCAGATGCAACATAATAGAAGCTAATACCACAATTCTTTCATAAGAATTAAAGAACTCTGGATTATTATTTATCTAAATTTCTATAAAATAATTATTGACAGAGGCTAGTGAAAAGAAACTGGGACATCGAAATGCTTTTATATTTTAGATCTTCTGAAAATCAGGGAAGTCCCAATAATAAAGTATGTAAAAGCTGAAAACAAATGAAAAAATAGTTTCTCTCTTCTTCACTTTCATTTCCCCAGGCAAATATTCCCTTTAGATTCAGAACATATCAGGGACTTAAAAACACATAGAATCTCTTCAGTAAAAAGAATTTGAGGAAAATAAAACAGAAAAACCAGAAAATATAAGTAATATAATAACATAATATTATATAATAATATATAGAAGGAGGAGCTCTAATCATATTTTCTTAATGGGAATTAGTACGTTGCCAAGTAGATAAGAGTGAATACTTTTAAGTTAATGAGTTAAAAGAAAAAGAAGTTCCCATAATCTATAACTAGAAGAAAATCAATAGCAGTTAATACTTTGGAAAACTTACAACACAAATTATTTAATTAATGCAACAAATTTTTCTATCGGGATTTTCTTTCAGTGTCATATTCACTGAAGCAGTTTTGTTATTCCAATTCATGTAACATCTATTCAATACTTATACTCTTCCAGGCAATTTTTTAAAATCTTATAATTTAATCATGATGATGCATTTTTTGAGCCTGATATTATCACCTTTATTGTCAAGGAAACTGGGAATCATAAAAAACAAAAAACAAGTTGCCTAAAGTCATACATCTCCAATAGTAGAAACAGATTTGAAACCCAGACTTCTAAATCTGTTTAATATTATTTCCCTACCCTCTTTAGGATTTCATTCAAAATAGTTAAAATAGCTCCTACCATCATGCACAGGAAAAAGTAATGCAAATGTTCTCAACCTGTAATATGTATAAGAAGAGGTGCTTATAAATTTATATATCTAGTCTCAGCTCAAAATATTTTTGTCAGAATCAGATAATTTTATCTTTTAGTGAGCATCAATGATCACTGAGGCTATATCTTGTCTGAATTTCACTTCACTTCACCTCCACCAAAAAACCCCAAACCAAACAAAAACAAAACCCAAATCAAACTAAACCAAGAAACGATACAACAGAGGAAAGGCAGACTTCACTATACCTGGCTTTTTTTTTTAATTTTGAAAAATTTGTATTAGTGTATAATTGACTTACAATGATGGATTAGCTTCAGGCATACACTGAAGTGAATTAGTTATACATATACATATATCCATTCCTTTTCATATTATTTTCTCATATAGTCATTTCAGGTTAGAGTAGATTTCCCTGTACTATATAGTAGCGTCTTGTGACTCATCCATTCCACATGTAGTAGGTGTTTATGTCAATGGAAACCTCCCATTTTATCCTTCCCGGCCATGTTTCCCCTTTGGTAATCCTAAATTTGGGTTTGGAATCTTGTATCTGTTTCTATTTTGTGAATAAGTTCCTTTTATCATTCTTTTATTAGATTACACATATTAGTGATCTCATATTTGTCTTTCTCTGACTTCTTCACTTAATATGCTAAGCTCTTGGTCCATTCATGTTGCTTCAAATGGCATTATTGTATTATTTTTCTATGACTGAGTAATATTCCATTGTATAAATGACATCTTCTTTATCCATTCATCTGTTGATGAACATTTATGTTGTTTCCATGTCTTTGACTATTGTAAATAGTGCTGCAATGAACACTGGAATGCATGTATCTTTTAAAATTATGGTTTTCTTAGGATATATGCCCAGGAGTGGGATTGCTGGATCAGAGTTCTACATCTGCTTTGTTCAAGGAACCTCCACACTGTTATCCTTGGTAGTTGCAGCAATTTACATTCCCACCAGCAGTGTAGGAGGGTTCCCTCTTTTCCACACCCTATGCAACAATTATTGTTTGTAGACTTTTTGATGATGGTCATTTTGACTGGTGTGAGATGATATCTCATTGTAGCTTTGATTTGCATTTCTCTAATAATTAGTGCTGTTGAGCAACTTTTCCTGTGCTTCTTAGCTGTCTGTCAGTCGTCTTTGGAGAAATAGCTATTTAGACCTTATTACCATTTTTGATAGAAATTTTTTTTTAATATAAAGCTGCATGAGATGTTTGTATATTTTGGAGATCAATCCCTTGTCAGCTGCTTTGTTTACAAAAAAATTTATCCTGTTCTGTGGGGTGTCTTTTCATTTTTTATGATTCCCTTTGCTATGCAAAAGCTTTTAAGTTTAATTGGGTCACAGTTGTTTATTTTTGTTTTAATTTTCACTATTCCTGGAGGTGAATTTTAAATGTGAAGAGTAAAAAAAACTATAGTATATAAAGATCTAAAATAGCAGATTACAGTTAAATGAGCTAGCTATTTAAAATGGGTGATTCCAGTTTAGCCAATGAAAAAATTGAATAAATGCTATTCTTTTTTAATAAAGGCAGAAAAACTCTATTTTCCCTGAAAAACAGAAATGGACTTTTAGAACTGTGCTCCTTTATTATTTGGTTAACATTTTGATTTAATGTATAACTCTATTTACATGTAAGAGATACTTTATACAAATAGAAACTTTACAAATATGGTATAATGTCAGAATTTTGAGACTGTCACACTGATGGATAAGTTCCCATATAAAATTCTGCTGAAGAAAGAGAAGATATTTTTCTTACTGCAGTCAATGGAGATAATTGTAATTAAATGTCAAGATTATAATTTCAGAATCTCATATTTATACCTTGTGATGATACAAGATTTCAATTTCATTTGGAACTCTATGTTGTACTTTCCTTTTTGTTTGTTTGTTTAGATCATCTCAAGTATTTAACACTTAGAATATCTATGGCCAAAACTACCTGTTTTCTTTATTTTTCATAATGAACCAACCTACCTTCTTTTTTGTTGTTGTTAATTAACTTGACATTTCCACAGTAACTGAGTTCATATTAACTCCTGAGCTCTTGCTAAAATATTATATGGATTGTGTCATGAATTGCTAGGATTATTTAAAATTCTTACATAGGAAAAACTTCAAAAAGCAAATTAAACCAACTATACTTTAGTAAAAAATTTTTAAAAGTAAATAAATTATTTTTATTTTTGTGGTAAGGTGGCTTAAGACAAAATTAGGGTAATATCTTACTTGAGAGAGATATAATGAGAAATAAAAAGGTGGGTTCCTTCTATGAGTACATATCCGGCTGTTTAGAATTATTTTGCATGCATTAAGAGTTAGTAAAGCCAGACTAACAGATCAGAAAATGTACTTAATTTAAAAATTGTGAGTTGAAATGGGCAAGAAAGTAAGTTAAAATAAAATTAATATAAGCGTATTTTTTCTCTCTAAAAATGTCTGAATTATTTAATTTTGTGACTACATGTATTTAAGAATAATTCTTTAAGAAAGAGCTTTCTATTAAATCATTTCCAGACATCAAATCTCTTTTAATTCAACTCAAGGTGCACCCTATCACCTAGACCAGATTTACAACATTCTGCTCAATTCAGAACATTCCAGGCCTCACTTACCTAATCCATATCATTCTATTACATTTTTCAGTTGGATTTCATCTGATCAAAGCATAATAAACTATAACAATCTAAACTAACTTAATTTAGCAAAATTTATTTAATTTGCTTCAGAGAAACTCTTTTTTCTTTCTTCTTCTGAATTGAATTGACTTCAACCCAGATCAGAAGTCAGACCAGTCCTGATCACTCCAGTTTTCAAACAAGATCACATATATAGTAGTGATACAAAACTCAATTCAATTAACTTGAATTATTTTGTTCCTCCTTTTCATTAATTTTAACCTAAATTATACTGTCATTCTACAAATCTCACATGTACTGACACAAGAAACCTGACTTTGGTGTTTTATAATCAATCTCCTTTTGGTAAATCTTTAAGTTTTCCAAGATTAAACTTAAAAAAAATTCATAAAAGTAAATCATCTTTATTCCAACCATCATTGTGTTTGAATATTTACCTCCTCTTTGTGTATAAGACATTATGCTAAGTACTTCACAGCATCTAGATGAGTTTACAAACTGCCTTTTGAAGCTTGCAAACCAAGACAAAAAATAAAGAGCAGTAGAATATCGCAGTTTAATGTAGAGTATTAAGTAGGTCACAAATGAAATATAAAGAAAGATGGAGGTAAAAGAAACAGATACATCTACTTTGAAGATGAGAAACAAAAAATAACATTTTCCCATCATCTTCCTCAAAATCTCGCCCAAACAATACGAGCATTGAGAAATAGGCACAAAGATATTAAGAGACTGAAACCACAAAGTTACAAAATGAGTGGGAATCTCCAAGGAAAAGCAGAGGCTGAGCAGTAGCATATGCAAATGGAAACAAACAAAAGAGGGAAATACTGCAATTGTGGGTTTTAGTGACAGGCAGAAATGTATTTGTCAGAGGTGGCAAATTCATTGAGATGACAAACATAAATCTCTTGTTTGAAACAACAGGGACAAGTGATTGTGCTGGTATGAGACTCTTTCCTACATGAGGTTAAGTTCAAAGAATTACAAGAATCCAAGCTAACAAAAGAATCACAGAGATAAACCATATTTGAAGGAAGCTATATGTCCCTGAAGTGACAAGAAAGAGAAGCAATTTTTGTATCTGGAATACACTCCAGTTGCTTGTTTTCACCAGCTGGTGGGAGTGAAGTCTAGCAGTCTCATTGGGTCATGTCTCATCTTGAGTCATATTTCTACAAGACAGGAACATGGTTTTGGTTTCTTTCCCCATAGGAACTTGTTTCAAATAGCTGACCCAGGAGGAAGAGATGTGCTTCAGAAATAAGAAGTTGGAAAGAGGCAGTGAAGGATCATATAAAGATGTTATGAGTGAAAAATGGATGAGATATTTAAAAAGCCAGATATTTTCCTTATATTTTCTACAAAAATATTTTTATGAAATATATGACCAATAAAATTAAGAGTTTTTCAATGGATGAAATACAAAACAATAACAAAAAAAATCAACCACTTATATGAAAATTAAGTGGTTATCTAAGAACTTTTATAAAATATGGAAATATACCAAATATCTAAGAACTTTTATAAAATATGGAAATATATCAAATACGTCAAAGCACAAAAAAAGATGTGAAAAAAAAATTGTCACAGAAAAGAAAGTAAATTTAAAAAGACACTAAGGGAGTTCCCATCGTCGCTCAGTGGTTAACGAATCCGACTAGGAACCACGAGATTGCAGGTTTGATCCCTGGCCTCGCTCAGTGGGTTAAGGATCTGGCATTGCCATGATCTGTGGTGTAGGTCGCAGATGCAGCTTGGATCTGGCTTTGCTGTGGCTGTGGTGTAGGCTGGCAGCTGTAGCTCTGATTGGACCCCTAGCCTGGGAACCTCCATGTGCCACAAATGTGGCTCTAGAAAAGACAAAAGACGAAAAAAAAAAAAAAAAAAGACACTAAGGATGATAAACGATGTTGAAATGTACAAGGAAATATGGATAAAAGAGTGAACATGTTAATAAAAAAACTTTAAAAGGGAAAACATGATAAAGAGATGAAAATATATATATTTAGGAAAGGACAACTTATACACATATGCAATTAAACTCCCGAAACGATAAAATTTAAACAATGAAACAGAACACGATTTTTCATATATATTGTCCATGAAATTAAAAGAAAAACTTGAATCTGCATTTTAAGTATATCATATTTCATGGAATATTGATTCAGGAAGACCAGAATTAAATCACATCCTAGAAAACGAATTAGCATTCCTAGGTTAATAAATATTTTGAAGAGTCAAGCAAAAAGATAAAATAATTTTAGTGGGCAAAACACAGACTGGCCTAGACTTTTGCAAAGCAGTACTCAACACTAAAAGACAATGGGGGAAATGCCTAATCAATTTAAAAAGGGAGGTGAAACAGAACAAAAATATCCAGCCAAGCTATCTTCACATCTTTGAAGTATGTAACTTGATATACAATTTGATGAGCTTTGGTATACACATACACTTGTGAAATCATCACCACAATCAAGTTTTAAATATACACATCACCTCCATAAGTTTCCTCATGTCCTTTTCATTTCTTTGTTCTACTGTGATGAGAACACTTATCATGAGATCTAGCCACTTACCATATTTTTATGTGCACAATACACTATTGTTAATTACAGGCAAAATGCTATACAAAATGATTCTCTAGAACTCACTTATCTCACATAATTAAAGCATTGTTTTAAATATCTAAAAAGAAGGGACATAGTTTCCAAAGGCCATTCTTCTACAAAAAATCCACTGGGAAAAAATTAAGGGAAAATTACAAAGGCAAAATAACTGACAGTGAGAACTAATATGCCTGTCTTTAGGAATTAAGATGTAATGGGAGTTCCCATGGTGGCTTAGTGATAAACCCGACTAGTACCCATGAAGCTGTGGGTTGGATCCCTGGCCTTGCTCGGTTAAAGATCCAGTGGTTAAAGATCCAGTGTTGCTCTTGCTATGGTGTAGGCCTGCAGTTATAGCTCCAAATTGACCCCTAGCCTGGGAAATTCCATATGCCACAGGTGTGGCCCTAAAAAGCAAATTAATTAATTGATTAATTAATTAACAAGGGGACAGTGGTCCCAGAACTGAATTGAAGTGGTGTCAACTCTGACAAAGTGGTAATAATATAACTAACAGAGGAAAGGAGAAAAAAAGGTTAAAAAATGTAAGAATTGCTGTCTTCCTTAGCTTTAACAGTTATAGGCCAACACATTTTAAACAAATCAAGAGACAGAGATCTGAGCAGAGTGAACAGTTTAAATGTAGACACAAATGAATTCTACAATGAATTAAAATCAAATGATAAGATTAGGACTTCCCTTCGTGGCATGGAGGAAACGAATCTGACTAGGAACCATGAGGTTGCAGGTTTGATCCCTGGCCTTGCTCAGTGGGTTAAGGATCCGGCATTGATGTGAGCTGTGGTGTAGGTCGCAGATGCAGCTCAGATCTGGCTTTGCTGTGGCTGTGGCATAGGCCAGCAGCTACAGATCCGATTTGACTCCTAGCCTGGGAACCTCCATATGCCAAGGGTGTGGTCCTAAAAAGACAAAAGACCCAAAAAAATAAAATCATCCAATTTTCCTCAAAAAGACACATGCACCCACATATTCACAGCAGAACTGTTGACAATAGCCAAGACATGGAAACAACCCAAATGTCCATCAACAGATGATTAGATTAGGAAGATGTGGTATGTATATATATATATATACACACACACACACACACACAATGGAATACTACTCAGCAATAAAGAGCAAAATAATGCCATTTGCCTCAACACAGATGGAACTAGAGACTATCACACTGAGTGAAGTCAGAAAGAGAAAGACAAATACCCTATTATATCACTTATATCTGGAATCTAATATCTAGAACAAAGGAACCTTTCCACAGAAAAGAAAATCATGGATTTGGAGAATAGACTTGTGATTGCCAAGGGGGAGGGGAGGAAGTGGGATGGATTGGGAGCTTGGGGTTATAGATGCAGACTATTGCCTTGGGAACAGATTAGCAATGAGATCCTGCTGTGTAGCACTGGGGGGGAACTATGTCTAGTCACTTATGATGGAGCATGATAAGTGGAGAAAAAATAATGTATACATGTATGTGTAACTGGGTCACCATGCTGTATAGTAGGGAAAAAAAATGTATTGGGGAAATAGAAAAAAAATCAAAAAAATAAATAAAATAAAAAATCACCAAATTGATCAAAGACATGAGAAGGTGCTTAATTTCTTCAGTAATGAAGGAAAAGAACACCAAAAACCAGCAAGTCACATATTAAATGTCTAATCATATCAAGTATGGTGGCAAAGTGAAATGATTTTTATCTCTTTGATATTCATTTTGCATTATTTACTAAAGCTGAACATGAAAATAATTAATAAGAATACCAAGAAATGTACTCCCAGCCCCCCAAAGAGAAGTATGTATAAGTTCACCAAGTGACTGGGTATAAGAATATCCAGAGAAGCATTATTTAGATTAACTTCAAAATGGAAACTTCCAAGTATTCTCCAAAAAAAATTAATATTTTAAGATATATCTATATAAAAGAGTATTTTACTGCAATGAAAATAAGCACATTACCACTCACTACATGCATAAACACTGACTTTCACTACATAGAAATTTAATGAAAAGTTGCACTGCAAAACATCACCACAAGCAAAGTCAAAGACCTATTAAAAATCAGAGGTAAAGTTCTGTAATCTCTATCTCAGGCCAAAAGAAAGTATCTCTAATATTGAGAGAGCATCTGTTAATCAATTAGCTCAGAATCAATAAAAAGTCCAACAGAAAATGAAAAAGGATATAAACAGAAAATACAAGCACTTTTTCAACATAGGAAAAATCTCAATTATACTTAGAAAAGCATGAACAGAAATCAAAGTTACATTGAGAATCCATTTTTTTTCAAACTAGTATTAATTACATTGTGTTGACAAGATGTGAAGAAACAGGCTCTCATGCATTGTTGGAGGGAGCATAAATTTGGATAAATCACTAAAGAACATGATCTGGAAATACTTCTCAAATTACAAATGCATATAAAATCTGACTAAGAAATTACTATAGAAAGATATTCTAAAGATATATTCATATGTCAGTGGAACTTCACATAATAAGTGTTATTCAATGCAACATTGTTAATAAGCCTGAACACTACTTAGATGTTTATCAATAGGGGATGCATAAATTAATCATGACATATCTATAATTTGTAACCATAGAAAAGAATGAGAAAGGTTTTTTGTCCTAATATGGAAATCTTTTGCAAAAAAATATTAAAATAAGGTGCTGAACAGTTTGCATAGGATCCCATCAATTTTATGAAAAGCTGGATTTTTGAAAGGCAAAGTGAAAGGAAAACTTATTTTGATATAGTTTGAAATTTTATTTCCTATTTAAAAATTTGAAGTCTACAACTAATATTAACAATTGAACCTGTGGACAGTGAAAGGCTACTAAGACATTATTATGAAAACTTTATGACAAAATATTTAGTGACATATAAACTGAACCAATTTTTTGAAAATGCAACTTAAAAAAAAAAGTCTGAATGTTCCCATATTTAACAAAAAAAAAAATGAAATTTCTCACCAAAGCCTTTTTGACAAAGATATTTCCAGGCCCAAATGATTTCACTGCTAATTCTATCAAAACAATCCTGAATCTCTCAGAAGACCAAAAGAGGAAGATAACTATGATAAAATAGCCTGCACTTCCTATCTTCCTGCCAAAGACAGCCATAAAATCTAAACAAAATACATGAAGCATCCATCTGAAATCTTTGGAGGGGAATTAACACAGGCACAACTCATGGGCCTGCAATTCCTGAGAGAAAGAAAGCAATATGTGAAGAATCCCACATTTACTCTACCTTTTTCCCTGAGGATATTTGCCAATTGGAAGTTTGGAAAAACAAAACAGAAGAAAGCATTCGCCTTATAAGCCCCAGGATTGAAGTTCAGAAATGCCAAATTTGAATAGCAAAATCCCGTGGGGCAAGAGATCACAGAGAAATAAGCCCCCAAATCTGTCTCATTTCCCCCCATTTTTGGCTGACACTGCATTTACTTGTGCATGAGACAAAGCTCTTAACAACCTAACATGAAACAGACATTGCTTGGCTAAAGACAAACACACTATTAAGCAGCTACATTTTCCTGAGGAAAGAGTTGCTGGATGTGAAACTCTTCTAAGAAGAGGCTAGGTAACCTTAGGGTTTAGGTAAGATGACAGAGTTCAAGCCTCTATAAGGAGCGGTGGCTAGATCACAGGTCTCGGTTTTCAGGTGGGATGACAGAAGTTCAATCCCCTATAAGGTGCAATGGTCTATATGAGCACCTTTATATGCTTTCAGGTGAGATGATCACAGATGATCATATGTATATATACACACACATACATATAATATCTATATTTAAATATGTATATATTTCATATAAATCAGGTAGGATTTATCATGAGAGATTAGATCATGAGATTATGGATGCTGAGAAGTCCTGCAATCTTCCATCTGCCAGTGAGACACCTTGGGAAGGCTGGTGGTGTAGTTCAGTCCGAGTCTGCAGGCCTGAGAACCAGGGGAAGAGGTGGTATAAAACCCTCTCTGAGGGCTCCAGAAGGTGAAAAGAGATGTCCCAGCTCAGTCTGTGAGGTAGGACTAAAAGGAACCACTCCTTCCTACTTCCCCTTTTGTTTTATTCAGGCCTCAATGGACAAGATGATGCCCATCCACAATGGTGAGGGCAACCTGCATTTACTCAGTTCACCAATTCAAACACTAATCTCATCCACAAACACTCTAACAGAAACACCCAGAAAGCTCTGAGTACCTTACAGTCAGGCAACTTGACACATATAATTAACCATCACGGGGGACAAAGGCAAAATTTAAACATACCAGTAACAAGATAAACCCTTGACAAAATTGAAGTGATCTCTCAGCATTCTGTTTGCCTGAAGAAAACGTAATCCATTTTAGAGAACATAGTGCATCACCTCTCAAATTTCCATATCAAAGTACAAAACATGCTAAAAGGTTATGGATAATGATGAGAAGAAAGGTGTTTTCTCTATAGTCTGCACGAAGGCTAATTTCATGAGGCCAAAACTGAATATGAGGATGTCAAGTTGACGAACTGGTTAATGATGGACAATAATGAATTCAATTATGGACAGGCTGGATTGGAGGTATCCGTAGAACTGCCAGACAGGTGGCAGTAGTGTTGGAGGAGGTAATGAGAAGAGAGTGACCACCAGTTGATGCAAGAATTAGATCCAGGCCACCAGAGGCTCCTTACCCAAGCCTGTCCTTGGAATGTATGTTTCACCCACTCTTCCTGCTCTAGGAGCCATGTCAAGGACACAGCTTTAAGAGAATAAGATGTTATTGAGACCATCTGGACTGAATCCATGACTGAACCCCTATAATGCCTCCATATGAATCCCTGTGATTCTGGCAGGCAGGTGTGGAAATACAGTCTTCTTTCAACCACCCAAGACAAGCTTCCTGTGTTACGTTCCCTTGCTTATTAAAAGTGCCACCCACTAATCTGGAGTGGTCAGCTTCTTTTTCTAGTTTGTTCTTGCTTTTCATGTATGAGGTTGTGGGCAGGGGGAATTTGTCTTGAATTTCACCTGGGAAACTCTTTAGGTTGTCAACCAACATGTGGTATATCCATTAGAAGTGGGAAGGTAGAATTAATATTTTCATGCTCATCTTTAGATGACATCCACATAAATTAATGATTCAAGAGGAGTAAATAAAAATTTTGAGGAAAAACAAAGACCAAGAGAACAGTTCAAGATGATTTGAGAATGCCTAGATTTTTCATTGGAGATAAGTCAACACACTAGAGAGAAAAGGAGAGTCAAGCAGATAAGAGGTAAGATGAAAGCTGTATCTTAAACCTTGAAGAGGATAGATGAAGGAAAATAGTATACTAGATCATGAAGAACAAACAAGTAGTTGGGTTTAGGAATTATAGGAATATAGATGACTTTGGAGAGAGCCTTTTCACAATAACAGTGAAAGCAGGAGTCAGAAGCAAGGATTAAGGCAATATAAACACTAATTAAAAGGAAAAGGCAATAGAAGTAAAGCTTTCTTTGAAGAATGTCAATGGTAAAGAAAAATGAAAAACAGATAAGTATTTCAAGTGGGCAAGTGAGAAAAAAATGTTCTGATTAGATTTAAGAGTAAGGAGATAAAAGCTACTATATAATATGAAAAATATTTAATATGAATAAATATTTAATATTAAGAAAATATATAATATGAAGAAGCAAAATAAATAATAGCAAATGATTTAAATGGTATATCACATCATGAATTTATATGTTTGCGTAAATGTGGGACATAAATGTGGGCATAGTTTGGCAGAGAAAGAAGACAGGTGGAATGCTTAAAAAAGGAACAATTTTCCCCCTATGGAGACATACACCACAAAGCTTCTTTTGACTCTAAAACTGGTGTTGATGTTATCTATTCAGAGCCAGAGAGGTCAGCCAGGGAACAGGAGGGAAGAGGAGATGCTTTGGAACAGTAACTTTGATTAATTTAATAGAGATACAGCAAGGAATGAACAAAAGGACTATAAAACTTCTAGAAGAAAACAAATGGGAAAAGTTTCACGACACTGGCACAGGCAATGATTTCATAGACACGAAAACACAAGTAACTAAAATATAAGAGTGGAATTGCATCAAGCTAAAAAGTCGTTGCACAGCAGAGGAAACAATCAACAAATCAAAATGCAACCTATACGATGGAAGAGAAACTGGCAAGACATTATATCTGATAAGGGATTAATAATCAAAGTAGGTAGAAACTTCCTACAACTCAGTAGCAAAAACAAAATTAAAAACCAAAGTGATTTTAAAATGAACAAAAAACTTGAACATTTTCTCTTGAAAAAACCCCACAAACATGCAAATGGCCAATGCATATGTAAAAAGATGCTCAACATCCCTGCTATCACAGTATTCCTAAACTGAGATAAACTTTCTCTAAAAGCCTGTAAAATGGTGTTCTTCTATGATAATGAAATCTAAAACATCAAGATAGATGACAGAGAGCAATAAATTACACACGGGTTAATTAGGAAATGACTGCCTGGGAAAGAAGTGGGGTGGGAAGCTACTGAGCTTATATCCAGATTATATAATTAATAGATTCACTTTATTTTGTCAACAAAATGAACAAATCACAATAGATGGCAAATACAATGGATTAGAAAATACTATTTAAAAATAAAAAGTAAACAATTTTTAACCAAGTTGTAATTATTTGGCTTTTAGATATTCTAGAAAATTCTTGCATTTTAAGTCTACTTTTTCAACTCATTCCCTGTGATGTTTTGCCTTGGAAAAAGTTATTTTGGTTAAAATTTGACTATTGCCTTCACTTTCATATCTGAGTCATAGGAGAGCTGTGCTTTTCTTTATTCAAATTTGTTAGACATGAATTTCTTCCACAAAATGTTTTCTTGTGCATATTGAAACTAATGGGCTTTTATTTTACAGACAATTCATTCTTCGCAATTGATCCCTGGAAAGCATTCTTAATATGATTAATTCAACTAATTGATTCTAGACCTATAATTCAAATTGTGATGGAGGAGAAGGGGAGGAGGGGGGAGGGGAGAAGAGGGAGGGGGAAGGGAAGGAGGTGGGGAGGGGAGGAGGAGGAGAGGATTCAGAGGAGTAAATTTCTCTAGCTCATCCCAGTGACTTGAATAACTTTAAAAACTCAGATGTCACATTTTCACCATATATTTCCATGTTTTATTTTTGGGTGATTCTTCCAAGGAACTGATTTACTCATGTTTTAATACTACCACTTCCCAAAGGAAGACTTCCATTTAAAAGTCACTTGATGGATTCATTCTCATGGATGCTGATAAGATTCACAAAAGAGGCTTTACTAACCTAGGGTACGTTCCTAGTACCAATAAGTTCTACCCCCAAATTCATAAAAAATATGTCCACAAATACTTCGATATGCCCTATTTCAAAGGTTGGAATTTACCTAGGTGTTCTGAAACCAAATTCCAATGTGTGTGTTGAAAGACCTGGTTTCCCACATGACACCAAATGATGCTCAGATACTAGAATGGTGTCAGATAATTCAGACCAATTCAGAGCTATCCAGAGATAGTATCAAGTGGAGGGCTCAGTCCCACCACACTGTCCTGGTACTCCAGACACTAATCAAAACCCAGGGTGTTACCTATGCTTCTATCCAATCAGCTACACATGGGAGGTTCCAAAGAACCCCTTCAAATCAAAATACCTACATAACTGGTCCAGGTTGTCACCTGTACTTCCGACCAACAGCTATGAATCAGAGGTTTCCATGACCTCCTCCTCAGGTTTGATTAATTTGTTAGAGTGGTTTCCAAAACTCAGAGAAACTGCCTTTCATAAGATCACCAGTTTGTCATAACTCAAGAGCAGGCAGAGAGAAGTGATGCATAGAGTGAGGTAAGGGGGAAGAGCAGGGAGCTTCCATGCCTTCTCCGTCTTCTTCTCCTGGGTCACCCTCTCCAAAGAGAAGCCAGCATATGCTAGGAGGACACATTTGTAGCCTCTTGGAAAGGTTCATATGTGAAATTCACATAGAAAAGAACCAACTTACCAGTCATTTGAGTGAGTCAATGTGGAAATGGATTGTCCAGTCTTAATCAAGCCTTCAGTTAATTTCAGGCCCCTGACTTCCAGGCTTCTGGCTGAAGACCCAGATATCACAGAGCAGAGACAAGCCATCCCCATTGTGTCCACTCAAAATTACTGATCCATAGACACCAAGTGGTAATAAATATTATTGTTCTTTTAAGCTCCTAATTTAGGGGTAATTTGCAATGCAACAAAAGATAATGAATAAAACATTATATGGATTTCTTTTTAAAATATATCATAAGGCTTATACTATGAGCTTATACCTTTTATTTTAGCTCCACCAATATTAAAATAAGGGATTCATTTTAGTATACTTGCTTTTAAGTTATTTTGCAATTTTTCATATGCATTTTGAAAATACTTGCTTTTAAGTCATTTTGCAATTTTTCATATGCATCACATACAGCAGATCACCTTAGAAGTATTACCCTCTATAAGCATTTTTTGGAGAAATATATATCTGTTTCTTTCAGCAGTCGAGATATGGATGATTTATGTTTTAACTATAGCAAATAAATGTCTTAAAGCCTAGCTACTGGAAAGTTATAGACCACAAATATGCAAATATGTACATGCTCCAGGGTTATACAAATAATCCACATCATATTAAACAGATAATGATTTATAATTAACAAGTTAAAAAGGCAGCAAATGGAAATCAAGACCAAGTCAAGATACCACCAGATCATTCTTGTATAACACGTACTCTCTCTGGCCATCGTTATGCAAACACTGCTGACTCATTACGTTGCTGTATCAGAGCCTAGATACCTCCAATAATACACATGTAATTTAGGAATACTAAATCACAGTGGTCTTTGATAGTCTATTTAGTAGATTATTACTAGTAAATCCTTAGCTATATGCAAAAATGAAAATCTATTCGATTATCTCTGTCCTTTATCAGTTGAAAAAATACTTGCATTTTTAAAGGACTTTATGACAAAATGAGAACTTTTAGAGCCCACATGCATCAGGACTCAAAAATCTTGATTCCATAGGAATCAGACATTGTCCTTGATGTCGATAAGGTGGATTCACCACCTTGTCTTCAATTACTTTTTTTCTCTTTGTGATCCTAAGCACCGTCAAGCACTGAATACCTCTTCTCCCCCTCAGTAAGTGTGTATTTTAGAGATGCCTCACAAGTCTCATGTGACTAGACTCAGTTTTCATTTAGCCTGACCACAACACTTCATGACCAACTGCTCAAGCTAAAATGGGCAATTCTGCAACACAGATGAACCTTGAGGACCCTGTGCCTAGTGAAATAAGCCAATTATAGGAAGACAATAATGACTCCACTCACATGAGGTATATAAAATAGAGTCACAGAATAGGAGAGTGAATGGTAATTGCCAGAGGCTGGCGGTAGAGGGAGATGGAGAGTAATCAAGGGCAGAAAGTTCAGTTCAGCAAGATGAATAAACTCCAGACATCTGCTGTACAACACTGTACTTATGGTCAACGGTGATATATTGTACACTTAAACTTTTGTTAAGAGAGACGGTATCATGTTGATTGTTCATCCAGTAGTAAAATTTAAGTATTTCAAGCACAGGGATGAAGACCAAGGCCTTGGCATTTGACAGCCTAACAGAACTGTTTCTAGTCTGACTGAAGCCGAGAAGTGTGGCCTTTGCGGGAGTAGCCCAGATTCCATCTTGTCTGCATCACCTTTGTGAACATGGGTACTTTAATAGATCTATGCTTTAGTTTCCTTCCAGGTACAATAATGGTTATAATATATCATGTTATTTTATCTATGTATTTGCTTTTAAGAGATTAAATGGGACACTCAGGAAAACCAGTAGAGGACTAATATGTACAAAGTTTTAATTATTTGTTAGTTATTATTATTGATATTGATGTTACTATTTTGGCATATTTTATGAAGCTGTCCATGTTTTCTAAGTATGACCTAAAGATGCATTTTGTGACAAAATAATAATCTTCCTCTTCGACTTTTTCCTAGATTTCTCAGAATAAAATGTAAGCAGCTTAAAATACAGAACACTGAAATTTGGGGCCTTTTATGTAATTTATATTGTCAAAATGTTTATTATAACTGAAGGATCAATTGCTCCAATTCACCTTGACTCTAAAGTCAAATCCCTTGAAAAATGAGACTGTCATTCTCAGTGCTCAACTCTATGGAATACAATAAACTGAGGAATCACAATACATAAGGTAAAACATTCAAGTTTAGTTAAACCTAATAGAAGATTTACAAAGTTTAAATAGGTAAAATTTGGGCATTTCAAAACTCACTGAGTCTTATAATCGCACATATCAACAGCTTAGTTTATACCTGCATTCACATTTCTTTTCATCTCTTCTATTATTCAGCATCACACATTGTTCAATACAAAATTTGATACTTGATGAGTTTCATTGTGTTATTCTTATCATAATATTTTCACAGATAATTTCCACAAACCAAATAACATAATACTTAAGCATATTTTCACATCTCTCCCTATTTTCTAGGGTTACATAAGGAGGAATTATTGAACCAAAAATGATATATTTGTAAAGGATTTTGATGCATACTATTGAATTACCACATATGTTGCAGAATTCTTTATGTTTTAAGAGTTAAGACAATTCTTGGAAATGTAGGCAGAGCATTAAAACTACATTTACTTTCAATGTATACTCACCTAAATTTAGATATGGTCTCTCCAGGACTTCTTATCCAACTGTTAAGGAGCAATTTTTAATCAAAGATGCCTCTATGTTTGTCATTTAGGTAAAAAGTGGAAATAAATTTTAAAATGTACTGATGGAGTAACAATGAAATTATTATTTTTTCTATTAGCCATACAAATAGAAAAAAAACTTAAAATTTGTATGAAACTACAAAAGACATCCAATAACCAAAACAATCCTGAGAATGAACAACAGAGCTGAAGGCATCACACGTCCTGATTTCAAACTATATTAAAAGCTAAGGTAATTAAAATCACATGGCACTGACTTAAAGCATAGTCAAACAGAACAATGGAACATAAAAGCTGAAAATTAAACCTCTGCATACACATTCAACTAAATTCTGCAAGGAAGCCAAGGACACCCAATGGGGAAAGAATAGTCTTTTCAACAAATGTTGCTCGGGAAACTGGTTAAATCTATGCAGAAAAATGAAAATGATTCCCTATCTTATACCACTCAGAAAAATTTGCTCAAAATAAATGAAAGACTTAAACATATAACCTGAAACCATAAAACTTCTAGAAGAAAACATAGGGAAGAAACTCCTAGCCAGTCGTCTTGGCAATGATTCCTTGAATGTGACACCAAAAACACAAGCAACAAAAGCAAAAAACAATAAAATGGGACTCTTACCAAGCCGGGTTTGTTTTTCCAAAGCACAGCAAGCCAAACGCTGTTATGAGGTTTGCAGCAGAGAAAGGGTTTATTCGTAAGGCAGCCAGGACAGGAGGCAGGAGAACAAACTTCAAATCCAACCTTCCTGAAGGCAAGGAGCCTGGGAAGTTGAGAGGATAAATCTGAGGCTTGGAGCGCGTGAGGGAAGGTAATTGGAGACAAGAAAAAGGTGAGCTAATCATTCTGTGCAGATGCAACTAAGCTACATCATTTTTCATTGGGCTCATGTCTTATTAGCATGTTCTGAGTGGAAGTTTTTGGCTCTCTGACTTTCAAAAGGTCACCAAGCAGACACTCACACACATACATAGACAAAGGATCGGATAGGTGGTCTTAGTCTTAAGAGGCTAAAACTCAAACTGAGAGTTCCTGTCTCGGCACAGCGAAAACAAATCTGACTAGGAACCATGAGACTGTGTGTTTGATCCCTGGCCTCACTCAGTGGGATAAGGATCTGGTGTTGCTGTGAGCTGTGGTGTAGGTTGCAGACGCGGCTCAGATCTGGCATTGCTGTGGCTGTGGTGTAGGCCAGCGGCTACAGCTCCGATTTGACCCCTAGCCTGGGAATCTCCATATGCCACAAGTATGGCCCTAATAAGCAAAAATAAAATAAACTCAAACTGGACACAGTTGACTCCAAAATCCTAAAAAAATAACATTAGCAAACATCTTATTGTTTAGGTTATGTGATGCTCCGAGGACATGCAAGTTTTTATTAAAAAAAAAAACAAAAAAAAGGTAAAGGGAGCCTTATTGGTGAAGGCAGATAAGAGTTTATTATGTATTGATGGCCTACTGATAACTGCCCTTGGTTTCAGGGCTTATACCAACATTAAAAGCTTCTGACTCACAAAAGAAATAATAAAATGAAAGGCATCCTACAGAATGGGAGAAAATTTTTGCAAACCATATATTGAATAAAAGGTTAATATCCAAAATACATAAAGAATCATAAACACAAAAGTTAACAGTCCTAATTTTTAATAAGGTGGAGGAAGTAATTTTTTTTTCTCAAGAAGATAAAATGGCCAACAGGTACAGGAAATGAGGCTCAACATCACTAATCCTCAGAGAAATGCAAATCAAAACCACCTGACACCTGTTAAGACCAGCTATCATCAAGAAGAATAAACAAGTGTTGGTGAGGATGTGGAGAAAAGGAAATCCTCATACACTGTTGGTGGGAACACAAACTGCTTCAGTTACTCTGGAAAACAATATGGAGTTTCCTCAAAAAATCAAAAATATATCTACAAGATGATCCAGCAACTCCACTTCTAAGCATATATCCAAAGGAAATAAAAACAGGATATTGAAGAAGTGATATATGCAATAATATTTTGCAGCATTATTTACAATAGCCAAGATGTGAAAGCAATATGTGCCCAGATAAATGGATTAAAAATGATGTAAATATATATATAAACACAAGAAAATATTATTCAGCTATGAGAAAGAAAGACATCTTTCCATTTAAAAACTACATGGATCCTGAAGGCATGAAGACTAAGTGATATAAGGCATAAAAATAAAAATACTGTACAATCCCATTTATACGTGAAACTAAAAGAGAACAAAACAAAATCAAACTTGTAGAACTCATAGCTACAAAATAGCAGAATGGTGGCTTCCAGAGGTGGGTGGTCATTGGCAGAGATTGGTGGGATGAGTGAGGGTTTCAAAGGTATAAACTTCCAGTCAAAACATAGTAAGTCGTGGTGACTATGATTAATAATACTGCATTGCATATCTGAAAGTTGCTAAGAGAGTAGATCTTAAAAGTTTACATCATAAGGAAATAAAATTGTAACTGGGCAGTGTGGATGTTGACTAGATATTGTGGTGAACAGTGCAAAATATACAAACACCAAATTATTATGCTGAGCACCTGAAATTAATAAAATTCTATGTGTCAATTAGATCTCTAAAAATGCTAACAAGACCTAACGTTTATTGAATTCTTATCCTATGCCAGGAATTAAATCATTTAGCATCTAATCTTACCAGAAACTTGGTGGTTATGTAATATGCCCATTTGGCAGATTCATACATGGGCTCAAAGAATTTAAGTAACTTGTGAAATATTTCTATTTCTAGGTAGATATAGAGACAAATTTTAAACTTAGGTAGTTTGGCTGTAATGTCTATTCCCTTAGGTGATAACTTATATGAATCACTTGATGCCACTGTCATATTTGCCTAAGAAAATCTGAGTTGGTCTCCTTTGTGGTTTATTCTTTCTCAGTTTGTCCCCTTAGATGCCTATATTTTTAATCAGTGAACTCATTGAAACCTATGGCTTTCACTGCCATGTGAAATTGTAACAACTTTGGGGTCTATATCTTTATTCCAGACTTCTCCGTTAATCACTAATTATGGAGCTTAGCAGAAATGGTTTTCCTAGATATTCCTCAAACCCAACATGTCAGAAACCAAATTCATCATCTTTTGCTCTACATGTTTCTCTTCCAATATCTCTTTTTCTAAGTAAACAGTGGTAGCAAGAGCACATTTATCCAAAAACAAAAAGCTGGGAGTTAACAT
This sequence comes from Phacochoerus africanus, assembly GCF_016906955.1. NCBI lineage: Eukaryota > Metazoa > Chordata > Mammalia > Artiodactyla > Suidae > Phacochoerus > Phacochoerus africanus. The sequence goes on along the minus strand of NC_062547.1, from coordinate 24,300,364 downwards.
TTGTCCTGTTTATCCTTGCTGCATTTTTAAATGCCTTATATCTGATGATGCTCTGTAGCTTCTGCTTTCACAATAATACCTTTTTTTTTTTTGTCTTTTTGTCTTTTCTAGGGCCACACCTGCAGCATATGGAGGTTCCCAGGCTGGGGGTCGAATCAGGAGCTGTAGCCGCGGGCCTACGCCAGAGCCACAGTAAGGCGGGGTCCAATATCCACGTGTGAACAATTTAATGGTTCCACATATTTCTCAAAGTTTTATATTTTATATCATTGCTTTGTTAACAGTTTTGTGTGTAAATCTATGAGGAATGTAATGTAAAACCTCATGCAGAAGTCCAGATTTCAAGTTTCAGCACTTGCTACTGTCTGAAAGTTACTTACATTACTGTTGCTTTGCTTCTCTCATCTGTAAGCTGGAATTCACAATGATAGTTACGATCGTAGGATCGTAAATGAGTTAAAGTGCATAAGAAGTTTAGAACTGTATCCAAAGTTAATTTTCTTTGCAAGTGAAAAGTGCAATTTTCTTTGCAAATTGCAATTAATGCTATTTGTTATTTAGACTCATCATCAGTCTTAATACTTGCTGGTGTTTGTCATTGTAAGCAGGTCCTCTTAAGTGGTTCTTTCTGATTAAAAAAGAAAACATCTGCATTATCACTGCCTTCACACATAAAAATTCTGCAAATAAATTAGGCATGACCTATAATTATGAACCGCACCTGTTTTATAAATGTTAGTACATTTATTTGCATACGGCTACAGAGCAGAAACAACATAGGGCAGAGATAATAAAATTGGCTTTTTTGGATCTAAATCCTCTTTAAAAGAATATCATAGACCACCCATGCTCTCTCTCCCCCTTTCTCTCCTTCCCTCTTTCTCTCCTCCTCTGTGAGTATTTGTGTGTTGTGCTTACACTCACATGTGGGGCTTGATAGGTAAAGGAGAGACTAAATACTAATGGCTCATCAGTTTAGTGGGAAAGCTCTGTATTTATCTGTTTTATAAATTATCCCTACACTACATTTTATTTAGTGAAATATTTATTGTGTAATTTTTCAGCTGTATTGAGGTATAATTGACAAATACAATTGAATATATTTAAAGTATACAATGTGGTGATTTTACACATGTATAATTTGTGAAATGATCACCACAATCCAGGTAATTAGCACATCTATCAACTCACTCAGTTACCCTTCCATGTATACGCAGTAAAAATCCTTAAGGTCTACTCTCTTAGCAAATTTCAAATGTACAACACAGTATCAATAACTACAGTCACTGTGCTGTATGCTGGATTACCAAAGTTTACCTTATAACTGAAGGCTTGTACCCTTGCACCAGCTCTTGATAACCACCATTCTACTCTGTATTCTATTGGTTTAACTGACTAGTTTTATCCTCTATAAAAAAAATCCTTCAAAATACGCAGCAGCCAACATTTTTTTATTTTATTTTTATTTATTTATTTGTCTTTTTTTGCCATTTCTTGGGCCGCTGCTGCGGCATATGGAGGTTCCCAGGCTAGGGGTCTAATCAGAGCTGTAGCCACCGGCCTACGCCAGAGCCACAGCAACGCGGGATCCGAGCCTCCGAGCCGCGTCTAATTACGGCAACGCCGGATCGTTAACCCACTGAGCAAGGGCAGGCATCGAACCCACAACCTCATGGTTCCTAGTTGGATTCGTTAACCACTGCACCACAACGGGAACTGCAACATTCTTTATTTTACATGTCCTGCTTCCAGAACAGTCCTACATAAACTTTAAGACTAAAGGAAAAATAACCTATTTAAGGGACAAATAATGAATACATGTATATGTATAATTGATTCTCTCTGCTGTATGCCTGAAACTAATAAAACATTGTAAGTCAATGATACTCCAATAATACAAAAAAACAAACAAACAAACAAAAAACCTTACTTGTTAAGATGAAACCTGTTTGATGTTTGGGCCCAGGAGACTAAGTACTGACTAGCATAAATGTAAGGAAGGAAATGTTTCACGCCTACATAGTACAATAAATGCCTTCATTTATTAGTCCTTCTTTTGACTAAGTCTAAATCTAGCTGAAGTTCCACTTTCATTCTCCATTCTGTGTATCTTTTAATAAAATATTTCCTAACAACCTATCACACTACTTTTAGGCAATCTGAAAAGACAAACTGAATCACTCTGCTGTACACTTGAAACTAACACAATATTGTAAATTAACTATACTCTAATTTTAAAAAAGAACAAAAATTGGTTGTATCATAGAAGAGTCAGTGGTTAGTGAGTCGATTTCACAAGGCTACTTGATTTGCACAATTCTTTTATCACAATGGAAATTTCCAATTTGATTTTTCTGCCTGCTCTCTTTATGTATGAAAGACTTGCTGTGACGAAGCATACCATTAGGAACTCCACAAAGTGGATTTTCAGTTTGGGTGTATAGTTGTGAGGAATTGTTGCTAGTCCTATGACAAAAAGAAAAAAAAAGAAAAGAAAAACTTTCATTCCATAAATTTCTGATTAGCAATTTGATTTAATCAGATTTTCCATTCTGTTTTGATTTTGCTATCTAGTATAGAAATCTTGAATTCAGTATTAGCATTAAAGACTTGAAGTCAAATTGTTTTCTCTACAAGTTGCCAAAAGAACAAATCAACACAGTAAATGGAGACAGAGTATCATTCATATTGACTGGATGTATATCACCTGTTACATGAGACTCTCTTCCAAGGCAATTATCAAGTCAGGAGCAACCCAAACAAAAATATCTTGACAGTGACTCCTTAGTTGGACACTGAACTCGTGTGTGAAATGTGAGTTTGGTTGAAAGATGCTAAACCTGAAAACTAAAGAACATTATCATCATCCAGAATATATTCACCAATTCCCTGATAGTCTAAAATTCTATCAGATTTTTGAGAAAGGACAGAAAGAAAAGTGTGGTCACCAGCCCTTTGGGAGTTAAAAACACAATCAAGTCATGTATCTAGGAGTTCCAGTTGTGGCTCAGTGGGTTAAAGACCTGATGTCCCTGTGAGGATGCGGATTTGATCCTTGCTTTATTCAGTGGGTTAAGGATCCAGTGTTGCTACAAGTTCGGGTGTAGGTCACAGATATGGCTTGGATCTGGTGATACCATGGCCATGGCATAGGCCAAAGCTATAGCTCCAGTTTGATCCATAGCCCAGAACTTCCATATGTTGCAGGTGCAGCCGCTTAAAAAAAATGAATCACATATCTATTATTCATAAGGATATTTATGAATTAAGTGAAAAAAAAAACCCTCTAGAATAATCAATAAATAAGATCAATAATATAATGAAATGGAAGGAGAGACAGTTTTGTGGGTGGAAAAAAAGAAAATAGGGAATAAAAGATGAGATTATTTCATGTGAGAAAGAAAAAAAAATTCCACAAATGTTTAAGATTTTTCCACTCAACTCATCTTATAATCAAAGGCTCCATTACTTGTGATATCAAGCACCAAACAGAAGTAAGTTAATTGCGGGTAACAGCTGAATTGATATGCATATTTAGGTGTGCATTCTATGTGAATTATAAGTTAGCAGTATTCCTTCCTCAAACTTGGAAGAATTATCTCGTATTTAATTACTTATTGCAATTAATAACAATAATATGATCACATTGTATATTACTATATTGTGTGGTACTATATATTACATTAATTTCTCACTTTCAATATTTCTTGGGCAGCTGTGTAGATTCTGATTTTTCCCTTGTCTCAAAATGGTAATTATTCTCAGGAGTTTGTTGGGCATCTTTGCAAATGGTTATGTGCTTTTTGATGAGGCTATTCATTTCTGCAGAGAATTAATATTTTGGTTGGCTTATAATTAATTACTATGTATTTATGATTTAATTCCCCATGCTTTTCATAACAACTTCATAAAAATATCAGTAATCAAAATGCATGCATCATATGGAACCACACTCCACTTTGGCCGAAGTTCAACCTTTACATGTCCTAACAAATGGTTCTGCTAAATTGTTACCAGCCTACAAGGTATGTTTTTAGATCCTTCATCCAAGGAGATTTTAAAACAAAATCAAACAACTTCTGGGTACATTCATCAGTGTTTCCCCATAAGATTATATTGAGTACAAAGAGCAAAGGAAACTAATCTTTTAGCTTCGGGCAACATGTGGTTATCACTAGCATACTATGTGAAACTTGAAATCTCTTCAACTTATCACTGTCCCTCTGCCTGCTGCTGTAGTACCATAAAGGGCTAGAGAGGCAGCAGTAAAAAGTACAGCCCTGGATAATAGAGGAAAACATACTGTTCTCTTTATGTTTGTTAATAGGGCATGACGATTGTTCCCAAACTGCCTGGAAGCCATTGTGCCTTGCTACACTAGAGGATGACAGCTGATGCACTGAAGGACACAGCTACTTAGCTAATGCAAGCAAGGCATTTCCTTCACCCGTAAGATGCCAAGTGCTTGGAGCACTCATGGGCTTTGGAAAGCCTTACAGGGATTTTCTCAGGCAGCCAAACAAAATGTCTTAATTTAACCCCATTTATTTAAAGGAAGCCAAAAGATGGATTATTCCATTTGAACTTGGGGAACACATGTTTTAGAAGCTATAATTGCCCTATGAAAAGCTGCAAAACTAGAAGTTTGTTTCATATAATAACAGGAAGCATAAATATTAATAAAACAACATTCTGTAACTGATGTAGTTTTATAGACATTTGTGGTTTCCCAAGCTCCTGTTAAGGTCTTTTTGTTGTTGTTGTTGTTGTTTTTGTTTTGTCTTTTTGTCTTTTCTAGGGCCACGACTGTGGCATATGGAGGTTCCCAGGCTAGGGGTCCAATAGGAGCTGCAGCCGCCAGCCTACACCAGAGTCACAGCAAAGTGGGATCCGAGCCAAGTCTGTGACCTACACCTCAGCTCGCGGCAACGCCAGATGTTAACCCAAAGAGCAAGGCCAGGGATCAAACCGGAAACCTCATGGTTCCTAGTTGGATTCGTTAATCACTGCGCCACGTCGGGAACTCTGAGTCTTTCATTTAGTTATGTAATTTTCAAAATACTGTGGGGTAGATGTTACTAGTTTCTATTTCTATAGGTAGGAAAAAGAGACTGAAGCTAAGTAACTCACCTAGTGTTTTAGAGGTAAAAACCCTGGTAAACAGAGCCTAGAGAAAAAAAAGCATGCTTTCTATCCAACTTTACTACTTTTAAAGGTAATAACAATAATAGCTATAATTAATTGAGAACTCAATATATACCAAAAATTGTGCCATGTTCTTTACATATATTACTTTATTTGATTCTTACAGTAATATTTTGGTAAGAAATCAATATTTCCATTTACAAATGAGACATATATTTTACCATCAAAAGTGGGAATGCTAAGAAATTAGTTACAATAACTTTTTTATGGGTATACTATATTACTAACATTTAAGTTTCACCATCAATGAGCTCAAGTATATGTTATCCATATGTTCATATTTATGAAATAAAGATAAATGGAAAGACAATTTTAAGGGTGCAGTGTGTTAAACACTGCATAACGCATTCAATAATTAGAGAAAATCGAGGGAGTGATACAACTGGATACCTTTATATACTTAGTAGCACTAGTATAGGGATAAGCCCTGAAATTGGAGGAAAAATTAGTTTGGGAATGAACAGAGGTCCTTTGTTGCTGACAGAATTGCCCCTTGACTTCAGACTTAAGACAAACCAAGGAGTCTCTCAGTATACAAAACCCACTGATTTCAGGACAAACAGTAACAAGACAAATTGACAAGAGCCATATAGTAACTTACAAAAACAGTTACAACCTCTCACATGATTGCTATTATGTAGCTCAGCTCCATATGCTTTAGAAATTAGTATAAATTAAACTATTTAACCTAGACTCTTCTGTATCATGCCTCCATGGCATGATTATTTTGAGATTTATTCTGAGATTTATTCATGTTGTCACCATGTAACAGTCTGCTTCTTTTTATTTCTGAATACAATCTTATTGTGTGAATATACCGGAGTTTATTTATCTAATGTATAAATAAACATTAATATTGCATCCAGTTTGGCTAGTATGACTGAAGTTCCTCTAAAAATTGTTGTACTATTCTTGACCTGGACTTTGTTTGATTATATTATGAAAATATGGAGGGCTGAAATTTTTGCACTATAATTTTTAAAATTTGCACAAATTCTTAAAAATAATTGTCAAGTTTTGCCACTTTATACTTTTACAAACAATATAGGAAAATCCCAGCTACTCAACATCCTTCACAATTAACGTGCTCAGTGTTTTTATTGTACGTGTTTTAGTGACTGTGAAGTGAATTCAAATTTCTCTTAAAGCTAATCATATTAATCTATGTTTATTTGGCTATTTAAATATATTTTTAGGGAAGTATTATTTTGAGTTTTTTTGTTACATCATTTTATATGGTCAAAAATTAAGGTTAATTTACATACAATAAAATTCACCTATTGTACATTTCTATGAGTTTTATAGATGCACAGTCATGCAACTACTGTCGTAATCAAGATATAGGAAAGATACATAATCCCCCAAACCTCCATGCACTTTATAATCAGTCTTGTCCTTGATGCCCACCTAGAACTTAGCTAAAAACTGATTTTTTTCTTTTCCTGTATAGCTTTAATTTATGGAGAAAGTAATAAAAATGAAGTTATAATATCATGTCGACTTTATAGAGTCTTGTTTCTTTCCTATAGCCTATTTTATCAGAAGCTTCTGTTACTGTTTGTATCAGAAGGTTTTTTTTTTTTTTTTTTTTTTCGGTTTGTAGGGCCATACCCGTGGCATATGGAAGTTCTCACACTAGGGGTCGAATCAGAGCTTCAGCTGCTGGCCTACACCACAGCTCACCGAAAAGCTGGATTCTTAACCCACTGAGCAAGGCCAGGGATCGAACCCGCATCCTCATGGATCCTTGTTGGGTTCATTAACTGTTTAGCCACGAAGGGAACTCCCTGTATCAGAAGATTTTTTTAAAAAATCTCTGAATAGTATGCCACTGTAAGGATTGGCCAAGGTTAATTCTTCCATTCACAAGTTAAAAGGCATTTAGGTTATTCCCAGGATTTGGGGATTACAAATATAGTAGCTATAATATTTGCATTGGAGTTTCTGTGTGATCCTAAGTTTTCATTATGCTTAGATAAATATGTAGAATTGCAAATTCATATGGTAACTGTATGTTTAACTTTATTAGAAAATGCCAAACTTTTCCAAGGTATTTTGTCACATGCAAACAGTAATGTATGAGTTCAAATTGCCCATCATGCTCAACCGTATTTGGTATTCTAAGGAATTTTTTCAATTAGTCTGTCTATATAGATGTTATATATACCAGTATATATTATCATTTTAATTTCCATGACATTAATGACTAATGATGTTGAGCAACTTTAGATATGTTTATTTATCTGTGTATTTTCTTTAGAAAAAGTCTCTGTTCAAAATTTTGACTATTTTTGGGGATTTTTTTTTTTTTTGGTTTCCTAATTATTGATTTTTTTTTTTTTAGACTATTTCTTTGGAGCCTCTTATGACTCAGAAAAATTGAGGGGAAGAGGCAAAGAATTCCATACTCCCCACCCCCACAGAGGCATAGACTTTCCAGTATCAATGTTCCACCACCAGAAATACCTTTGTTACAACTGATGAACCTACACTGATCCATCAGCATCACCCATCATTATTGTCCCACAGTTCTTTGAATCAGAATGCATAGGTGTGGCTGGGTTACCTGGACTTAAATCAAGATGTAGGAATTATTCATCATCAAATACCTTCTACATATAAGCATTTGAAATGGATGTGGGATAAAAGACCATGATTTGATTTATTAATTTCCAATGGTATCTTGATTTTTATTATACCTTCTAGGAAAAATGCAAAATATATGCAATAGTAAAGATAGCTAGCCACTGAGTCACTCAATTTTCCTGGAAATAAAATAGTTACACGATATCTTCATGAATTTGGAAAATGGAATCAATGTTTTCACAAAGCTTTAAATGTTTATTCTGGAGTTCTTATAGATGTCTTGATAATTTTCAAATATGGGGGACAATTTTAATATTAAGGATCATGGACCTCTATCTCACTGACTAAAGCCACACTGGGGCACGGATATGAATTCTGATTGGAGTCTCTACTAAGCATCTCATTTTGAGTGTTTTTTTTTTTTTTTTCTTTCCTCTCTTTCTTCTTTCTTTCTTTTTCTTTTTTTTTCTTTTCTTTCTCTCTCTCTCTTTCTTTTCCATTTCCTTTTCTTTCTTTCTTTTTCTTTCTCTTCTTTCTCTTTTCTTTTTTTTTCCTTTTCTTTCTTCTTTCTTTCTTTTCTTTCTCTCTCTTTTTCTTTTTTTTCTTTTCCTTTTCTTTCTTTCTTTTTCTTTCTCTTCTTTCCTTCTCTCTCTCTCTTTCTTTCTTTCTTTCTTTCTCTTGCTTTAGGGCCTCACCTGAGGCATTCAGAAGTCCCAGGCTAGTAGTAGAATCAGAGCTGCCTACATCACAGCCACAGCAAAGCTGGATGCTTAACCCCTGAACAAAGCCAGGGATCAAACCCATACCCTCATGGATACCAGTTGGGGGTTCATAACCCACTGAGCTGCCACAGGAACACCCTTATTTTGAGTGTATTTCTTAATTAATATAAGTAATTTTCACCTGTGAGGCTATGCTAACTCAAGTATTTCACCTTATCCCTTCTCCCAAAATTAAATAATACGTGTGTAACATATAGGTTATTGTTTCTACCACAAGTAATGCTCACATAAATTTTAGAACCTTTTTCTTTGAATTTAACTTTTACGATCTCAGGTGCCCTTAGAGCAAATTCTGAGCTAGTTGTTTCAGTGATGGAGAATTAATTTTTTTTTCAAAATTAAATACATGAAAATCATGTAATACGTGACTAAATTGTGGGGGGGAAACAACCCAAAGAATTCACCTAAAAGTCCAGGTATGAGGCTTGCTCACACATCATGCTAACAAATAAAAAGAACAGACCAGGGAATCCAAACAAGATGATTTAGATCACATTCTTGTTCACTCTCTGCTCCAGGCCCTTAAACATCCAAGTTTCTCTATCATTCTACAATCAGAAATTGATGAGTTGGACTAGGAGTAGGGTTTTCTGCTTGGTTTAGATAAATACTTCAAAAGTTGTGTGCTTATCTTAACTATCTGCCACTATTTAGAGAGAAAAATTATTTTGGGTATCTTTCCAGACCAGGTTTACTTATGAGATTTTTTCCCCCTTTATAAAGTCTTCAGGACAAAAATACAACGAAAAAGCATCAGATTCTATTCTGATGTGAAAAAGTCAGAAATTCTACAAGTTGGATACAATGTGTAATTTAGAAGTCAGTGGAAATATAAATTTCTTCAATTTAGCAAAGCAGGTTGCCATTGTTGTCAATAATATTCTCTATTGTGCATTTCTAGAATTAATGTTATTATGTAAGGAAAGAAAAACATGGGATACAAGAATAACTGGGAAGAAGGCAGATACCATGATAGAGAATTACAATGTTGTTAGTAATGGCTATAGGAAGACCACCTAGAAATATTTTCCCAGAATGAGAATAACTCAGAATATACACTGTGCTATTTCTCCTTCTCTCTTTCTCTTACTCTGCCACTCCCGTCTCTCTCTCTCTCTCACACACACACACGATACTTTTACTGCTTCCATATAGTTGGAGATCTGATTTTTGTAAAATGTGATTTAAATCATTTATAATCCAGGAAATAAAATGGTCTACAATAGACCTGTAATATTCCCTATCCACCCAAATACTAAATACTAAATAAAATTAAAAAAAAATTTAATTCATTTGATGATTCAACTCTCTTTCAGCAAATGCTTATTATATGGAAAATCCCAGTATAAGATGTTGCTGGGAATACAAAATGAATGTGACTAAGAAACCCGCCTTTTTCTCTGAAAACAAATAGGGGAAATTATAATAGCTTTCTGTTAAAGAAAGACATTCTGAAATGATTTGTATATGAAGATTTCTTTGACTACAGAGAAAAACACTTTATACTAAGTTTGATTGTGAGCATCAAGAAGAATTTTGTAAAGATGATAAAACTTGAAGCCTCAAATGGAGGAGACTTTTTTCCTTCTAACCAGCATCAGTTAGACTTAAGGGAAAGCATGTCTGGAAAGAAAGTCTGATGCTGTATTTCAGAATGAAGGATATGGAAAAATATAATTATCAATGATGCTGAAAATTTTATTTCAAATAAGACTGAATGAGCCCACGATATTAGGCTAAGGCACCTGGACTTTGTTCTGCAGATAGCAGGGAGTTGTTGAAACTTTTTGGAGAAATAAATGATATGAGCCAGATCTTTTAGCTCTAAATATTTTACAGGTCCCAAAGGTACTGAGGGAAGTACAAAGAGGGAGTTATCAGACTGACATCCAACAACGGGATCACAAAGGGATCCCACTGCTGGTTGCTTAGAGTTTCCTTATTTCTTCCCTCCGTTACTGGTTATTAATTCAGTCCTTATATGAAAGTGGATATTTTATTTATTAGCCCTTCTGTTTGACAGATGAGAGTTTTGTCTTTCAAAGAACAGCCCATCCTCTAACCAGAAGAGTTTAGCTTTGATTTATTTTATTTCTTAGAATTTAAACAAGCTGCTGTTTAAGGTTTTAAATAAAACTTAACTGACAAAAACTATATAGTGAAAAGGAATTCATTCATTTAGTGAATGCTTGTAACAAAAGCTGTCCACTTCTTTTACTATGTGGTCTTACTGAACTTCTCCCTGATCCATTCATTATACATGCATCCCTTTTATTTTACCTGGTCACTGATTTTCACTGAGGGTTGGCACTCTGCTTTCATGATTTATTACCAGTATGTAATAAACACCCAACCATTATTCGTTCATTAGTAATTAGTATCAAGTAGACCTCCATTTTTTACACTACTGCAAAACTGCTGCTCATTCACTACCAGGAACGATGGAATAGACCAGATACTTAAATCTGAAGACTAAAGGTTTTACCTTATATGTTGACATGATGACAACATATACTGAAATGTACTCTCACAACAAATACCAAAAGCAAGTACTATATTTAATTGCCCCATTCTACTTTAAAGAGGATTTCTTGTAATTTAGGGGCCATGCTGTAACTAAAACTGGGGTTACTTCTATGCTAAGATTTTTTATTTCCTAATTATCCCTCTGGCAACCACTGTCTAAAAAGTTTGTGTACTATCTCTTCTTTGGTGTTTTGATTGTTTTATTGTCAAATGCTTTTACTGATAAAAATAAGTGAAAGGTCTTTCATAAACATTCTAGAACTTGTTTAAGGCACCATTATTATTATTTTTTGTTGTCATTTTCTTTATCACTTGTTGTTATTCTGTGGTTATTGCCACTTAACAAACTCATGATTTTAAGGAGTCACAATGCTGTCATATATATATATGCAGAATTAGGATCTTCTTACAAAGTGCTGGAGGAATTTAAAGCAGAAAGAAATTAGTAATTTATGTTATTTAAGCCAGCTGCAGTATTTACTGAAGCAGTTGAAATTAAGTTTCTCATTTATAATTGAATCACACTATCAACAAGACTGCTTGAAATTTCAATGGGCAGCAGTAGAATTTTATGAACTACAGCTACTAACACCAAGTGGATTTTGAAAATATATAATTTACTTCTTCTCCCTTCTCCAAGCTATTTTTCTTACTCAGATCATTTTTCTACTGATTTATACAGTAGAGGCTTAGACTGTGGCAATACTGCTGTTCCTAACTGCCAATTCTGTAAATCCAGATAATTCAACATTGTTTATCACTCAGAAGTGTCCCCACTCTTTATACTAAAAATGACCTTTACATTTCCAAGGTGACTTTCCTTGAGCAACCAGAAGAAAAATGTGTTCTCTTATTTCTCACTATTTTTCTATCCTACACAGCCTTCAGAGAACACACTCTATAAGGATTTAGAGCTTAAGATAATCTAAGGATGACCCATTTCATTGACAAATAGATTTTTAACCTGCCAGATGGATATGTCTCTCTAACAGAAAAACATGCATTTTGTTCTCTTGCTCAGGCATTTTTGTCAATATTGGTATAACCTTACTTATTTATTTTATTAGCATAATACTTATACAGGGGGAAATTCAACCCTGACATTTCACAGAATCCTGAAACAAACCAGAACCAAAGGTAAAATAATCAACATCTCTCTTCCCTTTCTGGAAATCTAGGAAAGATATTTCTTAGAATTTTTGAGCATCTCCCAAGTTTTTTTTTTTTTAACTATTTAACTCGTCTTTCCCTCTATGCTTTTCATTTTAGGTATTTTTCTATTGACATGTTTTCCATTTCACTGAACTTGTTTTATGAGGTAGCCGATCTGTTGTTTAAATTATCAAAGTCACAATTTGATATACATTTTTTTTTAAAAACTAGAATTTTCTTTTAAAAATTTTTTGAATGGCCACACCCGCGGCATATGGGATTTTTTGTACCAAGGACTAAATCCAAGCTGCAGTTGCAACCTAATGCAACTGCATCAACACCAAGCTGCTGCAGTCAGATTCTTAACATATTGCATCACAGCAGTTTCTTTTTAATTTTAATTTTAACTTTTAATTTATTAATATAGGGTCCAATTGACTGTTGAAATTCACCATCATTTCATGTTTCTATCCCTTTTATTTTCTATTCTCTTTAACATATCAATCGTAGTTATTTAAAGTTATTTTAAAATTCTTGCCAGGTAACTTTAATACCAGTATCACCTGTGTATGCTTTTCTTTTCTTGTCTATTGATTACTGGTCATATTTTTTGGCTTCTTGACATATCTAGAGTTAAAGCAGCAAATGCCCTCCATGTGATGCTCTCTACATCCAGAGATAAGATCTTCTTTTATTTCCTTCCTTGATTTTCCTTCCTTCCTTCCTCCCTCCCTCCTACCCCCTTTCTTATTTCCTTTCTTTCTTTCTTCCACCTCTCCCCTCCTTTCTTTGCTTTATTAGGAAAATAGGATAAGGATGGACATCTCAATCAAAAACAGATCAACCTTAGCCAAGACTGGTTGGATTTATAGTCTCAGCCTACCTCTGATTCAACATTACCTCTCTTGTAAGGACACCTGGAGTTTTGATTGGGACCCTAGCTGATAATGTTTCTCAATAAGTCCATTTCTTCTATTTCCTAGACTGTCTCTCCAAGGACTAAATCCTTCCCCACTATGTAGTTCCAAGTGTAGGAAATACTACAGACTGGTAGAATGTTGGAGGCAGACTCCCCCTCATCAGTCTTTACTCCACAAGCACTGGAAAACTGACGTTCTCAGGTTAGCTCCCAGCTTTTTGTATGGAAACCCACAACTCAGCAAAAGTGCTTGTGTCAAGTGAGGTGATTACTTGATGCCTCTAGGTCTCTAATTTTTTATGCCAGTCCTGAAGGACCATTGAAAAATTTCCTGTTCTCTTTTCCCCAGCAATACCTCTCTACCTAGGATGAGCCTAATCCTTAACCTTCATCCAGAATCAAGAACCACCACTGGAGAAAAGTTGCCTTTGGTTGTCTTTGTAATTTGTTAAATTAAAACTCTGGGAAGGAGCAGTGAATGAGTTAGGACACATCCAGGAAATATGGTGGTTTAGAAACAAAACACAAGAATGTTTCAGGAAGTATGAACTTCCACTACTCCCTGATGTAACCAGAGGTAATACTGTGCTTCTTCTTCTGCCATCTTACTCTTCTGCTGTTAAATACTGAGTATGAAGGTCTCCAGTATCTTTGATTTCATCTTTGTGAAATCTAAAATTGGAACCAGAAACCAGATGTTCAAAGTTAGTGTTCATAAAAGGCTGAGAAATTGAGAACCTGAGACCTTTTGACAATGCAATGTACTAATTTAGCCATTAATCTTTGTCCAAATAAATAAAGAAGGTAAATACAATTTACATATTTCTAGTCTGTATTTTGTTATCATCTAGTTAAATTTCTGTTTAGATCTATAATGTATGGGCAAATCAATTTCTATATTGTTTAACAGCTTGTTTAGGAGTTCCATTTTGTATAATCCTGAAATTATAAATATTCTTTTTTTTTTTTGGTCTATTTGCCATTTCTTGGGCTGCTCCCTCAGCATATGGGGGTTCCCAGGCTAGGGGTCTAATTGGAGCTGTAGTTGCTGGCCTACACCACAGCTCATGGCAACACTGGATCCTTAACCCACTGAGCTAGGCCAGAAATCGAATCCAAAACCTCATGGTTCCTAGTCGGATTCGTTAACCACTGAGCCACGACGGGAACTCCAAAATTATAAATATTCTTTACAAGGTACAAGAATACAAGGTATGCTGTGCAATTTTTTTTCTCATTTAAATATCCAAACCATGTTTGTTCTAAGAAACTAAACTTGCTTCTTTCCTTAAATTTGTAACTATTGACTCTGAATTCACAAAAAATGTTTTAAAAAATATTTAATCAGTGTAAAGGACTGTTATAGTCTCATATAGCTGAATACATATCTGAAATTATTTTTCTAGTAAAGGCATGTTTGACAGAAAATTAATGTGATCCTTCAGATTTTAAAACACAGTGAAAAATGTTATCTATCTATGTCTTCCTCAGAAAAAGAATTTACTTATTGTTTAAAATTGTCTTGAATTAAATATGAAGACATGAAAGTACAAAACTAAAAAGAATGCTAATGTAGGACATGCTTTAGCACCTTATGACCATCTATGATTCCTACTAATCATCTAATTTTTAGGGATCCTTTGATTGAAACCTCCTGTCCTGGCCAATCATGATAATAACCACTTGCACAGATTGTTTCAAAACAGAGGTTCCTCATAAAGAATATGAAACTGACAAGCTTCCACCAACCAGAAGAACTTGAGATATACCAAAAGGAGGGAGGAGATACCAGCCCATAATATGCTGTCAACATCCCAGAACCTATCTTGACTGAGAGAGGCATGCACCCCCAAGAAGGACCTGAGTTGGATCCAATACAGGCATGAACAAGATGATTATCCAGAGACAGCTAGGAAAGCTAACTTCATTGCCACAAAACCTGAAACTGTGAGCCATGTAGCAGAGCAGTTCTCCTAGATTCCCCTACCCTGATGCTCCCCACTGGGTGCCTTTTCCCAATAAAGTCTTTTGCTTTGTCAGAACATGTGTCTCCTCAATTCATTTATGAGTGTTAGGTGAAAACCCACTCTTGGGCCCTAGAAGGGGTTCCTTCTTGCCACACCGTGACATAATGGGCACATTGATAAGTTTCTCCAATATGAACATTGTATTTTATGCATGTATTTGCAGTGTTCATGTATGTACTCATTCACAAACCATTTCATCTAAAAAAGCTTTAAAAGTGAGGTATTTATACCACTGAACAATTTCACAGTAATCATTATTATCTCTTCTAGTAAATCAATGAAGAATACTGCAATAGAAATAAAATTGATAGTCACCAAAGGATAGAAGAGACTATAATCCCACTTATAATATAAAATATATCATCTTCACAGTAACTCCATTTAAAATCAAATTTCTTGGGACCTAAAACTGACCTCTTCCCACACCTCTTTTAAAAACGTCCAAGTTCCAAACTAAGGAGACAACTGAAAGCAGTAGTTATATAATGTGATGTGCCTGTGTGAACTGGAGTTTGGCACTTGCCATCTGCCTCCACGTGGATTAAACCATGAGCCACTGCAGCTGATGATCCGTAGCACCCCTGAGCAGAGCTCAGGGTGGAGACCAAGAGTGAGGCACTCTGTGCTCTGAGAAAACTGGAAATGATAGAGTTTCTTCCAGGATGATAAAATTTCAATTTCCTTGGTCCCCATCCTGCCATTACAAACATTGAAATGGTGGGTGTTTTACAAATTTATTAAGGCAAAAGAACATTTTAAGAGAGAGAAAGAGAGGGAAAGAGAAAGAGGTAGCACATGCATGTGCACACATGCATAAAAAAGAGTGCCCGCCTCACTTTAACAATTGTTTTTATATCCCCATGAGGCAGACCTGAGTGGAGACCCAGTTTCTCCTTCCCCAGCCCCCTACACCATGTGTCAGGGCTGAGGGTTGTTTTACCTCTGTATGGAGCATATTTGATCTTCTGATTGGTTTCAGGTAGGATACCTTATTTGCATGGGGAACAGGTATACAGAGGTGGAGTGAGGAATGGGCAGCATTCTTTCCCTAAAACGGAGTGAGCAGCCCTGGCTGCTCAAGGTGGTGGAAGCGGCATTACAATGAGACATGACCAGAGCCTTCTGGGTTTAATCTCCTTGAAGGGGACTTGAAGCCTATAAGAGAAGAACAGGTCTTCAGATAGGTAGGTATTCTCTGGTAAGGATTTTTGTGTACCCAATCTTCTTGCATCTCCTCATATCTAGAAAAACACTAAAATCCTTCATGTGATGCCTGGTCCTCATGACTACTAGTAAACTTCAGGAGACCAGCAGCAAACTTTTGTAAAATACATGCATGGCTGCATGCACCTGCCCCTTCACCTT
The DNA here is from genome assembly GCF_016906955.1 of Phacochoerus africanus. Taxonomy (NCBI): domain Eukaryota; kingdom Metazoa; phylum Chordata; class Mammalia; order Artiodactyla; family Suidae; genus Phacochoerus; species Phacochoerus africanus. The sequence continues at coordinate 24,283,802 of NC_062547.1, read as the reverse complement.
TATTACATATACACTGATATTACCCCCTGCCTCTGAAATACCACCTGGGCTATCTTTTTAAAAGCAAAAAGATGTCAGAGTAATCTGTGAGTGTAGTCACTCCCAAGGGTGAGACAGTGGGCTCTGAGGGAACTCAAGAAGGCAACAAACAAGACCAGCCCCATAGTTGAGGTGCATATCAAAGGAGTGATTCCAACAAGCCCAGACCTTTGCATCTTCCCATAGGAACACGCTGAATTCCTTAATTTGAGGTGTCTGGTTTTCTATAATCTTTTGTTCCTACTATCTGCCCTTTGTTGAAAAAGCTCCTAAATATCCTCCCCTTGCCGCAGACTCCTCAGAATGGTTTTCTCAGGGCTACATGATAAGCTATTTCCCAGCCTTAAGTCCTAATTTTGCCCCAAATAAACCTTTACTCTCAACTTTCAGGTTGAGCTTTTTTTTTTTTTTTTTTTTAGTTGACACCAAACTTCAGTTAGAATCAGATAAACAAAAAACTACAAGTAATCTTTGGGATTACCTATCATCCAAATAAACACATCAGAGGAAAGGATTACTAAACTGATACCTTGTTTGTCTTTTGGATACTATTCAGAAGGGGAATAGTATTTCAGAAAATTGCACAGAGCAACAAAGTTTAGTCAAAATTCTTCAATTCTGTATTCTCACAATTTAGGCTTTTATTTTTTCCGCATGCTACCTCTTTCACCTGCTTTGACTTCTAAACTATGGTAAGAGTTAAATCCAAGTCAATCTTTGGGATCCTGAGGAAACTCTTATTAGTTTTCTTTTGAAATCAAAATGAAATTCAAAAAGAATGAAATGAAAACTCCAAAATATATATCATGAAATTGTGTATATTCAAGTGAGGCTAGAATAATTTTATTCTTGAATTCTACCCAGATGTTGACATTTTATATCATACCTCCAAGATATTGGTTGAAATCTAATTTAAATGACGTAAATGACTCTAAACTGAATAATAGCCCCATGGTCTTCTATTGATTGAAAGTAAATGTCAAGGTGATAAAAACTAATCAACTCTGTTTTACTCCACTGAAATGTTAAAAATCCCATAAACCTAAAATTCACAAACAATAGCTGTCCTTACTGTAAGGACAACGGATATTGCCATTTTTATGATTCTACTAGGTTTCCAGAATAACTTCTGGATTCACATCAGACACCTATAAATGCTTCAAGCTTTATGGCATTAAAAAGGAAGACAGCCAAAAGATTACCAATATTTCAAATAACCTTCCTCTCATATAAACTTTCTTAGAAGTTCAACTTCCCATATTAGTGGTAAGTTAATGATTATTAATTTGAATATCACAGGATAATAAATCAAATGGTCAAATACAGTTGGTATTCCTAATTATTGTAAAATTATATTCTATACCAATCACTAAATTTTTTAATGTTCATTTGTAAAAACAAAATGGCTGTCAGGTGATTAGTCATTTGTGAAGTATTACTGCCTGGAAAGTTTTTATGAAGCTTGAAATTTACAGTAGGTCCACTTTAGTCTTTCTTTTATTCTTTCAGATGAATGGCAATAAATCTCAGCGTGTATGTGCTACATCAATGTGACAATCTGTGGTACCAAGGCGGTATATGAAATTCTCAAAGCTGTGCATTTAAATATGCTCCATTTTACTCAGAAGTAGGAAGCACTGATCATGAGTCAACTTGATTTAAAGATACTTTTCCTTCTTTTCTTCTTCTTTTTGACTATAATTTAACAAATTCCACTATAAGAAAACAATGTGGCTAGATTCTGTAATAACTTGTCAGTGTCGCTAAAAGTGTAATAAGATAGGGCTCTGAACGACGTTGAATAGAATAAAAATAAATAGAAAATAAAACATAAACCTCAGGTTAACCTGTAAAGGAAATAGGAATATATATTTAAAAAGTGTATTGAAACTATTACATGATTTTGATTACTTTTATTGATTCCTCACATATTTATATTTAAGTTAGAATTCTCAGAATGATCTTTTTCCTAATAAACAATCAGATCCATCTCTTGGCACCTGGGGTATCCTACCATGGATTTTTCATTTTGTTCTCGTAATTAGTCTGGGAGGCAATAGTCAAGTGAGAAAAAAAGACTTTTGGCTAGTACTGAAAAGATATCAGACTCATATTCTAAAAGATATACTCCATTAAAAAAAAAAATCAGGTCAGGGAGTTCCTGTCAAGGCTCAGCAGAAAGAAATCTGGCTAGCACCCATAAGGATGCAGGTTCAATCCCTGGCCTTGCTTAGTGGGTTAAGGATCTGGCATTGCTGTGAGCTCTGGTGTAGGCTGCAGATGTGGCTTGGATCCTGTGTTGCTGTGGCCGTGGTGTAGGCCGGCAGCTATAGCTCCGATTCTGCCCCTATCCTGGGAACCTCCATATGCCATGGGAGCAGCCCTGAAAAGCCAAAAAAAAAAAAAAAAATCAGGTCAGAAAGGTGAACTTAGAATAAAGTTGTCATGCAGTAAAGGCTGGACAGCTCACCACTATCTATCTCTCTAACACAAAGAATAATTAAAAAGGTTCTGATGAAAGTAAATAGAGAATAGACTACACAGTGTAGGATTCTTTCAGAAGGTAGAGACTGGAAGAAAATTTTTTATCCTAGGCCTGGATCATTCCTTTATATTTGTTGCTGATCTTAAGAATCAAATCTATTTTGATCCCAACTGAAAAATATCTGTTGTATTGAAGATTATTCAAACTAGAAATTAGTATGAGTTGGCAAACACATTAGTTTATATGCCTGCCTCAGAAGAAAATACTCAAATTGTATTATATGTTTTTAGAAATTTAATATTTATTGCCATTACTGAAAATATTTCAATTGTATAAAATTAGCACTAAAACTTCTGAGCAAGATCATCAACTTTTCCCAAACACTTACCTTGTGTTTAAATAGGTTAACAGCATACTTCTCCAGCTCAATCTGGAAATCCTTTCTAAGACTGAGACTCTTTAACTTTTACCTCTTTGTATGTTTTATGGGATAGTGGGAGGAAAAATTCACCACTCGATAAGCAATCATTAACATCCTGATTAAATAGCCCTCAAATAGGTGTTCTTCTAGAAGACTGCTTTCATCAGTTCTTCAGGATATCCATGTCTCTTCCATTTTCAACCTGCTATATTTCAAGAACATAACCTCTTCTTTAGTTAAACTTTAGTAGTTTCTCTACTGCAACTGCTATTCTGATCACCTGACTAATGTAAATGTTCCTCAGGCTTTGTTTTCTGATGAAACAATACATATCCAGCAGCAGAACTTTCTCTCCTTTATGTCATGCTACTTATATCTGTCCTTTAATTTATAGAGCCATGTAAAGTTCACAAGTTCCTAATGTTCAGAAGCTAGAAGGGAGCTGTGAATGTTCTCACATGTATTTATTTTTCCTAAATATGTCCTCATCCATAGCTTTGCTGACATCAATTTACAGGGTGTTGAGAGGAAAAGGAACCTAAGTAGGAATCAAAACACACACATTTAGTCCTAACTCCAATGTTACTTTGGACATGTCTATGGGAAATTCTCTTGATATGTATGAATCACAGTCTGCTTATTTGTAGCGTCAGGGGACAAGTCTAGATAAACATAGGCCCATTGCACAATGTATAGTTCTATGCTTCTCCAGAAGAATCATATCTTTTCTTTTTTATTCTTAAGTATCCTATGTGGTAGAATAGAGAAAAAAATGGTTATGAACCAACTTATCTTAAAATCCAAACCCATTATTCACTAGCTGTGTTTTTTTTGGGTACTTTATTAAATGTTTGTGAATCTTAGTTCTCATTTGGAAAATTAAAATAGTAGTAAATATCCTGCATGCTCATTATGTGTTTTATATAATTGACCAGAATTAAGAACTAAATTAATTATTACTCCCATCACCCATAATTCAAGGCACAATTCAAACCGTGTGCCATCTTGAAGATTTCAATGATTTCTTTTTTTGAAGGATATGCTGGACTAGGAATTCAGTTTTTTGAACATGTGAATCATTATCTGGAAGTAATCTTTCTTTATTCTTTCTTTCTTAATAAGGATCACTATGTGATAAAATGTAATATTGAGTTAAAGTTGATTGTGCAATACAACTGTTCTTATGTATGCTGTGTTTAAGAGGAATAAAAAGGGTCATTAATGTTGCTCAACATAGTAAAAAAATGGTGGAACTAGTGAGGGAAAACAATACTGAATATAAACCCATTGTGCTGAATCATGGATTTTAGATATAAAGAGCCTAAGTATTAGGAATAATGCAGGAATGAGTGTCTAGGTTCTGATCTTGAGAAGCGAAGAGTTGCTGAAGCAGCAGAAGCCCAACTCTGCACTTGGGAGGGACAACAGTTTCAATTAAGGTACAAGTCATTGTGCAGACTGTGCTGTCAATTCATGAGCTCTAAACACTAAAAACATAGCAATAGGAAGAGAACTGTAATCAAAGCAATTCTGAAGAATGATTAATTAAAATAAAAAACAAACATGACATTGAAATAAAACTGCAGTCACCCTGAAATTTTTTGCTGAAAGTTTTCTTCTGGCTTTTGATCATGCCCATTTTATACTTATATAACCAGGGTAAAATCAAAATATAAGATTTACAGTGATAGTCCAAAATTGTTTATTTATAGTCAGTTTTATGCTGTGCATTTAACAAAGCATCGATACCTGGAGTTACAGAATCTTACATATCTCTGAAGATATATACTTTTTTCATGATGTCATAAGTCTTCTTTACTGACAGCTCATTATTAAAACAAACTTTTGCTTTAGGCTTTTAATTGGGCATGATCTTGACATCTAAGAGTAAAATAGTTTTATTTTCAACTGAAGCCTTTTCTTTCTTGCCGAGACAGAAACTTTCAAGTCTAACTGCTGAATTTTACCACCTCAATCAAACCAACTTTTTAGAAACCACTCAGTCATTCTACTGGATCAGCAAATACAAGTGCAGACATCCTACAAAGTTCCTTTTTAAAAAATAAAAATTCCAATTTTAACATTTTACAATTCAATAATTATAAGAAAAAAACAAAACAAAACAAAACACTGACAGTCTACAGTCCAGTAGAGCATGACATTTGACTCTTTTTTTAGGAGTTGAAGAGGAATGGCAATTTTAACAGCATGGCTATTAATCTGATTGTATTATATACTGCTATATTCTTTGACCAACTATTGCTCAAATTGTCAGGAATGTATATGGTTTTCATCAATAAACATAGCAAGTTAATCTAGTTATGAAAACAGGTTATTGGAATTTAACATGAAAAGGAAATTCGTGGCTATTCTAAATGTCAACCCTAGAGTTCTTTAAAGGAGCCAGCCCCAGAGCCACTGGAAGACTCAGAAGCTGCCTCTGGAAACACACTGGAACAACCTCCATATGGGGCCTCTGGTAAGCCAAGTTTTTCTCATAAGTGGTCACAGCAGTTAGGTTCTTTGTTCCACAGAAGAGACAAAGGCACCAAAGGGAATGATTCTCCACCCTGCACTCAACAAGGAAGTGCTGTGCTGAGTGAAATTATATTCATACAGTGATGTGGTAATGAGCTTTGAAAATGGTTGGTTGGAAAGAGAAAAGTGTATGGATTGACTAAAACAATGATGTATCTGAAAATACAATATGCGTTATTAACTACAAGTCTGTATGCCAGAGTGTATTTACCTGCATGGGTGCATTTGTGGAGCAACTGTGTGAATGCCACCTAGATGTCTTCATGCATGCTTATAGAATTAGTTTATTAAAATATCTCCATCTGAATTAAGAAACAGCTGCAGAATATTACTATCTTATTGAAATGATCCTAGGAGAGCAATATATATTATCAGCAAATTTTGGGTAGGACTTTTAAATTCATGGACAACTACCTTTGAAAAGTAAATTTTCTTAGAAAGGTTTTAGTTTTTCTATGGGTCATTACAAACTCTGGTGGTTATGTCCTAGTAGGCTCCCTGCCCATAAACTATCCAGTCTCATAGCTGAAAATTAATATGGTCAAGGTTCTTGAATTAAAAAAGACAAATTTCCTGATAAGCAGCTAAAAGGAACTCTTAATACATGACAATACAATTTACACTGTTTCAAATTTTTTGCAGATTCCTGTATTTACCTACATATTAACTGAGAAACTGGATTAATTGTTTCTATCTAATGAATTTGTTTTTCCCTCATCTTCATGCCTCACCCAATTCATAACACTGACTTCACCACCACATTTACTGGTTTATTATTAAAGTTTTTCCAAAATAAAGTTACTGCTAAGATTGTAGGATACAAGTTACCAATTGCAAAGCTTAAGCACAAGGTGACTGCTTCTCAATGCAGAGCCCTAAACTTAAGCTCCAAATGCGTCCGCATGATGTGAGGTGTTTACAATGAAGACACTGCATTAGCTTTGTTTTAAATAGTCTATAATTAGTGAGTGATCCATTAAGTGCCTAAGTGTGCAAGTGGTTTGATTTTTAATAATTAAAAAAAATTAAATTTACCTCAATATGGTCTCTCAAACATATACAAATCTGCTTTCTTAAATATGGAAAATATGTGAAGTTGGCATATGCCATGGTTTTTCATTATAGGATGTTGAGAGCATGTGTACAATTCCTGCTTCATATTGAGGACAGAGAGAGTGAAGAACTAGAATACTGACACCTTGCAGCTAAGGCCAGGAGTCCTCAGCTGCAGCCTCTGTAGCTGAAAGAACAATCTTCTGTCTTTTTACTTAAAGTGTAGTTAATAGATTGGGAGAAACATAATTAGCATTGTACAGAAGCTTGTTAAACATTTGGAAACTCATTCCCCTCTTCAAGACCATGTAAATCAGAATCTGTGATGCAATTTGATGATTGACTATATACATTTAATTTCAAGAAATACTAAAATGCAGATCCATCCAGTTACATGGGATCTGTATCATTCTAGAATGTTTCTGTAATTTTTGTTTTTTAGATATTCATCTGATATACTTAGTATATTCTAATCCAGAAGGGTAAAGGAAATTACCATGAAACAGGCTCATGACCAATTTTATAGGTAGAGAGATGCCAGGAAACATTTGGCAATATGAATGAATAGTAACAGTTTCTAAACTCGTGGTTCTCAAAAGTGGCTTTGTATCAAAGTTACTTGGAGAATTTTTAAAAATTACCCTTGTAGGAGCCCTACCCTGAAATAATTAAATCAGGATTGCTAGAGGTGAGACAAGTCTACTGGGAATTTTGAAAAGGAGATTCTAATTTTCAGCCAAGGTAAATCCACAACATTACGGAAAATTTAGCAGGGATTTTAGTTGAATGAAATTGAAATATATCATTTTATGGAAAATTTAGTGAGGACCTTAATTGAATTAAAGTGATTTGGGCCAATAATTTTCAAATATTTATGTAAGATTGTTAAATATATAAATATACAGAACCTAAATAAAGCCAAAACATAGGTGCTGCTCATATTTTTAATAAGTCCAAACATGCTGAGAACCTATCATAATGGCTAATCCTTGCTCTGAATTAAAACATGATTTTTTCTGGATGGAACAAAACTTCTTTACTACTTGGATATAACCAATATTGTAATTTAATTGCAAGTAGGTGGAGTGATCTGGAATGGTATTAATTAAATTATACTAGCCAATGATGAATAATGTTTCTAAAAATATTATTTCAAATCTGTATATCTTTAATTTTTTTCCTCATTGCACTATCAAGAACTTCCTTACAATGTTGAATAGAAATGATGAGTGAGGATATCCTTGCCTTGTTCTCAATTTTAGAGGAAAAGTATCTAGTCTCTCACAATTAAGTACGATGTTAGCTATAGGTTTTTTAAAATGCCCTTTATCAAACGGAGGACTTTTCTTTCCATTAAGGTTTGCTGAGAGTTTTAACTATGAATGGGTATTGGATTTTGTTAAATATCTTTTTAGATATTAATTATAATATGATCATATGACTTTTTAAGTCTGTCGCTGTGGAAAATTGCATCACTCTCTTACTGTTGGATGAACCTGCCTTGGAAACCTGGAAGAGGACGTCATCCAGAAGAAGGGACCATCAGTTGACCCAAGAGCTGGACCTGGCAATGGGAGGCTCACTGCCTTTGCTCTCTGTCCTTGGAACTTACATTCCCCCTACCATTCCCACAGCCAGAGTTGTTTTCAAGGACACAGTCATACAAAAGCAATGTGCTGTTGAGACCATCTAGATGGTATATGTGAATGAACCCAGTTAAAGCCTCTATATAAACTTTTATGATTCAGGTGGGCAAGTATGAAGATTTACTCCTTTTATGGCTGACCAAGGCAGGTCTTGTATGTAAGTTCCCTTACTTGTTAAACCTGCCGCTTACCCACCTGAAGTGGTAAGTGGTCTTTTTCCTCAGTCCCTCTTTGTCCTTCGTTTACAGGATCCAGTTTATGAGACAATACCATGGTGAATAATTCCTTTTATTTGGATTAAAGTTTTTAATATCTTACTATGGAGTCTCCATTTATATTCTCAAGATATACTGGTCTATAGTTTCCTGTCCTTCTAATATGTTTATCTGGTTTTGGTAGTGTGAGACTTTGGCCTAACAGAATGAGACAGAGAGTGTTTTCTTGCAGTCTAGTTTCTGGGGACATTACAGAGAATTGGTGTCATTCATCCTTAAATGTTTTGTAAAATTCACAAGTAAAACTGTCTGGACCTGTTGCTTTATTTATTTGTCTTTTTGGAAGACTATTGATCAATGATTCAATATATTTACTAGATATAGAGTTATCCAAGTTATATATTTCTCATGTGATTTTGATAGTTTGTATCTTTCATGGAACTGGTCCATTATTTAAGTTATCAAATACATGGGCATAGAGTTGTTCCTAATATTCCTTTTATGTTCTTTTAATATTCATGGGATCAGTAGCAAGGACCCTTTTCTTGATTTCTTATTTGGTAATTTGTGTCCTCTGTATTTGTCGCTGCATTTTGTTTGTTTGTTTTGCTTAGCCAAGTTAGAGACATCAGTTTTTTTTCTGAGAATATTTCTTGCAGAGCAAGCATGAGGGCAATAAATTTTATTAGCATTAATTTTAGTTTATCTGATAAAGTTTTTATCTTTGCTTCATTTTTGAAGAACAATTCTGCTGACTAAAGAATTATTGGTTAAATTAAATTCAATGTACGTGAGTATAGTGAATCTAAGTTTAATTTTTCACGGAGGATTAAACCGAATTGATTTTTAACTTACTTGAATAAACAAAAATATTTCTCAACTAGAATTATTTGGATAAAATTTTATTTAATTAAATTTTTAAAACCTGGATTAAACATACTGGTTCCTGACACTTTGGTTTTCATATGTTGAAGTTTTCCAAATTCATTTGGATTACATTGACACATTTCATCTCATTATGAAATGATTTTATAAGATTGTTTATAATATTTTGCCTATTTTAAATTATATTCTATAGAATTGTTCTGTTTAAAATGCCTTGAATTAATAATTCATTTGGTCTATTCTGAATTTATTTGACTTAAATATTTTAATATTAAGAAAATGTTATTCTTCTCTGGATTAAATTTTATTTAATCAAATGGTTCTTACTCAGATTAAATCGATAGACTCTGATTTAAATTTTTGGTCTGGATAGAATATGGGGAGGGAAAATGAGAAGAGCACTTTCGAAAAAATATGTTAAGAGATACTATAATATAAAGAAAATATGCAGTTTGGGTCTGGCATTTTCCTAAATGAATTTAATCGAGCTGACAGCTGAGACCAGTTTTAGAAATCTTCAGTCAAAATTATGTATTTGTCTTTCTAAGAGATAAAATACTCTACAAGCAATGGTGATTTTCCTTTTTCCAGCTTTCATTTTTAATTAGTCATAGATTCTCTGATTCTAAGTAGACTAGTTTTAGCTTTTGTCCTTCCTTTGCATTCTAAAATAACAAAAAACTTATGTTGAAATTTTCTAACAGTTGATTGACATCCCAGTTTCAACTTAATTATGCCTGCCATTTTCTTTTATGTTTCTTTGTGGTTTTATCGAGATAACTGGCATATAACATTGCATAAGTTTAAGATGAACAATGTAATTTTACATATGTACATATTGAGAAATGTTTACCACACTAAGGCTAGAGAAAATGCATCACTTCTTATGGTTGCAAAAACCTTTTTTCTTGTGATGTGAACCTTTTGGATCCACTCATTGAGCAGCTTTCAAATACCCAACACTGTTAATTAAAGTCACCATACTGTATACTGCATCCCCAGAATTCATTTATCTTATAACTGAAAGTTTGCACTTTTTCACTAGCTTAGGTAGTAGTATTTCCTACTTTGAACCTACCTCTGGTAGCTACCAATCTGTTGTTTCTATGAGGTTTCTTTTTTTTTTTTTAAGAGTTTGTATATAAGTCAGATCACATAGTATTTGTCTTTCTCTCTCTGACTTATTTCACTTATCATCATGCCCTAAAGGTTTAACCATGTTATTACCAATGGAAGGATTTCCTTCTTTTATGGCTGAACAGTATTCCACTGTATATTTTCTTTATCCATTTATCCATTAGTGGTCAGTAGCTTGTCTCTATGTCTTGACTACTATAAATAATGCAGGAGTAAACAGAAGAGCACAGATATCTCTTTGAGATAGTGATTTCAATTCCTTTGGAGATATATCCAGAGGTAGAATTGCTGGATCATGGTAGTTCAATTTGCATTTTTATTTTTTGAGGAACTTCCATAAGGTTTTCCATAGTGGCTGTACCAATTTACATTCTCACAAACAGTGTACGAGTGTTCCCTTTTCTCCATATTCTCACCAGCACTTGTTTTCTCTTGTCTTTTTTTATAATAGTCATTCTAACAGGTGTGAGGTGATTTCTCATCATGGCTTTGGTTTATATTTCCCTGTTGATAAGTGATGACAAGCCCTTTCTCACATACTTGCTGGCTATCTTGATATCTTCTTCTGAAAAATGTCTATTCAAATCCACTGGCCATTTTTAAATTGAATGGTTTTCTTGCTATTGAGTTATATGATTTTTTTTTTACATATTTTGTATATTAACCTCTTAGCAAATACATGATTTGCAAATTTTTCTTCCATTCCATAAGCTGCCTTTTCATTTTGATGGTTTTCTTTGCTGTGAAGAAGCATTTCAGTTTCGATTTAGGCCTACTTGTTTATTTTTGCTTTTGCTATTTGTGCTTTAGCTGTCATATCCTATGTGTGTGTGTGTGTGTGTGTGTGTGTGTGTGTGTGTGTGTAGCACCTTTATATATATATAAGCACCTAGAAAAAAGCATAGGAAAACACGTTGAAGTTTTTTGTTTTTTTTTTTTGTCTTTTTGCCTTTTCTAGTGCCGCTCCTGGGGCATATGGAAATTCCCAGGCTAGGGGTCTAATCAGATCCGAAGCCGCCGGCCGATACCAGAGCCACAGCAGCACCAGATCTGAGCCGCCTCTGAGACCTATACCACAGCTCACGGAAACACAGGATCCTTAACCTACTGAGCAAGGCCAGGGATCGAACCCGCAACCTCATGGTTCTTAGTTGGATTCGTTAAGCACTGAGCCACGATGGGAACGCCTCAAAGTTTTTTGATATGGCCAAGATCAAAAAGATCAAAAAGCTTTGACATTTTTTCCTATGCTTTTTTCTAGGTGCTTTATGGTTTCAGGTCTTACATTTAAGTGTAAATATCTAGCTACATGGCTTTTTTACAGGCACATGTATATATACACACACACACACTAGAATGTAAACACCATGAGGGCAGAAATTTTTGACTATTCGGTATATTACTCTATCCTTAGTACCTAATTTCAATGCTTAATAAATATATATATTTAATGACTGAATCTTAACTTACATAGCCCTTCATGGTTTCCAGAAATACTTCTATACCCATGCATTTTGTCACCTGAGATCCCTGGGATAACTATAGATCTAACTTTGTCATTCTTATTTTATATACAAAGAAATGAATGTTCAGACAGGTGAAGAGAGCTGCTCAAGATTCCTCCAAATTTATACATTCTTACTGTCCCTGCTATCATAGGTTTGTAGCCTGAAATAAATGCTGTACCACATAATAGGTACACATAATTGGCTGGACCAAAGTAAGGAAAAATAAGGCATGATACTAATTGGTAACTCTTTGTTTTAGAGGGCCTGTTTTTCTCTCTCAACTAACTGTCTTTAGTCAGGGGTTATATGGCTATTGGGTAACTGAGGTATATTGCTTTCTTGGTGAATAAGTTTACACATTACACTTCTATTAAGAGCAAACATGGGTAGCAGTAGGCTGCAATGCAAAATCTGCACCAACCTGGAAGATAAAACATGAATTTCTGAAGGAAATTTGTTCGGTGTTTGCCCGAGACATAATTCCTGGCTGTTCCTATGACATAAGTTCATTCTGCTCTTCTACCTTTAGTAGCAGATTTTAAGCATCATGAGATATGTTATATAGGTTGATGTTCTGAGCAGGATTTTGATTGCTGTTTCTTTCAATAAAGCAAATCCTGCTCTTGTGGAAAATCTGAGAGCAAGGACATGGTCAGTGATGGTTGTTCCTTTTGTTGCTATCTTTTATTTGCAAATTTGGAGAAGTTACTTAACATCTATAAATCTTAGAGTCTCCTCATTTGTAAAAAGGACGGGGGGGTTGCTGTCAGACAAATTAATCATCATAAGTCACTTCTGAAAACTTTACACATGCCTAATTGCAATAACAGCAAAACACCATTAATAATAAGCACATCTTATAAAATTACAAATAGTTTCTTATTGCCAGTGGGTATCATTTGTGTTCACTGATTAATGTATTGGATAAACCTTTTTTATTAACGAGAACAAGAGAGAACAAACACCACATTAGGGAAAATGTTTCACTCAATGTGGCAATACAGAAACGTAGGTCAAATGGGCCACGTTGGAAAGGGGCTGTAGGTCAGGTATTAGCCTGGTGTTTTTAAACATTCCCTTCATCCATGCCTCAGTAGCTAACTTATTTACCACTGAAGGGTTCACTAAGAAATTAAACATGAAGCTGGCATACTGTAATAGTAAGCTGGCCTTTATTGATTTTCATTTCTCAAATAGTCTGTTATGAAAGTGTAAAGAGATTTTGTAAACATTTATGTACTTTTGCACCACACTGCAAAATAACTAAACCCTTAACAATTTGTTTAAGTCCGAGTATTCCTGCTAGTTAAAGGCACTGTGCGAAATATATTTGTTTGTAATATCTGTTCTTCACTACCAAAGCTATGTGATCAATACGACCAATTACGAGAAAAAAAAGTCCTAATACCAAAACATAATTATTTCTGCTATTTTCTTTTTAAACTAGAAGAACACTTTGTGAACACTGAAGTCATATACTGCTTAATTTAACCCTTTCTGTGAGTTTTATGTATTCCCAGTTTCACTTACATTGAAAACTGCGTAAATAGATTCATGCCATCTTGACCCGCTTGAGTCTCTTTACCTTTTGTCAACATTTTTACAAGGTTCATTCATGCTGCTGTGTGTAGAAGGTATTATTTGGCTGCCCTGCTATATACATTTGCATTTATATATATGCCACATCTTATTTATTTGTATATCCTACACTCATGGACCTCTGGCATTTCCTGTTGGGAATCACTCAACACAGTGCTCTCATAAGGATACCCGAATATGTCTTCTGATGAATATATACTCACATATTTAGGGAAATACCTAAAAATGTGATGTTTTATGGTCATATGCCATGCCCAAATGAAGTACTGATATATTCTTCAGAATGACTTCCAAGATGGCTGAACCAATGTAAAATCTCAGCAGTTGCAGCAGTTCCTGGACTGCCAGTCAATTTACTTCAGTGGTTTTCTGGGTGAGCACAATAGTCACTGCAGCATTAGTTTGCCCTTCCTTCGTGACAAATGAGACTGAGTACATTCTCACATGCTTATCATTTAGATATTCTCTTTGTAAATGACGGTCTTAAGATTGTAGCCCATTTATTGAGTCCCGTCTGTGTGTGTTTAGGAGGGCAAGGTATTGTCAAATATATCCATTGCAAATTTCTTCACCAGTATATAGTTTGCATTTTCACTCTAAAAATGATTTTTTTTTTTAAATTCTTTTAGGCCTTGACCACAGCATGTGGAAGTTACCAGGCCAGGGATGGAATCCAAGCCAGAGCAGCAGCTGGAGCCACTGCAGTGACAATGCCAGTCCTTAACCCACTGTACCACAGAGGAATGCATTTTAATAACAGAAAGTTCTCAGCTTTAATCTTGTTTAAACTATTGACCATTTACTGATGCATAGGTCTTTTGGTATCTTGTTTAAGAAATATTGTTTTATGTTCTAAACAGAGAAACAAGTTAATTTTCTTATTCATACTTTATTGTTTTAACTTTTATATTTTATATCACATTGGATCTGAAATGAACTTTTGTGTATGATGTGAAGTAAAATAAAGACTGTTATTTCCTCTATATAATATTGTTAACTGAGCATCATTTATTGAAAAGACTATCTTTTTTTTTGTGTCTTTTTACTATTTCTTGGGCCGCTCCCACGGTATATGAAGGTTCCCAGGCTAGGGGTCGAATCGGAGCTGTAGCCACCAGCCTACGCCAGAGCCACAGCAACGTGGGATCCGAGCCATGTCTGCAACCTACACCACAGCTCACGGCAATGCTGGATCGTTAACCCACTGAGCAAGGGCAGGGACCGAACCGGCAACCTCATGGTTCCTAGTCGGATTCGTTAACCACTGCGCCACGACGGGAACTCCTGAAAAGACTATCTTTTATCCATTTGGGTATAGTGTCATCTTTAATATAATTGACAATAATACAAATGACTATATATAAACTGTATATTTTATATACCTGTATAAGAAGCAGAAAATAATTATATTAGCTTTTGTCCTGATTCTTCACAAACTAACTTTGTAACATTGGTAAAGTCATACAATGACATGAAGGAGAAATTATGAGGCCAATTATATTCCATGAGTAAACTTAATATTATCCATTTTTTATACATTTTGGCTTTGTTACAATGTCCACTGCTGAGTCACTCTTATGGTAACTGGGCAGAGCACATTGTATACAATTGGAATTAATGCATGCAAAGAAAAATAATTATTTTTTAAGTTTTTATTAAATATTATATGGGTCCAAGGGGTTCTTTAGAGATAATAAAAAATGTAGTTTAAAAATATTGTTGATTTTCATAGATTTATTTATACATTCCAAATCACTGATTCCATGTTATTTGGGAAATGGTCAAATCTGTACCTTATAAAATATGAATTGGTCTACATTGGGATGAATTTTTAAAAGCAATACAAAAAGAGTATATCCTTCAGAATAGAATAGATTTTCAAGTAAAACTCCCATGTTCCATCTTTTATTTTTAGCCTATGATCCTAAATTAAGGACTATAAATGAATTGTTTATACTCCAAAGGAGATTCTTTCTGTCTATCTATCTATCTATCTTCCTTCTATAATGAATAGGGCCTTATCCCAGTTCTTAGTATCTTTAAGTGCTCAAAGGTATTGTTAAAACTAAGAATGTTACCTAGACACAGTGCCACTCCTTATTTACCCATAACATGCCATAAAAAAATATATATATAATCAACTTAAGGAAGTATTTTCTACAAAAAAATGCTGCAGTTTAATTGATGGTAAAAAAGTAATTTACTAATTCAGAAGAACCTTGAAATAATTTTAAAATTGAAGGATTTTTCCATCAGATTGCACGTGTTCTTGCTTCTGTGTATGTTTAGTATTTATGCCTTTGTGTATATGTGTGTGTTCATTCCTGATCTGGGAATTTTTTTTAAATAAGCACATGTTTCAATGTGTCAAAGCCATTTAAAAATCAGTATAAAAAACTTCTACTTTTTTGATAATTTTTGGATTGATGAACAATTCTTTCCAAAATAAACAGCTTTCAGTCAGAACGGACATTATCAAGAAGTCTACAAACAAATGCTGGAGAGGGTATAGAGAAAATGTGACCCTCCTACACTGTTAATGGGAATGTAAGTTGGTGCAATAACTATGGAGAATGGTATGGAAGTTCCTTAAAAAATTAAAAATAGAACTACCATATCATCCAGCAATACCACCCCTGGGCATATATCCTGAGAAAACCATAATTTGAAAAGATAACATACATCCCAATGTTCAATGCAACACTATTTACAATAGCCAAGACAGGGAAGCAACCTAAATGTCCATCAACAGAGGATTAGATAGAGACAGTGTGGTTCATATATGCAATAGACTATTACTCAGTCATAGAAAGTATGAAATGATTCCATTTGCAGCAACATGGGTGGGTCTAGAAATTATCATACTAAGTAAGTCAGACAGATATGTGGAATCTAATAAAGAATGATACGGGGGAACTTGTTCACAAAACAGAAACAGACCCAAAGATTTCAAAACCAAGCTTAGGGTTACCAAAGTGTAAACACTGGGGGCAGGGGGATAAAATGGGAGGTAGGGATTGACATGTACACATACTATACATTGAATGGATGAGTAACAAGGACCTGCTGTATAGCACAAGGAAATCCATTCAGTAATCTCTTGTGCCCTATACAGGAAAAGAATCTGAAAAGGAATGGATAAATGTATACATATAACTGATTTACTTTGCTGTACATCTAAAAGGAACACAACTTTATAAGTCAGCTATACTCCAGTAAAATTTAAACAACAAAAATATAAATAGTTTTCAAAAAGTGCTTATATACATTAAAATTAATATCAAATTTTAACTCAATGTAACATATTACTGATCTCAAACTAGCATTTTAAAAAAGCAGCAAAATTGGCAGGTGTTAGAAATTTTGCAGGAAGATAAATGTTACAACATTTGATGCCTACTTTATATAGCGATGAAAAGTATTTCTTCAAATTTTACTTCATTGTCTTTAATGCTTTTCTGATTTGATTATTTAACTGATCCTTAGAAGCCAACTTAAACAATTGGGAAGGTGTAATTCTGTCAAGTTGATTACATAAATCAATTCAATCAAATAACTTTACATATAAAAGAAAATCTCTGTATTGATTTAATCTAGGTTGCTATATACAGTATGATAAAATAATGTTTTATGGACAACTAAGGGAAAATTTTGCAAATAAAACACAGTGTGAGGACACTACTGATTTAAAAATGCACCCTTGGCTTCAAACATATTGAAATAAGTAAAAGGAAGAGTAATTGCCATTTAAATAATTACAAACAGCATTTGATGATATATATTTATACACACACACATATATATAATGTAAATGTATGAAGATATGAATTTGTAAATACGCATATTGATATATTAAACTTCTAATCAATATAAGTATGGAAACACAGGAGAAGCCATAAATTAAATTGTGAAAAAAAAGTTTAAGCCCCATGTGGAGCATAATTACAGTGATAGTATAGTTAAAGAATAAAAAACTTCCTAAATTCAAGTTTTGTACTTTAATTCTGCATAAAAGATATGTGGTCCACACATTACAGCCTTTTTGAAATTATCTTTTTTTCTTTTTCTTTTGCAATGAAGTTTCCCTTACATGCAATCTCTAATTTTGTGTCTCTCTTCACAACATTCCTTATAAAACTGATTTCACAGCCTCACCTCAAACATCCTTTGTCCACTGCAGCTGAATCCATAAACACTCAAAACCTAAAGACTCATCTAGTAGAAGCTGAATCAACCCTGTTATCTGATAGGCAAAGAAACACAGTGGAACAAAGATGGTTCCTACCTAGAAGAAAATGAGAGCAAAGTCGGAGAACATTGATGCACGAATGTTGCTCACTGTGTATGTGGGTTGGACTTTTCCATGTACATCCTTCTCTGTTTATGTGTGTGCCCATGTGCACATCACACACGCATAGACAGCCCTTTATGCTTGTGTGTGTTGATATATCGTTCTTAGTTCATGTGGCAACATTTTTCTTTCGGACTGAAAGTTAAGCCATCACGTGCTGTCAAAATGATTTTGATATTGTTACCGCAGATACAATGCTTAAGGGAACTCAACAATTAAGTATGTACAATCAATTTGCTTAAAGTTACAACTTAATGAGCCTCTCAAAGGAATATTTCTTTTAAAGACTTTTTAATAAATGAAACCAATCAGGTGGAAGTAACATTTCAACTTAATCAGAAATTCTGTCTCACCATTAAATCATTTTGAAAGACTCTCCTAACACTTACAACACTCCGTATTAGCAATTGCAATAAAGATTTTTACAAGTACTAGGGAATTACAAAGAAGGGATTGTTCACCTGGGAGACAACAAAAGTCCTCCTAGAAAAGATAATATTCCAATTGGGTTCAGAAGACAGCAAACACTTTGTCTTATCAGACATGTATCTCATATCAAAATTATTTGTGAGTTCTGCTGGGAAACTATGTAGCACCTTTAAATAGGGTGGAAATTTGTTTTTCACTCTTTCTCACTTTAAATAAACTTCACAGACTTTTAAACAGTTTTAAGATTAATGGAAATTGTATTCCCCTTCTCAAAGACACAATAAAGGCTTATTGTTAAAACCAAGAACGAAGTATTTATTTAAAAAATCTATCCTACACTTTAGGTAATTTCTTAGGCTTCTAAATTTCTGAGGTGTAAGTAGGGTCCAGACAAAATTAAACAGATCAAATAAGTCAGTGGCTCTGTATGAGGTCTGATCTAGCTTCTGCTCATCTGCATTATAACATTCTTTTGAAATCACCAAGTAGTTGACAAAATGTGGAAATCATTACAGTCTTTCTTATCTTCCAGTAAACATCTTTATCAGATATGTAGAAAAAACTGACCAGTGGCCACTTCTGAATTATATTTATAAGGATACTTTAGTTCCACATCATTTTATCAAGCATCATGTTATCACTTTCCTGGGATGTTACCAAATTTTTGGATTGCAATAATTATTTTATATCATGGCTTAATAAAATTTTCTGAAAAGCTTACTGCTTCCTTTCTTTTGCTGCGTCTGGACTACTGCCTCATTTTTCCTTCAATTTTCCTTTCTTTCTCCTTTTTCTCCGTTACTCTTTCATTCTTTGCCCAAAACACCTTCCATTTGTAGAAGTCAATGAACCCGAGCTGAGTAGAAGGAACATCCTCAATTTTGGAGAATGAATCCAGTGACATGGTGGTATCAATAGGAAAATGAGTTTTTTAAAATAGAAATAAATAGACATGAAAATAGATAAGCATGTATGTATACTTATATACCCTTCAGTAGAAATGAACATATCCATTACTAAGATTTTAGTTTGTAAATATCATTATTCAATAAAAATGTCTAGCACTCCTTTTTAAACGACTGCTCCTGAGCTTGTCCAGAGAGTGAGACAGTCCTCTAAAGAAGATGGGAACTTGCTCATAGGAAAAAGGAAGCAATTCCATTTTCATCATGAACAAGTAAGTTACCCATCAATAACAATTACCAACTCTGAACAGAAAACAAAAGTTAATACCTAAAAACAGATTCTCAAGACAATCTGATATGGAAAAAGGGCAACAGCACAGAGTAAGTTTTTGTGGGTTTTTTTGTTTTTGTTTTTACAGCTTCTAACTTGAGGAAAAATCACGTCAGCTATGTGTGGGAAAGCTGTAATGCCAAAAAACAAACAAACCAAAAAACAAAAAAGTACCTATAACATTTCAATTTAAAAAAGAGGTTAGAATTTGGGGCAACTACAGCTTCTGAAAAGTGAGGGGGACAATCTCTAAAAGAACACATTTAGAGGAGTTCCTACAGTGGCTCAACGGTAACAAAGCTGACCAGTATTCACATGGATGGGGGTTCGATCCCTGGCCTCGCTCAATGGTTAAGGATTTGGCTTGAGCTGTGGTGTAGGTGGCAGATGCAGCTTGGATCAGTATTGCTGTGGTTGTGGTATAGGCTGGCAGCTGCAGCTCCGATTAGATCTCTAGTCTGGGAACTTCCATATTTCTCCTGTGCAGCCCTAAAAAGATTAAAAAAATAGAGAAAGGGTGTATTTCCCTCTTTAGATTCAAATTGCAGAAATATATGTGCAAGGGGTAGGCTCAAAACAGCCCAGCTAAGGATACATAAAGTATATAGAGATTTCAGTTTTTACCTGAGACAGATTTTATAGTTTGTATCTACGGAAGTTATCTCTTGCTAAGTGAAACAAAATGAAATTTATTTGGAGTAATATAACAAAATCATGAAACTCTATACACCAACAACATTAAAAAAATTAGAGAAAAATGAAAAAAGGATGAATATTAGTTCTTTGAAGATAGAAAAGTAAAGTGATACTCCTAGCTAGGATGTGAAAAAGAGAGAGAGAAGTCAGAATGACAAGCCACTATGCATCCTATAGACAAAGTAAGGGAATATTTTGAATGTTATCTATTCCAACAAATTTGTAACTGAAGTGGATAAATTTCTGGATGAAACTGACACAAAATCAAACAAAAACTAAACGTACTCCTATATTTATTAAAGAAATGTAATTTTGTTTAAGAAACTTATCTCCAAAGAAAACACAAAGCTCAAAAGTTTTCACAGGTGGATTCTTTGAAATGTTTAAGAGAAACAATAATCATCTTACACAGCCATATATTATACAGTACTTTGCATGAAAGGGAAATAAACAGGATTTTAATAGTAAGAAAATTCAGTAGAGGCATCTCAAGACCACAGCCTAAAGCTGATCATTATGATACCATATTTTCTGTCCTTACACTAAACACTGCAAGTGCTATCTTCCTATTTTATTATCAAAACAGAAAATTCGAGATGATAAATATTTATGGTAACAGAATTCTGGAAATATAGTAGATAATATATGATGAGTAAATGAATTATCATTAGCATTTGATATTATACTTAGATATTTAAATAATTCTACTCATATTGTTTATGTTACTCTCTTTTTAAATTTTTCTTAATTTTTGGCCTCCCTGCAGCATATGGAGTTCCTGGGCCAGGGATTTGATTGAGCCACAGTTTCCACCTATGCTGCAACTCAGGCAATGCTGAATCCTTTAACCCGCTGTGCCTGGCTAGGGATGGAACCCACATCCTGGCACTGCAGAGATGCTACCAATCCCATTGCACCACATCAGAAACTCCCTTATTTATTTTTACTTATCAACATTTTATGCCTACCTAGCTGTTACAGTGTAAATACAACTTAAAGAATGCATAATATTCCATTCTGTGGATAAGCAATAGATTGCTTTGTTATCAAATATTACTGAACATTTAAGTTGCTTTATTTTTCAATAAGAGTAGTGACAAAATTTTTTGTGTTTTGGTCATTTGATTTCCTTAGATGTCAAAAAATAGGAAATACCTGTGTAGAATATATTAAGAGCCTTATGAATCTTTATCCATAAATGGCTTTCTAAAAATAATGGATCAGAATCCTTTCTATAAAAACATTTACTTTTTAATCCATTTCTTTTTCTGAATATTATTTTCTATTATTCTTTTTAATTTTTTTCTGTTTATATTATGGAGCTTATTCCTTAAAGTACTATCTTTTTAGGGGTTCCCTTTGTGGCTCAGCGGGTTAAGAACCTGATGTAGTATCCACCAAGTTGCAAGTTCGATCCCTGGCCTTGCTCTATGGGTTATGGATCAGGTGTAAATCTGTAGCACAGGTCTCAGGTGCAGCTCCAATTCGACCCCTAGCCTGGGAACTTCCATATGCTGAAGGTACGGACAGGAAAAAAGAAAAGGAAAAAAAAACTTATCTTTTTTTGCTTTTAAGACATATTAAAAGCAGCTTTACGTTCATGAAAATTGGGAAGGTACAGAGATTTCCCATACATCCTGTTTCTACAATGCATACCCTCCCCCAATACCAACATTCACCACCAGAGTTGTACATTTGCTGCAATTGATGAACTTACACTGACACATCACTATCACTCACAATTCGTAGTTTATAGGGTTCAGTTTGGTGGTTGTACATTCGATGGGTCTGGACCTGTACAATGTTATGTGTCCATCATTACAGTTTCATACTGTCCTAAAAGTTCTATCCCTGTCTATTCATCTCTTCTCTGCCTCAACTTTTAGCAACTACAAATCTTTTTACTGTCTCCATAGTTTTGCCTTTCCAGAACATCATATATGTAAGTTAAAATCATAGAGTAGGTGGCCCTTTGAGATTGGCTTCTTTCATATATAAATATGCATTTAAGTTCCTACATGCCTTTCGATGTCTTGGTGGTTCATTTACTTTTCATCCTAGACAATATAAGATTATCTGGATATACCACAATTTATTTAAGCATTCGCCTACTAAAGCACTGTCTTTCAAAATAACTGTATCATTTAATTATGAATAAGAGTTCCTATTGCTCCACATCTTTTTCAGCATTTGGCACTGTCACTGTTTTGGATTTTGGCCATTCCAATATGAGTGTAGCACTATCTCGTTGTTTTAAATTATATTTCCCTCATGACATATTATGTAAAGCATCTATTTTATGTTCATTTGCCATCTGTACATCTTCACTGGTGAAGTATTAGGGTCTTTGGTTCATTTTAAAATAGGGCTGTTTGTTTTCTTATTTTTGAGTTTGGGTTCTTTGAGTATTTTGGATAACAGTCATTTATGAGATGGGTCTCTTGCAGATACCATTCCCAATCTGTGGCTTGTTTTCTCACTCCCTTAACATTGTTTTTACAGAAAATTTTTAATTTTAATGAAACTTAGCTTATTAATTATTTACCTCATGAATAATGCCCTTAGTGTTTTATCTAAAAAAGTATCACAATAACCAAGGTTATGTAGATTTTCTCCTATATTATCTTTTAGGAGTTTATAGCTTGCATTTTACATTTATATTCATGAACCATCTTGAGTTAATTTTAGTAAAGTGTATAAGATCTGTTTAGATTATTATGATTATGATTATGATTATGATTATGATTATTTGCACGGGGATGTCTAGTTGTTTTAGCCTCATAAACTACCTCTGATCCATTACATTGCATTTGCTCAAAGATCAATTGACTTTATGTATAGGGGTCTATATCTGGGCTCGCTATTCTAAAGATTTTCTTCCTATTTTTTTTACCAATACCACACTGTCTTGATTATTGCAGCTATATAGTAAGTCCTAAAGTTGGTAGTGTAAATCCACCAACTTTTTTCTTCTCTTTCAATATTGCGTTGGCTGATCTGGATCTTTTGCCTTGTCACATGACTTTAGAATTAATTTGTTGATATCCACAAAATAGCATGCCGGTATTTTTGACTGGAAGTGTGTTGAATCCATAGATCAGTTTGAGCAGGACTGACATCTTGACAATGTTGAGTCCAGCCATGAATATCTAATGTCCCTCTATTTAGTTCTACTTTTATTTCCTTCATCAAGAATTTTATAGTTTATATATATATATATATATATATATATATATATATATATATATAGAGAGAGAGAGAGAGAGAGAGAGAGAGAGAGAGAGAGAGAGAGAGAGAGAGAGAGAGAGCGAGCGAGCTAGCTACACGTGGTAATTCCTTCTCCCAGCTCAATTAAGCTCTAATAATTCCCCAGCAGGTTAAACTCTGGCTAATTAATTTCCTTGCAGACAAGACCTATTAAGACCACAGTGCTCCAGTATACTTCAAGATGGTTTCTTTCCCCCCTCCCTGCTAGAAGCACAACGGGATTTTCCTTTAATATTTGCTCTGGGAACCTGGTCCAGCTTCTGAAGATAAATTCCACAATATTGTGGAGCCCTCTCTACTACTTGGTCCCTCTTGGAGTTTCTAACTCTCAAACTTTTCCACACTGAGCACCCAGCAATTCATCAGTTACAGTTTGGGTTTTCTGCTCCAGCACTAATACCTCTAATGCTTTCTATTTCCTTAGTCTCTGCTCTATTAAGTCATGACTCCCTGTATTCTCCTGTGTGTTTCTTCCATCTTGGGGGCAATGTTCTACCCTGTGTCCTCTGTCCTCTCATGGATCCAGGAAGAGTTGAGAATTTTTTCAATTTGTTCATTTTTTACTTGTAGTTAGGACAGAGTGGCAACTTTCAAACTTATTACATACAGAACCAGAAATGGAATTTTTTTTAATAAAAATAACAGTCTACCTAACATAAAAACCCAAGGTGACTACCCAGATTTAGAGTACCTTATGGATGAATAGCAAATTACAAGATGCAAAACACATCCTCAGATGATGAAACTTATTCCTGTAATTAGATGCCCTAGAAGAGCTGCCAACTCTATTGGTTCTCTTTTTTTATTGGGACAGAGAGGTGTGTTCTGAAGTTAGTCAATGAAAGAGCAAGTAAATTAAGTTGCCAACTGCATGCACTATAGTATATCCCTATGGAAGTGAAACTAGTTTTTATCTGTGATATGTAGAGTAATTTCAAGTGTTTTGTGCTGGTCTCAGCCTAGTGATAACCGATTCTATGGCTGGACAGATCTTTGTGATTATTAAGACTGCAAGACACCCTCAGCAATAGCTGTCAAGGAATTTCGAAAAAAATGTTTTATTACTCACATGACAATGAACACACATGACACACTAAAGCATTACATAGCCAGGTCATAAGAACAGGAATTTAATCTATCAAAATCAACCAAGCTCTCTAAAACAAAGGAGCTTGGGAAGAGGCAGGGAAGGTCTTTTACTAGTCAAGAGCCTGGCAATGGGTTTATTTGTGACAGCTGTCTTTGAACTGGGTGCCTCTTAGTAGAGGATGCCTCACAATGAAAACTTAAATCAGGTACAAATATTAAGAGAAAGAAAAACTAAGTTTCAGGGCTTACACTACATGATGTTTTTCCTCAATTAGCTATATGTCTTGAGATTTAATACCCTTGTATTATTTGTACACAGTTGGCACATACACATGGGAAAACTGAGAACAAATTGGAAATTATAGCCTCAGTGGCTGGTTTTCATTTGGATGATGAAATGAGAATGCTACAGAAAATTCATTTTACACAATCTCAAGAGAATGGACACATTTTTAGCAACTTTCAGATATTACAAATTATAGTAGAATAATTACTGGCTTCTATATCATAACGCAAAAACATTTAAAGTACTAGGAAAGCCTTTTACAAAAGTTCTATTGGAAAATAAACTTACCCAAATGTACTTGATTTAAGTTAAAACTGTGTGTGTGTGTGTGTGTGTGTGTGAGAGAGAGAGAGAGAGAGAGAGAGAGAGAGAGAGAGAGAGAGAGAAATAAACTCTTGCATTTGTTTTTTTTTTGTTTGTTTGCTTTTTGTTTTTTTGTTTTTGTTTTTGTTTTTTGTCTTTTTGCTATTTCTTGGGCCACTCCCGTGGCATATGAAAGTTCCCAGGCCAGGGGTCCAGTCGGAGCCATAGCCACCGGCCTACGCCAGAGCCACAGCAACGCCGGATCCAAGCCGCGTCTGCAACCTACACCACAGCTCACAGCAACGCTGGATCGTTAACCCACTGAGCAAGGGCAGGGATCGAACCTGCAACCTCATGGTTCCTAGTCGGACTCGTTAACCACTGTGCCACGACGGGAACTCCAACGCTTACATTTGTTAAGAAAATTAAAACACTAAAATGTGTGCTTCAGAAATACAGGAAAGGAGGTTGTTAACTTGTCTATCCTTTCTGGTGATTCAATTTTCTCCTAAAACATAACCGAATTTACTACCCATAACTTTCAACTGCTCATCTAAGTCATTACACCAGTCTTATTTCTTACAGGATCTGCCATGAATAAAATAAAACCTCGAGCATTTTAAATTATTTTCATGTTTTTGTATGAACCTCTTTACAGATTTCTAGGCCTTCAAAACCTTTATTCTTTCTTCTCCCTAGAAACGCATGACTATATGTATGTCTTAAAGTGTGATGGTCCTTAAAAAACACAGAAAATATAAATAATGGGGATTGGGTTTTTATTTCTGATCACTGTACATGGTAAAAGTTGATCATATTTACTTCCTAGGCCTATTTTCCTAGTGCATAAAGTGGGGATGATAATAATGATAACAATAAATATTTCACAGTGAGATTTTTCAGAATTAATTGAGATAATATTATAAAGATCATACCTATCTTACAGTATGCATCATAGTTTTGGTGTGATTTAAATGATTTTTTTTTTGTCTTTTTGCCATTTCTTCGGCCACTCCCTTGGCACATGGAGGTTCCCAGGCTAGGGTCGAATCGGAGTTGTAGCCACCAGCCTACGCCAGAGCCACAGCAACACGGGATCTGAGCGGCGTCTGCAACCTACACCACAGCTCACAGCAATGCTGGATCCTTAACCCACAGAGCAAGGCCAGGGATCGAACCTGCAACCTCATGGTTCCTAGTCGGATTCGTTAACCACTGAGCCATGACGGGAACTTCATGATTTAATTGATTAATAAAATAATTCTGGTTTTACTATAGGAGAAAAATACATGTTCACCATTATTCATTCATTAAAAAAAAATTAATGATGTTAAAAATACATTTTTTTTTTTTTGTGGTAGGGATTCCACAGTGACCGAAGCAAGAAAACATCCCTATCTTCACAAAGATTACATTCTAGCAGACTTATATTCAACATTCTCAAGAATGTATAGAGCTTAGAGTAAGTCTGGGCACATAAAAATATTTTCTCATTTTGTTTACATTTGATATTTTGGACATAAATTAGGGTAGAGGGGTGTGTGTGTGTGTGTGTGTGTGTAGAGGTGGGTATGTGTGTGTGATTAATATATAGCCACATAAAATCTCAGTCACTGTCCTATTATTTGGGTTTCTGCCATTCTCCAAAGATATAGAAGAAATAAAAAATAATAATTACAGAATTTCAAAGTTCAGAACCTGAATTAAATCAAAGAAATTATTTGATGAAACCCTTTAATTTCAGAGATAAGTGAAAAACCACCCGATATAGTTAGGATACTCTAATGGAAATAACTAATCCACCATTGCGCATAAGCACTGTCGATGACATCTGTGAGCATCAGGCAGTGATGGAAAAAACCTTTGATCAGGACAAACCTAAGCACAAAGTCCCTCCTTCCAGAGCAACACCATCCCACTAGCACACCGTGAGTAGACTAATCCAGTTACCCCAACACGAAGTTCCCATTCCTCCTTAAGGAATCCTGAAAAGACTTTTATACATAATCTCTGAAACCCAGATATATTTGCTATCAGTATTTCTCCAGTGATGCTTATCAATTAATCTTTATTAGATTAAAATTAAAACTATTAGCATTGAAGTCTTTATCTCCAACTTCATCCAAGAGGCTCTGAACACAGCCATATATCAGGCATTAGAAAAATATACTGTTATTTGTTGGGTTTGCCAGGTAAAAGGCCAGAGACACTGTAAAATCGTTTACCTTCCATGTGTTTAACATTTTTCTGAAAGTAAAATAACACATTCATAGAATTTTTAGAAAAAGAAAAATTCATATAAAGCACTTTTTGGAGTGCCTGATCCTAAATAATCAGTACTCTTATTATTTGCATAGGTTACTATCTATGCTGCTTGTACACATACATTATTTCATTACATTCTCACAATATCCCTTTTGTTAGGCAGGTAAGATGTTATTATCCCACTTTACAGATTCAGAAACTGAGGTTAAGAATGGCTGCAACTTCCGTCCCCAAGATCACATTTTTATTGGCTGACAAAACCCTAGACATTGAATACAGTGTTCCCTCCACTACAACATACTGACTCAAATTCTCTGTTGAATATATCCAAGTTTTGTTTTGTTTTGTTTTGTTTGGCTGTGTCCACAGCACCTAGAAGTTCCTGCGCCAGGGGTCAAACCTGCACCACAGCAGCAACCCAAGCCACATCAGTAACAATGCCAGATTCTTAAACTACTGAGCCACCAGGGAACTCCTATTTGAGTTTTACTTATTCTCTAAAACTGGCTCAAAGATGCTAAGCTCTGCCTACAAAGAGTAGATCTCTTTTAGAGCTTTGCCTAGGGAATTGCAACACTCACTAGATGGATTACTTCAGCCTACACAGATCCAATTTTCTTATAAATCAGTATTGCATCTCTCAAAGTTTATTTCTCTTCTAATTATTTCTTGTTTGGTAATTTTGTCTCTTCAACTTGATTTTAATTCTCTTGAGAGAAACCAGTTTGAAAAAATTTGTTAAAGTGTTTAATAAACATTCTGTATTTATTTATTTATTGCCCATTCATAGCTCCAAGGAAACAGATCAAAACAATTCCTTTAGCCAGTTACTTTTTATTCTGACTTTCCTATAGTGCTAGTCAAAGAAAAGAAAAGTGGAACTTAACTGTCAGCTCCCAGTCACTTCCTTCTCATCTTTCAGATCTCATCTTAATGCTGTCTACGTTAGTGATAAAGAGTGACTTTCCTATTTGCATTAAAGTTTTGCATCGCAAACATTATCTTTATTTTATAGTCACTATCTCAGCACTATCTTTGGTTTCTTTATAACACTTGATCACACTTGTTATTCTCTTTATTTATATATACCTTTTACTAGAATGTAAGCTTCAAGGGGGTAGATCCTTTGATAGTCCTGTTCACAGTTTCAACTCCAGCAAAAAATAACTCTACTGCCTGTTTCTAGAATGAATTGGTTACTGAATTCAAACTTGCACGGCTTCCTGCCGCACCACAAGCCAATACATTGAGAGATGAGGTGTTGGGGCAAGGAGTGGCAATTTTATTTGGAAAGCCAGCAGACCAAGAAGATGGTGAACCATCTTTCCCAAATCAGAATTCAGGATTCTTTTATACTAACAGGGGAGAGGATGTAGCTAGTTGGTGCTAACTTCTTTGTGATGGGGTCCTTTGTTTTTGCAGCTGTCCATGTAGGTCTGGTCACAACGTTCCTATAACCTCCCACAAGAAAATTGCTATTTTCTGTTCTGCAGTGTTTTATCTGTACATGAAAGAAAAGTGCTACCCTTTTAAATCAACTATAACGTCAATTTGGAAGTTGGATTCTAAGTTATATACCGTGATTATTATTTTAACATTAACATATGTTGCTAATTATTCTTTCACAACAATTTTGTCAATTCTGTATGGTTTTGATCATCTCAAGGTAGAGCCTTGATGATCTAATATCCTCCCTTTAGGAAAAAAAAAAGTGTGGTGGTTGTTGATATAAGTCATTAAGTTAAATATGAGTGCAGTCAGATTTTTTTTCACTACTTGTTTTTAGGAGGACATGAGAGTACCTCTTTTGCACCCTTTCCTATTTCTGCTACCCTCTAACTTTAAAAGAACCTAATTACAGGAATGAGATCACTAAGCAATTGAAACTAACTCCTGACTTTCACCTTTCGCTCTCCTAAATGCATACCATGCCTTGTCTAACCTGTGGATTCTTTTCCTACATAAAAAGAAGAATGAAAAATTAAGTAGTTAACACATGACTGGCTCTCTCCCTTCAACAGCCCCCACCCCACAAGCAATACTGCAGGCATATTACAAGGGCAAGAGAACACCTGAAGAAAGAGTCAGCCAGTCTGCATGCAATGGACAGTAACGTAGAACCCACCTCTTGCCTCGATGACTCACGGAGATTCTTTTTTCCTTTAAAAACTGTCATGGCTGAGAAGAATCTTCAGAGTTGGTCTCTGGACATGAATCTACCAACTCCTCAGATGGCTGGCTTTTCTGATTAAAGCAGCTTTCCTTTCTACTGACATTTGCATCCCAAATTACTGGCTTATGCGCAGTGAACAGCCAAACATGAGTGCGGTTACAGACGTATCTTGTAATCAAAAGTAATATGAATTTAATATTTAATTAGTAAACTATTTAATAAATATTGTCTTTTAGAATGTGAATATTCTATTACAACTATCTTTTTTATCCATGTTATACAATTACATTTCAAAGCTCAATATCATTCAGGTTTTTTGAGACTACCAGGGATACAAATAGTGCTGTGTATGTGACAGGATTATGTGAAAAAACCTACGTCATTGAAAGGTGAATTTGCTGTTGACTCTGAAAATTTGCTGTTGTTGTTTAGGGCATAGGTCTTCACTAGTGACTACCTTATTGTTAATTACCATGAAGATATTAAAATTAGTTCAGTTGGAGTTCCCGTTGTGGTGCAGCAGAAGTGAATCCGACTAGTATCAATGAGTTCATGGGTTCGATCCCTGGCCTTGCTCAGTGGGTTAAGGATCCAGCGTTGCTGTGAGCTGTGGTGTAGGTCACAGAGGTGGCTCGGATCTGGCATTGTTGTGGCTGTAGTGTAGGCCAGCAGCTACATCTCCGATTTGACCACTAGCCTGGGAACCTCCATGTGCCTCGGGTGCAGCCCTAAAAAGTGAATAAATAAAATAAAATAAAATAAGTTCAGGTTTTTCAATTTGTGTGAAGGTGGCTCTATGCATTATCATCCCCATATCCTATCTTTCTATTCCCTAACATTATCCATATATCTGTAAGTATGTACAAGTGGTATTTCTTAAAAAATATAAATATTTGAATAATATTTACACAAGTAATTTTCATAAGAAATTAAAACAGCTCTTTTGAGGCTCACTGTAATCCTTTATGGTAAACAAATGCTGAAGTAGAAATTTTAGGCATGTTAGCACAAAGAACTGATTTGCTGTTGTTTGGACAGACAAGTATCAAGCATAGAAGACTTATGACATTTTTTTTTCATCCTTTCTAAATGTTTCAGGTTGACCTAAATTCTTTCTCTCACCTCAGTGCTTCCAAACCTGGGGTAAATAAGTTGAACCAGGTAATAAACAGCTATGTAATAGTGGCAGCTAATTGATGTGGACACTAATAGGTACTGTGAGCCCAGGGGTTGGTCACCACTTAGCCTTTTCTTTTATTGATCTAATTCCACATCCACAATGCCTTTAAAGATATCTCTGCCCATGAAACCCTAGAGCATTTTAATTTATGGCATTTAAATATTATTCAGCAACTACACTATTGCTATTAACCAGTAGCTGTTATTTTTTTTAATTTTAATGTTCAGATGGTCTGTAAAAAATGCTAGAGCTAATTATTTGTAATTTCACATCAATTTACTAATTTCCAGCCCAACAGGATGCCCCTGTCCTCAAAGTACCAGGTGTCTTCTATCAGCCTCAAACCAGCTGGCTGTTCTTAGGATGAAATCACACTTAATCCAGTTTTAAAGTCTGTTTGTGTATTTTCCCTCTTTGTATAAATCTGAGAGGGTGTTTATGAAAGGTTTTATAATCCCATCAGCAGGTATGTCCCTTATCCCAGGAAGTGTTGGTTGGTAACCAAAAAGCTGAAATGTTGGAAATATATGATAGACTCCTAGAACTATTTAAACTTAGGTATTAGAATGAGGAACAAACATTTTTAAGGTCACTGATCTTATATACACCTAGGGTAACTTTCAAGAAGCTAGATTTTATCTTATTCAGAGAAATGGAGTAATGGTAATAAAAGAAAGAGCCACACATATGAAGTATGGTATTTGTAGCTTAAACATGCTTTTGATTTAAAAAGCCAATTACAGTCTGTCTACTTATAAATTCTCAAATAAAATTAGCCATAGCAATCAGTTCTCAAAGTTGATGGTGCAACATCATGATCAAAAGTAGAAAATAGAGCAAATAACAAAAGGATGTCAATTTATTAAATAGTTATTTAGACTTACCAAATCAGTACAGAAAATTTCAGAAAATTTATGCAAATAGATCACCACTTAATCTTTTACAATATAGCATAACTCTAAATCCTTAATAAGAGGCCCTCAAAATATTTAATGATTTTTGTCACAGAAAGGATCAAACACATTTTAAAAATGTATATTTTAATGTAAAGTGATTGCACCTCGATAACTCTCTTATACTCCTTAAAATTGATACAAATACATTGAGAAAAGTTTTGGAACTCTCACTTTTAAAACAAAAGATCTATAATTTATGTGAACACTAAATTTTGACATTGAAAGATATCATTTTATAAATACCATAGATTCTTGTACTAAAGGGAAGGGAAGGATAGTTTATGTCTATCCTATCCTCCAGGTTTTAGAAATAATCAATCCTTCTTGGCAGCAAAAGGGCTTTATGAGATCTACACGCTAAACCAACAGGGCGAATTCCCCTAGTGCACCCTTTCAATTTCATTTCCAATCCTACAGGGGGGATTAGTGTCGTCTTATCCTCCGATAGACAGATATATCTTTTAGGATGTGGAGACTTAACATTTAATAGACAGGATCTGTGCAATCGGCCAGAGCTAAAGCTTATTGTCAATTTATACAGTTAAGAAAGAAGTATAGTTTTTGTTCATTTCCTTATAATAAGAGGTCTGTTAAGCCCATTATGGTACATTTTATCTCTCTGCTTGTATTTAATACATTCAGAGGCTAAAGATGTTCCCTGATAAAGATTTTGCCAATAAAGATTTTCTCCCCTAAAGATTTTCTCACAGCATAATGCCATGTTTATAAATAAATATGTTTAAGTAAAATACAACATGATTTGGGGGCTGTGTAGATCTCTTGGCTATGAAGAAGGACAGACGCTGAGTATTTCCTGGGACAGCTGGAGTATTTCCCCAACCACACTGAGGACTTCATCTAGAAAAATCTAACAACTGTAGTTTGAGATTTGGGGTCATGAAGGCAATTCATTTAACAGCTATGCCTGAACTGATGAAAATGAAGAATTCTTTTAAGAAGGTATACATAATAAGACACTAGATAAAATGTTTCACACATTACTGAAAACCTGAAAGCTCAGATTTCTCCTTCTGTCAGAGATGTAGTTCATACTTAAGTTGGCATGTAACTGAGAATAATATCTAGTGACTGGTAATTCTGGCCTGATTTAAGAAAATGGAACATTTTGACCAGAATTCTGTCGTTCTTTTCACTCAAAATCATCTTAAGTTCTTATTTTGTTCCAGATCCTGGAACAAGGGCAGAGCCAGCTCCACCCGCTCATGACTTATATACTATCTGATGTTGGAAACAAAAATGTAAATAATACTAATGATCAAAATGTAATTATCTTTAATTAACATATATACAACATATATGGTATGGTGACAGTAAGATTTACATGGCTATTTTCTTCTCATAACCCTAAATGGAAACAGGAAAAAAATGGACACAAAATAAAATTTGGGATTGTTGGTAGGTTTAATTATTCAACAGACTTTGACTATGTTTTAATTAACATTTAATAAGCATAATGTAAAATTCATTCCCTTTGACTAATTATATGCTACTAAATTTATTAATGCATAGAATATGACCAAAATTACAGAAATTAAAGTAAAATAAAGCTCAGTTTATTTGGACAAAAACTATGGAGTTTTACTATAGCTATGTGATACAATTGGGTAATACGTGATAACAGTAGCAGAAATAAAGAGTAAGGTATATGCTCCTGAAATATTAAGAAAGTAAAATTAAATAGGCTAGAGGAGGGATGAATCTTAAATAGATGATGTTACCAGAGACCCAGAAATGAAGTGCAGAAAATAAACAGCAAGAGAGCAAAAAATGATGAACTCAGTTTTAAAGATGTTGAGAATGAAGTGTTGGCACCTAGTACATAGTAGCACCTCAAAGATAGTTGTTGCAAAAATGACAAATTAGCCAGGGGTTTCTTGCAGGGAACTGGACATATAAACCTGGGCTTGAAGGTGAAATGAGGGGAAGGGGGAGCGTATATGGGACAGTTAAACCTAAATGAGTGATAGGAGCAAACAGCGAGCAAATATCCGTGATTGAGGGCTATTCAACATTTAATTTCCCTTCTTATATGAAGGGCTTCTCATTGTATGTAATACTGAAGCGACATATCAATATTAACTCTCTCCTCAAGAAATGAAGTGGAAAGGTTCTCCCATTACCTGCTCCCTAGGAACACATGGCCAAAATTCAAATTCCCAAATGGTTTTCTCTTAGACTTTATTATGGAATGAGTGACACAAAGATTGAGAATTTGATTTCTGCAACTACGAGGGTATACAGAGATGCTTTACAATGTGGCATCCTGGCTCCAATATTCTTGTTATGCTGTCATTAGTTCCTACTCATTTTCCAAGTAGACTGTCTAGATTCTCTTGGGTTCCATGAGCTGTGGATATTCAATAAATTCCTCTCATCCTTAAGATAGTTTATTTCCTATTTTTGGCAAGCAAGAACCTTGGCTGACATAGGAAACATGCAGGATGATGATATCAGTGGGTGGCAAACCCTACAGAAAACCCCATTGTCCACAGCAAATTAGAGTGAAAGCTAATGGAAAAAAAGAATATCCTTTACTAATCAAGAGTTATCTAAAATCAAGAAGTCAGAAGTATTTTTGCTGCTATTGTTTTCTTTGTCTCAATCCATATATTAGAAAAAGCTTACCAGACCACCTCTTGGTTCTGGAGCTAAGATATATATAAACGTGCACACACACACACACACACACACACACACACACACACACACACACATATATACATACATATGGATCCCTTTAACTGATTTAAAACCTAGAATCCAAAAGTGCTAGACCTGTCTTTGTATATACATATGCAAGTATATTTATAATGAAAATATAAATTCAAGCTGCATTCATTTTTCATACTTCTCCCTAGATTATTGTTTTTGTAGTTCCTTGGGATAAATGTAGGTTCCTTGTTATTCTAGTTCTTTACGACAAGCTTCAGCAAAACTTTTTTACAAGTGAGCCCACTGGGAAATTTAAATATAAACAAATAAAATGACTGTTGGTTATAGAATGACAACAACCTCTCAAATCATATTGTTCAGCATAAGGCATGCTAGACTGCAGTCCTGGCTCTTGCATATTAGAATCAATTATTTTTTTTCCTAAGATGAAATAGAAGGGATTAGACATAAAATAGAATTGCAACTTCCCTTCAACTTTCATTTAAAATATTTTTCTTCTTATTAACCACATCACTAACTATCTATGAGTAAATTAGCTTCCTTGAAAAGCAACATGAATATAAAATAATAAAAAATGGTTTGACACTGGTACTTAACAGAATCCGCCACCTGGCTATTAATAAATATTAAATTGTGCCTTGGAAGTGTTAGGATGTCTGCCTCAAATCCTGTTCTCCCTGTGGATAATAGAATGATTTTCTTGAGCCTTAGTTATGGGATTGAAGCCTGTAATTACCCATCTATTGCTACCAATCCTGATTACATAGCTGTAAACATAAAGCATATTCAGAGGATGAGAATGCAGCAGGGGAAACACAGATCGGTGAACAGATCATTAGGTCACAGAGGAACCCTGAGAGATAATAATTAGACTTATCAGATAATACAGTGAGAAACAGTCTATCCCTAATTTCTGTTGATATTAATTAGGAAAGTTGTTCCACCTCTGGATACATTTTGTTACATTAGTTTTAAAAATTAAATAGAACACAGCTTAGGACCACTTGTTTGAGGAACCCCTATCCTTTCAGGGACATGACTTTGGCTCTCATCTGGTTATTTTCCACCCATGTCAAGGGGTCCAGAGAGCCACTGAACTGTGTGTCTGCTGTATGCATGTCCACCTTTCAGGTTCAGTCTGGAATTCCCAGCCACATGCTCCATATACACTTCTAAGTCTGCAAGGCCCTCCTTTGCAGGGCATATTGCATTGCATGTGGAAGATACAGCCTATTGGAAGTATTTTTTTGGGGGGAGGGTGGTGAGGGTTGAGGCTGGGCAGCAGTGCTTTTGTTGTGCTAGACAGAGTCAGACAGGCTTAAGACTACCTCTTCTTGTACTGCCACTTTCTGGCTTCACACACCAAGGAGTCTAAAATTCAGAATGTTAACCCTTACTTTCCCTGTTGTTTTAAAGCCTACTCCCTTGATAGATAACATTAAATGTTTAGATACTGATATACAAGTCAAATTTGTATTCTTTCACTGGGCTCCATGTTTTACAGACAGGTCCACAGCACTGTATATGTAGATCTGAAACAAGGGTCCTTCTGATTGTGGTAGGCTTTGCTTGATTTAAAATGGGTGATTGAGTTTAATTAGGTCCCATTTGTTTATTTTTGTTTTTATTGTCATTACTCTAAGAGGTGGATCTGAGAAGCTATTGCTGTAGTTTATGTCATAGTGTTCAGCATATGTTTTCCTCTAAGAGTTTTATACAATGCAATCTTACATTTAGGTCTTTAATCCGTTTTGAGTTTATTTTTGTATGTGGCATTAGAGAATGTTCTAATTTCAGTCTTTTGCATGTTTTTTCCCAGCAAAGCAAACTGTAATTAAAACAAAAAGACAACCCAACCCAAAAGAATGGGAGGAAATATTTGCAAATGAAGCAACTGACAAGGGACTAATCTCCAAAATATACAAACACCTCCTTAATATCAAAAAAACAAACAACCCAATAAAAAATGGGCAGAAGATCTAAACAAATGTTTCTCCAAAGACAACATATGGATGGCCAAAAACATATGAAAAGATGCTTGACATCATTAATTATTAGAGAAATGCAAATCAAAATACTATGAGGTACCAACCTCTTATGAGGTACCAACCTCCTATGAGGTACCACCTTACACCAGCCAGAATAGCCATCATCAAAAAGTCTATAAATAATAAATGCCAGACAGGTTGTGGAGAAAAG
The DNA here is from genome assembly GCF_016906955.1 of Phacochoerus africanus. Taxonomy (NCBI): domain Eukaryota; kingdom Metazoa; phylum Chordata; class Mammalia; order Artiodactyla; family Suidae; genus Phacochoerus; species Phacochoerus africanus. The sequence continues at coordinate 24,247,152 of NC_062547.1, read as the reverse complement.
GGAACCTTCTTACACTGCTGGTGGGAATGTACATTGGTGCAACCACTATGGAAAACAGTATGGAGGTTTCTTAAGAAACTGAAAATATAACTACCATAGACTCCAACAATCCACTCTTGGGCATTCATCCAGAGAAAAAACATAATTCAAAAAGATACATGCACCCCAGTGATCATTGCAGCATTATTTAAAATAGTGAAGACATGGAAGCAACCTCAATATCCATCACCAGAGGAATGTATAAAGAAAATGTGGTACATATATACAATGGAATTTTACTCAGCCATTAAAAAAGAATGAAATAATGCCATTTGTATTAACATGGATGGATCTAGAAACTATTATACTAAGTGAAGTTAGACAGTGAAAGACAAACATCATATGTCATCACATATATATGGAATCTAAAAAAAAAAAAAGTTGGAGTAACAAATCTGCCCAGGAACCATGAGGCTGTGGGTTCAATCCTTGGCTTCACTTAGTGGGTTAAAGATCTGACATTGCTGAGAGCTGTGGTATAGCTGCAGATGTGGCTTGGATCTGGTGTTGCTGTGGCTGTGGCATAAGCCGACAGCTGTAGCTCTGATTGAACTTCCATATGCCGTGGGTGCATCCCTAAAAAAATAGAGGAAAATAAAAAATGAAATAAAAAAGGTACAAATGAACTTATTTGCAGAACAGAAAAAGATTCACAGACTTTGAAAAACTTATGGTTCCCAAAGGGGACAGGTGGGTGGGGAAGGAATGCACTGAGGGGTTGAGATTGGCATACGCACACTGAGATATATGGAATGATTGGCCAATGGAGAGTTGCTGTATAGCACAGAAAACACTACCCAGTATTCTGTGATAATCTATGTGGGAGATGAATCTAAGAGAGAATAGATATGTGTATATGTATGACTGAGTTGCTTTGTTGTACAGCAGAAATGATCACAACCTTTTAAATTAACTATACCTCAATAAAATTTTTTAAAAAATTAAAAAAAAAAAAGTAAAATGGGCAATTGAGGAAGGCAGTCCATTCTAGGCTAAGTGGGTCTTGAGAATAAATAAAGAAATTTTGGCAAAAAGCCTAGAAAATACAAAAGTAATAGAGAGATTAAACACTATAATTACAAATCAGATAATGAAAGGAAATGACATACACCAACCTTTTGGGCACCTAGGATGAGTCAAGTACTAGGAATGGCAAGTGTGAGGTAGGAGTGTCTGGTGGAAGAAAAAACAGAACAAAGCAATGCTTAATTTCAGGTGAATAAGAATGTCTGAATTTTAACTAGGGAATGTAACACCTCAAATTTAACATATTGTTTAGTATAGTGAGGTATCAGTTTAAGAAAATATTTAAAATTTTTGTTTGTTGTGCTTTAAGAGAAATTTGATCTTTGTAAATTCTCTTTCAAAGCTTCCAAATTTTGGAGATCATATATATAGAAAACTCTGAACATACAGAGAAGTATCTTATTAATCTAAGTAAAATTACTTATAATAATATCTCACAGGAAAAAAAGAAAAATAGTGACTTTAAACATATTTCTCTTTGATATAAGGAAAAGCCTATAGTATGTGAATCTTTTTCACTTAATTTATCACACATCATTAAACTTTTTCATATTAGATGATGAACTTCTAATAACGTCACCACAATCCATTGAGTGGATTAGGATTTTTATAGTTTGTATGCTTTTATAGCCCTGATAAATTGATATTTATATCATCCAGATTTACTATATTATAAATAAATGGAAAGGTAAGTAGTTCTGTTCATAAGTTTCTTATTTTATTTTGCATTCTTAGCAATGAATTTCTGAATTTAATTTATTGGATAGAATGTGAAAATATTTTAAGACTTTTTTTGCATAGCCCTAAATGTTCCTCCTAAATATTTCTACCATTTATACTGCAAACAATGAATTACTGTCTCACTACAAGGTTTGGGCATAACTTGATAAACTAAAATATAGGGTCAATTTTAGTGAAGCCTCTGAGTCCGGGACACAAAATAGGTAACTAGCAAAATTTCAAGAGAAAAATATATCTCATGTTAGAAGCCATATTCATCCAATACATTTACGTAAAAAGCCCTAATAGAAAATTTCACTTACGTCTTATTCCGTACAGATTATATGTGATCATGTCGATTCACATTTTTTCCTAAATAAGCCTTAATTCGACTTGTTTTTTTCTAAGTATTTATAAGGAGATTTAAGAAGCTTTGATACAAATCAGTATGAGAAATTTCACTAGAATTCTCAAGAGAAGAAACTGCTTTGCAGAGTGTCTCAGGAAGATAGGTCATTTAAACTGAACTTAACATCCTGATAAGAAATAAAGGAAGAAATTGAATTGAACATAACCGATCAGCTGGATGTTCTGATACTGACAGGATGTGTGAAACTGGTACTGAAGCTTTGATTGTTCCTAAATTTTTTCTAACACTAAGTTTTAAAAGTTTAAAACTTGAAAAACAAACACCTCAGTAGTTTCAAGTTATACCATAAAGTTGCACTTGGCCAGTTCTTTAAACCAAAATTTCTTTGCAAATTTCAGGAATGTTTCAGATTTCTTATTTGTTACAGCTTCCTACACTTTTGAGTAGAAATCCTTGAACAAATGTCACTAACTCTAGAGGAAGGCACCAATGGTTGAAGATTTGGTTGGAAGTTTCAGGTTCATCTGGACAAGCTTGAGTTAGAAATACTGCTTTCCAGAAATTCTTTTGGTGCCGCCTTTCTGCCTAGATAAATTTCTGCCCTGAGAATGTACCAGATGTTTGTAGTGCTAGACTTGTGATTTTACTCTCTTTTCGAGAAGAGATCATTGGTTTGCAAGGCTGGAGCTCTGAATGCGACCTACTCACCAAATGTCCTGCTTTGCTAGAGGAAGTGGGGCATCTGAGGGTATCATTCTTATTACTTTTGGTAAACAAAGGCTAAGCTAATTCAGAGAATGATAAAGAGTAACAGATTTCTGATGTCTCACAGATTAATCACAACGACAATCCTAACAGCGTACCTACAAACTATATATGTATTGAATGTTGGGTTTCACTAACACAGTCATTTAATACTCAGCATCTCTATAAGACAGTTACTATTGTCGGTAACCTAATTTTTCAGACAGCAGCTCCTAAGTGGCAGAGCAGGGAACTAAAACTGATTCTCAAGGTCTCAAAAGTATGTGGTCTTAGTGATCATGATGCGCTTCGGTGTTAAAGAAATCCAAATGTTTTTTTCATAGTCACTTAATTGATTTTTACAAGGTTTGAGGCACACCTGTTTGGAAGGGTTTATTGTTACAGTAAAGTCAGATTTATAAAGAAAAATCATTCTTTTAAAGAATAATTCTAGCATTCAGAATTTTCTTAGAGCTGGAAGGATCTAAAATAGCACTCGATACAACTAATTATATTAAAAAGGGACTGGTGTCCAGAACATTTTAGTGACGCATTTAAAAGCTGTGGCTAGTGAATGATGCAACCAGAATTAAAATAAAAACTTCCTGGATTCCACTCTAATGCTTATACATAGTTATATCAGTTTTTAAACAAAATTATATACAAAGTTTGAACTAGATGGTAGTTTAACTAGATTAGACTAAGTGCTTTTCACATGGTTTAAAAATGAATTACAAATATGATTTTTGTGAAAGTAAGCAAAATGGTTGGTCTCTCTCAAATATAAAACTCACGTAGAAAGATAGACTTATGAAATATTCTCGACAAATTCAGCTAAGAGTTGACAGCAGTTTAAACCACTCAGGAGTCAGAAATATAACATTGCATGTGAATTCCGCTTGAGGAAATGCTATAATTTGTTTTCTTTTAAATGCAATCCAGTTCCAATTTTAGTGCTTGCCAAAATCTTGCTCAATAAAGTAGCAAGATTTTAAGAGTAATGATGTTTTTTACTGTCTCTGTCTCAGAATCTCCGCTTCTGTAAAGAATCACAAAAGCTGATAACAAAACCTCCCTTTCTAATGAGAAATTTTTGATTTGTTGATTCTCTATTTACCTGGTCAAAAGTATTGGTCATGCTTATATAAAAACAACTGGCCATCCTTATAAAGGCAGAAAAAGACACAGTTAGAGGTTTGCAAGGACACAGAGCAGGCATGGACTACAGTTCTTATTTAGTACAGTTTTTGAAGCTTTTAGCTGTTATAAATTATACTAGCTAATTTGTTAACTGATCATTTTCTTGATGATATTAAGACATATCTATCAAAAATTTAAATGCACAGACTTTGGCATTTCAAAACTATACCTTTAAATTTATGCTATAGAAATGTTTATGTGCATGAACAAAGATGCCCATGAAAGATGTTCCCTGTAGCAGTATAATACATTAAAATCATATAAACATTAATCAATCAGAGAATGGTTATATAAAATATAGGACACCAACACTGTCAAATATTATGTCTTTACAACGTTTGAAGCTAAGCTATTTATATTAATAGAGAAGCATAAGCTTAGGTAGAAATATTTAAGTAAAAATTATAAATTAGTTTTTAACAATGTGTAGATGTACAAAGATGAAAGATTTACAGATATAGATAGATAGGTAGATATGTAAATATAAAACCTAAATTATTTACATGTAAGTTTATTAGAGGAGGAGTAGGATTAGAGGAAAATTTTTTACTTTTTAACATCTTGGTATTCATATTTTGCTTTACCAAGTAATAAAACTGGATTGAGAGTGAGCTCATTTTTCAAGGAAAAATGAATACTGTCTTTAAGAAATTTTCAACTTTGAAATTTGATTTGGGGAAATCAAATACATTTATGTATGTTATCACCAAAGGGAGTTATATTGGAAATTATGGAAAATAAAATATTATTGAAAATTGCCCTCTAGTTAGTACAAATTTCTTTCTTACTCTGAAATTCTAGCAATCCATAATTGTCCTTAGATGGCCAAATTGAATATAACCACCCAAGAAGTTATTTCAAAAACATTTCTCCCAGGAGATAGCCCTTCAAACCCCTCTCCTTTTGAGGCTTCATTTTCAATAGTTACCTACTGTCTGTGTTTCTGCTTCACAGGCTAGAGAGATACATTTGTCTTCTGTTTATGTATTAACATGAACTTTTTCATTTCCTCTACAAGATATTTAAGTCTCAAAGTGCTTGAATGATTTGATTACCTACTTCAACATGGAGGGTTGATAATCACGGAAGACAGATCTATTGCTGGTGAATGAAGATCTGCCAATGATTTATTAGTCCTCTGGAATAGCGATGCAATGTTATGGCTGAGCAGGCAGTTCCATTATAAATATCTATTTTGCTTTCATATTATGGCAAAAAACCATGCATGAGGCAGGTTTCACTTCTTTAACCAGAGTTTGTAATTGTAGCTCAGAAATTTGAGATTAATTAAGATAAACGTGTAGTTCTCCCTTTTTGCTGTGGTTTTTCAATGACACCAAAAATCTCATTTTGAAACACTTCAAGCATTTTATAGCATGTTGTATTCGTGGGAATTTTGAAATACTCCAGAATTTTGTGACGCTCTGGTATCATATAAAAATGTTATGTTTTGAAAAATGACACAAAAGAGGCCATTTCAGTTAGTAAAATCACAATCAGGAGGCTCATTACTTTAGAAATTATCTTGCATTGGAGTTCCCGTCGTGGCGCAGTGGTTAACGAATCCGACTAGGAACCACGAGGTTGCGGGTTCGGTCCCTGCCCTTGCTCAGTGGGTTAATGATCCGGTGTTGCCGTGAGCTGTGGTGTAGGTTGCAGACGCAGCTCGGATCCCGCGTTGCTGTGGCTCTGGCGTAGGCCGGTGGCTACAGCTCCGATTTGACCCCTAGCCTGGGAACCTCCATATGCCGCAGGAGCGGCCCAAGAAATAGCAAAAAGACAAAAAAAAAAAAAAAGAAAAAGAAATTATCTTGCATTAACCTAACATTATCTGAGAATGTTTTATTTAGAAAATTCTCCAATCATTGGTCCATGCTGATGGTTTCCAGTGACTTACTTTGATGTCTAAGCCAAGCAATATCTTTGTTCTTATTGCTTTCTAAAATGTTGATAGATTTTGATTAAGTTTGATATAATATTAAAGTATATTAATAAGTTCTGAATGCAGACTTTGTTTTCTGTATTTGATACAAGATTGAGACAAACATGTATCTCAAATGAATGTATCTTCATCACTTAAAGGAAATTCAGTACACAAATACATGTTAGAGAAATATGAGACATCACTGGTTAAGATGTATGATTTGTAGAACTATTTTTGAAAAATTATTATATAAATATGGCTAAATACTTGAAAAATAAACATTATTTTTGGGGGTGAGGGTAAAAAGAAAACTAACATTTGGTAAAAGCCTGCTTTTGTGCTGGGATATTTATGACATCATCTCATTTTTTTTCTTCTGATAGCCTAGTGTGGTAAGGAACTGAGTCTTACAGATGTTAAATTACTTGCCTAAGGTATGAAGTCTAATAGAAACAAAAGCTTGGAATGGAACCCAACGCTGGGTAACACAAAACTTGTGCTCTTTCAACTATGACAGACATCCTCTATTTAAAAAAAAAAAAAAATAATGACAAATACATGTGTATATATAGGTAGTTATGTTTAAAACAAAAACTTTGGTCAGAGTTCCCGTCGTGGCTCAGCAGTAATCAGCCTGATTAGCATCCATGAATTTGTGGGTTCAATCACTGGCCTCAGTGGATTAAGGCTCTGGCACTGCGTTGAGCTGTCGTGTAGGTTGCAGATGGGGCTTGGATCCTGAGCTGCTGTGGCTGTGGTGTAGGCCAGTGGCTACAGCTCAGATTCAACCCCTAGCCTGGGAACATCCATATGCCATGGGTGTGGCCCTAAAATGCAAACAAACACAATTTTTTTTAATTAAAAAAATTTAAAAAATTTAAAAAAACTTGTATTAATTGAAGAAACAGTAAGCTAGACTGTCAGCTCCACAAGGGCAGGAAGCATACCCATTATGTTTCTTATTATGTATCCAGCACCCAATTCAGTGCTGGTGATGGCAAGGGCTCAGTGAACATTCAGTGAGAGTGTAAACAGAAATCAAAAGTGTTTAACACCCATTCAAGTGATTATTAACAATATAAATTAAAATTCCTATGAATATATAAATGCATACTTTATAAACTATGTCTTAATATGTCAGTGCTGTCAACTTTTTTACTATAGTAAAAAACATAAATTTACCATCATAACCATTTTTAAGTGTACAGTACATTAGTTATAACTGTATGTACCACATTTTATGACATACATTGTATGTACCACATTTTATGCAAAACTGAAACTCTATACCCACTGCACAGCTCCCCTCTCCCCTCCCCTCCCAGCTCCCAACAACCACCATTCTACTTTGTTTCTAAGAACTTGACTACTTTAAATTACCTCTTTTGGGTGGAATTATGCCGAATGTGTCCTCCTGTGTTTGGTATGTCACCTAGCAAATTTCCTCAATGTTCAACCATGTTGTTGCAAATGGCAGGGTTTCCTTCTTTATCAAGCCTGAATAATATGCCTTAACTAGTTGGTGAGGCATTCTGAGTGATTTTCTACTCAAAAATTTATTTCTTGTATGTTTTGTTAGCAAATTCATTACATTAATCTAAATCTAAAATGTGTGCAAATGCCATGTTATCTGTATTGGCTGCAGGAATGTGGTGATGAAAAAAGTGTTCCCTTATAGAATAAAGATCAAACCAAACTTGGGAAAAAAAAGAAAAAAGTAAAATGAAAATCAACCCTAGAGCTAGACTCCTTGGGTGTGAATCTACAACTTATTTGTTATGTGACTTCTGGCAAGTCACTTGACTTTTTGGGCCTCAGTTGATTCACACAACCTCATAATAAATGTAGAGTCCTAACAAAGTACTTGGCACACAATGAACATTCCATATTTTTTTAGCAACCATTATAAGAGAAGAATAGCTTTAGGTTTAGTCATTGTTGCCTATAGCTCTGGCTTGAAAATGTGACTTGGGGACCAGAAATTTACACCCAGGTAATTACAAGTCTACAAAATGCAAGTAAAAATGTTAATTTATGGAGTTCCCGTCGTGGTGCAGTGGTTAACAAATCTGACTAGGAACCATGAGGTTGCGGGTTTGGTCCCTGCCCTTGCTCAGTGGGTTAAGGATCTGGCGTTGCCGTGAGCTGTGGTGTAGGTTGCAGACGCGGCTCAGATCCCTCGTTGCTGTGGCTCTGGCGTAGGCCAGTGGCTACAGCTCCAATTCGACCCCTAGCCTGGGAAGCTCCATATGCCTCAGGAGCGGCCCAAAGAAATAGCAATAAGACAAAAAAAATGTTAATTTATAACTACCCATTCTAAAATATTTGTTGGTCAATTCAGATGCAAGGTAAATTTTAATCCTATATATCAATAATAACAATAATACTAACTGGAACAACAACGACACAACAATACTACACTCCGTGACAATTCAAATCTTGCTATAGGCATGGCGAACCCACTTGTATCAACCTGTGCTTCCAGTTCCTAGCTTTGAGTATTTTAGTCCTGAGCGCAGATTTTTCATCAGGAGGGAGAAAAGTTGGGCAAGCTACAAAGAATGAGAACAGGCTGCTTTTGAGAATCACCTGAAAAAAAAATAGGGTTTGCAGATTCCATTTAAATATGACACCAGTTAGAGAGGGCATCCTGCAGTTATAACCACACACAGCATCTACTGACTTCAGTTCTCTGGCTCCATCTCCCTGCAGAGACCCAAGCACAAAGGTTCCACTGTCTTCAAAAGGAATCTTTGCGCCTGAATGGGCTTGGCAGGAAGAAGATGAGAAGTTGACCCCTGGTTCTTGTTCTTTTCCCAGATGTATTAGCCTACAAGATACTGTGCTGAGGTATGCAAATGCTACACAACTTTCAATATGTTCATATGCATGCTGCTTAAGAAATAGTAGTTGGGAGGCTCATTTTAGACTTCATTGTGTTAAAACTATATTATGGCAGCCATAGAAGTCATCCTGAAATTAAATCTTCCACTTAGTTACTGTGATAAAAGTTAATAGCAGACCAAGTCAAATATAAGTTTTTACATAGAGTCTATTCTCAACTGTACAAAGAAGTGATCTAAATACCTCTATGGTAGCCAAGAATTTCCATATCTCGATTTGATTTTGGAGATGTTAAATAAGGAATTTGGTTATTATTCCCATTGTTATACAATTCTTCCTTGGTTTCTACTTCCCGAGGGAGAAAATGATCATACCTCTTAGATAAATCCTTGTCCTAAGTTTACAGTTTACCTCATTTGCTTTCTAGGTGCAAGCATGCTAATCAAGATTTTCAAATACCAAAGTAATCCTGGAAAACTCTCTTTTTCCAAAATTTGTGTGCGTCTGCATTTCCCATCAGCTTTTTTCTCCCCATTCTTTTATACTAAATGGAGTAAATGTTACTGGTTGTTAGATGACAAAATAGAAAAGCCAGCTACAATTAATTGAGAACTTCTAGATTTATTCTATATAGTTTATTAGATTCAAATGCAATAAGAAATTCTAGACCAGAGAGGACAAGATGGCGGAGGAGGAGGGGGACACGCTCGCCCTCTCCCACAAACACAACAAAAAAAGCACATCTACAGAATAAATGACTCGCACAGAACAGCAACCAATCGCTGGCAGAGGAACCTAAACTCCAATAACGGCAAGAAGTTCCTGACATTACGGGGCAGAACGGGAGAAAAGAGGAGAGTGAGAGAAGGTGAATCCAGCAGGACGGGTGCTCCCGAAAGGGAACTGCGGAGGAGAAAGGGATCCGCACCGTGGAAAGTCACCTACACGGGGGAAAGATCAAACGAACCGGAGGAATCTCCAGATGCAGAGAAGAGTGGAGCAGTAAGTTGGAGTATGGAAAAGCCGTTCAAGAACCGAACGGACCATCTGAACTACGGGCACAGTCACCAAAAATTGAGACGCCTGGGTGGGGGCTGGGCACGGAGACCTCAGCTCCAGAGGTTAGTCCCCGGGCTGGGGGGGGCGGGGTGGAGAGGAAACTGCTTGGGAGGTCTAGAAACCATTTGACAGGGCAGAGACTGCCTGGGAGACTAGAAAACAAAGCTGTCGCAGAGGAAGGGAGCAATACTCTAGGGGCGGGGAAGTGGAAAGCCGCATCAGAGGGAACCTGGGAGAAGAGCCTGGTCTGCGCCCGTGCTGGGGAGGGGAGAGAAGAAGGGGTGGGTCCCCATAGAATACCCCCCACACCACAGCAAGCTTACAGGCCCGCTAGCTAGCTGAAAGCTGTGCTTCCCAGTGCATCCCCTCCCCACACCCCCGCCACCCCCTATGCTCTCACCAAACCTGGGGCTGCCTGCCATCCAGGAGGGCTGGCCTCAACAATTGCCTGAAGCCTACCACCGCAGGGGCTGTCCCTGCACAGGCCTGCTTGCCCTTTGGAGGGGCTATACTTCTGCAGAGTAGCACCAAACACCACCAGCCCTGAGAAAAAAATGCCTGCAGCCCAGAAAAGCTAGAACAAGCCTAGACAGGCCGTGAAGATCTGCCTAATTCTCAGACGGTTTTTCTGAGTCGGGCTGCCCCGGGGAGGAACCCCTTGGGTTTCCAACGGCCCTGCTACCCGCCCTAGCCCCCAGGGGGTGCCCTAGTGGATCAGCTGTATAGGACTGCCAGCTCCAGGCAGGACCCCCTACAGCCCAGAAAAGCTGCAACAAGCCTGGCTGAGCTGTGAAAAGATCTCAGAAGGTCTTGCTGAGTCGAGCTACCCTGGGGAGGAGCCTCCTGGGTTTTCAGCAGCCCAGCTAACTGCCCAAGCCCTCAGGGGGTTCCCCACTCCCAAGGAATATCCGCTCAGCACCACCAGCCCCCTGGAGGAGCCCCTGCAGCCCAGAAAAGCTACAACAAGCTTGGCCAGACTGTGAAAAGATCCGCCTACATTCTCAGGCCGTCCTTCTGAGTTGGGCTGCCCTAGGGAAGAGCCTCTTAGGTCCTCAGTGACCCAGATAGCTGCTCCAGCCCCCAGGGGGCCTGCACTCCTGAGGAACAGCTGCCCAACACCGCCAACCCCCTGCAAGAACCCCACAGCCCAAAAACACCAGAGCAAGCGCTGCCTGACCAAGTGAAATCTGCTACCATCGTGGTGTGGACCTCCCAGTCCTGTCTGCCCTCAGGAAGTTCTCCTTTGCTTCAAAGCAACCCTGTTAGCCCCATCAACACTCCAGACAAGCCACACTGCCTCAAAAAAGATTGACCCACAACGCCAGCCCTCAGGAAATATTCCACGCCAGTGACAAGGCAAACACTGCCTGATCACGGAGAGTACAACTCCCTCAGGAGAAAGGAAACAACAAGCAAGATGAAGAAACTGAGAAACCACCCCCAGTCAAACCAACAGGAGAACTCACCTAAAACAGTCAACAATGAAGCATACCTCTGCAGTCTGACAGACCTGGAGTTCAAAAGAGAAATAGTGACAATACTGAAGAATTAAGAGAAGATATGAACAGAAATGCAGATAACCTCAGAAAGGAACTAGAAAATATAAGGAGGAGCCAAGAAAAACTAGAACATTCATTTGCAGAGATGCAAACTGAACTAAGGGCAGTAAAAACCAGAATGAATAATGCAGAAGAACGAATCAGTGATATGGAAGATAGAATAATGGAAATCACTCAATCCAGTCAGCAGACAGAAAACCAAGTCAAAAAACTGGAAAGCAATATAAGAGACCTATGGGATAATATGAAGTGGGCCAATATACGCATAATAGGAATTCCAGAAGGAGTAGAAAAAGATAAGGGAATGGAAAATATATCTGAAGAAATTATCGATGGAAACTTCCCAAATCTAAAGGATACTGGGTTCAAGATACAAGAAGCACAGAGGGCCCCAAACAAACTGAACCCAAATAGACCCACACCAAGACACATCATAATAAAAATGGCAAAAGTTAGTGATAAAGAGAGGATTCTAAAGGCAGCAAGAGAAAAGCAGAATGTTACCTACAAGACAACCCCCATAAGAATATCAGCTGACTTCTCTATAGAAACACTACAGGCCAGGAGGGAATGACAAGAGATATTTAAAGTGCTCAAAGGAAAAAATATGCAACCTAGAATACTCTATCCAGCAAGAATATCATTTAAAATAGAAGGGGAAATAAAAATTTTTTCCAACAAACAAAAACTTAAAGAATACAGCAACACAAAACCCAGGTTAAAAGAAATACTGAAAGGGCTTGTCTAAACCAAAAAGAAAGGAAGGAAAGGGAAGATAAAGGAAAAGAGAAAAAAAAAAAAAAAGAAGAAGAGGAAGAACTAGGACTGAGGAAACCGCAATCAGAGAGCAGTCACTCAAATAAGCCAGCATACAGATTTAATCATGAACAGGCCTCAAACAAAATAAAATTAAAAAGAAAAAAATAAAAAAGAGTCATCAAAACCATAAAATGTGGGCAAGGGATGTTAGGAAGTAAATAACCCTTTTTGTTTGTTTGTATGTTTCTCTTCTTAATTTTAATATAGTAATAAAGTGTTTGAACTTACAGGACCATCAGGCGAAAACACACAATTATGGGAAGGGGTTAGCATACTTAAAAAACAGGGCAACCACAAGCCAAAACCAAATATTGCATTTAAAAAAAAAAAAAAAAGAAAGGAAGAATGGAGAACCATATAATCAACTGGAACATGAGGTTCAAAATGGCAATAAATAATCATCTATCAATTATCACCTTAAATGTCAATGGACTGAATACCCCAATCAAAAGACACAGAGTGGCTGAGTGGATTATCTAAAAAGGCAAAAACCTTCAATATGCTGCCTACAAGAAACTCACCTTAGGACAAAGGACACATATAGATTGAAAGTGAAAGGGTGGGGAAACATATTTCACGGCAATACACATGACAGAAAAGCAGGAGTCGCAACGCTCATATCAGACAAAATAGACTTTAAAACAAAAGACATAAAGAAAGACAAAGAACGACACTACTTAATGATTAAGGGATCCATCCATATATCGTCAACATATATGCCCCAAATACAGGAGCACCCAGATACATACAACAAATATTAACAGACAGAAAGGGAGATATTGATGAGAATACAATCATAGTAGGAGACCTTAATACCCCCCTCACATCAATGGACTGATCCTCTAGACAGAAAACCAATAAAGCAACAGAGATCCTAAAGGAAACAATAGAAAAGTTAGACTTCATTGATATCTTCAGGACCCCTACATCCAAAAAAGCAGAATACACATTCTTCTCAAATGCTCATGGAACATTCTCAAGAATCAACCACATATTGGGACACAAAGCTAACCTCAATAAATTTAGGAGCATAGAAATTACCTCAAGTATCTTCTCTGACCACAATGCCATGAAATTAGAAACCAACCATGGGAAAAGGAAGAGAAAAAACCTACTGCATGGAGACTAAACAACATGCTACTAAAAAACCAATGGGTCAATGAGGAAATCAAGAAGGAAATTAAAAACTACCTTGATGAACCAAATGATAATGAAGACACAACCGCTCAAAATCTATGGGATGCTTGCGAAAGCAGTGCTCAGAGGGAAATTTATAGCACTACAGGGCCTGTCTCAAAAAAGAAGAGAAAGATCCCAAATGGGACAACTTAACCCTCCACCTAAATGAATTAGAAAAAGAAGAACAAAAAAGTCCTAAAGTCAGCAGAAGGAAGGAAATTAGAAAGATCAAAGAAGAAATCCATAAAATAGAGACTCAAAAAACAATAGAGATAATGAATAAAACCAAGAGCTGGTTCTTTGAAAAGGTCAACAAAATTGACAAACCCCTGGACAGACTCACTAAAAAGAGGAGAGAAAGAACCCAAATAACCAAAATTAGAAATGAAAAAGGAGAAATCACAACAGATACAGCAGAAATACAAAAAACCATAAGAGAATACTATGAACAACTATATGGCAACAAGTTTGACAATCTGGAAGAAATGCACAATTTTCTAGAATCTTACAGCCTGCCAAAACTGAACCAAGTAGAAACAGACCAACTGAACAGACCCATCACTAGAAATGAAATTGAAGAGGTCATAAAATCACTCCCTACAAATAAAAGTCCAGGACCAGATGGCTTCACAGGTGAATTCTATCAAAGACATAAAGAGGAATTGGTGCCCATCCTCCTTAAACTCTTTCAAAAGGTTGAAGAAGAAGGAATACTGCCAAAGACATTCTATGATGCCACCATCACCCTCATTCCAAAACCAGACAGAGATACCACCAAAAAAGAAAACTATCGCCCAATACCATTGATGAATATAGATGCAAAAATTCTCCACAAAATCTTAGCCAACCGAATCCAACAACATACCAAAAAAATTATACACCATGACCAGGTTGGGTTCATCCCAGATTCACAAGGATGGTTCAACATACGCAAATCAATCAGCATCACACTCCACATTAACAAAAGAAAAGTCAAAAATCATATGCTCATCTCAATAGACGCAGAAAAAGCATTTGACAAAGTCCAACATCCATTCATGATCAAGACCCTCGCCAAAGTGGGTAGAGAGGGAACATTCCTGAATATAATCAAAGCCATTTATGAGAAACCCACAGCAAATATAATACTCAATGGGGAAAAACTGAAAGCCTTCTCACTCAAATTGGGAACAAGACAGGGATGCCCACTCTCACCACTGCTCTTCAACAGAGTTTTGGAAGTCCTAGCCACAGCAATTAGACAAACAAAAGAAATCAAAGGCATCCATATAGGAAGAGAAGAGATCAAACTGTCACTGTATGCAGATGACATGATACTATACATAGAAAACCCTAAGGACTCAACCCCAAAACTACTTGAACTGATTAATAAATTCAGCAAAGTAGCAGGATATAAGATGAACATTCAGAAGTCAGTTGCATTTCTGTATACCAGCAATGAAATATTAGAAAAGGAATACAAAGATATAATACCTTTTAAAATTGCACCTCACAAAATCAAATACCTCGGAATACACCTGACGAAGGAGGTAAAGGACCTATATGCCGAGAACTATAAAACTTTAATCAAAGAAATCAAAGAAGATGGAAAGAAATGGAAAGATATTCCATGTTCATGGATTGGGAAAATCAATATTGTAAAAATGGCCATACTACCCAAAGCCATCTACAGATTCAATGCAATCCCTATCCAATTACCCATGACATTTTTCACAGAACTAGAACAAACAATCCAAACATTTATATGGAACCACAAAAGACCCAGAATCACCAAAGCAATCCTGAGAAACAAAAACCAAGCAGGAGGCATAACTCTCCCAGACTTCAAGAAATACTACAAAGCCACAGTCATCAAAACAGTGTGGTACTGGTATCAAAACAGACAGACAGACCCATGGAACAGAATAGAGAATCCGGAAATAAACCCTGACACCTATGGTCAATTAATCTTTGACAAAGGTGGCAAGAACATAAAATGGGAAAAAGAAAGTCTATTCAGCAAGCATGGCTGGGAAACCTGGACAGCTGCATGCAAAGCAATGAGACTAGAACACACCCTCACACCATGCACAAACATAAACTCAAAATGGCTGAAAGACTTCAATATACGACAGGACACCATCAAACTCCTAGAAGAAAACATAGGCAAAACACTCTCTGACATCAACATCATGAATATTTTCTCAGGTCCGTCTCCCAAAGCAATAGAAATTAGAGCAAAAATAAACCCATGGGACCTCATCAAACTGAAAAGCTTTTGCACAGCAAAGGAAACCCAAAAGAAAACAAAAAGACAACTTACAGAATGGGAGAAAACAGTTTCAAATGATGCAACTGACAGGGGCTTAATCTCTAGAATATATAAACAACTTATACAACCCAACAGCA
Organism: Phacochoerus africanus; assembly: GCF_016906955.1. Lineage (NCBI taxonomy): Eukaryota > Metazoa > Chordata > Mammalia > Artiodactyla > Suidae > Phacochoerus > Phacochoerus africanus. Next base: position 24,231,281 of record NC_062547.1, on the reverse strand, counting down.
AAAAAGCCAATCAAGCAATGGAAAAATGGGCAAAAGACCTGAATAGACATTTCTCCAAAGAAGATATACAGATGGCCAGCAAACACATGAAAAAATGCTCCACATCGCTGATTATAAGAGAAATGCAAATCAAAACTACCATGAGATATCACCTCACACCAGTCAGAATGGCCATCATTAATAAGTCCACAAATAACAAGTGCTGGAGGGGCTGTGGAGAAAAGGGAACCCTCCTGCACTGTTGGTGGGAATGTCAACTGGTACAGCCACTATGGAGAACAGTTTGGAGATACCTTAGAAATCTATACATAGAACTTCCATATGACCCCACAATCCCACTCTTGGGCATCTATCCAGACAAAACTCTACTTAAAAGAGACACGTGCACCCGCATATTCATTGCAGCACTATTCACAATAGCCAGGACATAGAAACAACCCAAATGTCCATCGACAGAGGATTGGATTCGGAAGAAGTGGTATATATACACAATGGAATACTACTCAGCCATAAAATACACAAATAAATAAATGAAAATAAAAACCACTGGACTATATTTTCAGGAAAAGTGAAGAAATTTTAATACAAGTTACTTTAAACAATGATTTTTAGAGTTATTGAGAATATATTAAATAACACCTCAAGGTCTTTTTATCCTCTATATTTCTATAAACTACTAAAGACCACACTCTATTTTTAAAATCTGACTGAAATTATTCTTTTTTGCCTGTGGTCATTGTTTTCAAAGGATTCAAAGAATCTTTATGTGTATGCGATTTTTGAATATTGAACATTCTTCTTATGTTCTTACATAGTGTATTTTATATATGAATTGTATTTTCTGAGGATTGAGGAAATATGTCTTTGCACACATACAACTGTTCTAACAACCTGAAGGAACTCAGAGAATGTAAGTTGGAAAAGAGTATAATGTTTCTAGTATTTACTGGGAACACAATTTTTTTTTTTTTAAATGTGCCTTGTCTGTCTCAAACGAAACAGACACATTTCATTCTTCAAAAAACACACCATAAAGATTAGTCTATTTTCTAAGAAATAAACTCTGGAGGTTCAACAGACTTTTATAATAACTAGTCATAAGTTGAAAAATGTATTATTAAGAATTCTCTAAATGATAATTACTCATGCAGCAACAGAATGCTTAGGATATTCAGTAAAATATTTATTTTCCTTACTCTGTTTTTTAATAATAGATTTTAGGTTTAATATAATATATTATAATTAAAAAATTAAAATATATGTAAAAGAAGAAAATAGAGTAAACCTCATATGATTTTAACCATCAAATCCACAGCATACTTTTTCACCATAATTACTTTCTGACTTTAATTACTTTTTTTTCTTTTTTTCTTTTTGTCTTTTTGCCTTTTCTAGGGCTGCTCCCATGGCATATGGAGGTTCCCAGGCTAGGGGTCTAATTGTAGCTGTAGATGCCGGCCTCCGCCAGAGCCACAGCAACGCAGGATCCAAGCTGCGTCTGAAATCTGCACCACAGCTCTTGGCAACTCCAGATCCACTGAGCCAGGCCAGGGATCGAACCCTCAGCCTCATGGTTCCTAGTCGGATTCGTTAACCACTGCGCCACGACAGGAACTCCACTTTTATTACTTTTACAAGAGTATTATAAAGCAAATCCCAGACATAATGTCTTTTCACCCATAAATACTTCAGAGAGTATTGTAAAATGATTTTTTGCAAAGTAAAATAGAGGAATTTTCTTGTTTGTTACCATGACATGATCACATTTAGGAAATTACAACATTTTAAAATATTACCTAACATCCCACCATAATTAAAATTTCCCTGATTGTTTAAAAATAGTTTTGACACAGTGTTTTCTCCTATATGTTTTAAAGTTTATTTTACTTCATTTTATCTATATTATATATAGAAAAATAATATGATTCAATGGGTTTCAAGAAAACCTGGTTGGAAGACATATACCCCATCTATTTTACATATTACCCATTCTAATCTATTTGCTAAATATGTTCTCTAAATGTGAATGTGTTTTCACTCTTTGTGCCTTTGCTCATGTTATTCTATCCTCCTGGAATATTCTTCCTTTTACTTCTCATCTTCTGAATATTTGCTCATCTTTAAGACACTGTTGAAATGTAAACTCATCTTGTTTTCCCTGGTTTTCTCAAATAATCCCAAGTAGAATTTATCAATCCCTTCCCAATGCTTCCATAGCATTTTGCTCATGCTAACTCTTAAAAATCAGATCTTTGGATTATATTTTGGAAAAATGAACAAGCAATATCTTAATTTTTATGACATTCCTGCTTATCCTAACCAAATGTCATAAAGATTTTCTCTTAGAATTTCTTCTAAAATCTTCTTTGTTTTATCTTCATTTTAAGTCCACTCTCTTTCTATTCTCTTGGAGAGCTTGTATAAAACTTATTACTTTCACAGATGTGTGGTAGAATTTATTTGCAAAATCCTGGAATTTCCTACATGTGAATGTTATAACCAGCAGATTAAATCTTTTAAGCTAGATTTAACAATGCTAGATGTTCTATTTTTTTAACACATTAGTTTTGGTGTTGTTTTTCTAAAAAAGAAACTAATAAATGGATGCTATATATGCTAATTGCTACTGAAATGTCATTGCCTCCAGATTCTCTCAGTGGACAGAGCTAGAAAATAAATATCTGTAATTATTTCTGTATATACAAGTGTATTAATAAAAATGAGCATGCATTTATACAGATATCCCCTAATCCAAACAGCACAATAGGGTTAAGTTTAGCCTCTCTACTTGCTTATTTGTAATTTTTTTCTTGGACATTAAGAAATATGGCTTCCATTATCTACAATTTATTTATCTATTATTTGTTTAGTCTCAATACACATGTAAAGTGTTTTCAGAATTGCTAGTCTGTACCAATTTAAAAACAACAACAACAAATTTATCATCTACAGTACAGTGATTACATGTGGTGCAAAATGATTTTTGACAAGGATGCCAAGGAATTCAATGGGGAGAAGTTGTCTTTTCAAAAAATACTACTGAATAGCTGAATAGCTAATGAGAAAAAATGTACCTTACAACAAATATGTATATGAAATGGATTTCATATACAACAAATATGTATGAAATGGATAACAGACTTAAATGTCAGAACTACAAGTATTGTATTGTCAAGAAAATATTGGTGATCTTGGGTTGGTAAAACTTTGCTAGTACAACAAATACAGGAAACAAACATAAAAGACACCGATAATTAGACTTTCTATAGGTTAAGAGCTTTGTGTGTGTCTGTGTTTTTCCATTTGAAAGACTATTTTGAAGGCCAAAGGAGAAAAGCCTAGACTAAAAGAGATTATTCACAACATATAATACATTTGCTAAAGAGTTAAATAGTTGTATCCATAATATAGAAAAAGATCTTACAACTCTAAGATATAGAATGCAATTTTAAGATCAAGGAAAAATATTTCATATACACACTACTAAAGAATATATAAAGATGACAAATAAGTACATGAACTATGCTCAACATTCTTAGCCTTTAGAAAAGTTCATATTAAATCATTAGAATGCTAAAAGAGAAAAGACTGACAAACCAAGTGTTGGTAAAGACATAATTAGCAACTAGAACTCTCATTCTCATATATTGCTGGCTGGAATATAAAATGACACAGACAATTTTAAATACAATTGAATTTTTTTGTTTATAAAGGGAAACATATGTTTAACATATGATCCAATGATCCCAACTCCTAAGTATCCATCCAAAGAAACAAAAACGTATGACTACAAGAAACTTGTACTTAGGTCAGAGCAGCTTTACTCATTATAGCCCCAAACTGGAAATAAAGATAGTCTTCTTTTTATTGCCATGCATTTGTACTCCTAACATTTCTTTTCCAAATATTTTCTTAATTTTATTTTAGTTCAAAAAAAAAATACAAAAACAAACTCCACTCCTCCTTCTCTCCCACAACCTGGGCTCTCAATTCTTGCTCTAAATTCATGACCACAATGAATGAACACAACCATGTCTAGTTCTAGTTCTTATCTTTTCACAAATATGATACTTGGTGAATTTTTCTTTACTGTGTTCACATATTATTCAAGATGTATGACTCTTCCTCAGGGCATTACAATGTGAAGTGCCAGATGTTTCTGTAGTTTTTCTCTACCTCACAGAACAGGGCAGGGAAAATGGGGAGTGAGAAAGTCAAGCTTTCCACCTTCAGAATCATACCTGTGTCCTAAGTAGCTTCTGGACATTTGGTAGAGATTGGACATTCGGGTAGTTGAGTTCCGTAATAGTTACACTATTTCACCACTCCTCAGGTATCCTTTTTGGCAATGCAACTTGATTGTACCCTCTCAGTCTCACTGGTGCAATATTAGAAACCCTAACTCAGCAGTAATGTTGTCTTCTCCCCCAGCCTCTCAACTCCTGCTCCATGCATGAGCTTTGCATGATTGGGCTTATTCAATCTGTTATTAACCTGAGAACATGCCTGGGCTAGCCTGCTGGAAAGAGAGAATCACATGTGCTTTTCCCCCCTTCCCCTATTGTTCAGGCTGCAGCCAACTGAATGCCTGATATGTGAGCGTTCCAACCAGATGAGCCACCCAGCCATGCCCAGCCTAAAATCACTGAACTGCAGAACCATGTTCAGAATAAATGACTTTTTTCTATGTCTGAGGTTCATGGTGCCTATTTACGCAGCATTATTGTTTTTTGCAATGAATAACAATGAATACAATGAGAAATCATCTTTCCTTATGGCCACAGATTTCACTATCCTAGTTTAGCATGGGTCCCAGGAGATTTCTTTTCTGTAAGAAGATATTACCTTAGGCTCTGCCCCTACATACTTCACTTGACTGCCAAGCTTTAAATATTCCTCTATTTTGTATGGCATCACTCTTTCTTCTGTTAGATATAGGTTTAGTACCTTTGGTGCTTTTTGCTCATCTTTTTTTTTTTTTAATTTTGGGAGTTTTGAACTGTGGTTTTACTCTACCATGTTAAACAAGAAGTCTCACAGCTAATTAACAATGACATTAGTTCTCTCTATATATACGAAAAAAGCACTCTCAAATTTGAAACAAGATCTATGCAGCAAATTGTATACCATGTACGATCTAAAATATTCAGTTTTCAAGGCAAAGATTTATATAGCAGGGATTTAATATAAATCAAATACATATCTTAAAATATTTATTTAGATGATAGAAAAGATGAATTCATAATATGTGGACCATTCCCCAAGCATATAGTTGAATTTCAATTAAAGAAAAATGGTTTGAAAAGTTCTTCATCAGTTAAGGTTTAAGTCTTTCTCATAGGATTTTTTTAAGAATTATAGTTCATTTTAGTAATAGTAAATGTGGATTTGGAAATTTTCTCATAAGATTCAGTCTCGTTTTTCATGTCATGGTTTAACCATATTATTAAAGAAATTTACAATGTTTCCTCTGCCTCACCACATACTGCCCATCTCTGAATCACTACCTGAGCAAACCCACAGACAATACTCTGTCAAATAACATTTCATTAAATGGAATGACCATCTATCATCAGAACACAGTGATTAAAATGTCTTCTGTTATCAACATCATCATCCATTAGTTAAAGGCAGAATTCATTTCAGTGGAGAAAAAAAAATCAACCAAATGAGGTACTACAAATATGATTAATCAGCTTTTAATTACTTAAGACTCATAGAACACTTTAGAAAAGTAGGATATAAACTTTCCATAAAAATATCTAAATATAAACCAAGAACGTATTACATTTGATGTCACTGAATGCTCACAGTAGCATCTTCTTGAGATTTCAGCAAAGTACTGTCAGTCTTTCCTTAGTATTCTGCATTTGGCTTAGATGTGTGTGCTTCAAATGATGAGATAAACCTCCTTGACCAAACTTTTATGTCGGCCTCCTTTGAATCCTTTTCTCCTGGGGCTTCAATGTTTGGAATTCCGTGTTCCCCTCTGGATTACTCAACAGCAGCAAGAATCTTGCTAAGTCACTTTAGCAAGAAACCCCACCCTTAATATCTGATCTCCCTCAACATCTAATTAAATCCCATCCTCACCATTCCCCAAGCGATATGTGATCACCCTGGCCTGTATTCACCAAGAACCCTGTAAATCATTAGCCAGAACTCCCTCTATCCCAATGATCCTCTGAAGAATTTTCCACCCTCTGACCCCTCCTCTCTGCTCCTCTGTGACCATAAAGTCACAATTTCCCTTACATTTGGAATTGAGCCCAGTTCTTTACTAGGGTCTCTTTACCTTTATTTTAGTGTTTTCTGAATAAAATCTGTGTTCACCACTTTAACTACTGTTCAGCTCTGGCTTTGGCACAGGCAAGATGCCTTGTTCTTAGAGAAACAAAATTCTGGCTAGCAGAAAAGACTTATTTAGCATTATCTGTTATAAACACATTAGAATAAAATAATATGTGATTAAACAATTCTAAGAATTTCTGAGAGTTCTAAAAAGATAAATGGGCTCTTATGCTGAGGAGGGATTGAAGAATTGAAGAAGAGATGTTGACAGACTTTAATCAAGCATTCTCTACTCTAGTGCCTCCTTTTACTCTATTCTTAGGAACAAGGTAGAAACCAGTGTATAGTTAGTCTAAATATAACAACTAGGAGTTCCGTCGTGGCACAGTGGTTAACAAACTCGACTAGGAAGCATGAGGTTGCAGGTCTGATCCCTGGCCTCGCTCAGTGGGTTAAGGATCCAGCGTTGCCGTGAGCTGACGTGTAGGTCACATATGCGGCTCAGATTCCACGTTGCTGTGGCTCTGGTGTAGGCCAGCGGCTCCAGTCCTATTAGACCCCTAGCCTGGGAACCTCCATATGCTGCGGGTACGGCCCTAGAAAAAGGCAAAAAAAAAGGCAAAAAAAAAAACCCACAACTAATTGATTTCTTATGAGGGTCAGCTTAGGTGCTACAAATAGTTTTTTAATCAAGTAAAAATATCTAATTTTATGTTATTGTATTTCTTAAAGCAAAGCTAACCAACAGATTTGCTTACAAAAAATTTGATACCATTTGGATTCAGAGGTATACAGTTTTAAGGGTATGTGTTTCTAATGAAATGTACCTTCAGAAAAAAATCAGATTCCTTATACATGGCATAATAAAGCAATAATTTACATTTACAGCACTGTCTCTTATTTCAGTGTCATATGTAGAATACTCCAGTGTCACCAAATTGAGGCTAATATTGTTTTCTAAGTGTTCCTGGCACTTTTCTAACTCAGTGCCTTGTTCATGATTGTCTTCATGCCTGGAACACCTTCTTCCATATAATGTCTATGCTTCACAGAATAACCTAGCCTTAATATTCCTATACCATCTCTTCCAAGTAGCTTCTGTATTAAATTAGGACGATGGATTCCACCTTACTTAACACATAAACAAGTCAGTAAACAATCAGAATAGAGCAGACCAGAGTAACCACAAGCAATAGAATATCTACTGGCTCCTGTAACTAAAATGTGTTGCAGTTTGGGCAAGGTTTGATATTTCTATAGCATCTCTTCCAGGTAGCCTAAACCTCTTGTGTCTTTTTTTCCTTCACTATGCTTTGTTAGGTTGTGTGAATACACTTGTGATTAGGAAAGAACCCTTTAAGTCATGTTTAACAAGGAAGCTAGCACTCAGCTTATATATATATATATATATATATATATATATATATACACATATATATATGGATATATGGCAAGGATAGATCATAGGTAGATAGATGACATAACAAGCACAAACTTTAAAATCCAACATAGTTAAAATATGTGAATAAATTTTATTTCTATAATAGCCTAGCAATTTCTTTTATATGAGACAAAGGAAGAAGTTAAGTATACATCTCATGATAGTCACTGAGAGCAAGAAGATAGCCTGGGAGACTGGAGATGGCTTTGGCCTGGAGAGATAGGTCAAGAGATTGCCTGTGAGAATTCACACAACAGCAGGCTTCAAGCACAGTATTTCACTTGTCTCTAGGAACTTGGGGCTGAGGATTACAGGGTCAGATATCACTGTGTGATTTTCTTGTCACAACGGTTTCTGTTAACATTTTAATAAATGTGAACACTTGATTCACTAAGACAGATGTTTTGTTTTGTTTTGTTTTCCTGGTTTGTCTTTGTATAATAGCAGAGCTGGTGAATTGCTAAGATGGGAGAAGACGTGGAGAATCCGACAATCCTAATCCTTCAAGAAACCATTATCAAATTTAGATAAAACACCTTATGCTGTATTAGGTCACTTTCCAAAATTTAACTTACATTACAGTTAGCTATGTTCAACTCAGCTTTCTAAATAAGCAATTTAAATGAACATATCTTGTGGTCTTTTATGCTGCTCAATACATGTTTCATATACACTTAAGTGTTTGAGCTGAATGTCTTCACAGAATTATTTTGCTGCATTGAATTAACTGGTTAATTAGTTCATGAGACCAAATATTTCTATAGTTATGGTGACTGATTTTGACTGTGGTTTGGCAGGCTGTAATTTCCATTTTTAATAGTTGTTATCAAATATCTAAATAAGCCAAATATTAACATGGTATTGTAGTCAAATGTAGTCAAAAGATGAAAAAAAAAAAGTTGAATTAACTATGAGTGTCTAGAATTTATGACTAGAATAGAGGTAAGATCTATTAGTTTCTTTCATTCATAACACAATCTTCCCAGACTTCGATATATACAACTATTTTAACCAAGCCTGATTCTTCCATTTTATGTTAACCTTTTCATAACCAAGAGGACATAATTTTTTTGTACCAATCAGGGACATCTACTCAGTATTTGTTGCCATATTGATATTCAGCTTTATCAAACTGAACAAAACAACTCACAATAGTCCCACTTTCCTATTGGCTTTTGCTTCAGTAGAAGTTTATAAAGATAGATCAGCCTTAAGGCCATGAACACTAGTGCAGCTAAACAGGTAAATGCTTAACAGAAAACCATAAAAATGAAACTAAAATGATAGTGCAATAAGTAATATGAATGTGAAGTACATGATACAATAGCAGCATAATATAATATATAAACTAGTCAGTGAGGTTGGGAGCCTTGAAGAAGAGTATAAAAATGATATGCTGTTAGTTAACTAAGAAGAGACAGCAGGGATAAGTTGCCCAGTTAGAATCATAGCTAAATCCCCATGGGCAGAATAATGGCCCAATGAAGGAATTGAATGATTTTCTGTACACCTAATAACAGAGAGAAAGCGGAATGTCATATGAGCCATAGCTGAAAAAGCAGATAGATACCAAACCACATGGGGTTTTGAAGGTCATATTAAAGTCATGTTAGGGTCCTTAGATAAGAGCAACAGGAAACCAAGGAGCTATCTTAAGCTAGATTATGACACAAAATCACTTGTGTTTTGAAAAGTTTACTTTAACTTCAGGGCAAATAACAGTATAATAAGATGAAAATATATGCAGTTGGACCCACTAGAGTTAAGGTGGTAGCAGTGGAATTGATAAAACAACACATTCAAAATGTATTTGAAAAGCAGTCACAAAAGTAAGCAATGCACTGAATGTGAAACAATGACGAAGAGGAAGGCGTCAAGAATGACTCCTTGATATCCGGCTTCCCTATTCATTATCACTAAAAATCTAGAAAAATGAGCTTGTGCAGTGTGGTAGTAAGGTTTTAAGAGGGCCCACAATAATCCTTACCATTTGGTAGTCACAATTTTTGTGTACTCCCCTCTCATTCTGAATCATGACTGACCTCAGCAGCTGAGAGAATACTGTGGAGATGGTGTTGTAGCACCTATCTTGGTCTCTTGGGGAAGCCATCCATCATATGTTGTGAGGACACCTGAGCAGCCCTCAGGTGAAGCACGTGAGGAGAGTGAGTGAGGCCTTGACTGATGGGCCAGGCACATGAGTAAAGCATTTCAGAGGGGCATCCTCCACCTTTAGTCAAGCCTTCAAATGGCTATAGTCACTGGCAACATCTGTCTGAAAACCAAGCCAAAATAACCTAGTTAAGCTACTCCCAAATTCTTGACTTAGAGAAACTGTGAGATAATAAATGTTTGGTTCTCATTAAGCCACCAAGATTTGAGGTGATTTGTTGCATGGAAATAGGTAACTAATAGGTAACTTAGGTCCATAAGTTTCACTTTGGGCAATTACGTTTGGGTGGCTGCCACGTACGGTAGAGGAGACTAGAAATTATCAGTTGTGTACATACACCAGGGGTTGAGAGGAGAGGACTGGATTTGATGCAAAATAGAGAATGAACTGCATAAAACTGGAAGTTGGAATCATCTACAGGGAGAATACGGAATAAGAAATTAGGCCCATGAAAAAACTTTGGGTCCTTCAACACTAAATAGATTGGAGGAAGAAGATAGAAACATAAAGAAGTACAGACAAGAAGTGATGTGGGGAGTAGGAAGAACTCAAGATGTTTAAAGGAGTGACTTAGGTCGATAGCCTCAAATACTGAAAGGTCCCGTAACAAAAGTTCGAAAAAAGCATTTTAGATTTTGAAACATATATTTTTGATCTTACTAAGAATTGATTACATGCAATATTTTTGGAGGAAGAAACTGGAGTCCACTGAGAAGAGAGACAGTGGAGAGAGTGAACATGGAACAGTTTATCAGCTCCATTCAGAAGCATCAACTATGTAGCAATTCAAAGTGTTTTCTAATTTTGGCCATCTGGAAGGCATACTGAGTCATTTTCATGGACCATTTGTACAGTCCAAGTAGAGATCAAGTCATACCTATCACTCTTGAATTATGATCTAAAATAATGATCACTTGAAGTGATCAAAATAAACAACCATAACACAGAAAAAAAAACAAAGATAATGTTAATATTTTATGCTCCTGAATGTAATCATATAGAAAGAAATTTAAACGCGACAGAACCACAAGGCTTTATAACAATGTCAGGGAAAAAATGGGAAAAATAAGAGAATGAAGTAAGAAATAAGGAATTATTATGATATTCCACCACAGATTCAGTAGTAATGACATATTTTCCTAGAAATGAGTGGCAATTATTATAGGAGAGAAATGTTTAGAAATACAGGAAACATGATGTGGCCGAAAAAAGAAAAGAGCATAGGGAATACCACAACAGTCACTCACTCCTAGAAATTCCACACTAGTTTGATTCCGTATAGATGGGTGGCAGTGCCCTATTATAATAGAGTGGTTTATTTTCCTGCATCCTTCATCTGCCACTTGACAAAGCTCCATACTGCTACCTGCCATCGTTCATGTGAAACTGCACTCTTTTAAATGGAGAGGAGTATTTATTATCTCATCGTCATTCTCGCAATCAAAATGGAAAGTAAACTAAAGAGGAAATTTCTTACATGTGTTTCCTTATTAAGAAGAAAGTGCTGCATGAGATAACTATAGACCAAAGATATAGTCCTCTCTAAATCATATATTTAGTAAATGTTATCATGGTAATTCAAAGGAAAAGGAAAGCTCAAAATTTATATTTAGCCACATATTGCTTTCATTAGACATTGATAAGCCCAATGATATAAACTAAAGATATTTTCTCGGAGTACTGTTTCTCAGTTTAACACCTAGTATTCCAAATGATTACACATGTATTATTACACTCTTCCCAACCATCTCCCCTTTAAATTAATTTTGAGTGATGGCATATCTGTTTTGTATATTTATGGCTATTCATATTGGATATTTGAAATGATTTTTAAAGTCCATATTGTAGGCACTTACTATGTAGTAATATTGTTGGTCTTCCAGCTCTAATAAAGTCAAGGATTTGCACTCTGATGTTATTTTTTCTAAGTCACAGTTTTACATGTCAGAAATCCGGGGGGCTGGGGGTGGAGGGGATGCCTGAGTTCTACACTCAGGGTCTCAGAAAGCTAAAAGCTAAAGTGCCAGCCAACTGCATTCTTATTGGAAACTGGGGCCCTCTTCCAAGTCATTCTTTTTCTCCACTGAATTCTATTCTCTGCAGCAGGAAGACCAAGGTTCTTCATTTTCTGGCTTGCAGTTCCAGGGGGGCCTCTTCCAGTTTCTCAAGACCACCAGGACTCTTCTCACATCACCCTTTTATCCTCAACTCCATACTAGATCCAGCCCTTCTAATGCTTCAAATTTCTCTGACTTTTTTCTGCTTTCAGACAAATACATGTCTTTGTTTTTAAGGGCTCATGTAGTTAGAAAGGCCAGCAGGATCATCTTCCTATGTTAAGGTCAATTGTGACATATAACCTAACATCAGCCTGAGTGATATCTCACCATATTTACAGGGAATTCATGTGCGACATCTTTGTAAGCCATTTTATAAATTCAATTTATTTAAAAAAAAAAGTGTGATTCCCTCAAAACGTAAAAAGCAAATCTAAAATGGTTTCTGCAAACAGCAGCGTCTCAATAGATTTATTATCCTTCCCGCCTCCGTTGCCCCAAACTTCAAAGCCAAGTTATACAGCTATCCTGCATGTAACTCCCACACAAATATCTGTCTTTGGGCAGTGTTTCATGTTAATCACATTCTCCTGCTTTCCATTAGAGTAATTGTTCGTCTCTTTCCCTACTGTGGAAGATTATTATGTCTACAATCTATCTACATAAGTGTTATGGATTGTAAATGTATATCTTCTCCCTGGGTGACTATTATATACATAATCTGCTACCTTTTTCCATTAAGCTAATGAATGGTGGACACTTGTGATTAGAGCAATCTGGCATCTTTAAATGTTGTCTTAAAAGTAAAAAATTGAAAGAGTCCACCGTCAAACCTACTGAACAACGTCTGTTTTGCATTCAGCATACGGTAACAAGTTCTTGCTTCTTAACTGACTATGCAAGACATTAAAAGGATTATGACTTCATTTCTCTCCTACTTTAGTCAAAGCAAACTTGCTGATTCCACAGTTTACACTATGCCCTTGACTTTCCTAATGATTAAGAAAAACTTTAAAAAGACAAATTTTGGAGACAGAGTGAGAACTCTTATTTACCACTGATTATTATAACAAAGCAAATTTAATTTTTAAAAATTGCAACACAGTTATATATAAATAATCAGCTGGATTATAATCGCTGTACTCATTCTGTGAGAATACATTTTGATTCTTTTCACCAGATAATTCAAGGGATTCAATAAAAGGAGACCTAACAAGAGGATATATTTTAAATGAGCTTTCCTTGATTTGAAATTCAAGGGTATATTTTAATCTTCAGGTTTAGCTTAGAAACATGTGATGATGTAGATGTCTCTTCTGAGATGCTGCAGATTTCACCTCTAAAATACATTTTACCCTTACATGTTCAACTGGTGCTGTAATTTCACTACTTTAAAATCCCTACTTTCAAGACACAATAAACTCAGCAATTAAAAACTGGTATCCATTCCTTAATATTAACTATTTCTTCTTCCCCACTTTCATATAAGGACTACCACAACTGTTTATTACTAAACTAAAATATTAGTTTAGACATTTCCCTTCATATTCTAAATTAAATTTCTCATTAAAGCTTGCCCTGATTATGCCACTGCTGCTACTTTAGTTTACTGCTATATCACCTCAGTCTTAAATTACTATACAATCCGGTAATTGGTTTCCTTACTTTCAGCAGTCTCTGTGTAGTTCAGACTAATTCTTGTGAAACACTGGTTTCATCATGTCGGGAAAGGACTCAAGGACTTATCATGGCCCCCTACTTGGGATCAAGTCCAATTTCCTTCTCCTGACTGCAAAGCCAATTATTCCTTCAATTTTATTTTCTACTACTTTTCACATACTCTATCCACTGCAGTCTTGTGTGCTCACTATACTCATTTTGTCAGTTTGTTACACCAAATTGCAATATATTATGCTGCATCATATTCTCCATTTTGAGTTTTCTCAATTATTATCTATTCAAAGCTAGCTGAGTTTTGACCTTGCCTGTTATATAAAAATGTCAAAAAAAAAACCCCACAATTCTTTCTTCCCTTACAAAATGCACACATTTTGGCTTTGAATGTGTACACACACACACACACACACAATTAATATAGTTTTATAAATGTTAAACTATATTGGAAAAAAACACTGCATTCAGTACACTGTACATAGAATACATGGTAAGATTTCAGGTATTGATTCATACATTGGAATATAGTAAAGTATACACAAAACCTATTTTAAATTTTAGGTGGATATGTTTTGATTCAGCTTGGCTTGACCCCACTTGACATGGGAGCACTGATAAGACTACATTGGTGATTCAAATTTTTCTAGTATAGCGATTAGTTTAGGGATGGTTAAAAGGATTTAGTTTGGGACAATGAAAGAACATATTTCAAGAGTCCTCATAGTTATAGGAGAAAACTGGAGTCCTACTTGCTGGTTGGTATTTTAGGAAGCTGTGAAGTCACTTACCATTGCAGTCATTTTTGGATCACAGTAGCAACAATGATATCTAATTCGTTATAGGACTTATGTTATATCATACACTGAACTAGGAGCTTTACATTTCTTAGGAGTTAATTTAATTTTCACAATAACATGGAGTAGGTATTATTGTTGTCCTCTCTTTCAGAGAAGGATATTAGGGCCTAGATGAGGATATTAAAGCAGAAATAAAGAAACCAAGGCTGCACAGTGATTAAAATATGGGGAGTTGGTTCTAGAGTCTAAGTTCCTAAGTGTATATCCTATATGACAGGCAGTCATAGGAGTTGTAGTCATAGTGTAAGAGTTAGAGACAACATGGATAGGAAAGGATTCTTTTAAGACAATGGGTTTGTGCATCGAAACTCACTCACTCAAGCTGCTACACCTTGTTACAGGAGTCAGTAGATATTCTATTGCTTGTGGTTACTCTGGTCTGCTCTATTCTGATTGTTTATTGACTTGTTTATGTGTTAAGTCAGGTGGAACCCATCATCTTAATTTAATCACAGTATGTTCACTGAGAGAGTGAAAGGCATTCATCATAATAAATACCAAAAGTTTTAAGTTTGGGGGACTCATTGCAAAATGGCACCCAAAATATACAACTGTGACAAATATAATTGTCATGCTGATTTTTTTTTTTTTTTTTTAGGGCTGCATCCACGGCATATGGAGGTTCCCAGGCTAGGGGCTGAATCAGAGAGCTGTAGCCTCCAGCCTATGCCACAGCCACAGCAATGCAGGATCCAAGCTGTGTCTGCGACCTATACCACCGCTCACAGCAATGCCAGATCCTTAACCTGCTGAGCGAGGCCAGGGATCAAACCCACAACCTTGTGGTTCCTAGTCAGGTTCGTTTCTGCTGTGCCATGATGGGAACTCCCATGACGATTTTTACTTTCCTGTTTTGATTCAAAAAAGTGGATAATTTTGCTCATGATTTCATAAATCAAAATCCAACACATGATAAAAGGTATCTTGTTTCTATTTCCTTTATCTTGCCTGCTCATGTGGTATTGAATAATACAATTAGCACACAAATATTGGAAGACAATTCATTTAAATACTATTTGATTTGCAGCATCATTAGTGATTCAACATAACACAATTTATTTTCCTTAATTAAACATATCAATCCCAGGGGATTGGATGGCCTGAAAGAATGTTATTGGCAGTTGATTTATTTATCTGTTGTTTGCTTTGTTGACTTACTCATTTATTACCTCCTGCTCATTCAGCCTGATAAAATTGTAGTGGGAAGTTATTATTATAAGATGGGAGTCTCCTGATTTGCATGAGTGACCAGGTTACACTAATATGTTCCTTCACTAAAGTATACCAGTGCTAATAACAGTAATGTGAATGCTTGCACTGAGACATTACTGGAGGCAAGTCCATTAAATGAATTTTTGACACCCTTTTCAAGCAAGTCACCTTATCTAGCCAATAAGAGTATATTGGGTGTAGATGAAGATGCTTCTATGCATTTACAGGGTTGGTCTAGGAAGAAGTTATAAAGTATAAAGAAGTTATAAAGTATAAAGTTATAAAGTATGAAGTTATAAAGTATGAAGAAGTTATAAAGTATATCCCCTTTATAACCTTTTATTTCCAAGTCATTTCCTACTCTTGGAATTACTTGAGTAATTCCCATTACAATCTATTCCAGTTTAAAACGAAATCACCACACACATTTTTAGTATTTACTTACATATTTTCTTCTCAGTTGGCTTTCTAAAGGTGCACAGATGTATTTACATTATTGTGTATATATAAATAATACATGATAATTATAAAAATGTTTAAAATGAAAAGGCAGTTAAATGTTATTATTAAAGTCACTGAAATATAATGTCATATAGTTGGTAGCTGGTCATTGTTAATATTTTTGGACAGATAAAGGCCTCTAGCTACTTATTTAAATAGTAATATTGGTTATATGTAGAAAAAAATATGATCTCCAATGTCTAGAATAGGGCTTTTGTGTAGTGAGAAGGCGATAAATATCTGTTAATATAATTCATGATAAATGGACATACCTTTAAAAACACATTGTTGTGAATCTATATAGTGCACTATTATTCATTTTTAAAATCTAATTTACAAGTTAAAACACCATAATATATTGAGGTATTCTACATTTTTGCATACATCAGTTGTAAAACTTGACATTTATCCTTAAGTTTGACAGGAACCAATCCATCTTACTTCAGAGTTAAAAGAACTTCCAGATGGATCAAATAGGTGAAGAGATGACCATGTTGTTTTAATTACAATTTGGGGCTGGGACAATCAAATAGGTTTTTCATTCTAAACTCTGAAATAATTTTATAGATACAGTTTTCTCCTCTGTTTAAAATCAGTTTGTATGTCCTGTATTTCCTGGCTGCACAGATGAATTCAAAACTTAGTGGCTTGAACAATATTTCTTGTATCTCCTGTTGAGTATGACAGGAATTCAGGTAAGACATGGTTGGGCAATTTATTTGCTCACCAGAGATTAACTGCGGTGAACTGGGAGAGTTCAACTATTGGTTGGGAAGGTCTGGAGTGTCCAAAAGGGTTTTACTTACATGTGTGGCATCGTGGAGGTGACATCCAGAAGGCAGGACTCAGCTAGCCCCTTTGTCCTCGCCATGTAAACTCAGGTCTGTCCATGTGGTCTCTCCAGCAGGATAGTCAGATGTCTATGTTGGCTGAGGGAGGCTCCATAGAACCAAAGCAGAAGCTACAAGTCTTTTAAATGCTAAGCCTCAAACTGGAATGGTATCATTTCTGCCAATTTTTATTGGTCAAAGCAGTCATAGGTCACACCAGATTTAAGTGGGTGGGGACCTTATATTTTTCTAGTTTCCAGCCATCTTTCTGTTGCCATATTGAAAATAAATTTGATATTTTTTCCTACAAAGGAAAAAAAAATAAAAGATTAGATAAGTTACATGAAAATGAGACATATATGACATAAAACTCAATTTTTAATCTTGTTTCACACAAATTATGTGGAAAAAGATTGCATTTTTGTTTTCTTTTTTTGCTTTTTAGGGCCGCAGGTACAGCATATTGAAGTTCCCAAGCTAGGGGTTGAATCAGAGCTAAAGCTACTGGCCTACGCCATAGCCATGGCAACACGGGATCCGAGGCACATCTGCAATCCATATACCATAGCTCATGGCAATACCAGATCCCTAACCCACTGACTGAGGCCAGGGATCAAAGCTGCATCCTCTTGGATACTAGTAGGTTTGTTTCCACTGAGCTACAACAGGAACTCCCCAGATTGCATTTTGAAAGAAACAGAAAGAGAATCAGACTATAGATTTATTCTTCTTCAATGTATAAATACTTTAGGAAGGAAAAAAAAAGAAAATCTACAGTGGTTTAATTTATACATGCTATACTGTAAGACAGGGTAAATCAGCAACATATATTATTACTACTTAGGTTATAGCCTATTTTCTTTTCCTCTTTTTTTTTTCTTTTAATTTGAATGGATGAAGCATACTCTTAAGGACCCAAAACAAGAGAATCCTATTTTCCTAGTCATTTTATTTTCTACCTATCCTGTTTTGGACATCTGAGAGCGCAAATAAAATGAGTAGCCATCTAATGATAGATTTTATATGCTTTAGCGTGGCTATAATTTAATTTCCGCTGCTCTTGAATTTCTATAACCTTCTACAACCTTCATTTTGTGTTTAGAATATTCATTTTTATTTAATTTATTTTTGAAGCTGATTTGAAGAAGTCCGCTTTATAGCTGCTCCTGAGAATATTTGAAAACCTATCTTCTTAATCTTATTGGATTTCCACTTTTGATTGTGCATACAATCAAAATAAATAAATGACCACAAAGCCCAGGCTGGCACAAACTGACATTCTGTTACTATAGCAGTGAAGATGGTTCACTGTTAGAGTTTCCAGGAAATCTGGTTATAGGTCTTTACATTTTTTAAAATTTCATGAGCAAATGCTTTAAAGACTTTCACTTTTGAATTAACTGAGAGAATTAAAAACTGTTGATAAGATATGGTACATATTTTCCATTTTGATTTTTTTTTCTTATAGGCAGCAATATGAATTTTTCACCAAATGTCTTTTCAGCTGTTTTCTGGCTTCCTATCCATTTCAGATTATCATCGTTAATTCTACCTCTTTATATATTTTTGCCATTTCTTGGGCCGCTCCTGCAGCATATGGAGGTTCCCAGGCTAGGGGTCTAATCGGAGCTGTAGCCACCGGCCTACGCCAGAGCCACAGCAACGCGGGATCCGAGCCGCGTCTGCAACCTACACCACAGCTCACGGCAACGCCGGATCATTAACCCACTGAGCAAGGGCAGGGACCGAACCCGCAACCTCATGGTTCCTAGTCGGATTTGTTAACCACTGCGCCACGATGGGAACTCCTACCTCTTTATATTTTTTTAAAGCTCATGGGCTGCCACATGCCTCTTCTGTTATCTGACAACTCCTTTTAATTTTAATCATGATGCAACTGGAGAAATTTCTCTATTAGAGCTAAGGATCACTAGAGAGAGATCAGATCTAAGTAGAGCCATATTTAGTGAGATGAGGGTAGCAGGTAGTGAGTGATGGTGTAGAGAGAAGGAAACAAGCGCCAAGCTGAAAGAAGAAACAGAAAAGCAACACCTCAAAAACTTCCCTTCCAGTTCGACAGCATTGAAAAGAATAAGGCTAGGAAATATGCAAAAAATTTAAAAAACACTGAAAGCTAAAAAATGAAGAAACTTTAAGGAAGGCAAAGGTCAAGGCCATGTCCAGTGAAAAGCATTTCTCACGGTTTCTTTCTCCTAATTTTCTCACTAGTCATCAAAATTAAGCCATAGCAGTTAAAATAAAAGAATTATGTTCTTTGAGGGCCAGAGTTCAAATGCTAAGCATTGGCCAGGGTGTATGATGAAGAACTAAGCCATGCAATAGACAAAGACTGATTCAAATACTGGTACCAGAATAACATCATGGTGGCAGTGGTTAGTGGAAAGTCCTAAGACTCTGTTGGGATACTGTAGACCAAAAGAAGCAGGAAATCTAGCCTGATTACAAAAGAGACAGAATGTTTTATGTAGTAAGAGTCAGGAGTGCTCCCAGGGGGTTAAGGTGTATAGACAGGACTTGTAAATAGCTTTCTGATATGTCACCTTCTGATTTATATTGTAAAGTTATTCTCTTGGTTAGTGTATCTTTGGCTTAATGTTTCTCTGCATGTACTTCCCTTGAGGGCCTAAAAGTTACTGTTATCTTTTTTTTTTTAACAAAAGAAAAACACTAAAGCTTAAAGAAATTAAATTCCACAAAGGCTAGATCATTATTATAGATTTCAGATCAGAATAGTGGTTCTTCAATCAATTTCCTTTTCATGATCTTGATCTCTGATTTCCTTCTGTATTAATGAGATTTTTATGTTTCCTAATTTTGTATCTTTGTGTTGAATGGTGAGAATAAAACAAGCTATACAAATATTTTTTCTTCAATTTCCCAACAAACAATGAGGAAGATATGCAAGTTGCAAGAGATATATTGTTTAAAAGAAACTGAAAATTACTACAATATTCCCAAATACATGATAGATGAGTTTTTAAGTTGCCTTCAATGATTCTAATTTAGAAAAATAAATTTGGTGTGTCTACGTACATGGAGGTTTATGATGCTCCTGCTGAATGAGAACGTACATGAGATTCACTTTGTAAATTCAATATATGGATCAAAACGGCAGAGGAGTAAGACATGGCCTCACATTCCCCCACAAACACATCAAAAAAAAAAAAATCTACATGTAGAACAACTCACACAGAACATATACTGAATACTGGTAGAAGACCTTAAACTTCCAAAAATGGCAAGAAACCCTCCCTCCACATCACTGGGTAGAAAAAAAGAGAGGAAAAAAAGGGAGCGATGGAAGAGAAAAAAAAAAAAAGTATCAGGACATGACCAGCACTCCTGAGAGGGAGCGGTGAAAGAGGAAAGGAATTCTGCACCCCGGGAGGCCACCTAAATAACTGAGAGATCAGCCAAGACAAAGATGGAAACTTAAGGCCTCACAAAAAAGCACAGCAGTGGCATGGATGGAGGATTACAAAGAAGGGAGAACTGCACAAATCACTGGTACCACCACCCCTGGATACCACAACCTGAGATGCTCAAGGGGACCTGGTGCTAAGACTCAGGCTCCTGAGGTCAGTTCTAGGGTTGGATGTGTGGAGACAGCCTGAGAAGCTAGGAGGAAGCTAGGGGAACAGAGCAACATACCCAAAGGAATGTGGGAAGAGGCATGGGCCCAAAGGAGAAGCAAGGCACCATTGCTGGGAAGGGCAAGAGAAGATACGAGACCACTAGAGGAATGTCTTTCTCTGCTCACATGCTGGCTTGCAACTTGGGCTCTAGGGCAGCGGGGCACCTCATGTGCAGGCTACAGGTGGTGGGGGAAATTGCCACAGCCATCTCAGACTCCAGCGGTGGATGTAGTCTGCCACCACTAGGGGTCCATGAACAGGCACCACCTGTGGACCCAGTTACCTCAGGGATCTTTGCAGAAGAGGGCACTGCCACCAAGCACCACCTGTTGTTGCTCTCATTCCCCTAGAAATGCACACACCATGCTGTTGCCACTGTCAAATGCTCTGGGTGCCACTTACACCTGCCTGAAGGTCACTGTCACTTCCCAGAGCCTTGCAGATCAATCTATGCATAATAGGAATTGCAGAAGGAGAAGAAAAAGAAAATGGGATTGAAAATATATTTGAAGGAATCATGGCTGAAAACTTTCCAAATCTAAAGGAAACTGATATTGAGATATAGGAATCACAGAGGGCCCCAAACAAGTTGACCCCAAACAAGCCTACACCAAGACGAATTATAATAAAAATGGCAAAAGTGAAAAATAAGGAGAGGATTCTAAAGGAGCAAGAGAAAAACAAAGAATTAATTATCAGGGAACCCCCATAAGGCTATCAGGTGATTTCTCTACAAAAACACTACAGGCCAGAAAAAAGTAACAATTTGCATACAAGTTCTAAAAGGGAAAAACTGTAGCCTAGAATACACTACCCAGCAAAACACAACCTACAGAATGGGAGAAAATACTTTCAAATGATGCAACTGACTAACCTCCAAAATATACATACAACTCAATGGCAGAAAACCAAGCATCCCAAGTGAAAAATGGGTAGCATAGTCATTTCTCCAAAGATATACAAATGGCCAACAGGCATATGAAAAAATGCTCAACATCGCTAATTATTAGAGAGATGAAAATCAAATCTCACACCGGTACCACATCACACTGGTCAGAATGGCTAACATTAATAAGTCTACAAACAAAAATGCTGGAGACCAGGTGGAGAAAGGGCAACCCTCCTACACTGTTGGTGGGAATGCAAATTGGTATAAACATTATGAAAAACAGTATGGAGGTATCTCAGGAAACTAAATATAGAACTACCATATGAACCAGCAATCCCACTCCTGGGCATATATTTGGACAAAACTTTCATTGAAAAAGACACATGTACTCCTTTGTTCACTGCAGCACTATTCACAATAGCCAAGACATGGAAACAACCTAAATGTCCATTGACAAATGAATGGATTATGAAGATGTGGTACATATAAACAAAGGAATACTACTCAGCCATAAAAAGAACAAAATAATGCCATTTGCAGAAACATGGATAGGACTAGAGATTCTCATACAAAGTGAAGTCAGAAAGAGAAAGGGAATACCATTTGACATCACTTATATGTGGAATCTAAAATATGGCACAAATGAACCTATCTACAGAACAGAAACAAACCTCATGGACATCGAGAACTAACTTGTGGTTGCCAAGGGGGAAGGGAGGGAGTGAGATTGACTGGAAGTTTGGGGTTAGCAGATGCAAACTATTTCATTTGGAATGGAAAAGCAATTAGGTCCTATTTTACAGCACTGGGAACTATATCCAATCACTTGTGATGGAACATGATGGAAGATAATATAAGGAAAAGAATGTGTATATAATTGTATATATACATATTATATCTATATATAACTGGGTCACTTTGCTGTATAGCAGAAATTGACAGAACATTGTAAATCAACTACAATAAAAATTAAAAATAAATTCAATATAAGAAAACAAAGATTTACAAACTAGCAAATTAAGATTTATTCAATACCCAGTAACTCTCCACATGACTGACAAGTATCTGCTCCCTGAAAGAACTGAAAATGTGCAAGAACCTCTAATAAATTTAAGTATTTAATTATGACTAATGTATGTTATAGAACTACTTCCACATATTTATTTTTAAACTGATGCTTACCTACATGTGATTCTAATTCTGGTGATCAAGGCAGGGAAAACTAGGAAAGGCTAGGCAATTTAATAAATTTTTATGTCGGAATAAAAATATATAAAATATTTAAAGTTATAATTAAGAACAATGTATATGACTATCTAGAGGCAATAGCAGATGTGAATGGATTATTTTTAGTATGATTTTTAATTCTTAGTTGTGAATTCTCAAATTTCAACCCATATGTATTTATAATACTATAGCTTTGAGAAACTGTCATTTATTTTTTAATTTATTTTTTAATATTTTTTATTAAAGTATAGTTGATTTACAATGTTTCTTCAATTTCTGTTGTACAGCAAAGTGACCAATCATACATGGTTCTCTCTGCTATACAGTAGGACCCCACTGCCCATTCATTCCAAATGTAACAGTTTGCATTCACCAACATCAAATTCTCCATCCATCCTACTCCCCCTCTCCCCCAATGGAAACCACAAGTCTGCTCTCCTTGGCCATGATCTGTTTCTGTTTTGAAGAGAGCATTATCTGTGCCATATTTTAGATCCCACAATGAGTGATATCATATGGTATTTGTCTTTCTCTTTCTGACTTAACTTAGTATGAGGATGGCTGCTGTGGCTCAGCGGGTTAAGAACCCAACTAGTATCCATAGCATGTGGGTTTGATCCCTGGCCTTGCTTGGTGGGTTAAGGATCTCAAAGCTGTGGTATAGGTCACAGACGTGGCTCTGATCCTGTCTTCTTGTGGCTGTGGTGTAGGCTGGCAGCTGCACTTCTGATTTGACCCTTAGCCTGGAAACTTCCACATGCCACAGCTGTAGCCCAAAAACAAAAACAAAAACAAAGAAACAAAAACAATCAGGAAATTCTCATTTACCATAGATCTATTTGCCTATATGCATAAAATTCATATACAATTCAGGTAAGAGGTTAGCTTATGGTTAAACATCACAAATGTGAACACTAATGCTAAGCCTATATTTGGCATACTTTCTTTATAATACATTGCATACTTCTCTATGCAGTGCTCTATTTTACTTTTGATTTTCTTAAAGATTTCACCACAGTTAATTCTATGAAAAAGGGCAATTGTTATTTTTTCACTTTGATGGATTTTAAAAAATAGGGCATGAAGCCTTTTAGTGACTTATCTACCACTCTAAAATCTT
This sequence comes from Phacochoerus africanus, assembly GCF_016906955.1. NCBI lineage: Eukaryota > Metazoa > Chordata > Mammalia > Artiodactyla > Suidae > Phacochoerus > Phacochoerus africanus. The sequence goes on along the minus strand of NC_062547.1, from coordinate 24,207,353 downwards.
TAAAAAAGCTTCCTCCAGAGTATTTGTGTTCACAAAGATGATTTATGTACTCAACTCATTAAAGTATTTTAAAAGGATCCTCAGCAAGGTGAGCATTAGACAAAGAAATTAATTCAGTGCTAAGAATATAAATAGAATACTGTAATCATAAAAAATAATAGAAATCAGGTCTTTTTTATCCAACATAAACTCCTTTCAAAAATAAAATTAACCAGCTTCTATAATTACATTTTTATTGTGTTTTATATTTATACCATGTTCCTCTGCTAGGTAAGCTTGTAATAGTAGACAGCTCTACCTTATGTATTTAAAGTCAAACAGAGCCAAACACTCTGTATTTTTCCTTTGTTCAATAACTAAATTAAAAAAGTTAATCTGGTTCTTGAGAAAAAAATTAAAATAGTTTGATGGGCTGGAAATATTGCCATAGTTCAACATACTGAGTTAAAGAACAAAATAAAAGATCTTTTGTTTTTATGCCATTGTTCTAAATGTTTTATAAAAATTATTAAATTTCATCCTCAAAGCAACTTTATGAAAAAAAAAGATATATTTTAAGACTTTTAATTTTGCTAGTATCAGAAATTTCAGTACAGAGAGATTCACAGTGATAAGGTTCTTATTAGCTCTCAAATGTGAAATGTGCAGAAGTAAAGGTAGCTTCAGCTTCAAAAGGTAGGTCCAGTGGCACAAGAGCATCACTAAGGATGGAGTTTTCTGTTCCTTCTACTTTGAACTCCATACTGACAGCATCATGCTAAGACCATTCTGTTTCTGTATGGAAGAACATTGCAAACAACTCCTAGTGCTACATGATCTTTGCTTATGTTCAGAGGAAGAAATGTTTTCTTTGTCTCAGAATTCCAAGTGTTCTTAAATTTGTTCCCTTTGGATTGTTTTGAAGTACAAGTTTATTCCTAAAGCCATCATTCTGGCCAGAAGGACAAAGTGCTTTGGTTGGGTAAGTCACCAAGGACCACACTAGGCTGTGTGGAGAATGAGTAGTTACCTAACAAAATATATGTGCTATTGGATGAGGATGGTTATAAAGCAGTGGCTATGTTGTTAGATACAAATGTTCATTGGAATGTTAGGATTTCTCTTTAGTAAAGAGGAATTAAAGATTTCAAGAAATTAAGCAACTTAATGGTTACCCAGAGTTGAAGCCAACTCTGTTTTTTCATAACTCCAGTCCCATAACCTTGAACTCCATGGAAAAAGACTGTACTTTATATAATTCCATGAAGAATACATGCCATACTATTATATAGCCATTTGGTTTGTCCATTCTAATAGAACTAGATTTATTAACAAGTTCTATTAGAATGGTAATATGGTTTAGAGAGCTATTTTAAAAAATCGATGAAAGAGTAACTTTAATTTCATATTTTCAAATAAAAATAAAAATAATAGTATAACTTTAGAAAATATGGACCTATGCTATGCAACGAATCATAGCCAGGTTATTAAACCATCAAATTAAGGATAAATATATATTAAGTAATGGGGTAGATGACACCATCCAAAGACAATATCCAACAAAACACTCCGATCTCCTTGGGCTTATACAACACCTCATGTCAAGAAGAGGCACTTATTTACCTTCCCCTTAAATCACGGCTAGATTTTGGGACTGGCTTTGACCAAAAGAATATAGCAGAAGTGACATTCTACAAACTCAGGCCTTTAGAAGCCTAGTAGCTTCTTTCTTCTTCCTCTTGATTCTTGAAGCTATAGTGTGAGAAGGTCAAGCCACACAGAAAGAACTAACATTCTTTCTTTAAAATGATTTTTACTTTTTCAATTATAGTTGGTTTACAGTGTTCTGTCAATTTTTTACCGTACAGCAAAGTGACCCAGCACACACACACACACACACACACACACACACACACGTTCTTTTTCTCACATTATCCTCCATCATGTTCCATCACAAGTTACTAGACATAGTTCCCTGTGTTATACAGCAGTAGCTCATTGCTTATCTACTCCAAATGCAATAGTTTGCAGATATTAACCCTAGAATCCCAGTCCATCCCACTCCCTCCCTTTCCTCCTTGGCAACCACAAGTCTATTCTCCAAGTCCATGATTTTCTTTTCTGTAGAAAGGTTCATTTGTGTCATACGTTAGATTACAGATATAACTGATATCTTATGATATTTGTCTTTCTTTTTCTGACTTACTTCACTTAGTATGAGAGTCTCTAGTTCCATCCATGTTGCTGGAAATGGCATCATTTTTTTTCTTTTTATGGCCGAGTAGTATTCCATTGCATACATATATAGATATCTATCTATATATAGATATATAGATATACCATACCTTCTTACTCCATTCATCTGTAGATTGGCATTTAGGTTGTTTCCATGTCTTGGCTATTGTGACTAGTGCTGCAATGAACATATAGGTGCATATATCTTTTTCAAGGAAAGTTTTGTCTTGATATATGCCCAAGAGTGAGCTATCTGGGTCATATGATAGTTCTATATTTAGTTTTCTAAGGTACCTCCATACTGTTTTCGATAGTGGTTGTACCAATTTGCATTCCCACCAACAGTGTAGGAGGATACCCTTTTCTCCACACCCTCTCCAGCATTTGTTATTTGTTGATTTGTTAATGACGGCCATTCTGACAGGTGTGAGGTTGTACCTCATAGTAGTTTTGATTTGCATTTCTCTAGTAATTAGTGATGTTGAGCATTTTTTTCATGTGACTGTTGGCCATCTATTTATCATCTTTGAAGAAATGTCTATTCAGGTCTTTTGCCCAGTTTTCAATTGGGTTGCTGGGTTTTTTGGCTGTTGAGTTGTATAAGTTGCTTGTATATTTTAGAGACTAAGCCCTTGTCATTTGCATAGTTTGAAACTATTTTCTCCCATTCTGTAGGTTGTCGTTTCTTTTTTTTCTTTTTAGGGTTTATTTTTCTGTGCAAAAGCTTGTCAGTTTGATTAGGTCCCATTGGTTTATTTTTGCTTTTATTTTTGTTGCCTTGGGAGACTGGCCTAAGAAAATATTTGTACGGTTAATGTCAGAGAATGGCTTGCCTGTATTCTCTTCTAGGAGTCTGATGGTGTCTTGTCTTACATTTAAGTCTTTGAGCCATTTTGACTTTATTTTTGCGCATGATGTGAGGGTGTGTTCCAGTTTCATTGATTTACATACAGCTGTCCAGTCTCCCCAGCACCACTTGCTGAAAAGAATTTTTCACATTTTATATTCTTGCCTCCTTTTTCAAAGATTAATTGACTACAGGTGCCTGGGTTTATTTCTGGGTTCTCTAGTCGGTATACTAACAATGAAATATTAGAAAAGGAACACAAAAATACAATACCTTTTAAAATGAACCCCCCCAAATTAAATACCTAGGAATAAACCTGACAAAGGAGGTGAAAGACTTATATGCTGAGAACTATAAAATATTAATCAAGGAAATTAAAGAGGATTCAAAGAAATGGAAAGATATTCCATGCTCCTGGGTTGGAAGAATTCATATCGTAAAAATGGCCATACTACTAGAAGCGATCTACAGATTCAATGCAATCCCTGTCAAATTACCCACAACATTTTTTACAGAGATAGAACAAACAATCCAAAAATTTATATGGAATAATAAAAGACCCCAAATTACCAAAGCAATCCTGAGGAACAAAAACCAAGTAGTAGGCCTAACTTTTCTAGACAAAGCTACAGTGACCAAGACAGTGTGGTACTAGTACCAGAACAGACATACAGACTAACTTGTTCTTATTGCCAGTCTAAACTCTCAACTGGACCAAACACCAAGCCTTTTTTGAATGAACCAGGCCAATTTGGGATTGTCCTGATGGCCTGGGATTCTATATCCATTTGACCTTGGCCCAGCCAATACCAACCACATGGATCAGAAGAACTGAAGAGCTGAGCCAAACTATCTCACTGACTAGTGTGAGATAAGAATATTTGGTTGTTATTGTATTAGGTCCCTGTGTTTAGTTATGGCTTATAATGAAGTGATAGAAATGTCCATGATATATTTCCTAAGTTAATCTAAATCAAGTGCTCATTATACCACTGATAAAAATCTTCAGGCAAAATTTAATTCTTTATGTTTTTGACTCTATTCTTTTTTTCACAGATATACTTTTCTGCTTCTCACCAGGTTAATCCATACACTACTCTGGTCTATCCCTTCAAGTTCTATAACTAGTGCATTAAAAATGTAGAAAATTCTCAATCTCTCTTTACACTATGTAAGGTTCATAATTTAAAGGAGAGATACCTCCATTTATACCATTGTATTTTTACCTATTTCTTCCTTTTAATAACTGTACATATTCATGCAAAGATGCATTCAAGAAGACTCACTCGTTGCTAAAAGGCACTTGGGAAAAGCACCTGCAGCTACTGAATAGTACATTATTATTAGTAGTAGTAGTAGGAGTGTTGTTATTATTATTATTGCAAAGTCGGGTTTCTTTCTGATTGAAAGCTTACAGATCTAATTGACTTCTGAGGTTAGAGATGAGAATCTGAGGTAAGGATCATTTTAAAGACATTCCTCTGAACTAGAAAAAAAAATAATGTGTTAACTTTGAATACAATACTACAAACATTCCCTCCCACTCGTCGCCACTCTGTTTCCAGGGGTTTTCTTTATGATTGCATGCATTTTTGTGAAGAAAATTTTCATAGAAAATTCTTAAATATGCTCTGAGCATATTCTGAAATTTTTTGACTAAATGAATTATTATCAGGGAATTATAGGTTATGTGATTCCATTTTTTTTATTTTTAATTATTCTGACCTATACAAAACCAATAAGGAGGCCAGAACTGAACTAGCAGAGAAGACATTTGGTATGCTGGTCTGAAAGCTAGCATCAGAGAAAATCAGAGAGAAACCCAACTTTGCAATAACTACTACTACTACTACTACTACTACTACTACTACTACTACTACTACTACTACTACTACTATTGTACTATTCAATAGCTGCAGGTGCTTTTACCAAGTGCCCTTTTGCAGTGGCTGACATGGGGCTTACCATTCTTTTTTTGGTATTCAGTGTATTTTTTTTTTGTCTTTTTGTTGTTGTTGTTATTATTGTTGTTGTTGTTGTTGCTATTTCTTGGGCTGCTCCCGCGGCATATGGAGGTTCCCAGGCTAGGGGTTGAATTGGAGCTGCGGCCACCGGCCTACGCCAGAGCCACAGCAACGTGGGATCCGAGCCATGTCTGCAACCTACACCACAGCTCACGGCAACGCCAGATCGTTAACCCACTGAGCAAGGGCAGGGACCGAACCCACAACCTCATGGTTCCTAGTCGGATTCGTTAACCACTGCGCCACGACGGGAACTCCAGGTATTCAGTGTATTTTTAAAACAATATACAATCCATAATGACCCATAAAACGCAAATCTCATATTATATTTTCTCTGTAAGCTTGCTTTTATAAATGCATGGACAGATCCTTTTTTTAAGAAATTTGCTATAACCAAGTTAGGTTAGAGTGAGTATGCGTTGCTTCTTGCACAGACTAATTTTTCAATAGATATATGATGCTATACTATTATATACAATATTCACATCTTCTCTAGGCAGAACATCATTTTAGTATAATTAAGAACCCTAATTCTATTTGAATCATATTACTGATTAATACATTAAATATATTTCCTACTATCAAAATGCATATAAGCAAATAATCAGTGATACAGATTAAAACAGAAACCAATATAGAGCAGTCTAAATGTCACTGAATTCTGCCTTAAGTTCTCTCCTAAAGTGTGGCATTTAAAGAGCTACCACAAAACACAATACTGAAGAAAGTTTTAAGGCAGCATTTTAAAAAACGAAAGCCAGTGCAAAAAAAAAAAAAAAAAAGTCTATGATGAACTAAATATCAAGCGTTAAGAGAGAATCAATCTTACTGCTTTTTCTTTTGTCTCAGCTTCCAGTATAACTCAGTGTGAAACTTCTCATACCTGTGATCTCGAGGATCTCATCTTGAGGGGAACAAAGAAGTAAAGCACAGGTAAAGAGAGTGTTGGGGCACACAGAAGATACATATCCCCATCACTAGTGCTAGAAAGACAGACTAATGGATGCGTACCCAGAAAAACCACTCTCCCATTGCTGCTGCTGCTAAATTACTTTTATGGGAAAGAAATACCTGATATCCAAGTCTACCCAAAACAGAGCCCCTAAGTATCATTATCCCTACAAGTATCTTCTCTCTCTTATTATTAATTGCTTAGGAGAAAAAGAGCTAATTGTTTCTAATTTGAATTTGATGTACTCCTATCTAATTAGTAATTAAAGGGTTTTTTGCAAACTTAATGAATCTTCATCCCCTGCATCTGACTATCTCTGTTACATTTTTGCAAATCAGCACACACACAAAAATGGTACATTTTCACTGGGTTATATGACCTAGTAAGTGTTAAACATTAGTGATCTCATTTCTCTGAAAGCTTCAGTATTTTTGTACTGACATATTGCTAATGTGAAGAAATATGACTTTATTCTGCTGACTACTAATTAATCTTTATAATTAATCTCCCAAGCATATTCAAAATCGGATGTGAGAAACAGCAGCTAATAAGAAACATCTTTATCTGCACAAACTCTCTACTATTTAGAAAATACTTCAACTGAAGAATGACTTAGAGATAAGTCATTGACTTGGCAATTACTATTTTCAAATTAGAATTTAAAGAAAAAGAGTATTAATTTGAATGTGCATTTTGCAAATTATGTTTCAATGAAATATTGAAAAGTTCTGAGAAAATTATTTTTGATCATAATAAATATTTATTTTATTTATATAAAACTACAAAATTCTAGATAGTTATATAAGTAATTTGATTTTATCCCCAAAATAACTCTGTGAGGATGATTTTTTAAATTCTAATTTTATGAAAAATAAAGACTTGAATAATTTAATTAACATATCTAAGATTCTGAGCTAAAATGTCCAAGATAGAATTCAAAGTACATATTCTTTTTGGCTGAGCCCACAGCAGTGACAATGCCAGATCCTTAACCCACTGAGCCACCAAGGAACTCCAAAGTACATCTTTTCTGGATGCAAATTCCTCGGGCAGCTCTTGGCATTCCTTGGTTTGTAGTGGCACACTTCTAATCTCTGCCTCTGTCCTTTATTTTTCTGTGCCTCAAATCTCCACATCATACTCTTATAAGTAAAATAATCATTGGATTCAAAGTCCATTCTAAATCTAGGATGACTTCATCTCAAGTCCCTTAATTACATCTGCAAAAATCCTGCTTCCAATCAAGATCACTTTCACAGGTACCAGAGTTAGGATTGGGACTTATGCTTTGGGAGCTTCAATTCAGCCCCCTAGATATGTTTAATGTTTTGTCTTGACAATACTACAGAATAGGATAAATATATCACCAATTCTAGAAAGACAGAAATCGAGTTATTTATAAAGATTTATTGTAGTATGAATCCACAAAATGACTCTTTCCATACAAAAGTTTGTAAATATCAGATAGACAGAATTTAAAGGGACTGGATCAAAGGAGGAAATAAGATCTTGATTGGGTTTATTATGTGTTTTGCTTCAATGACCTATCACTGGTAGGAGTGAGATCATTGTTAAATGTCAAAAAGCAGACAGCAATAAACCATACTGGATGCTAAGGAGAGAACTTGTATTTGTTTCTTTTTGGCATTAACCACAAAATGCAAAGAGGTCCACGCAGGGCAGCAAACCTTGCATTAATGAACAAAAGACACTGATTCTACCGGATGGAGTGGTTTACTAATGAGAGAAAGAGTGAATTTGCTGTCTTATTTTGAAGCCCAATTCATAACCTTTCAGCTAATGCCTTCCAATACTGTCACCCCATATCTCCCCAATCATTTTTGATATTTAGGCTCAGCCATGCAGAACTAATAGTTATTAAGGGGAGAAGTGTGTGGCAGCCATGCATCGGTTTAACAGAACATGACTAGTACACCTGAAAAATAAGAAGGATGTCAGAAGAGAGAAAGATATTGAATGTTGAAAAATGCGTTAAATTCTTTCCTATGACAGCTTCAAAGTTTTATTAGAAAATATTTATTTTGATATATTTTGTGACTCAGATAATCACTCAGTTTATTGGCTTTTAACCCATAGCTTTCGAAATCCAACAGAAATTTGGGTTACTCAATATCATAACTAGATAAGAACTTTATATCCCAGGTAATAGAATGCGTATTAGTATAATACAAATTATGAAAGGGCTATTAATTTATTTGAAAAAATGAAAAAGAGACTGTTTTGGCATTTTCAAGCAGGAGGATAGTTATTATATGAAGAACTGAGAGTAACCTATGAAGAAATAAGACACTAATAACTGTTTGATTACAGAATAAGAGAAAGACTTCATGAAACAATTTATGAGAAGACTGATTCAGGGTTAACAAGTTGTTTGAGCAGGACATATGATCAATGGTCAAGTATTGAAAAGCCACAATAGAAGGTAAATAACTTTTAAGCGGAAAGAAAATTGGTCAGTTCTAGACAAGGCGGTATATCGCAGGGTGAACACCAGGTGATTTGGGGATTGAAGTTTATGGCTCAACTCCTTTAAATTCTCTTAATTTCAACTCCAGTGAATTTAGAAGCCATTGAACAATGCTTGAGCATGCACAGAAGTGTGGTCCTTAGCCAGCACTAAATCCTTTCTTTCCTCCTCAGTGACTTCCATTCCTCAGTTCCCTAGCCTGCTTTTTATGGTTTTGTAATTAATTCAGCAATTATTCCTTGAGAATAAACTATGTGTGTGGAGGCTTTTGGGTGCTATGAGGCTGCAAAAATTAGCAAGATATAAATCCATTTCTATAAGTATTTTTAATTTATATAGAGAAATAAAGGGATATGAAAATAATTATAACATAGAGATTAACAAATGTCACAAGCACAGAAAACAGTAGTGGGTAAGTTTCAAAAAGTAAGAGATTATTTTCCATTCTTAGAAAATAGGATGAGGAACATTTTCATGAAGACGTTGGCTTCTTAGCAAGGCTCAGAATGATAAAACAGGTTGGACGGAGACATGCAAAGAAGCCTGGGAAAGGGTTTTCCAGGAAGAAAGTACAATGTGGGCAAATGCACAGGACAGGAAAATGAAAGGTATGTAAGAGAAGCAAAGAACTGGTGACAGCATTGGAATTCTGGGAGGAAGGTAATAAGCAATAGATCTGCAAAGGCATATTGAAGGACCTTGAATACATCAGCTTACGTCATTTTCACTTTTTCTATAAATATTAAAGATTCAGTGATGAGTTCAGAGAAGTGTATTGACATGATCAGAAAGGGATTTTAGGAAGTGCAGTGTTTCTGTGAAACCATCCACTTAATGTATACTAAATATTATTTTATAATATTTTATCGTGCATCATTCAGCACCAAATATGTATGCTGTTTATATGGTATAAACAATCACTACTTAAATGAATTTCAAAAGAATTAACAATGGACCCCAACAAATATATATATATTTACAATTTTTTTTTTTTGGCCACCCAGGGCATGTGGAACTTCCCAGGCCAGGAACTGAACCCAAGCCACAGCAATGACAACACCAGATCCTTAACCACTAGGCCACCAGGAAGCTCATATCGAAGTATTTTAAGTGGGACTTTTCCCTAAACAGCATCCTCAAATATATGTTTAGCTGTTTGTCAGCAGGCTCACTATTGCCATTAGGGGCTGGGTGTGGGGTGGCAGTTCTTTAATGTATGCAACTGCAGAACAGTACAGAAGAGTAGCATCTGTGGCTTGGAGAACTCCACATATCCTTACCCATCTCTCTCCACCAGTCACTGTGACAACCACAAAATGGCCATTTGCATTGCAAATGCAAATGGGCTGGGCTGCATGGAGCATAACATCCTTTGAGAACCACTGGCTCTAGTGTATACTAATAACATATAATGTCTGTAAGGGAAGTGTCTCATGCATGTACTCTGAGAATATCTGTTAGTTTCCATCATAAGCACTGCAGTGAAGGAATTCTGTTCTGGATAAATTTAGAAAACCACATCTTATTTATCTATTTTGGATTTTAGTAATGAGTATTAACATAATCAAGACCCTTTAGCAATAATGTTATAAAGGAATCTTCTTAATATCACATAATTCCTCATTTCTGACACTTTTTTATACATCCCTTTTTGTTTTACATAAATAGGCTGGTGTCAATTTGCAACAGTTCTGATCAAATGCCTGAGGGAGAATCTATCGATAGATGTCTCCAGAATGAAAAAAGGAGCCCTGCATGCAGATTCTGTTGTCCCGGGGACCTCATTCAGTGCGTGTCTATCTAGTCTACTCAGCTTTCCTGCTCTCCTTCTTTTCTTTCTTTTACTTCTCTCCATAGTCCATGATTTATCTCCATATATGCCCATTTATCTGATCCCCAGTCCTTTCTAACCATTCTCAACAACAGCGCTTGAAGAACACATACAGGATATGAAATAAGTGATGCCCATGCTTCATTCAAAAGAAGTCTACCTTCTCTGTAGTTTCACTTTAACTATAAAATTGTACTTTTTATTTTACTGAATTTTGGAAATTCTAGCCAATCATGCTAATCTGCTTTCTTACCTTATTTATTTATTGTTTTTCTCCATATCCTGTTCATTGAACAGGAACACAGCAGCTGCAAGGCATGCAGTTCTCCTGGAATGTTTCTCCCTCTTATATTTAAGTTGCTACAATTATATATGCATATCATTCTTTCACTCTCATACATTAAACATTTGTATCAAACACTTGGGAACAAGAGGTGTTTATGTAATATGTGGGTGTATTATTCCAAATGGCTAGTATTTTGCTAATCATAACTCTCTAGGAAGCACTGTCACTGGGAACAAATAAGTACTTGGATGACACATGTGGATATTAGTCAGATGAAGGTGCGATTGCTGTTTCGCCTGCCAAGAGGGAAAAAAAAAACATATTTAAAAATAAAACTGTAGCTATCTCACAGGATCCAAAAGAAAGGAGTAACTTTTCAAAATATGAGGAGGTGCAGGGAAGGAGCTAACATAATTACCTAACATAGTTTAAACGCCTACTCTGTGTAATGGATTATGTAAGGTGCTGCAAAAATCTCTCATTCATTTCTCAAGATCCTGAGAGACACTTATGAATAATTCTCATTAATGTTATTTCTCCATTTCAAAAATTAGGAAATAATCTAGTCACTTATGATGGAGCATGATAATGTGAGAAAAAAGAATGTATACATGTATGCATGACTGGGTCACCTTGCTGCACAGTAGAAAATTGATAGAACACGGTAAACCAGCTATAATGGAAAAAATAAAAATCTTTACAAAAAACTTAAGAAATAGAAGCAGATGAAGTTAAGGCACTTGTCCAAGGACACACCATGCATCACTGACATGAATTCACTTTTCTCGGACTCAAAGCCCTGGGCTGCTCCACTACCTCACATGTCCTCTGTAGGAGAGGCCACAGACTATCTTGGCCATGTCTCCATCCCAGTCAGCTAGTCTGCACACCCTCAGCCTACTTACTTATTTAAGGAATCTTTGCAACAAATCATTCATTACTAAAGAACCCAAGAGAGCAGTATTAATCTACATTCTTAGTTTCTTTCTGTATGGGGACCTCTGGTACAGGCCATATCTTCTATTTCTATTCTCCTTAAGAGCAAGGCCACGTAGAGGTTCTATTTAGAGTCACATGAAAAACACAGATTTATTTATTTGTTCATTTTTGGTTGAAATACAGTTGATTTACAATCTTACATTAGTTTCAGGTATATGACACAGAGATTCGGTATTTTTATAGATCTATTCCATTTAAAGTTATTAGAAAATGATGGTTATATTTCCCTGTGCCATACAATATATCCTTGCTGCTTATTTATGCTATATATAGTAGTTTATATCTCCTAATTGCATGCCCTTATCTTGCCTCTCCCCTTTTCTCTCTCCTCACTGTAACCATTGGTTTGTTCTCTGTCTGAGAGTCTGTTTCTGTTTTGTTACATGCATTCGTCTGAAAGGACGCACATTTAAATCTGGTCTCTATTTCTTAAAAACTGTATGATTTGGGGCAATTTACTAAATGTCTGTGAATGCATTTTGTTTACATATGCAGAATGAGGGAATGGTCATATCTATCTAACATAAGAGTTCTTCGAAAGATAAGCTGTAATAACATGTAGACTATTCAAGTTCAATCCCTGTATTCAGTCGGCATATAACTTACTTCATCTTCTTTCTCATCCCTCCGAGTTCAATTATTATATCTCTGTGCAAATGTGAATCCCAAGGTGACAGCATAAATAAGCATACAGGATTAGAATAATGGATTTCTTTGATGGCAGAGTTAAAGGAATTAGTAACTGGAGCTATATCATTCAGAAAAGTATGGGCTACTTTTTAGGACATTCCATTAAAACCAAAAGAATGAGATAATAGAACTGAAATTCTCAGCATTATTACCAAAAATATGTATTACTATTATTCCTAAATTCACCGTAATAAGCCTGCAGTGGGAAGTTTCCATATGCAAAATGGGTTGCTGTGTCTGTGAGTATAGCAATTTTTTAAATGATTTTTATTCTTTCCATTATAGCTGGTTTACAGTGTTCTTAAGACAATATATATTGGTGTTTTTCAGGTTTACCTTCTAGAGCCTGCATAAATATGTGATAGTACTGTTCATGAACCCAACCAGTGATGCCATCACTTAATACTGACATCCTTCATTGCAAATAAATACAATTCAGAGAAAATCTTTCATGAATATTCCCCGAGGAACTGAAAAAAAATATGATGTGAAGCAAGATATTACTATGGGTTTATACTGTCTGCACTGTGCTTTGGGAAAGCTTTGGGATATGATTATTAAATATGTTTATAATTTGTTTCACTGGTTAATTAAATCCAAGCCTTTGTAAGAAAGGCTGTCATATTATGTTGAATTTCTTCTTAAAACACAATGATTTTACGGAATTTGTTAACAAGTTCTGAAAGGGTTGTATTTTTAGGGCCGCACCAAAGGCACATGGAAGTTCCCAGACTAGAGGTCAAATCAGAGCTTCAGGTAGCTGCTGGCCCATGCCACAGCCATAGCAACATGGAGTCAAAGCCGCATCTGTGAGCTACACCAGAGCTCACAGCCATGCCGGATCCTTAACCCATTGAGGAGGGCCAGGGATGGAACCCACATCCTCATGGATTCTAGTTGGCTTTGTTACCACTGAGCCACAATGGGGAATTCCCATTATTGAGCTCTTTTTAATTCAAGGCTGGTTCTCTGCTCTAATTTCAATTTTCAAGTTTTAAAAGAGTATATTTTTCACTGTTTTTGTTGTTTTGTTTTGTAAAAGAGGGTAAACTAAAACGTCCCCTCTATAATCCTTAGCATAAAATCATGAAGAAAAAAAATGGCTTTTCAAAAATCCTTCAGAAAAGCAAATTATGCTAAAGTATTAGCATTTGTGGAACATTATTTACCAACAGGTGATTATGCTAGGAACTCTGTAAATAATAACTGAGTTCTGCTAGAGCCCTCCAATATGGAGGTAACTGTCCCACCCCCAGCCTATGCCACTGTCCTATATGTTAATGAAACTTAAGATCATGGAGAACAAGTGACTTGACTAAGGGGGACTCACACTGGCAACCGGCACTGGTGGTGTTAAAATGTGAATTCAGATTTCTTTGACATTGAAGAAAGATTTTCTTTCTCCTATTCCAATGCTACCTTCCCTAAAGGAATCATGTTGCCCATAGGGAAAAAGATATCATTGATAAGAAAGAACACAGAACATTGAAAAGCCAAATACATGAACTTGAAGAATGATTCTTTATCAGCCATCAGCTTACCAAACTCTACCAAACTCTTATTGCAAAATGAATTGCAGGAATTACATGTTTAAGTAACAGGAATATCTTTCTAGGTTAAATATTTATCAAAGGGTAGAACATTTTAGATAATATAAAATAACATTGATAAAGCATTTCTGTCCTATCTCAATGGAAGTAAACTTTGGAAAAACCACCTACTGAAATATGGAAGAAAAATGCAGTCTAACTCTGTTTTGCTAACTATTTGGATTTATTTTATCAAAAAATAGCATTTGATCTAAATCATATTCTTTAGCCATATCTTATACAAGTACATTTCTAAGTATGTCTACACACATAGATTATTTGTATGGGAGAAACAGAAAAATGGACACATGAAAGGGGAACAGTGTATATAGCACATAAGTAGTGTTGAAAATGCTGAAAAACAAATGGTTCTGGTCTTCATACGACACAAGTTTGTTATTATTTCTAGTCTTAGAAATTGCAATTAAGTCCTGGTGCTTATTCTTTCATGTTTGCCAAAGTTGTACCAGATATATGTGAAAGAAGCAGACCTATCTTATCTTTGCTTTTTTTTTTAATACACATCAGGCAAATGGATATTGCTAAATAAAAAAATGGATATTGCTAAATAAATATTTATTAATATTTATTGCTAAATAAATATTGTTATTTCTACAGCAAATATGCACTCTTCACTCTAGAGTAAAATGGAGACCATAGAACTCTAAGAAATTGGTGGCTAGGTGGGGGGTGTGTGTGTATGTGTGTGTGCATGTACACGTGCACACGTGGGTATGCTGTGGGGTATACAGTTTGTATTAGAAAATTATGCTTACATTAATTACATTATAAATATTCTAACAACTACCTCGAGGGTATGTTTCTGGTCACTTCCTAACATGTACGATGATAAATGAATGGGGAAAGTAGATGAGCTAAGAAGTCCAAGACTTCCAGAAGTGAAACTCTTCCTTGGCAATTTTATGGTAATTTTGAATTTGCAAAAAGCTATCCAATATTGTGTTATAACAAGGAAATAAGCACTAACTTTAATTTTAAAAAAGTAAAACCCCAACACAGACAAGCTAGATCTCAGAAGAGATATAAAAGGTAGAATTAATTGGTTAGTTTTTCCCAAGAACTGAACAAGAAACTTTACAGTAATTCATTCAGTCTTCATGTCAGTCCAGTAGGAAAGTATGGTTGGTTCTATTTTTCCTGTGAGGAAACTAGACTTCTATTTTTGAGAGACAATAGTGATATAAATAAATGACTTTCTAAAGTTACATTTAAACTCCGTCAGTAAGCAGAGAGGGGAAATGAACTGCCCAGGTAGCAGAGGGCAGAGCTGAAATTAGAGCCTACATCTACTTCACCCCTTACCAAAGTCAGGTTCTTTCCATGCCAGCACCCTTCTGAATACTTATCGATACTTATGGAAATTTATCAATTTCTTGGGATTGATATGTTGTGGGAGCTGATAGGTAATGTGAAAAAAAGAAAAAAATCCTGCAGTGATGCTTTTGGGGCTTGGGAATACAAGAAGAATAAAGACATGTTAGCCAATATTCTAAAAACATCTAAAATGGTTTAGTCTTTTAGAGATAGTATAATTGGCTGAGAACTATCAAAATTACTCTTTTGTAATGTCAAAGTGGGCAATTTAGTAAAGGGGCAAGAATAATTGTCCCTTATATTTGCATTTAATAGTTACTACATGAACCGAGAAGTGTATAGATAGATGATAGAAGAGACACAGACTGAGGAAAGAGCTACTTATAAGTGGATCTGTCACTCCATCTTGGATCACTATGACTAAACAGTTTAAAAAAATTGTTTGTCGGAATTCCCTTCCTGGCTCAGTGGTTAACGAATCCGACTAGGAACCATGAGGTTGCGGGTTCGGTCCCTGGCCTTGCTCAGTGGGTTAAGGACGCGGTGTTGCTGTGAGCTGTGATGTAGGTTGCAGACACGGCTCGGATCTGCTGTGACTCTGGCCGGTGGCTACAGCTCTGATTGGACCCCTAGCCTGAAAACCTCCATATGCCACAGGAGCGGCCCTAGAAAAGGCAAAAAGACAAAAAAAAAAAGTTGTCTAGATAGAGTTAGTCAGATTACTCCATTAGATTCATGATCCTTAGCATTTGTATTTTTATATTTTTACCCACTAGGTTGACATGCTTGGACCTATTTCCAGCTTTCTAAGTAAGATAGTCTACTTGCCACAGAAAAATAAAGAATTCAGCAGAACCAAGAAGCAGAACTATGCATTTCACCAATCTAAGAGGTTGTTTTTCATTTAAAAAAAAAAAAAAAACCATATGGGAAATGCTGTTTTTGTACAGCTTTTTTTTTTGCAAAAGCTATTTTTATTTATTTATAGTTTTTAGTTTTGACAATTCTGATGTTACCTACCGATACACTTTCATGAATATTTTCATTAAATACTTTTCAAATAGTAAGTCACCATAAAACGTGAATAAAAAAGAAAACTAGATCAAGTGAAATTGTGATTTTAATGAAAAAAAGCTTGCTTATAAATGGATAGAGGTACTAATGCTAACATGACATTCTGTGAGCAGCTAAATAAAGCAGATGCTCAAGATTCTGAAACACCCTCCAGAGCCAACTTCTTGATTACAAGCACTCATATTACCAACTTCATTATGCTCAGGAGTACAGTTAAGAGAGAGAACTAGAGCTTAGTACGCATGCTGATTTCCCAAATCTTTTGATAACCTAAGACCCATGGTAGGAAGACATTAAGAAAATAAGTAGGGAGTTCCCGTTGTGGCGAAGTGGTTAACGAATCCAACTAGGAACCATGAGGTTGCGGGTTCGGTCCCTGCCCTTGCTCAGTGGGTTAACGATCCGGCGTTGCCGTGAGCTGTGGTGTAGGTTGCAGACGCGGCTCGGATCCCGCGTTGCTGTGGCTCTGGCGTAGGCCGGTGGCTACAGCTCCGATTCAACCCCTAGCCTGGGAACCTCCATATGCCGGGGGAGCGGCCCAAGAAATAGCAACAACAACAACAACAACAAAGACAAAAAAAAAAAAAAAAGAAAGAAAATAAGTAAGCTTCCTTTAAGAAGTCACCAGGAGTATCTGTCCAGTGAAATGGCTGGCCCTTTGTAAAATCTCTTGATTATGCCTTGGTCCTATTATCAAATGATGTTAGCTACAGCGGTGACTCAAGTTTTGAGGGTTCACAATATGACAACCACCTACTGCATGGGCTTCACCAAGCAAGACATTTTGGTTGTGTGACTAAAAACAATACTCTTTAGTTTCCAGTAAATCATGCCAAAGGTAAAGAGCAAAAAGGTAGAGCCCAAGAAAAACAAGAACATATGTTTCCTGTTCAGAAACCACAAGAGAAAATATGTTTCTTGTTTAGAAGCCAAAAAGGTAGAGCACAAGAAAAACAAGATATTATGTTTCCTGTTCAGAAGCCACAAAAATTAAGATGAGGCAAAGCAGGAGAATATGTGGCAGATCAGGAGAGGTGACTCACAACTGAGAATTTTTAAAGGAAACGAAATCGATTATTGAAAGCCTAACTAAGATTAGGTGTTTTTCATCAGGCCATATTGAGCCACTGCAATCTTTGAACAGGAAACGACAAAATCAAAGTTTTTGGTTCTCTCTGTTAGAAGAATCTAAAATTAGTAAAGAGGACTGACAAGAAGAAACAATATTGTCTATCTTTTATCTAAGATTTTTAATACACTTTATATCATGCTAAACATTGTATCAATATTAATAATTTTAATCCACTCACTCTATTTTAGTAGTATTCTACTCCAGGAAATATTATCTAAATTGTAAGACAAACTCATCCATAACAGCTTACATTGTAAAAAAGGAGAATTTCTTTTGTAGTAGGGCAAAAGACATCTCCCAGGAATCCAATACTAGGTCTTTTGCCTTCAGGAACTGGAGTGCCTGGATCTAAATCTATTTGCCCAACTTTCAAAGGCTGCATGTACTATCTCAATTCCATTTCTCTCATCAGTATTTTCTACTTTCTCATCATGTACATGTTCATATTTTTATTTTCTAAGCAGTTATGTAGCACATGTTATCAATCCCGTTTAATCTTCATAACGAAACTATGAGGCAAAGACTATTATCTTCATTTTATACATATAACTGAGGTTCGGAGAGGTTAAACAGCTTGCCAAGGTTGCCCAGCTAGAATGGGAGATGCTGTGATTTAAACGCGGTCATCGTAGCTTCATATTCTTGGTCTTAACCACTGACCTGTTGGCCGATCATGGCCATTAGGCTGAAATCTACATCAAGACTTAGAGGTTATCCCTGTTAGGTTTTATTCTCAGCTTTCTAGCTCAAATATTAGAAAGCAGAGGTACTGAGAGATTATTGAGCACTAGCTGTTTGAGGAGGAGGTGGGACACAAGTAGATATAACGGATGAGGGCAGGGACTGTAATTTTTAATATTCTGTACTTTCGTGTTTGGGGAAATACAAAGCTGTTATCTTCTACATTAACTCAGTCTAGGGTCTGCTCACAGTTAAAATATCTCAAAATTCCAGTTAATGGTAGATGTAAAAATAAATAACATAAATAAATAGCATGAATACTGCTGAAGGTAGAACTCTTTGTAAAATCATGTTTATTTATTACTGGTAGTAACTATGAGTCTGAAATAACCAGGAAAAACAGGTGAAATAAGAGATGCTTATAAAGTTTACAAACAGCAGTGAGAGAGAGAGGGAGAGGAAGAAAAAGGGAGAGAGAGGGAGGAGGAGGGAGAGGAGAAAGAAAGAAAGGACAGGAGAGGGGAGGAAGAGAGAGAAGGCAACAGAGATTTCAAAAATCAGTGTTCATGTGTGAAACTGGTCAGAATGCCATAAAGTTTAGGTGAGTTGGCTCTGTGACCAGGCTGTCTCTGTATGAATTTGTCCTTTGCTACTTGACCTTGGAAAATTGTTTATTCTCTCTGTGCCTCTGTATGCCAAGTTATATATATAAATTAAAATCAATAATACTTCACAGGGTTGTCAAGAGGGCTACTATGGAGAATGTGCATAAAAATGCATTGCTTTAATGTTATCAAAATGAATATTAAGATACTTAAAATTATATGAAATTCTGCAAAAAAAAAAGGGCTATTCATTGAAGCTTTTTTTAAAAAAAAAAAAAATTTTGCCTGTTGTTGCAAGTTAGATAGGTAAGAGAAACTGCAAAGAAATACTATTTGGGGTATGAAATTGAATTAGATAATCCTATAAAATATAAGATCTCATTGACTATATCATTTCCAATAATAGGTTAAAAACTGACTTAGTACAAAGAAATAAAAGAGGAAAATATTCACACAGTCAAATATTTAATTCACCTCAATTTTTCTTTGACAAAGCAAATGTCTTTTGTTGTGCACTTCCTCAATTATGCACTAACACAATAAGATTTAACATAATTGTCTATTGTTTAAAAGTAATTTTTCAATTAACTCTACACAAAGAATGTGTTCCAAAATTAGTAATGTAAGTTGACTCAAATTTTTCTTTTATAATACACTCCAGTTATAATTTATGGTAAAATTATATTGGAAAGAGCCCCAAGTATTGGCGTTACTGTTTCCACGGTTACAGGCTATAACACAAGATATTCTCTCTTTGAATTCATGCTTTCACATTTCATTTCAGTTTTCAATCTTCTTCCTTTTAAAAGGCTCTGTGTGCTTTCTCCAAGTTAGGCTGCAAAATGGAGATGACGGAAAAGAAATCCCACATTTCTACGATAAACGCAGAAGATGGTTGAAAGTGGCTTACAATAGCTGCACACCCAGGTTCGGAGGATGGTTGAGATTGAATCTGATATATAATCAATCAAGAGAAAGACAATGAAGTCTAGGATAGCTGACTTACAGACCCATTGTCAGTAAATTCTTCTATATTAGTTATCTATTGCTCCATAACTACTCTGTTTTTAATGGCTTAATACAACACATATTTATTATCTCCAAGTTTTTGAGTCAGAAATCTGGGCATAATTTATCTGGTTCATCTGCTTTATTATCTTTTATGAGGCTGTAAACAACATGCAGCCCAGTGTCTGTGGTCCCATCTGAAGGCTCAGTTGGAGAACATAGGCTTCCAAGCACATTCAGGTAGTAGCTGACATGAGTTCCTCAAGGGCTGTTGGACAAGTCTCAGTCCTTGATGGCAACTAGCTAGAGATCTCACTCAGTTTCTTTCCATGTGTACCTCTCCCTCATGATGTTCTGTTCATCAAGGTGACAAGTGAAAATTGCAAATGGACAGTCTACCATCAAGAAAGAATTATAACCCTTTGTAACCCAATTATGTAAGTGACATCTTATCACCTGTGTGTATTCTTTTGGTTACAAACTAGTCACTAGGTTCAGTCCACACTCAAATGGAAGGATTCCACAAGGGGTATTACTACCACAAGGAAGGTATCATTGGAGGTTGTCTTAGATGTCTGCCTATGCAACTTCCATCACATAATTACATTGCCATTGCTGTCTTTCATGGATGAAAAACAACTGGTCACTTACCACTAGTTTACTTTAACCTCTGTCCCCTTAATGCAAAAATTGAGGAAATATATACCATTAAAATGTCTATCTATACATTTAAACTCAGAGGCAGTGATTTAACAAATATCATTCCAGTCCCACATCTGAATAGTCTTTGTCCTACCAATGCCCTCAGACACATTTCACTTTGTTTTATTTTTCTCCTGCTTTGTTCAAAAGGAAGCTTATCTATGTGAAAGTGATATTCTTTGTTTTAGAGTCATAATACATACAGCTTGCTTCCTAGGTAGCTAATGAGGACCTGGCTTCTTCTGGAACAGAGCACTTTGATAACACAGCATCCCTAAATTACACGGAACCAGCATTTAGCAACAGGGAACACAATGTTTCTCAGTGAGATCCAGAGATTCCATATGTCAAATGGCTCTCCCTATGTTTGATTAGAAATGCTGATCTCGTCTTCTAGATTGGTAAACTCTGACGAGACTTGTGAAGTAAGATACATCTGGATTAAATCTGGGTCAACCATTTTTAGCTTTGTGACCATCAGTGAATATTCTAGTCTCAAAAGTCTCCCAATGTCCAAATTTGGAAAAATAACCTTATTTTCCTTTTTAATAAGATTTTTATTAGATGTTGTAACTTAAATAATGTGCTTAGCATGTTATGTAATCATATAATCATCTTTACTCTCTTGACTTGCTTGTGCCATATATATATATAATTTGTCCTAAATATCAGTTGCTATTTTTTTTTTCATAATCATGTTGGCAGTGATTATTATTCAACGATGCATCTCAGATTGCCTTTTTTGTTTGCTTCCCTAACAGCTCAGGGTCAACATCTGGTCAATTATTACATTTGTCACAACCTGTTTAGTATTTATTCCGTGTAAATTTATTGAGCATTTACTATATGCTAAGTGTTATCTTATCTTCTTAGATACACACATAAATAAGTTACAACTCCTGCTCTGACCACCACCTGCAGATATCAGTAGGCTGCAGATATCAGTAGGCACCTATCTCTGGGGCCAATCCTGGCCTTAGAAAGCATGTGAGAAGATCTTCGAACTACTCATAAACTCGGCATCAGATTGATTCGCCCTCTACCCTGAGTTTATGTAATATTTCCTGTTCAAAATTTTTACTTTTATATATCTATTTTTTCATAAGCTATTTTTATGACACTCAACGTATTAAGACAAGTACAAAATAACATCGTAATTAGGATGCTGTTATCAGTTGTTTAAAAAGGAGTAAACACTACAGTGTGAAGAGATTTAGAAATGACTAAAATATAAAAGCTGTGACAGAATTAATGGACAATTTGAAATGGGGTTGTTTTTTGCTTTTAGAAATGCAAATTTTCTTAACAAAAAAGGACAAATAAAATATGATGCTCTAAATATGCGTAACCATGAAAATATTAAAGAAAAGCAGTCTTATGACCACTTATACTATTAGCATAACAGACTCCATTGCTATATTTAACACCCTTTGCAGACACATGCCTACACCCTTTCCTGGCTTTAAAGAACAATTTCCTCTAAGAAATACTAGTGCAGCATAACTGTTAAATAATTTCTTTTATTTTTAAAGTTACAACCTACAGAAGCAATGTAATTCCTGTCTTTTCTGTGCCTATTTCTGAGTTATTATATTCCCACACTCTGGTTCATAGTTTTGTAAATTCCTTCCCCATACCACAAATTTGACTTGCTATCAGCTAACTGACCTCATTGAAACCCACAATCCTTCTGAAACTATTAATACTTCCTGAATGTTTTTCCAGCTCTCTTATTGCAGAAGATAATTCAGCCAAGTAGTAAAATAGATCCAGGAGTTTCCTTATGAAATCCTAATACTCGCTTAAAATTTCTGGCTAAAGTCCAAATGCATCAACTCCCACATGTTTTACCAAGGGGTGTGTGGAAAGTTTATGTAACACCAATAAATATGGTTAACATTTATCTTTGATGCTATCATTTCCCAGGATAAATATCATTTGCTAGATATATTATACAGTTTTCAAGCTGACCCTGAAGAGTTCTGGCTCCAATACATAGAGATTTTTACGGTGGCAGGTTGTGGGGTATATTAAAAAGATATAATAAGTGAATGCAGCATCTGTGGTCAATATATGAAGGCAATCTATACGTAGTTGACGGGAAGAATGACAACCACCTTCCATTATGTCAGAATATGTGTGCACTGTTTCAAAACCCAGTAAAAGTTACCTAACTACCTCTCCGTGCTAGCTGTAATTTTGAGCTCTTATCCACTATTTCCTGTCAACTTTGGCTATCACATAGATGTCTTTCTCCCAGGCATTTTTATCACCATTGGGCTTGGCGCTCTAAAAAAGCTGAAAATAGTGAGATACAATCCAGCCTGGTGGTGAAGCTCACAGACTCTAAAGCCAGGTATTTGTACTCTGGCTTCACTACGTACTAGTTGTGTGAGCTTGGACAAATTATTTAGCTTCAGATTCAGTACTTCAGATTTTCTGTTTATAAAGAAAGAGTGATAATAACACCAACTTTGTGGACTTATTTGGAAAACCAAATTAATTAAACATGACAGTCACTCAGATAAGTGCATAGACCTGATTATTCTCCAAAGTCCTTAGTTCAACATTAAAAATTTCCATCTGCACAAGTGAAAAGAATGTGTTTTTTTCTACCTTTGGGATTGCACCTTGTCACATGGCTGCTTTGCACTCTAGGCAAAGCTTAGCATTTTAGAGAAACAATTTTTACTTAAAAAGTTTATCTTGTACCCAAAAGCCTATCAAATATTTAGTCCACATAGTTCTTATACTTAGTCGATAACCATCTCAGATTCATCACCCTTACTACATCAAGGGTTGGAAAAAGTGGCTAAGATCCTCACCTCTTCAGCCATATGGCCTTGGTTCAAATCCTGGCTCTATTGTATAGTGCGATATTAAGCAAAGTTTTTAACATCTTTTAATATCAGTTTCCTCTTTTGTGTAATGGTACAGGTATTACTACTTAACTCATAAGGTTAAAAGGAATCAATATACCCAAAATTTATAGAATGATGGCAGAAACAATATAAATTCTCAATTCATACCAGCTATTGCCCTATTTAAAACATCCTCCTTATAAGACTCATTTCCTACAGTTTCCATGATTTTCAGTAATCTGAATATACATCAAAAATACAATCTCTGTTCTAAGAGGCAGCCCCAATACTTTTTGAATGCAATAATCTTTTTAAAAAATTATCCTTCTTCTAAATGCCATTAACTTTCCCACACATGATGTGAGTTGAGCCAATCACATCTTCCTGGTTATTGTTTTCTGATGCACAGTCCAAATAGTTCCTCGCAAAAGTGTGACCTGAATATGGACATTTTGTTATAAGTGTAGTTCCTCTCTTTGGGGAACTACACTTCTATTTCAAAGTCCACCACCTGACCTAATAGACAGCTGCTTAGCACTATTCTTTTTTAACTTGAGCAGAAGGCTTTCTTATCTTTTCTTTCTTAACACATATCTTTCCCCTTGTGAACTCGACAAGCTGATTTTTTTACATTAAATTTTGAATTGTGGTTTACTCTCCCACATCAATTTTGTTAGGTCTTAAAAAAAAAGAGAGAGACAACTCTAATCTCATAGGTCACTTCCTGCTCTGAAATCCTTGATCTAGTATCTTTATACTTATCTTTATTATAATTCATGATATTTAGCCTGGCCTTCATTTCCAGCAGGTGGAGATACAGAAC
Organism: Phacochoerus africanus; assembly: GCF_016906955.1. Classification (NCBI taxonomy): domain Eukaryota; kingdom Metazoa; phylum Chordata; class Mammalia; order Artiodactyla; family Suidae; genus Phacochoerus; species Phacochoerus africanus. The sequence goes on along the minus strand of NC_062547.1, from coordinate 24,183,212 downwards.
ACTAATTTTGTCCTGCAACTTAATACACTGATTCTCTTCTCAAGTCCAATGCTATAAGGACTTTAATAAATAGTCCTTCTTTACCTTGGAGCAAGACAATGATTAGGAGAAAATATTAGTGATACCAAGGACAGAAATCCAAAGCAGTCTGATTAAACTGATCATTACCTATCACTGTTCACCATCTAATAACAGAGTACCCACTACTTGTCCTACTAGAGAAAAGATGCCTACGCATGTTTTATGTAATAAAAGTGACAATTATTGTTTTTTATTTCCTGATTCAATGTTTAGATGAAACTCCAGTGCTGTTATTTCCTTAACTGTCTAAGTTCATTTTTGAAATCATATTTTCAGAAATAATTGTAAGCATCTGTTGCATTTATAAGGAAAATGTGCCTCAAAGATGTAGAGTGAAATAGAAAGCATGAAAAATTCAAGTTGGATACTTAGTGTTAATCAGTTGCAGCTGGTTTTTAACTAATTTTTGAAATTAAAAGACCTTGTCATAAATAAATGCAAGATAATACAATGTTTATAGAATGCGAAGAAAAGGTGTTCTCAATTCTGTGTCCTTGCCTGTACTGGGAGAAAGTACTTGAGGAATAGTAGGTGTCCTCTCTCCTTTATAATAAATAAGCTGCTCAGTGCTTTGTGGCATAACAACATCAAGATTTCCCAGATGCCCAGCCACTCTGGCAGGACAGAGGACGGGTCACCATGGCTCCCACAGAACTAGCACTTGATCTTATCTTCCTCTTGCACATATCAGTCTGCATTTTTTGCTTGTTTCTTTATGTCTGTAAACAAACCAATCTAATCAAAAAGGTGGAAATTCCTGTATCTTGTCCAGGTATTTGTTGCCAGGTGGCCTGACATTCTTTTGCCAAAAGAATTTACTTTTGCTTATGTTATCCTTTATTTCCCTTCCTTTTTGGAAATATACAGCAAACCACTAAATATTCTCTGCATTTTGAAGTAGTTCTAAAATTATAATCACATTGCTGTTTATGTATTTCAGGTTATTAGGGTCAGGAGGGGTAGGCGTTGGGGGAAAGGACAATAATTCTTGGATTTTTTTACACTGGAGCAGACTGTGTACTTGGTATCTTACATATTATCTCACACAACTGAAAGAACTACCCCTAATCCTGGTTAAGTATCACCAGCAGAGAAACTGAGGCCCAGGGGAGTGATGATCTGGGCCTGATGTTGTTTGCTGGTAACCATAAGGAGTTGAAATTTGAGCATAGCTTTTCCAGGCCCTATAATCCATACGTTTTTATTTCTACTGTATTACATCTCCTACTTTATGATAATTTAAACCTACACAATGTATTTAATTTTGAGACAACTCATTATTGATAATTATTTGATACGTCCTAAAAAAATAACACCTTTTGCCTCATATTGTTTTTCCCACCAATTTACCGCCAGATGCTGGAATACTTGACATCCCCAAATAAAAATCCTAATTATTTTAATGACATAATCTAAATGTGTAGATGTACATGCATGGATCATTCCTTTGTTATCCTCTTGCACATAGGAAGGATACCTGTGGCTGTCATTAGTGTTGCTTACAAAAGATATCTGGCTTTCTATGCTCCAAGCACATATTCAATTCAGAATGATTTGGGGCAATTAGGTGGTTCTTTGGCCAGTGAAATATGTCTGCCTGGACAAAGAACACCAAATATTTGTGAACAGCCCTAATAACAACTACAGCCTCTAGCTCACCTCCTTGTAATAGACACGGAGCAGAAACAAGAAATATAGTTGACCTTTGAACAACATGGGTTTGAACTCATGGGTCCACTTACACACAGATTTTTTCTTCAATAGCAAGTATCACAGAACTAAACGATCTGCTGTTGCTTGAACTGCAGGTAGGGAGGAACTGTGTATATAAACTCTACACTATAAAATCATACAAAATTGTTGACCGTTTGAAGGTTTGTCTCTCTTAACCTCAATGTTGTTGACAGGTCAACTATAACTTTACACAAGGTTCATCCATGGAGATGCTGGAGTTGTTTGTTAATTCAGCAAAATCAAAGCTAACTGGGCCCAAATATTCATCAAAAGAGAACTGGTTAAGAAATTATGGTTCACATGTAGTAGCAATTATTAACCCAGGGTAAATGCTAAAATCTGCTCAGATTAGATCAATTTTCAAATTATAGTAGGACTTACAATGAAGTAGGTTTGAAAATGTTTACCATGGATCTATGAAAGTCATAGGACAAACAGAAAATAACAATCCTTATCATAGTCCACTGGAGTACATGGATAATATTGATTCAGTCTGAAGCAACAAGGCTGCCTTTAGCTAAAAGTTATGGCAAAGCTTATCTACCCTAAGGACTGAAGAGAGCAATATTTTGGCATATATTATGTCTTCACAACAGTGGCTTGGAAAGCTCCCTCACCATAGTTTCTAGGGGAATTTGCAGAGAGTAACAATGCCAAAAGTCAAGGAAAATGGTTTTGAACTGTGGTTAAACTTTTCTATTAGCATAATTCGGCATTAGAAATTCTTTGAAGCTCATATGGCCCAATATGTAAGTGGAAGCCTATAAAAGCCACCCATGAACTCAAAGACATAATCACATAATGGTTTCCATCTCTATGTAAGATTCACTTTGTAGGAGATATATTTAGCTCAGTGGAATTTGTTAACCATTTATGTTTGAGTTTATAGATATGCAGGAAAAGAAAAAAAAATGTTTAAAGGAAATCACTCTAGAGCCACTGGAATCCTTTCCGTTTCCATGAGAGATGTCCATTTTAGAATCAGAGGCAAGGAGTTCCCATTGTGGCACAGTGGAAACAAATCCAATTAGTATCCATGAGGATGAGGGTCTGATCCCTGGCCTGTCACCCAGTGGGTCAGGGAGTTGGCTTTGCTGTAAGCTGTGGTGTAGGCTGTAGATGTGGCTTGGATCCTGAATTGCTATGGCTGTGGTGAAGGCCAGTGGCTGTAGCTCCAATTCGATTCCTAGCCTGGAAACTTCCATGTGCCATGGGTGTGGCCCTAAAAAGAAAAAAAAAAAAATTCAGGAAAAATAGGTGAAGTCAAATCACATTACAGAGAGAATCATATGTCCTCATATATTACAGGACCTTTTATAAAGCCTTGTCTAAAACCAGCCCCACCCTTAGACTTTTCTCTTTTGGGATTCACTAAGTTCCTGTTTTCTTAGGCCAATTTGAATTTACTTTTACTTTGATTTTTAATCTGAAAAGGATTAGTGTCAGAGGTTCTTCCTTCTGTTATCAGAACACCATGTTTTTCTGTTATTATAGGATTTAAAGTGCAGTTAATTATATGTTTTGATGCTTATAGTTTCCTCTAAACTACAGTTTCTTGAGGCCAGAGTTGTCATCTCATTTGGTTTTTTAGAATGGATGCCTGTTCTACAGTTGTTGTTTAATTAGTGGTTACTCAAATTACCTGAACTGAGCAGTGAACATAGTGTGTTTTTGGAAAGAGCAGAGCATCTGGGAGTCCAATGGGGTCAGCAGGAAGAAGGGTTCTACCGAGGCTGTGAAAGAGAGGGATGCTCAAAGCAAACATCACAGATTCCCCAACATTTCTGAAGACATTTGGTTGTTTTAGAAGAAACTGAGGTTGTTCCCATTTTTAGACTGTTTAAAAATACCTGACGACCTTGCCAGAATTCCACCACTCATGTTTGAAGAGGGCACCTCAGTCTAGAAGAACTATGACTTGCTGGCACAACATGAGAAGAAAGAATTAAGAGTAAGATCACATTAATAGGATCGAGACAACAACATCAGAATTGTTTTCTCTGAGAGGTTAAAAAAAAAAAAGATGTATCTTCTATTTAAGAAAATTTCTTCTTAAGATACTCTTCAGCAGGAAATGGTTTAATATATTTCCTCTCCTCAGGTCTTCCTTATGGATGAAGCTAATGCACACTGAGGGTTTGGTAAAACACTGTGAATGATACTCCCTTATTACCTGTCACCTCAGGGACAAGGCTCTTTGGAGCATGACAGAACCCATCTTCCCATTCTCAGCCTGAGTCACCATCGCTTTTCTCTCTTTGACCTTTTTCAGGAACTGCGGGGGCATCATTCTTGACTGACACTGATGCTGCCAGGCACCTTGCCCCCAAGGACGGCACCCACTGGCTCTCTGGCTGTGACTAATACCAAGGGCTTTCTCCTATCAGGAAAAACATACTTAGAAACGAAAACGCTGACAATTACTGTAGTAGAATGCAGAGTGATGGTATAATGCCAACCAATATACAGCCGCTAAATGGCATCCTTTCCATTTTATGCAAGGGCTTTGTCTAGCTTCTTTTAAATAATCATTGCCACTTACTTCTTAAGTTTTTCTTTTTAATTTAGACTTTTATATCTCCTTCAAAACAGAGGTGTTATTTATCAAAATTCACTGCCCATTTATTAAACAATATTAAAACCAAGTCGTTGCAGTTTATTACAACATTTCTTAAAAAATGGTCCATGGAGCTTGAATTTCAGAATTACTGGTATCTTGTGTTTAAAAATGGAAATATGGGCATCATACAAAAACCACTGGATTCCTGGGATCTTCTTAATCAGTAGCAGGTAAGTTTTTAAGGCCCAACGAAATTCTAGAAGTGTTAATCTATTTCTTTTTTCTTTCTTTTTTTTTTTTTTTGTATTTGGCATCATGCTGGGCACCAGGAATATCAAAGTGAAGTGAGAGTCATCTTGAATGGAAACACAGGCCTAAAACAATTAAAAATCAAAAGTACCCTCCGTGCAAAATGTTATGAAAATCACAGTGATTAGGATAAGATACACTAAGTCTCTCCATTTGAGTATCTGTAGTAGATAGAGTATATATTCAATAAAGTATTTTTTATTATTTATAACATGACTCAAATTTTAGAATATTAGCCTACTGATGACTCACAAGTAGCTTCTTTAGATTTTATGTCACATAAACATTTTTTGGCATTCTTAATACTTTATAAGCATTTCAGATGTTATTTTAATTATGTAGATTTTTCTGGACAATGATAACAGGTGAATTAATTTATCTTATTTTCTCATGCCATCATGCAAGAATTTCTTCTACCAAGTGTCTAAAGTGTGTTAATTAACATAGAGAAAGCTGGAATTACTAATATCAGCAGGTATTTAGACATGGGTTTAGCTACCACTCAAGTTTTAAAGATATGTTAAAATCATATGAAATAAAGAACTCATTCATACAAAGATAATATCTATTCATAAAACTTCAGGGATCTCACAATTAATTTTTAAGCCTGAGAGGTACAGACTAGAAGAAAACAGAATTATAGGATAATCATGAAAAAATCAATTATGGGAGTGAAGCAAAAGCTTTTGGAGTAGATAGATTGAGAGAGCCAAATAAATTATTTACCAAAGAAAACAAAGAAAAAAAGTCCTGAGATTGACTGGTGTTATTCTACTTTGGAAAGTCAGATTTAGTAATGACCTATGAAATTACAGGCTGAACAACTGTGTTGGTTTTTACAAGAAGCAGTGAAATTCTCTATGAGACATTGAAAACCAAACCAAATCAAATATAAGTTATAAAATGATAGAGGCCAGTCAAAGTACCTGGCTTAATGGTGTACTGTCGAGATAAAGAATGAAATTTCTGAATTCATATCAGGAACAAGCATTACAAAATCATCAATTCATATAGGTAAAACAAAGTCAGGTTTTGAAATTCTCAAAAGGACTAATCCGAAGAGTAAAAATTTAGATAGTAGCTTAAAAAAGTGAAAATATTTCCTAAAAACTTTAAAGGTTTATTTTCATAGTTCTAAGTGTAATGTTGTTAGGACCACAATATTTCACTTTGGATAAATTCCAAACTATATCACATTATACTTAAAAAGAATCTTGTAACTATTTTCACTATTGGAATTTAGCAATATGGAGACATACATCTACTAATACAGTCTAAACAAAAGACACTCAGATCATCTAAGCTGTCTTGGTACACAAAACTGTACAATTTTTGCACCTGGTCATACATGTGAATTTTTCACCATTTAAAAATACATATTTATTCCTTAAATTATTTTTTCAGAGCTAGCCCTTCAAAACAAGGTCATACATTTTGGAGGTGGAAACCTAGGTCTTTGGCTTCATATCTAGTTGGTCCTGCATTGACTACTTACAAGCTATATGACTTGAAGTCACCTGACTATTCTAAATATTAGTTTATCTGTAAAACAAAAACAAATAACCCCCATAAAATTAATATGACAATTTAAATTACCAACTTGGAAAAGGCTTTCCACATAGGAAGTCCTCAATAAAGGTAATAAATTTTTAGAGGCACATGCATTTAAACATTAAAATATATATTTCATATATATTTTCATATATATATATGAAAATTCTGTTAAAGGATTTTTTTTCATTAAAATAACTAAATCTGTCCTAATAATTTCTTATAAGTATTCTCAAATGCTTTAGAGATCCTGATTCAAACACTGGGCTAAAGTTCTTAGAATGGTGATTGATTTCAGACTGTCATGTGTTCTTTGTGGTTTGAAACCTATTAACTTCAAAACACTTTGAGGATTTACAATTATGTTTTTGGTTACTTTTATTATACTACAGCTTTAGTGAATATTGACCAGGTTCCTTTGAGTACATAGTGAGCAGCTAATAAAAGACTCCCTAGAAGTTTCCAGTTCGCTCAGGTTCTCCAAGTAATATTTCAGGTACATGAGAAGAGCTGGAGGTTTTACTTGCATGAGAAAATGTTCAAGAAAGAACTGGACTGGGATATATTGCGGAAAAGGAAAGTCGCTGGAATAGAAGTTAAAACAGAGTGACCTTTATGCCCAACCTTTGTAGCTGCGTCATCATAAAGAAATAATTTATGCCCCCAGAGACTTGGTTTTCTTATCTATCTCACGCAAACTGTAATAACTGCTCTGGTTATTTCATAGAATTTCTTATGAGGAACAAATAAGACAATGCATATTTAAAATTTAATATTTCAAATCAAATATTGAATGTATTATAATTAATATTTCTCACTTACCCTGGAAACTTATTTACTTGGCTTATGTTATATTTGTCACAGAAGCCTTGTAAGATGGCTTTTATTATCCCCTTTACAGAATTTTTTAAAGGCTCAAGAAATTGAGTCACTAATAAGTTATGAAGCAGGGCTTCAAACCAAAGTTGGTCTTACTTTGATGTCTGAGCCCTTTACTTCAAGATTACCTCTCAATAATACTTATAAATTCCCTTTTCCATTAACATTGAAACCAAACTTCAGGACTTTGTTGGGAATCTTGATTAGATCTCTAGATTTTAACACAAAGGCTAGGTTTCTTTTGACAAGAAATTTATTGCAACATTCTGATATATTATCCTAGGTATAGCTGCCAGAAATATTTTGAAATCAGACTGTGTGATGTCAATCCTAGTTTAATCCCCCTAATGACAACATATTCTAAACTCTTCTCATCTTAAAATAGGTGTAGGTATAGAATTAATGGGTTAATTCACATTAAGGGAATTAGAGTGCTCGATCTACAGCAAACATAGTATAAGTTAGCTAACATTTTAATAATTATAATAACACCCTGTTCTGTGGAAAAAAAAGCTATTTTAGCTAATAAGAGGAAAAGGAAAAACAAAGTGGTAGAAATAATGATATGTTTAACATTTATCAATTTTCTTTAGCATCCAAGATTAATTTTCCATCTTCCTTGGCAGACTATTTAAGGACCATGCAACAAAGTCCTGACCAGTGGAACGGAGGGTGGAAATTAGATAAGCCACCACCAGACCCACAGGTTTAAAAATTCTGCATGATCCTCCTATATTTTGCAGGTAGACAATAAAAAAGATGGAAGAATTCTCTCTTGATCACGTCATTTTACTCCTACATTAATCACTACACGTTTCTGAAAATATGGACATTTTTTATATAACCATTCTATTATAGTCCCCGGAAAATTTGATACAAGTCTTTTGTTACCAACTAATACCCAGTGCCCAAAAATATTTTCCCAATTGCTTCAAAAAAGTAGTCTTGCAGTAAGTTTGCCTGATTCACTATCCAAACACAGTCCATCTATTATAACTTATAGCTATGTATCTCTTAAATCTTTCTAAATCTAGATAGAACTTCTTCTCACTCTTTATGCCACTGTGTTATACAGGAGATGGGTTAAAATCTCCTGTGGAATGTCCTGTCTTCTGAATTTGCCTTTTTGTTCTCTTTGTATTTTTATTTAAACTTGTTCTTCTATTCTCAATATGTACTGTGAATGAAAGTGAAATCACGAAGTTTGTTTAGATCCAGACTCTGACTTTGACAAGGCTGCTGCAGTTGTTTCTGTGTGCTTCTTGCTGTTTTTCATCAGAATCCCACAAGATCTGATACCGCTGATTGAGTGACAGTAGAAGTGTTTAGTGAGTTTAGGGACTGTCAGCAATCCTGCTATTGTTAGTTTCATTCAATGATGATTGCTGGCCGAAATAAACAATCCATATTCCATGGTAAGGATTTTCTAATTTATTATTCCTTCCACATTTATAAGCTGGAATTATTTTCTTCATCAGTTGAAAAACAGTTTAATATAGGACACAGAGGATAAACATAAAATTATTTTATTTTATTTTATTTTATTTTATTTTGTCTTTGTTGCTGTTGTTGTCTTTTTGCCTTTTCTAAAGCCGCTCTCGCGGCACATAGGGGCTCCCAGGCTAGGGGTCCAATCGGAGCTGCAGCCACTGGCCTATGGCAGAGCCACAGCAACACTGGATCTGAGCCGCATCTGCAACTAACACCACAGCCCATGGCAACACCGGATCCTCAACCCACTGAGTGAGGCCAGGGATCGAACCCGCAACCCCATGGTTCCTAGTTGGATTCATTAACCACTGAGCCACGATGGGAACTCCCTAAAATTATTTTTAAAGTGCCAATTTTCCAAGGGTAATTGGCCTTAATGTCTCCTTTGATATTTAACCAACTGTTGCTTATTTTTTGAGGCTTTCTCCATTTCTAGTTTACGTATACCACATAATTACTAATTTATATATATTGTATATAAAATATATTACACATGAAATTTCATATATTATTACTGCATGCTGTTTAAACCCCGGTGAAAACAACAAAAAGTATGTTTGATATGACATCTACTTAGAATCTTTCTGGAATGATCATAGTAAGAGGTTTAAAGTTGATATATTTTTCTCAAGAAAGTCTATTGGAGTTCAGTGAGTTACGAACAAGACTAGTATCTGAGAATGTAGGTTCGATCCCTGGCCTCGATCAGTGGGTTAAGGATCCAGTGTTGATCTGAGCTGTGGCTTAGGTCACAGACGTAGCTCAGATCCTGAGTGGCTGTGGCTGTAGTGTAGGCCAGCAGCTGCAACTCTGATTTGACGCCTAGCCTAGGAACTTCCATGTGCCACAGGTGCAGTTCTAAAAAACAACAACAAAAAATTTTAAAAAGTCTATCACAAAAGGATGTATGCAAGACCTGGATAAGACCAACATGTGATTGTAATATGAGAATAACATGTTGCCATCTCCCTCACACATTCATCAAACTACTGACTTCTGCAGCATATGTCATTAGAATCATCTTTGAACTATTGGATACTTTTGTACCCAGTGTTTTCTGGGTATGAATCTCTAGTCTGCTTTTTCTAACAAAAAATAACTGATTAAAAAAGAAAATGACACTTGCTTTGATCATGCCGGGCTAGAGAAGTTAGAATACATTCAGCAATGGCATATATTATTAGCAGAGTCCACTGTAAATCAGAGATAAAGCTGACAAATTTCACGGGTTGATCACAGCGGGAATATCGAGTGTCTCAGAGTGTGATGGATTAAATGGGGGGAAAATTAAAATTGTTGAAATTATTTCTATGCAGGGATTCTAATGTCAGACACAAAAAATGATTAGACATGTCTGGTCAAGAATAATAATGAACCTGATGCTGATCTGTGGATTGGTTCCTACTTAGATTGGGTGGCTGATGGGCTTTAACCTTTAAACCAGTCAGTCTTCAGTGAGAGCAAGAAGCTCAATTGATGAAAACAGGAAATACTGTTCTCTACCGGGATTTTGACCAGGATTTAACTTCTATTAATTGACACTTCATGAATCTACATCTTCAACACAAAGATAATTAGTGTTCTTTATCAGAGGCAGAAGAAAGTAAGTGGAGTGGATTTAGAGTCTGAAATCTACCTTGGTTCATCCCAGCAATAAGATAATAATAACAATATATCCACTGCACAAGTCAAAAGGTTTTAGTAAAGCTCAAAAATCAAAATTACAGAGCAAGGTAAAATGTCATTAATTAGGAATTAGTTAAATAAATGATGGTATTCTCTATGTGAGAAATATCAGATATTAAAAATTATGATTTAGAGAATTAATGACAGGAAAAAATAAGATAATTACTATAAATTTAAAAGCAATTTAAATAAGCTAAATTCACATTTAATTTTTTATTGAAAAATTATGAATACATACGTTGTGGTAAAGAAAAGATATATATCAGGTATTAGCACTGGTTACTAGTGACTGTTTTTTATCTCTCATGCTTTTCTACCCTTTTAAAATTTTAATTAGGAGCAACTGCACTGAAATCAGAAAAAAAAAAAAAGGTGAGAAATAGAGAAATAGCCCAGCAGAATAGCATACAGAAATAAGAAGCATATGTATACTCATACAATTGATTTTTGACATGTAGCATGCTGGACAAAGAACACATTTTCCACAAAATTAATACAGTTGGTACTCATGCCAAATAAAAAAAGGAAAAAAGAAAATGAAATGGGACTCTGACCTCATACCACACATGATAATCAATTCCAGAAGGATCAGAGGCCTAAACAAAAATTTTAAACAATAAAGTTTCTATAATATAAGCAAGTATTTTCATATCAGTGCTAGTGATGTTAAAAAAGATTATTATATTTAACTATATTAAAATTTGTAGAGTTTATTTTTCAAAGTATATATGGGATATGCAAAAGCAAGACACATATTGAGGAAATAATGTATGAAACAACAAAGGGATTTCACAGGGCAACTTCTCACAAGTCACTAAACAAACAGAAACCACAATTAAAAAGAAGAGTAAAAAGCACTGAAAGAGATTTCACAAAAGAGAAAAATCAAACAGTGCCCAATCACATGCACAAAGAAAAGTAAATTCAAATTAATATTAATTAACTGATTAATTAATATTGGCTGGCATTAAAAACCTGTTTATACCAAGTATTAGCAATGATGGAGAATAGCGGAAATTCTAATATTCTATCAGCAGACATGCAACTCTTTGACATTATCTAATGAAGTTTAGTATACCCCTGTTTTATGACCCAGAAAAATACACTCTTAGGCACACCACTTCAAGAAATTCACACAAACGTCCCAAGAATATACAAATTAAAATGTTCCTATAAGAATTTTTTTTCTAATTGTCAAAAACTAGAAGTACTCCCTTGCCTATCAACTGTAAAAAGGATAAATATATTATGAAAAGCTTTCCAGCAATAGAGTATTCTCAGAACCACCAGGGGAAAAATAAAATAACATGATCATAAAACTGCATTCTATTTCTAACATTACCTATTTTTCCCATAAAAGTACAGAGGATGATAGTGTATTATCGAAACAGCATATCAATCAGCTAAATCTGGTTTTTGATCACTATGCACAGCAGAAGGCATATTTTGACTATCAGTGAGAAAGGAATATAAAACACCAAATATGTGTATATGACAAATCATATATAAGTAATATATAACAGTATTACGTAAATTACATAGCTCTATCGATAAAGACTGCTTATCCTAGTGTGAAATATTTGCCTTCAAGAATCATACTATTGATTTAATTTTTGCAATCATCATTTATCCTAATGCCACAATTAATTCAAACTAAAGACTATTTGAAAGCAATTATTACTTCCCTTCTTGACTTCCTTGTATTACTTCATAAATGAGAGTTTAACAAGTTACGGCTGAATAGAATCACACAAAAATTCCCTTCTCCATCTCTCCCCAGGTTTTAGGGGGGAGGATACTACAATGCAGGCAAAAGAATATTGTATCAATTGTTTAGAGATAACTAGTATTAAGGGAAAATTAGTAGATCATTTTGGGCTAGAAGCTCAAGATTTTTGGAGGATCTCCTACTGTAAATGCATGCCATCCAGAAGACTACAAAGCTTGATGTTAGAAGTCTAATAATATTTGATAGATGTGGAGGAACTGAAGCCGGGGAATTTCTTGAGTCACAGTTCAGATGCTCACTATGTTTTGTTTGGCTTTTAGATAATATCTGAATCTCAGGCAGGCATATAGGGAAAAGAAGCTACAGGAGCTCAGACCTTCTAGAATTTGAGGCCATTTAGTGCACTGTTGTAAGACGGAGATGGTACCTGGCAACTCCTTCACACTCTCTTGTAACACAGTTTGCTCAATTTATGACATCTGGGTCATTAAGGACATTGATCAATGGATGCCAGGCTCACTGGAATCCATCTAACATTTCTCTCCTCCTCTCATTCAGATATATATACACACACACATGTGTACATGTATGCATATGTTTACATATGTGTGTACATATATATGACATAAAAGAGAGCAAAAGTGACAGGCTTTTCAAAAGGTGAACTTAGTTTATGTGTGCTACTAATCATAAAGGCTTTTACTTATTTTACTCAAGCACACTTGTTAAGGCCATAGTTTAACATTTTACAGAGTTGTCCTACCATTTAAATGCAGTGTCACCTGGATATCCTTTTATTTCATAGGCCTGGTGCTTTCTGAAACCAACGCACTTATAAAAGGCAAAAATATCTCTATAAGCAAATGCCACCTACCAGAGTGAGCTTAAGTGTATTAAGCATAAGAACATGGAGCTGTATCTCTGCAATGCCCGCTGGCATATTCTCAAGTTAAGAACATCATTCAGTGGACTCATACATTCCCAGAAGTGCAATGCATCACCTGAAACTCTGTTTGACCATCAGAGTACATGACGGAAACACCTGCTATGCTGTGGGTGGTTGTGGTGGTGCTGTTTTTCCATTCCTACTATACATCGGGCCATTAGCTCTTCAAGAAGGGTTGCTTCTCAACATCAGTAGCTGTCATTTCCTAAAGTTCATCTTGTGTTCTCAGGATTTCTGTTTTACAGCCATGCCTTCATTTTCACCAGACCATTACTAAAACCACCATAAGCCATCAAGTCTTTTGAGTTGTTCTTAAATAAATCAGGTATGGCAAGCTATTCCTGCTGTTTTCTTTCTTTCTTTTCTCATGGTGTCCCTGGCTGTTTAATTGTCTCAGTTTTATAGTAACTCTCCTGTACACTTGTCTGAGAAACATAAGGAAATTTACAAATTTCTTAAAGGAAGTGGTTTTAATGAGTGATTAATTCACAATCAGCTTTTGTTATTTTTAAGGATCTAATGTACCAGTAATGAAAATTTGAAATTTAAAAAAGTTATCCCCTCTCTAAAAATAAAATCTACCTTTCTAAAAATAAAGCTACTTTACTTTCACACTACCTTTTCTACTATAACCTATATATGGAATATTTGACTGATAGAATCACTTTATCTTCAGCTTTTTTCCCACTTAAAGGCATCATGTCATAAAGATTTTTCATTTGAGGGAGGTAATTCTTGTAAGTGCAAACTGAATGGCCAAGTAAAATGCTATCTATATGAATTATTTAATTCAATAGTTTTTTGCTTTTTTTAGGGCTGCACCCAAGGCATATGGAAGTTCCCAGGCTAGGGTCAAATCAGAGCTACAGCTGCCGGCCTACACCACAGCCACAGCCACAAAGGATTCCCGACCTACTAGCAAGGCCAGGGATTGAAGCCTCATCCTCATGGATACTAGTTGGATTCGTTTCTACTGTACCACAACGGGAACTCTTAATTCAAATATTTTAATTCAAACTGTTAGACATTTGGTTTATTCTCAGTCTTGTTTACAATTATATATGTATTCCAGTATTGAGCTATCTGATACAAAATTTTATCCTCTCAAATTATTCCCTTGTTATACATTCTTAGAAATGCGGTTGCTAGGTCAAAGTATGTAAACAACTTTATGATATTTTTCACTTCCGAGTCCATCTATGTTAGTGACTAAGAGAAGCTCCCCTCTGTCTCCTGTGCCTTCTTGTCACAGTTCTGACAATCCTAAATATGAATCAGGGACAAAGCAGCTCCCAGGAAATATTAACAGGTAATGGCAGTAAAGGCTAACTCAACCAGGGTGAAGACTGAAATCTTAAATGGTGTAGTCTCTTTAGATTTCATCTCTTAGGATCTCTGGTCTACTCAAGTTTTTCGCATTTGGGAGCCACTTCCTTCAGAGTCTTTCTTCTCTCTTTAGATTGGTTTGGTCAAAAAGAAATTCCAGGGCCTCCTTTCTCTGGAAGAAGCCACCATTCCTTTCCTATTTCTGAAAATTCAAAGAAAGAGTGTCCTTCCTACTTGATATAGCTGGATGTCAGAAGAAAATAATAAGTAAAATAAATATATTTGACTCATTGCTTTAGTTTAAGAGGAGGCAATTTTACCAACAGTGTAATAGGGTTCCTTTTTCTCCACTCCCTCTCCAGCACTTATTGTTTGTAGACTTTTTGATGCAACCACTGTGGAAAACTGAATGGAGATTCCTCAGAAAACTAAAAATAGAACTACCATTTGATCTAGCAATCCCACTCCTGGGCACCTATCCAGAGAAAACCATGACTCGCAAAGACACATGTACTCTGATGTTCATCGCAACACTCTTTTCAATAACCAAGACATGGAAACAACGTAAATGTCCATCAACAGAGGAGTGGATAAAGAAGATGTAGTACATATACACAATGGAATATTACTCAGCCATTAAAAGGAATGAAATACCAGCATTCCTAGCAACATGTATGGACCTAGAAATTATCATGCTAAGTGAAATCAGCCATACAATGAGACACCAACATCAAATGCTTTTACTGACACGTAGAATTTGAAAAAAGGACAGAATGAACTTTGCAGAACAGATACTGACTCACAGACTTTGAAAAACTTATGGTCTTCAAAGGAGACAGTTTGGGGGGTGGGGGGATGTGCTGGGGTTGTGGGATGGAAATCCTATAAAACTGGATTGTGATGATCATTGTACAACTACAAATGTAATAAATTCATTGAGTAATGAAAAAAAAGAGGCGGCAATTTTTTTTTTTTCTGTATACAGTCAAAGTGAATATTACAGGCTTTGTGAGCCAGGAAATAAAATCAAGGATACTATCTATGTAGGTACTCATATAACAAAAGAGAAAACAAATGTCCACAATTCCTGTAATTGATGGAATTAGAACTATTTATAATTGCACACTTTTGTTGCTATAAAAAAAAAAAAAGAGTCCACTAATAAGAACTGGACATTTTAAAAATAATATTTTGCTTAATTTCCCTTTAAAACTAGTATTGTTTATGATCAAGTTGAACATTCATCTGTTTAAACAAAAAATCTCAGCTCAGAGCCATCCAAAAAAAAAAAAAACAAACAAACCAGATAAAATCTGGATGTGGCTGCCAATAGGCTATAATATGCAGATCTCTATTCTGGTTCTTCAAAAAAAAAAAAAAACTGTTTTCTGTTCTCAAAGGCTTGTTTCCCTTTGAGACCACTCGTCCATTTAAAAAAAAAAAAGTGTTGGCCTAAGGGAAAGGCATAAAAGCAAGGTTTAGACTTGCCCTCAAGACTTCCTTTACTCTCTCATGGAGATAAGACATATTGATTCATAGAATGTTGTGGGATTTGAGGTCAAAATTAAGACAAGAATTAAAACGTTTTCTTTGGCTTGTTCTGCAGTGCTTACATCTCCTTGGTGACCTCACAAAGATGGTTGTTATCTGTAACGTGGCTAACAGAATATAATGAAGATCAATTATTTTTACACCATCCTTCATGGCTTTTGCATGATATTGCTGTATAAGGCCATCACTGCCATTACTACTTCTTACCTTAATATGACTTAATCTGAAGCTAAAGGTAGAAACCATTTTCTTTCTTTGGTTGAAAAGGAATTTCCCTTTTTGATTTAGTAATGTTCCTTCTGAAATTCAACTTTGTAAAAATACTTAAATATATGTGTAAGAGTATATGTGTATATATATGTAAATATGTGTATATTTATGTAATAAGTATAAATTCAGAAAATAATTAAATGAGTATTACAAAGAGAAAGCATAATGAATAGTGGTATTTTAATAGAAAAAAAAAATTGGAAAAACCATTTGAAAAGTCAGACAGACCTATATGCACTGATGTGAAAAGCTTTCAAAACTATATTTGGTAAAAAAATTGCATAACTTATATACACGTGTCTGTATAATTTCAGTTTTTCATATATATAAGATGTGGTTATAGATAGGTGAAAAAAAACGAATAATAAGAAACCGCTGAGAAAGAACTGGAAGGATATATACCAAACTGATTGCATTGCTTACATGGGAGAAGAATGTATAAGGAGGAGGGTGATATTAAGGTAATCCAGAAATGGGACATCAAATTAAATTTACACATTTTACTCTATTGATACCTTAGCAATTGATTATTGTATAATATATTTATTTCACAATTAAGAAATTAAAACCTATTTCTTACCACACAATTTCCAAATTTAAATAAATATTCTCTAGACCATTCTCTTTGAGAGACAAAAAGTTGACATATTTTGCTGAGATATATAACATTATATGAAGAAGGGTTAAGTCATATGTGACCATCTATGCTACTTTTATTTCTTTCTTAGAATGCAGAGTATTTTACAGTAATTGATGTGGAAGGGTGTGACTTCTTATCTCTCTATTTTTGCTTTTGTATCACTCATCTCCCAATAATTTCATCACTTTCATAATTTTATTGACCTTTTTGTTCTCTTTTTAATTTTTTTATGTTTTTACTTATTTATTTATTTTGCTTTTTAGGGCCACGCTAGTGGCATGTGGAGGCTCCCAGGCCAGGGGTTGAATTGGAGCTACAGCTTCCAGCCTATGCCACAGCCACAGCGACGTGGAATCTGAGCCACACCTGTCACCTACACCACAGCTTATGGCAACGCTGGATCCTTAACCCACTGAGCAAGGCCATGGATTGAACCTGCAACCTCATGGTTCCTAGCCACATTTGTTGTGCCACAACAGGAACTCCTTGTTCTCTTCTTTTAAAGTATTCTACTCATTTACCTTCATAAACTTTGGCAATTCTCCAGTATTTTACAACAGCTTTACTGTACACGCCCATTATTCTCACTCTGGATTTTAGTGATTTGTTGCTCTCTAAAACAGGAATAGTTATAAACAGAATCTTTCAACTCTCCCTTTTTCTGCCATCTTCCTTCTTAACTTTAAAGATAAGTTGCAAATTTAGTTTTAATGATAATTTGACTTTCAAATCAAGGTTTCTTAGATGTTTTGAGGATAAGAAGTTTACTTAAAATAGTAAATAGCACTCAAGTTAAAAAAATAACAGAAAAGTGATGTTAAATCAACATTGACTCTTCATAAGAAATACCTCTTAAAAGAAACTCAAGGTGTATTATGATAATGGGCTCTTTATTTAAGAGATTGCTTTTATTGTACTCATATCCACCAGCATTCAGATTTAAGTGAAATGGGGTTAAGAGCTATCTATGCACAGGTCCGATAGAAAATTACACAATGATGATTTCTTACAATCAATTGCCTAAGAGTTAAATAATCATCAAATAAGGAACATAAAGGAGTTTATCATTGTTCTAAAATTAAAGATTTTTATCATTTTGCATGTTTTAACTATTTAATATTAAAGCTGTTTTGGAGTTCCCATAGTGGCACAGCAGAAACAAATGTGACTAGGAACCATGAGGTTGCAGGTTCAATCCCTGGCCTTGCTCAGTCGGTTAAGGATCCAGCATTGCTGTGGCTGTGGTGTAGGCCAGTGGCTACAGCTCCGATTAGACCCCTAGCCTGGGAAATCTCCATATATCACGCATGTGGCCTTAAAAGAAGGAAAAAAAAAAAAAAGAAAAATATTAAGGCTGTTTTTTTAAGCATATCATAAACTCTCACATACGTTAACCTGTTAAGTGAAAAACAGAATGCTTAAGTGTATTTGTTGTTTACTCTCAAGATCATGTGGCCACATATCACTAGCCTGGGAAAAATCAAAATTTAAAATTCAAAGCATGGTTTCTACTGAATGCCTGTTGCTTTTGCACTGACATAAAGTTGAGAAATTTTAAGTCAAATCATCTTAAGTTGAGAATCATCTGTATATCCAAGTCTATAAGGGAACAAAGACTTAGAAGTTGTTATATAAAACTCTTCTATGTACTTCTGGTTTCCATAAGGACTTTCTCTAGATGCATTCCTGGATTCTCTCCACCTTTTGATTGTTGGTCCTCAAGAAAATGTGAAAATATATCTGCTTTAAATTTGGACACTGGACATGCTCATCCTAACTGCAATGACTCCATTCTCTTGAGAGGGTAACTCCCAGCAAAGAAGAGGGTTTTTGTTTGTTTGTTTGTTTTTGCTGCTCCTTCATTCCATGACTGTTATCTTGACAAGATTTCTGACAAATTGGACCCTGCATCAATAATTGTGCTATCTAGATACCATGAAATGAAAGGGTAGTTTTGGAATACACTCAGTTTAGCTGAAAACAGGGTTATTTAATTTTTATTCATAAAATATGTTTATTTATTAAATGTTCCACACATTTTGTTAAGCTCTGCAGTGTAACTGGGTGTAACTTCAGACGAAGAAAAAATTCTTACAACATAAGAATTTTAAAGTAAATTGAATACATTTCTGGTTATCAGGTCATTGCTTTCCAAAGATCACCTGGGTTTTAGAGAAAAGTTTGTGAAATTTCTATTATTAATATTGATATTTCCAAATACAAGAGAAGATACATTACCTGTTAGGGATAATGTCCCTATTTTCACTAATCAGGGACATACCCTAGTATTTTGTACCTTAAGGAAATAAAAGATATAATAGCCATTTAAAAGTATCAAATAGCAGGGTAAGCATATTTTCTTTTAATCTTTTCAGCCATTCCCAAAATAAGATTGTAAAGAGTCATGTTATTACTGTGAGCTATGTAACACGGCACTGAGATGGAGGAAATGTTTGTCTTCCAACACAGAATCCTGGGGAGTCCCACTTCTTAAGACTTATTTGTACTTGTTAACAAGAACAGAAACTTGAATTTAAGTGAAGAATAAAGGCCTCTAGCTATGAAATATTGTGGGAAAACTGCCCTCTCCCTAAGATCCCTTCAAAAAGGAAACTCTTCTATGAAAAAGTTATTTGATATGAGAAGCTGCCTTTATTTTAGGAGAGGGAGATAGAAGACCCTGAGTGGAATAACTTAAGTCTTTAAACCTCTTCTTTTTCTTTTCTTTCCTCCTACTTTCCTCCCATCCATTAGGCTGTAGTACACATACACACAAACACACACAGAGTGGTGATTGATTTGCTGACTTATTATTATGCATTATTTTGCATCTTTATAGAAAAGTCAAAAAAGAGTTTTATATTTCCCCTCTTTACCACTCACTCTCATTTCTTATTAACCTTACCCAACCAGAAAGCAAACAAGCAGGACTCTAAGAAGTTCTTCTTTTGGAAAATGAACCTGCTGAGATTCAAAATCAAACCATTTAAAATGTACATTTGTTATCAGTTAAGTGTGCACACTAAAGTTGCCACAGTATGGAGAGCACTTCTCTAGGACAGTAGTAGAAGAAATTACTGTGTTAGGGGTGACATCAGCAACTGAAAATAAATGGTAACCCATTTCCAGAGAGTACACAAAGAGGCTCAAGATGTCTGATGTAGAGAAACAGAGATGAATCTAAACTGGATTCATATTCCCTGGAGCCACAGGAAAGACACCCAGACCAATATATGAACATGATCTAAAGAAGGCTGGCTTTGACTAGAGGCTTAGATTGGTGTAACAAGTACCCAGTTGGGAAGATGTGTGGATGTCCAGAGATTCTTACTCTGTTTTTGCTCAGGCAACATGAAAACTTTCTATGCGTTTGTAGCCCCAAAGTAAGTGTAAGGGCTACAAATAGTATAGATAAGACTGATTTCTCTGAATCCTGTAGAGCAAGAGTTTAGAGTCACTTTTCACTTGATTCAGAACACTAAAAAATATGACTGTTTTTTATACTGAGCTGTGGGACACATTTTTTCCCCCACTGCACTGAAATTTTTCATGAGACTCTATGATTCATTGGGTTTCCTCAGGTTTTGGAAATTCTGAGATTAAGAAGTAATACTCCTTACTCCTTACTGAATAGAACTTGATAAACAGAGCCAACAAAGTAAAATGGGCTAAGAAATTAAATTCCCTCTGGTCATTTATATTCACTATATACTTATGTATAAATAAACAGAAAAAGTCTACACATTACTTGATTTATCTCTAGGTGAAATGATAAGAAAACAGAAGCCACAAGTCACAATGGTATTTAATTTTTAAAATGAATAGCCTCGCTGATGAAAGGATTTTGAAATTTATACTACTGAAATGTAGATAAGATGATTGAGTAATATTTACGTTCCAATTACCTCAGGGGTTCAAGAAATAAAGACTATTAGTTAGATTGGTTAAAGGTTTTAGTTGAGCTAAAATTTATATCCCTGCCTTATAATCATGTTCACAACTCTTTCAATGTTTCTTAAGTAATGACAAACTCTGTGAAATATGCAATAGTTTACTGAGATTACTATTTGAACTCTCAAGAGTTTGTTTCTTTTAAGCTTCTTTTACCCACAAAATTGGTAAAAGACATTTATTTTAGAAATTGCATTTGTTATAATATATTTAATATGAAAAGTTTTATTTGTTTAAATGTTGTAAGAATTTGGATATACTCAAGCTATAAAATGAACCCATTAGGCTTACGGAAATTCACCTAAAATTTAAGACCTCAGTAGCCTTATGTTTATTAATTCTACCTCTATAAACATGGTATTAAGTCTTTTTAGTAAGAAAACATTCCTGGTTTTCCCCTCAAAAACCCATTTATTCTAAATATTAACTTATGAGAATTTAATTCTCCACACAAGATAAAATCCTGTTTATTTCACAATGTCAAGTCAAAGAAATGAATCTCATCCTCAGTACTTGGCCCAGTCCTAAACTGGTTTAAGCTACTGGATCAATTATAAATGGCAGGACCTCCAAAGTAGACAGGAATATATTACACGAGTCCTTTACGCTAATGATTCTCAAAGTTTGGCTTCCAGACCAGCAGCCTCAGTATCAGCAGCATCACCTCTTGATATGTTATAAATGCAGTTACGAACCCCACTCTGGGAGTTCCCACTGTGGTGCATTGGGTTAAGAATCCAACTGCAGCAACTTGGGTCACTATGGAAACACAGGTGGAGGCACAGTTTTATTTCCTGGCCTGGTGTAGTCAGTTAAGATCTCGTGTTATCTCAGCATGGCCATTAAAAAAAAGTTAAAAATAAATTACAAAAAAGAACCCCACTCTGAACCTATTGAATCAGAAGATGATTTTGATTTATGCTAGAGTTTAATAACTGCTGCTCTATTTTATTTAGCAAATCAGCACCCTTCCCCATCATACACTAATGTGCTTATATGGCTTTCTCCTCACTATTTCTAATATTGCCTTTAAAGTATTCATATAGCCCCTCAATTAATCCATGCTACAATTTTCTCAGGTTTGTAAGAATAAAAAGTGGTTTCCCCACAGAAACATCTTTGACTCCACTTTCACCTGCATTCTTTAAAGAAAAGACAGCTTCATTAAACACATACACATCAAAATCTCAAAGGATGAAAAACATATCTAAAGACATTTTTATTCTGCTTAGTTTACAGCCAAGATATCATCATTTTGTGAGTCTTACATGCCAAAAGATCTGGCAAGGCAACAAATTAATTTCCCTGAGTGGTTCCATCTGATACACTTAAAAAGCAACACAGGTAAAGAATAGAAGTGCCTATGTGAGCACACTTCCTCAGCAGCCGATGTTAATGTTTAACTCACGTCTGGGGAAGAATGATGACAAATATGAGGCTCTAATTGAATAGACACACAGCTGCTTTTAATACTGTATAGGTAAAGTCCTGTGAACAAAATATGATTTTTTTTTGAGAAAAAAAATACGGAAGACAATGAATATATCTGAGACAGGGTGGCATAGCGCAGTGTGGTTGAAAAAAAAAGGAAGTTAACTTACATTATTTTGTGTATTTATTTGTGTGAAAAGAGTGCTAGTTTCATGATGGTAGAGAGTACTGGGCTGAACAACAGCCCAGTACTGTTGTCTCTGTTGTTCAGCCCAGACATGTACTTAATTTTAGAACTGGATAAAAATTTTAAGTGAGTAAATGAAACGAACACACAGACTGAGAAAGAAGGATCTCTATAAATCTTAAAAGATATTTCTTTTGAGAGTCTCAGTATCTTTACCTACAGAAAGAGACAAAGATAAGTGAGAGGTTGACAACAGACAGACTGTATGTAAAACACAGAACTGTGACACACAATTTGCAGAAACTAGTAAGGAAGCCAAGCCACAGTCTGTACAGCAGTTTACTCCAAACTGTCCACACTTAATCAACTTCCGGTTTCCCTAATTTCTGCCTCCTCTTCCCACTAGGGACCAACCAGATAGTCATTATGCTTCTTTAACATAGGATGTCTTGCCTCTATTTAGCCCACCTCCAGCTTCTCTATAGCAACCCCTTCCAATAAGGGTTTACCTTAGGACTTATCTTTCTTCTACTGTAAAATTTTATGCTCTCTTGCCTACCTTTGAGTCTGTCAAACACTGGGGAATGGTGGGTGACTTCCTTTCTATAGCAAGCTCTGAAGCAACAGCATTCATTTGTTCTAATTTGGGTAACCTTTATTCATTTCCACAGAAGCAAGCCCGTAATATTTAAAATGCTCTCAGCACTACAATTTTATGAAATTCTAGAGAGATGACCTCTAAGGAAGAATTTACATCAATCTAAATGCAATTTTGCAACTCTAGATGACAAAAACCTAAACATTCATAATGAAGATGCTATGAGAGCAACATTAAATGGTGCTAAGATTTTAATTAAAGGTGGAAAGGAGAGGTGGGCTTAGCCTCAGAATTTAAAAAAAAAATCACATTTTCAAGTGGCTTTTCAAATAAAGTATTATCACATCACCCACATTGTTTTCAAATCATGATTTGTACCACAGTGAACCAAGTAAAAAGTTCCAAATCCCTCATTATTCATTCTGGAATAGGAAAGCTTCAAAAAACACAGCAAAAACTGAGGATACTATTTAATATATCCATTCTTCCACAGCTAGACTTAAAAATATTACATAAGTATAAAGTCTTTACCAGTGGCATTCTAAAGGTAGGTGTAGTGGGACCGTCAAGTGGCAATGTCCACCTTGCATAGAAGGACAAAGTGGGGGTTACCTTTATAGTACTTAAAAATAACAAACTGAGTAAAAGTTAATCTTTTTTATTATCCCCTGATAATAATCTCAACAATGGTATAGACATTTATAAAATGCATTATTAATCTATATAATGTCAATTTTTTTTAAACACACACACAAAACAAAAACAAAAACAAAAACAAACCCACTGGAAGGATAAGAGGATCTGGATTTTAGTTGATTTAAGTTCAAAACAATGACTGTGGTTACACTGAGGTTGAGTGTTAGTAATAAACATGTGAGCTACATATTAGGACACTTTATTACTTATCTTTTAGCAAAGACTGAACTCAGCATAAATGTTAACTTCAAATATCTTTTATTCAGTTGACCCCTTGACACATGCAGGCTCAAGCCATGTGTCAAGAAATTCTCATTTATTTTGAGAATAAGGTTGCAATTGTTAAGTCTTTCAAGCTCACTTTGGGCACAGTCTATATTTCCAACACCAGGATTCTACATATACCTGTGTTTAAATAGAGATTTGGACAGCAGTGCTAACACAATGATTTTGAAAAGGAAGTATTAGAATGACTCATTTAAATTCTGCCATTCTATGTTGATGCTAGGTCTCTTTATTTGTGAAAAATGTAAAACGTTTTTATGAAGTGTGAACAATAAAGTGAAATATTTTTGTTTGGTAAGTATCTAAGAGCTAGAATACAAAATAACCAATTAGATTTGAATTTGGATAAACAATAATTTGTTTGGTATAAATATGGTCCTTTCAATATTTGATACATGCTAACAAGAAAATATTCATTTGTCAGAAATTCAAATTAAATTGGGTATCTTGGATTTTTATTTGCTAAAACTGTAATATTATTAGAATTTTAGTTCACAAATGATATAACTTCCTGGATTTGAAAATATTTAATGATAAAGTAGAAATTATTTTCAATGGTTTGATTATTTTAAAACTAAAGATGGAATTAAGAATATTAAATGTTACATCAATGGTATATTTACTGGTTTCCAAATTTTATCTATTAAAGTTATTTCAGCTTTATTTAAATCTAGTTATTTCCAGATAATTATTTCATAAAATATCATTTTACCAAAGTATATTCAAGAAATCAAAGGTCAAAATCTTAGGTATTAAAACATATTTATCACCTAGATGTAAACCCTCGTGAATAGAACCAACTGATCTTTTACAAAGGAGCAGAGAACACAATTGCGAAGAGTCTTTTAAACAAATTGTACTAGAGTAACTGAATATCTATGAGCAAAAAAAAGGAGAATTAGGCATAGACTTTATACTTTTCATAAAAACTAACTCAAAATGGACCATAAATCCAAATATTGAATTTAAAGAAAATTACAAAGGGGAAAACATGTATCTTACTAGGGCAATGTCTTTTTAAATAAATCACCAAAGGTAAATCCATGATAGAAATAACTGATGAGCTGGACTTCATAAAATTAAAACTTTCTCCTCTGCAAAAGCCAATGCCAAGAGAATGACAAGACAAGCCACAAACTGGAAGAAATTATTTGCAAAAGACACATCTGATAAAGGAGTGTTGTCTAAAAAATACAAATATCTTTTAAAGTTCAACAATACAAAATGAAAAACCCAATTAAGAAATGGCCAAGAGAGCTTAACAGACACCTCAGCAAAAAAGGTATACAAATGGAAAATAAGGGTATGAAAAGATAATCAACACCAAAGGTCATTAGGCATTTGCAAATTAAAACAACCTCTCTACCACATGCATATCAGAATGCTGACTAGGATGTAGAATAATTCTCATTCACGCTAGTGGAAATCAGGTACAGCCACTTTGGAAGACGGTTTGGCAGTTTCTTACAAAACTATATTTACTCAAAGGAACTGAAGACACACATCCACACAAAAACCTGTATGGCAATGATTATAACAGCAGTATTCATAATTGCCAATACTTAGGAGCAACAAAGATATCTTGTGTTAGATGAAATGATAAATAAACTTTTATAGGTTCATGTAATGAAATACCATTCGGTGCTAAGAAGAAATGAGCCATCAAGCAACAAAAGATACGGAGGAAACATAAACACATATTGATAAATGAAAGAAGCCAATCGGAAAAGACTGTTCTGTGGGATTCTAACCATATGACACTAAAAAGGCAAAACTATGGAGAGAGTAGAAAGATCTGTGGTTGCAATGAGTGGGAAATGAGGAATGAAGAGGCACAGCAGAGAAGAATTTCAGGGCAGTGAAATTATTCTGAAGGACACTGTAATGGTGGGTACACGTCATACACTTGTCAAAACTCACAGAATATGCAATACCGAGAATGAACCCTAATGTGAACTACAGAATTTAGATGATGATGTGTCAATGTAGGCTCGCTACTCCTGTGGTGTGAGAGGCCTGAGAGCAGAGGTGGTTATACCCGTGTGGGAACAGAGGGTATAGGAGAACCCTCTGTACTTTGCACTAAATTTTGATGTGAAACTAAAACTGCTGTAAAAAATAATGTTTATTAATTTAACATATCAAATGTTAAAGAATGGTGCTTTCTTTTGTACTGTTAAATTTATTTCTTTTTCTTTTTTCTTTATAGGAACACACACACACACACACACACACACACCACACACACACAAAGCCCAAAAAAGATAATTTTCACTTTCTTAGTTTCTTTCGTGATTGTTACTATTCATTGCACTCCATTTTATAACAGAAAATGATTTTTATATTGAGAAAAGGGCATTTAAAGTATCTGATTTAGATGTCAAACATACTAGGTTATCCACTGTTCTTTATAATTTTCCTATTATTAAAGGCTACATTACAAGTCTCCTTTTACCTGCAACTAAATTCATACATCAGAGCTTTTTTTACATGCCAGACACCAGGGTAAAAGTCACAAATTAACATTTACAGTTCAATTCACCTGTCTGCTGCTTCTTTTGTTTGCTAAGTTTCTTGAGCAGAAAATTTCATTGGGAAAAAAATTCTAAAAGTTGTTCCTAATAACTTGTTTTCTGAATGGGGACTGCTTTGAAATTCTTTTTTAGAAAATTCTGACCTTGGTGTTTGCTGATCCCACAAGAAGATTTTTCCCATGAGATTTGAGAAGAGCGGCTGCTAAATTAAGACCATATTTTTCTAACAAGAAACCAGAGGAACACTATACTTAACTTTTGGATAAGGAAAAGGAAGATGTTGAAATGAAAATGTCTGTATTTTCCTGCTCTCTATGCCTGGATCACTTCTTCCCGAAACTTTTCCCAACCTTATTTAGAAAACCAACCATTCATTCCCTATTCTCCTTAAACCATGTATATTTCTATTCTTGGCAACATAATAATGCAAGAATTATTTGTTTACATCCCTTCCTTGTCAAGGAAACTGACTATACCATGAGATAAAAGATGTACGTATGCATTTGCACATGCCTAGACCAGATATGTCTGCAGCAAATACTCATTGAATATATGTATATATAAAGTTTAATTAATTTTATTTTTGAAATATAATTGATGTATAATGTATGACATTACATTAGTTTCAGGTGTATAACATAATGATTTAATGTATGTATACATTACAAAAAAAAGATCACCACAGTAAGTCTAACTAATGTTCATCAGCACACATAGTTACAATTTTTTCTAGTGATCTACTCTCTCAGCAACTTTCAAATATACAGTACAGTAGCATTAATTACAGACATCATGCTATATACATCCCCAGTACTTATTTATTTTGCAGCAGGAAGTTAGTAGCTTTTAACCTCTTTCACCCATTTTACTCACACCTTATAACCCCACCTGTGGCAACCACCAATCTGTTATGTGTATCTATCAGATTTTGCTTTTCTTACATTCCACATATAAGTGATATCATACAGTGTTTGTCTTTCTTTTTATTTAGCTTACTATAATGCTCTTAAGGTTTTCCCAAGCTGTTGCAAACAGCAATATTTCCTTTTTATGGCTGAATAATACTCCTTTATTTGTATATTTATCATTCATCCACTGATGGGCACTTAGGTTGTTTCATATCTTGGCAATCCTAAATAGTGCTGTAATGAACATGGTAGTGTATATATCTTTTTGAGTTAGTGTTCTCATTTTCTTTTGATAAATACCCAGAAGTGGAATTGCTGGATTATATGGCAATTATTTCGAAGAACATCGATATCATTTTTCAGAGTGCCTCTGTTGATGTACATTTCCACCAAGACTGCACAAGGATTCCCTTTTCTCCAGCTCCTTGCCAATACTTTCTATTTCTTGTGTTTTTGATAATAACCATTCTAACAGATAGGAGGTGATATCTCATCTTGGTTTTGAGTTGCATTTCCCTGATGATAAGTGAAGTTGAGTGTCTTTTCATGTAGCTGTCAGCCATCTGTATGTCTTCTTAGAATGAAAATGTTCATTCCCATTTTTTAATTAAATTGTTTGGGTTTTTGCTATTGAGTTGTAAAAGTTATTTGAATATTTTGGATATTAAGCCCTTATCTGATAATACGATTGGCAAAAACTTTCTCTCATTCCATAGGTTGCCTTTCATTTTGTTGATGATTTCTTTTACCATACAGAAGCATTTTAGTTTGATGTAATCCCACTTACTTTTGTTTTGTTGATGTATCTTATATTGACGGTACTTATTTTCAGATCAAAACCTAGATAGTTACAGTACTTTATACTATTGCATAAAGAATTAGGTTAAATTTGAACTGATGATTCACTACCTGGACTTAATCTGCCGAGAAAGGTTGTAGAGGACTAGAACTGTACTATTGGTTTTATTCAACACTGAAGGGCTAGTTTTCCATCTCTCATGTTCATAATTTTTTGAATGTTAGACACTCTGCCATCAAACTAATGGGGACATATTTTTTGCACCTAGGTCCTAAAAGTGTTTTCATGTGCTCCAGGATCTTCCGGCTCTATGGTTATTTATGCTTAATATCTTATGGTTCATGTTACTCTATCAAATTCAATGGACTTATTTTTTTTTTCTCTTTTTTGTCTTGTCCAGGGCCGCTCCCGCGGCATATGGAGGTTCCAAGGCTAGGGGTCGAATTGGAGCTGCAGCCACTGGCCTACACCAGAGCCACAGCACCGCGGGATCCGAGCCACATCTGCAACCTACACCACAGCTCACAGCAATGCCGGATCCTTAATCCAGTGAACAAGGCCAGGGATCGAACCCGCGAGCTCATGGTTCCTAGTCGGATTCGTTAATCACTGCGCCATGACAGGAACTCCGAGGACTTATGATCTTTGTAAAAATTTTAAAAGATTGAAAATAATTGTTTCTATATAGAAAGATTTTCTGTAGTATTATCTCATGGCACAACAAATGAATAAAAAGACAAATTTAATATGATTCACATTTTCCAGGCCATTTTTATTTCAGATAAAAAAGAGCTATGTGCAGATGTTTATGAACTCAGGTTAAGGAGGGAACCAGAAAAGGCTGAACTCATTAGTGGCTTTGGCCTTTAAAAAGCCTACTATGTTACATAAAATCTATATAAACTACTCACTCCACCCCTTTACCCTTGTACATGTATTCCTTTTATCGCCTTTAAAAAATATCCATTTCCCTCCACTTTTCTTCATTAGCAGTAAAAATACAAACAGATATTGAACATCTTTTTCTTTTTCTTTTTCCGCCCCAGCCACAGAGTCAGAGACCGAATCTAAGATACAGCTGAGACCTATGCCACAGCTGTAGCAATGCTCAATCCTTAATCCAATGTACCAGGCTGGGGATCAAACCTATGCCTCCACAGCAACCCAAGTGCTGTGGTCAGAGCCTTAACACGAAGCGCCACAGCAGGAACTCCTAGATATTAAACATTCTTTATATCCCTGACAACTGAAGTTAGCTGGCATATAAGGAAACAAAGAAAAGTAACTCTTAAGTGACAAGTAGGTAACAAGTACTATGCTGATCACTGTACATACCTCATTTAAAGCTCTTAACCCTGTGAAGGTGATATTTTTGTATCCACTTTATGGATTAGGAACCTGGGCTTAAAGGTTAATTAATTATGCCACAAATCAGCATAGTCAGTGGCTGGAGAGGGATTCAAATTATTAAAGAAAAAATTGTTTAAAATGGTAAAATTATGGTTCTCAACAGACATATGTTAATGATTTGATTTACTCCTTTATGCAAAATGAGATTCAGTAAGATGCTATCATGGGTTCAAAGAAGATTTTAAGGAACCACACATATATAGGCACTAAGGAATACTGAAATGAATTTACAAAGAGTGCACAACTAGTTAATATCCACAAGATGGCATTTATATGGAAAAGAAAAATTGAATAATTACAAATTTCTACAACTTACAAAGTTGTAAAATAGCTCAATGACAATGAAAGTTTCAGGCCCTATAATAACCAAAAACACTAGAAAAACAGTCTATAATATAACTAGCTCTTCATTAAAAAGATACTCGGTATTTTTTTTTTCTTTGCAAATTTCAAATATTTCACAATTTAAAAAATATCACCCAGGAGCTATTCACAAAGTTTATGCTCTGTGTATTTGCAATGCATGTCTGGTCCTTAAGAAGTTAGTCAAAGTGATGGTATTTTGTTTTCTTCCTATGACCTATATCTCTTCAAAAATAGAGTGCAAAAATATATAACTCTGGAGAATTTAGTAAATTCACTCTGGTTAATTGATGACAGAAATAATCACCATGGTATGAAAGTTCCTGTCAGTTTTGGTCTAAGAAATTGATCAGTATATTGAAAATTCTATCCTTATGCATTTGTTTTTCCACTCTACACAAGGTCAGTTATCAATCCCGTACACTCTGAAAGAAAACAGCTTTTTGTCTTTGTTAGAAGAGGTAAAAGTTAATATTTGATTTTAAACCAGTCACAAAAACTATATAACAGTTCATGACAGTTTTTAATCAAGTGCATTATGGGTTTTTTTGTTTTGTTTTGTTTTGTTTTTTTCTTTTTGGAGCCTCACCCATGGTATATGCAAGTTTCCAGGCCAGGGGTCGAATCAGAGGTACCAGCCTACGCCACAGCCACAGCAATGCCAGTCCGAGCTGTGTCTGCAACTTATATCACAGCTCATGGCAATGCTGGATCCTTAACCCACTGGTCATGGCCAGGGATGGAATCCACATCCCCATGGATAATAGTTGGGTTCATTGCCACTGAGCCACAAGAGGAACTCCTAGATTACGGTATTTTTAAAGGAAATATAAGATTACAATTGTCTAAATAGGACTGTTAATTTTGCTGAGTTCAAATAATGGGCTCTTGGAATTTATACATTCCTTATATAATAATGATATTATTTTGGTTCTCATTTTGGTTTCACTATGTTAAAGAAATAATTGACAAAGCTTTGTAAACCACATATCACACGATTAATTTAAATGTTCAAATTTAAAAGCACTTTGGTCTTGGACTTTTAGCCTCCAGGATTGTGAGAAAATACACTTCTGTTATTTAAGACACCATGTCTGTGACACTTTGATGTGAAAGCCCTAAAAAACTAATACACTTATCTTCCCTCATCTTATACTAGACAAACTGTGACTTGTATGGCACGGAAAAATTATAAATATGTTTTACGTCATACTTAAAAATCTTGAGCCTCCCAAAGAGACCTAGGAGTTTCTCTTATACTCTATGGAGTCTTAAACTCCAAAATTAAATATTTATCTCGTACTATCTTTTGTCATATACTATCCCAAGAGAGCCTCATGTTATATTCCTAATTTTCCTCCTCTGAAGTCTGAGATTTATTTTGGCTGGATTAAGAGCATAAAAGTTGGAAACTGACCAGCTTGGGTTGGACTGCTACCTTTGTGACATGAGGGAAACAGGTAAGCTCTCTAAGCCTGACTTCTCATCAAAGGAAAGAAGAAACACCTATCTCATAGATTTTATGTGTGAGCAAGGCTGGTACCTATCACCTAGGAACTGTCCAGTGCCCTGCTACGTGTGGACTGCCTTTTCAATAGCTGTTGTTATACAATTACCTTCAGACTGGTATTATATTCCAATATGTCTTTATTAGAAACTCCAATTATAATTAGACCTGTAAACATGTAGCATTTGTATTTCTATGTTTCAGTCTCTTGCTTTAGACTAGAAGTGATCATTCTTCATTCATGTTTTGATTCCATATTATCCCTCATATAGTAGGAATAACATTTTAAATTGTAAAGTAGTTTTATACAATACTTATTATAATTGTTATAACAGTCCTCTGAATTAAGTAGTATAGCATCATTATTATACTGTTTTTGTAGTTGAAAACTTCAAAAATATTTTGGTTGGCCTTGAATATGACCTATTTCAGAGACTCCCAGTGACTCACCTTCCTTCCTTTTTTCTCTTTCCTTCTCCCTATCTCTCAGTCCCTCTTTCTCTCTCTCTTTCATTTGCACCTGACAGTCAAAACTCTCATTTGTGGTGTTTTAGTCAGCTTGACCATAACAAAATACCCAATTAGGAGGCTTAAATAATAGATATTTATTTCTCCTCATTCTGGAGACTGAGGATCCAGGATCAAGGCGCCAGTGAGTGTGGTTTCTGGTGAGAGCTCTCTTTCTCACGTGCAGATGGTCCCCTTCTGGCTTTGTCCTCACATGGTAGAGTGAAAGCAAGCAAGCACTGTGATGTCTTTTCTTAAAGGGTTCAATTTTATTGGATTTGGGCTCAACTCCATGATCTCATTTGACCTAAATTACTTCCTTAGAGGTCCTATCTCCAAATACAGGCACAGTGGAGGCTTAGGGCTTCAACATAACAATTATAAGGGGACAAAAAATTCAGTCTATAACATCTGAGTTGGACTAAATGTGGGAATGATAATATTGAGTATCTTGAAATACAATACTTGGGTATCTTGAAAAATAAATACAATAAAATACAATTGAGTATCTTGAAAAATAAATACAATAAAATTACTTGGTGCTGTTACGTACATTTTTCTCTACTAAGACCTAGAAATACGAGTGGTCATAAACGTAGCAGGTTCAGTATGTGATTAATCACTTTTGTTTGCTCTTTTGCAAAATTGGCAAAAGATAAAATTAAAAACAAACAAACAAACAAACAAAAAAACTCAAAAACCCTGCTATTGTGGTGCTGGTGACAGTTTTCCAATGTACTTTTTTTAAAAAGCTCAATTATACACAGGGTATTTGGTAATCATGCCATGTCAAGCAATGGCATCCTTGTCTCAAAAGACTTTACCACATAGTCTTTTGATTTAGAAGGCACTTATTACAAATTTGCCTGGAAAAATAAAGTGAAGGAGACTTCAAACATGTGAGAGATGAGTGTCTCCTAGACGCAGATTTTTATGCTAAAATTTTGGCTGGAGTAAAAATAAACTGATCAAAAATTTTCTAAAGAAGTTTGTGAATGTGACTTTTTATTATTAAAAATAAGAGTTGATATAAATATACTTATGTTTCTGACTTTCTATTTAAGTAAAATAAACATGCTTGAAAGTGTCCCCGTGGACAGCTCTGTAAGTTTTCATAAACATGAACATATGCATCTATAAAATTGGACCCAAGTAAAGAAACAACTTTTGTAGAACTCCAAATGCCTTCTTCTTGTTCCCTTGCAATCACTATACCCCCCAGCACTATTAAGGGTGACAACAGTTTTGACCTTTTTTTTTCTTTCTTACTTTATTCCATCTGTAAGTTCAAGGTAGGGATCCAACTACTCTTTCTCCAAGTGATTAAACTGGTTGTCTGAGTAACACATTTCTTTTCATTATTTTACGATATAATCAAATCTCACACACACCAACTTCTTATTCAATATTTTGTTTTATTCATCATCTGCCTATTCTTGTAGCAGTATATCAGCAATAAATACTGAAGTTTAAATAACTGGCAAAGTCCTCCCTAATATTCTTCTGTATTAGGGTCTTCCTGGTTATTCTTGCATTTTTATTTTTCCAAATTTTAAAACTGTTTTCCCAAGTTTCAAAAGAATTCCATTAGAATTGTATTGTTCTGTAATAAATCTATAGGTTGCTTTTAGGAGAAACTCTCATCTTTATAATATGTGTCTTTCAGGCCAGTAATACAACATGCCTCTGTATTTATGTAAAACTTCTTTCTCCTTGGACATTGCTTCTCAGTGACCTGAACTGGTTTCTTCACAAGAGACTAATTTTCTTTTTTTTTGTTACTAATCTTCCTGTGAAATGCAACTTGAACAAAATAAAATCATTTGATGTTGGGTCACCAAGTAGTCTTGACAGTTAGTATAAGCTCATGGGTGTATTGTTGAAATCTGTGTTGAAAAAACTACTTGGAAAATTCAAGACACCAATGTATATTTTTGTGATTTGCTTATGAAGGATTTTTTTTTTTGAAAGACTGTGCAATTATCCCAGAGTAGGAACAGTGGCTATAATGTTATCATGGCCACATATTTGGTCATATGCTACCACTTAAATGCGGAATCTAAAAAAGCGAGAGAAATGAACTTATTTACAAAATAGAAATAGAATCAGAGACATAGAAGACAAACATATGATTACCAAAGGGGATAGTGGGGGGAAGGGAGATAAGTTAGAAGTTTGGGAGTTAACATATACACACTACTACACAAAATATGTAAACAACAAGGACCTACCATATAGCACAAGGATCTATACTCAATATCTTACAATTGAAAAGAATCTGAAAAAGAATATATCTACATGGATATATATAAGGATAGATATGCTATACACTTGAAACTAATAACAGTGTAAATTAACTATATATCAACAAAAAACAGTTTATTAACTTCAAAAAAATATAGATAAATCCTTGCTGAAGACATCATTCTTTCCTTCATAAAGAGTTAGGCACAAACTATATACCAGGCATTGTTTTAGACACTGAATACCCAATAGAAAAAGAAATCAGGCATGGTGACATCCTTGGCAAGTTTCATTAAATAACTTGACATGCACAATTATTCTTTATTGTCTTGTCAATATTAGAATATATTTTGGACCAGTAGATGTGGCTTCTAGCCCATGCCCTTATGTGAACAATTCACAGTTTTGATTTCTGAAATCATAATTTAACATGTTTTGGTAGTTTATCTTAACAGCATTATAGAGTGTATACTCTTATAGGTATGGCTTCTTTCACAACGTTTTATTTCTGAGATTTGTTGATGTTATTATGCATTGTAAGCTATTCATATTGTTGAATTCCATCCCATTGTTTGAATGGCTATTCAACTAATGGTGGTCTTTAAGACAATTTCCAGGTTTGGGCTATTACGAACAGCGCTAATAAAATCATCCTAGGACATGTCTTCTGGTGAATGTGTGCGGCAGAATTTCTATGCCATGAAAAATGCATAGATTCATCTTTAAAAGATTCTTCCACGCACTTTTCCACAATAGTTGTACTAAACTATATTCTGCCTAGTAGAGCATGAGAATTCTGGCTGCTCAGTGTAACTTCTCATACTCATTATTCCTGAGCACTTATATGAGTTATTGTTCAGTGAGTAGGCAATTTGCATAGATTATCCATAATCCTCATAACACCCTTGCAAAGCAGAATGCAATTTTTCCTTGACAGATGAAGAAACTCATGTCAATAATGTTATTACATTTCTCAAGGTCAAAGAGTTGATAATACCGATGCAAAGACTACAACTGTGGTTTGCCTGACCATACTGTTTCATAATCTTGATATTAATGCCAACTTATTAGCCCAAAATTTAACAAGAGAGTGTCTGAGACAACAATCTGTAAACTTTAAAATTCAATTGCCAATCATTGTTTCAATTTTTATAGTTTCTCACACATTTTATATATGATCTACATAACTTTATGAGAGACATTATCATTTCTACCTTACAAATGAGGAAAAAGAAGTTTTATTAATTAAGTGACATTCATAAATTTATACTGAATGACACATCTAGTAGGTCAGAGTACATAGAGTGTGGAATGTGAGTCATTTGAAGACAGGGACTCTCATTCACCACTGCACCCCTAGTGACAAGGAGAGTGACTGACACATAGGAAGACCTCAATAAATATTTGATGAATAACTAAATGATTGAATGAAAGAAAAGCCAATAGGGATTCTGTGAATATGTTTCATTTGTATACAGGAGCCTGAACTTCAGTGGTCTGCCTCAAATCCTTGGTAGAAAAATAAGAGTCTCTCTTGGAGGATGGGAATGTTAATTTTATCAAGATTCTTTCTAAACTGAGTTCTTTCCACAAACTAAGAAAATCACTTGCTTTCTTTCTGTTGGAAATGCATACTGGGAAATTGAAAACACACATTTGAATCTAACAGTATCATCTGAGAAAGTCTGTTCTTTTGTCCATCCATTTAATAAATATCTTCTAGGTGCCTTCCAGGAACTAAAAAACATGCCATGTGCTGAGGATGATTAATGGAAATGGAAAATATATTCCTTTGTCTTTATAAACATTATAGTGATAGTTACATATATTTCTTGGGATTTAGTTTCCTAATCAAAAAGTTGAAATTATATTAATATAAATCTAATATAATAATAATAATAATAATAATAGAATATTTTGATGATTAAATGAGACTGAATTTATGAGATAAAACTTAGCTGTTTAGAAACTAGAATCTCCACTATTGTGAATATTCTTGATTTATCTCTTGCATAGCAAGTGACAATATATGGAATCATAGAATACAGTGTTTTAGATGCAGCATTCCATTCCTACTTTGTTTTTAATCTTTAAAGGGAGATATTCATTGATACCTCCCTCACTCATTTATTAGAGTAAACAATTTGTTTTTGCCAAATGAAAACCCCAAATCTTTTCTTTATTGGTTTATCTAATTACTTATAGATTTTATTTTATAAAAAAGAAGTTAGTTACCTGTGGATTCAAGTGCACAAACTCTCATAGGGATTTCTGGCCCTATAAGGGCTCAAATGCAATCACCTACATGGCTATTTCCTGGGACCCCACCATTAAATAGTTACCAATTATTCCCTCTAATTTGTTCTTTTTTTTCCTGTTTCATCCAACAGGACAGTTTCCGAACCTAGGGTTTCCTGGAACAGAACTTTCAGGCCACTAGAGAAATCACATTTTCCCACCCGTGTTGTAAAAACAGTGTTTTTCTTCCCAGAAAGTACAGGTGTTCAGGCGGGTCATAGTGGCAGAGGAATTGCTCTGCATGGCCTCAGATGGACTCTTTGCTGAGTTTTGTGCTCTCCCTGAGCTCCTGGGCCCGGGAAATATTTACCCTGGCTCTTCCTTTGGTCCTGCCATTTAGAACCTAGTCTGTTCAAAGCACATCAATGATTTTAAGGTCATAGTATAGCTACCTTCCACTAGCAAGAGTTCTGTGACAATACCAGCTCCAGTATGAATAAGCAATGCCCCATTCACTCATCAATCATTTACTGAAGGTACTGTTTCTGTCAGAATTTGTGCCAATCCCTGGCATTACAAAAGTAAATATGATATAGTCCACCACCTCTAAGACTACAAAATACCATGCCTCTTGGTGGTGGTATTAACAGACATCTGTGTAACTTTATCAATGAGTTCTGAAAGGCCATCATAGGGCAGTCTTTGTGTTCTCAACCTCCCAAAGGCAGTAATCACAGCATTCTCTTTCTGAAGGAAAATGTTTTAAAATATGTTCTCAATTCCTTTAACTGACTTCCTGTCCATCTTCAATCTCTTTCAAATGATTTTATTTTACTTCGAAAACCTCTACTTGGTTCACTGTCTGAAACTGGCTATCATTTCTCTTGACCTTTCTTTTTTTTTTTAATTTTTTTTTTTCTACTGCACAGCATGGTGACCCAGTTACACATACATGTATACATTCTTTTTTCTCACATTACACGTTCCATCATAATTGACTAGACGGAGTTCACAAAACCCATTCTAAAAGAAATACTGAAAGGGCTTCTCTAAATAAAAAAAAATAAATAAATAAGAGGAAAATCTAGGATGGAGGAAACCACAATTGGAAAGCAGTCACTTAAACAAGCCAGCATACGTATTTCTTGACTTTTCCAACACAATAGGTAGTACTTGTGGAACCCCAATGAAATTACTCAGTGTCCATTAAATATTCATTTCATTTTTCCTGAAATTTTTATACAAACTTATTTTCATGGTAAGGATTATAGAAAAAACAGTAACTAAGGTTATTGCTACAAGATATGCTATTTTCTTTCTGTTTTTTTCACCCATTTATGTTGACTATTTACTGATAACATTTTTTCAATAATAATTAAAATATATAAACCATCAAAATCTATTTCATGCAGTATCACAGATTGACTAGTTGTAGAAAAGTGTTCCTTTAAACTGTTAATTTTTTGTAAATATAACATGTTGCCAAGTTATTCAGTATTCACTATAAATAAATAATAATAAAACCCTGTACTAATTTCAAAGTATAAAAATATTATTCCACATAAATCTTTTAAGATACTCGAAATGTAATAAGTTACAAAAAGACAAAAATAAAGAGGCCAAATTGGAGTGCCCGTCGTGGTGCAGTGGTTAACGAATCCGACTAGGAACCATAAGGTTGCAGGTTCCATCCCTGGCCTCACTCAGTGGGTTAAGGGTCTGGCGTTGCCATGAGCTGTGGCGTTGCCCTGAGCTGTGGTGTAGGTCGCAGACGCGGCTCGAATCCATTGTTGCTGTGGCTCTGGTCTAGGCTGGGAACTACAGCTCCAATTAGACTCCTAGCCTGGGAATATTAGACTCACATATGCCGGGAGTGCAGCCCTAGAAAAGACAAAAAAAAAAAAGGCCAAATTTTTTAAGTAACATTTTTGATGGCATAATAGGCAACCATGAAACCCTTCCATATAATTTCGCATTAGGTTTAATTTTCATTAGACTAGGAGATATAGGGGTATAAAGACAACCATGAATTTTTCCACCAATATTTGCCTAGCTCTTAGATCAATAACCATGACATAGACATTTGTTAATTCCTGTTTGTCTCACCTTTTATTTTTTTCCCTGTGACTGTGAGAGACACTCTGATGAAAGACCCTCTTTGTGTTTACAACAGGAAATATTCTGGACATAAATTTTATCATACTCATAAGTAGATAATATTTTTATTAATAAATATAATATAAAATTCCAGACATCTAAAGGAATGGCTCAATGATTTACTAACAGTTTTGGTATCAATAATAATAAAATGTTTATGCTCTTGCGGCATATGGACAGTTGCCACTTAGATGTGGATTATAAAATATCAATGCTTTCAGGTATGTATTATGATACTTTTGTTAATAACATGGGTTGAATTTTGTTAGGACTTAATATGTAAAATTATCATTATGTCCAAAAGATTCAAAGAGCTTATTTATTCAATCAACCAAGTCCATGAAATCTGGAATTACACTGAAATATTCTGCCTGGCTGCAAGTCCAGTATTCTTTTCTCATCCTGCTTACTCGTTCACTTACAAGATGGTTAAAACAAAATTTAGGTGAAGACAAAAATTAAAGAATAAAACAACTTATTTGGAGTTCCCGTCGTGGCGCAGTGGTTAACGAATCCGACTAGGAACCATGAGGTTGCGGGTTCGATCCCTGCCCTTGCTCAGTGGGTTAACAATCCGGCGTTGCCGTGAGCTGTGGTGTAGGTTGCAGACGCGGCTCGGATCCCGCGTTGCTGTGGCTCTGGCGTAGGCCGGTGGCTATGGCTCCGACTGGACCCCTAGCCTGGGAATCTCCATATGCCGCGGGAGCGGCCCAAGAAGTAGCAAAAAGACCAAAAAAAAAAGTAGAGCGACCAAATGATTGCCAACCATCAATGTGGTCATTTGAATATTCGTTAGTGTATTATTCCTAGTGCTAAATACCTAGCTTGAAACCAGGATATAAAAACACCTGATAGTTGCCAAAGTGCAGCAGTACAAAAGCTCCATCAGATCTGTATCTACTCACAGTGTGAGATCACTAGATAAGTCAAGGAGCTGAACAGCAATGGTTTTACCCTCAATTAATTAAAAATACATTTATGTATCCTTTCAGTTTAGCAGTCTGGAATATTCAGTGTTGTTACATAATGAAGAGGTAATAAGCATGTCAAAATTAGTACCAAAAAAGCTTCAAGTATATCATTTTCATGATAACTGATATACATGGTACTAACACTGCAATGCCAAAAAATGTAAAATACAGGCTGATTTTTTTGTGATAAAGAATATAGGAAATTGGAGTTTCCGAGCAGTTAATGAATCTGACTAGCATCCATGAGAATGCAGGTTTGATCCCTGGCCTTGCTCAGTGGGTTAAGGATCTGGCATTGCCACGAGCTGTGGTGTAGGTTGCAGATGTGGCTCAGATCCCAAGTTGCTGTGGATGTGGTGTAGGCTCATGACTCCTAACCTGGGAACCCCCATATGCTGGGGGTGCGGCCCTAAAAAGCAAAAAAAAAAAAAAATAGGAACTATATGAAATAGTTTTGTTAACAATAACAATTCAAGAGAAAAGTAAAAAATTTCTTCCCCCAAATGAATACATTTCTGTTATACAGTAATTTTTCATAATGTATGTAAAGGAAAAGTTATGATATATATGTGTAAATTGTTTTGTCTGTGGATGTGATGTTTTCATTCATCTTAGTGGTGTGATCTCTTTGGAAAAGAATCTCTTAACAATTCTGTTGAAACAAAATTATCAAGCACCTAAACTGAGATTAATCAGAAGGACTCAGATGGCTCTGGAACTCTATTTAGTCACTTACTATAGAACTCACTGAAAACAAATTACTGAAATAATAAATAATAAAATGAATTTTAAAATACCTCAAATTCATTTGAATACTGGTAATACGATTTTCATCAGCAAGTTTAAGCATTAGTTGTAAGTGACAAAGATGGTAACATAGCCATAGAAGAAATTTCACCTTGCCTACTTAGGTTAAATTTTGGCCAGAATGTCTAAAATTGTAGCCAAGAAGTCTTCTGTTGAATATGGGAAGAATATGTAGCTGACTTCCAGCTAAACTAGCTCACGATTGAAACTGGAATGCTTGAGAAAATTCAAGGAGTCTGGCTGTGGTTCCTTTTGAATTTAGGAAATCATTTGGAACATAGCTGCTACACTCAAATAAAGTTTAGTCATCCAATTTGTGTGCTGGGCTCATTTTGTGCTTAAGTATAAGACATTCCAGAAATAACATTTGGATTTTACTTCTGATATTTTTTTTGTCATTTGCATCACTCTGCTTTTGACTAGAACATTTCTATGCAGGAGGTCAGCTAACATAAAGCACCAACATCACGCCTGCAGATGGTTGAGGCTGCTACAGTGCAGTAATAAGTGCAAGTTTGGTTCCAGACCCTTTGGCAGCAGGATCACTTGAAGGCAAACACTGCATGGAGAGAAGCTGCTACTTCTGCCATTTCCATTCCTCTCCTCTACCAATTTCCTGGCAAAGGAAATACCACAAGTAAGGAGGAAGAGACAGAATTCATTACAAAGAAATTTTATTTCTCTTTAGTCTCACAAGGTACAACAAAATATATGTGCCTAATTTCCTACTATGCTTGTAGAAAGAAAGGTTCACTAAGGTGAGAAACAGACATTTTCTGGGAAAACTCTTAGGAAGATGAAGCAAAAGGTATACAGATTAAAAAAGTGAAAAACTGAACAATGTATTAAGGGCTGGTAAATAAAGTCAGCATATAAGTCAAATCTATGAAAAAGTAGCTTTTCCCTCTCAATCACTGAACTGGATATTGACAGAGGTGCTCAGAAATCTTCAAAAAAAATTATTAAATGTAAAACTCCAGTGAGACCAAAGAGCACTGTTTTCCAACTAATATTATTATGTAGGCCCAGCAAATCTTAATGAAATTAAACAACAACAAAATAAATACATGATATAACATTATTTAGACCTTGCTTTACAGTAGAAAATTATAGAACACTGTAAACCAGCTATAATGGAAAACATAAAAATC
This sequence comes from Phacochoerus africanus, assembly GCF_016906955.1. Taxonomy (NCBI): domain Eukaryota; kingdom Metazoa; phylum Chordata; class Mammalia; order Artiodactyla; family Suidae; genus Phacochoerus; species Phacochoerus africanus. The sequence continues at coordinate 24,141,715 of NC_062547.1, read as the reverse complement.
ATTACAAAAAAATTAAAAATAAATAAAAATAAAAATACTAGACCAACATGAAGGTCAATCTCCCTATTTGATGGAGAATGGGCTATGCTTACAGTTACACCCTTGGGGGAAATTCACAGCTTCAGGAGGACAATTATTTCTTTTTCTTTTTTCTTTTTTTTTTTTTTTTCATAGCTTTCAGTTATTCAGCTCTTTGTCTCTATTTTTCTCAGTGACCAGAATATCCTTGTGCTTACCTCTGCCCATTCATTCTCAGGTACTCACTGACTTCTCAGCTTTCTTATTTTCTCCAAAAGCAATCACATAGCATTCTCCTGAATTTTCCATACTTTAAGAAATGCATAAGCCTTTCACATGCATGGTGAGGGCAAAAAGCATAGTTTCTGAATTGGCACACAATTTTCCAGAAAAATAATAGGTCAATTATTCTAGCAAAAGAAAAAAACAACTTTAAAATGATAACCCTCAAAATTTGATAGCAGAAAGGTCTGACGAACTTTAGAAATTGGCATCATGACCATTTTAGATCAGGAGCCATCTTCTGGGGATCAGAGAGAAATGAAAGGAGGTTCTTGTGGACCCTGTAAACTAACATAATATAGCATATGCTCACATCCCAAAATAAACGGATGTTTCTACCCATAATGAATAGAAACTTGGGTGAGTAGCACGAAAGTCAATCCATGAAATTAATAAAATTCCTTACCGATTCTAAATATCTGGTGGGTACTAAAAAAAACACACTACATGTATGGATACAGGAGAATAAATACAAGAATTTATAGAACTGTGTTGGTCTGAGTTCTTAAGACCTTCAGAAATATCCATTAAGTACTCTTTTAAAATGACAGTCTACTCCTAAGGAAATAAATTGAAAATAGAAAACAAACTGAGCATGGCAAATGAAAAGACAAAGCGAGAAAATATTTGCAAATGATATGGCTGGAAATAAGTTAATATGCAAAATATATAAACAGCTCATACAACACAATATTAAAAAAAAAAACCTGATTTAAAAATGAGCAGAAGAGCTGAACAGGCATTTTTCCAAAGAAGGTATACAAATGGCCAAGTGGCACATGAGAAGAAGCTCGATAATGCTATAAACAGGGAAATACAAATCCAAACCACAATGAGAAATACAAATCAAAACCACATCACAGCTGTCAAAATGGCTATCATCCAAGAGTCTACAAATAACAAACGTTGATGAGGATATGGAGAAAAGGGAGCCACTGTACATTGTTGGTGAGAATATAAATTGGTGCAGCCACTATGGAAAAACAGCATGGAAGTTTCTCAAAAAACTAAAAATAGAACTACCATAAGATAAAGCAACTCCAATTCTGGGTATATATCTGAAGAAAATGAAAACAATAATTCAAAAAGATACATGTACCCCAATGTTCACAGCAGCACTATTTACAATAGCTAAGATATGAAAGCAATCTAATTGTCCATCAACAGATGAATGGCAAAACTAATATAAAATTTAAAAGAAGTAGAAGCACACACACAATATAATACTACTCCACAATAAAAGAAGGAAATTCTGCCATTTGCAATAACGTTAATGGACCTAGATGGTATCGTGCTTAGTGAAATAAGCCAGACAGAGACAGACAAATACTCTATGTTATCACTAATATGTGGATCTAAAATATAAAACAAATAAATGACTTTAACAAAGCAGAAACAGACTCTTAGATATCGAGAAGAAACTAGTGGTTACCAGTAGGGAGGGGAAAGATAGGGGATTAAGAGATAAAAACTATTATGTATAAAATTAATAAGGGTACAGGATATACTGGACAGCACAGGGAAATATAGCCATGGCTATATAATTGCTTTAAATGGAGTATAATCTATAAAAATGTTGACTCATTATGTTGTACACTTGAAATTAATATAATATTTTAAATCAACTATACTTCAATAAGAAAAACAGTGAGCAAGGTAAGAACATGGGGTCATTAAACTGAGAATTTATTATTGATCAGTCTGTAAAGAAAAAGTCAAAATCCTACTGCTAGTCCTAACCATAGCAGTTATGATACTTTAGGATTTAAATAACAGAATACCACCCTAATGGAACTAATACATTCATCATTTCACAAAATGGTCAAGAAGTAGATGTTCCAATGTGCTCAACCCAGCCCCACTTGCCATAATAGCCTAAGTGGCCAGGTCAATCTAGGTTTATTATTTTTCTAACCTGATAGCTTCCAGAACTCCAGGCATTATATTCTTACATAAGATCATCCCAAGTAGGAAAAGAGGAAAAGTGTAATACTTTTTGCTTGCCTACCTAATTTTTAATGGGGAATGAAATTTTGGAGAAAAATCTGAGCAATTTTCCATTATATGGCATTGAACAGAAGTGTGTCACATGCCCATTCCTAAATAATTCACTGGAAAGAAAAATGAGACTATTTTGATCTTCTTTTATCAACCTCGATTCATCCCCTGGGAAAGCTTGCATAGACACCAAATATGGGATTCCGTAAATGAAGAAAACGAGGATGGTAGTTGGTAGGTAAGCGACCCACACTGTCTCACACTAACACATGGTTATCCATCTAAAAATGTTGGTTTTAATTTCTCAAAGATCAATGAGCAAATTGTATTCAATCATAGATAGCAAAGAGTTAAGTGGACATCTTTTTCTGTTCTCCAAATGTCCTACATTTATAAAGTTAAAAACTCCACAAACTGAGAAGTTGTATTTCCAAACATTCTTAATGAAAATATTTGAAGTCCGCTAGAGTATGAATTTTCAAGGTCAGAGATTTTTTTGTCACTTTTGTTTACTCACGCAGCCCAATGCCTACAACTGTGCCTGGCGTATGATAATTGTTCAATGAAGATTTGCTTATTGCCTTGAATAACTAAACGGATGTGTTTATGTATGAAAAAGGAAGAAAAAAACAGTTTTAAATTTGAAAAAAATTCTCGCCACACGAATTTTTTATGACCTTAATATGTGGGAGTACTTGGATGTTCTGCTTCCCAACTTACATTTTAGTCGCGCACACACACACACACACACACACACACACACAAAATGCCACAGAGAAGGATATGGCATGGGTGCTGCACCCTTCAAAACATTCCCTTTGGCTTGATGGACAGACTAAGAGAGTACAACAGTGAAGATGCTGAGAATGGTAACATCTTTAATACGTATTTTACTCATTTTTTTTTCCTCCCTATTCCCACAGAGTCTCACTAACAGGTTCTTTTTATACATTATTTATACCACCTGTGCCATTTTTTTAAACCTATGAGACAACCTGATAACTCCTTTGGGAAAGTTGTTAAACTAAAAATAGGGTTTTAGATTTTGAAAAGTAGTGAAAAACCGTAGACATCAATTTTTAAAAGTATGATGTTGAAATCAATCCACTAGTTCAAGGCCTGCTTATTCATTAGGGACTTAGAGACATTTATCTTTGATTTTCTTATGTATAATAGAAGTGTGAAACTCTGTATGAAAGTTTCATTTTGCATGTCAGAATTGAAAATCCAGTGCAAAAATTGTTGTTGTTGTGATCATGTTTTCCACATAGTTGCCATTACTGACTATTTCTATCACTACTAATTTATACATAATTAAGAAATTAAGTTTTTTAATGAAAAATATTCATCATTAGCATGTTGGCATCTCTGTGGGGAATATATTCTGCGACAAAGAAAACAGTGAGAGACATAGTCCAAAAGTTGGAGAAGCAATTCAGAAAGCCAGCAATCTGTTTTAACACTGACAAAGTAAGAGAATAAGTCTGCGTTTATTTTCTGGGAAAGGTTTTCAACTGGAGAAAGAAAAACAAAAATTAAATAATGCTGGCAAATATTGGTGCACTGGAGTAAGTTTTTAAAGTTGCAGCTGGACTAAGTCTAGTTATAAGAGAAATCCGTATGCTACCACTTTCAGTATGATACAGGGTTCTCCAGTGAAAAAGACCTGGGGGCCATTGGGGAAAAAAAATGAAGCTATGAGCCAAAAAACCCAGTACAGCAAAGTGGCAGGTAATGTAAACGTTAAACCCACAGTACCTGTTATAAATTAAGAAATAATTCATGTTTTCTATCTCATTAAATTTGAGTATTCTGAAATTTGAAAGGCTCCTGTAAATATTTAGTCCTCCTGTTAAGTTTGTACACTAAAGAGAATGTTTCAGAATTAACACCTACAATATGAGTTTATATTTGTTATTTTCTAGCCACAAACCGCATGTGGCACATAACATTTAAATTTAAATTACTTAAAGTTAAATAAAATGTAAAGTTTAGGTATACAGTTACACTAGTCATATTCTAAGGGCTAAACAGTCACATGTGGCTTGGGGTTGCCACCCTCTTGGACAGTGCAGATATGAAACATTTTCACAATTACAGGAAGCTCTATTGGGTAAGCCTGCACCCAAACAACAGGGTTATGTTAAAACATGTACAGGGCTGCATTTAAATCTCTAAATCAAATATTTTAAACAGATTCTTATAGGGAACTTAGGATGAGGACAATCTTCTTGGATAAAGCAATAAACTTCCTTTTCTAATGAGGATCACGTTTACTATTTTATACCTAATATCGACTCAGTTCTTTAAGAACATCCTTTCATTTATTTTCCCTATATTACACTGTATGGATTTACAGAGTGGTTTATTATCCTATACTATGAGCCAAACTTCAATTCACTGATCTGAAAGCTTCATCCTTGCAATTCACTAATCTTCTCACTTTCTCCATAAATTGTTTATATCTAATCTTGGTGACTGACACTTGTGGTCTTCTATAGCCTCAGCCTGATCCGATCTTCTTGCCTTTTCTCCTCTTATATGTCTGGAAGTATAGGCTCATTCTTTTTTTTTTTTTTTTTTTGGTCTTTTTGCTATTTCTTGGGCCGCTCCTGCAGCATATGGAGGTTCCCAGGCAAGGGGTCAAATCGGAGCTGCAGCCACCAGCCTACGCCAGAGCCACAGCAACACGGGATCCGAGCCGCGTCTGCAACCTACACCACAGCTCATGGCAACGCCGGATCCTTAACCCACTGAGCAAGGCCAGGGATCGAACCCACCACCTCATGGTTCCTAGTCGGATTCGTTAACCACTGCGCCACGATGGGAACTCCTCATTCTTATATTCATACAGAAATCATTCACTTCAGGTGAACTGTTACTCTCTTTCAATGCCTCATCCTGATATTAAAAAACAAAAAAAAAACAAACAAAAAAACCCCACAAAACACAACTCTTTGCTTCTGGACACATGGAAATAAATCAATTATATCATTAAATATTACTAAATACCAACTTATAAAAGGCACTGTTATACAGGTTGGTATTCAGTAATATTCCAATGAATGCTTGAGAAGACTAAAAAATTCTAAGGTTTAACATTTCCAATTACGTGTTCCCTTATCTTGATGCACATACCAAATTCTCTCATCTAAACTTGAATGGTATTTACTATAAATACACCTAATTTTATGGTCATTCCATATTGTTCCATAAAATATCTGAATTCCTGACAGATCACATATTATTTTCACAGGAGTAATCTAATATTTTAAGGGGCTGCAACTAAGTTTTTCTACCTTTGTGTCCTGTGTTGTTCTTCACATGGTATCTTGTAACCATTAACTTACTTTGGTCAATAAATTTATTTTATTATTGACAGAGTTGGGTTTGATTTACCATGAATATATCTTAATTCTACCAAGCAACAAAACTGCCTTTGATGTTTAATCAAAAACTGTGGCAATACTTAGATATAGGAAAATATTTATACAGGTTTTTCTTGGGCCGAAAATGTTCAACCACACAGGAGAACTGTTGGCCAAGTCACGAGCAGTTCATGTCTGGGCTTACTCATCTCTGCTGCCTGTTTCCTTAGATCCTGGCATCCTCAGTTTACCGCCGTTCTAGTGGCTCAGCCAACTCTCAAATGAAAGATGCTCATTAATTTGATTATGGAAAGAGCACCAGCTCAAACTTCACTAAGTGACCCTACTGAAGTACTACATAATCTCTGAAGAACGGTGGCATGAGTAAAGGGAAACTACAAGTTTTCCTTACAAACATGCCACTCTCTGCCAGTTCTCCCCTTGGGCTAATGGAACAAGTACCACAAGGGTTAGGGGAGGGTAGTTGTTACTAAAATCAGTTCTCTAACTGTAACACCTCAATCAGTCTTTTGGTGAGATAGCTGGTGTAAGAATATAGCAGGCAGATTTCTGAGGTGGCCCCCATGATATTACAACCTTGATTATGTCATGCTACCTAGCAAAAAGGGACTTTGCAGATGTAATTGAGGTTGCTTAATTGACCTTAAGACATAGAGGTTATCTGGGTAGATTTAAGCTACTCACATGAACATTTTAAAGGTGTAATATTCTCTGGCTTGGCACAGAAAATAAAGCTAGAGATGTGGAGCATGAGGAATTTGGTGGAAAGGGGATTCTTCCTTTTTGAGGACACCATGAGGCAAAGATCTGAGAACAGATTACAGCATCTGAGAGCAATCCCAGCCAGATATTAGAACTTCGACCCCACAAGGGCAAGTAATTGAAGTCTGCCAATACTCTAAACAAGCTCCACAGCAGATTCTTCCTCAGAGCTGAGAGCTTCCAATAAAAACCAAGCCTGACCCAACACCTTGATTTTGATTTTCTGAATCCTAAGCAAGACTACAAAGACCTCTGACCTACAGAGCCAAGAGCTAATCCAATGGATATTGTTTAAAGCCAGTAAGTTTGTGATAATGTGCAATGCAGCTACAGAAAAGTAATATTTAGAAACACTACTGCTATTACTACGAACAGAAAACACATACTGTGCTTTGTTTAATGTCAGGTGCTCTCCTAAACACTTCATAAATATTAACCAATGCTTATATATAGAAAAGGTACTATTATTTTTTTCAAATATAGATGAAGAAACTGAGGTACATGAATATTAAGTAAACTTACTATTACACAGATATAATAAGTGGTAGAACTCGTCTTGAAACTCAGGCAATCAAACTGCAGATCTCACACTCTAAATCACACATTAACACATTTTTTACAATGCTATTGTGTTGCCCACACAATCACATTATATTTATTTAAGACTATTTGCATCAGTTTCTTTTTTAAAAAACTATAAACTCCCAGATGTTTGGTTGTTACCCTGACTGAATTCATTCATTCAGCAAATACTTACACAGTGATACAACTACTAATATACAGAAAGCACAGTAGCACTCACAATATCAAGGATAAAATGTTAAAGAAAACCAATAAAGATATAACTCAGGTTAAATTTGAATACTAATAAAGGAAAGCAATATATATATACATTGCTTTCCTTAGTATATATGTAGGATACATCTTGAGAACCATGAAGTAGCAAGCTCATATCCCAAATTAACTTCTTTTTACCCATCACCCACTAAAATAAGTGTTTTGTTGTTATGTGTTTTTTTTTTCCTTAAAAAAAAATGTTTGTTATGATTATTGTTTTACCTTTGATTTGCTCACTGTTGCATTCTCAATACCTAGAAGAGGACTTGGAATACAGGAAAATAAATAAGTGTTTTCAAGAATAAATAACTCTACAAATGTATAGATACATGAAACACCCCTTATTCCACTGGTTAAGTAACAAATATTATTTCTGTAAGCACTATGTTCATTGGGAAGTCATATATTTATAAGTGAAAATATTAAGCTTTAAAATCAAAGTGATTTTGACTTTGTTCCTTCTGGATAGCTTATAAAAGACTGCAAAACACCAGTATATTTGCTGTAAGAGTAAGTAAACACCAGGTAAACTGAATTATCATAAGAAAAGAGAGAGAGAGAGAAAGAAGGGAGAGGAAGGGAGGGGAAAAGAAGGGAGGAAGAGTGGAAGGAATGGAGATAGGAAGGAAGGAGGGAAAGAAGGGAGAAAAAAAAAGAGAAAAGAAAAAGGGAAAAAGAGAGAAAAGCTGTAGAAGCAAATAAATTCCAGAGAAGGGTAAGCCTTTTACTAGGTAAGCAGAGATGAGAGGCCACGTTAAAATCTGGAGGGACACGTGCACCCACATGTTCATTGCAGCACTATTCACAATAGCCAGGACATGGAAACAACCCAAATGTCCATCGACAGATGATTGGATTCGGAAGATGTGGTATACACACACAATGGAATACTACTCAGCCATAAAGAAGAATGACATAATGCCATTTGCAGCAACATGGATGGAACTAGAGAATCTCATACTGAGTGAAATGAGCCAGAAAGACAAAGACAAATACCATATGATATCAATTATAACTGGAACCTAATATCCAGCACAAATGAACATCTCCTCAGAAAAGATAATCATGGACTTGGAGAAAAGACTTGTGGCTGCCTGATGGGAGTGGGAGGGAGTGGGAGGGATCGGGAGCTTGGGCTTATCAGACACAATTTAGAATAGATTTACAAGGAGATCCTGCTGAGTAGCATTGAGAACTTTGTCTAGATACTCATGTTGCAACAGAAGAAAGGGTGGGGGAAAAATGTAATTGTAATGTATACATGTAAGGATAACCTGACCCCCTTGCTGTACAGTGGGAAAATAAATAAATAAATAAATAAATAAAAAATCTGGAGGGACTTGTGGTCTGAGGCACAAAACGGCGGAAAAGTTAAGTTTGCCCTAGGCAGGTAAATCTTGTGTAATCAGGAGAAATCAGTTTAATGAATGATGGCCACATGTGGACTAGCATGGAAGACCCAGAGATGTCTAAGTAGTGCTAGTCATCTCTGCCCTTCCTAATTTTTATGGGACTTATGCTAAGAGGAGAAAAGGGAATGTGGAGGAGCAGGACAGAAAACAGAAAAAGATCTTGAGTCTCATAGAGAATACATCCCACAGCACTGCTGGAGGAAATGGCCTGAATCCACCCATGAGATATTATAAATCACTGGGGAATTAATAACAATTAAAGTTCCAATGAGGTCTGACCCACTTCAAATTCTGATTAGGGGGAGGAAGTGAACAAATCATCACCCTTGCTGCCTGACATAGGAATGAACAAGTCCTTTCTGAGGGAAAATTATTATCTACTTCAGTCTCTACTGTTCTTTGCAAATAAAATATCCAGGAAAAATTACAAAAACTATGAGATGTGCAAATAAGCAGGAAAATGTAACCCATAATTGAAAGAAAACCTTCAAGGGGTCCTTGCTGTGGTGTAGTGGGTTAAAGATCTGCTATTTTCTCTTCTGCGGCTCAAGTCACTGTTGAGGTGCTATTGATCCCCAGTCTGATTGAGACTCAGAATAACATTCCATCCCTGGCCTGAGAACTTCCACATGCCATGGATGTGGCCAAAAAACAGGAAAAAAAAAAAAAAAGAAAAACTGTCAATGTGAAGATCTGCTTGACTGATCTTAAAATGGCTCATGTTGCATTTAGAAAACAAAGCCTCTAAATAGTTAAATATTCTAGGGTTTTTTTTTGTTTGTTTGTTTGTTTGTTTTTTCCTTTTTACAGTTGAACCTGTGACATATGGAAGTTTCCAGGCTAGGAGTAGAATCAGAGCTGCAGCTGTAGGCCTAGACTACAGCCACAGTACTGGATCTGAGCTGCAGCTTATGGCAAGGATCCCTAACCCACTGAGTTAGCCAGGGATTGAACCTGCATCCTTATGGATAAAACATTGGGCCCTTAACATCCAGATCCATGAAGGAATGAAAGGAACTCCAATACTAGATGATTTTGTTTTTTCTGTTTGTTTATTTTTTTCTCTTTTTTGGCTGCCCACGACATATGAAGTTCCCAGGCCTGGGATCAGATCCGAGCCACAGCCGGGGCAACACTGGATCCTTTTAAGCCATTGTGCCAAGTGTGGGATTAAACCTGCTTCCTGGAGCTATAGAGATGCCATTGATCCCACTGTGCCGCAAGAGGAACTCCATATTAAATGATTTAAATAAAATATGGAAAAAGTGGATGGAAAGATGAAGTAATAAATCAGAGAAATTAAACTGTAAGCCAAATTAGATTTACAGGGCTCAAAAAAAAAAAAATAGAATGACTACAATGAAGAATTAATGTGATGAAATTAGCAGAAATGACAAAGACTACGTAAGGTCTGACTGAAAACAGGTCAACAGAAGTTGCCTGGACTGAACAGAGAAGAAAAAAAAAAAGAATATCAGAGGGAGTCCTATGGGGAACATATTAATGGTCAAACATACATGTAATTGGAACCTCAGAAGGACAGTTGTAGAAGAAGAAAAACTTGAAAACATAATGGCCAGGAATTTCGCAAACTAATAAAAGATATCAACAGCGCCAAGAAGCTCAGGAAATTGCAAACAGAATAATCACAAAGAAAACTACATCTAAGCACATCACTGTCAGATTGCTGCAAACCACAGATAGAGACACAGCTATTGGAAATATCTAAAGAGTATCTCAGGTGTCTCTCAGTATCCCTGGGGGAGTGATTCCAGGACCCACCACACATAGCAAAAACCAGATGTACAAGTCCCATAGTTGGCCCTTACGTGTCCATAGTTCCACATCTGTGGATTCAACTGACAACAGATCCTATAGTCCTGTATTTACTGAAGAAAATCCATTTTACAGCAGGTGCTGCATGTTCAAACCCATGTTTTTCAAGGGCCAGCTTTAAATGAAAGGGGATAGCAATGAAAAATAAAGCTGACTCCTCTGCAGAAACATTTCTAGCAAGATAGTAGTTTTAAATATTAAGTAGAAAAAAGTGTTACTTTGGATTTAATCATCAAGGGAAAATATTCTACAATACTAAAGATGAAAAATATTCTCAAACTAAAGCTGAGCAGACCCACTGTACAATTAAGTAGTACAGATGATTTTTTGGCTTGTGGCAAATGATCTCTTGATGGAAGACTGAATCTGTAGGAAAAGATATGAAGAGCCAGTAAAGAAAAAAACTTATTACATATGAAAGACTAGTATAAATATTTTAATAGATTACTGAAAATTTGAAGCAAATATAATTAACATGGATTGTGGGTGCTTAACATATGTAGAAGCAAAATAAATTACATAATAGAACAAAGAGGAGCTTAGTTGTAAATGAAAGTACACTTACTGTAAGTTCCTTACACTCTTTCTGAAGTAGCATAAAAACAATTCAAAATTAATTTCTAGATTGGCCTCAAAAATACAAATTAAAAGGTTAAGCTGAAGGAGTCAGAAGAAGAATTAAAACATACTAAAAAAATACTGGCTTAATCTAAAGAAAGAGAAAGTGAACAAAAACAAGAAACACGTAATGCACAAACAACAGTGTACTCAAAGTATACTAGAAAACCAACCATATTACTAATTGCATTAGCTGGAAGTGTTCTTAAAACTTTAATTAAAAAATCAGATATAAACCAAACAAAACAGAAACCACGGTCAAACACTCGAACAAATAAAACCTAAGTCTGAGTGCAATAAGATCACTCGAAGGATCACTTAAAATATAAGGACACAGATAGATTGAAAGTAAGCTAATGGCAGATTACATGTTACCTTAATAGTAACCATAAGAAAGCTGGAGTGGCTATATTAATAATCACATGAAAAGAGGAATAGAATATTGTTGACAAAAGGATCAAATAATCAGATGATATAAATTATAAATATGTATGCAACTAAAAATATATGAAGTCCATGACTCATCAAAGATGTAGAACTGACAAAGTGGAAAGATGTTGCCCATTATATATCATCAAGGGAATACAAACTAAAACAACTATTCAAATTACTTTTCCCTCAAAAAAAAAGATTTAGTACTTTATGCTTGTCATGAAATTGGTATATTTCATCTTTTTAATTTTATGGGTATATTTTTGTTTGTAGTATTTTTTAAATTCTCCTTTTGATGTCTTCTGTGTCGGTAGTGATACCAATTCTTATATTTCCAATACTGGTGATTTTTGTTTCCTTTCTTTTTCTGGGTTAGTGTGGATAGAGTTGTATCGGTTTCCTTGATCTTTTAAAAGAAACTGCTTTGGGTTTTAATTATTTTTCTCTCTTGCTTTTCTGTTTTCACCTTTATTATTATCTTAGTGAATGTTCTGCCTGCCTTTGAAAAGACTATTTATTCAAATGTTGTTTGGTTAAATGTTTTAAAATGCCACATAATTAAAAGTTGGCTGATAGTATTATTCAGGTCCATTTTATTCTTGATGTTGTGTTTTTTTTTTTTTTTTCTATCAATTGCAAAGAAAAAAGTGGTAAAATTTTCAGTATAATTGCAAATTTGTTTACTATTCCTTTTGCTTATATTAGGAATTAGATCATTTATACTTTATGTACTTAACTTACATAGTTTGAACTAAGGTCTACCATTTTGTTATCTGTTTTCTGCTTGTCCTTCCCTCAACATTCAATCTTGTTCCTTTTTTGGACTATTTTAATTTTTATTATTCCAAATTTAATATCCCTGTTTACTCTTTGTTGCAGGTTTTTGTATTTTCCTTTTAGTTGTTAGTCTAAGTACTACATTATGCATAGCTAACGTATAGTCTACTCAGAATTAACATTTACCACATCAAAGAAAATGTAGACACATTACAATCATATCAATCACTTTACCCTCTGTTTAGTTTTAGTTTGCTTATACACTATATTTTATATTTTGAATTCCACTAGAAAATGTCATGTATATATATTTGCTTTCAATAGTCATACATATTTTAAAGAACTTAAGGAGATAAAGACAGTCTTCTCTATTTATCCAGTGTTTTAAATTTATGGTGAATTGCTCCTCTTTCATTCATAAAAATCTATGTTTCCCTCTGGTATTATTTCCTTTCAGCCTGAATAACTCCCTCTAACGTGTTATTTTAAAGCAGGCACACTGGTGACAAATTCTTTTGGTTTTACTTTCATATAAGAAAGAATGTCTCTGTTTTTTCTTCACTCCTGAGGTTTATACTCACTTGGTAAAAAACGTGTTGACTTTTTTTTCTTTCAGTACTTTAAAGATATTTCCCTATTATCTTCTTTTATGATTTCTGATGTAAAATCCTTATTTATTCACTCATCATCTCTGTTTATAACATTTTTTTCTACTGGATACTTAAAAGGTCTTTTTCTCTGCCTTTGGTTTTCTGATGTTTTAGTTTGATATACCTTGGTGTGATTTCAAGTTTACCCTCTTAGGGGTTTACAGAGTTTCTGGAATCTATAATGTATGTCTTATACCAATTTTGGGATTTTCTTCAACTATTATTTCTTCAAATTTTTTTTTCTGCACCAATCTCTTTCTTCTTTCCTCTGGCACCCAAGTGACATTAATGTTAGATCTTTTGATATTATTCTACAGATCTTTGTGGTTTAATGTTTTTCAATTTTTTTTCCCTGTTCCTCAGATTGGGTACTTTCTATTGATTTATCTTTCCTTCTCTGTCATTTTTTATTTTGCCTTTGAGCCCCTAGTTATATTACATTTCATATATTGTAATTCTAAAATTTCCATTTTTTTTCCTCTGGTATAATATCTATTCAGTGCATAATATCTTTTCATCAGTTTTTATTTTTCCATTTAGTTCATGGGTGTTCAACTTCACCTTTAAAGTAGAGTTATAATAGCTACTTTAAAGTATTTATCTAGGGAGTTCCCCACCATGGCTCGGGGAAACAAACCCAAGTAGTATCCATGAGGATCCAGGTTCTATCCCTGGCTTTGGTCAGTGGGTTAAGGATCCAGCATTGCCCTGAGCTGTGGTGTAGGTCACAGATAAGGCTCAGATCTGGCATAACTGTAGCTGTGGTGTAGGCCAGCATCTACAGCTCCGATTCCATCCCTGGCCTGGGAACTTCCATGTGCCACCAATATGGCCCTAAAAAGACAAAAAAAAAAAAAAAGTGTTCATTGGAGATTGACATTTCCGTCAACTGACTAGACTTATTTGATGGACTTATTTGATTTGCTCAATGTTCCTAATTCTTTGTATGTCAAGTGGTTTTTGGATTATATGTTGGAAATATTAAATATATTGTGAGAAACTGGGGTCCATTTTAATTTTTTTGGAGCATGTTGATTTGTCCAACCAAACAGGGATTAACTCAGTGGGTTCAAAGCACAATTAATATGGGCAGTGATTCCAATGTTAGTTCAATTTTCTTTTTCTTTTTTTTTTTTTTTTGGCTTTTTAGGTCCACACTTGTGGATACATAAGTTCTCAGGCTAGGAGTCGAAATGGAGCTACAGCTGCAGGCTCTCACCTCAGCCACAGCAACACCAGATCTGAGTTGCGTCTTGTGACCTACATCGCAGCTCAGGGCAACGCAGGATCCTTAACCCACTGAGCAAGGCCAGGGTTCGAACCCACATCCTCATGGATACCAGTAGGGTTCAACCCACTGAGCCACATTAGGAACTCCTAGTTCAGTTTTCTAAGCTGTTACTAGGCTACCTGTGTTCATTGCACACATACTCTAGTCCAGATTTAGTCTGAGACATAGGTGGTGCTTACTGACATAGTTCTTTTCTAATAACCTTTTTGATGTTTGTTATGTTTTCTTTCATGTATGCACAGCTCCTAAGTGAACCTGGGACTGTGTTAGATCATACACAGTGTTAGCAGATTCTCTTCTCCTGCTTTCTTCAATCAGGAATTTCCCTTTACTCTGCAGGTACAAGACTCTCATTTTCATCATTTGTGAGTTAAATGGTTTTGATTTGTTTGGTTTGGGGATTTTCACTAACTGGGAGAGAAAAGATAAAAAAATAAATAAAACAAGGACTCCCCTCAGACTGAACCAGCTCACAAGGGCTCATTTCCCAGTCCTCTAGCTAGAAAGAAAATATTTTTCTTAGTTTTTTTGGTTGTCTGTGCTTAATTTATAGTTGGTTACTTGGGCCAACTTTGGAACAAAACCAAAAAGTAAAGAAAAAAGAGAAAAATACACCACAGTACAGTTCATTATTCAAATTTTGATTTCTCTCTCATCATTCTTTACTCTTCGGTGTCATTATGCAGTTGCTTTTGAAAATTGCCAAAAATTTTTAGCTGCGATCAGTGGAAGAGATGGTTTTGTAGTGAGCCGTTCCCTCTTAGCTGGTGCTAGAATGCCCTACTGATTTTTAATTATTGCCATTGTATTCATATCTGGAAGTTCTGTTTGGGGTTACGTTTCAATTTTACAATGTAATCTTTATATTTTTATAGTCCTATCAGATAATGTTAAAATTTGTCTTCTATTGTTAAAAGAGAGGACAAAGTCAATTTGCTAAAAGAGCCAATGTTTTAAATCTGTGTGGGTCAAATGCTACCATCATCTTGTTATTACTGGTTCTAGTTCTTGTTCAAGTTGTTTTTTTCATGGTGTGACTATTGCTATTCAACTGCCTATTAGTCTTTGCTTGAAAAATTATATTTCTGCAGCTGGAATGAACTGAAATCAAGTTCAAGGTTTGACAGTCACTGGCCCACCTACTTTATGTGTAACTGTGTAACCAATCCATGTGACGGTAATCTGAGGAAAGATTTTTTTCCTTTTTAAAAATTTTCCTTCCCTTTCCATTCTATTCTGTGTGAAGTCACAGCAGTGTTTATAGAAGTTTCACACGATTGAAGTTGGAATGTAGAAAACAAGTCTGAAGCTGGTTTGCCATTACCTAAAATGTGTAATTTTCAGGGTTTTCATATGAAAGCAGCAAAGGTCTCCCAGAACGATATTTGACGTACTTAGATATCAGGTTATGATATCTGCCTTCTGGCTCTCAAATGTGTCTTGTGCAGATAGGTGTGTTCAGAATAAAAGTTAAGTTTGTTTTTGCTACTCCATCTACCTCTGTCGTTAGCCTTTGAGACAAAACTCGGCCTGCATGTTTCCTGCTCTCTTTTTGGTTCTTCAATATGTGTTTGTTAATCCAACATTTGAATTATTTAAGCTGGATGTTTGGTTTAAAAACTAGCTGTCCACTAAAGTAAACTGAGATTCTTTTCACCAAGACTCTTTAGAGACACATTTAATGTGTTGGAAGTGCTCATCAATATCCATCAATTATATGAAGTATCCCTCCCTTAGGGGAGGGCATAATTATTAATAATTTATACTCAAGAAAATACCTTTCTTCACTATACAAACTATCTTTAACTTGGCAAAAATACAATGTGATAAAGTTATGCTGCAGGATTTTGTATCTCCTAAGCAATTCTGAGTAGACAAAATCCTATGCCTCAGAAAGTATATACCAGAAATAGGTTTTTATTTCTTTTTCCAGCTTTGAAATGCTCTTTATTCAAATTTCTCAATGATAATTTAATATTCACTTTAAAGTATAATTTGCTAGTAAGTAGTAAAGTCAAGACTACAATTGTTAGTGAGCTTTATTACTGAGGATGTATTAAATCAAGTGAGAAGGGAAACAAATTAATGAACCTAATTGTTCTCCACTTCAGGCGGTGATGTTCAGAGGTTAACAAATCAAGCAAGATTTTTCACAGAGCCTGAAAAAAGTGGCTTTTAAAGTAGTCACAAATATGATGTTAGGTGACATCTGAAGAACCCAGGGGACACTTTCAATTACTAGAAGACCTCCTCATATCTCATCTCATCTCATCTCATCATCTAATAGATTCTTAGTTCTCATTTCTGTCAAGAGACTCTGATGCTATGCTTATAATTGTATGGCTTAAAATCTTTACTAAAGCCCATACTCATTTATTACAAACTTTATTAAGATTAACAAACACATCCCCAAATGGTCTCCAATTTAGTTGCCGTTAATTAACAACAAGCTTAACTAAAGGGCACAGTAGAGAATGAAGAGTGTGCTAAGTTCCATAAACAGAGAGAGTGAGAGCTTCCTTGATTTCAAAAAGACTGTGAGTTGCAAAGCACCAAGAGACTGGTGGTCATTACATAATAAATTAGATACAAAAAGTAAAATTAAAATTGTTAAAGTTTATTTTAGAATTAAAAAAAGTTTCATTAATTCACTTCACACAAATGTTTTAAATACCTGTTTGGTTAGATCTAACATATATTAATTATGAATAAATAATTTATGAGTGGGTAACTGATTCTAATATCCTTAAAAGGAGAATTTCAATTCCCTATTGATTATTTTATTATAAGAGCAATAAAGTATACAAGGAAATATAAAACTCATGGATAGAAAGATAGGGATATGGAGTATAGCAAACAGTTATGGGCAATAGATACTAATATTAAAAAAATTAAATATTAAATGTGTTATGTCACAGATATTTCTGTATGTGACATATACCTCTATTTTATTAATATTTTATATTTTAATTATTTAAGAATTTATAGTTTTTAATTATTTAACAATTTATATTAATTCCAGTAAAGTTTCTAATTATCACTAAATATATTATAATTAAACCAAATCATTTTATTTTATTTTATTTTTTATTTTAATTTTTTGTCTTTTTGCCTTTTCTAGGGCCGCTCCCGTGACACATGGAATTCCCAGGTTAAGGGTTGAATCGGAGCTGTAGCCACTGGCCTACGCCAGAGCCACAGCAACGTGGGATCTGAGCCACGTCTGCAACCTACACCACAGCTCATGGCAACGCTGGATCCTTAACCCACTGAGTGAGGCCAGGGATCAAACCCGCAACCTCGTGGTTCCTAGTCGGATTCGTTAACTACTGTGCCATGACAGGAACTACATAAACAAACCAAATCATTTTAAAGCTTCATTTTGAAGCAAATAAAATAGCTTTTTCTGAAAAATATGGTCACTGAATTACTGATTTTACTCATGGCCATTATTTATAGTTTCCTAAAATTTACTTAAATCCACATCCATCTTATGTACAAGCATACATTTTGAAAAAGAAAAAGGAGATTAGAGATTCTTTTGTCAAAGTCTAAAAATCACCCTTTCTATATGCATTTAAAGTAGTCCAATATAATCTGGAGTTTTCACTGGTTCATTTATTACCCCGTTTACTTAGAAACCGTTTTTGAAATTCATAACGTATAAATCAATAAACTAGGACCTGGAGATAAAAGCTGACTAGGACACAGCCCTAGTCTACATTCCAGAAGTAAAAAGTCTAAAATAAGGACAACTGGAAGTCCAAAAGTTGGAAAGGCTGGAAAAGAGACTACATGAGTTATCTTAACTCAGAGGGCAGAAAATGAGGATTTTAACTCAGGGATGAAAAATGAAAAATCTTCCTTCACCTGAATCATAGTATGAGTATTTTCAAATATGTAGTAGAATTGGAGCTTTCAAAGAATAAATGGAACACCCTGCCCTCCTGTGGAACATTATTAATGGCAGATGTGGATAAACTCTGAACTGTAAGGATGGAGAGACGTAGAGAAAGAGGAGGGAGAACCGTGTGTCAGTAAAGAACCCATGGAGTTTCCATTGTGACACAGTGGAAAAGAATCTGACTAGTATCCATAAGGATGTGGGTTTGATCCCTGGCCTTGCTCAGTGGGTTGGGGATCCAGCGTTACTGTGAGCTGAGGTGTAGGTCTCAGATGCACCTCAGATCTAGTGTTGCTGTGCCTGTGGTGCAGGCCAGCAGCTATAACTCTGATTCGACCCTAGCCTGGGAACCTCCATATGCCAGGGTGCAGCCCTAAAAGGAAAAAAACAAAAAACAAAAAAAAAACCCACAACAAACCCATCAATGGAATACTACTCAGCCATAAAAAATAATGAAATTCTGCCATTTTCAGCAACGTGGATGAAGAGAATACTACACCTAGTGAATTAAGTCAGACAATGATAAATATATGACATTAATATATGTGGGATCTAAAAAATAATACAAATGAATGTATATGCAAAACAGACACAGACTCACAGGCATAGAAAACAAACTGCTAGTTATTAAATGGGAACTGTAAGTGGTAGAGTAGCAGGTTAGCTGTATGGGACTAAGATATATAAATTATTATGTATAAAATAAATTAGCAACAAGGACATATTGTACATAGCACAAGGAATTATAGCCATTATCTTATAATAACTTTTAATGGAGTATAATCTGTAAAAATGCTGAATCACTGTGCCATATGCTGAAAACTAACATGATATTGTAAATCAACTGTACTTCATTAAGAACTAAGTAAACATAGAACACATCAATGGAGGGGAATTGCCACGTCTAGATGAGAAATTATTTCTTCTAGAAAAGCAAAGAAGAAGAAAGGAAGAGTAAAAAGTTCCCTTAAGTATTCCTGGCTAGCAACACATCTTACTCTGAATATGGCAATAAAAATATAAGCCATTTGTTAAAATGAATTCCATAACTAGTGTAATACAGAGATGAAAAAGAGGGGACAGGAATCTAGCAACATAAAAACGGCACTAAAAAGGGACATATAATGATCTCAGTTACATATTTTTGAAAAATCATATTGGTATATGTATGTGTATTATTTTTAGTTTTCTAACATTTAAATTTAGCATAAAATATTTTTATGATATCTTTTGCCTAGAATCTTATTTCCAAAAGCCTAATCAACTTGTAATGAATAGCTATAGGCAATTTGCACTACATGTGACTTAATGTTCATGTGCACGTATAAAAATACTTTTTATCTTATTAATTTTATTATTTTAATTATTAGTACAGGGAATAGAGTCAAGTTTCATTCTCAGATAATATCTGTATGTTCAAATGCTACATCTGGGTTTAAGAATCTCAATGATTGTGTTTCTTTTTTTTACCATTCTCAGACATACACATTCATTTAATCATTCTCCAACGATTTACTGAATACTCGTGAAGCTCATACTAGGGATACAGGGGTGAAATACATCTTTTAACCACATGTGAAACAGATGTGAGAAGTCAAATTAATTACTATAATCTTCTTAGGTTGGTTATAACAGAGATAACCACAGGTTTTTTGTTACTCAAGGACTGAAAGGCTGTATTTTCACTGAAGCCGAGTGAAAGAAGGCCACTTCTCATAACATGGCTTGCATGTCAATGTGACTTAAAACCTCCCTTGCTGCACACAGACATTTTGAAATTCACATGCACTATGTGGATAAACATTTAATATGTAAGTTCTGGAACAGATGTGCATCTAATTGCTGCCATAAAATGAAATGTTTTTATTCTACTTCTGCCACTGAGGAAAACAGGAGATATCCTTCAGCAAAGGGCACCAGCTGAAAAATAATAAAAGAAGCTTTAAGCATTTATCCTATGATTGGCAGCTGTCTTGCCCCCTTAGACTTCTTAAAGTTCATGTCCATTAGAGCAAAATGTAAAAAGAGGAGTTCCCGTCGTGGCGCAGTGGTTAACGAATCCGACTAGGAACCATGAGGTTGCGGGTTCGCTCCCTGGCCTTGCTCAGTGGGTTAACGATCCGGCGTTGCTGTGAGCTGTGGTGTAGGTTGCAGACGCGGCTCGGATCCCGCGTTGCTGTGGCTCTGGCGTAGGCCGGTGGCTGCAGCTCCAATTCAACCCCTAGCCTGGGAACCTCCATATGCCGCGGGAGCGGCCCAAGAAATAGCAACAACAACAACAACAACAACAACAACAACAACAACAACAACAAAAGACAAAAGACAAAAAAAAAATGTAAAAAGAAAGAGTTCAGCCATCGTACACCCAGTTGCAAATTAAATGGGTAATTATTTTGAAACAAATCTTGATTCTGGAGATAGATTTTCCTTATGCTTTGGTATGTTTTTTTCTATTTCCTTTTTCAAAAGAAAATAAATATTTCTTGTCTGCATCTGAGACCTACACCTCAGCTCACAGTAACGCTGGATCCCCAACCCACTGAGCAAGGCCAGGGATCAAACCCACATCCTTATGGATACTAGTCAGATTCTTTTCCACTGTGCCACAATGGAAGGTTTCAGTATTTCTTCATTAAGAAATGAAGCTTTCTTTGGGTTTAATGGGTTTTGGATTGGCCAAGATCACCAGACCGAGTGCTATTCAAAGTGTGGTCTGCAAAACTATACCAGTTCCTGTATTGTTTGTTTTGGGTCCAGGAGACTAGAAAAATACAGAAATTGAAAATAAGTTTGTTACATTATTTGTACACTAATTTTCAGAGAAGTTTTATAACATTTGGAACAATTGTAAGTGCTAAAGTAGCTGTTCCCTAATGGACATTACATGGGGAGATTTGCAGGTAAAAGTTCAAAGACACACATGAGCCTTCTGTGATCTAGCCTATTTCTCCAGTCTCATTTCTTTCTTTTCTTTTTCTTCTTTTTTTTTTTTTTTTGGTCTTTTTGCCTTTTCTTGGGCCGCTCCCGCGGCATATGGAGGTTCCCAGGCTAGGGGTTGATTCGGAGCTGTAGCTGCCAGCCTACACCAGAGCCACAGCAACGTGGGATCCAAGCCGAGTCTGCAACCTACACCACAGCTCATGGCAATTCCGGATCCTTAACCCACTGAGCAAGGCCAGGGATCGAACCCAAAACCTCATGGTTCCTAGTCGGATTCATTAACCATTGCGACACCACGGAAACTCCCAGTCTCATTTCTTACCACTTCCTGATTTGGAATTAAATTTTTCGTTGCACAATAAGTTTATAATTCCCCACATACCTCTTGTTGTCGCTCCTTCTGCACCCTCCATCAGCAGTACTCTTTCTCTTCTCTTATTCAGTTCGGAATCACCTCCTTAGGGGAACTGCCCTTCTCTTCTCTCACCCCAGCTAGACTGGATAGCTCTTCATTTGCTTTCCGTCAGACTATTGGCATCCCTGTTATTTTGTTCTTTTACACTGTTTTAAAATTGCCATTTTGGGGTTTGATTCCTCTGATCTGTGTATACACAGTTCTTAGTTTAATGCATTCATACAGCTATTGAAAGAATGACTGATCAATATTTTCATATATTCACCATCTAGCATCCTGTGGCCTATAAATCTTAGAGAAACACAATACGATCTCATAGAAATTAAGTGAAGGAAAAGAATCTCAAGTATTCATTATATTATACATAAACTATGTATTTTTTTCCCACTTTTACTGCATACTGTCAGCATGCATATTCTATTAACTGGTTGCAGAGCACTAAGCCACATTAGTACCTTTCCTTCTTAAACTTTCTTATTCTATGGACTTCCTGGAAAATTTACCTTTAATCCTTCAACTTGAAAAATGAAAAACGATCATTTCAGGATGATAGCACAGCAAATGTTTGCAGTAGTGACTCTGCAGACCTGCACAGCTATAACCCATGCCTCTGAGAACTGCCCTCCTCGGAAAGCCATGTTACATTACTTGAACAACTAATTTTGCCTGGACCTGAGTTAGATATGTAACCTCTCCTGAACCAATCAATTTTACTCACTTGAGAACCGGAACCCTGACTGAAAGATGCTTGCAACTTTGGACTTAAAAGGGACAATATTTCCCTCGCTTGACTAAACATTAGCAAAGTTGTTCCCAGACTATGGGCTGCTGATCTCCCTTTCCTCAGAGCACTTACTTTAGAAAACTTGTAATTAAAAATTATTTTTCTGTCCCCTTGAAAGGTACAGTAACCTCCCAATACTCCGGCCAGTTTTATAACCCAGGAAAGATTCTTCTCCAAGACCTGAGAGTTACCTACTTGAAATGCAAACATCAGGGAAGAAAGCACCTTTATATCCCATTGTTTTGCAAGGTAAGGAGCTTAATTTCAATGGGCACCAATTAGCAAACATACAGGGCCTAATCACTGAGAAAAACACTTGTAAATTCAGGAATAACTCATGCTCAACAAATTCTCCAGGCCTATACTCCTACTGATAACATCCTCTAGTACTTTTCCACAAGCTCACCCCAGCACTTAAAATTATCCATGTTTCTTTAAAGTTGAGGTCAATCTGGCTTCCCTTTACAATAGCCCTGAATAAACTATCCCTGGCCCCTACAACTTTTCCAGTGCACTTTTTTAAAAAAAAGCCTATGAGTGAATACTAGTCACTCATGAACACAGGACCTGTAAAAGGATTTTTTTTTGGTATGGACAAGTAGAGAATTAACATTCTTCAGAAAAATAAGTGAAGCATATAGAAAAAAAAAAAAGATAGGTGAGATAAGTGATATGTTTCCATGAATGAGAGAAGAAAAAAAAGAAGAAGAAATGTGTCAGTTACTGATGGCTTCCTAGTATACCTGACCACAGATCCCGGGAGAAGCTTCCTGCAGTTGAAATCTATAACGTATCCATGTATTTGGGGTTTTTTGGTAATTATTTTTTTAAATAAGTCTCTGTTACTTACAACTAAAATAATCTTGGCTAAAAACAAGGTAATTATTCAACACAGAAATGTCAATTCCAAGTGTTAACTATGTGTTAACATTCTTTTGGCTAGCATGAAAAATCTAGGCATGGAGTTATTGTGGGAATATGGATGGCATTTTGTCAAGGCTTTTCTCTAGTATGTCTGCTTCATTATGAGGTGATATATATTTTGTAGAACATCCTGTCATCACTTCTAATTGTTACTTTTAAAATGTGATGATATGAAGCATAATGCAACTTCAAAGTCAGCAATCCTTCTGTGGAATTATGTCACTTTACTTTTCCAGGGAATGACACCAACTCAAAGCAATTAAAAGAAAAAAGATGGAAAATATCAGGGATAGGGCAGAGACATTAGAAGTGCAAATAAAGTTAAAGAGAATGGCGAAATAGCACGTTAATTTCTCTGTCCACTAGACATTACAAGCCTTAAATATTTACAACTGTGTAGAGCAAGGATTTGTGAGAAAGAATGTAATTAAGAATATCACATGGAGGAGTTCCCTGGGTTAAGGATATGTTATTGTCACTGCTGTGATGACCAAAAAAAAAAAAAAATACACACACACACACACATATATATATATCATAGACTTTAAGAATATCACATGGAGGAAAATTAAATCTAATTAATATTTTAAAGTAAAGTAGAAAAACAGAATATTAACCATCTAGACAGTCACCCTCTGAAGAAGTTTAAAGAAAAGCTTATTACATCTCATGAAAGTAATTATAAAAATGAACTTCTAGGAGTTCCCATAGTGGTGCAGCAGAAACGAATCCTACTAGGAACTGTGAGGTTGCGGGTTCAAGGATCTGGTGTTGCCACGAGCTGTGGTGTGGGTCGCAGACGCGGCTTGGATCTGGTGTTGCTTTGGCTCTGGAGTAGGCTGGCAGCAACAGCTCCGATTAGACCCCTAGCCTGGGAATGTCCATATGCCACAGGTGTGGCCCTAAGAAGACAAAAGACAAAAGACAAAAGACAAAAAAAAAATTCTATGTAAAACATGTACCTTTAAATAAAAAAGTCAATTTACATAAATTGAAATGAAAAAAGTTTTGAGGGGCTTATTGTAAATTGAGAGGTAAACTAGGAGGTTCTAGAAAAATATACTTACTGTTATCCCTCCATGTAAAATAAGACACACATACACACATGAACACCTGTTAGGATGGAATCATACACAGATATAAAGACACAAAAATATCTAAATCAGTATTACCAAATTGAACCTAGGAGTATATTAAAATAATACCTTTAAAGTATATTATTTATATCATAAATATAAGGGTGGCTCAACATTAAAAGAGCTATTGGTAACATTTCACTAATTTAAGAGTTATTTAAAATATGAAAAAGATGATTTTATTACCACATTGATAGGTGTTATGAATAAGAAATTGATACAATTTTAATAATCATTCCTGATTAAAATAAAAATCTTTTTGTCTAGTGGCTATAAAAGGTATTTTCCTTAAACTTAACATCATTAGTGTAATTTTCAAAAAGGTAAACATCATGACTCTGATAAATATAAAGCTCCACCAAAGCTTTACTTAACTCATATTTAAAGATGGAAAAAGAAGATATTATAGCTGGTCTGGAAAGTCTGATGGCTTAGGTATATATAAATCATATTAGAAAAAGATTTCTGGATTAGATACAAAACTGGTGTATGTCTAAAAGGCCATAAATCTTTAGGGCTATCAGTTTAGGCAGAGAGAAATTATTTGTGTCCCTACTGGGCCAAAATGTCTACAAGTCAACATGGAATTTGGGACCTTTAATAAATAGTAAGCTATAAGCTGATTTAATTACATTCCCCTAGATAATTATCAACTGACTTTAGCCCCATGTGGCATTAAAAGGATTTGCTGCCCACTTTTATGCCTTATTTGGAAGTTTCAAGTGATTTTCATGACAGTATAAAGTATCACTAGGAACTTCTAGAAATTACCATACTATGCACTAACAACACACTGTCAGAGAGAGAAATTAAGAAAAACTCCAGCTAAAATTACATCAAAAAGAATAAAATACCTAGGAATAAATTTAACCAAGAAAGGGAAAGACTTGCACTCTGAAAACCATAAGATATTAATGGAAGAAACTGAAGGTGACACAAATGGACCTTGGTGGAACAATATACTGTACTCATGGATTAGAAGTATAAATACTGTTAAAATTTCCATAATCCCCAAGGAAAGCTACAGATTCAATGCAATTCTTATCAAAATAACAATGGCATTTTTCATAGAACCATAAAAAATAATTCTAAAATTTCTATTAAATCACAAAAGACCCCAATAGCCAAATAATCCTAAGAAAGAAGGAAAAAACAGGAAACATCACTTTTCCTGATTTCAAAGTATACAAATCTAAAGTAATCAAAACAGTATGGCACTGGCACAAAAACAGACACCTAGATCAATGGAACAGGATATAGAACACAGGAGTGAACTCACACATATATGGCCATTTAATCCATGACAAAAGAGGCAAGAATATAGAATGGGGAAAAGATAGTCTTTTCAGAAAATACTGTAGGAAAACTGTACAGATACGTATAAAAGAGAACCCAAATCACTTTGTTACATTATGTATAAAATTAAACTTAAAATCGATTAAAGATTTAAACATAAAACCTAAAATCATCAAACATCTAGAAGAAAGCATAGCCTGTACATATACATATATATATAATATATATATATATTTAAATATATATATATGTATATATATTTTTTTTGTCTTTTGTCCTTTTATAGGGCTGCACCAGCGGCATATGGAGGTTCCCAGGCTAGGGGTCTAATCAGAGCTGTTGCTTGCCGGCCACAGCCACAGCCACAGCAATGCCAGATTCGAGCCACATCTTCAACCTACACCACAGCTCACGGCAACACTAGATCCTTAACCTACTGAGTGAGGCCAGGGATTGAACCTGCAACCTCATGGTTCCTAGTCAGATTCATCTCCAGTGCACCATGACGGGAACTCTGGCAGTACATATTTGACATCAATATCAGCAATATCTTTTCGAATCTGTCTCCTCAGGCGAGGGAAACAATAGCAAAAAAAAACAACCAAGTGAACAAATATGACTATATCTGACTAGGAAAGGAAAACATGGCAAAGTAAACCTTCAATAAAACAAAAAGGCAACCTACCGAATGGGAAATTATATTTGCAAATGATGCATCTGATAAAAGGTTAAAATCCAAAATATAAAAGAACTCAGACAACTCAATATAAACAAAAAACCCAATTAAAAATGACCTGAGGATCTGAACAGACATTTTTCCAAAGAAAAAAGATGGCCAATTGGCACATGAAAAGATGTTCAATATCACTAATTATTAGGGAAATAAATGCAAATTAGAAT
This sequence comes from Phacochoerus africanus, assembly GCF_016906955.1. NCBI lineage: Eukaryota > Metazoa > Chordata > Mammalia > Artiodactyla > Suidae > Phacochoerus > Phacochoerus africanus. The sequence goes on along the minus strand of NC_062547.1, from coordinate 24,115,114 downwards.
CACAAAGAGAAATCAAATCACCACACATCTATCAGAATGACTATTATCAAAAAGATAGCAGATAGATATTGGTGAGGGTGTGAATAAAAAAGAATCCTTGTACACTATTGGTGGGAATAAGTTGGTGCAGCCATTATGGAAAACGGTATGGATGCGCCTCAAAAAAAAGTTAAAAATAGTATCACTAATAATAATTCTACTTCTGGGAATTTATTCAAAGAAACTGAAAAAGCTAATTTGATAACATATATTCACCCTTATGTTCACTGAAGCATTATTTACAATAGTCAAGACATGGACTCAACCTAAGTATCCACTAACAGATGAATGGATAAAGAAGATGTGGTATATAAATATGCGATGGAATATTACTAAGCTATAAAAAGAATGAAATCTTGCCATTTTGCAACAACATGGATAGATCTAGAGGATGTTATGCTAAGTGAAATATGTCAGACAGGGGAAGAAAACTACCCTATGATTTCACTTATAGGTGCAATGTAAAACAGAAAACAGGAGTTCCCATTGTGGCATAGCGGGTTAAGAATCTGAATGCAGTGGCTCAGACTGCTGCAGAGTTGCAGGTTTGATCCCTGGCCAAGTGCAGTGGCTTAAAGGATCTGGTATTGCCACAGCTGTGGTGTAAGTTACAACTATGGTTTGGATTCGATCCCTGGCTTGGGAACTTGCCATATGCCACAGGTGTGGCCATGAAAAGAAATAAAAAATAAAACACAAAATAGACTGATAGAGAGAACTAACAGATGGTTGCCAGATGGAATGGGGTGGGGAATGAAGAGAATAGTTGAAGGGGATTAAAAGATACAAACTTCCAGTCATAAAAAATAAGTCATGGGGATATAATGTACAGCATAGGGAATATAGTTAACAATTCTATAATAACTTTATATGGTGACAGAAGGCTGCTAGACTTATCATGGTGATCATTTCACAATGTATGTAAATGTAAAACCACTACATTGTACACCTGAAACTAATATAATATTGAAACTAAAACTAATATAATATTGTATGCGAACTATATGTCCATAAAAAGATCCCAACCCTGGGTTTCTAAATATCAGCACTACTAACACTCTGGGCTAATTTCTTTGTTTTTGCTTTTGTCTTTTTAAGGCTGCACTAGCAGCATGTGGAGGTTCCCAGGCTAGGAGTTGGTCGAATCGCAGCTGTAGCTGCCAGCCTATACTATAGCCACAGCAACGTGGGATCCAAGTGGCATCTGAGACCTGCACCACAGCTCACAGCAACGCCAGATCCTGAACCCATTGAGCAAGGCCAGGATCGAACCTGGGTCATCACAAATACTAGTTGGACTTGTTACCGTGGAGCCACAATGGGATCTCCCGCGGCTAATTTTTTAATAGAAATCTATCATAGGTATTACTGAATGTTTAACATCTCCAATTCTACATGCTAAATGATGGTAGCAGGTAGCAGCTTTCCAAAAAACTCAAGTTTTGACCCTCAAAAATGTCTCTAAGACATCAGCAATATCTCCTAGGGTACAAAACTGCTCTTGATTGAGAACTACTGGGCTAAGTGGCTATTTGAACAGCACCCGCTTTGCAAGTCCTATATTAGAGGTTTTGTACTTAATTTAGAATGCGGAGTACGTGCCACTAAGTGTTTTCTCTTCAGTAGAGACAAATTTTAAGAGTTCCATTTTAACATCCTCTTGGGCTGATTGCTACACTTTATCAGTTCCTACTTCCGGTGATGTTTTAGCAGCCCAGTGATAGTTTAGTGCTCTCTAAAAGACTGTTGCCAAGGGCGACTGCCCTATTGGCTTGAACGTTAATGCTGCTCAGCCAGCAACCACCGGCCATATAGATCTAACTTTGGCAGTAGAGCTGTCATATATTAAGGCTCAAGAATAGTTCAGTTTAGAAGGAATAGCTTTTTTTTTTTTTTTTTTGAAGCTGAAAGTTCAAAAATGGCTCTGCAATGCAAGCCATCCCTAGGGAGAATAAGCTCTTAGGCACTCACAAAAAAACACCTTAACACTGAGGATCTATTCTTGTAGATATGCTTATATTTTGCCCAGTCTTACATCAAAACATAACTATTGTGTCAGAAAAACAAACATGAGGATATCTGGAAATAAATCCCCCTATACTTGTACCATAACATTTACTCTTTAGACTTACTGCAATAGGATTCAGAAGGGAGTGAGTTGGGAAGGAGGGGAAAGGAGAAATATGATTGTACTACAATGAAATAGTACTAATATAAATGTCTACATCTTTCCTTATCTATGTATAATTCTGATAACTAAAATTTATATGCATTTTTTCTAAATTATTGAAAATATGATGTGTATGACATATATTGATCATGGTGATGTATTAGTGTTTCTATGCAAAGCTGAGCTCTCAAACCCATGGCTGAGTAGAGAAATGACTTGTTAAAAGGTTCTTCTTGGTGAAACTAAGCTTATATGTTCATATATTTAAAAGAATTAACATCTTAGTTGACATTTTTTAATAAAAATTATTTTAAAATGTTGTAGTGTGTGTTTTAATGGAACCTGACCGTAATGATAATCTGAATCGTCATCTCTTATTTTAATTAATAAACATATTAACAGATAATTGTTAGAAAATGACAAGATCATAACTTAGAAAAATACAATATGAACATGTGCCAAATATGTTAACTCAACAGTGAAAGCATAAACCAGTTCAAAGGAAAATTCCAAGATTCACACATACATAGGAAACAAATTCTGAAATAAATTTGTAAACGGGTTTTCAAAAAAGGCCTATCCTTAGGGCAACAATCAACCATATATCACTGGATACAATTTTCATTTGATGATCAGGAATCACTTGCTTTTATCATTTTTCTGCAACTTACAAAATTTCAATACAGTTCAAAAGATTGTCAGAGATTTAGATCACTTCAATGGGTAATCTAGACAATACACCACTAAATGTTTTCTGAATTTTAAAGTTGTTCAAACTTTTTCCCGACATTGTATAAGACCAAAGACTGTATCTATGATGTTTTATCAATAATTTAATAATGATTCTAAATTTTTGCATTGATAAGTGGTTAAATATATGCAACAGAGTTCATTTAATCTCATTGCCCTCACAGAAATATAACATTCAGTATTTTCATATAATGTCAATGAGTTTGTTATTTCATTATTTTGTTAAGGAAAGCCATACTAGAACATTGTGACAAGCAGTTTGTCACTAGCAAGTGTAAATGTAGCATAAAATTTGAATGACAATGCACAATTAATAATGTATAAAATGGCAAGTTAAGATTAACAGATAAAAAGAATCAGTTCTTTACACTAGCAATAATAGAGTAAAATTTAATATTTTAAATTAAATGGACTAACAAATTTTATTTTCACGTTAAATTTTTGAACATTTTAAATATTGTAATATATATTGTAATCAGCTTACATAAATTTTAGATATTTTCTTAAACTGGTAGAAAATAGGTATAAACAACTATGTGAAATGAAAATAATTGATGCAACATAGCCATGAAGGTTTAAATGTTTCCTGAACAGAACAGAAAACTGAGGCAAAATTAGAAGGAACTACTTAAGCACAGATTTCTGTTCTCTTCAGGAAACACTCCAACCTGTCTGAATATTAACAGCACTTAGAAAATATGGCTTTATGTCTCACAGTGAAGAATGTACTGATATCAAATCCTCAGGTCAAAGGTTAAAAACATTATAATAGAAAAACAAATTTAGAATTGAAATTAGTCAAAAGTAAAATTTATCTCACTGCCCTCCCTGTCAAGATCACCGCTGTACTGATTGTACAGCAATATGTGCAATGAGGGCGCCCCCTAGTGGTCATATGCTAAGGCAACGTCTTAGGAGACAAGAGACAGTCTTCTAAATGGACACAAATACGAAAATAGGAAATTTGAAGGAACAAAACAGAAGCAATATACAGAGTGATACATTTTAAAATATTACCAGAGATTTTAAAAAGAAGAAAAGCCTTCTCAGCTTCCCACTGTTTCCATTCCCCACGCCATTCCCACAGGCTGAGTGCACAGTCTTGACTTCTATGAGTGTGTGTGTGTTTCAATAGTTACAATGATCATATACTTAATCTTTCATTTCCTCAAATGTAGGGAGACCTCAATTGCTGGAGGGAAATCTTTGGATAAAAGTAAATTAAAAATAAATCGTGGCATATGACATGGCTTTTGTGTACTTCATTTGGTGCTAGAGCTATAATTTTTAAAAATTTTCCCAGCTCTACATTTGCCGTGGAATCTTAGGAAGTTCTTTTCTGTTTCTCTCCTTAACCTTAATACTACTATTAACCTTCTTCCAGCACAAACCCAGTTTTTAAGATATCTTCTGCAGAGAAAAGGGAAATGGACACAGCTCATAATTGCTTCTGATGTTTTATTTTATACGTGAGATAGATAAATAGATAAATACCATATATGTATATGTGTATATACGTACTATATAATTTTGAGTGATAGAAAATAGACAATATTTTAGAGCTGTCCTGCCTGCTTTCTACCATTCAAAATTCCTCAGAATTGACAACCTACATGTATTTCTGGTATTCTCACTTTTTTTTTCTTTTTGGCTAGAGCAAAATAGATGATATATAAATTTTCTGTCTAGGGAGTTCCCATTGTGGCTCATCGGAAACGAACCTGACTAGTATCCATGAGGATGCGGGTTCAACCCTTAGCCTTGCTCAGTGGATTAAGGATCCAGGGTTGCTGTGAGCCGTGGTGTAGATCACAGACATGACTGGGATCTGGCATTGCTGTGGCTGTGGCGTAGGCCGGCAGCTGCAGCTCTAATTTGACCCCAGCCTAGGAACTTCCACATGCTGCACATGAGGCCCTAAAAAACAAAACAACAACAACAAAAAATTCTGTGTAATTTTTCATGAAAAATTCCATCAAAGCCAAAAGTCTAAGCATCACAGACATTTAAAATAATATAGCCTGCTTCTGTACCTTGATTAATAAATTAAACAATTACCTTTATTCCAAAAATAATTTCTGTTAATTATAAGACTATGTGATACACAGTATTTTAGTGGAAGATAAATGAGATTATCTCCACAGCCCCTAGAAGAGTATCAAATGTAATAAGTGATAATTATATATTATTTTAAAAATATTCTTTCAGATGTTTTCTTTAATTACCTCTTCATACTAATTGTAACATCAGTCACCTGACAGGGGAGTGTGACAGATGGAAGTTGAATCAGATTCTTCTTAGGAACTCTTCTTAATCACTTTTGTGATTAAAATATCCTGCTTTTGGGAGTTCCCTTCATGGCTCAGTGGTTAACAAACCCAACTGGGATCCATGAGGATGTGGGCTCCATCCCTGGCCTCCCTAAGTGGGTTAAGGATCCAGCGTTGCCATGAGCTGTGGTATAGCTCACAGATGTGGCTCGGATCCTGTGTTGCTATGACTGTGGTGTAGGCTGGCAGCTGTAGCTCTGATTCCATCCCTAGCCTAGGAACTTCCATATGCTGTGGGTGCAGCCCTAAAAAGCAAAAATAAATAAATAAATAATAAAATATCCGCTTGTGTACCTTTTATAAAGACACCTGACTGTAAGGACTCATTTTTAGGGAAATCCTTAGTGCCCATATGAGTAAGAGCTCTATGAAGCATTAGCTTTATTCCATTAATTTTAAATACATGCCTATATATTTTGTTTATGATATAGAATAAAAAACTTGGTACCTGCTTTTTTATTATTTCATGTAAGCTACTACACTCTATAGGTTAGGAAACCAGCTTTGGTGACTGTCCCTTTAAAACATACTTGGATTAAGGCAGCAATGAAAGAAAATAAAATAAGTAACAGGAATAATGTATTTTATTATCTATTATCTATTTTATAACAACTGATAGATATTATATTCATCATTGCTAACCTTTCAATGCCTTCATGTATTTGAGATAAAATAAAAGGTCACTGAGTAAAGATTATTTCAACAAAATCTCACAATAACTGTCACTACCTTTTACTTTTTAGTATTTTTCAATACAAATCTGAAATGTAAGTAATGTTCAGTAATCTCTCTGTTTGATACTGGAAGCTTCATGTTCTTCAATGTTTTTAAATCTTCACACAGAGCTATCAAGTTTGCCTCACTTGCTGCCTTGCTTGCTTGCAAGGTGTCATTTTTTAACATTGTTTGTTTTAGCCAATTAATGTTACTCTGAATCTGTATAACTGAAGCAGTCCCCTCATCCTACATTGGCATTCTAAAAATAGGGTAATTACATATTTGAGCATATTTCTTTTGAAAAACCCATGAACCTAAGCAGGAAATAAAAGACTTTTATTCTGCATTACAACATTTCAAAAGAAAGAAAAAGTTTCCGTATTTAATATCTTTTCTTTTTTTTCTCCAATATAATTGTGCTGTGTGACTAGAAAATTCAGATCTTCTCTTAGATCTTATAAAACATGCAATTTTGAAAACTGACGCTTGGTGGTAAAGGACACATTTCATCCTGAAAACAGGTTATTTTTTGTCTTAATTTGATATGAAGAAAAATGTAAATCGCTAATCCAACATTTTAACCATGAGTGTTCAGTTTTGTATACCGCTCCCTCATGCCAAGTATGGCCCATGTGATGCAAAGAATTCATGAGCTTTTATGGTAGTCTTGATCTCTTTTTAAATAATGCTGATACTTCAATGAGATATTTAGTCATGTGATTCACATGAAAAAAAAGGAACTGAGGGGAAATTATTTTATGAGTAATTCACTACCAATACCAGAAATGAAACCTAAAATATAAAAATGCAGTGATTTTCTATTTTGAAAACCTTGATACTTGACATCCTTATCAAAATTATTAATATGGCACTTCACAATATTTAAAATTACTTCTAGTTTTTTCTTAAGTGAATATCTATGACCATCAGAAATGAAATGTTTCATGAGTTTCTCCTGTGAGGTTAGGCTTTAAATATTTTTAAATAATGAGACAATTTATTTATTTTTTTGTTTTTCACTTAAATCTTGATAATGTCCTAATATTTATTCTCTATATGTTTTAACGCAGCATTATATTGTTTCCAAACTCTATTATTCTTTTCTTTTGTCTTCATCAATAAACTGCATGATTTTCCTCAACTTTGGTCAGGTCCAGACCTATATGTGGTCTCATGATCTAGAAGTTTCTAGTGATTCTATGAGGAAACTCAGGCCTTATATTTGCCATGTGTATATTTACATATTCTACCTACTTTCTGTGGCTACATTTGCAGAGAAATGAAGGATTTTGATGGAGATTGGTAGATAGCAGAATTCTCTGAGGCATACTTGCATGGAAATTTGAAATATATATTTGTTTACATAAAGTTACATCTGCAGCCTAATTCTGAGCAACATGTAATGATATCTGAGGATCACAGGTCACAGAGAAACAATCTTACTTTAACAAATCTTTCACTTCTAGATTTCAGAACCAGAATAAATACTCACTATGCAATATTGAAAATAGAAAGAATAACAAGTTTGGAGATGAAAAAAGTAATTTTGGTTCATAATACTAATAATATTTAGAATGTCAAAGTGTCCTTTAAAATATAGTCACCTAAAATCATGAAGAAATGCTTATTACATATGATATGATAAAGAAATAGTGATTTATCTTGTACTACATAAAGATATTGCATACATAGGAAAGTCACACTTTAATACTTAAGTAAACAAATATGCCACACAAAAGTGTAAATACTAAATATTTTAATACTACTGAATACTAAATTCTCCATCAGCCAAAAAGATTTTGTAGAGATTTACTTAGTGCGTGTGTTCTGTATGTATATGTATGTTTGGGGAGTGTTATCAGTCTTTTGTTATGGTTTACTTTCTAAATATAAATTTGTTATTGCATATGCTTTTCAAACTTCCTCTATTTCATAAAAAAAATGGCCTTATGGAACTGTGTCGTTAGCCTTAAAAAACACAGCTCCACGGGATTATTTTAGAATATGTTTTTATAATGTATTATATATAATTTTAAATATATTGATAGATACATATGTATATTAATTCTACAACATTATTTCAGAAGAAATTTGTGCAACTGTTTTGTCTTTAGTGTACTATTTTTTCTATCAGTTATAATTTATTTTGAGATTCTCCTCAAACTTTAGAAAACTTTGGTTCAGGGTACAACTTAAAAAAAATAATAGCTAAAATATGGTTTTTGGATATAGAACCTCTGTACACACCTGCCTGGAAACATTTGTCAAGATGCTAATTTATAGTGAATTCAAAACGATGAGTCCTTATATTAAGAAAAGGTATTAAGGGAACTGTGACTCTTTGATCTTTAACTTCATGGTAATATATGTGTAGCTTTAAAAAGTTGGGGATTCTACAAGGTTGCTTAGGATAGTATTTTTTTTCTTTCCTTTCTTTCTTTCCTTTTTTTCTTTTTTCTTTTTAGAGCCACGCTCTGGGCATGTGGAGGCTCCCAGGCTAGGGGTCTAATCAGAGCTACAGTTCTCAGCTTACACTACAGCCACAGCAGTGCAGGATCCTAGACACATCTGCGACCTACACCACAGTTCACGGCAATGCCGGATCCTTGACCCACTGAGCGAGGCCAGGGATCAAACCTGCAACCTCATGGTTCCTAGGATTTGTTTCTGCTGCGCCACAGCGGGAACTCCAGGATGGTATTTTCTTCTTCGTGGTAAGGAAGCATGGGATCAGGACGCTGTAACCCCTCATTCCATTTCACTCCTGAGGCACCGATCAATGAACTCCTCTCTGCTGAGTCTTTAAACACACCTTATCGCACAGCTATTCCTAAGAGTCTTAACTGGCAAGGGAACTAAATATCTAATGGTTATCTTTTTTTTCCTCCAAACTCTATACCATTATTAATTTTCCCTGAGTTATATTCTACATATCTGGGTACCCAATAAATAAGGTATAAAGTTTGAGCAAATATTTCCATATACCTGTTTGCTAATATAAAGTAAGTGCTTTCTTTAAAATCTCAAGACAAAGAAAATGCTTAACTAACATTTTGTGTAATACATGACGATACAAATAAGTTGTCAAAGACAGTGATCATAAACAAACAAACAAACAAAACCAGTGATCATGACTCTTCTCTTAGAGTCTCCCCGACAATAACACATGATTGACTCTAGACAGGTCCTTTGTCGTTCGGGTTTCATGTTTCTCCTCACCTGGAAAATTGCTTCAGCAACCTCCTTATAGCCAAATAAGCAATGTAAATCCAATCCCAAAGCACTGTTTTTAGTAAGGGGTTCCTTGAGAATACAGAGGGAAGCATGATGTTATGACCCACAGTACAAAAATGAATCAAAGTTCTATGAAACACACCGCCACTTTCTCTTTTTTCTTATCTTACATTTTTCTTTCTCTATTTCAAAGACTCTTCCATTCCTATCCCCAAACTATTGCTATCCTGCATCCCCCTGAAACTTTCCTCAGCTTCCAGAATGCCTCTGTTCCCTAACCCCTTTTCTTGCATAAAACAATTTAATTCTTTCAAATGTCTCCAGTTTGCATACTTATACACACCTTCATTTAGAGAATTAGGACTCTTCATAAAAAAACACTTTTTAAGAGGTAAAGTGAATTCTACTAATGGGTGGGTATTTGCACTTGTGCATACTTGTTGCAGAGTATTCATCATAGATTGTCAAGAGCTGCCATGCCCCAGAGAGCAATATTTGCTTGCCAGCATTCATGAACCCATACTGAGGAAAATCTTTCAAAGAAAGATAAAAGTTAGCACTATCTACCCTAAAGCAATTATCATATTGCTATGGGGCTATGGTTTGGATCCACCTATCTGACGTTTTGAGGTTATGTGTTTGATCTTCCTATTTACTTTTTTTTTTTTGGCTGCACCCACAGCATGTGGAAGTTCCCAGGCCCAGGATCAAATCTGAGCTATACCACATCACAGCTGTGGCCACACCAGATCCTTAATCCACCTGCCATAGCAGGAACTGCTGATCCTCCTACTTAGATTCTGGTCCCTTCTTTTCATTTTATGTCTGACAACACAGAAGCTGATTCACATTCTAGGCCTATCACTTATCTGTTTGGACTACTGGACATCAACTTTTTCCACAATGCTTGGATACATTTTACCAGTTCAAAGCCCCAGGCTTCAGTTTGCTGGCTCACATTATGCATCTCAGACCATCTCAGCAGTGTGGGCTGACAGGTTGGCTAGGAAGACCAGAGATGTACACGAACACACAATGCAACAAATACTTCTCTAAAGATGATAAATTTTAAAATATGCTTAGTCTTCTAAAATGACAGATGCCTAAATCATACATGCTTCGATGCCATACCCCTGATAAGGCACAACATGTCACTTCTATTTCCTGGGACTTAGTTTCCTCATCTTGAAACAACAGTAGTGGACCAAATAATGTGTCCTTCAGCTAAAAAATGTGATCCTTCCATTGTGGTAGTCTATCCTTAACTCTGAACATCTAACCATGAAATGCTAAGCTCTCTTTTTGACATGAAACATTTTGCTCTATGCCACTTCATGTTGAAGGGAAGAGAGAGGGTTGGCAGGGGGGAGAGAGAGAGAGAGAGAGGGAGGAGAAAGAAAGATCGAGAGTTCCAATTTTTCTGTGATAAGCTTTTCTCCGCCAGAATGAAGTCATGTCATGATTTTCTACATGCCTATACCTGTCTAGCTCCATGTTCTCTGAAGCCGTTATTTCCATTTCATAATAGAATCATTTCTTTTACTAGGAACGATCAGCTTCCTATTTGGTCCATATCAAAGTCTGCAAAGACCAAATTTCCTAAAGGATCAAGGCTTCTATTTTTAGAGAACATTCAAAGTGCAATAGAGAAAAATAATACACTTTTATTTACAAAACAGTGTTTTTTTTCATAATACTGGGTATTACAGTTTAGTTGCTGTAATTTTCAAGTTTATATGAATAAAGGCTTCAGGTAAATGACATACATGCATGTATTTCTTTATAATGTCAAGGCAGAGCTACTCACTCGTCCTCTAAGACTATTCCCTATGCATTGTCACTTCTTAAATTGTATACTCTAGGGTCTCCCTTTTTTCTCATTCCATCCATCTATTTTGTTGCCAAAACCTGTCACTTTTAGCTGCGTCTCACCTATAAACTGCCCCTTCCTCTGCCTCCCCCACTGTGACTGTCATTGGTATGTCCATCTCAGTATTCACACATCACTGTCATTCATATTCCATGCTGATGACACTGGCAGTGATTGTCTCCTGTATATAAATGGAAGAAGAAAAAGCTCACAACAAAACAATGCTTCTTTCTCCAAAGGCTGAAGCCAATGATTGAAATTCAGTTGCATTTTCAGCTCAGTAGTTCTAGATTTTCAAAAAGAGCCCTCTTTGCTGGTAACTTCATGCTGGGCTGATCTGACACTGTTATTTCCCAGGAGTTTACCTGCCTGACACATTGTGTAGAGCTATCCTTTTGCAAGTGTGCACCTCTGCACTTGGACCAGGGGGTACAGTATTAAACTTACTGCAAATGAGCATTTATTTATTTATTTGACAGCTGCTACAAAGATAAGGTCATGCCTGTATAGCTGTGCTTCAGTTAGTGAAAGCTGATTACACATGTGAATTAGGGAATGAGACTTTGCGTTATGGAAGGGGTTATTCACATCACAAAGAATTCATGGCAGGGTTCCATTAAAAAGTGACTAGTGCTTTTAAAATGATTCTTTTGTTCAAGTCAATTGACAAAATTCAAACACTCTAAGATCACATAATTGAGATTCCCCAACTCTGCTTTTGTGCCAACTATATTTTATTAGCTATAACTATAAGCTATATATACACTTTCAGGGAGATAGATATTATATAGAGGTAAAGATAATTTTACTATACCAAACAGCATATTGAAGGAACCTAGTGCTCCTTTAGCTTTGAAAACTTTTGCTGGAATATTAATATTAATGGAAATTAAGTTTTATGTTTGTATTAGCTTTTCTTCTAGAAATTAAGAGAACAGTTTGAGTCAGAAACAAAGTAACAGTACAGAACAGAATCAGATCTCTGAATTTTTTGTATTAATAAGAGTTGCATTAGTATACCTCTTAGAATAAATTTCACATGCAGGAAAGATATTTTCAGGAGGTCTTATCACTGAAAAAACAAAAGGGAAAAATTACAAAAATGTTCCAAGCTTCTGTGAATGAAAGACAGTTTTATAGTGGTCTTTAAAGTACTTTTTAAACTTCATTAGTTTCCTTGAACCTAGATTTCTTAGTTGAGTATAGACCACAATGGCATGAAACTGGAAATCAACCACAGGAAAAGAAATGAGAAAAAACTTGCTACATGGAGACTATACAACATGCTACTAAAAATTCAATGGGTCAATGAGGAAATCAAGAAGGAAATTAAAAAATACCTCAAGACAAATGATAATGGAGACACAACCACTCAAAATCTATGGGATGCCACAAAAGCAGTGCTCAGAGGGAAATTCATAGCAAATACAGGCCTTCCTCAAAAAAGAAGAAAAATCTCAAATTGACAACTTAATCCAACACCTAAATGAATTAGAAAAAGAAGAACAAACAAAACCTAAAGTCAGCAGAAGGAAGGAAATCATAAAGATCAAAGAGGAAATCAATAAAATAGAGATTAAAAAAACAATAGAAGAAATCAATAAAACCAAGAGCTGATTCTTTGAAAAGGTAAACAAAATAGACAAACCTCTGGCTAGACTCACCAAGAGGAGGAAAGAAAAAACCCAAATGAACAAAATAATAAATGTAAAAGGAAAAGTCACAATAAATACTACAAAAATACAAAAAACCATGAGAGAATAATATGAACAATTGTACGCCAACAAATTTGACAACCTAGAAGAAATGGACAACTTCCTAGAGGCTTACAGCCTGCCAAAACTGAATTAAGAAGAAACAGACCAACTGAACAGACCAATCACCAGGAATGAAATTGAAAATGTCATAAAAACACTCCCTACAAATAAAAGTCCAGGACCAGATGGCTTCACAGGTGAATTCTACCAAACATACAAAAAGAAACTTATACCCAACATCCTTAAACTTTTTCAAAAAGTTGAAGGAGAAGGAACACTCCCAAAGATATTCTATGATGTCACAATCAACCTAATTCCAAAACCAAACAAAAGATATCACCAGAAAATATCTTTGATGAATATAGATGCAAAAATTCTCAACAAAATTTTAGCTATCTGATTTCCAATAAATTCTTTAAAAAGGACTTGAGATTTATGAATTCACTAAACTACATTTTAAAGTCACAAGTCTGTGTTCAATGCTTCCTTGAAGAAGAGATGGCTTTACTCTAAAGTTGTTCTGTCATTATAGGAGATACAATTATCCAGATTGTTTCCAATAAAGACCTGGCTTTTAAAAATTTTTTTTTTCATCTAATAAATAGCAGTAAGAAGAAAGTGAAGTGCCACTGTGTAACACTGATTCTTTTGGGTAAGATGAAAATACTTTAGTATTTGGAATAGGTTATCTCATTCACTGTCACAGCTCTGCTATTAGATTATGAAATATCCACCTTAAAATCTCTAAACTTTATTTTCCATGTGTGTTAAATGAGGAAAATAAAGTCTAGGAACTTATAGGGATCACAGATTGTTGTGGTGATAATCAGAACACTGATTTGAAACCATCTGAAAACACAAGATGATTTCTCATAGACGGAAAAAGAAAAATGATTTTAAGAACTTTTTTTTTGGCAGCACCCACGTCATGCAGAAGTTCCCGGGCCAGGGACTGAACTTGTACCACAACAGCGACCAGAGCCACAGCAGTGACATATTGGACTCTTAACCCACTAAGCCATCGTGGAACTCCTTTAAGAACTATTTAAAGAAGTGGACTGTGATGATCATTGTACAACTATAAATATAATAAATTCATTGAGTAATAAATTTTTTTTAATTAAGAAAAAGAATTATTTAAAGAGAAAAACACAACTATCAGTACATCTTAGATTTTCAATATAAGTGCTAGAACAATTTTGGTTTTAAGAGGAGTTTAGTGCTTCATTATTGTAGGTCATTTTTAACATATAGCACTATTATTATCCCCTGAATAGCCTCTCTACTATTTGGAACTGAAAAACACAAGTCCCATGTATTTCCCCTACCACCCCACCCCAATATGCACTAAATCTGTGCAGAAAAATTAGTGTAGATTTATATTGTATGGGCATATTCTTGGGGGTCTCAGAATTTAATCACAAACTGGAAATTATACTCAAATTAAAAGGACCTACGTAGACAGGGAAGGCAAAGCAAAACAAAACGGTATCCGACAACAGATGGGATACCTGATGAATCCATCCTCCTGTAATTTTCTTCCATTGTTGCCTGTTTACTTGTAAATTAAATGTCCTGACTGATGGAGCATGTTGTCCTTGAGATTAATCTCAACTGGTTAGAATGCTTTGCCTGAAAAGCCAGAGATAAGAGTTCATGGCACTGAAAGAGCCAGATGGCTTTCACTGTTCCATAGGTTGGGTGGATCTGAATACCATCAACTCTCAGAAAGCAGGTTCAATCAATGACCTGTCAATGCTGATCAATGGAAACTTCGAAGTACACAGGAATGACCTGACAGGCCACCTCTCACTGTTCCCCACCCTACTCTTCTATTTCACAGACACCTTTATAGGCTTCCCTTGAGAGTCATATTATTCAACTCACATTCTGAATAACGCCCTCTGAAAGATTTAAGCTTTTATATTTCCATACCTTAACCAACTTAGTTTACTGCCCTTTCTTATCATTGAAATAATTTTATGTAATATTATATAATTTTCTGAGCGTATGTGTGTTTCTATATATACGTATATATATATAGAGACAGGTTGTTTGTTTCTGTGTGTATAATCTTATTTATATATTCTATTATTTATTCAGATATAATATATTTGACAAAACATGTGTATTTATATATGAATATGTATCTCTATGTGTCTTTACCACTATAATTTAAAATACAGGTATATATGTTAATATCTGAAAAGACTGATGATCAGATATTTAAACATTTTATTAGTAAATATTTTATAAATTTTACATATTAAATATTAATTTTAAAAATATTTAAATATTAAACTATTTGTATATTAAATGTTTATTAATTTATATAAATAAAATAAGCTTTATGGATGAAAATATGTTGTACAATTTTATCTTTCCATTTTGCCTAGCATATATACTAGTAAGTTCTTTTTGTTGTTGTTGTTGTTGTTGTTGTTGTTGTTGCTGTTGCTATTTCTTGGGCCGCTCCCACGGCATATGGAGGTTCCCAGGCTAGGGGTTGAATCGGAGCTGTAGCCACCGGCCTACGCCAGAGCCACAGCAACGCGGGATCCGAGCCGCGTCTGCAATCTACACCACGGCTCACGGCAACGCCGGATCGTTAACCCACTGAGCAAGGCCAGGGATCGAACCCGCAACCTCATGGTTCCTAGTCGGATTCGTTAACCACTGCGCCACGACGGGAACTCCAATATACTAGTAAGTTCTTACTTTTGAGTAGGACATTCTTGATCCTAGCATCTTTGATGAGGAAACATATTTCTTTAATACATCTACATACTATAGAATTTGTTATGTGTGTATGTATGTGTATTGTAGCACACAGAAATACACCCATTGACGCTGCGATAGGCAGACAATCACAGGTATAAGAAAGTATTTGTTTTTTTTTTTTTTAAATGGGGTATAGTTGATTTACAATGTTGTATTAGTGCCATGTTTACAGCAAAGTGGATCAGTTATACATATACATATACATTTGTTATGTTTGAGAAAGAAGGCAATGGTTATCTTCTCTTTCTCATACTAATCAAATAAATAATTCTTCTATGTGATTCATTTACTCATTGGAAATATAGTCATTAAATCTGACTCTCATGTCAGATAATATACTAAGGTAAAAAGATTTACCTATGTACATAGGTTAGACACACTGGCTTTTTAAAAACATTTCTATTTGACCTATGAGCTACTTGGAAGTGATCTGTCTTCTTTTTCATCTCCGGTCTTTTGAGCATGCATTTGGCCTAAAAATGCTACCTCACACTTAGATTTTTGATTGTCCAAGTTCAACTGCTGATTTCTTTCCACTCCCTTTTTTAAACAAAATCTTTTATAAATGAGCTGGCATTATCTCATTAAAACTTAGAGATAACTGTCACATGCATTATATTCATACTGTTCTTGATTTTTTTAAATTATTCTTTTAAATATAATGTGAACTGACAAAGATAAACAAAGATTACCACTAGTTAAAGTGGCAAGGATAGATGTTAATCAGTGACATACTACTGCAAAAGGGAAAAGAGTTCAGCATACACTGAGCTCAATTTTGCTTTTTACAAAGGTAACAGCACATTTTAAGGAACAAATGAGGGAATAAGGAGGAAGCAGGGCAGGGCCTTAGTAGAGTCAGGAAAATGAAAAATTACAAATAGTGGAAAGGGGTGTTAGTCCATGCAAAAGACATTTGGGTTTGTTAACTGTTGCTTATCAAATTAAGCTTCTACCTAACCTCTCACAGGACCTTACCTTCAGGTGTTGGCTGGAGCAAAGAGTAAATTCTTCTAGCAGCCTTGAGTTTTCTCCAGCAGGCAGTTTAAAGGGATTAGGATCATTCTAGCAATATGGCCATGAGCTGTTAGAAATTATGTTAGAATCTGTTCAAGTCTTTATGGGCTAATATTAAGGCCTAATTGAGAAAATGGCTCAGAGGACCCTGGCTAATTTGATCAAATAGAAGAAATCTTTGCCAGCATTCACATTAAAAAAAAATATATATGGGGAAGTATAAAGTCAGTTAAAGCTTCCATGCAACCAAGACCAAGATCAGTTAACTAACTGTTAACACTTTTACATATTCCCTATTCTTTTACAATTTCTCATTTTTACATATTCTCTTTCAGTGGACATAATGCACTAGCCTCCTAAAGCTGGAAGATGATGATTGCCTGGAGGCAAAGTGAAGGATTGTGCAGGGAGAACTAATTTCATTTCTCTTCTGTAGTGTGTTCAGTGACATGAATCTCGGGGACCAAACATAGAACTAGTGGTAGGTATATTGCAAAATGTCATTTTAGAGGAAACTGTCTAGTAGCGCCTAGGCTATAAAATATGGGACTTTTAAAAGAGATAGTCCATGAACAGTAAGGTACCAAAAGCCAGAATCAAAGGTGAGAACAGCAGCAGCCTTTGAAGTAGAGTCAGTTCGGGAGTCTAAAATCAGAGGCAGCCACACACTATCCCCCAAAGATATCAAGAATCTTCCCATGTAGGAGTGTTTTTTTTTTGTTTTTTTGGGTTTTTTTTGCCATTTCTTTGGGCTGCTTCTGCGGCATATGGAGGTTCCCAGGCTAGGGGTCGAATCGGAGCTGTAGCCGCCGGCCTACGCCAGAGCCACAGCAACATGGGATCCGAGCCGCGTCTGCAACCTACACCACAGCTCACGGCAACGCCGGATCCTTAACCCACTGAGCAAGGGCAGGGACCGAACCCGCAACCTCATGGTTCCTAGTTGGATTCGTTAACCACTGCGCCACGATGGGAACTCCCCATGTAGGAGTGTTTTGATCTTAATTATCCACAAAGCCAAAAGATTGCAAAGGTGAACAGACAAGGAAGAAGTGCTGCCTGGCTTTTTCTCTGCTTTCTTACCCATACTTGTACTCCAGAACCAAGGAGGTCTGGAGCAAAGGAGAATGGTAAACTATGGTTCTAGTTGAGAAGTCTAGCTTAGTGGTCTTACCTTTGAGGAAAAATCAAAGAGATTAATAAATGTACTCTAATTTACATAATTAAGACTAAGACTTGTTAGTTATATTGAACGACAGTTTTCTATTATTTATGAGTGACGGGAAAATAGATGGCATCTGCCAGTACTTTCAGCCAAAGGTAAAGGGGATACTAATGCCTCAGAATATATTTTAAAGTGACAGAGGGTAATAGAAATAAATGACTTTCAGAACTGCATTTCAAAATTCAAGTTTCTGCAAAATACTGACTGCAAACACTAGTATATCAATACTTCTATCAATAGACAGCTAGTTACAGCTATAGGTATCTACCTTAGAACTATGAATTACACTATGTCCATGTAATCTCTCATCTTCTGTGTTACATCCAAATCTCCTAAAATATCTTGTCCTCGCTTGTCCTAAAAAGACTTTTTTATCTATTAAATTTATTCGTCACAAAGGCATGTTGAATTGCTAGGATATATAAATTTGTGGTTAATTGAGACATATGTAATAAACTGCATGAATGTTAACACATTCAGGATCTTCCCAGTATTGACAAGAGTCTCTGGGATTTGATTTTTATGCTTGGGTCCTGAAAACAACGGCTAACTTTAGAAAAATAAATTTTCTCTTTCATTATAAAGTCGTATCTTCAAATAGCAGGATCCTGAAAGCCTCAAATATAAAATCAGCTGATGGAAATTGGCTATAATGCAGTAGTTTAGACCCAGGGCTGTGTTTGAATTGAGGGTTCAATCCCAGCCAAAATTTTGAATATTACTTTCCATAGAGATTAACAGTTCACATTTGTATTTTAAACATTCTGAGAAACTGTGTAATAAAGAATTCCATTCAATTTAATTTAACTCAGCATTTCTAATATTTGTGCTATGACGGAAATCACTTTTCTTGCTTATGAACATTATGTGGAAAATTCCATGGAAGGTAGCTAATATGAAGTTTATTCTACTTTAAGGTTTATACTCATTCATACCTTCCATTTCCTTAATATATATATATGTGTGTATGTGTGTGTGTATATATATATATATATAATTGGATTTAATACCCCTCTAGATCTTAAGACAAAATCCAATCAGACAACAATACAGAATATCGGTAGCTTATTTTTTGTCTAGGCACTTAAACATATTTCAATCAATTATAGCTTGAGTGACAAGGCCACACATGACAAAATATGGTTAGGTACATATATGACATTTCTTTCCAGAAGGGGGTTCACAAGGGAGCTGTGGGATCCCACTTTCATTCAGGGGATCATTCATTGCTTTCTAGTACACACACACTGATGTTCTCAATAAATCTGAGGCCACAGTCCCTCATGAGGCATGCCTATAAACAGTAAGTCAGATTTGGGAGACTAAATTGAATGAACTGTCACAAACATTTCTCAATAAAATAAGGGGCAAAGTGTAACTGTGGCCTGCATAAGAACTGCATGTAGATTTACTAAGCTTTGGGGTCCTCTTGGTTGAAATGCATTTCCAAAGGAAAAAAAAAATCAATATTAAACTATATTTGATATATTTCTTTGCTAAAAGCCACAACTTCCAGTATTCTACAGGGAAATGATTTATAACTATTACATCCAACAAAATGTTCTTTTTGGCCCTGAAATCTGATAATTTGGTTTTACATGGTGACTCTGCTTCCAGAAATAAAACTTCTGTCCATCACCATTATTATTATCAGGGATAGGCTGAGAAGTACTGTAGAAAGCACAGCACATTTTCACTGTTTTACTCATGTGTGATAATTGCAGAGTTGTGAAAATGTATTAGCTCCAGAGAAAGAAGAATGAAGACCTTAAAGCTGTTTTAGGTAGAAATGTGCAAGAGACCTTGGTTTTCTATCTCGGGAGCACTTTTCTCCATGTACTCGGTATAATATATTTCCTCTTGGCCTTGTGGATGTATTTTTGAATATTTCAGCCTGAAAATATGTTCCCTGCCTTCCAAATGTTTTATCAGCCTGCCTCCCTCCCCACATGAGAACCTGATGTATATCACAAGTAAAGGGGAGGGAATGAGAACATAGTCTTTGTTTTCAATTTTTAATTAATTTTTTTGTTTTTGTCTTTCTGAAAAAGTCATGCTCATGTGGTTGCATGTGGATGTCTTAAGGCAAAGAGAGACTTTCTTCATCAGTTGTAACAAATGAAGCACTGTGGTGGGGGATATTGATAATGGAAGAGGCTATACATGGGTAAAGGGTATTTGAGAAGTCTCTGTACTTTCCTCTAAGTTTTGCTGGGAACCCCAAACTACACTAAAATATGAATCAATTTTTAATCATTTATTAATTTTTTGGTCTTTTTAGGGTTGCACCCATGGCATATAGAGGTTGCCACCCTAAGGGTCAAATCAGAGCTGTAGCCGCTGGCCTACGCCACAGCCACAGCAACGTCAGATACGAACCACATCTATTGACCTACACCACAGTTCACAGCAATGCCAGACCCTTAACCCACTGAGTGAGGCCAGGAATTGAACCTGCGTCCCCATAGATGCTAGTCAGATTTGTTTCTGATGAACCATGATGGGACCTCCCAAATCAATAAAAAGACACTATCTTAGACAGAGGACAAATCAATATAGGTCCCTGTACAAGAATGATTAAGAAACTAGAGGTAGTTACAGAATGAAGGAAAGGGGTAATTCTAAATCATTATTGTCAAGGGCCTTGGTGGCCTACCTGATGGTGAGCTGCAGCTGCCAGAAAAGACATAATAAATTTTATATCAGAAATGGGATTCCAGCCACATTTCTTTCCAACAGGAGAGTCCATTTTTAGCTCACACTGCAATTAAGCATTTATTTCTTTCCAAAAGAAGGAGATCATAGTATCTCCCTCCTTTCTGCTCAGCCATGTAACAGTCATAAGCTGGGCACAAAAAAGCAGGAAATTAACCCCACAGAGCAGGGAGACGTCAGCTAAGAGATAGAAAATGTACTATATAAACAAAGGGAGATAGCATTTACTAAGTAAAGTTATTTATGATTGTTATAGACAGATAAGCATAATCAAAAGATGAATATTAAATGAAAGATAAAGACTATTACAGTCAAGATTCTGAAGTCAGGTGGGAAAAATGAAGATAAAATATGTTACAGAGAAACTCTTGTACTTTCATCTGTATCTTCCACACAGTGTATGGTTTGATTTAAACATGCATTGAGAAGTAGTCTGCCAGCCTTTAATATTGTTTCCTACCAACATTTGACCCGAACAGCCCTTTTTCTTGAGGGGCAATACAGCACAGGGGTTAGCAAACTAGGCAATTTTTGTAAAGTCTGAGTAGAAGAAAGCCACACCCATTATTTTATGTATTATCTACAGCTACTTGCAAGCTATATCGGAGCTGAGCAGTTGCAACAGAGCCATTTAGCTAGCAAAGACTAAAATATTTACTGAACTTTACAGAAAAATTGTCCATGCCCAACACAGTACAAAAAGAAGATGGTCTTAGAGTTAGACAGGCTCCTGAGGAGCATATGTGCCAGGTTAAGCTTCATGTTTAGTGCTAAGTTTTATAAGCCCAACACATTTTCCATGCTAAGCAACTTTCTCTAGGTACTCCTTTTTTCAAATAACTGGGACCTATCCTGATGTTAAATATCCAGAACTCTCCCCAGCCCTGAAACTAGCCCAACCTCTAGTATCTGTGAGGCAAGAGGATACATGGGGACTCATATCTGACACATTTAAATGTCATAAATCAAGTAAAAAATTATTAAATGAATAATGTTTTAGCCTCTTATTTTGATAAGGATACCTTCATAAGGAACTAGAAAGTCAAACTTGAACTCAAAATGTTTAGACTTTTAAGAGTTTCAAGATCAAAACAAAGCAGGATGAGAGGGATTCCTTCTCAGCCTCCACCCTGCAATTCTCCCACACCCTTTTCTTCTCTTTTTCAGTTCTTCCTGCAGTGTGACTGGACTGCATGCATGTGGACATCCTGGGCTCGTGTCCAGGGCAATCCATACCTCTCAATGTGTCTCTCCTCGGCCTCTCCTTCTGAAGGCCTGGGGTATATACATCTATGACATGGGCAGTCTTTAGAAAACTGAACCAGAAAAGAGGCCTTGTACATCTTGGAAATAAGCCTAGATCATTTTAGCAGGCAATTCGCAGGTCCTAGTTACCCAGAGTTTGGTCAAGAATAGGCACATAGGCCCCACATACTCCTCACTCTGCAGACAGATGCATAATTAATGGCGATCCCAAGCAGAGCCCTCTACAAATCTCACTGCTTAGAACCGCCTGGGACAGTGATTCCCAACTGGGGGTGATTTTGCCTTCGAGTGAACACTTGACAATATCTGAAAGCATTTTTTTTTTTAATTACTCAACGAATGTTATCACATTTATAGTTGTACAATGATCATCACAACCCAATTTTATCACATTTCCATCCCAAACCCCCAGCCCATACCCCCATCCCCTCAGCCTGTCTCTTTGGAAAGCATAAGTTTTTCAAAGTCTGTGAGTCAGTATCTCACAGACTCACATTTTTGACTATCATGACTGGTCTGGAAAGTGCCACCAGCATGTAGTGGGTAGAGGCCAGGTTCAGCGCCAAACATTCCATACTGTCCAAAATGTTCAGAGTGCTGAGATGGGGATACTCTCACCTAGGATTTTTATTAGAAATGCAGAAGTTCAGACTGACCCAAGACCTACTGAATCAGAATCTGAATTTCAACCAGGTCTCTAAGCATGCATGCACATTAAGGTGAGAGGTGCTGCTCTAAGACTCGAAGCAGAGGCAGAGGCTCTCCTTGCCCCAGTGAAGGCTGGCGCTGTCTTGGAGAGATGGCTTGTTTGTGCTCAAACCAGATTTTCTGATGTTGGTGCCTGTTAAGATTTTCCCTCATTTCAAACACTAGTTTTTCATCTAGTGGTTTATTCCTTTCAAAAAATAGTCAAAAAAAATCATATGTAGCCATTATTTGCCTTATTTCCTATGGGGCACAGCATACCAAGTTTAATCTATAGGAAGAATATTGAAGGATATTTGAAAGGTGACATCAATAAAGCTCATAATTCCTAATTGGTCATCACAGGCTTTATAACATTGATTATGCCAAACTGAATTCTCCTGGTTGCCTTGAATCACATCCTGAGTTTTATGAAACAGGGAAAATCATTTCATAGACAGAATACATCATAGCTTTTTTGAAAGGATTTCATTATCTGAGCAGGGCACAGGGAGGCTTCCGGTACTTGATGCCCAATGTCTGGCCTCTCCTAACATGACTCATTTACTGATGATACCAACCGCATCTCTCAGACAAGAAAGTGCTGGGGAATGAACGGAATAAAATTTCACTTTTCAATTTAGTCTGAAACCTTAATTTATTGATAGAAAACCATGTCTGTGTTTAGTTTGATTCCTACTTTACCCATGCCGAGATAACCTCAGGACTATTCCAGTTCGAAGGACAAAAGGAAGAGTTGTGTGTGTTTCATGCACAATATATATATATATATATATATATATATATATATATATATATATATATATTTCTGGAGGCAATGGGATAATGAAAGGGGCATATAATATCTTTCAAAGAGGTCTTAACATTTTCTTGTCCCAATCATATTGCAAAAATGGCAGATCTTGCACTTGGCAATTAACCACCACATCCTCATGTGTATCCTGACTCAATGAAATTCACCCAGTCTCTAAGGAGTATAGTCATTTGGTACCTTCTTACTCTTCCTGAATTGTTATTTTATAGTTATCCTAAGTAAAAGTTCTACAACTATTTCTTGAGACTCTACAATATCTGCAAGTACTGTGCTTAAAAAAAAAGACAGAAAACAAACCAAAAACTTCCAAAAGAGCAAACACTTCAAAATTGCTATGACTATGTGGCTGGTGTTTCATTTCTTTCTTTGTTTTTAACCTCTACAAACATGGTCTTCCTCATTTCTATTCTAGGACCATGAAGTTTGACAAGGAAAAAAAGCCACAATACCTAAATGAAAGCTTAAGGGATAATATAAAATTTGTTGAAGCTTTTGTGGCCTTTAAAATTACCCAGTAGGAAGATACTTTTTCTACCTATCCACAGAGGCTGATTCTTCTGGCTCCACGAATAGTTTTTCTCTCAATATAACTTCATCAGATGTTTATAAAGAAATGATTCAAAGACTATGTGTATTCCATTAACCTTTAAAAACAATCCTTATGACTTGCTTGGTTTTCGGCCACTCCCCAACAATGGGGCTGTTTGTCTCAACTTTTGTCTCCAGCATAAATCTTAACCTTCATGAAGAATGATTGACTTAATGACTTACCCATGAGCACTGCGATGACAGACAGACCAGTATCTGAGCTGTCCTGTCAAAGGACTCTGGATGATATGGCAGTCCTACACCTTGCCCCAGACCCAATCACTGAGCATGTTGCTCATTCCCAAGGAGTTTACTTGGCTTAGAATTTTCCATCTCATTTCCAGCAAGAATTCTGGGTTACCAGTGACTGTATGAAACAGGTTGCTGAGAGATATTGACGCTGGCTCTGGAGGCTAAATTCCTCATTAATCAGGACCAAGTCTACCTCCTCACTGCTATACACAAATACATGCAGATATACACATGTATATTCTATGCATATTCTCTATAATACTGTATATATGTTTTAATGTATTCAGACACATGGGACCCTCCTGCTGCCTTCTCATCTCCATACTTCCAGTTTTTAGACAAGAATTTATAAAGTGAAGTAATTTTATTGCTCTAAAAGTGTACATATTTGTAAAGCTGTTAAGGTAAGATGCTCTTTTATTTCTAGCTTTTTTCAATTAAATTATGAATATATTTTGATATACCTTTATTAGACATATAGTTATGGAGGGAATTTGAAAACTGACATGGAGTTGAGAGAAAGACAATTTTATTATTATTATTATTATTATTATTATTATTATTATTATTATGTGTCTTTTTGACTTTTCTAGGGCTGCACCCTCGGCATATGGAGGTTCCCAGGCTAGGAGTCCAATCGGAGCTATAGCTGCTGGCCAGAGCCAGAGCCATAGCAACGTGGGATCCGAGCCACATCTGCGACTTAACACCACAGCTCATGGCAACGCCGGATCCTTAATCCACTGAGCAAGGCCAGAGATTGAACCTGCAGCCTCATGGTTCCTAGTCAGATTCGTTAGCCACTGAGCCACGACGGGAACTCCAGACAAATTTATATAGTGATTTCAATATGATTTAAACGTTTTATAAAATACCTTTCGTCCTCTTTCAAATAGGAGCTAGAAGAAAGAAGTACCTCTGAATTTTGTTCATATTAAGAATCCTTGGTTTCCAAGATGACCAATGTACAGCCAGTGCTGCACATTATTTTTTCATAAGTTGATTGGTGTTGTCTGTGTCATTTTTCTCTATTTACATGTCTAACAGGGAGGGCAGGTGTGTAGTTATCTTAAGGTCCTGCTGAAACCTAAAAATGCCCAAGATAAAATGTTCATGTGACTGTAGAACATTGGGTTTATCAGTTATTGTGAGAATTGCCCTTAACATATTTCAGAATTAAAATGTTTAATGTGGTTACTAGAGAAGATAAAAATATAGAGTTAAAACATAAACCTCAACCTGTCTAAGGACATAAAGTCTTTATGCATATGTGTTTACGTATGTATGTGTATATACATATATCCCATTCTAGGGCAATGTCTCTGTCTTTTCAAACAGAATCAAGGGAAAACCAATTACCAAAGGCAAAACAAAACTGTTATCTGTCAGGAGAAGAGCATGGAGTTTAATTTTACTAAATTCCTTTACCTGTAAAATTCTGAGATGGGGTCTGCATGCACATTAGATTTGTACAGCAGATGATAAGAGAAGCCTTGGGTTGTGGAAGCACATATCTGAGCAAACTGCTTGAGCGGGGCTAGAAACAGTCTCCAATTTGTATTTCAGAGGAGAAGCCTGAGAAATACTCCTACAACAATAAGAAACAATTGAAACAAAAATCCCAGAACATGGGGAAAGTTATATGTAGTTGACAATTATTTTAAAAGTCAGTATTTGGTGGAAACTGGTTTAGGATTCCAACTATATATATTAGATCTGATCAAAAGAGAAAACAAAATACATGAGTTAGAACCTTTTATAGAAAAAAAACTTTACCTCAAAAAAGGGAGAAATTTTAAAATAAAGACTAATTAAAATGTTTTATGAAAATACAGGCTTAAATAAAAAATATTTTAATATTTAAGTGACAAAGAAAAAAATGCTAAAAATTTCCAAAGGACGAAAAGAAAGTTTCCTGAACACACACACGAAAACATTATTTTGGCTTTATTTCATTTTTTTTACATCTGGTAACAAAAGTAAGGAAAGAATTTGAGTGGAACTATCATGCGCCAACCTCCTTATATTCAACAGAGCTATTAATCATGTAGGAAAAGAATAAAAACAACTTTTAATATATGAAGTCTCAAAAAATATTTCACGCGGGTGTGCTTCATGAATATTTCACCCAGGTATGTTAAAAAAGTTCTTAGTATATTGAAAAATACATTAAAAATAGACCTCAAGAAAGCAAAATAAAATGAACAAAAGAAGGTTATAAAGGATGGTGATGAGGTTTTTTTTTTTTTTTTGTCTTTCGTCCTTTTAGGGCCGCACCAGCGGCATATGAAGGTTTCCAGGCGAGGGGTTTAATCGGAGCTGCAGCCACCAGCCTATGCCAGAGCTGTGACCTACACCACAGCTCACGGCAACGCCAGATCCTTAACCCACTGAGAGAGGCCAGGGAGCAAACCCTGCAACCTCATGATTCCTGGTCGGATTCGTTTCCACTGCACCACGACGGGAACTCCTTTTTTTTTTTTTTTTTAAATACATTTAACAATTCAAAATAAAAATCTCTGAAAATATTAACTATATAGTCATTACCAAAAACAACAAAATAGCTGGGGTGTTGCAATCTGAGATAAAATGAAAAGGAGAGGACTCGGTGTGCAGGGGTAAGCAGAGTGCCCAGTACACAGCAACTGCTAAACAAATCCTGCTGATCTCCTTGTTGTTTTTTTCAGTCATTGTTGCTGCTATCTTAAAAAGCAATAAAAACAAGACAGTATGTGTGGCCAACGCTGTCAGTGCCCACACTTATCATTAGCCAGTTTCTAAATGCTCTTATCTGTGTATCTATACTATCCTTTGCCATCCATGCTGCTAAAGCATGCTTTCCCACCCATGTTGCCAATCAGATGTTCCAACTGATTTAAGGTACCAGGAGCAGCCCAACCAATGGTTACCAGGAGTTCGTGTATAAATACCTCAACTGCCTCCCTACTTAGGATAATTTTGAGGTGTTCCTTGTATACTGCCTCCCAGAGTTTTCCCAGTGCACTTAAACTCCAGTTACCCACAGAGTTGACTGACTAATAAAGCACCTTTACTGGCTCCCTTCCCTTCTTGTCTCACATCTCTGTTTCACTACTGATGCTTCTTGTGATCATCTCCCAAATAAACCACTTGTGCTAAAATCCTGGCCTCACGTCTGCTCCTGGGAAAATACAAAGACACCACATACCATTTAACAAACTGTCAAACAATATATTGCCAAACAAATCGGGCAGGAAGTAAAATGGACAGTCTCATACATTTATAGTGTTAGTGTAAATTGATATAAGCCATCTAGAACTCAACTGGGCAATATACACCAATGGCTATAAAATGTTGCTACAACTTGATCCAATTAGTATCACTATGAGAAACTCAACATACAGTAATGATAATATGACACCCAGGAAAAAAATCATGCCCTGTAACAGTCATAAACTATAACTAATATAGTTTGTAGTTTACTATAATATTAAAATAATTGGGAAAATGGTGCCAAATTCAACAAATCATTGGCAAATATCAAAACGGCAGATGAAAATTTGCACTGTTTAAAAATTAAACTGTGAAGTTTATGTTAAAGGAGGAAAGCTGCCTGTGATAAAGCATTAATTGAAAATCATGATATAAAACCTATTGTGAAATTTACTGTGTGACCCCAAAATCCTACTACAGTTCCTAGGAAAAGAAACATGTTCATAGGCTGAGACAACAATTTTATGCCTCCTTTAAACTGGTGTATATATTTATACTTCATTGGGAAAAGGGAAATCAGAAGAATAAAGAAATTCACTTAAAACCATACCCATAAATCCTTTCCTGTTATTATGGTGAAACAGCCATTATTGCAGCTAGAACCAAAGCTCCCTATTATGAACTGAATTCTCTCTGCTTCAGCCTACTTGAGAATTTTCCTGTATTAGCTGCTTCTGCTTTTTTTTTTTTATAATTGATTTCACCTTTTCTACTGAATAATTTCTGTCAACCTACAATCATCTCTATTAACAAACATGTAGCAAAAACCTCTTCTCTCTTATGGTCATGTTCCCTGAAAATGACCAAAAGACCTGCCTATATTCGGTATCCTTTTCCTCACCTCCTTATTCCACTCAACTTAGATTTTGTTCTCCATCGTTTCACTGAAATTGATCTCATCAATGTCACCATTGATGAGCCTTTCAAATTAACAAAGTCAAATATCTGTCCTTGTCATACAGAACTCATAACAGCCCCTGACACCATTAACGACTTCCTTTTAAACCAAAATGATGTTTTTGGTGGAGGAAACGTCACAGTCTTGTTTTACTTCCCACTCTACTAATGAAGCTTCTTCATTTTCCTTCCTGAGCTTCTCCCTTCTTGTCAGCCCTCTAAGTGCTCATGTGTCTCAGAACACTGTTTGAATTTTTTTTTCCCCCAGTGGCTTGACTATATCCTAGAGGACATTCAGACCCAAGATTTAAAATATAGTCTAAAATACTGGAGTTCCCATTATGGCTCAGCGGGTTAAGGACCCGACATAGTGTCCGTGAGGATGTGGGTTTGATCCCTGGCCTCGCTCAGTGGGCTAAGGATCCTGAGTTGCCACAAGCTGCAGTGTAGGTCACATATGTGGCTCAGATCTGGTGTTGCCATGGCTGTGGCCTAGGCCAGTAGTTGCAGCTCTGATTCAATCCTGACTGGGAACTTCCAGATGCGGCCATAAAAAGAAGAAAAAAAAATCAGTATTTAAAAATATTGATTTCCCAAAATTTATTTCTGAGCTCCAGAGTCATAGCTCTTAGAGCTAACCTCCTGTCTTTATTTGAATACCTAAGGCATGTCTCAAATACTACATGGCTGGAATGGAATTTTTCCCTCCTTAAAATTAGTCTCCAAAAGTCTACCACAGCTCTAAATGGTATCATCATTCATCCAATCACAGAAGCCAATGACCCAGGAGTTATTTTAGATTTCTCTTTTTCTTAGTCCTCATTTCCAAATGGAGTGTCTACCTCCAAAACTTATTTTGAATTTAATCATCTCTCAGAACATTCACCACTGTTATTCTAGTCCCAATTCCTGCCTGGAAAAATATAATAGACTTTTAATTGGCCTCTTGCTACAGTCATTTACCCTTCATAGTCTATACAAAACAGAGATAGCAATATTTTTAAGGATATGAGTCATATTACAACACACAATTTCACTTGGAATTTTTTAAAACTCTTTTTAATGACTGCAATTCATACATGATCTAGCCACAATTTATCTTTCTGACTTTATCTGCCGTCACTGTTTTTTTTTATTTTTGGTTTTTTTTTTTTTTGCTGTTGTTATTCTGTATGGTTCACCTTCACTAGCTTATTTTTATGTTATTAAGACAGGTTAATCTCTGTCTTAGAGGTATTATATTTACTATTCTCACTACCTGAAATCTTCTCTTTAGATTTTTTTTTTTGTCTTTTGTCACTTTTAGGGCCGCACCCATGGCATATGGAGGTTCCCAGGCTAGAGGTCGAGTCAGAGCTATAGCTGCTGGCCTACGCCAGAGCCACAGCAATGCCAGATCCAAGTTGCATCTGCGAACTACCTACTGAGGAAGGCCAGGGATCAAACCTGAAACCTAATGTTTCCTTGTCCGATTCGTTTTTCGTTTCCGCTGCGCCATGATGGGAACTCCTAGTTTTTTTTTTTTTTTTTGGCTGGTTCCTTCCTAACATTCAGGTCTCTGCTTAAATATTATCTTCCCAGAGAGAATTTTCTTAACCATTCTCTTTAAATTCACATACCCACAAACATCCTATTACGTAATTTTTGTTCTCATGTTGGGCAAATGAATTTCAAAACAAAATATCGTCTCAACACAGAAAACCTTTCTATAAAGGTAGAAAAGAAAGAACACAGTTTTATTATTAAATAAGCATTAAACCAGAATCCTGATGCACATCACAGGCAATCTCCTAAAATATTCCAAAGACAGAAAAAAAGCTCATCCTTTTATATAACCAAGTAGATACAACCCATTACATACGTGTTCTCAAGATAAACAATATCTAGTTCTGGAGTAAAAGGACTTGACAACACCATTTGTCATGCACAGTTCATTTTAAATTCACTTGGTATTTGGGATAACCACCATCTCTGTCAGCTAATTGGCTTTATCCAAAGGAAAAATAAACGTCTCCTCTCTTTATGATGAGATAGTTTGCAATCGGAAGGATGGTGCCCACTGAAACTAGGATTCTACCCTTCCACAGAAACCAGGCAGCAGGGGCACGGCCTACTGTTGAAGATTACATTTCAAAGATATGCATCCTGGGTCCTTCAGAAAGATGTCCCCGGGTTTTAAAACTGCCAAGATTATTTATCTTAAAAAGATTTGATAGGTTTCAAAGGGATAGAAAAGAACTTAATGAATTACCAAAAGCAAATTACCATTTTTTTAAAGTAAAAACAGGGAGTCGGGGGGATAGCTCCTTCCTTATTTTCAACAGGGAGAATTTAAGACTCTCATTTTTAATTTGTATTAACTCTTGCACTCATTATCATTATTTTCTTCACTACACTAATCAGCAAATGAAAGTATATTATTTATTTATCTATTTGTTTGTTTTGGCTACTTCTGCAGAATACGGAAGTTCTGGGGTCAGGGATGGAAGTTGCATCACAGCAGTGATTCAAGCCACAGCACTGACAATGCGGGATTCTTAACCTGTTGTGCCACCAGGGAACTTTGAAAATATATTATTTACAGACTTGTATTTTTTGAGTATTATCTTTTCTTTCCATTAGAATTCATCTTTCATGAAAACACAATATTTTTTCCAAGTTTGTAATTTTATTCTGCCTATAATAGTTCCTGAGCCATAATAGGTATACATACACACACACACACACACACACACACACACACAAAGTCTGTAGAATTTGGGATGGAATAGTGTTACCATTTCATGATATTTAATAGTATTTAATGGTGGCATTATATAGTATTAATTCAGCAAGAAGACTACTAAATGAACAAATAAATAGGCTGGAAGAAATATGGCAAAATATTTTTAAATTTTTTTTGAAGTTACTATGATACTATTTTTGAAGTTTATTTATAGATTCCAGTGTTTTATTTTTAATATACTTTATTTTTTAGAGCAATTTTAGGTTCACAACAATACTGAGTGAAAAGCACAGAGAAGTTGCACATATTCTCTTCTCCACAACTCCCATCCCCAGCCTCTCCTTCTCAGTATCCTGAACTAGAGTGGTGCATGTCTTACAAAGGATGAACATATACTGACAAATCACATCACTTAAATGTCATAGTTTACATTAGAGTTTACTTTTAGTCTCTGTTGTGCCTGCTATGGATTTTTATAAATACATAATGACATGTATCCATTACGCCCAGAATTTTCACTGCCCTAAAACAATCCTCTGTGATCCATCTATTCATATCTCCCTAGACCTTAATCTGTGAACCACTGATCTTTTTACTGTACTCATAGTTCTGTCTTTTCCGGGATATCATATAGTTGAGATCATACAGTATGTATTTCAGTTGGCTTCTTCCACTTGGTAAAATCTATTTACATTTCCTCATGCCTTTTTGTAGCTTAAGGGCTCCATTCTTTTGCAGTGTTAAATAGTACTCCACTGCCTGGATGTACCTCTGTTTACTTATCCATTTACCTACTGTAAGAAGTCTTGGTTGTTTCTAACCTTTGGTAACTAGGAATAAAGCTGCTATAAACAGATTTATTCACGTGCAGATTTTTGTGTGGACATTATGTTCCACCTCGTTTGGGTAAATACCAAAGAGTGTGATTGCTGAATCATAAGAGTATATTTAGTTCTATAAGAAACCAACAACTGTCTTCCAAAGTGGCTGTATCATTCTGCAGTCCCAACATCGGTGAGTTCCTGTTGTTCCACAGTCATGTCTGTATTTGGTGCTATCAGTGTTTTAGATTTAGGCCATTCTAATAGGGGTGGAGTGGAGAGTCCAAGATTTTTTTTAAAATGTATCTTGACCTTATAACAGAAAAAATATTAACTCAGCAATTCAATTACAGCCTTGAAAAAGGTTAGGAAGGGAACTGATTCCAAATCCTCTATGACGGATATGCTATGTTAACTTTTCCTAACAATTTTGTTGATATTTCTTATTTGTATTTCCTGTCATCTATTTTGAGATGATTTCGAGCTTGGGTGACATCTGGCTGGGTGTGCAATTATCTGGTAAGGGTTTTTTTGTTCACATCTTTCTCTCCAGAGTCATAAAATATGGTGTGCCATCCTGAGACCCAACTCCATACATCACATCAAAACTACTTATCTCGGAGTTCCCATCATGGCTCAGTGGAAACGGATTTGACTAGTATCCATGGGACGCAGGTTCGAGCTCTGGCCTTGCTCAGTGAGTTAAGGATCCGGCGTTGCTGTGAGCTGTGGTGTAGGCTGCAGATGGAGCTCAGATCTAATGTTGCTGTGGCTGTGGTACAGGCCACCAGCTATAGCTCCGATTTGACCCCTAGCCTGGGAACCTACATATGCTGCGGGTACGGCCCTTAAAAGACAAAAAAAGACAAAAAAACAAAAAACAAAAAACAAAACCAAACTACTAATCTCTGCATCTGGCTGACCTAATACTATTTAAATGATGCTTTCAGAAGTTTAACCTTGTATTATTGTTTTAGAAAAATCTGATTTTATCTCTTTTAAGAGCCTCACAAATTGTTTTTTATTTTTGAAAGGAAATGGCAGGAACCATGAAATGATATCACTGGGTGTTTAATTAAATAAACATGTAAAACATTTCTAAAATCAGAAACATAATTTCAAATTCATGGCATTTATTTCCATTTAAAGTCCAGAAACTTCATTTTATCTTACCCCATGAACATCATTAGCAAATATTATATTCATCAAGTCTTAACGGTAAACTCTCATACTTTAAGCATGCAAAACTTCTACAATTTACTCAAAGCAGACATTTTTTTCTCTTCCATCTGTTAATGCAGCATACTCATTTAGAGATTACTTTTTTTTTTTTTGCCTTTTTGCCTTTTCTAGGGCTGCTCCCATGGCATATGGAGGTTCCCAGGCTAGGGGTCAAATCAGAGCTGTAGCTTCTGGCCTACACCAGAGCCACAGCAACACGGGATCCAAGCCACATCTGGGACCTACACCACAGCTCATGGCAACGCCAGATCCTTAACCCAATGAGCAAGGCTAGGGATTGAACACGCAAGCTCATGGTTCCTAGTCGGATTTGTTAACCACTGTGCCACGACAGGAACTCCTCATTTAGAGATTACTCTTAATACCATATAGTTTTTATGACCCTAGTAGGGACTTAAAATCCTCTTTAATATATGTAAGCTACACAATTTGGGATCTTCAAATCAAAATATGCTTTTTGGTCACAGAAAATTTCAAACGGTCAAAAATTTCTGGACATGACAGAGATGTCACGAAAGTATATACACTTGGGAGAAATTAAAAACATTATCAGACAGTCCTTGTTTAGGAACTTGCTAACGAGGTTTTTATTGTAAGGGAAACATTTGGAGAGATGATCTTTAAAGTCCTTTCAGAGGTTAAATACAAAGATGGCTGAATTCAACCATCCTGTAAGACAAGGATTTGAGAATTATGACACAGAATAAGGGGATTCTTTACCTGAGTTAAATTAGAGTCTATGTTCAACAAGAATGAACATTCTTGTGTCTGTGAGAACCAAAAATTCAACTGCAGTGTGATGAATTGTGTCCTTCCAAAAATATACGTCCAAGGCCTAGCCCCTGGTCTCTGAGAATGAGACTTTATTTAAAAGTAAGGTCTCTGAAGATTTATGTGAAGAATCTCCGGATGAGGCTGTTTTTTATAGAGGGAACAGAGAGAGACTTAAGATATGGAAGTACACAGAAGAAAGCTGCTAGGAGAAGACTGAGTTAGAGACAAGAGTGATGAGTTCATATGCCAATGAAGGGCAAGAATTGCCGATAACCACCAGAAACTGGATGATAGGCAAAGAATGGTTTCTCCCTCAGGGCTCCAGAAGGAACCAGCCTTGTGGATACATTGGTTTCAGACTTCGGGCTAACAGAACTGTGAGTGAATACATTTCTGCATTTTAATTCATCCAGTTGGTTGTAGTTTGTCATTAAAGCCCTAGGAAACTAATAGACCCACTTAAATTGACTTTTAAAATATGGAAATTTATTAGCTTCTACAAATAGTAGGTCAGAGAAAGGACTCTCTTTGGAGTTGAGTTGCTCTAGTGCTATTGTTCTGCAGTTCTTTTGGTTTGCCTTCTTCCATTAGCACTTCATTTTTACTCCCTTTTTTTTTTTTCCGGCCATGCCTGCAGCACACAGAAGTTCCCAGGCCAGAGATCAAACCAGAGCCACAGCAATGACAATGCTGGATCCTTAACCTACTGTACCACAAAGGAATTCCTACCCCAATTGTAAAATGGTTACAGCAGTTAACCAAAGTCCATATATAATCGATAATTTTCACTGAAAGTGAGGAAGAGATAAGAAATTTACTTCAGATTGCTCTCTTAGGATTCACAGACAGCCGTTTTAAACTTAGAGTACTTTCCTCAAAGTTAATTTGCCCAAGTTAGGTCAATTTTTTAATCAATAAAAATGAGGTTATCTCTAGACCACTCAGGCCCTATCATTGAGATGGAGCTGAGTTCAGATTCTCTTGCATCACAAGGGATGCGTAAGAAAGGTTAGATTCCTAAACAAAACTGGATTTCCGTTAGGGAGAAAGAAGGGTTCATTAGATGCTAGTTAAACAGATAACCGTAATTACAAAACAATATGGGCAATATAATGCTCTTATATGGACAAACTCACTAAGCAGTTTTACTGCCTTTATAATAAACTATCCAATGATTGATTTCATCTGTAAACTTTTAAAGCTATTCGAATATTTGCAGTTTCTTAACAATTTGCTTCTATAATGGCATTTCTAGTTAAATTTGGTGATACTGCCACGGTTGGGAAGAAAAGACAAAACAGTGTTGTTTTTCTGCATTAGAGGCTTCCTTTTATTATCTATCATGAAAGACTCAGAATTATAATACCTCTAAATGCTATGTCTTTCTGTTTCCTATCCTCTTAGTATTCCTTGTTTTTCCTTGAAAGTTCAGCAGGCAGGATGACATGGTCTTACCCGCATGGAATAAATGAACTGATTTTCCTACTGCTATTGAAATGAATATATCATACTTTTGGTAGGTTAAATGTTTTCAAACAAGTAGAAGGGTAGCTAGGGGGAAAAAAAACTATTCGTTAAAGAGAAGCTCTATGAACAAAGTGCTCAACATACTCATTTAATATTAAATACATTCCTCTAGGGATTTATTCCAATTGCGTTGAGAAAACAAGAGCTAATTTTTCCAGTGTTGCACAGTTAATGAATAGCCCAGGTTGACTGTGAACCTTGTTTTGACTCCGAAGCCCATGCTTTCTCCAAATGGAACCCTAATGACAATTATTATTTCAAAAGAGGAGTCACTAATAAATTATTTTGGTGTCATTCTTTACTGGTAGATCAAGAACTATACTTACTACCCAATCATCGATGTATAAAACAAACTGTTTTAATTTCCTCAGGCCAAAACTCAAGGTGAGCATTTGCATTCAAGTGATTTATCAGGAAGAACCCCAAAGATAAACAGGTAAAGGGAGAAGCATGTAAGTAAGGATATGAAGCCAAATAAGGCTATGATTTCCCACAAAGCACATAGAAAGCACTTTCAGCTAATTTCACTGGAAAATTCTTAAGTGCAAGATTTGCTTCTTGAGTTGCCATGCCTTGAAGCCAGGGACCTACGCTCTCACCACCCAACTTGTCAGTCTTTGTGTCACTGGCTAAGGTCTGCACCAAAAGGACATAAACCCTCTCTGCTTGCAGGGCAAAGTGGCCCTAGTTGCCTGAAGGGAACCCACAGGAAAAGAGTCACAGGTGTAGACCATTAACACAAGCTCAAAAAATAGCTTGCAGAAAGAGGGATCCAGGAGATCTGGATAGAATATCTCCACTGCCCATTGCATCAGTCCTATACAAAAGGAAAGATGTATACATAGAATAACCAAATCTAAAACTGCCTCAAAATCTTGACTTAAAATAAACACTACAGGAGTTCCCATCATGGCTCAGTGGTTAACAAATCTGACTAGGAACCATGAGGTTGTGGGTTCGATCCCTGCCCTTGCTCAATGGGTTAAGGATCTGGTGTTGCTGTGAGCTGTGGTGCAGGTTGCAGATGCGGCTTGGATCCCGTTTTGCTGTGGCTCTAGTGTAGGCCAGAGGCTACAACTCCGATTTGACCCCTAGCCTGGGAACCTCCATATGCCACAGGAGCCGCCCTAGAAAAGACAAAAAGACAAAAATAAACAAATAAACAAACAAACACTATAGATACACTGATTCTTAGATTACCGGATACCTCCCAGTTATTATTAATCCTGGGTTGATAATCTGTTGATAAAGGAAAAGCAGACTAAATATTTCTTGCTTCGGCAAATAGGTAAAATGATATATCCATTTGAGTTAGGAATAATATCTTGTGTCATTAAAAATGAATGTATTTAGAAGTCCTCTGGAAGCCTACTGGGTTAAGAATTTGGTGTTGTCACCACTGTGGCTTGGGTTCAATCCCTGGCCCAGGAACTTCTGCATGCTGTGGGCGTGACCAAAAAAAAAAATTGAATTAATACAAATTTACTTCTTCACCTTCGAGAGTTTAGTTGAAGAACTGTAGTTGAGTGGGATTCAACAAGAGAAATGGATTTGAAGCTATGTTATAATGTAAAGTTGCTATAGTTTATATCCTATAGAATTATCTGAGTTGCTAGAAATAGATAATGGGAGCTCATGCAGCTCTTTAAATTCATGGTTTGGCTTTCAAGTCATTCTGGAAGTACTGTACCACGGTGTGCTGTTATAAACATTGGCTGGTATATGAGGATTAATGCCATACATTTACTTTTTTTTTCCCCTGCAATGGATTAACATCAAATTGAAAAAGAAAACCACATAAAGTTCCTTAATAAATGCAGTGTGAGCTTGATTGAAACATATTGCTAATATTATTAAGTACCCCAGAGAGTAACGGAAATATCATATTGTTGATATTCACACTTCCATTTTTGTTGCACAGGACTTATAAAACACTTACAAGCACATTACTGTATGCAAAACCTAATGTTTTTTCTGGAACTCTGGTTTTTATGGACTTCTATGGCTGAACAATTGATATTTACCTACTGAGATTGGCTTAGAAGACCCTAAAGCAGTACGGAAGAAGATAAACTATGACTATTTGCCTATAATATGAGAACAGCAAAATAGCTAAAGGCCTCTTTAAATATTCTTGGTATTAAACCAGCGAGACTGTTTAAAAGTTCAACATTTTACTTTCATACTAAGCAGTCTAGTTTCTCTTCCATTCCTCCTTGGTCAAAAAGGGCCCTGAGAGCTCTTTTGAGGAAAGTATGACTTCTGTTGTTACCATATAACATGAAACTACTTCCTCTTATCTGGGATTATATGAGTGTTATGGGTACTACTTTCATTTGCAGTTGCTAACTGGTGTTCAAATATCTCAGATGGGCTGACACAGGTCTAATATAAAGAAGGGTTTTAAAGAGTGCTGAAACTAAAGATTGTTCTCTTTGTAAATACATAAGAAAAAAAGGTTTTTTTTCTAATTCACTGTAATGTGAAAAGTTTTTTTTTCATAAAGGGTTAAGCTCTCAGGTACAAGAAAATTAATAAATCACCATATTTGGACCCTTAAGAGAAGATATGTTGGAACTTAGATAAAACAGGGTAAAGGACAATTATTTTGCTGGCAGAGAAAAATAATATATGGTTAAAAATAAAACTGACCATATGGAGTTCCCGTCATGGTGCAATGGAAACAAATCTGACTAGGAACCATGAGGTTGTGGGTTCGATCCCTGGCCTCGCTCAGTGGGTTAAGGATCTAACATTGCTGTGAGCTGTGGTGTAGGTCACAGACATGGCTCAGATACTGTGTTGCTGTGGTGGTGTAGGCTGGCAGCTGTAGCTCCAACTCGACCCCTAGCTTGGGAACCTCCATGTGCCGCAGGTGGGGCCCTAAAAAAAAAGCAACATAAGAGAAAAGAAAAGAAAACTGACCATAAGAAGTTGAATTCAAGAGAGAATGAACATTACTAATAAATAAATGAGCTATCAACAAAACTCAAGGTAGTTTGGAAGTCTTTAGGAAGCTGTGGTATGTTAAGTTGATGGTGTAAAACAAAAAAACTGAATTCACATAGCAGAAGAGTTGTGAAGGCATTTTTGCAACATGTAGTGCTGTTAAGAAAGACGAAGTGGTAGGATTTGCTTCTGGGGAACAATGAATAAACGGACCTGGTATAAGGGAATAAAATAGTCATAGGGAAGCAGTGATGAGAACAAGGCTGTGAAGGCAAGCAGGGCCATATCTTTGAGGGCCTTGGGCCATGTTAAAGATTTTATTCCTAGGCAGTGAGGATCCATTAAATATGTCTGAGCAGAGGAGTGACAACTGCAAGCTTTTGCTCCACTCCACGCCAGAACTGAGACTATCCATTACCAAAAAGTCTACTCTCTTTTCTGGCAAAATGGAAGCTTGATGGGAGAATTCCTATTGTGGGCAGAGAGTGGGAGGAGAGAGGAATAGAAAGCTTTCTGAGCAGTCAATACTCCCAAAGGTTGCACAGCTTGTGCTCTTCTGCACATAAAAAGGAATAATTAGGCCCAGTGGGTGTTACATCATAACATGCACTTTATGGCTGGGTCTGCACAATGCCAGGCAACTGGTGAGCATTGCTTTATTGTTCTAACTGCTCATTTTAGTTCCTTGCAAACTAAGCTGAAGGCTAATGCTTCTACTAATGCAGCTGAGGGCATTTTTAGGGTGGAATTTTCCATGCTAACTTTCAAAATTATG
Source organism: Phacochoerus africanus (assembly GCF_016906955.1). Classification (NCBI taxonomy): domain Eukaryota; kingdom Metazoa; phylum Chordata; class Mammalia; order Artiodactyla; family Suidae; genus Phacochoerus; species Phacochoerus africanus. Next base: position 24,075,922 of record NC_062547.1, on the reverse strand, counting down.
TAAAACAAGAGGTCTTTAATGTCTTCACATTTCAAGTATAGGGAGCTACAAGTATATTGGCGAGAACCTTCTTTTAAATGGTGAGAAGGCAAAAGCGAATGGCCTATTTCACCTACATCATTAACCTGGGTTTTAGAACTTAGAGTGATTTGTCTAGGTCAATGACATGCATTCAAATAGTTGCAAATGCTATATGAGAAAAGCAAACCCATATTCTGTAGTCAGGGCGGATGGGCTTTGAAAGCTGAAAGACCTAGGTTTATTTTTGCATTCAGTTCTCATCAGCTGGGTGACCTAAGCAGTAATTTCTCTGAGATTTATTTCATGGATCTCTTTTGGTTACAAAATGATTAAATATTTTAAAGTGAATTCATACAAAATAAAATAATGCAACCATTAAAAACAGAATATGGATGTCTATTATTTCCTGACATAGAATCATGATATTCTTTTCTACAACATCTAGTAGAGTGAAACGTGTTTAATGGCATGTATGTGTGTGTGTGTATGTGTGTGTATGTATGTGTGTGTGTGTGTGTATATATATATATATATATATATATAAACACTTTCACACTGACATGTAAATTAATTATCTTTTCTTATGGTGAGGTTTTGGATAATTTTGCTTTCTCATTTGTAACTTTATATGATGACTTTTTTTTTATTCAAAAGACTCACATCTTTAAAATAAAGCTTATAAACAAAAAGACTCCTCCCCCCAAAAAAAGATGACATGGACCAGGGAGTTTTCCTACAGCCTATTGCATCTCACCTACACGAGTACCAATGATACACAATTATCATCGAAGATGCGTAAAATTATTATCCATCTTATCCAGTACTTTCAACTTTGCTAGGCTAGGAGCCAGAAGTTAGAAAGGCTTGATCTCCAAAATGGAAGCTGTTCTTGCATAGCCACACTTTCATCACAACAAGAAGGTTTTGTAAAACTTATCACATGGGGAGAGAATTAGGTTTAGAATTAGGAGGCATGAGCAAAATTGTATTATTGTTAAGTGGTGAAGACAGGATGAACACTAAACCCAATCTGATTTCAAAGCCTGTCCTCCTTCAACAACGCAATATTGCTTTACTGCTGTCCAGTTTAGAATCAGATAAGAAAAAGTAAGCAGCAATGGCTCTAGAATATGCTTAACTTAGGTGATCATACAGGTGTAATTCAGAGTGACTTTTTTTGTTCCAAAATAACACTATCTCTGAATGTCATCAATATATAATTTCTTTTTTCTTTTAGGCAGGAAAAGTTCTTAAAGCTGACAAGAAGTTCCTTTACAATTGAAATTAGAAACTTGCAAAATGAAGCAAATACCTACTAGATTCTATGTATTTCCCCATCACATAAATGTTTGAAGGCTGAGTTTAAAATTAGATTGGCTTAACTATACTACAGATCCAGTAAGAAGTTCCATAAACAAAGAAACCAGCATATAAAATACTGATGGCTAAAAAAAAAAAATTAAATGCCTGCACTTGGTGATGACCTGGGCCCTTTGGGATTGCACGGATATCCTCAAATGGCTTTGAGTAATGAAATGGGCCCTGATAACATTAACTGAATTAGCCTCTTGCTTAGAGATTTAGTACATGTTCTGTATTTCATTCTCACAGAAACCCTGGGTACTAATTTTAGTGGTTCTAATTTTAAGGATTAAGTTACAGAGGCTTCTGGAAGTTAAATAATTACTCTAGTGTTTTCACATAATATCTAAGGCTAAAGTTAATAGTTTTTCCAGTGAGTTACATTTTCTTACCCCACCAGACCTGATCTGCTTTCAAATGGTGTAGAGAGAGTATATTGCCTCTCTCGAATGTGGTTCTATAACAGTACAAGAAGGTAAAATATGGCAGGGACTTTCAGTTCCTGTTTTGACAAAAGTAAACTTTTTCATTGTATTTGATTTTGCGTTGATTCATTTGATTTTAGGGTTTTCCCAGGTGTAAATGAGAGGTTAATAGATTAGGAGATACTCTATCTACATTGATTTGAAGTCATTTTTTTTAATGGACACTAAAGAGAAATTAATACTTTAAGGCATCACATGATGCCACGTAAGTTCTCCATCATGTTTATAATTTTCTTATCGTGTATATCAAAGCATGGGTCAAGGTTACATAATGAGGAATCTACAGGGAACTCCTAGAGGAGAATCTTATATGAATAGTATTTAATATTATGGATATGTCTAGCATTTCATTCCTGGTATATGTTAATTTATTTTCACTCAAAAAAGTAAGGAAGAAAAAAAGCTGTGGTGGAAATAGAGAAACATCTTTACAGTTACGGTTCCAACCAAAGGAGCACCATTAATTGGAGATGGGGGTGCTGGGAGAGGTGTGGCTCTTACAGTAACAAGGCAAGTGGAAAATAATGAAGGCCCTAGGAAATCATCTACCTCTCACGAACTGATCATGAACCAAAAATGTTTGAGAATTTGTTCCCAAGACATGAATTAATGATTTTAATTGGTAGGACATGGAAGATGACTCCCTGGGATATGAACACTCACATAAACCACATGCAAAGGTACCTAAATCGAGCTTGCAATAACGACGACATAGAAACAGACAAGCAAAAAACAGCAACAGGAAATATCAAAAACAAACAGAAAGCATCTTTTAACAGAGGAGAAATGAAAAATAAGATCAGAAATCTAGTTTATGAGAATGATCTGGGACAATTGCCCCTGTGTGTCTGCTTTAATGTGCATTTTTTAGTCCCAGTTTAGCTCTCAGCTAAGATTGAAAAATTATGTACTTTTCCAATGCTTAACTACGTTACCATTTTCTGATCTTGGCAGTGGATGTTTCTGGATATGTTGCTGATTAAAGACCAGGCAAATACTATGAGGCTCACTTGGTTTGCCATTTATTCTAAATGTATCAGTTCTCTAGTAATGTTGCTTTTCATAGGTAAATGGCTCTTCCATCAAAGAGCACATTTGCATACCTTTCAAATCTCATCACCCTAAAGTAATCATCATTTGATCATAAAATACCTCTCCAAGAGCTGAATGACAGTGAATAGTTTGTCATACAAAATGTATGGGAAATAAGCAGAGGTACGCTGTGTGTCTAAAAGACTTCTTTTGAAGAGAGTATTTCGGCTTTCAGTAAATTTCTCTACAATCTGTCCTTTAAAGGATTATTTGCAGCTTCTAGCTGATATAAATATTCTATAGCTAAATTTCTTTGTTTATGCACACTAATTTATTTGCATGCATGATATCACTTTCCAAAAACGCTTCCAAATATGACGAGATGCACCCTAACAACAATGCTGTTTCAAGGCAAGGATTTTTTTTTTTTCGCATTATAGCTTTCTGTCCAAGGTTAAAGAAAAGTCTGCAGTTTTAGACATATCTAGAACCTGCATATGTAAGTGTCTATTCGTAAAGATAATACTACACAAATAAATAAACAAATAAAAATTTTAAAAACCTCACAATTTTAAGGAAGAAGAGTAAACCGGTAAAATGAGAATACCGTATTTTGTATATCATAAAAATTCATGGATATTAGGGTGAGATTAATACACATTTGAATTCTGCATATTTTACTTATTAGCCCCATCACTTTGAATAATATGTTGAAACATTTTTAGTCTATTTCCTGATATGTAATATAAGGATTATAATAGCTATTTCTCAGGTCTGTTAAATACATTACATAGTACAAAACAAGATACTTAATCCATCTTAGTTTGTTATCCTTCCAAGTTAATGATTAGAAAAAGTGAAGAATTTTTTACTATACTAGAATAAAAAAGAGTAATTATGTGATACCAAATGGTATAATTTACTCTTACTGGATAGCGACTCTCGATCTGATTATTAACTATGTTTTTTCTCCCAATTACTGTTGCATATCTTTCTGATTTCTAAAGGGAATAGGGTTTTTGCATGACATTGTCTAAAATGTTGAAGTAACTCGCTAGAAGTATGACATAGTTTGGTGGATGTTTTGCCATACCTGTTTAGTTTTCTTTCTGAACACAGACATCAATTACATTTTCCAACCACCTCTACGGTTTTCATTTAGCGAGGGAGCACGTGCACAGCTGGCAGCTGTGGCCTTGAAATCTCTTATATGCAGTTTTCTCTGCTTTTCTTATTTGTGTTGGCTGGGGTGGAGAGGACCTCCACTGTGATCTTTAAAACCTGCTATCGAATATAGTGGAGACAAGTAATGGAAGTAACAAGGTATGACAACCAGCACTGAAGATGACCCTCAATTAATCACATTCTGGTAATCAGGCTTTTCTGTAGTCCTTTCTCAAGCTGAATCAGGGCTGATCTCCATGGCACATAGGAGACAACACAAGGGATGTGTGGAAGTTCCTTTGCAGAGTAGCAGGTTAAGGATCTGGTATTGTCACTGCAGGGGTTCAGGTTGCTGCTGTAGTTTGGGTTTGATCCCTGATCTGGGAACTTCCACATGCTGTGGGTATGGCCAAAAAAAAAAAAAAAGTGATGTGTGCATTTAAAACCATTTCAGCTTCCACTTGAATTGCTTCTTCTGCCAGGGAGACACCCAAGCAATGCCGTGGAGAAGCCCGTGTGGAGAGAAATGGAGGTACCTGCCAAAAGGCAGCACAGATTTGCCAGCTATGTCAATGAGTCCCTTGGATGCTATTGCCAGTTTTCATCCTCAGTCAAGCCTCCAGATGACTGCAGCTCTGGCAAATATCTGACTCTTTATGAGGAACTCTGAGCCAGAACTGCCCAGCCAAGCTGCTCCCAAATTTCTGGACCACAGAAATTATAAGATACAATAAATGTGTTGTTACTGTTGTTAAAGCCACTTTAATTTATGGGTAACTTAAACTTAGGAGTAAACTGTTATACAGCAATAGATAGTACATCTGGAAACCTGAATCATAGACTGAAGGAATGTCTCCCAATCAGGAACAGTTGCACTGGATTCAATCGAACGAGGATAGATTTACATCATGTCCTCAACTAAAATCTGTTTTAGCACTTTGCATTAGCTAAAATAATACAGCTAGCATCTAGAGTTTATCAACCTCTGAACTGTGGACTTACTGACCTTTTGCACAAAATGAGTCTTTGCTGTGGGAGGATGTCCTATACATTGTAGATATTTAGCAGCATACTTTATCTCTGCCCACTAGATGTCAGCGGCAATCCCTTTTCCCAAATGGTGACCATCACAACTGCCTCTATACATGGCCAAATATCCCCCCGGGCACAAAATCACCCACAGGTGAAAATCACTGAGCTGGAGAAAGGTTAGTGTTCTGTTCTTTTCAATAGTAAACTAGTGTGATCTTGGTCAAATCACTTAAGTGTCCTTGTTTACAAAATCAAAGTGCCTTAAATGGGTGAAATTATATTCTGAAACTGAACAAGTCCATTTCGGTAGCATAAGATCACTAAGTAATACCATAGGACATACATTTTTAAAAGAAACCACCATCTTAGCTAATGCAGTGGAACAAGAAATGAAACAAAGGGTATACACATTGGGAAGGAATGAATAAAACTGTCTTGTTCATAGATGATATGATGTGATCATCTTTGTAGAAAATCTCAAAGAACCGACAGAAAACCCCAGCTGCTAATAAGCAGTTATATATAGTGAGGTTGAAGGATACAAGGTTACTACATAGAGATCAATGGCTTTCCTGGATATACAGGCATAGTTCAGAGACACTGCTTCTCTACTATGCTCAATAGAGCAAATATCAAATTAAGAAAGTCGCAAGGATTTTCTGGTTTCCCAGCGCAAAAAAAGAAGTTGTTTAACCATATTGTAATCCATTAAGTGTACAATAGTATTATAAAAAATAATGTACACACCTTAATTAAAAATACTTTGTTATGGAGTTCCCGTCATGGCGAGGCGGAAACGAATCCGACTAGGAACCATGAGGTTATGGGTTTGATCCCTGGCCTCGCTCAGTGGGTTAAGAATATGGCATTGCCATGAGCTGTGGTGTAGCTCTCAGATGCAGCTGGGATCTGGCATTGCTGTGGCTCTGGCTCTGCATAGGCCGGCAGCAATAGCTCCAATTAGACCCCTAGGCTGGGAACCTCCATATGCCGCAGGTGCAGCCCTATAAAGACAAAAGACAAAACAAAACAAAACAAAACAAAACTTTGTTACTAAAAATGCTAATGATCATCTGAAATTTCAGAGATCATAATCTTTTTGCTGGTAGAGGTTCTTGGTCATTTTTAATGGCTGCTGGCTGATGAGGGTGGAGGATGCTGAGGGCTGAGTTGCAGTTTGGCAATTTCTTAAAGCCAGACAACAATGAAGTCTGCTGCCTCAACTGTCTCTTCCTTCCACAAACAACTTCTTTATAGCAGGCATTGCTTGACCACATTTTACCATGGTCTCCTGCTTTTTTAGTAAGTTTACGTTATATTCTAAATATTTTGTTGTCATCTCAACAATCTTCACAAAATCTTCACAAGTAGATGCCATTTCCAGAAATTACTTTCTTTGCTCATCCATTAGAAGCAACTCCTCATCCATCACAGTTTTAACGTGAGATTGCAGCAATTCAGACACATATTCAGACTCCACTTCTAATTCTAGTTCTCAGGCTATTTCTACCACATCAGTAGTTACTTCTTCCACTGAAGTCTTGAACCTCTCAGTCATCCATGAGGGCTAGTTCTTCCCAACTCCTGTTAATATTTATATTGTGATCTTTCCTAAAAAATCATAGATGTACTTCATGACATCCACAATTTCGAATCTTTTCTAGTAGCTTGTTTTTGTTTACTAGCTTTTTTTTTTTTTCACTTTTCTCAGATCCATCAGGGGAATCACTATCTATAGAAGCTATAGCCTTACAAAGTGTATTTCTTAAATGACAAAACTTAAAAGTCAAAATTACTCCTTAATCCATGGGTGGCAGGGTGAATGCTCTGTTACCAGACATGAAAACAATATTAATCTTACATACACTTCCATCAAAACTCTTGGATAGCCTTGTGCATTATCAAGGAGCATATTTTGAAAAGAATCTTTTTTTTTCTCCTGAGTAATAGGTCTCAACAGTGGGCTTAAAATATTCAGTAAACCATGGTGAAAGCAGATGTGAGGTCATCAAGCTTTGTTGTTCCATTTCTAAAGCACAGGCAAGATAGATTTAATGTAATTATCATTAGGACCTTGGATTTTAAGTGTGATAAATTGAGCATTGATTTTAATTTACAGTCACCAGTTGCATTAGCCCCCTAACAAGACAATGGGCCTGTTCTTTGAAGCTTTGAAGCCAAGAACTGACTTCTCTTCTCTAGCTATGAAAGTCCTAGACGATGCTGGTGTCTAGTGCTAACAGACTGCTATTTGGTCTACACTGAAAATCTGTTGTTTAGTATAGCCATCTTCATTAATTATCTGAGCTACATCTTCTGAATAACTTACAGTAGCTTCTAAAACAGCACTTGCTGCTTCCCTTTGCATTTGTATGTTTCAGAGATGGTTTCCTTCCTTAAAGCACATGAACCACCCTCTGCCAGTTTCATACTTTTCTTCTGCAGCTTCTTTATTTCTCTCTACCTTCACAGAATTGAAGAGAATTAGGGCCTTGATCGGGATTAGGGTGTGGCTTAAGAGAATGTTGTGGCAGGTTTGATCTGTCCAGACAACTAAAATTGTCTCTACATCAGCAATAAGGCTGACTCACTTTCTTATATATATGTTCACTGGAGAAGCACTTTAAATTTTCTTCAAGAACTTTTTCTTTTGCATTCATAACTTGGCAAACAGCTTGGCAAAGAGGCCTACTTTTACCCCATGTAGGCTATCAAAATGGCTTCCTCAATAAGCTTAATCATTTCCAGCTTTTGATTTACAGTGGGAGATTTCTGATGCTTCCTTTCACTTGAGTGGCTAGAGACCATTGTAAGGTTATTAAATGGCCTTATTTCAATATTGTTGTGTCACATGGAATAGGGAGGCCCAAGGAGAGGGAGAGGGACGGGAATAGCTGGTCAGGGAAGCAGTCAGAACATATACATTTATTGACTACGTTTGTCATCTTACATAGCCTCCGTTATATCACCCCAAAACAAATGGTAACATCAAAGATCACCTATTGTGGAATATCATAACAAATAAAATAATGAAGAAGTTTGAAGTATTGAGAGAATTACTAAAATGTGACAGAGAGACACAAAGTGAGCAAATGCTGCTGGAAAAATGGTGCCAATAGACTTACCAATGCAGGTTTTACACAAACCTTCAATTTGTAAAAAAGCAGAGTATCTGAAAAGCAGATTAATGTGAAGTGCAATAAAACAAGATATGCCTATACCTGCAATAAATATATGGAATTTAAAATGAAAAGTTCTGGAGTTCCCGTCATGGCTCAGTGGTTAACAAATCCGACTGGGAACCATGAAGTTGCGGGTTCAATCCATGGTCTCACTCAGTGGGTTAAGGATCTGGCATTGCCATGAGCTGTGGTGTAGGCCGCAGATGCAGCTCAGATCCCACATTGCTGTGGCTCTGGTGTAGGCCGGTGGCTACAGCTCCGATTAAACCCTTAGCCTAGGAACCTCCATATGTGTCGGGTGCAGCCCTAGAAAAGAAAAAAAAAAAAAGTTCAATACAATTTATATTAGCACCCCCAAAAATGAAAGATTTGGGAATATATCCAACAAAATAGATATAATTCTTTATATGAAAAACTGATTAATCAAAGAAGAATCAATTAAATGGAGAAATATCTCAAGTATGGATAGGAATACTCAATATTGTCAAGAAATGAGGGGAGTTCCCATCGTGGCTCAGCAGAAACAAATCTGACTAGCATCCAGGAGGACACAGGTTTGATTCTTGACCTCGCTTAGTGGGTTAAGGATCCGGTGTTGCTGTGTGCTATAGTGTAAGTTGCAGACATGGCTCGGATCTTACGTTGCTGTGGCTGTGGCATAGGCCAGCAGCTACAGCTCCAATTCGACCCCTAGCATGGCAACCTCCATATGCTGAGGGTGTGGCCCCACAAAGCAAAAAAAAAAAAAAAAAAAAGATGTGAGTTATTCCCATCTTGATCCATGGATTCCATGCAATCCCACAGCCAGACTTCCAGAAAGTTATCTTGTATAACAAAAAAAAAAATATGTAAATTTATATGGAAAGGTCAAAGACCCAGGATAGCCAACAAATCTGAAAAGGAGAACACAGCTGAAGAACTGACACTACCAAATTCAAGCCTTACTACAATGCTGTAATAATTAAGACAGTATGGTACTAGTTAAATAATAGATAAGTAGACAAATGGAGTAGAATAGAGTGCCCAGAAATAGATTCACATAAATACAGTCAACTGCTGGTTGACACTGGAACAAAAGCAATGCAATGGAGAAAAGACAGTCTTTTCAACAGATTATGCTAAAACAACCAAATGCAGAAAAAAAAAATCTAGACAAAGACTTTATATCCTTTACAAAAATTAATTCAAAATGGATCATAGACTTAAATGTAAAATGCGAAACTCAAAAACCCTTAGAAGATAACACAGGAGAAATTCTAGATGAACTTACGTTTGTCAATAACTTTTCAGATATACACCAAAGGCATGATCCATAAAAGAAATTTTTTGAAAGCTGGGTTTCAATAAAATTTTAAAAAATTCTGCCCTGTGAAAGTCACTTTCAAAGGCATAAGAAGACAAGCCACAAACTGGGATAAAATATTTGCAAAAGACATATCTGATAAAGGACTCTTATCAAAAATATCAAATGAATTCTTAAAACTCAGCAATAAGAAAATAAGCAACCCAATTTAAAATGGACCAAACACCTTAAGAGATATCACCAAAGAAGATGTACAGATTAGAAATAAGCATATAAAAAGGTGCTCCACATCATTTGCTACCAGGGAAACGCAAATTAAAATAGGAACATACCTAACACCTTATACTGGTGTTAGAATTATCATTTGATCCAGCAATCCCACTCCTGGGCATCTATCCAGAGAAAACCATGACTTGAAAAGATACATTTACTCCAATGTTCATTGCAGCACTATATACAATAGCCAAAACATGGAAACAACCTAAGTGTCCATCAATGGAAGAGTGGATAAAGAAGATGTGGTACATATACACAATGGAATATTATTCAGTAATTAAAAAGAAACAAATAACGACATTTGCAGCAACATGGATGGACGTAGAAATTATCATGATAAGTGAAGTCAGTCAGACAGTGAAACACCAACATCAAATGCTATCACTTACATGTGGAATCTGAAAAAAGGACAGAATGAACTTCTTTGCAGAACAGATACTGACTCACAGATTTTGAAAAACTTACAGTTTCCAAATGAGACAGGTTGGGGGTGGGTGGGGGAACACACTGGGGGTTTGGAATGGAAATGCTATAAAATTGGTTTGTGATGATCATTGAACAACTGTAAACATAATAAAAATGTAAAAAAAAGAATAAAGAAGACAGTAGGTCTAAAAATAAAATAAAATAAAATAAAAATAAAATAAAATAAAATAAGAAAATACCACCATACACCTGTTAAAATGGCTAAAATCTGGAATACTGGCAATATCAAACACTGGAGAGAATTTGAAGCAAAAGAAATTCTCATTCATTATGGGTGGAAATGCAAACCAGTACAGCCGCTATAGAAAACAGCTTGCCATTTTCTTATAAAATTAAACATATTTTACTCTATGTTCCAGCAATCATGCCCCTTGCTATCTACCAACAGAACTGAAAACCGAGGTCCACACATGCACACAGATGTAATTACCAACACTTGGAAACAACAAAGATTTCTTCAGTAGATGAATAGATAAACAAACTGTGGTACATCCAGAAATGGAATACTATTCAGCTCTTTAACTATCAAGCCACAGAAAGATGGAGAGAAAACTTAAATGCATATTACTAAGTGAAAGAAGTGAGTCTGAAAAGTCTATATTTGGTATGATTCCAACTATGTGAACTGTAAATGGGAAAAAACCATAAAGACATTAGAAAGATCCATGGTTGCCCAGGATTAGGGGAGAAGGAAGGATGAATAGACAGAGCACAGAAAATTTTCAAGGCAAAGAAACTACTATGTATGATACTGTAATAGTGGGTAGAATGTCATTATACATCTGTCTGTACCCTGAATGTACAAATCCAGGAGTGAACCCTAGCGTCAACTATGGACACTGTGTAATAATAATGTGTCAGTGTAGGTTCAAAGATTGTAATAAGTGTACTACTGTGGTGGGGACGCTGCTAATCAGAGAGGCTGTGCATTTGTGGTGGAGGGGTTATATGAGAAATATCTATACCTTCCACTCAACTTTGCTGTGAACTTAAAACTTCTCTAAGAAAATAAAATCTGTTTTAAAAAGAAAAAAAAATTAAGGAGATATATTTTATAAAAGGGTTAAGAGAAAGGAAAATTCCCCAAATTCAGATATATAGCTCTATTCCATTGAGGTCACACTTAGGAAAAAGGAATCTGGTTAATGTATTTGGACTACTATTTGAAAAAGAAGTTATACAATATTTTTACAAATTATTTTACAATCTTTGGTATACTTTAATGCTTTTAACTGCATCTCATCCTTCACTGAATGTAATGAAGCTCGATTAAAAAACAGCATATTTGTTACTGCATCAAGAATTTCTACATGCTACACTCTTTCCAAAGTTTTTTGAAAATGCTATTTCCTCAATTCACTCGAAAAAGTATTTCTTTTCTACAATATTTCAACATAGAAGATGAATATATCTCTCTTTGTCTGGATAAATCAATCTGGTTACCAAGGAGACCTTGGGGATATAAACAAGTTTTAAAAATCCGTGGCTTCTGGTCACTTTATTAAGGCAATATAGCATAACAGTTAAGATTATGGTCCAAAATGAGGCTCTATCACTTGTCATTGGAAAAATTATCTGTGTGACCTAATTTTCTCACTGTTAAATACAGTGATAGCTTTCCTGTTGATCAAGAGAAAAGGGAAGTCTCATCACTTCTAGCCTCTCAGAAATTCTAAGGAGTACTCACTTTTAACTCCAATCTATAACTTCTTAACCCTAAGAAGAAGAGGAATAACACTTTTTTTCCTGTATTACCAGTTACTGCAAAATCAGACACACTCTGATCGATCAATGATCTATCTATCATGAATCTATTAATCTATTAATCTATTAATCATCTACTCACTCCAGCTCGTGTTCTTACTTCCTCTGTCTCACCTGTTGTAACCAAGTGACTTATTCTGGCATGACTACGAAGGATAGACAGGAGGGTAAGTATAGTTTTGTTTATTATTTGTGTGCTTACTGGTTCCCAGTTTGCTTTTACTTCCAAAATACAGAACTTGGAGTCTCCTTTTCATAAGAGACCTAGAGCTAACCCAAACCATGTTACCTGCAGCTACTGAGAAAGGAAGTGCCTAGAAATTTATATCCAATGAGTTAACCCTTAACTAGTGAGTGACCCATTAGGAAACATGAACACCAATTTCTCTCTTGGTCAAGGTGTGATTCTCACTTTCTCTACGACTACCCTATTGAGTTGAACAAAATTTCTTCCTGTAAAACTCTGCAAGATACCAAAAGTTTGATCTTACATTCACTTCTGATCCCAATTCTCTCTTTTTTTTTCTTTCTTTTTCTTTTTCGCTTTTTTTTTTTTTTTTTTTTGCTTTTTAGGGTCACATGTGGCATATGGAAGTTCCCAGACTAGGGGTAGAATTAGAGCTGCAGCTGCCAGCCTACACCACAGCCACCGCAACACAGATCCAAGCTGCATCTGTAACCTACACCACAGCTCAAGACAATGCCAGATCCCTGACTCACACTGAGCAAGGCCAGGGATCAAACCTGCATCCTCATGGATGCTAGTTGGGTTTGTTATCACTGATTTATTGACAGGAACTCCCTCTCTTCTGTTTTTATTCTGTGAAACTTTTTTTGGTAATCATTTCCACAAAAATCATTATCTCAGGATCTATTTCTGAGAATCTAACCTCATGTAAGTAGTACAGAAAAAGTCTCTATTGAGTCTGATGCATCATTCTTCCTAATCTTTGAAATAAAACCAATGTATTTAGTGGTTTGATCTAACTCAGCTCACACACACACACACATACAGATATACAGATATACCTATACAGACACACACACACGAAGAAACAAATAAAGCTATATATTTTTCAAGGGAAGAGAAACACTTTTCCTAATATTTGTAAAAACATTAAGTCAAACATAATAGAGGATCTCAGTTTCTATTTTGCTTTCTACCTTTACCCCTTTTCTCTTTCTTTTTTTGCTATTTACTTTCCCCACCTGGATTAGCTGATTAAATGTAAAATTTGCAAAAACAGTTCTCAGAAAATATTTTTTGCAGTGATTATCAGGACTCTGAGCAAGGAACCTGGAAACTGCAATGGTCCACACCAACTTATATTGGTTAAAGTAAAAACAGCTTAAAAAAAACAAACAAACAAACAAAAAAAACAGCCTAAGCCTAAACTGCTAGAACAGGTATATAACTTTTCCCTAACCCTTAAAAATCCTGACCCAGCTTCACTGGGAGCCACCTGCCCCTCAGGCACATCATGATTTGCATCAGTCAATTACCTTTCTTTTTCTTTCATTCTTTCTTTTCTTTTTTTAAATTATAGTAGATTTACAATGTTATACCAATTTCTCCTGTATAGCAAAGTGACCCAGGCATACACATTCCTTTTAAGCTTTTCTTTTCTGAATCACTTTATTTTTAATATCTTACCCCATCCTTCAAAAAATATCCAAAAACCATTCTAATGATTCTATTATGATGCTGCAAGTTCAAAAGCTACACTGCGTTTATTCATAAAATATGATAATCACATACTTTTTTGTCACCCCTCAAGCAAAAATCAGAGAATGATCCCAATCTAATTTTCCATAATTGAACGAGTAATTCATAGCAATAGTTAACATCATTTGTTTAAAGTTTAGACTTTTAATAGTTTCTCTTTTCTTCTCTCAACAACTTGACTATGTGTAGTTGTCTCACAACAGCAAGGCTTATACTAATCATATTTCTCCCACTGGTTAACTAAGAAATATTAGTCTCCCACATTTTTCAATCAATATAAAACATTCCAATGGTATCAACCTCATGTCATTTAATGAGCCTGAATAGTTCTTGGCTCATACTTTGCTGAGGAATCAAGGAAAAATATTTACTAGAACAAATGTTCTTTGTTTATAGAACAACTGATTTACTGTTGGAAGTAGACATCCATCCACATTCTATCTCAGAAAAAAATAAGAGGAAAGAATATAAATTTCAAGGAGTCAGAAAAAAAAAAAAAGTATGTGAAAGTCCAGAATCTTGGCAAGAGAGGCAGGAGACAGGTTAGAAAATAAATTTTTACATGGAACAAATCTGAGAATCTTTGAGTCACTTTCTTCTACTTTCTCTAATTTTATTTCTAAAAGAATGGGAACTCTGTGGGAAGTAAAGCAATGACATCAAGAATTACTTATTAATCCCCTCAGGGTACTGTAGAAAAACTGGCATTACCACTATAGTTGAAGTAAAAAAAAATCAGGAAATGAATCACTTTGTATGATTATAGCATATTCTGATAAATTTGCTTTCTATAGCTTTCTTCTGCATCATCACTTATTTTGATGTCTGTATCACATTTCTCCTATAAGGTGCCCTACAAAAGAACAAGGTGATTTAGTAACAAGAGATAAGATAATATATTTTAGAGGGACTGGAGATATAGATAGCTTAATAAAAAAAAATGACTTAGAGTAATTAGCTGTGCTCAAAAATGCATGTGAAAAGAATGGTCAGTTTGAAGAACAAAATCAACCTTGAGTGAAATTTCAAATCCTGGCCTGATACTAACAGATAATATTAGACAATTTTATTAAATTCTATTGGTCTTAAATTCATAGCCTATGAAGTGATGACTACGTATATATATTAATAAATTTGATGTAAGGAATATAGTCTAATGTGAGGAACAATAAATGATTCACTAAAGATATCAATTTAGCTATACCATTACATGTATTTTTACATATGCCCCCAATAAATCCATTTACTGTTAATATTGTCTCATCATAACATGGTATCTAACTATGGCATTATAGTGAGAAAACCAAGAACTCTACTACACTTGCCCAGAGAAATCCTATGTATCCACTATCACACTTACCTGAATATCCAGTATTTGTATCAACACCTGACTTTGAAATCCTAGAGGTGATCAGTAAAATGAAGAGCCATTAAGGAACAGAAACTACTCTGCAGTTAAGAGGTAAACAAGATATGAGACTGTGGATAAAGTTTATGTATAAAAGTCCTGAAAGCCTTGAGATTGAATGAGAGTGGAAAAAAGGGATTACAACTGCAAGTAGGCATTTACTAAATAGATTTTTTCATTTGTTTTTCTTTAGGGTAATAGAGATTAGCATACATCTATGTACTGATTAAAAGGATAGTGAGATTCATAAGGTAGAGACTAATTTAGGATTAAAAATCCTTAAAAATGCAAGAAGTAATAGGATAAAGATTACATACTAAGCAACTGGCCTTTTATTGAACAGACTCTAGCTTGGAAATAAAAGGATGGATGAAAGTGAAAATATGCCTGGTTAAATTTTTAGGGGAGAGTAGAAAAATAGCAGTGTGTCTGCTATATATTTCAACTTCCTTAAAATATAAATGTTATCTTCAGATGACACAGTGATAGAAAATGGGAAGTGAAGTAATTTGGGAAATCTGAAAAGGAAATATGAAATTTCTTAAGAAAAACAGTACTAAGATTACCAAGCTGTGTTTAGAGTCTGTCTGACACATAGAATTATGATTTTAATGTGAAACCAGTCTGCTAGGGTATAGATTTGGGTGTGATTAAAATGATGGATCATAGACTAACCTGGATAAAATGGAAAGTGAAGACAGGAGTTGTTGATAGATAGTAAGAGAGTCATGATATGAATAAAGTGAAGGTCATTATATGTTCAAAAATATTTAAGCCTAAATATTTGAGTAGGGAGGAAGGATAGGGAATTTGGGTGCTAGAACAGAATGCGTGCTTTTAGGATTTTGCCATCATTTAGGATTTGGTGGTACTAAATTCTGTCACATTGGAGTGTCTGAAAGAGAATGAACTGGGGAGAGAGAATGTCCATGACGGTTGATGTTAGGGAAGTGAATATACTGAGACCAGAATAATGGCTGAATCATTTACAAAAATACATAAGGCTCTAGGAAGAATTACTGGAGTTCACAGAGAAAGATAAACTGGAAACCAGTTTTATAACGAAACTTTTCATTGAATCATTAGGAACATTTGTTGAAATGAAGGGGTGAGACACAGATGAAGAGCTTGATATCTTTGATTGTTGTGAATATTAGGCAAGCAAGGGTTTTCTGCAAGAAGGTAGGCTAGCATTTTGAAATATGAGTGGTAAGCAAGACATACACTTACCCTACCAATTTGTGTAAACAAACAAACAAACAAACAAAACCTAGCACCTGAGGAGGTGGTTGAGAAGGCAGTGCTCCCTTGGCGCTGTCACATTTCTGTTAAAGAGATGATGGGACTATCATGAGGTGCGGCTGAGATCAAAGAGAATGGGATGACCATGTTTTCGGGATGCAAAGGGTAGACTGTAAGGATTTACAAGGTAGAGAATATATGGGTGAATTACTTAGTCTCCTTAAGAGAAGAAAATAGAACAAAGACAATTAAATAAAGAAGAAACTTATTTTTCCAGTAATAATTAGAGTAAGCAATTCTGAGAAGCATGGTACACTAAAGTCTGACAGTCATTTAGAAGTTATTTGCATCTGTCTAAATCCTCTGCGAATTACAAACTAGGACAGAATTTGGATGTGAAAGAGAATTTTTTTCAGTCATGCCTGTACATGATAAAAAAAGAAAAGCAGGAGATTATAGGTAAGGAGAATTTTCAGACCTCAATGTGGACCTGACCTGTGAAATAAAGTGGGAAGTTTTTGTTAAAGGAGCCACAGGCAACACCAAAATTTTGGACATAATGATTGGTAGTTCCCAAGCAAAGACTTCTCATTAGAGGAGTTCTATGTTGAACAGTTCTAGACCTTGCCATGCTCAGTAAATGGCTAGAAATGCATCTTCAATGCATGGAAGGTACAAAGGAATCTCAGCCTTCAGTTAACTCCACACAGAAGCATCTCTTGATATCCGCATTACTGTCATAAGTAAATGTTCAGTTCCAGTGCCATCAGACTGAATAACTCAATTTCAAGGCAACTTCCTTTGAAAATAATCACTTAGAACAGTGCCTTCCCCCCATCCCAAGTGAATCCTATTATAAAGTTTCTCTTGGACTCACAGTTTAGAGGAAAGGACAGGAGAAAAAAAAAGGGAGTCAAAAAACTAAATAATATAATTATGCAGTACGGTAAGTTCTGTAAAGTTTCCTTATGAAGTCTTTGAAGAAAAGATGAAGATAAATGGTTTTGCTGTGGTGTAAATTGGTTAATTTACAACTTTTGGAATAGTCTTGCCCCCAAAATATTGAATTATTGATCAATGTTAGCACAGAGAAATGTTTCAGTGACATTGTAAGACCTGGTTCTTAACTGTGTCTTCTTCAAATTTTTTTTTAATCAATGACTTAAACACATGAAAAGACATCAGTACATGGTAGGAAGGTGATGGGGGACAATGACCATTCTGTTGTGAGGGATAAGAGAATCAGAATCCAAAACAATCTCAAGTGTCTGGTCTGGCAAACTAGAAGAGATTAAATAACAAGACTGATCTCACAGTTCTTAACACTGTAAGTGCAAGATAGTGAGAATCACATTCTGTTCTGCTATATCCAAAAAGAGGACTGGTAGGACTGCATTCAGATTTAGACGTCATGTTCTTTTTTTTTTTTCATCTGCACCCTTAGCATATGGAAGTTTCCTGGCAGCCAGGGATCAAATCTGAATTGCAGCTGTGACCCACGAAGCAGCTGTGGCAACATGGGATCCTTAACCCACCGTGTTGGGCTGGGATTGAACCTCAGAGACAAGGCAGGATCCTTAACCCTCTATGCCACTGCAGGAACTATTAAATGTCGCATTCTTAAAAGATAACTGACACTGGCAGAAGTTTCATGTTTCATAAAAACATGTCACATAGTGAATGTCAGTCAACAGAGGCTGGCATCCCATTGGTCCTAGAGTTAAATCTTAAACTTCTGAGAATCTACCACAACACCTTCTATCTGATTTTTGAGGGCACCAAACACCTTGCATCATGAACTTTAAACTTACTTCTCTCTCTGCTGAACATTTCACTTCCTCTACCCCTAGTATCAGTACAACCAGTCAGCTCAGTGCTCCAGAGAAGGTGTAAAGGTGCATATTAGCACTTAGGTGGGTAGAGACACACATACACACACACACACATATACACACACACACTTGTGCGAAAGTTTACTTTCCAAGTATCTAACATGATACCTGTCATATGCAACTCATCCAATAAGTACCATTTAAGAATTCATCTGAGGAATATTTTTAAGAAGTAAATATGCTTGGCCTGAGAGAAAACTCTTGGTGGAGAAGGGTAGATACTGAGTAATTCTCTAAAATAATTGAAGGGTTTTCTTTCAGGAGATCTATTAAGTTGTTTCAACAGATCTTCTTTTAAAGATTTACTAAGTTGTTCTGGTGACATAGCAAGAGACAGACCTGAAGGAAAAATTTAAAGCTACTAGATCAGAATTTAGCTCATCAATTGAGAAAGCTTTCTAAGAGGAATAATTATCTAAAGTATAGACTAGTTAAAATACTGAAAAGTCAGTCATCAAAATATGCAGAAATCTTATATCTGTATTTCTTACATTTTCTTTTCACATTATTACATCTCTGAAATTAGAATGTCTCTTTCATGTGATACTGTCTTAAATTTATTATTATAGTTATTATCATAGTTTCCATGTATTCCCTATCATCAAGAATTATCAGCATAAACTTAAATAACAGTTGTTACTGGATTGAAAGAGAATCCTAAAGGTCACAACCGAGGAATCTAATGACTATGGTAAAAGGCGGGGGTGAGAGTTTCATGGTGATCAGAAGGTCAGTAAGGTTCCTGAAGTAGGCTAGTGGTGTTCTCTTGACAGTGCTGTGGATAAACAGAGGACGATTTTGTGTGAAAAAATAAGCATCTTTGATTGTAAGTTGGATGATTCAAAATAATGTCTTAGGAGTACAGAAATTTTAGAATTCATTAACCAAATGATATGGTTTTCTTTTCCTTTTGATGCAATCACAAAAGTAATGTATGAAAAAAAAATCCATGCCCAAATAAGTTTGAAAGAAGGCTCTAATAAGTATATAATTTAAATTCAGAACACTGTAAACCAGCTATAACGGAAAAAAATTAAAATCATTAAAGAAAAAAAATGCTGAGAAAGCACTCTATAGTACATTAATTGGCAGTGACTTTTTTTTCCTTTTCAAAGGATAAAGTAACATATGACAAGCAATCAATTTTATGTTATATTCTGTGAAGTAAGATTTAAATTATAGATTATGCTTCCTTTAAAAGAGGGTGTTGGAGGAGTTCCCTGGTGGCTCAGCAGGTTAAGGGTTTGGCAGGGTCACTTGCTGTGGCTCAGGTTCAATCTTGAGCCCCAGCCCAGAAGCTTCGGCATGCCATGGGTGTGACAAAAAAAAAAAAATGATGTTGGAGATGGAGTGCATACATTGGAAATATATGGACAATTGGCATCTAACATATTACAGGTGCATTTTAACCTTCCATTTATTTGCTTAATGTTCTGGGCTGAATTGCAGCACATCAAAAGATGTGCTGAAGTCCTACCACCAGTGCCCTGGTAATGTGACCTTATATTGAAGTAGAGTATTTGCAAATACAATCAAGTTAAAATGAGGTTATACTAAGCTAGAGTAGCTCCTATTCCAATAGGACTAATGTCCTGGTAAGAAGAGGAAAGAGAGACAGGAGAGAACACTGTGTGAAGAACAGAGATACAGAGGGAAGATGGTCATATGAAGATGGAAGCAGACTGATGCTGAAAGCCAAGAAACACCCAGGGCTCCCAGAGGCTGCAAGAGGCAAAGGAAACACCCTCCCTAGGAAGTTCCTGAGGAAGCACGACCCTGAGAAAGCTTTGATTTGGGACCTCTAGCCTCCAGAAATGTGAAATGATCCATCTTTATTGCTTTAGAATCTGTATTGTTTCCAGGAGTTACCATAATAAAGTATGGCAAACTGGGCAGCTTAAAGCAATAGAAATGCATTCTTTCATAGCCCTGGAGGGTAGAAGCCCAAAATCAACTGTGTTTGCAGGACCATGATAGCTCAAAGGAGAATCTATTCTCTAACTTTTTCTTAGCTCTGGCGTCTATGTTGGCAACCTTTCCTTTTCCTTAGTTTGCAACAGTATAATTCCAATCTCTGCCTACATCATTCAATTGTCCCCATGTTTATGCATCTTCTCATAAGCATGCCAGTCATACTGCATTAAGAGCCCACACTATACCAGTTAATTACCTCTGCAACCACCCTACTTCCAGATAATTTTCTGAGGTACTGGAGTTTAGAACTTCAAAATATCTTTTTAGAGGAAACACTTTAACTCAGAACACTTAGAAAGCTCACAAAATCAAGTTATTTTCCATATTGATTAGCTAAAACTCTCAGAAACATATCTTTAGTTTCATGATATTTTAAACATGATTTCTTGTACATACCTTTTAATCCATGCTATTGGATATAATGCTGTTTTATGGTTACAAGGTGTTTAAATCATTTATTTTTGGTCTTAAACATTTGTAAATGTAAAAAATGCTATTTTAGGAATTCTTGTTGTGGCTCAGTGGGTTAAGACCATGAGACAGGTTCGATCCCTGGCCTTGCTCAGTGGGTTAAGGATCTGGTGTTGCTGCAAGCTGCAGCATAGGTCACAGATGCAGCTCGGACCTGGTGTTATTGTGGCTATGGTGTAGGCTCCAGCTGCAGCTCCACTTCAACCTTTAGCCTGGTAACTTCCACATGCCACAGGTGTAGCCCTAAAAAAAAAAAAGAGAGAAAAAATAGGAATGTTATTTTATCAGAAAGTCTGACATGTTGATTTTGTTATACGTATCACTGTCCCTATTAGGAAGAAATAAGAGACCATTTCTAAGACTCTGAAGTTTTAATATTTAATTAATCATTAATTATTAATGAAATAAGATAGTCATATCATCTAGTCTGTTAAAAACTAAACTTTTAAAATAGATAATTCAAGACATGTGAGAGATACACGAATTTTTCATAATCATCTTTTAACCTAGTAATAATAAGCTGCCAACGATGTGGTAGCAGTATATTCTGGGTTAAACCAAATGTTTTCAAAGAGTAAGTTGTGCAGCTGGTATCCACGTATATTTCCAATTATGACCGTTTAGACACCTGAACTCATGTTTATAATGTATTCCTTCCCTAATAAATTGATTTAATTTTTCAATGTTTATCTTACTAAGTCCCACGACTAATATAATGGAATATGTGAATCTTTCTTACAATTATTTGGCATTTTAATTGAAAGTATATATAGTATGTGTGTGTGTATGTGTGTAATACCAGTTTTGATTACTGATTCTACCCATAATAGGAAAGAAAAAGAGCATTTCATTCAAAAATGAATTTAGAGTAGTTTTATTTTCATGGTTGAGGCACCACAAATTTCCCTTCCAGAAGACCTATCACAATTCAAAGCGTACTAGTATCTAATTGGAACACACCATCTGTTAACTAGAAATCAAATGGCTTGTGTCACATCTATCAATTCACTTGTCAGGTCGGAGATGAAGAAAAAGGGCCATTGTGATTCTAAATACTCTTCCATGATAATATCCAGTGTAATTCATAGCAATACTCTAAAAAGCCTCCTATGTTTTAGGCTTGTTTCTTGCCATTTTTTAAGGCCCAAATCTCCTCCTACTACGGAAAAATAAGAGGGAGTTTCTGTCCATGAAAGATGAGACAAGAGCTGGTGTGGGAAATCCATAACGCTTTTAAAAGAGTGATTCAAATATGATAAGAGAATCATAAAAGATATATCCAAAAGGAATTCTGTTTTGGGGTCCTGGGGAGAGGTAAATATCTAGTCATATCTCCAAGCTCCTGCAGAGTGGAAAGGACTTTCAATAAACTAAAAAGAGAACTGGCAACACTTTCTCCAAGTTCCTGTTGTAAAGAACTAAGGGGCCAGATCTTTCTGTTCAAGGTCCAAAGACTTCAGCTGCTCCAATGTACCTCTATTAACCTGACATTAAAGAAGTAAAGCAAAGTGTACTTTTCTCCATCCAGAAATAAAGAAGCTACTCACGTTCATTAATAATCTATCTTATACACTGCAGAATACTGAATGCATTTTGATTAATACTTGTATGAGAAATACCTTTTTTTTCTCTGTGAACTGTTAAGATAGACCCTCATAAATCACTGGGTTTCCTTGGAAAATAGCAGATAAATTGAATATTAATGTACCCTTTGTTTATTTTCTTGAGCTATACTTATTTAAGTTCACCAAAAATATCAGAAGCTAAACTTTTACTATTCATGGGTGTAACTAGGAGAGTAAGACATAACTATTAGTAAATATCAATCATAGAGAGCATATGGCAAAGATACAGTCTCTTCTGTGGATCTGTAAGGCAAGAATGTGAATCGATGGATAGGATCTAAGGGCAAAAAACAGGCTTAATAAAAGTAAGGATGTTTTATCTGGCCATTTAAAAGGGAAAGAATGGTTTCTAGAGAGTGCTTTCCTAAAAGTGGACTTTTATGATTATATTCCCTGCATTAGTTTCCTTTTCTCCTTTCCTCATCCAAGCTTCTGATGTTTCTGTTCTGTGCATGGTGGTGAGGGGGGTCTATGTGTTTACTGGGAAGCCAACTTTATCCTTCAGAAATAAAACATGTCACCAAGGTTAAGCCAGTTATTGGATTCTAGTCTAGGTCATAGTGATTGGTTCATGTTTGTATGTGACATAAATTAATCCCAGCAGAGTGAGTCTCAGGATCTTTTCCAGGAGTGTGGGGACCAATGTGCATCCTCCTTGATCAGTGTGTATGGCCGTGAATGTGGAGTATGAAACTAGTGCAACCATTATTGCTACATAGTTTGAGGAAGGAAAAATCTGAGGATAAAGTGGGCACGGGGAAGAGGAAAGACAGGAAAGAACAGCATACAAAAGAAGCCAGGGCCCTGATACCATGATGTACCTCTGGATCAAATCATACCTGAAGGAAGCCAGGTCTCTTGACTTAGTGACTATATGAAAAGAGAATTTTCTATTTTTATTTATGTTACTTTAAGTTTTATATTACTTTGAACCGAAAGCAAACTTATATAACATTTCACCAGAATAGCAGAAACATAGAATGGAAGAGAATTTTAATATCATGACAGGCTGTTGCGTTAGGGGAATTTGCTACTATTATAGTTTCAAGTTACTAAAATTTGGAAGGGTTTCCATTTAAAATAAGGACAAATATAGGTTTTTTATACAGTGACATCACTATCATTCGACTGGGAGCAAAAGAAGCATTTTAATAACAATCATGGGAAGAACTACATGTAACATGCATTTTTTCTCATTGTCTCAGCTCTTAGGTCCATGTGTGTTTACTGACTGTGAATATCATTCATCATGTATTATGGAGAGAAAGAGAGCAGCTGAAGATGAGTGATCTAGAAGCCTATTTCTAGAGAATGTTTTCAAGGGAATGAGACGATGAACTAAAAACAGTAGCACTGAACTCGCAACCTAAAGATCTAAAAACCTTGAGTTTTGTGATTCTCTGACACCTGCATTTGCAAATTAAATCCTAGGAACTGGAATCCTCTTTTTGCTTTCTTGTTTGTATTTATATCAAAGAATTTCATTTATTTTCATTTTCAGTCTTTCTACACTGCCAATAAGTGTGGCTTTTAAAAAATTTCTGAGATAGTCATTGTTGCTCAAAAGATTCTATTCTCTTTTCCTGGCCTGTCAAAAGAATTCAGTGTTTTCACCTATAACAATACCGAAAGAGGTTCAATTCATTTAATATGATAGTTCTAACATTTGGGCAACTTAAGCTTATGACTCAGCTTCCTCAATGTAAATGGGAATCATGATAGAAATGAATCTGACATATAACTTAGATGGCTTGTGGTATAGCCTCGAATTTTCTAAGTATTTTTTTTTCTAACTTTTAGTTACCGTTTTATTTTTAACATCACTCTCAATATACATAAATAAAGTGCAGTTTCATATCACAAAGATGGTATAAAATACTGCACTTTTGGTATAAAATTAAAATATAAAATATTTTATATTTTAAATATTTTATTTGTATATATTATAAATATATATATTATATATATAAATGTATATTATATTTAAATATTAGTATAAAATAAATTGCATTTATGGTATAAAAGGAAAATGACATTTTATTTATTTTTTCATTTTTATCTTTTTTAATTCAATGAATTTTATTATATTTATAGTAATAAACCATCATCACAACCTAATTTTAGAACATTTTCAGTTATATTGAGACGACAAGAAAAATACATAATATTTATATATTGAGACTCCAGAAAGTTTTGCCATATATCTTTCATATTCTGCATATAAATGAGTTTAGCATCATTATTTCCAGTATACAGATAAGGGAATGGAGGATCAGAGAAGTGAAGTGATCGCACACAAACAGAACATGGAAAGCTAAGAATTTAAATCCAGTTGTTCTGACCCTTGGTCTGGCATTCTTCCTGCTATGAACTTACTTCATTTAATTATCATGACTCTTAGGTAAAAGAGCTTAGAAAACATCTGCATAAGATTAGCATGTGTACAGATAAAGAGAGGAAGCTTGAACAACCTGGAAATTAGTAGAAAACCAATCTCTGATAAATTGTCAAAGGTCAATAAGAATATGTCTAAGCAAGTCCAATGACTACAATGTACTTACTTTCATCATGTCCTAAAAATGAGAAGC
This sequence comes from Phacochoerus africanus, assembly GCF_016906955.1. Taxonomy (NCBI): domain Eukaryota; kingdom Metazoa; phylum Chordata; class Mammalia; order Artiodactyla; family Suidae; genus Phacochoerus; species Phacochoerus africanus. The sequence goes on along the minus strand of NC_062547.1, from coordinate 24,050,889 downwards.
TTTGAAGAACTGGGGCAGTTTTAGCCTATTCATAGACTTGGATTAACGAATATCTAGAGATTAAATATGATTATAATTAAAGTAATCATACTTTGCATTAGGATAATACTTTAGTTTTTCACAATCATTTTATATGTGTTTTCTCATTTTTTTTTACTTGTAGAATCACTCTATAGTATGGTCAGAAAAAAATTTTTAAATGTAAAATGGTAAAAAGTATAGTTTTTTGATTAAGCAATATGAAAAATCTCATTTAATATTTCTTATAAAACTGGATAAAACTATTTTACTTTGAAATTTAAAGACTTGCATTAGAATGTAGTTTGGTGTGGGGGAAGTGTCACATCACTAAGAATAATCCATAGAGCTGTATTTTGGGGCTATATGGTTTTGGTTTGTAGGAATGTGTATGTTCAAGTGAGAACAAGTACAGTGTATAGTAAAACATTTGAAAAAGTCCAAATAATATCACAATGATCAACTTTTCTCTCTTACAAGGTCAAGGTGAAGGTCTAGAAGTCATTTGAATAGACAATATAGTATTTCAAAAATATAATCAACTCAACTATGTGCTTGGTACCACTGTTAAAGAAAGTGGAGATGAATTTGTGTAAAAGTTTTATTTTCATTTTGGAGAAGAAACAGTACATGAGACCTGGAGTATTTTTTGCAATTGTGAATGCCAAGCTTTAAGTTGATGGTATTATTTTTTCACCTGCTCATTTGCTTATTCACTTATTTACCCATTAGTGGCATGGTATAGTGACTTTGACTGAAGATATCAAGTCTGACCAGTTGGTCAGTAGTGGTCTCTCTTTGTCAGCTGGCCCCATGCACAGGGTCCCACTTCTCTGATGACAGAGAAATCAGTATAGGCAGTTGCTAGGGAGCAAGGCCTCCAGCTAGAAGGAGGGGAGAGTTTACAGATCTGAAGGAGATAGTGAATAAACTGAAGATGGAGCCAGTCTAATCATTAAGGGTCATGTATATCATGCTAAAGAGATTAACATTTTTCTGAAGTGATATATGGAGCAATCATGATATTCATGCTTTGAAAATGCTGTTAATAAAGACTTGTATTGTCACAGCCACTGGACTGACTTAATGCTAATATATTTTGTAATGTCCTTATGAATCACAAACCAAACCGACAGGATATAATGGAAAGATTTTTGACACTTCTAATACCATTTATTAAGCCTAGTTTAGGAACTCTATTTACTATTCAAATTTATTATACAATAAATGCAATAAATGCCTCTTTTCTTTTTGTTCTTAAATTTCCAGTTATTTTGTTAAACACACCCAGACTCTCTCCGAAACCTCCCTAAGGACTACTTAAGGAGAGAGCAGTAGCAACTTTCATTTAATCCCTCAAATATTGAAAGTATGTGAAAACTCTTTTCTTCACTTACCAAGAGCTGCTGCTGTTCAGCCCTGGCAGCACAGATGTTTTCCCTCTCCATGTTGTCATAATTAGAAAACTCCAGCTCTTCTGTGAGGGAGCATGAATGATAAGGAATCCTTTAGTCAGTAAATTGCTTTATGAGGTATAAGTATGTGTGTATAATAGGGAATTATGCCAATGAGAATGCTATTGAAAAGAAAAGGGTTTGGGGGAAAAAAAAAAGAAAAAACAAAGTTGATAGTTAAATAGAACACTTTGTGGTGTTTTATACCCTACAAATAAAATTGCACTCAAATTTCTTTCCAAGGCTTTTCAGTATAGAGTTCTGCTTCTGTATCTATTTAAAGTATCTTCTAGGCCATTGCACAAACTGTTGCCACCTGCCCTAGGGTAATTTGACCCTGTCCTCCTCTCTCTCTCTCTCTCTTTTTTTTTTCTGAGAGAGATAAACAGTAGCCACCAAAAATCTTTCAGATATTTAAGGTTCAGCTCTACCCTTACCCCAGACCTCCAACTAAAATGCAAACCTTAGAAACAAATTTTCTCCCCCAAACATATGCTTATGAATCAAATATTTTTTAGCAGCTGTTGAGTGAAGTCCCTGCACTTTGTCCTTTCAGGAGCTCTAGTCTCACCTTACATAAAAATTTACATGTGGCAGATACAACAAATTTCCACAGACAAGGTTTTGTGCCTTATAGTTAACACCTAGCATTGAGCTAGACACCAGAACTATTTAGGGCTCAAACCTTGCAATGAGAGTAAAGCATATAGGTTTTGGAGTTGTCTCCAAAATATTTTCAGCAGATGCAAAATACATAACCAGCATATCTCTAGTTTTACCAGGAATATCTCAATAACAACATTTCTCATACCATACAACAGAGTACTATCTTTAAGGATAAAGACTTTTTTTTTCTTTTTTCTTTTTTTGGCTACACCTGCGGCATGTGGTAATTCCCAGGCCTGGGACAGAATCCATGCCACAGCAGTGACCTGATCTACTGCTGTGCTAACGGCAGATCCTTAACCCCCGGAACCACAAGAGAAATCCCAAGACCCATTTTTGAGTACTCATTAGGCTCATCAGCAAACCTGGATTCCAATGGAGAAATGGATAACAGATTGCCTGTGTATTGTTCTTTCTTTATAGCACATTAGTTGACCTGGATTATCCCTTAACCTAAATTACAAACACGTGATATTTCAGTAGGAAGTGAGCCACGTTTTTTAAAAATAAATTATAGACACTGCAAAATACTTCCCCAATTTTAAACAGAGAGAATGTGATTTATGGAGATAAGGCCAAGATAAAAAGGCTTATTAGCTAGTTGCAATATATCAAAGACTAAGAAGCTTGAATTATAAAACTCTGGGCTAATTCATGATCTCTTTTACAGCTTATGAAGCAATGCAATATAGCTATCTTGTTATCAGTGGCAGATTGGTTCCAGGATCCTCTGTGAATACCAAAATCCACAAACACTCATGTCCCTTGTATCAAATTCAGTAGCATTTTCACATAACCTATAAATACCCTTCTGTATGTTTTAAATCATCTATAGATTATTTATATATCTAATATATTGTAAATGCTGTGAAAATAGTTGTACATACAATGCAAATGCTATGTAAATTTACCAATGTATGACAAATTCAAGTTTTGCTTATTGAAACTTTCTGGAATTTTTTTTGGCCAAATACTTTCAATCCATGATTGGTTGAATACCTGATTGGTTGAATCCATGAATGTGCAACTGATGGATACAGAGGGCCAAATGTATTGTTAAAAATATCAGAATTCTGGAATTAACAGGATCATGGGATAACATAGGCAAATAACTTTGGGAAAGTCAATGTCTCCTAGAATCTGTTTTCTCGCTTGTTAAGAGTTAAAATTCTCATCTTGTAAAACAGTTGTGAGACAAATAACAACAGGATGGCATTTGATGTATTGCTTGGCCCCAAGTACCCTGTTTTCTTTCCTTCCAACTGACAAAACTGAAACAATACCTGAAAATTTCAGATACAAAACAAGTATTGCTAAGTACCTACAGAGTAAGATGTGATTCCAAGAACTTTTACAGGTGAACATAAGAAAATATTAATTTAGAAATTCTGTTTATTTGAGTAGAATTCCATCTTTGAAATTTGGGACTATCCAAGAAACATCAAACTAGACATGAGTGCTGCATGTTTCCATGAATTCTAAGGGCGTAAGGAATACATTGCTTTTAAGTCTGAAGGGCTTTGAACCACAGTATGGTTCTCCTTTATAAAATGGCTTAAATCTTCCTTACTTATAATTTTATCTTTGATAATTGTATTTTGTTATGTATTCTATTATCCTAAAATTACTTGTGTAACAAAAGAAAATTATTTCCCTTTAGTTCCTTTCCTTCTCCATCTTTAAAATTTAATTGGGCTTGAAGAAACCTCTCACTGATTGTTCATAACTGACAAGCAAATGTTTGCACCTGTGTCTTTGAATTGATACGTACAAAATGTGAATGATAGTGCTGAAAATAACAATCATTAGAATACTCGCATAATTCTTAACTCTAAAGACATTCCTTCACCCACATGAGAAAACAACTCAAACATCAGCACTACTAAGAAATACTCTTAAAACAAAAACTATCCACTTTCTTGAAGAAATCTTTAAAAACAAGGAATAACTTCTATTAAAGATATATAGGGAGCCACTCGGACCTGCTCAGAGATTTTGGAAATTTTCTCCAGAAGTTTAGGTTTGTTTGAAGATGGCATGTAACTATTTACATTACCTAATTGTTAAATAAAATTACATACTTTTAACTAACAGATCAGTAAAAATTAAGAATTCTGCTTCAATATTGCATCTACAATTTTTCTGTGTGAGAAAAACATTGAAAGTTAAAATGAACCACAGTTTTATAAGAATATTTAGCATGTCATTTGACAAGCAGACCTTTGCCTAGAGTTTTTGGGGGCTCAAGTATATTCTTCCTTTGTTCCTCACAGTGTGATAAACCTATATACTAGATTATAAATGATACAAATAACTAACAATTATTGAGCATTTACTAAGTGTCAAGCACTCTTCTGAGACGCTTGTCTGGATTACCTCGTTAAGTAACAATATTTGATTTACCTAAGGAATATCACGAGTAGTACAGTTTTTTTATTATATCATTTTTAATTGACAATGAATTAAAAACTTGAAACAAACTTTTGTACATTCCCTTCACTGTCTTCAGTCATAGAAGACACCTTTTTCCACAGCTTTTTAAAATAATTCCCTAATCCTAGATTCTTAAAATATTCTTCAAATTCTAATTCTGCCTTCAACTGTATTTCACATTTCAGTCTTGATGTTTCTCTTTTTTTTCTTGATTTTTCCTTCCCTGTATTTTCCATGTCTTATTTATCTTATTCCCTTTCCATTTCCTCTCTCTTCTTTATATCCACACCATTGTTCTTCTTTTTCTCTTCCTTTCTTCTACATCTCTAAATTATATTCTCCCTAAATTACTCTCAGTTCCTATTTATTTTGAGGGTTTTTTTCCTCTCCCAAATCTTTCTTGGCCATCAGCATGTTACTGATCTATTGATGCTTCCTGGTCATTCTTAAATAAGTATTTTGTCTCATATTCATGTTGGCTCTATTTTGAGGAACATCTCATTAATCAAAAATAGATGATGCAATCTCCAATTCCATTCAGTTCAGGAAGTGCTTATTAAAAGGAAACAAGATACATTTGTAGTCATGGGCAGACATGTTCATTACTGACAGTGGCTTCTATTTTTCTGTAGCAAAATGACAGTAAATAAGAAAGAAAAGCACATAACTTAAGAGATGGGAATTCTCTTCTAACGTCAGAAAATTCCTGACTATGACACGAACGCTATCACAGTAGACTTTTTCTTTGGTTGTTTTGATTCTTTCAAGATTGAGAATAAAAAAAAAACACAGAGAGTAAAGGAAATTTTACACATTGATATTTTATTTTATTTGTGTCTTTTTAATTATTTGACCCCCATGCTGCCATGCTTTGAGAAATCTGTTTAATTAACCTGAACACTGTAGGTAGGAATACTACCTAGATTCAATCTCCAAAGGCTGAAAGGCTTGATTCCATTCATCTCTGAGCCTTTTTTGCCTCAATATACAATAGGAAGATTGATAGCTTATCTGCTTGAAGACCATTGGCTGTCTTCTGATGGATGGTATGTATACCATCTACCTTATTCAATAGTAACCTGATAAAGAGATGCTTAAAGCCTGACATAATTCAATAAAGTAACTTGCTAGATTTCTACCTCCAATAATTTAATAATGCCAATGATTTGTGATTTAACTGAAACGGTTATTATTAGATTAATATTGAGGTTGTAGTGGGAGTTAGTGTATGTGAGTTAGAGATAGCGTTCATCCAAATCTCAATGGCAAACTATTTTGTGATGTATTAATTTTTAGGAATGATTTTTTTTTGTCTTTTGTTGTTGTTGTTGTTGCTATTTCTTGGGCCGCTCCCGCGGCATATGGAGGTTCCCAGGCTAGGGGTTGAATCGGAGCTGTAGCCACTGGCCTACGCCAGAGCCACAGCAACATGGGATCCGAGCCGCGTCTGCAACCTACACCACAGCTCATGGCAACGCCGGATCGTTAACCCACTGAGCAAGGGCAGGGACCGAACCCGCAACCTCATGGTTCCTAGTCGGATTCGTTAACCACTGCGCCACGACGGGAACTCCCTAGGAATGATTTTTTAATCTTCCATTTCTTACTTTGGTTTATATTGATCAAATGCACTTGTATGTATTTCACTTAATTGATATCATCCCCAGAAAATAACAAAGATGAGGATTTAATGAAAACTTTTTATTACATAAGCCCTCTTTGTTTAAATTTGAACATAAATTATAATACCAATGCTCACCATATTATTAATATAACATGTTGTTGTTTTCCTCTAAAAAAATGTATAGTGTTACTTGAGTCAGGCATAAGCAACTAGTTATACAAAGTATTTTGATTTTTTTCTATTTTTTACTTGGATATGGAAAGTTAAATAGAATAAAGATTTGTGCAAGCTTGTAATATTTTTTAAATTGAATAATTTCCATAATTAACTACAAGAGATTTTCTCAGTCATATTTTCTCATGTGCTCTTTCTGTTCCTGGTTCTTTGTAACTTTGTACCATCCAGCTAATGTCATGTATTCACACTTATCTAATATCTTGAAGCTAATCAGTTAATCAGAACTGGTTGTCAACTTCTCAGCAATCACGAGTATATAGAGGTGATATGTAAATTGTCTCCATTAATAGATATTTTTCCTTTTCTTTTTTTGATAGTCATAACTTGAATAAGTTATCTTGCTTGATTTTTCCTGCATAATCTATTGCAGTTTTTGTCATTGTTTGTTTGTTTTTAGGCTACTGACTTGGACTTAGGCTGCTCATCTTACTCTACCCTTCTTGATCCTACTTTATCTTGCTTCACTCTGGCCTGGTCTTAGCCTTATTTTCTGAACACTCCTTGATTGTGGTTTGCCTGCCTCCCTCTAACTTTAAGTATATAGGAGTTCCTGCTCTGGCTTGGCGATAATGAACCTGACTAGTACCCATGATGATGCAGATTCTATCCCTGACCTCTCTCAGTTGGTTAAGGATCCAGCATTGCCGTGAGCTGTGGCAGACAAGGTTGCAGACAAGGTTTGGATTTGTGTTGCTATAGCTGTGGTGCAGGCCAGCAGCTATAACTCCCATTTGACCCCTAGCCTGGGAACTTCCATATGCTGTGGGTGTTGCCCTAAAAAAGACAAAAAAACAAAAACACAAACAAAAACTTTAAGCATATTGAGTCACTTCTCTGTCCTCCTCAGCTACTTTTAGAACATTAGTTTGGACCCATCCTTTTATTGTTAAGCATGAGCTTGAATTAATATCTAAATAAATTGAATACATGAACCACAATAATTGTGCCTACTAATTATTTCCTTCAAATGCTGGGTCTTACCTACTTGTTCTTTAAGCCTAAACCCAAGGCTATCCACTGTCTTGAAATGGGCAGAAATAATAGTAGTGACTTTATGTCATATTAAGTAAAGCAGATAAAATATTACTAAAATTGGCTTTTGATTCTGATCTCTAAACACACTGAATCAACTTTCATTTATCTTTTTATACTCTTCATAAGTATAAAAATAGTTTTCTTTCCTGTTTTCTACCTCTTTGCTGGCTGTCTTTCAGAAAAGAAAATTTAATACCAGTTCTATTAAAATTTGCCATAGTAGCTTAGGACTTTTCAGTGAACACAAATGCCACAAAGCATAGACTCTTCATACTGTAGCCTACCAGAAGGGCTGCAGGATGATGACCTTGTTAAAAACTAGAGGCAAGTGACTATCAGTCAGCTTTTCCCCAGGAGCATCTGAGCCTTGTGATCTCTGGGTCGAGAATAGGAACAATCTGAGGGAAATTTAAGATAAGTCAAATAGCTCATTTTCATTGAATTTTCAGTGAGTTTAATATATCTAAGTGCCTTAAACTGCCTTTAGGTAGGACCATCAATGATAGTTGCACAAGAATCTCAAGAAGATTTGCCACAATAACAGAAAATTTCCTCTTTAACTGACATCTACCAGTTGCATTAATATGCTAAGTGCTTTACATGATTTCTCTCCTTAACTCCAAAACTTTATGAGGTACCTGTTCTTCTCTGCATTTGTAGAACACAAATACGATCCTTAAAGGAGCCAAGTAACTGTCCCTAGAAGTCTTAGACAAAAATGATAAAGCCAGAATTGAAACTCATGTGTTCTTGGCATTAAAGCATCTACTCTTTAACTGCAATTCTGGACTGCCTAGCAAAGCACTCTTTACCTGCAGGAGTCAATAGTAATCATCTCATATAGATTCATCATCTCATCTCAAGAAGCTCATTTTTTTAAATGTATTTTTTAGAGGAAAGTCCTTGTAAGTTACTTGGGAAGTAGAACCTGGGACTGTTTAGGATCTAAGGTGAATGTGTAGGGTTAGTAAGGAAATCACTGGAGAATGAATGAGTGACCCTGAGTATCATGGAGAGTCTGAACAGCCTGGGATGTAAACATAGTGTCATATAATTTTTGAGGATTTTGCTTCCAATAAGTTAGCAGAAAACTAAATGTTCTGGTATTTCTGTGGTCTGCGGAAGTACATGCACAGATGTAGCTTTGCCGCCTTGCCAATCATTATGTGACAGCCAATCTTGTTTGTGGAACATGGAACTAAAGCCATCAATAAAAGCTAACAATGTGCTAAACCTTATGAAGAGGAAATTTTAGTAACACTTAATCACTCACTCGGTACATTACTAGTAAATAATCTGAAGTTCAAGATTCAAAATCTATCGAATTATTTGTTAGCAACAGTAGCAGCCCCTGGGGGGCTCAGTTTGCAGCCCACTTTGATGTCCCTTCACCTCCATGGGACTTTATGTCATATTTGAGATTCAATTCTTTAGGCAATACACTTGAGAGAATAATAATTAAACCCAGTTTCAAAACTATTAAAAAGAACAGTAATTCCCTCAATGCTAACTTTTGAATGACTCATTACTTCATTCCTGTTTGTGCAAGGATGTTTATCACTTCCCACCACTCTGCCACTACTCTATCCTTATCTAAATAGATAAAATTATCTTTTTGACTCATATCTAAGAACTGTTGTGGCTGAAGATACACAGAGTAACCTGAGAGAGGAAAAATTTCCAGTGATCCACACAGTTTATGTATGTTAGAAGGAAATTTTCCACGCTAATTCAAAGGTATTCAGGCTCTCCACAACTCTGAGTTATATAGCCAATATTAGTTAAATTGCTTTAAGCCAGAACTCAGTGGATTCAAACAGTACACCCTGGCTTGCTTCTCTTAATACTCTCCACTCCCATTCTCTCCACTAAGGAAGACCAAGTCCTGAGGCTTTTTTTTTTTTTTTTGGCTTCCTCTGTTTATTCCATGAAATCACATGTACCTGTATTTCCACTCCCTTTTTCATGAGTTTAATTAAACAGGAAAAGAATTGGCTTGAGCCTGAACCGCAGCTATGTGATCCTGAAGGACAAGTCAGATTCTTCAATACTTGCTTTTCTCATTTGTGAAAGAAGAATAATACTCTTAGGATCACTGTTATGGTTTTCCACAAAATGTTCCTTTCCAAACAACAGCCTCCCCCCCCCATCCCCAATATTCCTGGAAAAGAAAGATTCTAGATATGACAAATTTGGAAAATTCTAAATATTATATATTAATTTTTAAGTATCAAAACTACACTATTACATTAATGATTCTGAGAAGAACTAAAGTAAGAAAACATGTTTACATAATTGCAACATTTCCCAAAAATTTTGACTAGAGAAGGTATGTGTTCAGTACTTGTTAGCCGGATACAGAACTATAGGTTTACAGAATGCACTTCAGAAAATGCTCTTTTAAAGTTTAGACAATCTCTAGCCTAGATCACTCGGCTAAATTCTTATCTTCAACTGCATATTTGATCGACCCATAGCCTGGGAACGTCCATAAATCATACCTGCCATCCTAGAAAAAAGAAGAAAGAAAGAAAGAAAGAAAGAAAGAAAGAAAGAAAGAAAGAAAGAAAGAAAGAAAGGAAACCTGAAATCCTGATCTCCTAAACCTACATTTTATGAAACTATTCTTAGCTCAGTAGACTTTAAATCCATCCTTTGGCTCTGGTCAGATGCTGAGAGTGTTCTTGGTTTCTCTCTTTGTCTCCTACCCCACATGATGTTCCTTAAAAACCTTACTGAAAGTGAACATGAAATATGACTAGTTGCCATCTCCACCATTATCACCCTAGATCGAGCCATTACCTTTCACACAGATTAAACAATGACCTTTGTACTGATTTTCATGTTCCTCTCCTAGTCTTGTACAGTTTTTCATAACATGTCAGTCACACTGTATCCCATTCCTGCTCAAAATTACCTAATACTTTTAAAAATTACCCAGAGGTAAAGCCAAGGTCCTTGTCAATCCCATTAAAACTTTAGGATCTGCCACATTCCCTGAATTCTCAGGCCTCATTTCCTCCTACTCTCTCCTTGGCTCAGTCTCTTTGAGCCACAGTGGCTTTTTAGTGATTTTTAAATATATGTGGCATAGTCCTGCCTCAAGATTCTTGAACACACTGTTCCCTCTGACACAAATGATGGTCCCCCAGAAATCTACATTCTCACATATGAATGAATTGCCTATTGCAATGCATTTGAGAGGATGTTTTCATAGTACATGTTAATCTGGATACCTTCCATAAACTTATACACCTTTCCAATTCATGGAAAAAGACCAGGGTAATAGTTCAGAGAGGCTTTTCATGAACACCCTACTTAATAATACAGTTAAAAACAACTCCCTCAATTTCTGCAATGTCTCCTACTATTTTTCAATTTATTTTCTATAAAGTACTTAGCTGATATACATTTTACGTACTATTTTCCATCTCTCTCTCTATTGGAATGTAAGCAATACAAGGATCCAATATTTTATCTATTCAATAAATAGTGTATTATTTAGTAAGTATTTTATATAGAAACAACATAACTGTATTGCTATTAATGTTGATATTTTGATGGTATTATTTTCATTACTCTCCCAAGTGTCTTCTAATTGCTAACACAATGTTTCCAAAGACCTAATATTTGAATTTGACAGACTAAATATCTCTTCTTAATTTTATAGAAGGGATATATCTCAAAATCTGCAATGCCTATAATTAACCATAGATTAGTATGAGAACAAATTGAAGTACCACCAAAAAGAAATAAGAATAGCAGCATGTAAGTAAAAGACCAACAACCCAATTAGAAAATGTCACTGATCATGAAGAACAAATCTAATATATTTATCAGTCACTGTGGTTAAGTAAATTGGGATAACTATGTTGGAGAGATATACAATAGTATCTAACCAGTGTGTATATTAATATATTCAATTCAGCAAATCCTCTTTCTTTGCTTATTTACTAAGGTGCCACATATATTAATGTGCATTTGCATTACTAAAAAACTACAGAAAAATTTCAATCCTCATCGAGAAGAGAACAGCTCCATAATATCAGGAATATTCTTACAATGATACCTTACACATCAATTAGAAAAAGTAACTTAAAGCTATAGGCTTCAATATGGACAAATACTAACAATTCATTGCTTACAAAAGGTAATTTACAAAATTTTATGTATCTGTAGAAGAATATATGTATATATAAAATTCTGTGCCATTTAAAAATAACATTAAAACATTCAAAACCAGATAAGAAAGTTACAAAGATACTCATGTAATAATAAGCAATGAATTCAAGATTGTGAATTTCTCTTGGAGAAGGAAGTAATGAAGAAAACATATAGTGAGGATTTAATGGTATTGGGGAAGATATAAGATACATATTATGTTATTGTAAATATTCATAATGTTAGCTATTAAAGGGAAATGCAACCAGATGAAAAAAGATCTTACTGATTTTTAACATTTGGGAGAAAAAATGGTCTAACTAGAGTGGGGCATACTAAAAAAAAATAGAGAAACCATCATTTTAAATGTCGCCCAGATTTAAGGATCATAATGCAGAGACAGATAGCTGGGTTGCCACTAGGCGACCCTTTCCCAACTGCTTTGTAAACAGCTGTTATAAAAATTCTTAAAATACTTATTTTAGTCCTTTGCATTGACCCTTTCTCTTTGGTATTTTGTAAAACACTTATTTACATGTTGTGCTTATTCTCTAGGGGCTGATATTATGAGCTTCAGAACAAAATTAAATATGTTCAAAAATTATATAAGCTTAAATGTTATATTTAAATGATCAAGAGACACTAAAATAAAATGTCAGCAGGATACTGACGATACTTTGCTAGGAAACTAGTTCCATATAATAGAAAATACAGCCCCAGACCCATATTCCATTAAAATGTAAATGGACATCCCAATATGTTTCTTCCAAACTTTTCTCATACAAAGTGTGGTGTACTTTATGCATGGGGCTGTAGCTAAAACTGTCTTGTTTTACATCTGCATGATGCTTACTAGAGGTTTTAGCATTTGATGCCAGAAAAGATGAAACTCATATCCAGAAATCCATCTGGAGAAAAGAGAAGGTAAGATTTTATTCCCTGTATTATGTGTTATGGATTACTGGATCAGATCCAGAAAGTTTACATTCATTTGAACCAACCTGGTAAAACCTACTTTTTAAGAAGGGGACAGATTATTTCGTTAATGTAAGTAGGCAATGCTTACATATTCTAAAGTTTCTTCATATCTGAAAGACACTTCATTATAGTGAAACATCTGCATATATTTACCAATTTTTTTCCTCTAGTCAGATATTACTATGCTCTCTGAAAGCTGAGAATGTGATGCTTTAGAACAGCAGCCTGGGAGTAATATAGTCTGGCATTGAATCTGTGCTCATCATTCATACACCACAGGCATGACCAAGAAATAAAGTTCCCTAAGCTCTCAGGTTCATTTCCATCATCTGAAGTGTGAATAATAAGCACATCTACCTTGTGATGCTTTTGCACAGATCAGATGACATAAAGTACCTAGGATGGTGTCTTTGACATGCTAGGGTGATTTTAGAAAGGAACGTACACACATATACACACACAGAGGAAAATTAACACTGTCCCGAGTTTGTTTCTGCAGGACATATTTAAAAGGTGAATGGATGGTTGTGTTGAGGATAGACCGACAAGGACAATTTTTTAGAAGGCACGTAAGTATTTTTCTTCTTAGAAGTTGTTTAAAAATAACTAAGTAAGTACTACTTCAAGTATAATAGAATCTATCTGCAAGAACTTATGTTTTTGTTGTACAACCAAGAAAGTTAAATCATAACCATGCATTATGTAATTGATATTACAGTGGGGTTATTTAGGACAAAAAAGGGGGGGGGAAGTAATCAAAATAACCTTAGATTAAGCTCTCCCCCCCCCATATTCTCTATTTGTTTAAGTTTTATATGGGTGAGAACATATTTGCTAAAGATAAGAGCTGTTTTGAATTTCACTTAGCTTCCAAACATCTGGACAAACCTGTGACCCATGAGTGATGATATTTAATGAAAGATGAGCTACGGATTTTATTCTAATTTGGGTCTCACCAATGCCAAGGTCAGCTCCTCAGGGTAATGGTGCCAGACAATACATCATGGTTTGTCTTCATGGGTGGCCTTGTTCTCTGATGAGAATCTGCAATCTGTAGTCCAGTGGGCATTGCTCATGACTGAAGGTCTCAACCTGAATCAAATGACAGGGATCAGTTGGCTTCACGTCTATGTACAAATAATATTCCCTGCAGAGAAACAAAATCAAAGATACGAAGAAACTCTTACATGTTCCTCTTAGAAAATTTTTACAAATTCCAGTTAGGTCCAAACATGACATGCTATTAAATTATGAAATTTAGTCTCAGTAGGATGAATCTAAAAAATATACTCTTGGAAACTTCTTTTTGAATTATGGATCCATTGCCCTCAGTATTTCTAAACTAGAATTCATTTAGGAAAAAATTGCTTCACATTATGCTTTGGGAATAAAGTTTTTGACCATTCTAGACACTATATTCTAATGGAGAATACACTATAATAATGGATGTCATGCTAAAAATTATTCCCTGACTACAAAAGGAAGAAAATTAGAAAACATCCTAAAACATATATTATTTATCATTTATTTTAATCTTAAGAAGATAGATTTGAATACATGAGACTTTAATTGGATTTTCACAACAGTACTTATATTTCTCACATTAATATTCTATATCAAAAACTAGAATGAGCTCAAAATTCATGTTTTAATATCCATAATTACAATGTCCTGAGAAGCTATGATAAAATTTGAAATAAAATTATGCTGTTTCAAAGCTAAAACTGATTATCTCACAGCTGTTTAACTTCAAATAAGCCATTTAAGTTTTGGGAACCTCTGTTTACTAATCTCCAAAATGAATATGGAGCTCCTGTCTTGGCCTAGTGGTTAATGAACCCAACTAGTATCCACGAGGATGTGGGTTCAATCCCCGGCCTTGCTCAGTGGGTGAAGGATCCAGCATTGCCATGAGCTGCGGTGTAGGTCGCAGATGAGACTCAGATCCCGAGTTGCTGTGGCTGTGGTGTAGGCTGGCAGCTACAGCTCCAATTCGACCCCTAGCCTGGGAACCTCCACATGCCACAAGAACAGCCCTAAAAAGACAAAAACTAACTCACTAACTAACTAACTAACTAACTAGATAATTAAATAAAACATGTATCACAGAGTCTAGTACAGAGAATATACTCAAAAAAAGATAAAAGGAATATAATGTCTCACTGGCAAAGTGATGTCAATCTCAGATTTTTCCAACCCTGCCTGAGCCCACAGCAGTAATAGATGCCTACCCCAGGGCAGTACTGCGCAACCAGTGAGGCAGTGGGGTCCAAGGCTAGTGGTTGCACATTCAGAACCAATTCCTCAGTAGCAGACAGTGTCTAGAATTAGTCTGAGAGAGAGATTTCTGATATCATATAGCACAGAGACAACTGTCTTTTTTTTATTATAACATATGAGATATTTTCATTTAAAAGTCTTTTTTTATAAATCAACTCAAATTATATGATAGAAATAATTATATATGTTGATTAAAATCCTTCAATGTAGCTATATTCCAAGATCAGAAAGCTCATATCCTATTCTATAATATCATGCACAATTTAAAATGACACCGTATGTATTATTATAGTAGATAAATCAGGTAGAATTGAATTTCAAATACTCACTCCACAAAATATATGGTAAAACTGATAGGATTGGAATCCATGAAAATGTCTACTCTTATTTTATATCCCTTCCCATGAATGGTGTTTTTGCATATTTCCATGAGTTGTATAAGTGGAATAGAAGGTTTGCTTTATTGGCTCTCTGATGCAAGCCCTCCATATATTAGAATTTATACACTAATGTTATTAACTTTTACTTTGGGGCTGGATTCATATATGTACTTTAAGCCTTGCCTTACTCTAATGTGGTTGTGGAATTATAAAAATGTGACACATTCACTCTGAAGAATGAAAGGTTAAGAAGAGTCTTCTTTCTCCCTGTGACTATCATATTTCTCTTAGGTTTTTAGGTGATAGCATTCAGTGTTGTCAAGTGGATAATATAAACCTGTGCCTACAATAGGCCTTTAAAATTTAAAGTCTTCTTTCAATTTATAATTAACATCCAGATTGAGTTTTATGACTAAATAGCTTTGAATTCTTATCCATGTGTTCTACAATTTTTAGCTTTAACTCCAAGTTCAATTTTCCATGCATACCTATAAGTAACCCCCAATTGTGTTACATTGTCCCTATAGTCTCCCAATGTTTTTAAATTCCCATGTCCTACTCTCTTATTTATTCAATTTAGCATATAAGTAACCTATTGAAATTTTAAGCATATTCCTTTTTTTTTTTGTCTTTTAGGGCCACATCTGCAGCATATGTAGGTTCCCAGGCTAGGGGTCTAATCTGAGCTGTAGCCGCTGGCCTATGCCACAGCCACAGCAACACCAGATCCGAGCCGCGTCTGCGACCTACACCACAGCTCCCAGCAACGCCTGATCCTTAACCTACTGAGCGACACCAGGGATGGAACCCGCAACCTCATGGTTCCTAGTGGGATTCATTGACCACTGAGCCACAATGGAAACTCCTGAAATTTTAAGCATATTCAAACCCTTCAGCCTCAGTTAATTCTTTGGCTCTTTGAGTTATAAAAGGTATTTACTAGTCCTTTCTTCTCTAGTGTATTTCTAATTTCTCCTGGCAAATTAATAATTAATTTTCCAATAATATAACTGTACATTCTGCTGCTGAAGGAACTCCATTTCTACTTTAGAAGCAGAGGGGGAGTAGACATTAATTTTGCACCCTAGCAGCCTGAATGTTGTGTTCCATAACTGTCCTTTCTGACTGGGAAAATTTGGCAATTTTTTTGTGCTGCAAATTTCTTCCAAAAGAAGAGAAAATGATACCTACCTGTTGTGATGGAAAGTATAAATCATTCACTAACTAAGGAATGGGCACTGAAAATTATCTTAGAATTGTTTGGGAGTTATCTATTTATCTATCTATCTATATATCTACCTATGGACTGGTCTGGTTAAAAATCTTTATCCCTAATAATCCTCCTCCTTATACAAATTCTTCCCTATGAAAGCACATTTCTTGTGATTACCATGGGGATTACTATACACACACACATATACATATATATATAGTTTTTGTTTTTTTTGATTGTTGTTTCTACGCTGAGGATCAGGCTGTAGTAATGTCTTCTTAGGTCTTTCCCTGTGAATTCACTTTCTAATTTTCCCTTTATATGCAATTGTTTTTGAATATCCTACTCCTTAATTCCTGGGTTCTAAAATGGGAGAAAGCTTAACAATGAAGTGGCAATAAAAGGATTCTAATCCTTTATATCCTCTGGAAGTTGATGCATCCTGACTGGGAGGGACTTGCAACATTGCGAGGGGCTTGCCTACCTGTCTGTCTGTACCTCTGGGATCAGAAGCAGCAATTAGGAATCAGAGAACCAATCCTCAGTATTTTGAGTACCCACCCCAATTTACTCTATGTGCAAGGTGCTCCAGGAACTTATACACAGCTGCTTACCAGGTGGATGGGGGTGGTGGATAGGTAGCTGTTATTGTGCAAGGAATTGAAATTGACCAAAATTAACCACAATTCACTTTCTAAGCATTCCACTGTATGTTGCAAGCCTTCTACAGATTTCAGAGTTCCAAAATAATGATATGAGATAGATTCTGCCATTGCAGTTGTCTAGATGGGAAACACAGATTCCTGCTGCTCCCTGTTCCTCCATCTCCCCAAAATACTCTCTTGAGTTTCTTTTAAAAAAATGTGTTTTGGTGACTATAGCACAGTAATAGAACTAATTTCAAGGAGGAAATTGATTGTAGAAGGTGGACTAATAATTTCCTTATTTTTAAGATTGCAGACTCTTGAGGACAAGGAATTTCTTTAAAAAACAGGAAAGATAAAAGACACCCCTAAATACAAGAAGATCAACTTCTAGACTATCAGATATGGTTTCTCAAGAAAGCAATGTGAGGCACAACTGTCTGTAATATTGATGTGGTTTTAGACCATACACTCAAAAATTAACACAGGAAACATACAATTAAAGATATAATAGGTATATTAACCATAATAGGAAAAAACTATCACAGTCTTCAGGGACTCATCAGAATTTAGGGGTCCTTGCTTTGTCTCCACACTCAGTTACCAACATGCAGTTAAGTCTCTGTGCTGTCTTCCTTTAGTCCTCTAGGAGAGCTGCCAGGCACTGGTTTCTCTTTGATAAATAGAAAGCAGCTGGTGTCTCAAGGATGGCTATTAATCTCCTCACAGGATGAAAGTTAGTGGAGAAAAACTGAGCAATGCGTTGTAATTAGTGATTCATGCACTCCCTACCTAGGAATAAAAGATCTTTGAAGTTCTTCCCTGGAGGATGGATATGTTTTAATTGCTACGTAGTTACCTTCAAAAACCAGGATACACCAAATGGAGTAAAACTTAAAACTTATTATTTGGGGTGACTATCACCTTAATGTATATGTCTGATTGAAGTTCGTATTGTCTTGGATTACAGAAAAGAAAAAAACAACATGATTTATTCTAGGTGGTGCCAATTAACAAGAGTTTTTCCTTCTTCACAACTGTTTAACTTGGCTTATGCCATCTACTTAGCTATACTCTGGAGGTAAAAACTGCAATACAATGATTTAGGTTTCAGAAAATGCATTTCTTTGAAAGAATAGTATATCTACCCAAAATTCTATAGTAACCATTGGAAAATCTTAGCACTTTTCAATATTTTATACATGAGAATCACCAGAAAGCACAAAGAAAACCTGAGGAACAGATAGTTTTGTCCTTCTTAAAAAAATGTGTAATAAAGTGCTTTGGCATCAAAACCAAAAACAAATGCTTTAAAAAAAAAAGATAGGTAATTTCATCATTTAAGCACAGTAGTCCACTTGGAGTTAGAATTACTTGTTTCTCAACTAAGAATAAACGCAAGATTTTCAATAATTTGTGAAAAAATATTCAGTTCTTGTTCTTAAGTGATTTTTTTTGGTCTTTTTGCCCCTAAATACATTTTAGCCAGCATTTTAACAGTTTTTACAATATTTCTGATTTTAAAAAATATGCCCCAAAATATATTGAAAAGTTCCACTTAACATTTCTTACATAAGCCAAAGGATAATTTTACTTAAATATTTTGAAGGTAAGAATATTTTTTTCTTTTAATGTAATACAGAATTTTATATTTTGTCTTATAAAATTATATTTTTTACTAATTTTCAGTATATATTGTTTACACATACTGTTGTATTAGCTCACAGATTATATGACTCACTTTTTTTCCTCCCATTTTTTGACTGGTTGATAAAATGCTACAAAATTCACTTGATACAGAAGGAGGAAATAGTGCCTCTGCACTGACATGATTTCTTTACAGAACCACTTTTATTTACTCTAGTTACGAAAGTTGGCAGGGATTTCAGCTTAATACTTTGGGATTCTTAGTATCTATTGATCAAGAATATTTTTTAAATTCAATAAACTTATGTTTCTCTTATAAATATTCTAATATTTCATACCTCTAAGTTTTATGGTGATTATTAAACTAGCATTTGGTTTGAAAGTAACCCTAAATATATAGCAGTTTTGGTCATTTTGAACTTTACATTTTCTACATTAAAACATACTGAAATATCTGTGTACACATATGGAAAGCTGTGAATGTTTCATAGTAAACAAATCCTTAACTATGAAAAGCATGGGGTAATCATCCAAGTATTTTTCTCCTAATGCCATTTCCCCAAGCTCTTGCGCAGCGTTTGTTTATGAGGGAAAAAGGAGGAGAGACAGACTCATTATTCATTCACTAGAATGTTCTGTTCAGCTCTTAAACTGCCAAGACTGACACACCAATTAAAATTTTTCTGTAGGAAGTGGACACTGATTTCTCATGATGCTATAGAACTCTAATTACAGCCTTATCAACAAGCTACATCTTACTACAAGCAAAATAATAAATAGTTGTCCTGTCATCTTCTTTTGAAAGTCATGGAAGATGCATTCTAGATCTTCTAATCAGGGCTACTCTCAACTCAACATTTTTAATGCAATTTTACAACATATATAAATCCTAGCTGTCCTAGATCCTCTACACAGCAAAACAATAATGCAACAGAGATCTTAAAGGAAACAATACAAAAGTTAGACTAAATTGACCTCTTCAGGACACTACATCCAAAAAAATCAGAATACACATTCTTTTCAAGTGAGCACGGAACATTCTCAAGAATCGACCACATATTGGGACACAAAGCTAACCTCAACAAATTTAGGAGCATAGAAATTATTTCAAGTATCTTCTCTGACCACAATGCCATGAAATTAGAAATCAACCATGGGAAAAGGAAAGAGAAAAAACCTACTACATGGAGACTAAACAACATGCTACTAAAAAACCAATGGGTCAATGAGGAAATCAAGAAGGAAATTAAAAACTACCTTGAAACAAATGATAATGAAGACACAACCGCTCAAAATCTATGGGATGCTGTGAAAGCAGTGCTCAGAGGAAAATTCATAGCAATACAGGCCTTCCTCAAAAAAGAAGAAAGATTTCAAATTGATAACTTAACCCCCCACCTAAACAAATTAGAAAAAGAAGAACAAAAAAGGCCTAAAGTCAGCAGGCGGAAGGAAATGATAAAGATCAAAGAAGAAATCAATAAAATAGAGACTCAAAGAACAATAGAGAAAATTAATAAAACCAAGAGCTGGTTCTTTGAAAAGGTAAACAAATTTGACAAATCCCTGGCTAGACTCAATAAGAAGAGGAGAGAAAGAACCCAAATAAACAAAATTAGAAATAAAAAAGGAGAAATCACAACGGATACTGCAGAAATACAAAAAAAAACATAAGAGAATACTATGAACAACTATATGCCAAGAAATTTAACAATCTGGAAAAAATGGACAATTTTATAGAGTCTTACAGCCTGCCAAAACTGAATCAAGAAGAAACAGATCAATTGAACAGACCAATCACTAGAAATGAAATTGAATATGTCATAAAAACACTCCCTACAAATAAAAGTCCAGGACCAGATGTCTTCACAGGCGAATTTTATCAAACATATAAAGAGGATCTGGTGCCCATCCTCCTTAAACTCTTTCAAAAGGCTGAAGAAGGAATACTCCCAAAGACATTCTATGATGCCACCATCACCCTAATTCCAAAACCAGACAAAGATACCACCAAAAAGGAAAACTATCGTCCAATATCTTTGATGAATATTGACGCAAAAATTCTCAACAAAATTTTAACCAACCGAACCCAACAACATATAAAAAAGATCATACAACTCGACCAGGTGGGATTCATGCCAGGTTCACAAGGAGGGTTCAACATATGCAAATCAATCAACGTCATACACCACATTAACAAAAGAAAAGTCAAAAACCATATGATCATCTCAATAGATGCAGAAAAAGCATTGGACAAAGTCCAACATCCATTCATGATCAAAACTCTCATCAAAGTGTGTATAGAGGGAACATTCCTGAACATAATCAAAGCCATTTATGACAAACCCACAGCAAATATAATACTTAATGGAGAAAAACTGAAAGCCTTCTCACTCAAATCTGGAACAAGACAGGGATGCCCACTCTCACCACTGCTATTCAACATAGTTTTAGAAGTCCTAGCCACAGCAATTAGACAAACAAAAGAAATAAAAAAGCATCCAAATGGGAAGAGAAGATATAAAACTGTCCCTGTATGCAGAAGACATGATACTATACATAGAAAACCCTAAGGACTCAACCCAAAAACTACGTGAACTGATTAATAAATTCAGCAAAGTAGCAGGATATAAGGTTTTCAGAAATCAGTCACATTTCTGTATACCAGCAATGAAATATTAGAAAAGGAATAGAAAAATACTATACCTTTTAAAATTGCACCTCAAAAAATCAAATACCTCGGAATACACCTGACCAAGGAGGTAGAAGACTTACATGCTGAGAGCTATAAAACTTTAATCGAAGAAATCAAAGAATATGTAAAGAAATGGAGAGATATTCCATGTTCATGGATTGGAAAAATCAATACCATAAAAATGGCCATACTACCCAAAGCAATCTACAGATTCAATGCAATCCCTATCAAATTACCCATGACATTTTTCACAGAACTAGAACAAACAGTCCAAACATTTATATGGAACCACAAGAGACCCAGAATTGCCAAAGCAATCCTGAAAAACAAAAACCAAGCAGGGAGCATAACTCTCCCAGACTTCAAGCACTATTACAATGCCACAGTCATCAAAACAGTATGGTACTGGTATCAAAACAGACAGGCAGGAGTTCCCATTATGGCGCAGTGGTTAACGAATCCGACTAGGAACCATAAAGTTGCGGGTTTGGTCCCTGCCCTTGCTCAGTGGGTTAACGATCCAGCGTTGCTGTGAGCTGTGGTGTAGGTTGCAGATGCGGCTCGGATCCCGAGTTGCTATGGCTCTGGTATAGGCCGGTGGCTACAGCTCCGATTGGACCCCTAGCCTGGGAATCTCCATATGCCACGGGAGCGGCCCAAGAAATAGCAAAAAGACAAAAACAAACAAACAAACAAACAAAAAAACAGACAGGCAGACCAATGAAACAGAATAGAGAACCCGGAAATAAACCCTGACACCTATGGTCAATTAGTCTTTGACAAAGCAGGCAAGAGCATAATATGGGAAAAAGAAAGTCAATTCAGCAAGCATTGCTAGGAAACCTGGACAGCTGCATGTAAAGCAATGAAATCAGAACACACCCTCACACCATGCACAAAAATAAATTCAAAATAGCTGAAAGACTTAAATATAAGACAAGACACCATCAAACTCCTGGAAGAGAACATAGGCAAAACATTCTCTGACATCAGCCTCATGAATATTTTCTCAGGTCAGTCTCCCAAGGCAACAGAAATAAGAGCAAAAATAAACCATTGGGACCTAATAAAACTGACAAGGTTTTTCACAGCAAAGGAAACCAAAAAGAAAACAAAAATACATCTCACACAATGGGAGAAAATAGTTTCAAACGATGCAACAGACAAGGGCTTAATCTCTAGAATATACAAGCAACTTACACAACTCAACAGCAAAAAAGCCAACCACCCAATGGAAAAATGGCAAAAGACCTGAAGAGTCATTTATCCAAGGAAGATACACAGATGGCCAATAAGCACATGAAAAAATGCTCAATATCCCCAATTATCAGAGAAATGCAAATCAAAACTACCATGAGATACCACCTCACATCAGTCAGAATAGCCATCATTCATAAGTCCACAAATAACAAATGCTAGAGGGGGTGTGGAGAAAAATAGAACCCTCCTGCACTGCTGGTGGGAATGTAAACTGGTACAGCCAATATGGAGAACAGTTTGGAGATACCTTAGAAATCTATACATTGAACTACCATATGATCCCGCATCCCACTCCTGGGCATTTATCAGGACAAAAGTTTCTTTGAAAAAGACACACGCACCCGCATGTTCATTGCAGCACTATTCACAATAGCCAAGACATGGAAACAACCCAAATGTCCATTGACAAATGATTGGATTCGGAAGAGGTGGTATATATACACAATGGAATACTACTCAGCCATAAAAAAGCACAAAAAATGCCATTTGCGGCAACACGGATGGGACTAGAGAATCTCATACTGAGTGAAGTAAGTCAGAAAGACAAAGACAAATACCCTATGATATCACATATATCTGGAATCTAATATAAGGCACAGATGAACCTTTCCGCAGAAAAGAAAATCATGGACTTGGTGAATAGACTTGTGGCTTGCCCAGGGGGAGACGGAGGGAGTGGGAGGGATTGGGAGCTTGGGGTTATTGGATACAACTTGGAATGGATTTACAATGAGATCCTGCTGAGTACCACTGAGAACTATGTCTAGATACTTATATTGCAACAGAACAAAGGGTGGAAAAAATACTGTACATATGTAAGTGTAACTTGGTCCCCATGCTGTACAGCGGAAAAAAAATAAATAAAATAAATTAAAATGAAAATGAAATCCTAGCTGTCCTATGTGATTTTTAGGATTGCCATAATTAAACCTCAATGCCTTGCCTGCTGCAGACAGCAGGATGGATTAGGGTATTCAATGATAACTCTCATCGAATTCTTCCTACTTTTGTCTTGAAACTAGTTGCACAGACTGAATTAGTCACAATTATATATTAACTAAGCATTATTATAATTGGAACATGCATGATACTCTTTTAAGGTCCACTTATTAACACATTTATTTATTTATTTATTTATTTATTTATTTATTTATTTATTTTTTGTCTTTTTGCTATTTCTTGGGCCGCTCCTGCGGCATGTGGAGGTTCCCAGGCTAGGGGTCCAATCGGAGCTGTAGCCACCCGCCTACACCAGAGCCACAGCAACGCAGGATCCGAGCCGCGTCTGCAACCTACACCACAGCTCACGGCAATGCGGGATCGCCAACCCACTGAGCAAGGGCAGGGACCGAACCCGCAACCTCATGGTTCCTATTTGGATTCGTTAACCACTGCGCCACGACGGGAACTCCCACTTATTAACACATTTATATAGAGATAACTTTTGAATAAATCCACATGCAAGCCAAAAGCTACAACATTCCAAATAACTTATATTTGCATATCAGAACAACTCCTGTCCCATACCACTGCCTCCTATAGAGTGATCTACTGCTGTGACTTTCTTTTTTTGTTTGTTTAATTTTAATTTTTCTTGTTTCAAACTTTATAAACCAGGTAGTGCTCTGGCACTATTTCCAACTTTCTTTTTTAAACAGTCCTTTATTTTACCAGTGACTAATGCCATTTCCACCATATAGAAACATTCTATGTATGTTCTAGTCCATTAGAGGCACTCTGGTCAATTACTTTATCCATCTACAAAAAAAACCCCACTGTCTTAGTAAATTAAAAATTGACTTTTTGCCTTGACTTATTCTAGAAAATACCCCAGTTCCCTCAATCCATTCAGAAGAAAAAAAGATTAGAGTTGCAGATAATGTGTTTCACAAAAAGGGAAATATTCTTTTTAAGTCCCTTTCAGATACTACATAACTGGCTAGCATTTGATAGAAAATCTGAGGAAAGCTATTATTACCTTTATACATTAATGATGGAATATCACTACTTAAATTTGTATTTTTTAAAATATTGTATCTAGAGAAATTTCCCTCCCTTCCTTTCTCCCTCCCTTACTTCCCTCTTTCCTTCCATCCTTTCTTCTTTCCTTCTTTCATTTGTTCTTTCTCTCCCTCTCTCTCTCTCTTTCTTTCTTTCCAGGGCTACACTTGTGTGTATGTGAAAGGTGTCAAATGTGACCAGCAACATGGGATCTGAGCCACTTTTGTGCCCTACGCCACAGCTCACAGCAATACCAGACCCTCAACCCTCTTAGTGAGGCCAGGGATTGAACCCACATCCTCATGGATACTAGTTGGGTTAATAACCTTCTGAGCCACAACAGGAACTCCAAGGAATTTCTTGAATTCCTTGTAGAGATCCTCAGGATTTCTTCTGCTAGCTAGGTTGGTATAGCTTTATCTGACAATGTTTTTGCTGTAAAGTAAGAAAAGTTGGGAAAATAGAAAAGAAAACAAGTAAAGTAAACATGCCTATGAAGGTAGTGAGGGTTCCTAAGGCATCCAAGGCAAGAGATATCATAACCCCCGAAAGAGGGAAAATATATTTAGGTGAGCCCAATAATCTGATCCATCTCATTTTTCTTTTTGGAGCCCCTTCCAAGTCTTAAGTGGCACAGCGTGAGAGACTAAAAAGCTTAACAGAGGACAACCAATGTGATGCAGAGAACCTGCAGAGATTCAGCAATTCCATGAAAGATGGAGAAGAGAAATGAAACTTGGTCCTGGCAATCTCAACAGACAAAGACTATGTAGCCAAGATCCTGGAGAGAAGAGATATGCAGAGAAGGCTGAACATGACATTCTGACTGGTTTTCTCCCCACTTTATTACTCAAATCTTAATACACACTGGGAAAGATGCTAAGAATTCTAGTGGAAAATAGTTGAAATATTTAGTGGGGGTTTTGACAGTCTTACAATGCTGAATATTAAGCTTTCCTAAAAATAAATTGGACTTCAGGACCTGGCAAGTTGGAAGGAGGTGCACCTAAAATAGATCAATAAGCAGCCTCCAGCCAGCTTAGTTGTTTATAGATCAAGGTGATCCTCCTCTACACTAGATGTTTGAGGCAGGATTGAGTAAATATTCTCTAGATGAAGATAACATCATCCAAAGCCTCTGTCATGTTTCATATCACAATGCCTGACACAGTGAAACATCATCAGACATTCTAAAAGGAATGACCAAGAAAAAATATAATAGAAACAGTTTTGAGGTGGCCAAGATAGCGAAGTTTTGAATATAAACTTTAATATAACTGTGATTAGTATATCAAAGAAAATGAATAATATGATGAAGAATTTCACCAGATTACTGGAATATATATTTAAAAAGTCAAATGGGAATTTTAGAACAGAATAGATGAATACTGCGAAATTAAAAAAATCCTGTGAAATCATATTGTTATGATCATTATATAACTACAGATGTGATAAATTCATTTGAGTAATTAAAAAATACATATAGATGGGTTTAGGAGCATACTGGAAAACTGAAGAGCTGATTGTTCAACTGGAATGGAATAACAGATACTATCTAAGCTGAGACACAGAGAAGAAGGAGAAGAAGAGAGAGAGA
This sequence comes from Phacochoerus africanus, assembly GCF_016906955.1. Taxonomy (NCBI): domain Eukaryota; kingdom Metazoa; phylum Chordata; class Mammalia; order Artiodactyla; family Suidae; genus Phacochoerus; species Phacochoerus africanus. The sequence continues at coordinate 24,024,566 of NC_062547.1, read as the reverse complement.
GAAAGAAAGAAAGAAAGAAAGAAAGAAAGAAAGAAAGAAAGAAAGAAAGAAAGAAAGAAAGAAAGAAAGAAAGAAAGAAAGAAGAGAGAGAGAAAAAGAGAGAAAAGAATGCAAGAAAAGAAGAAAGGAAGGGAGGGATGAAGGAAGGAAGAAAGGGAGAAGGGGAAGAGAAGGAGAAGGAGAAGAAAGAAAATGCAAGAGACATGGGATAATGTAAAAATATATAACTTAATAAAAGAATTATCAGAAGTAGAGAAGAGAAAGATGGGAAATAATTGATATTCAAAAAGATAATAGCTAAGAATTCTCCAAAGTGAATGAAAGACATTAAGCTACATATTCAAGAAGCACAAGAAACTCCATTTAGGATAAATATGAAGAAAATTAAACCTATGCACATCATAGTACAATTGCTAAAAATCAAATAATAAATAGTACCTTAAAGTCTGACAATGAGAAAAAAGATGTATCATCTTCAAATAACTAACAGCATAATAGCTTACTAACCCATCAAAACTGTAAAAATAATCTTTGAAAAGCTGTTTAAAATAACTACCTATCTAGAATTTTATTCCCAGTGAAAATATTATTCATAGATAAAGACAAATAGAAATATTTCTACTTAACAAAAATGAAGAAATAAAATTCATTACCAATGATCCCACATTAAAATAACACTAAAGATTTTTTTCAGAAATAAAAAAAAAATTGTACCATGTTGACCCATGGAAATGTAGAAGAGAAAAGAAAGTAATGATAACTATGGTAAATCCCATGATAACTAAGGGTAGCTAACAGTACATTTAAGTAAATTTTAACTGTAGAAAACAATAATCATAGCGAGCTATGGTGCTCAAAGTAAATGTAGAGGAGTTCCCGTCGTGGCGCAGTGGTTAACGAATCTGACTAGGAACCATGAGGTTGCGGGTTCGGTCCCTGCCCTTGCTCAGTGGGTTAACGATCCGGCGTTGCCGTGAGCTGTGGTGTAGGTTGCAGACGCGGCTCGGATCCCATGTTGCTGTGGCTCTGGCGTAGGCGGGTGGCTACAGCTCCGATTAGACCCCTAGCCTGGGAACCTCCATATGCCGCGGGAGCCGCCCAAGAAATAGCAACAACAAAAAAAAGACAAAAAAAAAGTAAATGTAGAAATAAAACCAATGAAGATTGTAACATTAAAATCAAGAGGAAGTGAAAAGAGATATGTCTCTAGGTCATAAAATTGTTGGGGAAGTAATAATAGTACTTATTTTTTATATTTTTAATTTATTTTTTTGTCTTTTTAGGGCTGCACCTGGGGTATATGGATGTTTCCAGGCTAGGGGTCCAATCAGAGCTGTAGTTGCTTGGCTACACCACAACCACAGCAATGCCAGATTTGAACCGTGTCTGAGACCTACACCACAGCTCACGGCAATGCCAGATCCTTAACCCACTAAGTGAGGCCAGGGATCAAACCTGCCTGCGTCCTCATGGATGCTGGTCAGATTCGTTTCCACTGAGCCACAACGGGAACTCTCAATAGCACTTATTTATAATAAAAGTATGTAAGTTGGGATTTCTAGAATTACCATTAAACAAACAGTACAATATTTCCTAGTAAACAACCTAATAGATAAGAAAATGAAAAAATAATGATACTTTAAAAAGGTGAAAAAAAGAGAATAGAACATGTGGAAAAATAAAACAAAGATATTAATTATAAATCAAAATTTTAAAATCTACATCCAATGTAAACAGACTAAACACTCCATTTTAAAGTTACCAATAAGATAAAGCATATACTCTGTGGAAGATATTTTTTATCAATGGAAATAGGAATGCTGAAAATAAAAGCAAAGAACAAGATTTGTCACGCAAATATTTAAAAAAAATAACTCTAGTGGAGCTATGAGAATATCAAGCAAACTAGACCATTAGCATGAATTATTTTTAGAGATAAAGATAAATACTTCATAATAGCACAGGGGTCAATCTATAAACCAGGAAAATGTAACAATCATAAATTTGTATCAATTAATAGGATAGTATTGTGCTATTATGATACTAATAATTAAAGCAAGTACCAACAGATGTTGCAAATACATATTCTAAATGGAGAACTTGGGTACGCATCTCTTAGCAAACTGAGTGAGCAGATGAAAAATTAAAGAACAAAAAAAGATCTGAACAACCCAATGTACTAAATTAACTTCAGCAGCATATATAGAACATTCCACACACCTGCCTAATATACATTTATTTTAACTGCTCAAGAAACATTTAATAAAATTGCACATTGAATCCAAAATATGTAGCAGTAATCTTATATGACATAATTCATTGCCTTGAATGCACTGGGCTTAGGTATCTATTATTGCAAAATAGACCACATCCAAACGTCATGGCTTTCAACCAAAAATATTTTATTTTCTACAGTCTCTGGTTTGAATAGGATTACCTACTCATTTTTCTCTTGGGGTTTCTTGGGCAGGTATAGTCACTGTTGGCTACGACTGCAGTTCTATTTGGGCTCTAAGTGGATATTAGTGGGTGTGGACAGTTGGCTGGGAACTCATCTATTCTGTAGATCAAAGCATTTCAATTCTCCTCCATGTGATTTCTCCCCAGGATTTGATGTTCTTACAGTACAGTAGCTAGATTTCCAAAACAAGAATTCTGAGACTAATTGTGATGTCAGATCTTAAGGTAATTTTGTCAAACTATTGTATCAGTAATAATGAGATTCTCATTTATGATTTCAGTAAATCACAACAAAGCTTTTTTTTTTAACTTTACAAAATACTGAGATCAAGAACTATAGAGATAATAGATAAATACTGGAACGATTGCAATCAATGTCATAACGCAGAGAAAACAAAACCAGATCATCCACATGGTGTTTAGATTCAGATATGACACTAGAAAGAAATCTCTTCTCAAACAGGTAGGAGAGAACAGTATCCTTCCTAGAATAGGCTTAATAGTACACAAGGTTTCAGAATAAATAGTACCTATAGATCTATATAATTAATCTACTTTGCCCTAATGCATTGAAACTCCTTACTTTACCTCTATAGTCACAGCCAGATTTTAGGGACATTCAGAGAACTAAATTAGCTTGTGTAATGTAACACCTGATGCACCTTAAAGGAATGATTCGTTTTATTTAGTGGATGTTGAAGGGTTTGAGACAGGTTGTGGTGAAGGAGATTTTTTAAAATGGCATAACATGAATAGGGATATTTATTTACTTACTTGTTTATAAACAAGGCAAACTTTTCTTTGAAATGTGTTCAAAATCTTAGTATCTTTATTTGCCCACCTTCTAATAAATACCAGGGACTTTCTAAATTTTTAAATCACTTCTCTTTTAGTAAATTCTCTTTTAAGTTCTATATTAATTTATTGTTTCCTCTCTCTCTCTCTCTCTCTCTCTCTCTCTCTCTATATATATATATATATATATATATATATTTCTCACTGGGCATCTTCCTATACTCTATACTTGTATTTTTAACCTTTTATTTTCCCTTCTTTCACAAAATCACTTTCCTATGAAATATTCATGCTTATTTTGCTACAGAATCTTCCTCACATTCAAAATATTCTTCTAGGTTGTCAAATTTGTTGGTGTGTGGTTGTGCATAGTATTCTCTTAGGATTCTTTGTGCTTCTGTGGTATCAGTTGTAATATCTCCTCTTTCATTGCTGAATTCAAAAATCAGAATTTTATCACTGAAATCAGAAATGAAAGAGGTTTTTATTTACTTTGGGGGGGGGCAGCACCTGCGGTATATGGAGGTTCCCAGGCCATGGGTCCAATTGGAGCTATAGTTGCTGGCCTACGTCAGAGCCACAGCAACACAGATTCAAGCCATGTCTGCAACCTACGCTAGAGCTCAGGGCAACACTGGATACTTAACCCACTGAGCACGGCCTGGGATCGAGCCCACGTTCTCATGGATACTTGTCGGGTTCGTTAACTGAGTCATGATGGGAATCTCCTTATTTACTTTTTAATGTGGCTACTGCAAAAAAAAAAAATTGACATACTATTCATTCCAGATATTTAGATAAAGAAGAGAGTAAAGTAATAGCCTTGAAGGGGAAAAGGTTTTCTCAATAAATCTGCCTAATGTAGTGCTCTAAGCTATAAACTCTCAGATTGCTCTATTATGACTTTTTTCCTATCCCTATTATTAACTATCTGCCTCAATTTATTTTTCCTAGGGGAAAGTTGAAGCGAAGAGGGGCTGCTTATACTAAGAGCACAATTGTTAGGAAGTTTGTGTTTTTTAACTCAGTGAAGATGAAACCTGGTGTTTGTCTAACTTTGGCTATCTTAACTTAGATAAAGTTAGAATGTGAAATTCTAACCTTTAGGTTTTCTTCAATTATAGTCCAGCATGTATTTTAAATTCATTTTAACCTATTATAGTCCAGCATGTTTTAAATTCATTTTAACTTCTGGAGGTGACACTGTACTTTATTCAATATGATGTCTAATCTAAACTAAATATAGGTAAAGTAACAGAGTTTCCCTTTCTTGAAATCAGATTTTCATTATAAAGTTGACCTTTAAATGTCCCATTTTGTTAGGCAAACAACATTATTTGAAATTAGTCACAGGTTTCTTGTTTTGTGCAAGCCACGCTTGATTACAAGCCTTTCTATAAAGCTTCTCTTCAGTTTAATGATTCACACTTCTCTCTTATCAGCTTTAGAATTCTAAAGGGTGCATTTGCCTATAAATCTTGACCACTGCTGCATTTTATTTTAATTCACAGCAACAGAACACTAACATAATTGGTGCAATATGTAATTTACAGATATGTGGTGAGATGCAGGTAGCAAACTCTTTTTTAGTGTTGTAAGAAAAAGTAAGACCTTCCTCTCAACTTGAGTTATGTGAATAAAAACTGTGGCTGTGTCAGGACAGCAGCCATTGTCACTATAGGTGCTCTATAATTTCTGCAGTAAATCTTTCCCATATGGAATCCTATTTGATTCTACTCCATACCAGAATGCTTATTTTCTGTTATGAGCTTTTATTCTCTAAAATGTGGCCCCATAAAGGAATATTGTTGGGTTTTATATGTATAATCCTAAATAAATGTCCTGAATAAATTGGCTTATAATTTTGTTCTAAAATTTTTCCTTAATACTTTCTGAAATTTAAAATATCCACGATGCTTTTAAATTTAAAAACATCAAAAGCAGAGCTCAGACAGTTACTTCATTGTCCAGGAAAAAAATGTTTATATGTTTGAATATGATAGAACTTTTTTTTTTTTTGGCTACCCCTGTGGCAAGAGGAAGTTCCTAGGCTAGGGTTCAAACCTGTATCACAGTAGCATCCTGAGCCATAATGGTGACAACACTGGATGGATCCATCAAGGAGCTCTAGGGTGGAAAATTTTTAATGTATATTCTAATAAACTATTTTTGAAAAACAACTGTCTAATAAATGGACTCAGTGGAAGACAGGATAGTACAAGCCCACACTGAATTAACTACAATATTTGAGGCCAGATATAATTTGGAATTCAGAATTTATTACATTTTCAAAGGCAATATGGTCATCTATTGCATATTGTATGCAACTCTAGCATCCTGTGTTTCTGGGATAAATAATTATACAAACAGACTTATTTCAGTTCTATCACGCTTTTCATCAATTTTCCATTTTTCAAGATTTGGGGTTTGGAAATTACAGACAAGTGATTCTTTAATGTGTATGAACTTTATGAAATTCCAGCAAAGCCATTTTTTTGGGGTCATTTTGATGTTGTTATTCTTTTTTTTTTTTTGGCTTTTTGACTTTTCTAGGGCTGCTTCCCAAGGCATATGGAGGTTCCTAGGCTAGGGGTCGAATCAGAGCTCTAGCTGCCAGCCTACGCCAGAGCCACAGCAATGCGGGATCCGAGCCGCGTCTGCAACCTACACCACAGCTCACGGCAACGCCAGATCGTTAACCCACTGAGCAAGGGCAGGGACCGAACCCACAACCTCATGGTTCCTAGTCGGATTCCTTAACCACTGTACCACAACGGGAACTCCTGAAGTTGTTGTTCTTTATTGACATATTATCATGAACAATGAATGGAAGATATAAATATTCAAGATATCTGTTGAATAAATGAGTTGAATGAACATTTGGGGAATTTTGATTTATTCAATTAACTATCATTTGTTCAGTTAAAAGCAATATCCAGCGATCTGGGGATCTGAAGTTATATGATAATAGAGGAAAAATATAAAATAATAAAAGTTACCATTTCCTAAAATTTACATTGTGCTGATGCTTTCCCTTGGAATTCTCAAAAAGAGTCTGGAATATGCTCACCATTAATTTCTTATTTTGGATATTTGAAATGTGAAGCTTATAAAAGATAAGACACTTGTCAAAATTGTCATACATAATAGTATCAAAACCAGAGGTTATACCCAGGCAATTTACCTTAGATCCCATAGAAGTAAGGATCCAGATATTGCGAACATGTTAGCAAATCGATAATAATAAAATGCCATATGTAGTAAGAATAAGACATTAAGAAAGAACTACTGGGGAGTTCCCATCATGGCTTAGTGGTTAATGAATCCGATTAGGAGCCATGAGGTTGCGGGTTCGATCCCTGGCCTTGCTCAGTGGGTTGAGGATCTGGCGTTGCCGTGAGCTGTGGTGTAGGTTGCAGACACGGCTCAGATCCTGCGTTGCTGTGGCTCTGGTGTAGACCAGCGGCTACAGCTCCAATTAGACCCCTAGCCTGGGAACCTCCATATGCCACGGGAGCGGCCCTAGAAAAGATAATAAATAAATAAATAAATAAATAAATAAATAAATAAATAAATAAATAAAACTACTGGAGGAAAAATGTTTTCCCATAGAAGATTATAATGACTGAATAACGAAAGAGGACTTCACTGAAGTGGCAGGGAAATCTGATTCTTTGTGGATATATGGAGGATTTAGAGGACATATACTGAGAGAAATTACTAGATAGACACAAAATTCAAAATGACCTATTTCTAAGAATGCTATGCAGGTAGATCAAGAAAATCCTATATTAACAGTGCTGACCATCCTAATGTTAGAAAAAATATAATCACCAAGACAAAACACAACAAAACACCTTTCTTGACTCTATATCCACTCTACAGTTTCACTTATATTTTTCCTATGGATAAAACTTAATATTTTTTCTATCTCTTTCATCAACTCGTACGTGGTTCTACCCCAAGAATATTGCTATCTTCACTCACTACTGTTAAGGTCATCAATAATAACCATTTCTCAAACTCAATGATCAAATCTCAGTCCTTATTGTACCTCTCTGTAGTATTCAGTAAAGTTGATGACATTCTTAAAATTCTTTTTCATTGACATTATTACATGTATTTCTCTGACATGTTTTTCTCCCCCTTCCCTTGCTATTCCTTCTCCATCTTTGTTTTTAGAGTCTTCTTATTCCTAAATGCTGGGGTGATGCGGCTTATTTCTCCAACTACCCTCCTTCACTATTTATATTTTCCTTCTTTATGATTTCATTCAGTCTTATCATATACATAGTTCATTCTCAAATTTATAGACTGATGTGCTATAGAACCCTACAACTAACAACTTTATCATTAAGTATCTGTTAAAACTTCTACTAAATGAGTTTATCATGTCCAATACATAACTCTACTTTCCAGTATAAATGACCTTTAAGCTTCCGCATCTCAGCAATCATCATTTATCCAAATGTTTAAACCTAGAAGTCATCTTGGAGTTTTGTTTTGTTTAGCTGCACCTGCAGTTCCCCGGCCAGGGATGGAACTGGCGCCACAGCAAAGACCTGAATACTGCAGCGACAACATTTCCTTAACCTGCCAAGCCATGCAGGAACTCCCTGGATTCTTTTTATTTTCATTACCATCTTGAACACTGTTCATATGTCTTGCAAAATCAACCATCAGGATATACTGAACTCAGCCAATTGTCTTCATTGCTACTACTAGTGCACTAATCCAAGTCGCCATCACTATCACCTCTGTGATCTACTTCAGTGACCACATTAGTGATTTGTTTATTTCTAATCTGGTCTAGTCTACATATAGCCATCAGAGTCATCTTTTAAAATCTTAGAAAAGATTATATAACTCCCATATTCAAAATTGCCCGGTAATTTGCATCTGACTTAGAAAATAATTCACATTCGTGACTCGGATTCAAAGTCTCATGTGATTTAATTTCCAAGCTAGACTCCTTCCTGCTTCAGCTATACTTACTCTGCCTTGATCACACTGACCTTCCTGCAATTCCTAAATACACAGCTAATCCTTTCCTGACTCAAAGACTTTCATTTGTGTTTCATACACCAGAATGTTCTTCTTCTTTCTCCTGACTCCCTCCCCTTCGTCTCCTCATCTAGTGCTCTTCCTAAATATCACCTCCTCCTCCTCACCTTACACAAAATAGAAAACCCACCAAAATTCCACCACTCTTTATGCCCTTACTTTGCTTTCTCTTTCTTCATGTAACTTATCATTAATTTAGCTGCATATGCCTCCTGATATATTGGTTCATGCAGAAATGCTGGCTATTCATAAGGGAACCTATCCATACCTTAAGAGATAAAAATGTTTTAAAAATGCTTTGAATACTTATTATTAAAAATATATCAGTGATATAAAGGGCCTTGATCAAGATATAGGATGGCATAAGTTTCTAGAACATATCTAAAGTAGATATGTTCTAGAAACTTATTTACTGACTAATATGAAGTAATATCATAAAAATGTTTAGTGTTTCAAATAATTTTACAATTGTGCATAAATTAACTAATTGTGATGTTATTGATTTTATTTTAATAGATACTGTGCACCTCTAATGTGTCAAACAAGGGAATGGCTCTTAGAAGAAAAAGATAGGTCCCTTTTCTTGGGGTGCTCTTAGAGTAACAAAAGTAACATATTTGAATACAATGGACAACTAATGATATGAGAAGAGTACTAAGAGAACACATATACTTCTATAAAAACTTAAAAAAAAACTGTGATTGTGGAGATCTCAATGATTAGGTATAATAAGAACTTTTAATTGCAGGCTTAAAAAGAGCCTAAAGTTTTTAAAAAATGAGGTCTCAATTTAGAATTTAGAAAGTTAGAACATAATTTATATAAATTTCATCAGTTAATGATATGTGAATTTTTATTTTGAAAACATATCAGTTATAGTAAACATTTACAACAGTAGCCAAGGAATAATTATCATGATCTATCTGCCATGAAAGAGCTGCTTATTTTGGATTCAGAAAATCTTGGAACAACTGCTTTACTGTTCTAAACCAGAAAGTATCCTCAACTATTTGTTGCAAGTTGGCATCTTTGCTGCTGTCTATACAGTAAAGAAAAATGAACAAGATACTAACAACAGGCAATAAATATTCCCTTGCTCTGTATAATTCTCAGAAGAAAATATATTATTTCTCTTTGAACCCATTTTTATAAAATGTGTTATTTCATTTAAGGTTCCATTATAGGAACAGTTGTGACCATAACAAATGACATCTTAGGGTTCTGCTATTATTCTCACACAAAGATTTCTCAGAAGACTCTGATTTCTTTTTCTAGCACTTTCAAAAGCAAACTGTATCTGAGCAGTATGTCTGTATTTCTTCTGTTGTTACTTTTGTGTCCACAAGGATGAACAGACCCCCCCCTTTCTCAAAAAAAATTAAATAATTAAAGGTTTCAGAAAAATTAACATTCTGAAGAACTGAAGCTTATGTTTTTATTCACCAAATTATTTTAGAAATAATCTGAAAGGGTAACATTTAATATAAATATGTATCATAATTACAATTTGATATTTTCACTTGGTCCTTAAGCAAATAAAATATTAAAATAGGAGTTCCCATCGTGGCTCAGTGGAAACAAATCTGACTAGTATCCATGAAGACACAGGTTCTATCCCTGGCCTTGCTCAGTGGGTTAAGGATCTGGCGATGCCGTGAGCTGAGATGTAGGTTGTAGATGTGGCTCGGATCCCACATTGCTGTGGCTGTGGCATAGGCCAGCAGCTACAGCTCTGATTCTACCCCTGGCCTGGGAACCTCCATATCCCATGGGTGTGGCCCTAAAAAGACAATAAAATAAAATTAAAAATATAAGAATAAAGTAAAAAAAAGAAGTAAAACTGATAATTGTAGCTATTTATTAAGTACTTACCATGTACTAGGCACTAGATAAGTGCTTTATACATTTATACATTTTTTCCCATTTAATCCTCATAACAACTGTTGCTTTTTACAGGTTAGGAAACTGAGGCATGGAAAGATTATTTAACTACTCGTTTAACATATAAGGTAATTAATTGGTATTCAAATCCATACAAGTTGACCCAAGTGCCTTAGTTTTAACATCTACCACTCTTGTTAAATTCTCATTCATTCATTCACTGTTTCCTTCTGTTAAGAATGTAATTAAGACCATGCTCTTGCTTTCAAATTATCAACATACAATTGCTCATACTTCATATAAGCTGTGTCATCTTGAAAAAATTACTTCCTCTCTGCCTTAGTTTCTTCATCCACAAAATGGAAACAGTGAATTCAACATACAGCATAGGACTGTTAAATAAGCTAATAGATGTTAGGGCATGGCATGAAGAATTACTCGGAAAATGTAGGATCAGATTTTCCATTTAATGTTTTGAGGCACTTTGCTTATCCCTAGGCAGGAGAAGCTCTCCTGTCTCTCTCCTGCTAAAATAACAACTATGAATCAGTGACATATTCTCTTGCTGCACATGTCAATGCTTCTGTCTATCTGTACTTATCATTTATTCAACAAACACCTCCTGAGCTACCACTTAATATGTGCTAGTTGTTAGGGCCTGAAAAATCAGAAATCATAGTCCAAACCTACTATGAAGACATATCTGGACTTGTCTGAAAAACTGATTGAGTAAATCTGATTCACATCAATTTGTATGAGCTGAGAACAAAATTTAAAGGAAAAATAGTAACTAAAACTATTGAGTGTTTAATAATGCCAGTTTTATTTAAATGTTACTGATGTATACATGCTAGACAATTTAATCCCACAGACTCAATGATACAATGGCATTGATTTTATGTATATGGAATATGAGACCCAGGGAAATTGAATAAGTTGCCAAAGATCACTTAACAATTATCTTATGTAGTCAGTGTCCAAATACAGTCAATAAGGTTGAGAACCTGCATTCTTAAGTACAATACCATACAAGTCTGGGCCAGAAGCTGGATAAGATGATCCAGGGTTGGAAAAAAATTCTCTGTATAGCATGGTGCTATACAGTTTGTTTTCACCATCGATTTCACCTTCAATACCCCCACAGATGTCTGCTAAGTTCTAGTGAGAGAACAGTATGGATAAAAGCAAGAACTTTCTCTTTTTTCTAAACTTTATAGTACTGGGATTCAAGAAGCAACTCCATGCTGTCTGCTTAAGGAAATATATACACTAAATCCGAGGTGCATTATACTTCAATAGTGCCACAGATTATCACTCAAATGTGATGCCTAAAAGGCTTCTAAGGCTATGGTGTCTGCTGGAGAGTGCAGTACCTAAAAAACAGAACAGCAGTGTCTGATGCAGTCATGGAGGTTTTCAGCACTGTGGACAGTGCCCAGGATAGAGGTGATGCTGCCCAGTCACAGTGGCACTGGTGTCAAGATACATCAGTAACCAGCCTGAACACAATTTATCTAATATACTTATTTTGTCTGTAAGGCACTTCACAGCCTTCTTGCATTTAGGAACACTACACAGCACTACAACACTAAGCTTGGGGTCGCTTTAAATGACAAAAGTACCCCAAAAAAGCAAAAAAATGCAAAAAAAGGTGACAGTAAATAAATTGCAAAAAAGATACTCGTTTACAGTGTGAGAGCTATACACAGAAGCTGGAAATGTGCACCCTGGGAACTTCAAAAGTTTCCTCACCTCATTCATCACTGCAAATGACTTGAAAGTACTACATGTATTTATTTTGAGGGTTGCAAATACATTTTAGAGAAGGAGTTTATTTGTGAATACGGAAATCATGAATAATAAGAATTGACTGTATTGGGCAAATAACATCATATTATTGATTTCCATAAAATCTTTTTCACTTAAAAACTGACTCTAATAGGGAGCTTATAATTAAAATCAAATATATTTTAATCAGTTAAATAAGGTATCTCTGCCCACAGCTGATAATACATAACATGCTAGCAAACACATAGAATTATATGTAAGAATTATATATATTATATTCTTATATAATATATTATATTATATAATATTATGTAATTATATATATTATATTCTTATATATATCTATGCATATATATATCTATACATATATGGGTGTGTGTGTGTGTGTGCGTGTGTGTGCGTGTGTGTGTGTGTGTGTATGAATCTTTGTGGCCTATTTTCATCAAAGGGAAAACATACTCAGTTCTCTTCTAAAGAAATTTCCTCCAAACACTTCTTTTTGATCCAATTATAATGACATATCATGTTTATCTAATAAATCTGAGGTTACTACTCTGTCCACAATTGATTACATGAGAATTGCTTTGTGAGCCAAAGTAAACCTGGTAAGACAGATTGTAATAAAAACCAGCTGCCTTTGAGGTGGCTTGGTACAAAAACATTTCTAATTGGGGTGATTCACACTGGTTGGTGCTAAACTTACCTAGTCATATGATACATATTGACAATAATAATAGGTTCACATGCATAGTATGAAATACTACTGGTTTTATCTTATATGATGCTTAGTTATTTTTCTCTTAACTACATAAATCTAGTTTTTAAACTCTAGGACCAGGGCTATTATAAAACGCTAACAGTTTTCTGTATTATGACATTTCACCACAGCGCCTTATAATAAACTCCCATCATTAAAGATAAACAGTATCTGTCTGTTATTGGCAACAGGAACATAGTTGATTATTGCCAAAGCAATTGAAGCTCGAAGCATTTCAGTGAATTGGCTAACGTCACACAGTCAGAGGTGATTAGCCATAAACCCAATATCTTGACTTCAGAACTTCTGCTCATGCATATAATATAACAATTACTCTATTTTGTCTATATTGCTGCTATTAAGGTCACAATATTGGGGCATGTTCTGTTGCTTCAGTGAGTGATTAAAATTCTTGGCATGTTAAAAACCTACTCAAGAAGAAGAACTCAATTTTACTCTTATGCATGGACACAATATAAATTATTTTACCTTCATTTATAATTCACTGTATTTATCTTGTTTATCTAATCATTTTTAACAGACAACTGTTAAATCAAAGGAGAGTTAGCATACTGGAATTCATTTGTGGGGAAAGAGGCCCTCCATCTATAAATGGGAGATAAAATATTCACAGATGAAAGGAAATCTCATCTTTAACCTCAGGCTTACTAAGTAAAACCTTACAAGGACAAAACACTTGACGATATTAATCAAGAACCAGCCTCCCTAGGCAGGACAGACCTGAGCAGGTTGGACTCATGACACGATGCTTGTGAAGTGCCTGGAAATACTGTCACCCCCACTGAGATTCCTGATGCTGCTACTTCTAATGCCAAACCCGCTGTCTCTCCATGTCACCCTCTTGTTCACGCCACTTTATGCTCATGTCCAATGAGCCAAAGAACACATTCAAAATTTACCTGTTCCAGGGAAATAAAAGCATTTTTAGCAATCAAATTACGAAATGCTGGGGCTAGAGATGAGTAAACAGGATTGATTATATTCTAGATCTCTCATCTGGAAAGGGGAATCCAATAAAAAAAGAAAACCCTGGATCTGGAACTAAAATAAAGTCTTTCTCTAACTCATTAGAAAAATTTAAGTATCTACGCAATACTAAAGACTGACATAATAATTTAATGGTGGTCATCATTACAACTGTCTAAATAACACAGAAGTGGAGATTCACAAACCAGGTTAGAATGAGAAATAGGAAAGTACCTCCTCTTACAGAGAGTCAAGTAAATAGGTATTAAATTGGTTTTTGCAACTTATTTATATGCATAAAGTGTACATATTACATTAAAATTTTCTGTAAATTTTTTTACCTTTACTAATATTTTGCCATTTTACATTGTTATTGAAAAAGCAACTCTGCACGTATGTCATATGATATTTGCTATTTCAGTTATTGATTCAGCCATCTTATTTCACGAACTAAAACATTTATAGTTATATATTAAGCACCTGTCATAGCACATACACTGCACAAAGAATTAAGGATACAATGACAAACAAGATAGACAGCACCCTGCTATCAGAGAAGTTACTATTTAAAGGTAAAAGAACAGGATTCCTGGAAGAATTTGTAAGAAATATACAGTATTAAGTGCCATAATATATCTAAGTATAATGTGTATGGAAATACATAAGAGGCATAAATTCAGACTTTTGAGAAATGAAAGTTTTCCTAGCAGAGGAAAAATATTCACTAAACCTTAGTCAACTAAAAGATTTGCCCAAGTTTAAAAACTGGGTTGAGAAAGTGTCAGAAACAGGCTTAGTGGTGTGCAAAAATACTATCAGCTGAGAGTATGGTGTGTTAGAGGGACTGCGAGTTCTTATAACCGTTGGTGCAAAAAGTAATAAAGTGGGAGGAATGAGGATAAAAATAGAAGTGGGGGGTGAGATTGCTGATTGATGAGGCTGGAGAGGAAATTCATTAGTACTAAAGGGTTTGCTCTTCACCCTGTGAGCAACGGCAAAGCAATAAGGGGTTTCAAACAGAGGGGAAAGACACTCAGATTTAATATTTAGGGTCAGCACTTCACTGCAAATGTGGAATGGACTGGAGAGAGTCAATGCTAGAGGCAACCCACTAGATAGAAGGAAGTTGGCAGATGTAGGAAAACCTGAGCCAACCTACTGGCAGTGGAGAAGAAGGAAACAAGATGTTATTTAAGAAATATTTAGTATGCAGAATGAATAAATTTAGTGATTGATTAGATTAGATTGGTTTGGTTGGGATGGTATTGGGATACTTATTCTTTCTGAACTTTAGTTTTGTTTGTAGAATCAATATAATAAAAGTACCTATTCCATGGGGTTGCTGTGGAGGTAATTTTTTTTTTTTTGATCTGACTTTTTATATTCTATATACAGAAAGAGTTATACCAGGATAACACCCAGTTGTCCAGTTTAGGCAAATGGCTGGTATTTTGCTAAAAAGCAGAAAATGCCTAGAGAGAAGGAGATCATAAAGAAAGATCATTGGTTCTATTTTATGTTTCATATCTCTATTGCAATCATCCCTATCCAGTCTTCAGTATTTTGATGGCCTAACCAGAATCACTGGGTCTACTCTTGCACCAACAGACCACAGACTGTTTTTAAACTACACATCAGACTATGTTACTGCTCCATTTTAAAACTGTTAAAATGTTATCCTTAGTATTTTTTATATTTGTTTAGAATGTAATACAGCCTTAGGACAGACTCAAATCCTTAGCATTGTTACAAGATCTTTACAAACTCTACTGATTTACCTTCTAACACTTTTACTCCCTGATGTCTCTGTTTTCCATCATTCCAGATTTCTTTCAGGCTTTATTTTTTATTTTTTTTTATTTTTTTATTTTTATTTTTTTGTCTTTTTGCTATTTCTTGGGCCGCTCCCGCGGCATATGGAGGTTCCCAGGCCAGGGGTCCAATCGGAGCTGTAGCCACCGGCCTACGCCAGAGCCACAGCAACGCGGGATCCGAGCTGCGTCTGCAACCTACACCACAGCTCACGGCAACGCCTGATCGTTAACCCACTGAGCAAGGGCAGGGATCGAACCTGCAACCTCATGGTTCTTAGTCGGATTCGTTAACCACTGCGCCAGGACGGGAACTCCTCTTTCAGGCTTTAAAACGTGACATGGTTTCTACTGCTTATTATTCCCAATTCCTTTATTGAAATTTTGATAGGGCTTTTTATTTTATTTTTTGTCTTTTTGGCATTTCTTTGGCCACTCTCATGGCATATGGAGGTTCCCAGGCTAGGGGTCGAATCAGAGCCATAGCTGCCAGCCTACGCCAGAGCCACAGCAACGCGGGATCGAACCCGCAACCTCCTGGTTCCTAGTCGGATTTGTTAACCACTGAGCCAAGATGGGAACTCCTGATAGTGCTTCTTAAAAACTCTTTTTAATCTTTCAGATTCCTCAACATTTACATTTTTAAAAATCATTAAAAAAAATCCTTCCTATACCATACACTTTATCTATGAATGTTTAAATACTTATAAACGTCTAGTAAAAGAAATAATTATTATCTCTAGTTTAAATATGTGGAAACTGAGGCAGAAAACTTAAGTAAACTGTCCAGTGCCATGCATATATGTAGGGATAAAGTAGATATATTGAGGAGAAACAGGATATTTGAAAGTCTCTCTTTTTATTATTATTTATTAATAATAAAGGGAAAATGGAAGCTTTCAGTGGAGAAACCCAGAATACAATACTCTAACCAAATGATCAAGTTTACCATCTTAAATAGCAATATCGATTTTATATGATGTATTGGGAAGGACACAACATCATATTTTTGATATTCTTGTTCAAAATTATAATGTCAGATCTGACCAGGAGAAAAACATCAGAAAGACACAAATTGAGAAACATTCTGCAAAATAACTGACCAGTACTCTTCGAGAGCATCAAAGTCACAAAAGATAAGTAAAGCTGGAGAATTGCTACAGATTGCAGTAGCTGAGGAAGACAAAAGTACTAAGTGCAATGTGAGATCCTGAGACAAAACTACAAAAAGGGATAGGAAAAAATAGTGAATTTTGAATAAGGTGGCAGTTTAGTAGTGAATGGAGTGAATATTATTGTACCAATGGTAATTTCTTAGTGTTGATAATTTTACTGCAGTTATTTATTACTGTAACATTAGGACACACTGTGTGAAGTATTTGCAGGAATTCTCACTACTTTCGAAAAGTTTTCGTAGATTTAAAATTATTTGAAAATTCGAGGTGAGAGAGAGGGAAAGAGAAGAAGCCAGAGATCAGAAGAGAAGCCCAACTAGAAATTAAATGAAACCTTTTACATTGAACTTATAGAGGCAGCAGAAGTATAAGGGTTCACATTGACAAACACTCCCTTTTTAAACCTTAAGAGATCGAAAAAAAACTCTTGTTACTATTGAGATTATTAAACAATATGGTAGGCTTCTTTTATCTGGCAGAGTCAGGGGGAAAGACATTCTGTTCTAAGTGCTGATAATGACAAATACCAAAGAAGTTTCCTCCTTTTATTTTTCAAAAAAAAGTTAAGATTTTAATTTTTTATATTATAGTTGATCTATAGTGTTCTGTCGATTTCTGCTGTAGAGCAAAGTGTCCTCTTCCTTTTAAAAAGCCATAGGGCCCAAGGACAGAGGGTTCAAATTCAGAAAGGTAGTATTCCTCATATTAGTTGACCTTCCTTTGTACCTTTGAGACTTTGGCAAATCATTTAACTTCTTTGAAACTCAGTAAACTGGGAAAAATAAGATCTGTGCTACCTTACCTAGTAAATTCTGATTAAATGCAACTCCCTGCCTTCCTCACACAGTTTACATTAAGTTGCTGCAAGGCTATCAACCATCTGAATGTGTTTTTACATAATAGTTTACACTTATAATGTACTGAAATATTAATATCTTTCTTGTTCTTGCACTAAATTATGTTACATTCTCCATGTCTTGTTCTTAATTAAAAGAAATTTTTTGTCTCTGCTTTTTTGCTATTGGCTTTGTTTGGTCAGAATTGTCAGTATGCCTTTCATCAAGGAAATAATATTCAGTTTTGTATCAGTCATGGTACATGGCAAACACTCAAGAATTTGGCAAATGAGACAGTGAATAAAGAAGCATATAAATGAATTAATTAATGCTTTTAATATTTCATGGATTATGAAACATATGAAAAAAATTCAAAGTTCAGTGAGGCATTGAAAGATATTTTCAGTTATGCTTTTTAGAGACCTTTTGTGCTTCCTTGTGAGCCCTTTATTTTATATCAGAAAGCTGTCGTTGTTCAATAAGAAAACACTGTGATAATTAGAAAATTTATTAATGAATTTTAAAATTTGAGTTTCAACATTTTAAAGATATAAAAATTGTAATTTACTTATAATTATGTCCTTGGATATTCTTAAATTCTAAAATACCTAGACAAAGAATTCTTTTGTGTGTGTGTGTGTGTATGTAACTTTGGCTCAATGCTTTAGGATCAACCATTAGGAAAAATGTTGAGTCCTCTCGCTAACATTTGTATTGAATTATAGTTGTTTTCCAATATTGTGTTAGTTTCAGATGTGCAGGACAGAGACTCAGTTATATATACCTATATATAGATATATGAAGATATGACTATATAGATACAGTCATTCTTTTTTCAGATTCTTTTCCCTTATAGGTTATTACAATATATTGAATATAGTTCCCTGTGCTATACAGTAGGTCCTTTTTGGGATAAATTCTTGATTTAAAATCAACTATATTAAGCTTTACAGTTATTTTTTATGCTACAAAAATATAACGATGTACAAGTCTTTCTCTTAGAGATACAATTTTAGAAAGTAGCAAACCAGACTTAGAACTAAATGCAAGTTTTCTCCTTGATTGCTTCCATTATAGTTTGCAATTTCCAAAGTATTGAAAGTCAGTAATTTGACTGATTTTTAACATCATTCTTGCCTCACTCCTGCTTTGATATGAACAATCAGTTTGTGATGCCCCCATTCCACGCCAGAATTCCTATGTCATGAGCAGAGTCAGACCCACATCTTCTGGGAATATGTACATTAATCCCTTAAAATGGGGGGAGGGGGCAGAGAGCAGCTGTTTTCAAGACTGGGGCCAGGACAGCTTGTCCTCACTACATGATATCACAGCCCACAATTTAAGAGTATTTCAGTATTTGCTATAATTTTACAGCTCAATTCAGGACTCAAAGGACCTGAAAATGGGGTGATTGCACAGAACATGGCTCAATGAAGCCTTCACTAACTCTGTCCTGGGCTGAGGATTTACTTGGTTCCTAGTGATTTTATTTTTAGAACAAAATATTAAAAAATGATATTCTGATATTAACATATTTTATTGTGTTTATTCAACTCCATCACTTTTTTGTTCTCACTTCTCTTTTTGGAGCTCTGCTTTTCCAGACTGAATACCAGATGTCTACTGCATTATACAGTAATAGTTCGTGTTTTGATGAAAACCACTGCTATAGTTTGCCTATCGAGAGGGCCATTCTGTTGTTGTTTCTACAAATTAACATTTGGGTTGGCAGATGGAGTGGAAAAGACTTTGCCTAGGGCGGGGTTGTGTAATATATTGATCCCTGTAACTCCCAATGCAAGACTGTAAAATAGAAAAATAAAGAGAAAACTATTGTTGACCTAAAACAAATAGATTGCCAGATATTTCTCCAGCAAAGATGGGTTGATTCAGAATCAGCAGAGAATTGCAATTCAGGGTCTATAGCCAAAGAAAGACCAATGAAAATACCTACCCAGAAAGGGAAGGAGAACATATGTATAGAGGTGGGAGGCCCTTAGTAAACAGAGTCCATGGGTTTTCATTGGGTGAGTCCTTGCCAGGAGAGGAAAGGAGTCTTTCTGGTTCCTGTTGAGCTCCGCTATCATCTCAGAGCATGAGAGCTCCCCTTTCTGGTCTCCTGAATCTACTTAATGGAAGTTTCCATTTATTGATTTTTATATTCTGATACACATTGTGTTTATCATACCAAATTCCCAGTATGTGTTCTTAATCATATTTTAAAGCATTTTTCAATAATTAATTTGTTCCAAGCTGATGCCATGTGATTTATATTTCAGGTAGGCTACCAAAGACTTGTAACATGTAAAAGTGTCAACCAAAACATCGTTTTCCATGAGCCATTGGAGTAAAGCATAACTACGTAAAAGAGTCCTAATATTAATTATTTTGTTATACCAGCTTACTGCCATGACGATGGCAGTAAATAAGCCCACAGTAAAGTTTCTAAGGCTAAGTGAGGTAGAGAAGGACTTAACTGGGTGTTTGAAACAACACATATTTTATGCTCTTCTAAATGTTGGCCAGATGATCTTTCTAAAATGTAAGTCTAATTATGTTACTCATTACTTAAAACTAGTCAATTCTTTCCAATCACATTCAGGAATTCAGGATTTAGCAGCCTGAGCATGTAAAAGATTCTTAGCCTATCTTTCTAGCTTTTCAGACTCAATTCCCAAAGTCTGTGGCTTCTATTCCTGAGCCCACTAGTCCACACACACACACACACACACACACACACACACACACACACACACACGCCAATTGCACTGCCTAAAAAACACTGAGCTGTTTCATGTGTTTGCTGATCCAGTTAAACAAAAACATTCTCTGCATCTTGCTGGCGAAGTTCAACAGAGCCTTCAAAATTAACTCTTTATAATTGTTTCTTTGACGGTTTCATTCAGTCATTTCTGAAGACAAAGTTTGTAACAGTCAGCTGTGTTTTGCTTGTGTTTATTTCTATCATTATAGTGTCTATTTTATTTAAAATTCAAATAAATTTTAAATTTAATATAGAAATACATTTAACATTTAAAATAGGAGATACATATTTTTATAATATTTATGTCTTATCTTTATATTTCTAGTGTCTATTTCAGAGTCTAGCATATATAGAACTCTTAAAATATTTTTCTCGACTCTCAAAAAGTGCCAAGAATTTACAGATTTGCCATGTCGATTTGGCTAGATAGTATCCAGAATTTGGGGAAATATCTTAACAGTGACCCTGTAAGCCACTATGTATCATGATGTGAGTATATATTTAATCTAGATGTTTACACATGTTGATAATTTTTTTCTCTTAAGAAAATTAATAATTGAACCATGATCTCAAAAACTCAAACTCTCTTCCCCCAGGTAAAGCACTGTACATGTGGTTAATAGAGTAAGCTTTCAGTTTTATTACAAATTAGCCCAAATAAAAATATACAAATTCCTGTTTTTTGTTTTGTTTTGTTTTTATAACTACCTTCCTTTCCATGCCATTGAGTACATTGAAAAAAAATAACAAGATTTTTGAGGCAAAGCACTTAGGAGCAATGAAATGACTGATAATGCACTTAGGAGCAATGAAATGACTGATAATGTCTTCAATCGTGCAATTTCATTGATTCAGGCTACTACTTCACTAATTTTGCATGTCACAGTACAGGTCTACATTTTTTTTTTCCTAGATGATGCTGTGTGCAACAAAATATCCATCTATTTGAAAAATTCTTCATCAGTTTTTTTTTTCCACTGTACAGCATGAGGACCAAGTTACACATACATGTATACATACTTTTTCCTCCCATTGCTGTATTGTGATTGAAGTATCTAGACATAGTTCTCAATGCTACACAGCAGCATCTCATTGTAAATCCATTCCAAGAGCAATAGTTTGCATCCATTAACTCCAAGCTCATCAGTTTTTTATCATGATGTACTAGTAAATAAGCATGTCTTCACAGATCTTTTCATTCTGATCAATAAAAATGTATCTCTATTTCATTCAAATATAAAATAAGTTAAATCCATCCTTTGCACCAATTGTCCAAAATTATACTCATGCACATTAAAGCATACCAAATATTGTGTTCTTAGTCTCACCTGTTAAAATCACATATACCTTATTTTGAATCAAAACGTATTTGTGCATATTCACAAAACAGTAAAATTCACCAAATTTTCTCCATTGACTCAAATTTCATCTTTAGTTATGATTTAGAAAGTGATATTAATAAAATCAATGTTTATATATTAGTTTTAATCTCTTCACTTTTCCTGGGACAATAATTTCCATTTTAGTTGCAAACAGATCTAATAATTTTTATTCAAAATGTGTATCATGATGTTTAAATGTCACTGCAGGAGAGCTTTAAGAGTTGGCAAGGTTAAGCTTCACCTGAATCTTCTCAAATACAAAAATCTATATCTAAAACACGTAAACAGGTACACGCTAAGCTTTTAGATTGACTGCTAAGGCTTACTACAGATTTACTTCTGGTGGATATCATCATCTCATTGTCATTTTCACTATGTGGAGCCTCAGGGACATTGCCCTGGCTGTCAAAATTCTCAATGATTTCATATTATATATATAACATCTTTCTGTTTTCCCTCTCTTCACCTTTCAAAATTTCTAACTAAAATCATAAACTTAAAACATATCATATTGTAATTGGTTAAATTAAGAATGTTACAAAAAATAAGAAATAATGAAGCTATTTTCCAGCATTTATATTATTTTTATCAAGGGAATCACTGTGCTAGGAGATGAGACTGCTGTTGTCCTACCTTTGTATGCTAAAACTCAACCATGCATTAGTTCAGCAAGATAAGAAACTGGCTTCTCTGAAGCAGATTTTGTACAATAAACAATTAATAATTCACAGGTTAGTAAAGTAACAAGCTATATGAGCCTCTGAAAAGTGTGGAGAAGCATTACCTTCTCAAAGGATCATTAGCTCCATCAATAAAACCCCAAAGTCATAAAAATACCATCATTTGCCATCACTCATAGCATGTAGAGACATCCACTCTGCACCTCACCCCCCTTAAAAAAGAAAGAAAGAAAGAAAGAAAGAAAGAAAGAAAGAAAGAAAGAAAGAAAGAAAGAAAGAAAGAAAGAAAGAAAGAAAGAAAAGCTTGACCAATTTCAACTCCTGATTTAATATGAGGAGTTCAAAAGTTCAAAATTTCACCAGTCACTGAAAATCAGATGTTCGTGGCTGATTCTCCGCATTGTAATGTAACGTTCCTTCTGGGGATGTTGCCCCAGTTAGAGATGTGTGGCATTAAATCGTTGCCAAAAATCTCTACTAATGTTCATAATATTTTGATTAGAGTCAAAAAGTGAGACATTTGATTGCTGGTAATAAATAGTTTGGGTGTGTTGTTTTTATTTGATATTTTCATTTGCACTTTTTACATGTTTTCTCTCTGTATTTG
Organism: Phacochoerus africanus; assembly: GCF_016906955.1. Taxonomy (NCBI): domain Eukaryota; kingdom Metazoa; phylum Chordata; class Mammalia; order Artiodactyla; family Suidae; genus Phacochoerus; species Phacochoerus africanus. The sequence continues at coordinate 24,001,576 of NC_062547.1, read as the reverse complement.
TTAGCAATTTTAGGATTTATGCTTGGGATATCTTTTGCAACCAGATAGAATATTTCTGTCTTTCAGGAACTTGAAATCAAGCAGTTTTGTTAAAAGGGAGAAGCAGCTTGTGGCAGCAATGTCACAACTGTGAAAACAACACATTACTGATGTCCGTATGTCATTAGGCGGATCTAATCAGCTAGCTTGATTTTCTTTTTCTCCATCTGATACATCTTGTGTGAACCCATAGTGTCTCAGAACAAAGATGACTTAATCCAATCCCTTGGTTTGCAGGTGAGGACACTGACGCCTAAAGGGAAAAAATTAAAGCTAATTGCCCAAAGGCTCACCTTGTCTTACAGAGGTACAGGATATGTCTTTTAAAAACAAAACACCCCAACATATCCTAATTTCAGTCTGTAAATTCTCATACAACATGAATTATATTAGTAGTACTATATAATTTGTATTAAAAACTAAAGATCTCTAAACTTCAAAATAATGTACTGAAAAATGAAAAATTCACACAGTAAATTTTTTTAATCTTTTCTTGGAGTTATCATTGTTTTGCATTATAGACTAAGCAGTTTTTGCAACTGGAAGGAGGAATTAGTAGGAAGGTGGTTGTTGATGGTGATATTTATAATAAAATCATTATTAACTAACGATTAATCCATTTTTTAGTTGATAAAAATAACAGCTAGAGCTTTCCAAAGTCATGCATTTAATATTGTGGTGATGTTAAAACTCAATGGTAATATGATCTCAAGTTTATTTTTTTACCCATGACATCATTTTCTCTCAGTATAGTTCACAGAAAAATGGCACCAAGAATTTTAAAGAGATTGTTAAAGAAAAGGCAGATTTATGTCTGCTGAATCAAAATATGTGAAGAAAGTTTCCAGAATCTACCTTTATTAAGGGTTCCTCAGGTGGGTATATACAGGATATAATTCTAGTGCTAAGGCACTACACTAAGGCTTCCAACAAAAGGAAAACACACCTTATCAAAAAATACACACACACACACACGCACACAAACTTATTCTGTTTAATTCAGCTTAAAGAGTTAAAAAGGTAATAGAGGAAATGAGGAAATGAGCTGGACCCTGAAGCCATATCTATAACAGTTGGGTTTGATTCCATACTTAACTCTATGCTTTTTTCAGGTATCGCTCTCATTCAATAGTTTGACTTTGTCTTTGGTACTTGGCTCTTCTCCTTCATTTGGACTCAATGACTAGAGTGATGATTTTAGTATCTGCCTTTTGCACCTACTCCCCAAATTCACTCAACCTCCAATTCTTTCCATTTAAAGCCGCTTTTGTATAATCATTCCACCTAGCCTAAACCTAGGATCTAAAATGCAAACCTCAGAGTCATACTCCTGGCTGATGCCATGACTTAGCCCATCTGATAGAATCTTATTGCTCTAATTGTGTCTTCTGTGACAATTGTACCTACAAGTGGGGAAATCCAACCGGGCAGAATATGCTCATGGCATTAAAAAGGCATGTGGATAACTACAATTACCTAAGAAATATTAAACTAGTTCAGAATTTGTCATCCACATATTCACAAAAGTCAACTGTAGTAATGCTATTATTTCAGACTCATGAGATATGTAGCCTTCTTGAGTTCATTTATTTTCATGTACTTAAAAATATGCTCTTGAAAACATTTCCTTTGCTAATAACTTTCTCATAGGAACTTTCTCATAAATTTCTATTTTAGCTCCTTCAGAAGGTAGCTAGAATTCTCTCCAGCATCTTCCCAAGAACCTGGAGCTTCTGTCCTCTGATTTGCTGCATGTCAGTGGATTCTATCTCATAGGATTTATCATGGAAGAATATCAGTGCTCAACGCTGTCCCAAGCGAAGAGGTGAAGACTGTATTCTCATCCCAGTGCCCCCATTTTCCCCTGAAATGCAGTGTTTCTCTTTTGTGTTATTCCCTACATGCTCCTTCTGAATATTTTTTCTCATAATTTTTAAATGATAAAGTTACTTGACAAATCTAATGACTTCTTAAGATACAAATAAATGATACATCTAAGGAAATATGAGCAATGATGCCATCTCCCTATTCTCATCTTTACCTGTGTCATTCTGTGTCATATGCAAATACAAATGTAAACGGCATTTCTCTTTCGGCACTGATAAAAAGTTTTAAGTAAAAATCTTGGTTAACCTATTATTTAGTTTAAGCAAATAGTTTTATTTCATCTTTCAACTAGCACTCCACTTAGGTGGAGGAAAGAATAACTCAGTTAAGCACCCTGGCTTTAGGACATACTGTGGGGTTGAGTAATATTATGAAGGACAGCCCGGGTGACTGTGTTGATTGGGACCGAGAAGCTGACACAACACTCACATTGCGAAGTAGTGAGGAAGTGCCCACTGCAGTAAGGACATCTGAACAATTTACGATTCTCCAGTGGCATTCAGCAAAATTTGCCACATTCCTTACGCCAAACATAGATAGTTAGAGAAAAAGAAAAAAATATATAAATAGCACTTCACAAAAAAAGAACAACATTCTTAAGGAACTATGCTAGGTCATTTGAAGAACACAGTACTTTTTTATTTTTGTCATTTTTTAAAAGAAGTCACAGATAGAACCAAACACCAAAATATAAGAGTTAAAAAATACTTGTGGGAGTTCCTATTTTGGCTCAGCAGTAACAAACCCAACTAGTATCCACGAGGATGCAGGTTCAATACCTGGCATCACTCAGTGGGCTAAACCAGGTGTTGCCATGAGCTACGGCATAGGTCACAGACGTGGCTTGGATCCCGCATTGCTATGACTATGGTGTAGGCCAGCAGCTACAGCTCCAATTTGACCCCTAGCCTGGGAACTTACATATGCTGCAGGTAGGTATATGGCCCTAAAAAGCTATAGATAAATAGGTAGGTAGGTAGGTAGGTAGGTAGGTAGGTAGGTAGGTAGGTAGATAGATAGATAGATAGATAGATAGATAGATAGATAGATAGACAGACAGACAGACAGATAGTAGATATGCATAATTTAGAATGAGAATTTGATGATTTTTTGGCTCTACCTCAAGAAAACTGGAGCCATTTGGACATTATCATATGAATGTTTCTATTGGCTTAGAGTAGCATCCATTCCTATTTATTTTCATTTGGATGAATATCTTAACTTGTAAGTCACAATGGAAAGAAACATAGCAAATTCTTCATTTTGTTTGAACTGTAATATGCAACTTATGTCTCTCTTGTCAAAAGTACATTATTCATTGGAAAAAATTATTGCCATTCACCCAGACCGAAGAGTTTCTGCCCCCAATAAAAGAATAAGACTATCCACATTTAAAGATGATCACTGTCATGGGTCCTAACACTTTGCATTTACATTCTCTCTACTATTTAATAGTTAATTTAATGTTTTTCTTTTTTTATGTCTTTTTTTTTCCCACTGTACAGCAAGGGGATCAAGATATCCTTACATGTATACATTACAATTACATTTTTTCCCCACCCTTTGTTCTGTTGCAACATGAGTATCTAGACAAAGTTCTCAATGCTATTCAGCAGGATCTCCTTGTAAATCTATTCTAAGTTGTGTCTGATAAGCCCAAGCTCCCAATCCCTCCCACTCCCTCCCCCTCCCATCAGGCAGCCACAAGTCTTTTCTCCAAGTCCATGATTTTCTTTTCTGAGCAGATGTTCATTTGTGCTGGATATTAGATTCCAGTTATAAGTGATATCATATGGTATTTGTCTTTGTCTCTCTGGCTCATTTCACTCAGTATAAGATTCTCTAGTTCCATCCATGTTGCTGCAAATGGCATTATGTCATTATTTTTTATGGCTGAGTAGTATTCCACTGTGTATATATACCACATCTTCCGAATGATGTCTTTTTTTATACATATGATTTTTATTTTTTTCCACAATAGCTGGTTTAGAGTATTCTGTCAATTTTCTACTGTACAGCATGGTGACCCAGTTACATTCTTTTTTCTCACATTATCATGCCTCCATCATAAGTAACTAGACATAGTTCCCAGTAGTACACAGCAGGATCTCATTGCTAATCCATTCCAAAGGCAATAGTCTGCATCTATTAACCCCAAGAACCCCATCCAACCCACTCCCTCCCCCTCCCCCTTGGCAACCACAAGTCTATTCTGCAAGTCCATGATTTTCTTTTCTGTGGAAAGGTTCATTTGTGCCTTATATTAGATTCCAGATGTATGTGATATCATAGGGTATTTGTCTTTCTCTCTGACTTACTTCACTCAGCATGAGAGTCTCTAGTTTCATCCATGTTGCTGTAAATGGCATTATTTTTTGTGCATTTTTATGGCTAAGTAGCATTCCATTGTGTATATATACCACATCTTCCTAATCCAATCATCTGTCGATGGACATTTGTGTTGTTTCCATGTCTTGGCTAGTGTGAATAGTGCTGCAATGAACATGCAGGTGCATGTGTCTTTTTCAAGGAAAGCTTTGTCTGGATATATGGCCAAGAGTGGGATGACTGGGTCATATGGCAGTTCTATATATCGTTTCCTAAGGCACCTCCATACTGTTTTCCATAGTGGTTGTACCAACTTGCATTCCCACCAACAGTGCAGGAGGGTTCCCTTTTCTCCAACCCCCTCTAGCATTTGTTATTTGTGGACTTATGAATGATGGCCATTCAGACTGGGTGAGGTGGCACCTCATAATAGTTTTGACTTGTATTTCTCTAATAACCAGTGATGTTGAGCATTTTTTCATGTGCTGTTGGACATTGGTCATAGGAACTTCAAAGAAGTATGTAAATTAAAATGAAGTTACATCCAATATGGCTCATCTAATATGATGGGTGTCCTTATCAGAAGAGACTAGGACATAAACATACACAGAGGAAAGCCGATGTGAAGACACAGGGAGGAGATGGCCATCTATAAATCCAAGGACAGAGGCCTCAGAAAAAATCAACCCTGCAAAACCTAGATCTCTGATTTGCAGTCCCCAGAATTGTGAGAAAATAAATTTCTGTTGTTTAAGCCAGTCAGTCTATGTACTTTTTTATGGCATTCTTAGCAAACTAATGCATGCTCTATGTAACTTTATTTTTTTTTTGTCATTGTTTATTGCTTAGAACATTTCAAAACGTGTGCTTTGAATACTTGTAATCACTTGTGGTAAAGGATACTGAAAAGCTAAGGAGAAGGATGAAAAATTATAGTTAATTACAAGAAAATAAAAACTTTGAGAAAAAAATATTAGTATTATCTTTAAATTCAGTAAATATGGCCATTTTGATACTATAAAGTGTACCTGGAACTAATAATAGTATCTTTTATATATATAATAAGTCACTTGTATACATAATTTCTAATAGGCACAAATGAACAATTTTACACTGTTACACTTATCTTTTGCTGCATAACAATTTACCCAAAACTTGGTGGCTGAGAAAATAATTTGGTATTAGTTTTCACACATCTGTGGGTGGACTGGTCTCAGCTGGATTGATCTCTCTTTGGATTTTACATGGGGTTGCAATCGGAAAACAGGGACTGATATCATCTGAAGGCTCAGCCGGTTTTAGTTGAATGCTCTCTTCATTCTTACAATTGACACATTGATCTTCCTTGCCCATTCTTTCTCTCTATGCAGAATATCATCCTGTGCATGTGGCTTTGGTTTCCCAGAGCAAGGTGATCCCAAGGTAGTCACACTTCCCACACAGTGGCCATCTTCCAAGAGAAGCTACCAAGCTAATCAAAGGTTCCATCCAGAGCTGACTATCTGTAAGAGCAGTTGCAAATCACATCCATTTTCAAGAAAGTGGAAAAGGACTTTACATGGCAGTGGGAGTGGGCAAGGTGACATTGCAGAAAGCATATGGGAGAGGAGATATGGTATAGCCACTTTGTGAAAATAAAATGTGCCATAACCATCTACACCATTTTAATGATAAAGAAGATGAGTCTAAGACAGGTTAGAAGACCTGACCAATATGCCAAAGCTAGTGGCTGGCAGAGTTGTGACTCAAGTCCAGGTCCATGTAGATCTAAGATCCAAAGTTTTTCAAAAACCCTGAAAGTCACTGCCTGCTATTTAAAGTACACACACATACACATAAGCACGCATACATACACACACACACTCATTAGATAAATAGCATTTTGGAAGTTTTATCTTTATGATACAGTTATTAGACACCTACCACACAAACTTTTTCCATGTAATTTCCCACATGAACGTGGAAAAAAAAATCCCATAAGGATTTAGCTCACATAGTATGCCATACTATTGAGATTAAAAATGTAAGGTGTTATTTTGATCATGTTTGGTTATAAGTTTTATTTTGCTCTTATCCTATATCTTGATAAGGTGAAATTAATCTTAATCTTTAAAAATGAGGAAGAGCCAAATCAATCTTGAGAAAGAAAAGTGGAGCTGGAAGAATCAGGCTTCCTGACTTAATACTATACCACAAAGCTGCAGCCATCAGAAGGATATGGTGTTGGCATAAAAATAGAAATACGGATCAAGGGAATAGGACAGAAAGCCCAGAAATAAACCCAAGCACCTGGGGTCAATTAATCTACAACAAAGGAGGCAAGAATATGCAATGGAGAAAAGACAGTCTCTTCAATAAATGGTGCTGGGAAACTGGAATGCTACATGTACCACATACAAAAATAAACTCAAAATGAATTAAAGACCTAAATGTAAGATCAGATACTATGAAAGTCCTAGTAGAAAACACAAGCAGAACACCCTTTGACATAAATCACACCAATATATTCCTGGATCCCTCTCAAAGAGTAATGGAAATAAAAACAAAAATAAACAAATGGGACCTAATTAAACTTAATGTCTTGCACAGCAAAGGAAATAAGAAACAAAATGAAAAAACAATCTAAAGACTGGGAGAAATTATTTGCAAATGATGCAACCAACAAGGGATTAATTTCCAAAATATACAAATTCTGCCTGCAGCTCAATTAAAAAAAAAATCAAAAAATGGGCAGAATGAGTTCCTGTCATGGCTCAGTGGAAATGAATCTGATTAGCACCCATGAGGATGCAGGTTTGCTCACTGGCCTTACTCAGTGGATTAAGGATCTAACATTGCTGTGAGCTGTGGTGTAGGTTGCAGATGCAGCTCAGATCTGGTGTTGCTGTGGCTGTGGCACAGGCCAGTGGCTACAGCTCCAATTCAGACTCTAGCCTGGGAACCTCCATATGCCGTGGGTGTAGCCCTAGAAAGACAAAAAAAAAATATGGGCAGAATATCTAAATAGACATTTTTCCAAAGAAGATATACAGATGTTCAAGGGCATGAAAAATGTTCAACATTGCTAATTATTAAAGAAATGCAAATCTAAACTACAATGAAGCCAAATGACCATCATCAAAAAGGCTAAAAATAATAAATTCTGGAGAGGCTATGGAGAAAAGGGAACCCTCCTACACTATTGGTAGGAATGTAAACTGGTGTAGCGACTATACAGAACAGTATGGCACTTCCTTAAAAAACTAAAAATAGAGTTACCATATGATCCTGCAATACCACTCTTGGGAATATGTCCAGAGAAAACTTGAAAAGATACACGCACCACAATGTTCACAGCAGCACAATTTACAATAGCTAAGACATGGAAGCAATCTGGATGTCCATCAACAGAGGAACAGATAAAGAAGATGTGATACATATATATACAGTGAAATATTACTCAGCCATAAAAAAGAATGAAATAATGTCCTTTGTAGCAACATGGATGGACCCAGAGATTATCATACTAAGTGAAACAAGTCTGACACAGACAAATGTCATGATATCATTCATAGGTAGAATCATAAAACAATGATATCAATGAACTTAGGTACAAAACAGAAATAGAATCACAGACCTAACAAACATATGGTTACCTAAGTGGAAAGGGGGTAAGGGATAAATTTGGGATTAATAGATACAGACTACTATATATAAAATAAATAAAACAGAAGGACCTACTGTATGTCACATAAGGAACCATATTCAATATCTTGTAATGATCTATAAAAGGATCTAAAAGGAATTGATGTATACATGCATAACTGAATCACTCTGCTCTACCCTTAAAACATTGTAAATCAACTATACTTCAATAAAAAAATAAACATTTAAAAAGTAAAATTTACAAAATAGAATGAGGACAATCAGGTACATGTTTAGATTATTTATCTTCATCTTTAACATATACTCAGTTTTATATGACATAATAAGAAAATGACTTGGGCACTTTAAGATACACACATATAGACATATTACAAAAACTGCTTTGGTAACATAGAGATACTAGTATCAAATATTACATATTTTTTGGAAGGCAGACTGACCATTCTTATTAACCACCAAATATAAATAAATTTTACTTGTTACCAAGATGGCCTTAACATTCCCCTGATTTTTTTTTTTTTTGTCTTTTTGCCTTTTCTAGGGCCGCTGCTGCAGCAAATGGAGGTTTCCAGGCTAGGGGTCTAATCAGCCTAGGCCAGAGTCACAGCAACGCAGGATGTGAGCCACATCTGGACCTACACCACAGCTCACGGCAACACCGGATCGTTAACCCACTGAGCAAGGCCAGGGATTGAACCCGCAACCTCATGGTTCCTAGTTGGAGTCGTTAACCACTGTGCCATGACAGGAACTCCAACATTCCCCTGATCTTGACTAAACTTTAAGCAAGTATTTTCCAGGCTAGAGGCTCTGAGCTTCCTTTCCTTAGATCATTGACTCTAGAAAACTTGCAATTGTAAATTCCTCCTGTACCCCTTAAAGGTGTAAATCTTCTACAACCCAGATCGGTCTTTCTCAAGGAATGGAAAACCATTCCCCTCTTTGGAATAATATTCTCAAAAAAGAAAGGTCCCCTATCTCCTAGTTCTGGTAGATTAGGAACCTAACTTTCATAAAAAGCAGCAATTAACAAACATAGACTGAACCATTATATTCGCCAACCTACCCCCAAAAGCGTTCCAGTATTTTTCTACTAGCTCACTCCAGCATGAAAAAACCCTCCTGTTTTTTATTTCAGAGGAGCTGAGTTCAGTCTCTTGCTTCTTTTGCAATAGACTTGAACCCCATTGTCATGTTTAACTTCATCTGATACACCTTTTCTTTGACATTGAAAATAAGTTTGTTGTTTATTAGATTTGAATTTAATTAACAAACTATTTTCACTGGATTCTCTTTGACATACACATCTACAGTCCCAGGAGCTTAATGCTAGTGTTCTTAGATATCACATAGAAACAATTTTTAAAGTACTTTGTACATATAAAAAGCATGATTTAAGTCCTTCAATAGTGATGATCATAATGATGATGATGATACTAGATAAGAAAATATATTATTGATACTTACATAAAACTAGAAACACAAAAGAAACATATATATATATATATATATATATATATATATATATGTTTAATGGTATAATGTCCCACCTCCTGCATTATCTATGCTGCTATTTCAGAGAGGTAACAAAAAAGAGTGTACATTATAGATCAGGATTAAATGTATGGAAAATTGTTAGTCTTATACAAATGTGTTAATGTTGAAAGATCACAGTGATTCTATTAATTAAAAGTGAGCTTTGGGGGTGTGTTTCTAAAAAAGCTTAGTGAAAGCTATATTATTAAAATTAGAGAAAATAACTTATTTTCAAGGGATTATATATTTGGGGGATTACTCCAGTAATGATGTAATTGACAAAAGAGCTTACAGTGCTTTTTTCCATTTTTGTTTAATAAAAATTGATTGTGCTTATTACAGCTTTATGCCATCACTCTGCTTCAGGAGCTGAGAAGGCATTTCTTGATAAGTCCTATTTGCAGCCACTTATAGCCTTCAAAAAGTATTGGCTTGAAATTCATCATCATTTTCCTTCTTATTCCTAAATGAGGATTTTTACTGAAAATTTGGTGAAATTCCATTCTCCATTTTTTGAGTTACTGAAGCAATAAAATTAGATATTTTTCACCTGCATGTTGTTTTAGGTACAATTTGAAGTATTTTCTGGTGAAGGTCATTGAAGAAAGCTCTGGTGTGAACATAGTTCCAAAAGTAAAAAGATTTTTATTTGACATTTTACATATAAAATTTTATATAAATAGATTTTAAAGCTAAAACCAAATAAATAAAAAATAAAGACAAAAATAGCAATTTCTTTTTATTCTTAAATGACAATATTTAGATGTTTCAACTCTCATTTCCTGGTCTTTTTTTCTAGTTCTCTTTCCTTACGTAAGTAGAATTCAGTAATAAGTTTATATTTTCCATTACAATTTAAAATGAGAAAATTTTCAATATGCTTTTGGTTACCATTTAAGCTATATTAAAGGTAACATTCAGTGATAAAATGAATGGATTTTTGTGATTTTTTCTGGTGACTTTTTCATATGAGTTAATAAGCTATTGCAATTAAAAGATCAGATGACTTTATCAGGTTTCCATGTCTATTTACATTAGCCAGTAGATTTGGATCATGAAAGTAAAAAATATGTTTGAAAGCAAAAATGTTTGTTAACTTAAAAAGTAATAGCTATTTGGAAATTAGGGAAATAATAAAATGAAAATAAAGTAACAATCCCTCTAAATTTCTACAGCCATGTAGGATTTACACACACACACACACACACACACACACACACAAACACACACACAAGCATACGCACACACACACACACAAACACACACACAAGCATACGCGCACACACACCCATAAAAATAATATCACCTCACTTGTAGCAGGTTATTTTAAAAAAGCTCCCACCCTCCAAAGTATAACTATGTTTTAATCTTTAGAACTTGTGAATATTACCTTACATGGCAAAAAATGAAAAAAGGGAGTTCCCATTATGGCTCAGTGGAAACCAACTAGTACCCATGAGGACACGGATTTGATCCCTGGCCCCACTTAATAGGTTAAGGATCCGGCATTGCCATGATCTGTGGTGTAGGTCGCAGATGCAGCTCCAATTCAGCCACTAGCCTGGAAATTCCCATATGCCCAACCTGTGACCCTACAAAAGAAAAAAGAAAAAAAGAAACTTTCAGATATGTAGATATGCGTATGATCCTCAGTTTTCCAGATGGACCTTAAATGCAATCACATGTGTACTCTCTCATATCAAGAGGAATGGAAGAAGCAGACACACAAAGAAGGTGATATGATGATGGAGGCAGATAATCTTTTGGATAGACAAGTCTTTTTAGCATCTCTGCATACCAGTTTCTTCATCTGTAAAAGATATGATTTGGATAAGATGACTTCTAAGGTCACTTTCGGCTACTGTATTCAAATTATTGTTTCCCAATAAGTAATGGGAGAAGATGGAAGTTGGAAAGTTAAAAAAACATATTTAAGATATTTGGATAAGTGAAAAAAGCTGTCAATGAACAGGTTGATTCTTTCTTGGATGACAGGATGCACTGTCAATATTTTGAAAAGATTCTTTTGGGCAGTAAGTCTCAAAAGTGGGCTTAATGTATTCAGAAATCCATGTTGTAAACAGAAGTACTGTCACCCAGGTTTTGCGGCTGTGCCATGAATAAAACACAGGTGAGTAGATTTAGCATCATTCTTAAGGGCCCTAGGATTTCCAGAATGACAAAAGAACATTAGCTTCCATTTAAAGTCATCAGCTGCATTAGCCCCTAACAGGAGAATCAGCCTCTCCTTTGAAGCTCTGGAGCCAGGATTGACCTATCCTCTTTAGCTATGAAAGTCCTAGATGCCACTGTCTTACCAAATAAGGCTATGTATCTACGTTGAATGTTTGTTGTTTAATGTAGTCACCTGTATTATTTTAGCTTGATTTTCTGGATAACTTGCTGCAGCTTCTGCATCAGCATTTGCTGCTTCACCTTGCACTTTTATGTTATGGAGATGACTACTTTCCTTAAACTTCATGAGCCAACCTCTACTTTCTTCAAACTTCTGCAGCTTCATCATTCTCCCAGCCTTCATATAATTGAAGAGAGTCAGGGCCTTGTTCTGGATTAGGTTTTGGCTTAAGGGAAAGCTGTGATTGGCTTGATCTTCTATCCAGACCACTAAAACCTTCTCCATATCGGCAATAAGGCTGTTTTGCTTTCTTATCATTTGTGTTCACTGGAGTAGCACTTTTAATTTCCTTCAAGAACTTCTGCTTGGCATTCACAAGTTGGCTAACTGGCACAAAAGACCTAGCTTTGGGGCTCTTTCAGCTTTCGATATGCTTAGCTCACTAAGCTTCATCATTTCTAGCTTTTGAAATAAAGTGAGAGATTTTGCACTCATCCTTTCACTTGAACACTTAGAGGTAATTGTCAGGATTTTAATTGGCTTAATTTTAATATTGTTGTGACATAGGGAGTAGAGAGGTCCAAGGGGAAGGACAGAGATGGGAAACCAGCTGGTGCATGAGGCAGTCAGAACACACACAAAGTGTATGGATTAAGTTTGCCTCTTACATGGCTGTACCCAATTACTATAGTTATATCAAAGATCACCCATTACAGGTCACCATAGCAAATATAATAATATAGTGAAGTTTTTTTTAAATATTGTGAGAATTACAAAAATATGACACAGACATATGAACTGACTAAATAATGCTGGGAAAAATGACTTTTGATAGCCCTGCTTGACTCACGGTTGCCCCAAACCTTCAATGTGTAAAAACTACAAGGTATCTGTGAAGCACAACAAAATGAACTATGCCTGTATATTAGTTTCTTTAGGCTACCATAACAAGATACTGCAAACTGGGTGGTTTAAATAATAGAAATTATCTCACAGTTCTGGAGGCCAGAAGTGCAAGATCAATGTATCAGCAGGGCTGGTATTTCTGAGGGCTGTGAGGGGAAAATCTGTCTCATCCCTCTCTCATTGCTTTTGGTGGTGTGCTGGCAATTTTGGCATTCTATGGCTATGGATCTCTGCCATTATCTGTAAAAGGCATTCTTCCTGTGCATGAATTTGTCTCCAAATTTCCCTCTTTTATAAAGATGTTCGTCATGTTGGATTAGGGATCCCTGCTACACCTACACGACTTCAACTTAACTAATTATGTCTGCAACAACCTTGCTTCCAAGGAACATCATATTGTGAGGTACGGGTGGTCAGGACTTCAACACAGTGAATTTTGGAAAAACACAATTCAGCTCATAATGAAAGTTTTCTAGCTGGTTTTAGACTTCTTGTTTTTGAAGCTCCAGTGTGCGCAAACCTCAATAAGATAAATAAATGGAAAAACATCAGTTATAGACCAGGAGATATTCTTCAGAAGTGAGAGTTAATCATATCATTTTATGACTATTTTTTAGAGAAGTTTTAAGTTAAAATAATAAGAGGAAGGTTCAGAGATTTCCCATAAAAACTTGCCCCCCACAAGTGCATACTGTTCCCCATTATAAACATCCCCCATCATAGGTACACATTTACAATTGATGAACCTACTTTGACACATTATATTCCCCCAAAGTCCAAGATTTACTTCGTAGTTGTGTATCTATGGGTTTGGACAATGTATAATGGCATCGTATTTCCATTGTTATAACATACAGAGCATTTTCACTGCCCTAAAAACCCTCTGTGCTCTGCCTCTCCTCACTCCTCATCCACAGACAATTACTAATCTTTTCACTGTTTGGACAGTTTTGCCTTTTTCAGACTGTCACATACTTGGAATCTTACAGTAAGTAGCCTTGTCAGATTTGATTATTTCACTTAGGAATATACATTTAAACTTCCTTCATGTTTTTTTCATGTCTTGATAGCTCATTTATTTTTAGTGCTGAATAACCATCCATTGTCTGGACACAGTTTATTTACTCATTCACCTACTGAAGAAGATCATGGTTGCTTCCAAGTTTTGGTAATTATGAGTAAAGCTGCTATAAACATCCATGTGATATGCAGCTTTTGTGAGTGTCCCTAATACTTTCCATTGGCTTATATGCATTTCATTTCATTCATCTTCTGTTTTATGAATGTTCATGTTGCTCTCATTCTCACCAGCATTTGGTGTTGTCAGTGTTCCAGATTTTGGACATTCTGACAACTATGTGGTGGTATTTTTGTTGGTATTTTTGTTGTTTTAATTTGCATTTCTTTTATAACATATGATGTGGAGCATTTTTTCATACGCCTATTTTCCAACTGTATATTTTCTTGGTGAGGTTTCTGCTAAGGTCTTGGCTCATTTTTTAAATCATATTTCTTTTTTTTTTGAGTTTTAAGAATTGTTTGCATATTTTGGATAACACTCCCTTATCAGATGTGGTTTTTTTTGTTTTTTTCTTTTTGTCTTTTTGTCTTTTTAGGGCTGCACCCACAGCATATGGAGGTTCCCAGGCTAAGGTTTTAATCGGGGCTGCAACCGCCAGCCTACACCACAGCCACAGCAAGGCCAGATCCAAGCCGCGTCTGCAACCTACACCATACCTCACGGCAATGTCGATCCTTAACCCACTGAGTGAGGCCAGGGATTGAACCTGCAACTTCATGGTTCCTAGTCAGATTCGTTTCTGCTGTTCCATGATGGGAACTCCAAGATGTGTCTTTTGCAATCTCCAATTCTGTGGCTTCTGTTCTCATTCTCTTGACATTGTCTTTTTGCAGGACAGAAGGTTTTAATTTTAATGAAGTCAAGCTTACTAAATTTTTCTTCATGGACTTTGCCTTTGGTGTTTTATCTAAAAAATCATCACCAAACCCAAGGTCACCCAGGTTTTCTCCTATGTGATTTCTAGGGATTTTTAATTTTACATTTTACATTTATATTTCTGATCCATTTTGAGTTCATTTTCTTATAGAGCATGAGGTCTATCAAGATTTTTTTTCTTTCTTTTTTTTTTTGACAAGTGAATGCTCAGTTTTCCAGCACCATTTTTTTTTTTTTATTTTCCCACTGTACAGCAAGGGAGTCAGGTTATCCTTACATGTACACATTACAATTACATTTTTCCCCCAGCCTTTCTTCTGTTGCAACATGAGGATCTAGACAAAGTTCTCAATGCTATTCAGCGGGATCTCCTTGTAAATCTATTCTAAGTTGTGTCTGATAAGCCCAAGCTCCCAATCCCTCCCACTCCCTCCCTCTCCCATCAGGCAGCCACAAGTCTCTTCTCCAAGTCCATGATTTTCTTTTCTGAGCAGATGTTCATTTGTGCTGGATATTAGATTCCAGTTATAGGTGATATCATATGGTATTTGTCTTTGTCTTTCTGGCTCATTTCACTCAGTATAAGATTCTCTAGCTCCATCCATGTTGCTGCAAATGGCATTATGCCATTATTTTTTATGGCTGAGTAGTATTCCATTGTGTATATATACCACATCTTCCGAATCCAATCATCTGTCGATGGACATTTGGGTTGTTTCCATGTCCTGGCTATTGTGAATATCCAGCACCATTTTTTATGTAAAGCCTGTGCTTCTTTGTTAAAGATTGGTTGACTATATTTATGGGGGTCTATTTGTGAGGATTTTTTATTCTGTTCCATGGATCTATTTGTCTATTCTTTCAGCTATTCCACATTGTTTTGATTAGTGTAGTTTTATAGTAAGTCTTGAGGTCCAGTAGTACCAATTCCATCTTTGTTCTTCTTTAATTTTGTGTCGGGTCTTCTGGGTCTCTTGATTTTCCAAATGAACTTTAGTATCAGTTGGTCGATATTCACAAAATAATTTGTTCCACATATTCAATGCATTCTCAATCAAAATCCTAGCAAGTTATTTAATTTTATACTTATTTCCCTAGGTATTAGCATCATGGAATGCCACAGAGTTGACATGTAATTCTCCCTTGGTGCTCCAGATAATATTTGATATTCAAGACAGATACTACAGAGCTCATTGAAAAAGTTAATTCATATAAGCCAACTTAATTCAGGGCCAGTGTTTGAAACAAGTTCTACTTACTTCCATGTTATCATTCTTGATCTTATGTGTGTGAGTTTATGTGTGCATATGTTTAGCTTTTAATGGTTTCTTTCTTTTCTTTCTTCTCATTTATATGGGCTTGACTGTAGTACACTTTTTTTTTTCCTCTCTCTCTATGTTAGGTCTTTTAGTTTCATTTTTCTAAGACCCAGTCACCAAATCACACATTTATCCTCTGAAAAACTGTACTCTCATTTATTGAAATTCTCCAATAAAGGAGAATGTCATTGCTTTTGGTTTTTGTTTGGACTAGGACTAGTTTTAACTATATTTGTGATAATCTTTCTATATTTCTCCAGTTCTACTCCTTTTTCCCCCCCACTAATTTCATGTAGTAGGTCTCAAAGTTTCTTAATCCTTAGTGTACTTCAAAACCTTTAAATATTTATTTATTTACTGTTTTTTAGGGCCGCACTTGCGGCATATGGAGGTTCCCAGGCTAGGGGTCGAATGATAGCTACAGCTGCTGGCCTACGCCATAGCCACAGCAACACCAGGTTTGAGCTGTGTCTTTGACCTACACCACAGCTTACGGCAATGCCGGATCCTTAACCCACTGAATGAGGTCGGGGACTGAACCCCAAAACTCATGGTTCCTAGTTGGATTCGTTTCTGCTGTACCACAATGGGAACACCCCCTTAAATTTTTATAGCACGCTTAGAATAAAATGCATAAAGAATGATCCCACTGGTCATTTGGTAGCTCTTCATCACTATTTCTTTGGAGATGAACTCTACTTTCAGGACCTAAGACCTCAGGAGTAAGTTCTCCCACATCCTATAGATAGCTATAGACAGATATACATGTTAGTTTGTATATCTTGTCCTAATTTACCTCTTGTTCTGACATGACCATTTTATCTTAATAATCCATCCAACAAAGGTTTCCATAATAATAAATGCTCTCACTTGCAATAAAAATTACATTAAATAAAATTTGACTGCACTTACGTGATGGATTCTCCCTGAGCAATTTTTAAACTCTTTTCTCTGTGGTATCTTCAGCAATGCACAGCCATAAGTTTTCTTTAGGTTGCTTATTATAGAATTATAAAATCTAGTTCTTTTGCCATGTAAGTGGGAAGCATATTGCTAAAGTCATTCTCTGCATTGCTGTATGATACCATATCACCACCATGAATTTCATTAACTTAGTTTTCTGGAGGACTCAGTATATAATACTTCCCTAGGGAACAGAAAGAGAGAGTCCTAAGAAGTAGAAGTTAATCGTCAGAAGTAAATGGTTTGCCCCAAATCTCTCTCATTTATTAAGCACTGCCCTAAGAAACATGAAATCAAATATCTTAAATTCTAGCTTTAAAACATCTCAATTGCTTTTTTATCACAGCCATCATAAACACCAATAAAGTTTCCAATGAAGTAAAGTATATTTTCGTTAGGTTTTATATTCCCAGTTAAATTAAAATCTAAAAGCAGCCACATAACACAACAGCCTTGCTTCTTATACCACCATCTATATTCATTCACATTGCTCACTGGCCTTAAGGTAGTTCTAATCCTTGAGTTCTAGAACTACAAGCTTACTTGAAGGACACTTCTAATGGCAATTTCCTTTAGTTTTTGATAAACTCTTATGTGGTCTCTTGAAATCCCTCTGTAAATTCCCAGGTGCTTTGTTCCATGAATTTTTTCAGACTAAATAATGAAGGGGTATGTCTCCTTTGAGGATTCTTTTTTTTCCTACATATTTAAGGTTTTGCTCTTCCCTTCTCAAATAGAAACTAGCTATTTTGATTGTGTGTCAAATTGTTATTTATCAAATCTTCAATTCGATTCCATTTTATATCTCCTTGCCAGTCTGTGAAATTATTGCTTGTGACACCACTTATCTGGAAAGTTATTTTTACAAACATAAAAGAGAGCAATCTAAAGCACACTCTAGTTGTTTCATTTGTGGTAGGGAAAAGGTGAGTAGTTACCTTAGAAATGTACAGCCCATCATATTCCTAGAAGTATTCATATATGTTATTTTCCTATTAAAATTTCAGCCTTTTGGTATTAAAAACATAAAGTACAAATAACTTGCATAATTTTAACATTCATTTTCCAAAGCTGAGCTGATCTAATACTTAAAGAGCTTGAAAAAAACAACAACTAACTTTGGATTACATTTAGATAAAAGTATTTAGTTGGAATTCCCTTGTGGCACAGCAGGTTAAGGATGTGATGTTGTCACTGCAGCGTCTTGGGTCACTGCTGTGCTGTGGGATCTACCCCTGGCCCAAGAAGTACCCCGTGCCCCACGTGCAGTCAGAAAACAATATTTTGTTTTATTTCAATGATAACGGGTCACCTAGACATCCAGTTCCCACTTTCCAAATAACTGTTCATGTATATTCAATAAAAATATTGTTTACACCTTTGCTAGTCTTTCACTAATTTAAATTTAATTTCTAGGTCTTTCAATATTATTTTCTATCACTAACTATAACCCCAAACTTTGGGGTACAGATTTTTTTTTCTTTTTTCAGTTTTCATAATTTAGTTTATAGGAAATTTTGGAGTCTATTGAGATGTGGTGGGTATTTCTGATGCATAATTCTAAATATTCAGTTAATTTCAACCTATATAATTATATAATTATATTATTGCTACTGGATAAACTATATGCTTCTTTTCCATTTCTTCCCTGCAGTTATAATGCATTAGAGCGAAAAATCACAGAATGAAGACAAAAAAAAAAGAATAAAAATAGGGAAAAATAGGGAACAAAGACAATTGTACCCTGAATAGGACAGTCATAGTTAGGTCTATCAATTCATGTGCTATATTAAGTAGTTTCCTAATAAGGTTCTAGAATGCTCACTTCTTTTTTAAGAAACTTATCTAAATCTAAGTGACAAGAACAGTAGTCAGAAGCAAATGTGAAACAGTTTCTACTGGCATGGATTCAGGAAACGGATGCCAATGTTTCTTAACCTTTATTGTAATGAAGAAGATAAATAATCACTTACATAAAAATTTTAACAGAAGGAGTAGCATATTGTATGCACCCAATCCTTATGGTATAAGCTACAATTATGTGCCAAAATCATAAACTTGGAAAATCTAGCCTTAAGATAACCGGATATTATTGATGAGCTCCCTATGAGATGTTTATGGCAGACCTTTCAATATAAAATTGCATACTATGCCTACAAAAGAAAAGACGCTCCTGAGATTAAATGTAAAAATAAATGCTGACTAGAAAAATGCTACCTAAATATTAAAAGTTTTTAGATTAAAAATATTAAATTTAGCCATGTCCATCTTAGGTCTAGAAAGAAAAGAAAAAATGTATATCAGATTTCCACTTCTGTAGCAATTTACTTAACTCTCTCTTAGAGTTAAATACTTGTGGAGCTTCTCTTTTTTATTAATTATAATTTATATCCCCAAACACAACTTCTATATGACAATTTGTTCATAGATCTCAATTACTTCATTAAATTAGTGTGAATGTAATGGAGTTAAAAGCTCAAATCACTGTTAGGTGCCAAGTTATTTTTTCAAGTAGTTATATTAATTTACTTTCCCACATCAACATTGAGTATTTTTATTTTTTATCTTTGATACCTTATAAGCAAGAAATTGGATATGTTTTTTTCTTTTGGTAAAATTTACCGTATTCCACTTTTCTCTTTTTAATTAATACTAGTAATTGCTTTTTTTTTTTTTTTTTTTTTTTTTTGCTTTTCAGGGCTGCAACTGCAGCATATGGAGGTTCCCAGGCTAGAGGTCAAGTCAGAGCTACAGCTGCAGGCTTACAGCCCCAGTCACAGCAACATCAGATCTGAGCTGTATCTGTGACTTACACCACAGCTCATGGCAACACCAGATCCTTAACCCACTGAACTAGGCCAGGGGTCGAACCCACAACCTCATGGTTCCTAGTCAGATTTGTTTCTGCTGTGCCACAACGGGAACTCCAGTAATTGCTTTTTTGACATATGTGTGTCTCAAACTTTTTCTTATAATTCCCTTAATTGCTTTTAAATTCAGGGGAGTTTCCTCTAGAGATTTAATAATTACTCAAATATTTCTACATTTCAAAGATTTTTATTTTTATCTTTTTAATCTATATAGAATTGAATTTTTATACCACATAATGTTTTATTGTATAACTGTCTTCTTCACATATGTGAAAATATTTTTATCATTGCCACATTAAATTTTATGTAATTTGATTTGTTTCAAATCTATTTTCTCAGTTCCAATTATTTTATGCCAGTTCATATCTTTTAAATTAGTCTGATTTAATAAATTTTGATAATATTAGGACTAATCTATCCTACATCTCTATCCCTAGTCAAAATAATCTTTCTCCTCTTTCACACCTTTTTTGAACTATTATGTCATATTAATACCAATGGTGAATACGGACAAATTTTGTAATTATATTATAATTGGTTGATGTACATAGTGGCATTTTTCAGGCTTCTTATTCATAAACACTGATGATTTTATTTCTATTGCACATTACTAGGAAAAATAAAGCAGTAAAAACAGCATCTTTTGATGCCCTATTGTTTTTATAGCTGCACATTTTCCATATAATTTATTCAACTATGTTCCATTTAAATGTCATTTATTTATTTATTTCAAAATTTCAAATTCTATAAATTACAAATAGAAATTTTATTATTAAAATACATATATGTTTCTTACACAGCTTTATAATTTTTATCTTATTATTCTGAAAAGATTCTTTTTTTTCTTTTTTTTTCCTTTTTTTTTATTACTCAAATGAATTTATCACCTCTGTCATTGTATAATGATCATAACAATCTGATTTCACAGGATTTCCATCCCACAGCCCAAGATTCTTAAGGTTAGGTCAAAGGATATAACATTAAACAATTCTAACTTGCACTTTCACTTAATTTTTATAACAATAGTTTTACCAATCTACATTTCCAGCAAGATATGAGAGTATCCAGGAGTTCCCATCGTGACACAGCAGTAATAAACCTGACTAGTATCCATGAGGACACAGGTTTGATCCCCGGCCCCACTCATCAAGTTAAGGATCTGGAGTTGCCATGATCTGTGGTGTAGGTCACAGACGGGGCTCAGATCTGGTGTTGCTGTGGCTCTAACATAGGCCAAAAGGTATAGCTCTGTTTCAAGCCATAGCCTAGGAACTTCCATATGCTGCAGGTGTGGCCCTAAAAAGACAGGGAAAAAAAATATGAGAGTATCCATTTTCCTATATTTCCATATATTGAATGTTATAATTTTTTAAAATTTTTACTAAAGTGTTAAGTGAAAAATTATCTTATTTGATGACCTTATATATTTCCTTTCTTTTTACTTGTTTAATAAATATTTATTGAGTGCCTATGATTTGCCAGCTACCGGTAACACACACATAAATGATAAATAAACAGATGTGATTATCTTGGAGCATACATTGAGAAAGTTGCATAATGTATAAGGCAAACACCTAAAGAAGATCATTTTAGTTAAAACAAGGTGTTATAAAGAAAATTCACTTGATGAGACCAAGGGAGGATGGGCTACTTGGATTCCTTCAGATATGGTCAAAGACTAAAGAGGTAACTTTGATCCTAATCATTAAAAGAGCCAAGCAAACTCTGCCCCAAGCCAAGGGAAGCACATGTTAAAAGGCATGACTATCAACTGCAATTTCATGACAGACCCATATTAAAATTCCAGTCCAGAGACTTACTAACCAGAGATTTTTATTATAAGTGATTAGGAGCTAGAATTGCATGGTCATTAATTTAATTATTTACGTCTTTAATCCTCAGTTTTCTTACCTTCAAAATAGAGATAATGTTATATATCTTACTGAGTCATTGTACAAATTAGATAAGGAATATCTGAAAGGTCTAATAGTTTATTTTCACTCAGTATCTATTATTATTGTTGCTGCTGTTATTCTTAAGTGGAGACAAATAATTCAATTCATTTTGACCTTGGATTTATAGTTAGAAGATATGGATTAATATTTACATTCTTTCTCATAACAGCTGTTTAACCAACTTAATTTGTTAAGCTCCAAATATTCCATTTATAAAACAGATAAAACAGGTTACTTCTTGTCTGCAGTCACTCTTGGAATCCAGCTTGGTACTTGATTTTTTCCTAACCTAAGATCCAGCCTTTCCTTCTCTATTGAGCATAGTAATTAATTTATAAATGACTCATTGAGTTCCCATGTTTTGCCATAAGATCTCCAACATCAAAAAAGTCTGCTTAGTGTCCTCAATTCCTATCTATAACCTGCTGCTAAAATATTCTCTTACTTCTTCACTCTTACAGTGTTTTATTCACTAACCACAAATTTCAGCCTGCTGGCAATTTCTGGATATTCCATTTTGCCAGAAACCCAACTTATTTTCAGGCTTTGGCTATTTCTAGACCTGTCCATTTGCAACCAAGCTACCATATAAGACCCTGTAAAGATTAAGTATGATTAGTAAATATTTATTGGTTGCAACTACTGAGCACATGATATTAGAATAGGTATTTTGTTGTAAATCTAGAACATATGAGTTTAGGTATCACTGTTTTATTAAAAATATATATTTTTGAGAAAATATATTTTTAAAAATTATAAACTATAATGAAATTATCAGGGAAGGTATAATTAAATAAACCTTAGTTGAAATAACTCTTATTTGTGAGATTACTTTATAAAATTAGATGTTTGCAATTATTATTTAATTTTTTTCTTGAATAAAAGATTGGAAAAAGCCAAAATGTATTTTTAGAAGAATGTTCATTATCTGTTATAATTTAAATAATAGCAACAGAATATTATTATAAAAATTCACATATTGATTGCTGAAAAGGATTTTATTTCGGTAAGTATTCAGTAGAATATGATATAAGCTTATCAATTGAGATATCACCCATAGAGTAAATGAGGCTAATTGCCACAGCCGGCTTCATTTTCAACTGACAATGCAGTAATCAACAAGGGACCAACAGAGAAATCTGTGACACTAGAATATTAAACCATTTAGATAAATTATAAAAACAACATTTGGCTTACAGTTATTTTTAAATTTAACATAACATTACCTTTTAACCCAAGGGAAATAAACCACATTGGTTTGAAAATTTCTCTGGGTTTAGCTCTCGGCTTATATTTTAGGGTAAATGGATTTTGAAAAAGTATATTGCCCAAAAGTCGGAACTGGATGGAGCTTGGCAGAATTCAAACCAATGAGAGAGAGAGAGTGAATAGTAAGAGGAGGTGGAGGGAGAGGGAGAGAAAGTAGGAGGTGGAAGGGGGAGGAGGAGGATAAAGGGAGAAAGGACCTGCAGAATGTCTTTTGACTTTGTCCAATCTATCTTTTCTTCCAGAGCTCCCAGTGGTTTTTGTTTGTTCAATGAAATTCAACTTTTTCCCAGTTTCTAAGGCACAATGACCAACTTTCTTGACATCCACAATACAACACTGACTTTCCCAGGATCCTTATTGGAGCCTACTTCTCACATTAATGGTTAACTTTGGGTCTTTGGTATTTCTTGGCTATTAGATTTATTATGTCAGAGGTGTCATTCGATTCTAATTCGCTTACATTTGCATCATATTCTATCTCAGTTTCCTTATACTACACTTATGCTCCAAACACAGAATCTGGTCCTAAAGTTTAATTATTGATGCTTTTCCTAAAGATGAAAGATGAATTTATTTCCTTATCATATTCTTGAAGTATTAGACTTCTCTAGTCCTAGAGAGAACAGAATTTATTAGAATGGTTTTCATTTTTTCTCTTAAAATTGTGAAAACCAAGCCTCCTCTGAAATTAATAGAGTGCTATTTGTATCACTCTATGCCAGTAGGGAAACTCATAGTTTTTTGAGGAAAAAAAAAAGTGAGATAGAAATATGGAAAGGAAAAAAATGTGCAAAAGGGAATAGGCTCCGATTAAATACTGTATGTGTAATTTTAGAAAAAAAACGTCATAGGGATAGCCAAAAAAGAATATTTTTTTAAAAAAGCACTACTGAAGCTGGAACGAAAGAACCCCTTGTCCAAGAATGCCCAGTGTATCTGAGGCTGCACCCAAGGCCATTTTAAGGGCATATGGCTTGAGTGCCAAGTTTTACTTTAGGGTCTCCAGTTAAAATGCCTGTGACTGAATTTCAGCTATTAGAAATCCACTGCTGCAAAATTTACCAGAAAAGAGGAGATATATAGATTATTTTGAAAGGCAGAAAAGACTGAAAAATATTAGTAAAACACCAGCTGGCAGACAAGATAGAGGGGCACAAAAAGGAAAAGACAGGTGATGGAGACAGATGGAGAAAGCAGAATGGAAAAACTGCATTAATACAAATATGTCAGGGGCACAAATCCTGTAATTTATGAGCAGGTCCTGCAAGTTAGGTATGGAAGGTATTAAAATTATTACAATGCAATAAAAATTATATTGCTGAGTAACTGACAGTGAAAAGATAAGCAGGCAGATATTAGCAAATATATGAAATATAGATAAAAACAGAATGGAGGAAAATTGTATAAAAAGAGAAATAGAATGATGCATAAGCTTTATGTTTCCTTACTAGAGGAGCTATATCTAAAACGGGATAAATAAAACTTGATGCATGGAGACTGTCCTCTATGTAACAGCATTTAGATAGATAGTCCTCTCTCATTTAGATAGGCCTGCATATTTTCCATTACTTAGAAAGAAACCGAGATCAGATCAGTTTTAAACCTATAAAGGAACCATTCTGTTCTGCTTAAACCTTACCTGCATTTTTAGAGCATGCTCTTCTTATTATGAAAATCTATTTATGAGCCCCTACATTTCAGGGTGGCACTAAAGACATCACTGCACATGGTCACAAGAAACTGACCATTCAAGAAATATTTACTAAGTAATTGCTATGGACTAGGCACAGAGGGTTGAATTAGAAAAAAGGAGGGGGAAAGATGTGGTCTCTATACTTATGCAGATATAGCATAGTGAGAAAGAAAGAAAATACAGAAAAAATCCAGATTAGAGTACATTATACAAGTTGTTATAAAATATATAAAGGAATAATATAAAGGGCCATAGGAGTATATAGCAAGGGAGGACACCATTAGTCTAAAGAAGAAAGGGTGGGAAGTTAGGGGCACCGGTAACTGTTGGGAAAGAGCAAAGTAGAGGTCAGCGTAAGGAAGCCTCAGAGGCAAAAGGCCTTGGAAGTCCTCCTTGGAGCATGAAATCAGTAGGCTGGGATCTTACAGAGTGAACAGATGTAGGATGAAGAGGAGATCAGAGAAAGATTCAAGCAGCACATCATGGAGGTTTTTGCAGGTCATGTTTCAAGTTCCAGGCAGTGACATGCACAAATTATAATGCAAATTTAAAAAGAATGCCATAGAGGCAGTACAAAGTCCTGGAGAATGAGTAGGCAAAGAGAGGGTGATTCTTATTGATAAGTCATTGAAAGATTCATAGAGGAGATCACACATGTATAGGGCCTTGACAGAGAGATGATGTTTTAATTAGAGAACTGAGATGAAATGAACAGGTAAAAAAGGAACAGTTATTATAAAAGCACAGAGGTTATAACTTAGATTGTGAAGAGAGTTAATATTGAACAAAGACAAGGCTAAAATTAGAGACTGGAGCCAGATCAAGGAGGACAGTGTCAGCTTATATAAAAGCTTTATTTTATTTTACTTTCTTTTGGAAGTATAGGGAAAATATATCATACAACTTAGAGCATGAACTTTGGGTTTGAGTCCCAACCCTATCACTTACCAAAGGTGAGAATTGGGGCAATTTACTATATATTTCTTCAACAGTTTTTCTGATTTGTAAATACAACATTACTGGGATGATACAAGGATTAAATAAAATTCAATAAGGTGAATACAAAATATTTAGCTCAGAAGTGACATTTAAGAGATTTTTATGCCAATTTAAATGAGACAATTCACATTGGTATGTAGGATACTTAGGATGTATAAAGAGCTTGGAGTCAAGGATTGAGGACATTATAGAAATTATGATAAGAGGTTTTAACAGAAGAACAAGCTTTATTCCACATTGTAAAGCTCTAACCCTTTAGCTCTAACCCTTGTGCTGTGTTGCTCTTAGTCATTTCTGGCTCTGTACTTTCGTAAAAGAACATTTCCTATGGCCTGAAATATACACTATCACCTATCCTCAAGGTTTTGACCTTTGAAGGTATAACACATTTCCATTCATGTAGAGGTAAAAATAGAAGATAATGATTGTTTTGTTGGAGGTTTATAGAAACATTGTGACCCAGACCTACATGGACGCTATAAGAACAAAGGATTCTTGTGCCAAAAAGTTTGCAACACCCCCGCCCTTTTGGTAGAGAAACCTGAATTCTACTTTAGGTAAGATGGTTCTTTGGGACACCAGTTTACTATCTTTTTGGTCTTCTGGCTTCAAAATAAAATTGCTATTCCTTGCCCTGACAACTAGTCTCTCAAGATATCGGTGTACAGTGTAGCAAGCAGTATGAAATTGGACTCGGTAACAAGATGATGAGAATTTGAACCAAGTAGGGCAACTGGAGCATAAAAGAGGGAATTGATGTCACACAGGCAATATGCAGGCAAGCAAAGTATGACTTTGAAGCATTTAACAGTATAAGGAAAAGATGTTGGAAGAAGTCAGAAATGACAGAGGTTAAAGGGATTAGGGCTATGAACATAGTGTTAGCCATTCAGTGAAAATGCTAGTATCAGAAGAAAAATGCTATTATAATCAGGAGTTTATGACTGTGAACAGCATCTCCTGACTAGTGAAAAATGAGACATGTCTAATAAAAGAGGACATATTTTATATATAATTCATATTTAAGTCATCCATGTATCCCTTTAAGATCTGTCCAAAATAAAGCTATGAAATTTGTCTCATAATTTTTGAAAACTGCTGCCTGTCATAGCTTGATACACACTACACACTATACAACACACACACACACACACATACACATACAGAGGTATGTATAAGTAAAAGTATAATTGTGTGCCTATTTTTAATTTTTTGTTAAGTATAATGCATGCAAAAGTGTATAGCACATAAATGCACAGTGGGAACATTCATGTAATTACATCCAAGAAAAAGAATATTACTAACATCTCAGAAGCCTTTCTTCATGCCCATTCTCAAGCATAATCTCTCCTTCTTCCATATCCTTCATTTTAATATTAATTATCCTCTTTATTTGTTTTTGTACAATTTTACAAACAAATTATGGATCTTTTAACCACTTCTGTTAGTATTGCCTATTTTTAATTAATTAATTTACTTTTTCTTCTAGTTTTATTGAGATATAATTGACATACAATAATGTATAAATTTAAGGTATATGGCATAATGATCTGACTTACATACATCATGAGATAACTACCACAAGTTTAGTAAATATTCATGGAAATATTTATATGGAAAGGAAAAGAAAAAATAATTTTCCTTACAATAAGAACTCTTCAGATCTATTTTCCTTACAACTTTCATATAAAACAGAGTAGTGCTGATTATATTAATCATGTTGTAGAGTGTATCCCTAGTACTCATTGATCTTATAACTGAAAGTGCGTACATTTTGACTATCTTTATTCAATTAGCCTTATAACAAACATTATGAATTTTATTTTTCCATTATGAATTTTTATTTCATCATGATGAATCTTTACTTCAGCCTTTGTTTTCAAGCTTTATCCACTGGGATACTTATAGTAGTAGTTATTCATTTTCATACCATATTGGATAAATATACTACTATTGATAAATTAATTATATAATCCTTAAGTATTTACTTTTTTTTACTAAGAGTTATGATAAATAATATGGCTTAATTATTTTTGTTTATGTCTGATGATACAAAATTACATTCAGTTTTATAGGGTAAATATTATAGTAGGGTTGAAACAATTTAGGATTAAGTGTATCTTCACCCAGACACCTACGGTCAATTAATCTTTGACAAAGGAGGCAAGAACAAAAAATGGGAAAAATTATTTTCAGCAAGTATTACTGGGAAATCTGGACAGTGCCATGCAAATCATTGAAACTGGAACACACCCTCACACCATGCACGAAAATAAACTCAAAATGGCTTAAAGACTTAAACGTAAGACAAGACACCATCAAACTCCTAGAAGAGAACATAGGCAAAACACTCTCTGACATCAGCCTCGTGAATATTTTCTCAGGTCATTCTCCCAAGGCAACAGAAAGAAAAGCCAAAATAAACCAATGGTGGGACCTAATCAAACTGAAAAGCTTTTGCACAGCAAAGGAAACCAAAAAGAAAACAAAAAGACAACTTACAGAATGGGATAAAATAGTTTCAAATGATGCAACTGACAAGGGCTTAATCTCTGAAATATAGAAACAAATTATACAACTCTACAACAAAAAAACCCAACAACCCAATTAAAAAATGGGCAAAAGACCTGAATAGACATTTCACCAAAGAAGATATACAGATGGCCAATAAGCACATGAAAAAAATGCTCAACATCACTGATTATCAGATTAATGCAAATCAAACTACCACAAGATACACCTCACACCAGTCAGAAAGGCCATCATTAATAAGTCCACAAATAACAAATGCTAGAGGGGTGTGGAGAAAAGGGAACATTCCTGTGCAATTGGTGGGAATGTTAGTTTGTACAACCACTATGGAAAACAGTATGGAGGTACCTTAGAAAACTCTACATAGAACTACCATGTCACCCAGCAATCCCATCTTGGGCATAAATCCTGCCCTTTCTGAGGATCACAGTCTAATAGAAGAAAACAATATATGTTAATAACTGACTACTGATAATGTGTTAAAAGAGACATATGAAACTATTTTCTCCCATTCTCTAAGTTGTCTTTTTATTTTCTTTTTGGTTTCCTTTGCTGTGCAAAAGCTTGTCAGTTTGATTAGGTCCCATTGGTTTATTTTGGCTTTTCTTTCTGTTGCCTTGGGAGACTGACCTGAAAAAAATATTCATAAGGTTGATGTCAGAGGATGTTTTGCCTATGTTCTCTTCCAGGAGTTTGATGGTGTCTTGTCTTATGTTTAAGTCTTTAAGGCATTTTTGAGTTTATTTTCGTGCATGGTGTGAGGGTGTGTTCTAGTCTCATTTATTTGCATGGTGCTGTCCAGGTTTTCCAGCAATGCTTGCTGAAAAGACTGTCTTTTTCCCATTTGATGTTCTTGCCTCCTTTGTCAAAGATTAATTGACCGTAGGTGTCTGGGTTTATTTCGGGGTTCTCTACTCTGTTCCATTGGTCTGTATGTCTGTTTTGGTGCCAGTACCACACTGTTTTGATGACTGTGGCTTTGTAATATTGCTTGAAGTCTGGGAGAGTTATGCCTCCTGCTTGGTTTCTGTTCCTCAGGATTTCTTTGGCAATTCTGGGTCTTTTGTGGTTCCATATAAATTTTTGGATTGTTTATTCTAGTTATGTGAAAAATGTCATGGGTAATTTGATAGGGATTGCGCTGAATCTGTAGATTGCTTTGGGTATTATGGCCATTTAGAAAATAGTTTCAAAGGATTCAACTGACAAGGGCTTAATCTCTAAAATATACAAGCAACTTATACAACGCAACAGCAAAAAAGCCAACAACCCAATGGAAAAATGGGTAAAAGACTTGAACAGACATTTCTCTAAGGAAGATACACAGATGGCCAACAAGCACACACAAAAAAAGCTCAACATCCCCGATTATTAGAGAAATGCAAATCAAAATTACCATGACATACTACCTCACACCAGTCAGAATGGCCATCATTCAAAAGTCCACAAATAACAAATGCTAGAGGGGGTGTGGAGAAAAGGGAACCCTCCTGCACTTTTGGTAGGAATGTAAGTTGGTACAACTACTATGGAAAATAGTATGGAGGTAACTTAGGAAACTATATATAGAACTGCCATGACCCAGTCATCCCACTCTTGGGCATATATCCAGACAAAGCTTTCCTTGAAAAAGACACATGTTCATTGCAGGACTATTCACAATAGCCAAGACATGGAAACAACACAAATGTCCACCAACAGATGATTAGATTAGGAAGGCGTGTGTGTGTGTGTGTGTGTGTGTGTGTGTGTGTGTGTGTACACAATGGAATACTACTCAGCCATACAAAACAACAAAATAATACCATTTGCACCTAGATGGAACTAGGTTGACTGAGTAAAGTAAGTCAGAAAGAGAAAGACAAATACCATATTATATCACTTATATCTGGAGTCTAATATACAGCACAAATGAACCTTTCCACAGAAAAGAAAATCATGGACTTGGAGAATAGACTTGTGGTTGCCAAGGGGGAGGGGGAGGGAGTGGGATGGATTGGGAACTTGGGGTTAATAGATGCAGATTATTGCCTTTAGAATGGATAAGCAATGAGATCCTGTTGTGTAGCACTGGGAACTATGTCTAGTCACTTATGATGGTGCATGATAATGTGAGAAAAAAAGAATGTATACATGTATGTGTAACTGGGTCACCATGCTGTGCAGTAGAAAATTGATAGAATACTATAAACCAGCTATAATGAAAATAATAAAAATCATTATATATTAAAAAGGATTAAGTGTATCTTCAATTTTACTAGACAATAGCAAACTATTTATGAAAATAAGTAGATAATTACAAACCCATTAGCTACAGAACCATGGATGAGAGTTCTGGATGTTATATATCATACCCCACATGTGGCATTGTCATTTTTTTTTAACTAAGTTTTTTTTGGCTGTGCCATAGGATCAAGACATTACCGGACCAGGGATCAAAACTGCACCATAACAGTGACCAGAGCTGTTGCAGTGACAATGCTGGATCCTTAACCTGCTGCGTCACAAGGGAACTCCAGCTTTTATTTACTTCAGTGGGTACATAGTGGTATATCATTGCTATCTGGAATTTTATGACAAGTTTTTGCCTGTATTGACCATTTTTAGTTCTGGCTCTTATAAGAATCTCTTTAAGTCTGTTGCTCAGGTTTTCCTGGGTTTTCCACTGCTTCCCCAACTGATGTATAAATAATTTATGCATATCAACTTATAAAATATTGATATGATTTATTAGCACATATATTGCAAACATCTTCCAGTCTTAACTTGTAATGATTCTAATGTTATTGGAGTTGTTATTATAACAACAAACATTATTATTTGGAGTGATAATTCTTAATTTTTAATGAAATTTATCAAACTTTAAGGATAGTACTTCCTGTCTACTTAATGAAGATATCTTCTTATAAAAGAAGATATTTTTATCTTTTACATTTAGATTTGCTTACATAACCATTTCATCTATGAATAATGATGAAGTACAATTTAAATATTCTATACCAGAGTAAGAAAGTTTTATTGTAGGCCTAGTTGCTGTAAGATTGTTTTCTATCTATTATGTATTATCACATGATTTTGTATTCTTTATTCTGTTTAGGTATTTAATGCATCACTTCCTTAACATAAAATAAATATTCCTTAACATAAAATAAGGTTTGTACCTATGACAACCTTAACTTGGTCTTGATTTATTTTCTTATATGTATTTGTCATATTTATTCTGTGATATTTGAGTTAGGAATTTCGTACCTAATTTTATAGTGACATTACAATGTCTCTTTTTTTTGTATATTTTACAGTCTTCATTGGGTTATGTTGGCTCATAAATGATGAGAGAATATATCTTGTTTCTTTCTTCTCTGGGAGAGTTTGTAAAATTAGTATCATTGACGACATAATTTATTTCTTAAATATTAGGTAGAACTTGTCAGGGAAGGTGAGTTTTTATAATGACAAGGTTTTTAATTACAGATAATTATAAAAATATTTATAGGACTATTTTTTATTATGTATATTTTTATTGTGGTGAAATTTCATAACATAAAAATTGCTATATTAGACATGTTAAGTGTAAAATTCAGTGGCATTAATTATAACGGTGTGCAACCTTCAACACTATTTCTAACACTTTTTCATAACCTAAACAGGAATTGTGTAACCATTAAGCAATAATTCCTCATTTTCTCCTCACCCCCCTTGTCCCTAGTAACCTCTAATCTACTTTCTCTATGAACTTTCCCATTCTAGATATTTTATATAATTGAAATCACATGTAATAGCTTTCCTTTTGTATATGTCTTAGTCCCCCATCCCTCTTTTTTTTTGGGGGGGAGGGGCTGTTTTAAACAGTGTTTTTCCATTTTTATGCATTTATTTAACAAAAATTGCACAAACCTGACCTCATTCACCAACACAAAACATACAACCAAGACACACACAAGGCCTTCAAGAAAGCTAAGTACTTTGAAGAACAGGAAGGTGTGCACACCACTAGGTAGCCTTTTGGTTTCATGAGCTGGGATCTGGGGAAGGCTCTGGTTCCACACCTGAGAAGGTAGAGGGGTGTGAAGGGCAATAAATAGCACGCTGGGCCCAGTCTACTTTGGTACACTGGGCATGCAGCCTTGCACAGAGCCCCAGCAGAACCTGTCCTTGGCCCTTAGCCACCAGCAGGAGCTAGGACAGGTAGATCAGGGCATTTGATGCAGGCAGATCAGACATTCTGCCAAAGTTACCCTCCAAACAGCCCCCAGTGCAAGGTGGGATAGAAGACAGACTGGACCGGGCTCCAGAGACTCTAGCTATGCTTGTCTGAGGGTGTGGTCTTTGTCTTACCTGAACATTCAGGGAGTATGAAGTACTTCCCACACTAGTGGCTTCCCCTGGCCCACACACACAGGCTCTGGCTGTGGTGTCAAAGCTTCTTTCCAGCTGGACTGTTGGCTAGGCACTACCTCTGTATTGGACCAGCACCAGTCCTTTACATAATGGTCCTGCAGGCCTCCTGCCAGGTGCTCATGGGTGGCCTGATTTCGGGTTTCTCTAGTTTTATTTTGAAAGTCTGTGTATAGATTTCTTTGCACTCACCCTGCTTAGTAGCATAAAACTTGAAACAATCAACTAATGCACTTCTTGCATTTTGGGAAATTCTCAAATATTGCCACCTATATTACTTCTGTCTCATTAACATGCTTCTCGACTTCTGAAACTCTAATTAAACATATGCTACTGCTTCTTCTGAATCCTCTTTGTTTCTTTTCTCCTATATAAAAATTTCCAAATTTCTGTCTCCAAATGCTGCATCCAGCTTTTGTTTGTTCTGGCCAAATTTCTGATTCATTTTTTTCTCTTTTACCTTGTGTAATCTGCTATTAAGAATTTCAATTAAGCTCTTGTTTTAGATTATTATATTATTCACTGAAATAAATTCTATAAAGATTTTTCTTCAATAGGCTTAAGTCTCTTTTTATTGTTTCTGGTACTCTGCCCAGTTGTTGAAGTTTAGCTTTTATCTCCCTTAATGTATAAATACATATTTTTATCTATAGTCTGAGTCTGATAATTCCAATATTTGTAATTTCTATATATCTCTTTGTTCTCATTTCTAAATTTCTTGTTCTTATTAACTTGCCACCTCTTTATGTGGCTACATTTGACTGTGTGTTTAGCATACTGACATTGAAAAACTATTTGCAGAGTAATTTGAGGATTAGGATGGTGTGATGCTATTTTACTCTAGAAAAGGATTCTTGTTTAACTTCTGCTTGTCATCTGTAGATTTAAGAATCTTTATTTAACTTAACCCAGTCACATGGTTTGAGATTTTCTGGGCTATTCGTGTTATTTAAAATAGACTCCACTATGTATAAAGGCTGACTTTATTCTATTCAACTTTACTCTTAGAGTTAGGCCTTTTGGAGACCAGGAGGAAATTGGTTTACGAAGATCTAGTTCCTTCATTGGCCTTAGCTTCTATTCTTATTGTCTCAGTTCTATGAGGCTACATGTTACATACTTAATGATTGTTTCCCCCCTCAAATTTATATGATGAAGTTCTAACCCCGATGTGATGGTGTCAGAAATGAGAGATAATGAAGTCATGGCAGTAGAACCTCCATGAACGGTAGAACCCTTTTAAAAAGTCAGGAGAGCTTGCTTTCTTCATCCCTGCTCTCTGCCAGGTGAGGACACAGCAAGAGGATGGCCATCTATGAATAAAGAAGCAAGTCCACACCAGACACTGGATCTTCCAGCAACCTATTCTTTGATATTTCAGACTTCAGAGTAGTGAGAAGTAAATGTTTATTGTTTGAGCCACCCAGTCTATGGTAATTTATATGGCAGCCCAAATGGACTAAGACAGTGTTAAAAATATGGTTCAATCTTTCAACCACCTCTTATAAATTGACAGTATCATTTTTCTTACCAACAGCATTAATGTATTTAAGATACTTTTGATCCAAAATGTCCTTCTCATAAGCTATAATAGGGTGCATTTTCTGGAAACTAAATTATTTAAACATTTTGCTTTATAATTATTTGCCAGCATTAACATTCACCAAATCATCATTACACAGATTCATCAAGTTATATGACATGTCCTGTTCAGTAGAAAGAAAAATAAGATGGATTTATTTTCCTCTTCGAGGACAGAATTTGAGGAGTAATTTTATTTGAACTACAAAATACTCACTTTGTAGAGCTAAAATAAACTGAAAGA
Source organism: Phacochoerus africanus (assembly GCF_016906955.1). NCBI lineage: Eukaryota > Metazoa > Chordata > Mammalia > Artiodactyla > Suidae > Phacochoerus > Phacochoerus africanus. Next base: position 23,967,102 of record NC_062547.1, on the reverse strand, counting down.
TTGAAAAAAAAAAAAAAAAGGTCAATCCTTCATTTACCGGCTCTGTATTAATTCTTCAATTGTTTACATGTATTATATTAATTTAATCAGACAATGGATATTTCATTCCTTTTATAATCTTTTTTTTCCCCTCGATGCAGGTCAAAGATGTTCAAAAAAATACCCAGTGTTACAAGGTGACTACAGGAACCAGTTTTCCCATTCCCCAATACTATCATTGTGTCAATCAAAAACAGACCACAAAACTTGTTCAAAAAGCAAAATATAAAAATAGCTTGTTTAACATAGCAATATATATATATATATATTTTTTTGCTTTCTGTACTCCCTTTACTATCACTGTCCAACCATTTATATCACATAGGCCATTATTTCTCATCTCTTGATCAAAACCATTGTATAAGATTTATATAAACTCTAAAGGGATAGGTTTTTTTTCAACATTTTAAATGGAAAATGTTTCTCAAGGAGAGGAAGCTACTTAGTGGTGTCGGTAGTTCGTAAAAGAAGAGCAACAATTAGAGTCAAGATCCCCAATCCTGTTCTTTTTTTCCCTTACACAGAAGGGTGATTATCATATCAGGTTGATTTTTGATCCGACAGAGACATAAATGATGGATATGGATTGTTATTCCGCTTGCTCTTGGGCAGAAGTAGATATCTTTTATTCAAAGAATCATCCTTTTTTACTAAAACTCCAAACATACTTCATTATGAAGCAGATGAAATCATAGAATTCAAGCAGTATTTCTTCCACCTACGGATAAAACTACCCTTCTGGGTTACCAATAGCAAAGCATAGTTATTTAGCATTATCTGCTAATTCATGGAAGAAGTATTTTACCTAAATAATGAAGCAAACACAACTTCCTTTAGCATGTCAGGCTAATTATGCTTATTGGTGAAAGCACATGACTACTTTGTGTGTCTGAATATCATAAGGAGTCATTCAGTCTTAGACAAGAATGTGGTACTGCCTAACAAATATTCATCTTAATACTTGAGCCATGTACTGAGGATAAAATGAAGACATGGAGGCAGTCTTCATCTTTAGGATGTCTATCTATTAGAGAGGCTTTCATTATTTAAAAATTCTAATCAGGATGGTAATAACTTTTATCTTAGAATAAGGCTTTGCTATATTAAACAAATAATGTAACTACGTTCAAGAACAGAATTTCATTAATTTGTTAGTTTTTACTTCCTGCTATGAACATTAACAACTGTATTAACAAAAGCATATACACAGAAGAATTAATTTTTGATGGAAAATCATGTCTCAAAGCAATATAACTGAAATCACTGTGCCTCAGATTCAAGAATCCTAAGTTTTTGCCTTAGTCTAGCAAGTTGATAACTGACTGTGTGATTGCAGAAAGTTATAGGGTCTTATTATACATTCATTAACTGAGGAATATAAAATAGATACCTAAGCATTTATTAGAAATTCAAAATTTAAGGATAAAATATTATAAATCATCATTTAAACATCTATCCACATCTAAAGCCTAACTAATTACAATGCATTCTCTGTGGTATTTCCACAAATGAATTACATTTTTTAGAGGGTGGTATTAGGTGTGTGTGTGTGTGTATATTATTATTATTATTTTTTTTTTTTTTGCTTTTTAGGGCCACACCCACGGCATATGGAAGTTCCCAGGCTAGTGGTCTAATCGGAGATATAGCTGCTGGCCCATGCCACAGCAACGCCAGATCCGAGCTGTGTCTGCAACCTACATCACAGCTCACGGCAACGCCAGATCCTTAAATACTGAGTGAGGCCAGGGATCAAACCCACAACCTTATGGTTCCTAGTCAGATTCATTTCCACTGCGCCATGAAGGGAACTCTTGTCTTATATGTTTTTTGGTTGTTCATTGATCACAAGAAATATTAATAGGACAGATCTACACCCTCTTTCCATATGATGGTGAAATTTTTTAATATCTTTAGAGAAAGACCAAAAGATGTTTGACATAATTTTCTTCAAATTTAATGACTGCATTTTTTTTTAATTTGAAGAAAGTTGATACCAAATAAGCATTTCTGAGTAACAGAAACAACTTAACCAAATTTTGATAGGATATTTGCAAAAAAAAGACACATGATTGGTTGCAAATGTTAGTAATAAAGGAATTTAATTTTCTCTTAATCATTCTTGAAAGATTTTTTTTGCCCTAGTGGAAAACTTCACACATTTACTCTCTCACATAAAAATATCCACTATTTAGTATTTATTGACACAGATAATGTTTTATATGTGAACATAAATGCATATATGTGGTAATGATGTGCATGTGTGTATATATATATAAAATATATATGCAACTCTATAAATATATGTCACAAATAAAAAGAAAATATAGTATTTGGAAGAACTTCAAAATTTCTGAGAGCATAGAGCTGACAAATTCATAGAATTCAGACACATTAAGATCCTTCTGGTATCCTCAGTAGTATGTGGAAGATGAACCGCGAATACAAGTTTGAGTGGAAAAGAATACATTTTATTAAGCAGAATATATTCTTAAAGAGTTTTTGCAAAGCCAAAAATATTATCTTATTTAAATTACTTTAAATAATAGATTAAAATATCAGTTTATTTTTGCTGAGTTGATGAAGAAAAGAGGCTAAGTATATATAAGATATATAGTAGGGGGTTAAAGTAAGAAAATTTTTCTGTGTTGGAAAATTTTAAAGAAGAAACGGAAGTTGGATAGCTAATATTATTAATATGTAATTTTATTTTCAAACGGGAATTAAATTAATCCCATACACCAACATGACATTAAGTGCCTATTTTATAATCATTTAAATAAGAATATTAATGATGTTATTTTAATAGTAATTACTAATTATTCAGGACATCACATTTACTGTGAAGAACTTGTCTTCAAAGGATAAAAAGGGCATCTTACAATTTCCATCTTACATGGGGAACTCTTAGTTTTCAAAACTGTCCTATTTTCTTTAAAAAAGTGCTATTATGAGTTGGAAAAAAAAAAGTGATAGAAACTGAATACATGTTTGGTATCAAGATAATGACTAAATGATAGAGCAGTAAATATTAGCATCAATAATATTTTATAATTAAGGTCACTACTGAATTTTTTACACAGTAATAAGTACATCTCATATCTCCCAATGTAAGAAATCTGACGTGAGGTTGGAGGGATAATCCGTCTATAATGCCTGTGATTATCAAACTGTGAGTGTTTTATTTTTGCAAGAAATGATTTTCATATCTTTGTTTATTCTTTTTCTTTCTTTCCTTTTTTTTTTTTTCTTTTTGAGGCCACATCCATGGCACACGGAAGTTCCCAGGCTAGGGGTTGAATCAGAGCTACAGCTGCAGGCCTATACCACAGCCACAGCAATGCAGGATCTGAGCCACATCTGAGACCTACACCACAGCTCAAGGCAACACTAGATCTCTGACCCACTGAGTGAGGCCAGGGATTGAACCCACATCCTCATGGATACTGGCTGGATTCATTTCTGCTGCACCACAAGGGAAAGTCTGAGAGGTGATTTTCATTTCAAATGCTGTTTCTTCAAACAAAAACTCTTCTCATGTTTTTATCTTCCTCTGAAAATATTTACTTTTCAATAGAAAGTCAACTTTGTATTTCCCCACAATATATGAACATCTATATCAAATAACGAATATGGAATTATTCAGCAGCCAGACTTTCCCCTTTGATTTAAATGACACCATGAAAATTAGGCAGAAAAAAAATGTTGAAGCTCTAAAATTTGATCTTGCTAGAGCTAATTCAACTGAAAAATATTGAAATTTCTTTGTTATTATAAAGCTGACATGCTACTTCTTTCACAACACAGATGGTTTGTTGAGTGTTTTAGATTGAGTGTTTTAGATTGTACGTGCATGTAATGTCTGTGTATTTGAGGAGTTAATTTAGTCTCAAAAGAGATATGAGAATTAGAAAGAGACAGAGAGGAAGAGAAGTGCCTTAAACATGCATATCCATTTTCTTCTACGAAATTCACCAAATTTTTATCAAAGAAAAGTTGATATTATATGTATATATTCACATCTATTGTGTATATATGTGGAATATGTGAAGGAACTTGATTTTAATTAAGAGATGTGAAACAGGAGGTGACAAAACAAGCCTAAGCAAAGAATGCTGCATATTTAGGCCCCCTCTGATTTATCACTGACATCTTAGTTATACCCAAAACTCCTGGGTTTCCTTACTTTTTGTTTTCTTATACAGTTCTAAGATACTAAGTCATGGTCCAGACTATGTCAAATCCTTTGCGGAGTCATATGTAAGCAGCCTGCAAGTTAAAGATAAGTAATGGATTAGTCTGTATAATATGGTCATTTCTGTACATGTCTATGTTAATCAAGAAACTATTATTCCTGAATGAAAGAGTTCCTGTCTTATTCACTGAGTATTTCTGACTAAATCAAAATACGCTGGTTGAAGTAAATGAAACTTTTATATAATTAAAGACATGTGAAACATTTCCTCACACACTTTGTATTAAAAATTAAACTTAAAAGATAGCATGAACATTACAATGAGCATTTATATTGTCATCCATATATTTCTCTCTCTTTCCTTGTCAATATTTTGTTATTGTTGCTTTCTTTTTCTTCCCCTCTCTCCCTCTCTCTTTCTGTCCCTCCATAAGTGTGTGTGATTGTGAGTGAGAGTGTACATGTATATAGAGACACATTTTTTCCTGGAATAGTAGAGCATCATGATTAATAGGAAAGCATAAATTATCAATAAACAAGTATATTCCCCCAACATAAAATAATATAATGAACTCAGTCAGCTAGCTTAACATGGATGCAATGCTTTTGCTCAATACATAACCCAACTTTGAATTCCCTAATTCTCTAAATAATATCATATACCCATTGTCTTTTATGACCAAAGACCTAAACTACAATCATTTATTACTTTTACTTGTCATGGATTAAATTCTTCTTTAATCTAGACTCACCTCCCCCAAAATTATTTGTCTTTCAATGATTTGGCTTTCATGGCACTGAAGTCTTCAGAATCTATTTCTCCCACAGAAGCAGGTTTTTCTGTTCGTTTCATATAAGTGAGAATGTGTACGTAAATTTAGTATATAAATTAGAATGATAAAAGCCAGTTCTTTCTAGTTTGTGTTGAATTCAGTGGGGAAAACTACATTTAAAACAATAGTGCAGCTTTTTCCCCTAAGAAATCTCATTTATGTTATATAATAGCTTACTTAAATGTGAAAGGTAATGTGCACGGTGATATTTAAAGAGAAAACATAAACTCCTATCGTGCACTCTGTCTCTACCATTAACATTTCCTCAAAAATTAAGCAACTTGCTTTCACCAGAAAAAAAAAAAGTTTGCTTTGAAGCAATTTTGCTACTATATATGAATACTGGAAACTTATTAGTGTAATTTACTGTATGCTTTCTTTAAATGAAATGAAATATAATTATTGGATTTTCTATGCTGCGCTTTAGTATGTAAAAATTGCCATGCATCCATCCACCCTGTAATTTCATGGTGTTACAATGTTATTACTCAATAATGACTTAGCAATTACTCTATAATTACTCTATCACTGAATAGTAATTATCCCTTAATTAGAGGATCAATTTCCAAAGATTGGAAAAAACACAGCAATTTAAGCCGTGTAAACAGTGATTGTAAACTTAAATGTATTTATGAGATTATTGCTCACACATAAAATAAAACCAATGAACATAATTTAGAATCCAATGACTATATTGCAAGGCAAGTTGAGGATTAAGATCGTCAGAAATAGTACTGTGCTTATATTAATGGAGCAATTATTTACTTCCCATTAAAAACCTATTAGTAAGACATTGTTATTTATAATAAGCAATAATGCACACCCTTAAAAACAGTTGGCGGTAGAAATTAATAAGGGATAGTTTTTTTATTAGTGTGAAAACAATAAATGAAACATAGCTGAAGAGGGTTCCTCCATATGTCATTATATAAAAATATTATTCACAAGCATTAAATAATATGACAATATGAATAAAAATTAAAACAACTTTACATGAAATAATTTGGATTTCACTGGTTTTGTTACTTTGCTTGCTCTGTATGCTGCTGTAGCTAATATGTATTTAGTGATGTGATTTCCTTCTAAATTAAAATTCTAAATATATTTTTCTATTACTCCACTCAAAATTATATAGATCCTCCAGATTAATTATTAATTCTAAAATAGTACACTTTTACTTTTGCTTTTCACGCTAGAAATCTCTTCCTTCCTCATCTATAAAGTGTTTCTTGGGAGGACTGATGAGAATTATATGTAAAACTCTTAAAATTCAATAATAAAACGATGGGAAAAAATCTAGTAAGAAATGGGGAAATTAATAGTCAGTTCAGAAAAGAGGATATATGTATGGACAATAAACACCTGAAAAAGTGTTCAGTATTATTATTTCTTGATAGAAATATAAATAAAATGACAATGAGATACTACTACACACCTCTCATGATGTCAGGTGGATGAAGTGTGGAAACACAGTAATAACACCAAACATGGAACAACTGAAACTCTTAAACATTGTTAATGCAAATAACAAAGAAATACAACTGCTTTGAAAAAACTTGTCAGTTTCTAATTTAATTAAAGGTATACTTAGCCTGTGACCAGAAATACAAATTTTAGTTATTTATTGAAAAGAAATACAAACACATATTCACAAAGGAAGATGCGGGTGAAGTGACTATAGCAGCCAAAAAAACCTGAAATGCACTGAATCTCCATGTAGATGGATATTCACAGAAGGAAACATTACTCATCATTATGAAGGCATAGGCTAGTGATTATATGCAACAACATGGGTGAGTCTGAAAATCATTTATCAATCTAAGTGGAGAAAACCTTACATGAAAGAGTGCTTATTCTCTTTTTCCTCAATTTCTTCTTTGGCTCCGCCTGCAGTGTGTGGAAGTTCCTAGGCTAGGAATGGAACCTGTGTCACAATAGTAACCCAAGCAGCCGCAGTGACCATGTTGGATCTTTAACCCACTGTGCCATGAGGGAACTCCTTCCCTCAATTTTTTTTTAAAGCTTTAGAACAGTCAAATCAATTTATGGTTACATCGTGGGGCAAGATTGTGAGAATTGATTGAAAAGGATATCAGGAAACTTTTCTTAGATCATGGCAATGTTCTATAGTGTGGTAGGTTGCTTTTACAAAGGGGTACACATTTGCCAAAATTAAGAAAACACACCAGGATGTGTACATTTCAATGTATGTTATGTTTACATAGACTTACTAAACATATATTGAACATTAGGTAATATACATGCTAATGCATTTCAGGAAAGTAAACAGAAATCTGAAATTTCTCTGGGAAAAAAAACAAAACAACAAACAAGTTTAACTCTGACCTCATACCAAACACACAAAAATAGAGAACCACAGAATGGAAGAAAATATTTGCAAATCCTATAACTGATAAGGGCTTAATACCTAGACTATATGAAGAACTCCTATAAGGGAAGAACAACAACAAAGCAACACACTTTGAAAATGGGCCAAGGATTGGAAAAAGCATTACTTCAAAGAAGACATGCAAATGGCCAATAAGCCCAAGAAAAGATGCTCAAGATCACTATATTAAGGAAAAGCAAATTAAAATCACCGTGAGATACCACTTCACACCCATTAGGATGGCTATTGTTCATGTGTTTTTAAAAGGAAAGTAACAGGTGTCGGCAAGGACATGGAGAAACTGAAACGCCTGTACACTGCTGGTGGGAATGTGAAATGGTATAGCTAGCTACTACAGAAAACAGTTCGGCAGTTCCTCACAAAGTTAAATGTAGAATTATCATATACTTCACTAATTTTACTCATGGGTATATCCCAAAAATAATTAAAAGCAGGGACTTAAAGATATACTTGTACAACACTGTTCATCTCAACATTACCACAAAAACCCCAAGATAGAAACAGTCCAAATGCCCATCAAGGAATGAATGAATAAAAAAAATATGGTATAAGCAAACATGGAATATTATTTAGCATTAAAAAAGAAAGACATTTTAATACATGCTATAATACGAATGAACCTTGAAATCATCATACTAAGCAAAATAAGCCAAAACCTTGAAAACATTACACTAAGTAAAATAGCCAGATACAAAATTTTAAATACTGAATCATTCCACTCACATGAGTTACTGAGATTAGGCAAATTCATGGAGAGAGAAAATAGAAGTTACTAGGGGCTGGAGGGAAAGGGGAATAGGAAGTTATTATTTGAAGAGTAGAGCATTTTCTCGTGTAGGATGATAAAAATGTTTTTCAGGACTGGATAGTAATGATGGTCACACAATACTGTGAACGTACATGGTATCAGAAAATTGTTCACTTAGCAATGATTAAAAAGGCAAATGTTACCTTATGTATATTTTACCACAATAAAAAATTATCTCAAAATGGATCACAAACCAAATTACAAAATCTGAAGCTAAAATGTTTAGAATTAAACACAGGAGAAAAATCTTCCTAACCTTGACTTAAAGATTTCTTAGGGAGAGCAAAACTAACAGATAATAAAATAATAATTTTAAAATTGGACTTCTTCAAGAGTAAATGACATCACTAACACAATAAGACAATCCACCAGCTGGAAGGAAATGTTCAAAACACATAAATCATATAAAAGATCTGAATTTAGAATATATGAAAACCTCTTAAAACTCAGTAATAAAAAAAAATAACTAACTCAAATAATGTGCAAAAGATGTGGTCAGATACCTCACAAAAGAAAATATATAAATGACACAATGTACATGACGACATTTGACATCGCTAAAAAATAGTTAAAATAACAATGATGATTTTAAAAAAAAAAAAAAGAAGAAAGATCAATGTTAAACAAATTAACAAAATGAAAAAGAAAACACACATACATATAAAGAGCACATGGAGATATGGGTCCACATCCCTTATAATAGACGATACCAGGTGCTTCCAGGTAAGTCCTATTCATTGTTGCTGTAAAATGATCTTAATTCTTTAAAAAAGTTTTGAAGTTTCTATAAAATTAAAGATTTATTTTATTATCCAGTATTTCCTTCCTACATATACTGCCCACATACGAAAGAAAAACATAGATAAGCACAAACGTTTCTGTGCAAATATTCACGCAGTGCCATTTGTAACAGCAAAAAATTGAAACAACCCAAAGTCCATCAAGACATGAATGCGTAAACAACTTTCTATACATACATAAAATGGAATAGTGCGCTACTCTAAAAACGAACTATTGATTCACAGAACTGTACAGATGAATCTCAGAAGCATCATGCACAGTGAATGCAGGCAGGGATAAATGCATACATATCCTGTGATTCCATTTATATAAAATTCCAGAAATGCAAGCTAGCGTAATGGCTTGCCTGCTGACAAGAGTAGGTATAGAGATGGGTTACAATGGAACAAAAGAAAAATTTGAGGGTGTTAAAGTACTTATTATTTGATGGTTTTCATAGTTTGTGTATACTCATAAACTGATAAAATGGCACACTTTAAACATGTGTAGCTAATTGTATTTTATTATGCATCAACAAAGATTTTTAAAAAGATACTTAAGACATTGAAAAGGCAAGTCAGATACTTCATAAAAATATCTGTAAAACATGCATCTCAAATGCAACAAATTTCTAGAATATATAAAGAACTATTATAACTCAATAACAACAACAAAAGAATGGCAATACTCAACAATAATTAAAAAATGGGCAATGATTTGAACAGATGTTCCTTCAAAAAAGATGCACAGCTGACAAACTAGCACACAAAATTAGCACACCATCAAATTAGTCACCAAGGAAATGCAAATGCATTCTACAGTGAGACATCCCAACACATATGAGAAAAGTTAAAATAACTGACAATGTCAAGTATTGGTGTGGATGCAAAATAAGAACTCATTCATTTAACCGACAGGAAAATAGTTTGGCAGTTTACTATAAAGTTAAACATATCCTCATCATTTGACCCATCTATTTCATTCATTTGTCTTCTTCCAAGATAGCATACATCTACATAAAGAATTTTATGTAAGTTTTCATAGAAGTTTCATTCTTAATAGCCATTAAGGAAAAAAACCTCAATCTTCTGGAAAAGCAATAAACATATTGTGGCATAAGTACCAATTTGTATAATCAGTAAAAAAAAAAGTGTTATATTCACACAATGGAATACAATAAACAAGAATGCAACATAAATGAATCACAAAAACTGTAAGCAAAAGAAGCCAGACATAATAGGTTATATATTATATTATCCAATTCACGTAAAATTTGGAAAAAGTCTACAGCGGCAGAAACCTGATTAGTGGTTTCCTGGGGTGAGGATGAGGGAGTGTGACTAAGTTTAAAGGGGAAATAAGGAAATGTTTTGTGTTTGCAGAAATGTTATACATATTCTGCAGTGGTGGTTACCTGACCATACGTATTTGTTAAAAATCTATTTAACCATACTCTTTAAATGAGAAAATTGGAATTGTCTAGAGAATAACAATAAAACTGATCAAAGTAACAAAATAATAAAAAAAAATACTTAATTGGTATTGGCAGAGCGGGGTCATCAAAACACAGTTAGGTCTATCTCCTGCTCTGTAATAATGCAGAAATTTGGAAATCACATTGAACCATTAAATCAATGACAAATGATGACTGAACAGGATGAGCAAGAAGTGGCTTGTATTGGGCGTCCTTGGTGAAATAAGTGGACCCCAGAAGGTGGAACATAAACCCTATGATTATTTAGGAGACTGCACTATAACAAAAGGTTTAGGAGTCCAGTTGTGGAACATCCACTGCAAATTGAGAACAAAATCTTGAATTGTGCATCCCATGCCACAATGAGGGAAGCAAAATTCATGCTATGCACACAAATTCCAGAGGCCTATATATGCCACATCTTGGAATTATGTTCTAGCCAACAGAAAATAATTGGGGGGGGGTCATTTAAAATGGATTATTTATAGAAGAACATTAAGACAAGAAAATACTGTAGAAAACACATGAAACAGTAAAGAAATTAGCCATGAAAATAGCTGGGAAAGTGAGGCAAGAGAGACAAGTGCAAAAGCTGTGATATTATCATGTAATTGGGATGTTTCAGAAATAGCAAAAAGACAGAGGTGTAAGAAGGAAAGTGGTAAAAATTCAGTCAAGGAGGAGACTACATCAGCCATGGCAGGCTACAGAAAATATCTGAGATCGTGCATGTGTGTAATAACAGTCATTCCTTGAGCCAAAGATTTCCACTGACCTTCTTTAGGAACCACCTTAAGAACAAAAGTGAAGTCGGTAATTGGGAATCCTTGATTCACCTTCTCCTGATCTTCCCCAAAGATCTCTGCTTATGTTTTTCATTCAGAGATTCGATACATTTCATCAAATTAAAAAAATCACAAACATAACATAAAAGAGATAAATTAACAGATACTGTTTGTTAAATAATATCAGGGGCAAGCCAGTGTCCCAGAACTCTGCTTGTTTATCATTTTAACAGGTAAGTGATATTTTTTAAAAAGAAGAAGCTTAAACTCAGAAATCTAAGTTCTATATCCAATATCATACAACTAGCAAAAACCAAGAAAGGGTCCAAATAAATATACTTCAGTGCAATTTTAAGAACATATTCATTCCATTATAATTCAGCAAAATTTAGTGAAAATTTTCTACTTAGTGAGACCCACTACTAAAACCCTTAGAATTTATTCTTTTTTGTATTTTTTATTTTACTTTTTTGCTTTTTAGGGTCACACCTGCGACATATGGAGGTTCCAGACTAGGGGTCAAATTAAAGCTACAGCTGCTGGCCTACGCCAGAGCCACAGCAACACCAGATCTGAGCTGTGTCTGCAACCTACACCACAGCTCACAGCAACGCCAGATCCTTAACCCACTGAGTGAGGCCAGGGATTGAACCTGCAACCTCATGGTTCCTAGCCGGATTCATTTCCGCTGCTCCATGATGGGAACCCCATAGAAATTTTTCTTAACAAATGTCTTCAATCAGGTCATGGTTTTTAGCTAGAAATAGAAGTCTCCTAATGGCTAGTGAAATATTTTTTTTTTCATAAAAGGAGCTGTTATTATAACCAAATACACAAAACTAAAAGAATTATACATTCTCATTGAAAAAATATAGGATTCAGGACCCCTTTGTTATAAAACATTATTATGATTTTTTTTTTTTCTGGTGATCTTGAAACTCGGTAACAACAAATATCTTTCTTTTCATATAAAATAAAATGTATATAGATCTTATTATAAAGTTCTACTAATGACTACATAAGCTTCCTTGTTGTATTTGCCTCTCGTTTCTTGAGAATCATTAGCCATTAAATTCGACAATCAAGCAAGAAACATCCAAATAGCCAATATCTCTGACAGGCTTTACAGCTGCTTTAAAAACCTGAGGTTTATTGATTTTGCTCAAATATGATGGATATTGGAAGCTTCATTAAATCATGAGAGGCAAGGAAAAAATATATTTTGCTTTTAGGTATACAGAAGCTGAATGTGTTCAAACACCAGTGAGCTTCAGAATATATATCAAGATAAAAATCGATGTCTTTCAGGTTAATCTTCATTATACATTTACAGTAGTGAGTGTTTTTCTAAGTGTGCCCCAAAACCTTCCAATTTAGGCTAAAAAGCATTACATTCAGTCTGGTCAACTCTCTCATCAGAGGTAAATTATAGAATATGTTGAATTTAGCTCTGAAATGAGAGTAACAAAATTGATTAGAAGGTTGTTTTATCAGGAAAGATTAAAGTGAATACATATTTATAGCTAAGCTGAAGGGGGAATAGGTTAATTTGAACACATATTTGAACAGAGAAAATGTCAGAGTAAAATAAGAATCATTTATTTTGGCACAAGGTATTGTACATCTGGGAATATTGGGATGAAATACAGAAAAAAAGTGTATTTTGGTGAAATGTGAGCTATAAGATACATGTAGTTTTCACAGCAAAGTAATAAAACAAACAAACTGACATAGTTCTAAGAAATGTGTTAAACTTTACTCAAGGAGTGGCAAAACCTGGATGCTTTATGCTTTTGCTATTATTTTTTACAACAGCTTTTTTGGGGGGGAGAGAGGAAAAAGTCTCTGAGGAATGGCTGACAATATGTTCATTCTGAATCTCATGTAAGATGCATCTGCCAACAAAATCAATAATAATATTAAGTAAGATGTGGGAGGCCTACTATTGTTCAAGCTGCAATGAAACTGTATTAATAAAACTTTTAAATACTTCAGCATAAAGAATCCCAATATCTGGATTTAAATTAAGTGAATTTCAAAATTTGTACTCTGCACTCCCCAAAAGATAGAAGAAACATAGTAAAAAACAATAATAAGCAACACAACAGCAACGATTATAAAAATAGTAAAAAAATAATTTCAATTCCAATATATCCAGGGATGAACCTAGAGTGTACACTGTGAATTGACTACGCTCTCATTGGACTCAGTTCGTGGGCTTCCCAGAGAACATCATGCTGTATCCTATGTTATTCTGGTGTTAAAAATAAGTAACTTTTATATAATACAGTCTTTAGATACAAACTAAGGGTTGTATCTGGTGCTTGACTGAGGAAACAGACATCTCTTCTTGAAATGGAGGAAAAGGGGCCGTCTTGGTTGGATAGACATGGTTATGTAATTTGCTTAAGGTGATTTTGGTCTTTAGATCATCATGCCCTAAACATTGGCTTTAGACCTTAACATAAGCCCTAAAACTCCACTCCAATTAAATTAAGCTCTTTGATGGTCACATCATTAGGCAGACACCTTCACTGACCCTCTTTATGAAAAGAAATTAATGTTTTATAGAAGTAATGTAATTTGCCCAAGACTGAATTAGTAATCCCCTAAGTGGCAGAGACCTATCCAAACCCAAATCTGTCTGTCCTCCAAGCCTATGCTCTTGTCCACTTCCTTATAGTTCAACTTAGTGATTTTTAACTGCTGTGTGTGTCAGAATCATCTATAGGTAGTGGTGTAAATAAAACACTTCCCAACTCTGCAGTCAGTAATGTCACACTGCTTCTTGACACTGACCGTGGTGGGAGTGTTTACCCCATAAGAAGAGGTAAACACTACACATTAGTGTCTTATTTTTATAAAGACAAATTTCTGGAACCCACAATAGAGTTTCTGACTCAAGAGGTCTAAAATGAGTCCAGATAATTTGCATTTCTCACAGTTTCCCAGGTGATGCTGTTGCTGGTAGTCTGAGACCAAATTTGAGCATCACTAATCCAACTCATTTTTTTTTCTCCATATACACATAGGCTTGCTACAAACACTGAATAATACATTAAGAGGCTAAGTATTCATAAAATTATATTCATTTGGCATTTAATTGGATATTAAATCATATTAAATTAATCTTCCATCAAGTTCAGGAGATTACAGACAACAATAAACTAGCAAGGGGGAAATGTAAAACTTCAGTAATGGTTATGGGAAAAATCAAGTATGTTGGTGAAATACACAGATTTTTTTCTTAATGTGGCAATTTATATATATTTAAATTGGACTAAGCATTTACATAATATGGAAAAAAATTAATCTATGTTTTTTTGTAGACTCAGCAAACAAAACAAAGTTAACACATGAACTTACACTCTCTTTCTTAAGTGTTCTAAGAGAAATAAAAAATATATAGGATCTGCAGTTTTACCATTCATAAGAATTATACTCTTGACTTCATATGTAAGTTTACTGCCCTTGTTTCAATTTTAATTACATACATATACATCTCTATCTGCATTTATATATCTATATCTATCAATGGAGAGAGAAGAGAGATTGCATATTTAAAATCCAAAATATTTAGGATAAGCTCTTTGGATCCTGTCTTTTGTCCATTAAGGCTCCTGTATCACCAAACTTCAGGGGGTGATGCTGTACATACAAGCAGTACACACTGAACTGGGAAACATGGTGGCTCTGCTGTATATTTTTGAGTTAGATACAATTATTGGAACTGGTCCTAGAAGACGGTTTATTATTGTTAAAATCATGTATGTGGCAAACACATTTCTAACGTTAAAACTTAGCTCCCTCATTCTCAGAGGCACAATGTGGTGTTTCCCACACACTTGTCATAGATCCATGCTTCTTGTTTCAGTTCCATAATGGAAAATATCACAAGGCTTTGATCTTTGGGACCTTGAATCTATGGCCTAGTTTGGGATTTGCATACCCATGCCTCCTACTTATTTTCTTCTTGATTAGTAGGTTTTTCAGAATCTGTCTTTTAAAGGTGGATAAGCATATCACTCCTTTCCAAAAGAGTGCATTTTCAGAAAACTTGATGAAATTTTTCAACACTTTATGGTCAATTCATGTTTAACAGCTATTTGAGCTTCACCAATTGCTTGCATTGAAAGGCATCACAAAACAGTTAAGCTTCTTTTGGTGACAAGAAATGAATAAAATATCTTAGCTTTTGGTTCCAAATGCACAGCATGATACAATTTGGAAAGGAAGGCAGACTCATTGCTTTTTGGCTCCAAATCTCTTCATTGCTGGCTGCTGTGAAAGAAGTATGTTTTCAGCAGGCAGAAATTGACAGGAATACATAAGCTGTTTTGGCAAGCATTTTTGCATTTGGCCTTTTCCAGTTGATGCACCAAGATGATGAAAGGCCCCAAATAAATTAACAATCTTCTTTTTTGTTTCCTTGCCACATTAAAGTCAATGAAAATATAGTGCAAATTGAAAAAAAAATTGATTTAAAAGTGAAAGCAAACAATAACTAAAAGGGATAACTGAGAGAATGAGGGAAACCTGATATAGTGAAGAAATAATTCTACATTCGTTTTTAAATGCTTATTATATGCTGGGCATTGGGCTGATAAAAAGTTGAATACATAGCTTTTGTTCTGATGAAGAGAGAGGGCACATTAACAAATTTGTGTCGTTTGATGAATGGTGTGTTACCAGCATGAGCAAAGAGCAAGGAGCACATAGGACCTAGTTAGTCCTTTCTCCTACCCTATTTGATTCTGTACCTTTGGGCAAAATATTTCATCTTTTTGAGACTCATTTTTCTTATCTCTGTCTCACTGAATAATGAAAGAAGAAGTGCAAAGTTTTTTCCATCTCCAGGTTTAGTTGAGTGGAAAACATCTCCATTCTGTACTGTAAGGAATGGGTATAGAATAAAGTTTTCAGATCAAGTACCCACAGGGGTCTGAAAGAAAATAAGTGAAATACTATAAGCCAATGGAAAGTATTAGGGCTTCTGTGCAGATGAAGAGTGTACGTTCCTTCTGAATGTGTTCAAATTAAACACATTCTGATATTACAGAAGTGGGAGATAAATATGTGCCAAAACAAACAAACAAGCAAAAAAGGACAGTTGTTATTAGGGCCTTGTACGGATTTTATAAAATAAATAATGTAAGGAGGAAGAGATACCACTGACTGATTAAGAAAGATGTCATGGGGGGAAGAACATCCAACTTTGATAGAGGAATAGGGAATATTCGAAAAACAGGTTACAGAGAAATAGGGAATATTCTGAAGTGAAAGCCCTGGTAGATGCCCTAGTTCAGAGACTGAAATATTCATCTTTTTTTCCGGAAAAGTTTGAGTAGACTGGATGAAAAAGGCCAGATACGTTAGCTTGAAATGAGTTAAAATATAGATCAGGTTGAGATTTTATTAAAACTATCAATAGGAACTTCACATTACTAGGAAATATTGCCAGGAATGTAGTTTTACAAAAGTGACAGCTTGGATATAAAAATGTATTATTTGTCCAGACATTCTCCTTATACTAAATTTAATATTTCATTAAATACCTTAAAAATCAAGCCAGTTAAGGAGACTTAGTATTCTATTATTCTCTATATGACTATTACTAAAGGCATTATAGAATCTGGACTAAAGTAGAAAACGACTTAGGATGGCTTGAAAAAAGTTCTGCCTCAAAGAAGATAGCTAGAGCAGAGAAAGATGTGAATGGGATTTTAGTGGATTTTACAAGATGTTTGCTCTTTTCTATCTGCATGGGCCACTTTTCTGTCATATATAATGTGAATTTCTATCTTCAATATTAAAAAGTTAGAAATGGACCACTGATGAACATTATGGCATCATGCACATTAATACTGACATATAAAATTTCTTCCACTAACACTGTCTCCTGTTGGATAGAGTTTTTAAAGATGCATTTGGAAAGCATTGAGGATAAAATTAAAAATTCGTAAATAACTTTCTTGGTCATATTTCAAATTTCAGTTTATCAAAAGAACTTATTCAGCATATTAGCCTGCAATAGTTGAAGAGCTGCCAACTCACTATATTTAATTTATTTAAAAGAAAGTTGTATTTTTTAAAAATTGCATCCCTTCTCTTCTATTGCCCAACTCAGAAGTTAAAGTATCAATAGTCTCAGATTTACTGTTCTATTAAGATCCAGATGTGTTTTTTTCCAGATCCAGTAAATGCTGTCAGTGATTAAATGAAAAACAAATAAATTATATTAATTAGAAATCAAAACTAATTGAAGGGGTACACTAGAATCTAAAAAATGTAATATCATCAGCAAATACTTGCAGAGGTTCAATTTAATTAAAGACTTAAAAGTCAACAAATGAATCTGCTCTGCGTGGCAACTTGCTCTGCTCCATCTTTACTGTTATTGCCTGGTCCATGTGTCACCATTTCTCACCTTTCCTATGCCAAGAGCCCCATATCTTCTGGCTGCTGCCTCTCTTGTTCTTCCATAAATCATTTTCTTTTTCTTTTCTTTTTTTTTTGTCTTTTTAGAGGGGCACCCATGGCATATGGAGGTTCCCAGGCTAGGGGTCGAATTGGAGCTGTAGCTGCCAGCCTGCACCACAGTCACAGAAACCCCAGATCCGAGCCGCATCTGTGACCCACACCACAGCTCACAGCAACGGCAGATTCTTAACCCACTGAGCGAGGCCAGGGATCGAACCACAACCTCATGGTTCCTGGTCAGATCCGTTTCCACGGAGCCACGACAGGAACTCCCCATAATCCATTTTCTATATAGCTGTCTCTGTACTCCAACCACAGGGGCTTTCTTTCTGAAACTTTAACATGCACAATTCCTCTGGGTGCTCCTCTGTTGGGGTGTTCGTCTGCTAGGGTGTCCCTCTGATGCAGTGTTCCTCTGTTGGGGTGTACTGCCATGAGCCTGGCTTCTTCTTGCCAGTCTGGTCTCTGCTCACAGTTCACTATTTTTGAAAGGCTTACTTGACCTTTCCATTTAAACCAGCCCCTGATTCAACTCACATTCTTTCACATTATTCTGGTTAT
Source organism: Phacochoerus africanus (assembly GCF_016906955.1). Classification (NCBI taxonomy): domain Eukaryota; kingdom Metazoa; phylum Chordata; class Mammalia; order Artiodactyla; family Suidae; genus Phacochoerus; species Phacochoerus africanus. The sequence continues at coordinate 23,948,737 of NC_062547.1, read as the reverse complement.
GACCTTATAACACTTAATTATTTTGTTTACTTTTTCCTTGAGTGAATATAAGTTCCATGAGAGCAAGGCTTTCCCTATTTTATTTATTGCAAGAGCTTCAGAATCTAAAAAGTTACTGGCTAAGGTAGATTTTCAAAAACATTTTTCAAGTTAAATAAGCTATTTCAGAAAACTCTTAGAAAAGTAGAAATTTTTGTGAGGTTTAGCTTGCTGCTTCTGAGTATTAATCAAACTTTAAATTTAGAAGATACCAAGCACAATAGGAACTGCTTTTTATCACTTCTTTTGACATTTAGGATGAGCAGAAGCACAGATAATACTAAGAATGTTGATAATGAATAACTAACACTAATGAAATGACTTAAAACATAATTGGAATGTTATGAATAGTTTTAAATAAGAATATAATCTTTTTCAAGTTTTAAATATCTATGTATATTTAAAATACTGATAATTATAAAAGAGTAAAATGCTATAACTTTTTTCTTTTTTTTTCCTCCTAAATATCTGTTTGTGTAATTACATTGCACCTTGCCTATTTGAATGCTTGGTACTATTTAGGTATATAATATAATGACCTTTATTCATTTAATTACATATTTTCTATTTTAACTGTTTTAGAAAATGTGTTTTAAATGACTTAAGAATACCTAATACAATGAATATAACTAATATAATTTGTTAATTAAAAGCATTTTTACGAGCACTTTTCTGAGAGCATCACTACTCTTTCTTTTATTAATAGCCCCTACTGGGCAATTTGTTAAAAAATTGACAGTGAGCAGATACTTTTAGGAAGGTAAACAAAAACAGGAGACATGCATTAAGGATTCAAGGGATATAAAATATGATTCTTTGAATGAAACCTGGAAATGTTAAGCCTCTGTATTCCCACCAGCCCTAACCTAGTCGAACAGGTTATCTAAGAGATATGTGTAGCTCTCTGCATTCTTCATTAGTTCACAATTTTAAGCGCAGTGCTAAATATTCCAAATACTAATATTTTCAGAGCATAAAATGTAGTACAAATTACTTGTTGTTCCATGACATTTTAATTTTCAGAACTATAAATCCACAGTTGGAAATGGTTAAGAACCTAGAAGGTACTGTCACTACCTAATTTCAGCACATATTCCATGTGTTTTCTTTTTGTCTTTTTTTTTTGTCTTTTTTGGCATTTCTTGGGCCGCTCCCATGGCATATGGAGGTTCCCAGGCCAGGGGTCCAATCGGAGCTGTAGCCACCGGCCTACGCCAGAGCCACAGCAATGAAGGATCTGAGCCAAGTCTGCAACCTACACCACAGCTCACGGCAACGCCCGATTGTTAACCCACTGAGCAAGGGCAGGGATCGAACCCGCAACCTCATGGTTCCTAGTCGGATTCGTTAACCACTGCACCACGACGGGAACTCCTCCATGTGTTTTCAATAGAACTCTGTCTGCTTGTTTGTAATGAAATCTAGTATCTCTCAAATGCCTACTTTGTATTTTATGTGCTTTCTCAATATTAGCTCATTAATATTCTAAAAAGTCATAGAAAAGTGAGTCTATCCTTACTATAAAAATCTACCGTAAAAATTAGTATTAAGTTGTCTGTTATGAAAAGTTGTACAAATTAGGATATGTGTTAAATAATGTTACAGGTGGCAAATTTAGGAATATAGGTCATTGTTATTTTCCCTTTCCTCATACCAAATTAATATGCAGTATGATCAAGATTTTACTAGGAACACTTCCTTCTAGGTGGAGACAAACAAATGAAAACTTTGAAAAGATAAGTCAGAAAGTAATGAGACTGCAAAGAATGGTCTACATCCTTCCCCCTCACTTTCTTACCTTCTGTGCTGCCAAATTTTTTTTCTATCATTCACCTCATCACAGAAACTTATCTTTTTGAGAATCAGTTTAGTAAAGAGTTGATTTTGACTATTCACTAAATACATGACTTGAAACAATTTAATCTTTTGTGCTCCACTTTTTCATCGATAAAGTGGAGACAATATTAGTTTTCTCATAATAAGGTTGTAGTATAAATCAAATGGATTCATACAGTACATTAAGGCTTTTATAATCATGCTGAACTCATTATGAGTGTTCAATAATTGTTAACTGATTTTTTGTCTTTGGTCTTTTTAGGGCCACACTGGCAGCATATGGAGGTTCCCAGGTTAGGGGTGAAATTGGAGCTACAGCTGCTGGCCTACAGCACAGCCACAGCAATGCAGGATTCGAGCCATGTCTGTGACCTACACCACAGCTCATGGCCATGCCAGATCCTTAACCCAGTGAGCGAGGCCAGTGTTTAAACCTGCATCCTCATGGAAGCTAGTCAGATTCTTTTCCCCTGAGCCACAATGGGAACTCCATAACTGATATTTTTGATGGTAGAAATAATAAGAGTAGTGGTAGTAGTAGCAGTAATATTAAATACCAGCAATAAGTACAAGTAGTACAGGTAGTAGTATGTCTACTATGTTCAAAAATTATACCAAATGCCATATTTATAGTGGTGAATCAAGCAACTATTCCTTGTTTCAGTTGGATACTTTCTTGTAACCTGTCTTTCATGTCATCCATTCTCTTTAGCTGTGCTCACTGTAGTCTTATGAGTTATCATAATTCATTTTCAAAAACAAAAAACAAAAGTAAAAAGGCGGTATAAAAATGGGACATCAATAAATCCCATATAACAAGAAGATGGCTGAAGGTAGATGATGCAAGGATTGGTTAAATCACTTAGCAATATCAAGGACCTAAGCTTTTTCTGATGTTCCACACTGCCTGCCATTCTTAAAGGATCAGCTATATCTCTCCACATAGTAGAGACGCCTGTGATAGCTCTAAGCATCTCATGCTCACATAACTGCATCCCGAATCAGAACAAGATAAGCTTTTTTTTTTATTCCTCAAAATCAGTGGTCAGGCACCACTGTAGATGTTATGAGTACTTCAGCGAACGAAAAATAGACAAAAATCCCATGCTCAAGAAGTATATATTTGATGTAGGGAGAAATGGAAAACAAAAAACCTAAATGAAATATGGAGTCTGCTAACTAGTAAAAATGTCAAGAAGAAAAAGTAAAGGAGAATTGGAAGTATATGCCCATGCTGTGTCTCAATTTTGTGGAATGAATGAGTTGCAACTGCAACTGCAGATAGTATGACTAGGGCAGGTTCACTGGAGACAGACTTAAAGGAGGTTAGAGAAGCTACCACGCAATTACCATGAAACAAGAAAATGAAAGAAATGGCTGTTGGTTAGGCAATCAATAATGCTTTTTATGGTGAACTAACACTATTAAGTAAAACATTAAATTGACAAACTTATATTAGAAGATTGTTCTGAATACCTAGAAAAATGAACCAGGGAAGAGCAGGAGAACAAGCAAGGAATCTAATTAGATGGACCGGGAGTTTGGGGTTAGTAGATGCAAACTATTACATTTAGAATGGATAAGCAATAAGGTCCTACTGTATAGCACAGGGAATTATATCCAGTTTCTTAGGATAGAACATGATGGAAGATAATATGAGAAAAATTATATATATATATATATATATATATGTATATATATATATATATATGACTGGATCACTTTGCTTGGGTATAGCAGAAATTGACACAACACTGTAAATTAACTATATTTTAATTTTAAAAAAGAGGAGCAATTAGGATACAGATGTGGAGGCACAGAGAAGGGACCATGTGAAGACAGAGAGGAAGGCGCCCATTTCTAAGCCAACGAAAGAGGCCTAAAAATGAAACCAGTCCTGCCCATACCTTGCTCACAGCAACAACAGATCCTTAACCTACTGAATGAGGTCAGGTTTTGAACCTGCAACCTCATCATTCCTAGTCAGATTCATTTCCGCTGTGCTACAATGGGAACTTGAAGGATGACAGGCTTTAAAATGTAAATGAATGCTTTATATTGACTATAGAATCTAGACATAGCATTAGTGTTGTCAGATAACATGAGTTTCAAAGAAGTTGGGATTTAAGGAAGTGTTATGCATTTAATTTCTGTGTCTCCCCCAAAGGCATTTGTTGAAGCCCTAACTGCCATTGTGGTGGTATTTGGAGATGGGGCCTTTGGAAGTTATTTAGAGTTAGATGAGATCATAAAGGTGGTACCTTCACAATAAGCTTAGTGCCCTTACGGAGAAGAGGAAGAGACATTGGAGACCTCTTTCTCCTTGAATGCACAAAAAGGAGCTGATATGAGCACACAGTAGGATAGCAGCTTTATGAGAGCAAAGCAGAGGGTCCTCACTAAGAGACAAATCTGCTGGCATCTTGTTCCTGGGCCCTCAAGCCTTCAACATTGAGAAAGATGTGTACATTGTTTAGCCACCTTGTCTGATGCTTCGTTATAGTAGCACAAGCTAATTAAAATTGAGAGTGGTAAGAAGAAATCATGCAGAACGAACAACGAGGAGCAAGTAGAGAATTCCTCTACCTCCAACTCTGGCCCCGTGGAAGGTATGTGGTGTGAGACAAATAAGGGAGCTAGAGGGGCTATGTCTCTCAGACTTCACTCAGGTGTTATGAGAAAGAAACTTTGGAGAGGAGGTCTAAGAAGTAGAAAATCTGGCGGATGAAAGACCACACATATTAGAGGGAGTTGGGGTAGCACCTGAGATTAGGAGATGTTGAGAGGGGACAAAAGTCCAGGTGAGAAATTAGAGCATTGGGTCAGGACTGAGGTTAAGTAAGTATATGAGACAAGAATATCTTAACTGTCTTAAAATGAAATAAGGCTATTTATCCTAATTATAGCAGACAAGTTACAGAGGTGAGGTTTGATGTTAGAGGTGGTTGAAGTGCTGGTCCTGCCGTGCAGGATGTGAAGCTCTGCTGGCCTCTCTTCCTTGCCATTAAGTGTGATGACAGCTGGGAAATGGGTGTTTGTAACATGGCATCTGGAGCTTGATGGCTCCACAGAACTTCAGGACATGTGGACTTTTGTAGTTTGCCCTTAAATACAGGTTTGAGCTAATAGCTTCTGCGGCACACTAGTATTCTGTGAACTTAGCTACTAATTGTTTCAATACAAGTGTGGGTTTGGTTTGTTTCTAGCACGTCTTTTAGTAAAGTGATATTTGCTTTTGATAGTTTTGTGTAATTTTTTTTCTCACAGTAACTGAAACATCTTACAAATTTAAAAGACCTGTATATTTCTGGCAATATATAAATAGTTGATGAGGACATTTGTATAAAACAATTTGATAAGAAATACATTAACGCAAATTAATGTACTATGTAATTGTTATTTCACGAAAATCATATGAAATATATGCAATACACAAAATCAGATGACTTTATGACCTGCAATAATAATAACGGCTGAGACTTACTGAGCTCATGGTATGTGCTAGACACAGTCCTCAGACTGGTACATTTATTATTTCACCTAATAATGTAATGACCCTAAAAGGCAAGTACTATGAGGACACCGAGGCGCAAAGAGATTAAAGAATTTACGCAAAAAACACTCACATATTATGGAGAGAAGTCAACATTTAAACGGTGACTTTAGACCCAATACCTTTGAACATCATGGCATCCTGTTTCTCATTTAGCCTACAACACAGACTTTTACACTAGAATCATGAAATCAGGGAGCAATGATTCAGTGAAGAGAAACAGATCATTCACTCTGATACATGAGCATATATTGAGATAGTAAAAAAGTCTCAACATATTCCTTGTTAAAGTTTATTTGCTACTCATTCATTACCTCCTTCACTTTATATCGCATGCCTATTTTCATGCTAATGTTAAGTTCTACGAGAGCCAAGTGTAAAGAGAATGTCTTTGAACGTGGCTAACAGGTTGGTATGTTATGAACACAAATCTCTTTGTATATGCATATGTATATATATACACATATACACACACATATTCATATATCACATATATATGTGTTGAGATAGTCTATGAAGATTTCAATAGAAATGCCAGAATGCCCTCCCCCACACAAACAAAGTGTATGCAGAATGGCAAGTAGATTGACTTAGCTTGAGAGCTGGTATATATGAAGAGTAAATGGTCAGTCTGAAAGGAATGATAAATTGGAACAACATTGTTGAAGGCTTGGATTGCATGTTGTTTTTCTAGAGTCAATGTAATATATAGTGGGAATCTGACGATATTTGATCAGAAAAATTCTTTTTTGAGAATAGCTTACTTGGGGAAGATTAATCTGGAAGAGGTTAATGATATGAATCAGCACAAGAATTGCTCAGTTGTAAAATCACTAAAGGCATTTCTACAATAAATAATGGAAAGTAGGGAGGATATTTTCATACTTGCTGCAACTTAAACAGTAAATTCTGTAGCTTTAATGTTACAATTATATGGCCTTGGGTGGAATTTACTACTCTAATAACTCAATCCTTAAAACTACTGGCAAAAATTAAAGATACAAATTAAACCTGAATATTAAATGTTAATGTACTAAATAAATAAAATATTCTTACAACGTACTACTCAGTTCATTTTTTTCTCATAGTTCTCTCTCTTTCTCTCTGTACTTCCATGAAGGTTATAGCATGTGATAAATATCACTTTGCTTATATTCTGAAAGAAAAGAGGCGGCAGAGAGAATAATAATGAGCAACTCAATATACCTCTTTTCTGTCATCATTCACCCTTATACAGCTTAAACAACTGTTTAACAAAGCAGATATACTATGACTAAAGTGCATGTCCTGTGAGGGCAGCTAAAGATCTCTCCAACCAAAAGTGGTCAGGCAAGGACAGATATAGCCACACCTATACCCACCTGCCATCTTCAAAAATTTTGTCTTCACTTTTCCTGTAGGAAGATAAAATCCACCACAAATCAGCAGAACCGAATATTTCTTTCTCTCATTAGTGAGAAGGCTTTTATCTTTGGTCCATTTATTATCCAAAAACTTTTTTCAGATCATTCCTGTAGTTCAAGCTATTTTTTGTCATGAAAATTAGTCACTGGCAGCTTCACCGTACCTTTAAAATAATCCTGACAAACAAAAATTAATTTGCTTTGTAATATTCTATTATTAGATAAGCACAGAGGGTAAAAGAACAACTTGCAGAATTTGTAGGAAAAGAAAGTAGCAAAACTTGGCCTGATAACAGAACTATATGCCCTCATCTACTTTTTTATCTCCTTCTCAATTTGGGATGAAAGCAAAGTGACATTCACTCTGCCTTATCATTTCTGTGGTTAAACATGTAATTTGGAAGTAAGAACACATTGTAAATAGGGCTAAACAAAACCCTCCTTCCTCATGTAGAAGGGGTAATTAGGCATATGCGGCAGACAATTCTGAAAGCCCAAAAGAGGGCTTTTCTTCCCCGTAATCTAAACTTGTCAAATATATTTTTAAATGAAACGTTTCTCCACTTTCCTTGTTTTGGAATTCAGAAAGTTGTTTGCATATATTAAGTCCAAATATCTAAATGTGTTGAAAATGATGTTTGCAGTATCTAAAAATATTTGTTTTTAAGGCAAGAAGCATACATATTTAAACAAATCAGTCACTCTTTTTCTTTAAGGTCTCTATTTAGATACAAAAACTAAACAAGTCTCTTCTTTAAGCAACAACCTTCGGCTGGAGCAGGGTAGTCTCTGAATGCTCCAGGACCCTTTATGGCCCAAAGAAACTTGAGTAGTTTTAATAATGAATCCTAGGATTGCTGTCTTTTCTGAACTATTTTACTGTCTTTTATAAGAGTAACCCATAGACTTTTTTCACCCCACCATGATACCTGATGCTGCTGATATTTAGGGAATGCATTATATACTCAGTTATCTGGAGATAAGATTTCCTGCGAAATCATCCAGCCAACTAAGATCCAATCTCTATTGGGATTCAATGGCCTCTGAATCATTCTTTTTTCCCGACAAAACCTGTATACTTTATTCTAGAAGAGACTCTTGACTTGCATTCCCCTTGCTTAATGACTCTGTTGTAATAATCTCAATGCACCTGTTTTGAAATAGTCTCTTCACAACAGATTACAGAAAAGGAGTTAGAAGAACTGACAGAAGTTCTCAGTACTTCCCTACACTGAGTACTAAGGATCCTTGGCAAAGCAGAGGAAATGGGTGACTCATTGACTGAAGGTACACAATGTAAGGGCTATACAAAGAGGGTATTTAGTACCTTAGCAGCTGCTCCCTCACTTTCACCACCTCTGACACAATCATTGCATGATATTCAGTACACTGACTCGAAGTTCTCATAACCATAAGTCATTAAGAAAAATCTAAATTAGGTTCCATATATTACGTTTAAAGAAGCATGGCAGTGTGTCAGATATTAGATTAATATCTCTCAGAGGGAAAATAGGCTATCCTTTATTTTAAGCTTCATGACTTAAATGTATCTTTAGGGAACTGCTGCACAGGTAAAAAAAAAAAAATCATTTTCCAAAGATAGAGGAGTAAAGTGGCATTTGTGGGGTGAATATACCATTTATTACAAACTGAAATTGGAATTATGTATCACTAATCATGTTAGTAATCTGTCAGTATTTACAGTTTGAAAACTGTTAGCATGCATTGATTTCATGTGATGACTCGGAAGCATATGTTCAGATTTTACCCAAAGGGAAACTGAAGATCAAAGAGATGAAGGGAATCACACCAAGTCACAGAGCTGATTCTCTCTCTCTCTCTCTCTATATATATATATATGTATATAATCAATATGAATGATATATATATATATATATCAGTATGAATATCTGTCACATTACAGACTAGATAAAAATTCAACAGTTAAATGAAGTCACTGTTTACTACAATAAATCATATTATCCCTTTGAATTCTAAGATGAAATTGAAAACACTTTCCCATGGGAAAAACAATTTGCATTATTTTGAGTCTCCAACTTTTGTTAGAAAGGCTTAGCCTTAATTTAAAAGTCACAGCTCTCTAGCTAATGTAGTACATGGGGCTTTTGACAGTTTTTAGGAATTAAAAAAATGATGCACCTTCCACCTTTTTCAAATGGCTTCAACATCATCATATTCTTACAAGAAGAGCACACAGAGGCAGTATAAGTAAGCAGATAAGTGTATTCTAGAACTAGATTCTCTAGTGCAAAATCCAGCCCTTTCACTTACTTAGGTTTGTCACCTTGAACAAATTACTTCCTCATTCATTGCCTTCTATTTTCTTCTGCAAAAGGGGATAATAATATTACTTCCCTCAGAGTTTTTTGGGAAAAATAATTGAGTGTGAGCTCATTTACATAAGGTTAGAGCTTTGTATTAAAATGTCTTCTTTGGACTTCATAACAACCCTAAGATATAGGTGTTTTTAATCCTTATTTCGGAGATGAGATCACTGAGGCTGAGAAAGTTAATTAACTCACCCAGTGTCAAACAGGTGTGTGTGGCAGAGCAGGAAATGAAACACAACTCTGATTATAAAGGCTCTGTTTTAGCCAATATGTTACATTTTATCTTGGAACTAGCTGATGTGTAAAATACCATATTCCTTAAAGTAGTGCAATAGTGAAACAGTGCAGAAAAATGTGGAATTATGCTAAACGAATTTAGCTTTTTAAAAACTAGACATTCCACTGTTTTCATTATAAACTTTTTAATAAAAATTTGTTTTCAAAGGGCACGAAAGAGTTCAAGGCTAGGTAGTTTACCAAAGATAACAGGGTACAGGCAATGGTTGCCTTTACCAAATGATAATTACCATGGACAAGCACTGGTTATATTTCAGCACCTTTCACTTAATATATCAAGACCTTATGACAACAATAAAATATAAACACCTGTGTCTGCAGATGAGATACTGAGACTGTTATAAGTTAAGGAATGAACTTACAGGAGTTCCCATCTTGACTCTGCCAAAAACGAAACTGACTAGGATCCATGAGGATGCAGCTTCGACCTCTGGCCTCGATTAGTGGGTAAGGGTCCGGCATTGCCGTACTTTGTGGTGTAGGTCGCAGACGTGGCTCAGAGCTGGCATTGCTGTGGCTGTGGCGGAGGCTGGCAGCTGCAGCTCCAATTCAACCCCTAGCCTGGGAACCTCCATATGCTGCAGGTACGGGCCTAAAAGACAAAAAACAAAAGACACAAAGAAAGAAAGAAAGAAATGAACTTACAGTTATCCAGATATAAAATTGCAGACCTGTGAAATGAAACCAAATTGGCTGAGCTCCCAACCCTTCTCCCATGCATGAGTGCTCTTCTCCCATGTATGAGTGCCTGTTATTATAAACTTCATCTAGTGGACAAAATAGTACCGTTACTATGTCCCATGCCTATCCAATAGTCATGTTCTTATTCCTGTGAGATAATGTAGGTAGCATGCCTCAACATTCTTCTTCACTTTTTTTTTTTTGTCTTTTTGCCTTTTCTTGAGCTCCTCCCGTGGCATATGGAGGTTCCCAGGCTAGGGGTCTAATCGGAGCTGTAGCCACCGGCCTACACCAGAGCTATAGCAATGTGGGATCCGAGCCGCATCTGCGACCCACACCACAGCTCACGGCAACGCCAGATGCTTAACCCACTGAGCAAGGGCAGGGATCGAACCCACAACCTCATGGTTCCTAGTCGGATTCATTAACCACTGCGTCACGACGGGAACTCCCCCTTCTTCACTTATTTTAAATTCAAGAATATTATAGTTTAGTTTCTTCTGTTTGTCATCCATCCATTCATCCATCTCCATTCATCTTCAACCATCCATTCAACAAATTATTTTTTTCTATTTTGGCTACACTTGTGGCATATGTAAGTTCCCAGGCCCAAGAATCAAATCTGAGCCACAACTGTGATCTATGCCATGGCTGTGGCAATGCTGGATCCTTAACCCACTAAGCTGGGCTGGGGATCCAACCCATGCCTCCTCAGAGACTAAAGTTGCTGCAGAAACAATGCAGGATCTTTAACCTGCTGTTGCCACAGCAGGAGTCCCAACAACAAATGATCTTTGAACATCTTCTCTCTACTAGCACACTGCTTAATGCTTAGGAAGGAGATATTATTTCAGTATTGGGCGTGTGCTTGTGTGTCTCTGATGGACTGGTTCTTCTAAAATCTGGATTCCTTCGAATATATATTTCCAGGACAATCACTTTCTCTTCTAAGTTCTTTTCAGATTCTTTCTTTTACTCACAGAACATTATTACAAACATACATTCTACTGGATTATCAGTTCATTTATTTATTCTTTAAAGATTAACATTAATATTCATAAACTAATATTAATAAATATTCATCATTCTCCTATTATCTAGCAACATTCATCAGATGCCATGTTACAGACGAAAGCAAAACATACAAAATACCTTGCCCTCATGGAACTTATAAATAAAAAAGATAGAAAATAAGCCAGTAAGTACACATTTGCTGTGTCAGGTGGGACTACAGAGGCAATTAAGATAGGTAAAAAAAAATATGATTATGAGATATGTGACTAGTGTAAATTACATGATCAGAAAAGACTTCAAGTCTTCTCTCATAGAGTGGCATTTAAATTGGAAGCTGAAAAAGTGAGCCACACAGATACCAGGCAAAAAGCCTTTGAAGCAGATGAAGAGCAAGCACAAAGGTCCAGAGATAGGAACTTGCTTGGTACATCCAGGGATATGGCCATGTTGGCTGGAATAAGGAGAAGGGAGAGAACATGGTAGACAATGGGGCAGGAAATAAAGGGGGGCATTGAGGGTGTAAGTCTAATTATTTTAGAGCATTATAAGCCATTTTAAAAACTTTGATTTTCAATCTAAATGAGTGGAGAAGATGGTAAAATGATTTAAGAAAGGGAGTGACTTGATCAGACTTACATTTTAAAAAGGTTATTCTGATGACTGCATTGGGAATAAACTGTGTAGAAAGGCAGACAGTTGAATAAGAGGTGAGGGCAGCTTGGGCCAGGCTAATTGTAATGAATAGAGAGAATACAGAGAAAGTGAAACAAGTTTGCTGTGGGCATGGGATGTGATAGAAAGGATTCATTAGTAACTCCAGGTTTGGACTGAGTAACTGGAAGGAGGCAGGTACCGTTGCCTACGAAAAGAAAAGGGAGAATCTAATGGGGAAAATCAGGAAAATTATAAGCAACATCATTATTATACGCCAACACTTTTCATACATTACCCTCTTTAGTGCTTACATAAAAATTATAATTCATTTATCGTCTACCTGAGGAAGCCAAGAATAAGTGAAGTTCTTTATATTTTTTCTAAGTTTACACCATTAAGATAGCAAATGAAAATTTCAAGTCCTGTCTGTTATATTATCAAGCTATATTTTTTGTATACAATATATCTTTCTCTCCCTCTACTTGGTATTCTGAAAATGTTTACCCGAATTTTGTTTTGTTTTGCGTTTTAGGGCCGCACCTGTGGCATATGGAGGTTCCCAGGCTAGGAGTGGAATCAGAGCAATAGCTTCCAACCTACACCACAGCTCATGGCAATGCCGGATCCTTAACCCATGGAGGCCAGGGATCGAACCTGCAACCTCATGGTTACTAGTCAGATTCATTTCTGCTGTGCCACAATGGGAACTCCATTTTTTGATACAGCATTAGAGTTGGACTATACACTACACACACACACTGTCATTTTGGGGAGTGCTGTGTTCAAAGTAGATACACAGTAAAAGAGTTTTAAACAGAGTGTATCATATTTGACAAAGAAAAATAAACCCTATCATACTGCTGCAAGCAAGGTGACCAATGTCTTGATGTGGCATGATGTGATATTGAATTGAGTGGGTATAATGCCTAGAACAATTTTGATAATGAATAATGTAATGCTGAACTTCTAAACATAGGAATCTGGAAGAAACACACAGAGACACAGACACAAACATACACATACAAATCCAATTAGAATAACTGAACATTTTATGGTAGCAAAGAACATAGAAATAACTATGTTGATAAAATAGGGTCCTGAATAATTAAATTATTTTTCAGTATCAAAAAACTGAAGAATCAAGCTTCAGAGTTTCTTCACTTCTTTACTAGAAGATGTTTTATTAGTGTTGCTCTATATCTCTTGTATTTCATGCAGTTCATAAAAGGTGGGCAAAAATTTGGCAGCAAAGATAACCCATAATTAACCCTGACTGATAGAAGAAAAAATATAGTGGATTAGACTTCTCAGAAATTATTCTGCAAGGTTTGAATTTCCCAGGATTAGAAGTTTGGGGACGTTTGATGCAAGGTCTGTCTAAACAAATAATATTTTAATTAGAATAGACTTGACTGCTTTGCATAGAGAGTTGATATGAGTGTTTAAGTTATCGACCTGGAGTATAAGTATTAAATGCTGCTCTATAAAGGCCTTAGGGATGTATAGTCTATTAGGATATTTCAACTGGTAATAAATTGTTTTTTACTCTGTGTCACTTGGAAGCTTTAATTAACTCTTTCAGTCTGCTAGAGCTCTATTAGGCAATAACTAGTTCAGTGAATGAAGTAATATCGCTATTATCTGGAGAAATAATCCAAAGAGTTAAAAGAGTTCTTAATCTTTACCCTACACACTGCTGTATCTCATAATATGTGTTTATAAACATAAAATATATTCAAAATCTTTCAATGTTGCTTTTTCTGCATAGAATAACTTTAATAGAGATAACAGTTGAGAATTAGCCACTACTAGAATTCTATATACCAATACCCTCATACATTAGCGTATTTTAAAGGCGATCGTATCTAGTAACATGTGTGTGTATGTTTTGAGTAAGACTCAAGGTTAACCGGTAACAAATTGCTTATTAAAGAAAAGGTCCTTCATGTGACACTAATAACTTTAATTAAAACTGGAACATTAAGATAATGGAAATTTCAGATTGTTTTACTACTTTTTTTGGTGAGAATTCACATCTAGGATGGAGAAGGAGGACTGTCTTTGAATTCACTGGTATCTTAAAACACATTAGGTAAATTAAGACAAAACTGTAAACTTAACATAATCTTATGTGTCTAAATCCAAGTTCTCTAGAATAGATGCCTAAAATATTTGAACCTTTCTATTTTATTTTGTCTACATTTTTCAAGGCACCATCTTTAGGTTCTGAATGCCTTGATTATCAAAAGTCCTATTGCAAAATTTCACTCTTAAAATAGAAGTCATATAAATAAAGTCAAGTTTAATTAACAAATGCATACCTTTTTTCGTGGAGCAAATAAGTCATTCACTGTAAATTATTTACAAAGGACATTTAGAAAGTCAGGAAAATTAATCATCATGTTTTTATTTGTGAATGTGTGTGTTTGCATGTGTGTGTATATAAATCTTCCTTTCTTTAACTGACTAAAGGTCTGAAGGTTAAAATACTGTTAGTTTTTTTTTTTTTAACTTGTAAGAAAATTTATTAGGAATACTGGAATCTACTGAGCACTAACACTGCTGATTTTATTCTAATAGTGTTTAGCTTATTGGAGCCAGACTGCAGAGGTTTGAATGTTGACACTTGCTAGCTGAGAAATTTTCATATTCATAAACTGCTTCATCTTCCCAAAATTTTAAATGAAGTCAAGAACAATACTATGTCACAGGGTGGTTGTCACAATTTAGATAATCAATGCATATAAATCTCTTAGAACACACATCTGTAATGTAAAACATTTGCAAATGCAAATGACTATCATTATTTTATTTTTATTGATATTTGGCATTATTTTCTTGAACTTTGCAAAAATATATCTGATTTGACCATATTAGATTCTCTTATGTTAGACTACAAGACTTCTCCTCGGTGTCTAACATCTTACATATTTATAAAATATATATTTATTGTGCAAAATTTGGAAATAAATTTATCAATAAGCAAGAAAAAAAATAGTCCCATCTATCAAAACTCATCACTATTTGGATTTGGTAATTTTATGGGTTTCTTTTCATTGTGTCTTTCATGAATATTTTATATATTTTAAGTCATTACATATGCACACTTTTATATTATGATTATCATTTAGTATTTTTTAAAAAGCATTTTGGTGTATCATCTCATTAAAAGAACATTTTAATGAGTACATAATATTCCATCTAGTAAATAAAGCATAATATGATTAATTATATTCCTATTTTGGTCACTTTGTTTCCAATTGTATTATTATTAAGTAACCTATATTATGTTTGTTAAGTTAACGTTTCTTAAGTAGAGCCCTGGAGTATAGGATGTTAAGCCTTGGAGAAATTGAATAGAAAGATTACTCACTGGTCCTGGAAGAAATACTAGGCATGCCTTGAGGGGCAACACAGGGTCAAGGAAAGGTGTAGACAGAGCAACATACGGCTTTGTTAGGATTCATGGGTGGAGTACTTTGGTGTTCCTGGTCTAAGGCCTGATTGGTCTATTCAAACCAAAAGAGCAGGGCTTTCTTAAGTTCCAAGGGGGTCTTATCTAGGTGGCACATAAGGGAGGTGGCCCTGGGAGGCAGGGGACATTGTTTATCACAGGGGCAGTTTGGAAAGTCATATGAAGAATTGACATTTGCCTGTGATTCTGTGGACTTTTATCTAGAGGATACACTTGCATGAGTGGCTAGTGTCAGTTTAAGCCTCCGTGAAGGCTGCTTGGCCAAAACAGGTATCAAGGCAGCAATACCATGGAGTTGCTTGACTAAACTCTCAACATCCTAAAAATAGTATTAATACTCAAAGAATTTTTTTTTCCATTTTTCATTATGACAAATTTCTGAAAGAAGAGCACAATTCATATAAATACACTGAGGCCCTCAAACCATTTTCCAGATAAATTTGAACCGAACTTCAATACTACAAATGAAATCTTGCTGGTCCTTCACATTTTTATTTATTCATGTCTTAGAAAATGCTTATAATCGAAATATGATTGTAGATTATCCTTTTTATTATTATAAAATATTACACTGACTAATAGAAATGTGTATATTGTTTAAGGAAATACTATAGAAATTTTCAATAAACAGTGTCTTCTATCCATAGCACACAGCCAGAACCACACACCATGGGTAACCAAAATCACAGAACATGGCCTTTCCATTTTTAATTGGGACTATCCTCAGTCCCTGTCCATCTTTATTTTCCCCACCACCCTTTTGGGTGCCAAGGCAGCCATAGGCAGTATGAGAGAACTGGCAATAGAAGACATTCTTCATCCATTGGCATATTATTGATGGTAACTAAAAAGTACCGGACCCCAACAGTGCCACACCAGTGCAAAGTGCTAACGTGTGTTGTATTCTCAGTATCCATCACTCAATGAGGTGGCTGTTATCCCCATTTTATGAGAAAGCAATCATCATTTGCTTGTCAACAACAACAAAACAAAATTGCTTGTCCAACATCACACAGTTGGAGAGATATAGAGCTTAATTTCATAACTTGATTAATCTGGCTCCCAAAACCATGCTAGGTAGAAAATGCAATCACTTTTCAAATTCACTAATTTTTAAAACAAAAATGTTACCAATCAAATCTGCTTTGAATTTCTGTAGTTACTACTATACTTAATATCCATGTATATTCCTCTTGTTTCTGTTAAATTTTTAATGCCAGCATTATTGAAATGTAATTCTCAGACAGTAAATTTCTACTACATAATCATAATTCCAGAAAATTTTCATAACCACAGAAAAGTTTCAACTACATAATTCCAGAAAATTTTCATAACCACAGAAAGAAGATATCTCATCCTCATTGGCAGTCAGTCCCCATTCCCCTTCCACTCAGCCTCTGGTTAACCCTCATCTGCTTTCTATCTCTATGTATTATTTCTCTGTTCTGGACATTTGATACAAACAGGGTCATAATATGGCCTCTTGCATCTGGATTCTTTCACTTAGTATTTTCAACTTCATTTATGTTGTCTCAAGCATCAGTATTTCAACCATGACTATGACAAATCATAATTTTTTTAGAAAAATTAGGCAACTGTGATATAACATTCAGTCTTCCAGCATGTTCCTTGGAAAACTTGTACTAAGATATTAACTGGTGAAAAGGGCTTGAGGTAAAACATGTTAGGAAATCCCTTGGTTAAAGAAAGTTAAGTTTGTCATTGCAGAAATTCTCTGAACCTTAATAATACTCATGTGTTGTGTATGCTTCCAAGAGGATGAGGCTGTATGCAGCATTTCCTAAATATATTTGATTACAGGACAGTCTTTGAGGGATGGCACATCCAGCAGTACCAATGAATTACAAACACACGTTTGAATAGAATGCAATAGTGAAAAGGACATTCCCTTAATAAGACAGCCCTAGAATCATTGCCAATTCCTCCGTGCATTAGTAATGAAACTTTAGGTAAAACGCTATAACTTTAAGTGTCTTTTATCATCTGAAAAATAAATAATCAATCCTCTTTAATAAGAAAATAAAATACAGAATAAATGTGATAATTTATGTGAAATAATATAATTCCAGTTGTAGATTGTAAATTCACTCTAGTTTGTGAAATCTCAAGTTAGTGATATAACAAAAACTATGCTATTTTGATCCAAAGAGTAATTATAAACATTTAGAAAAAATACATGAATTTAATATTAGTCTTGAATTTACTAAGAAGTCATAATTTTAGAAAATGCATACATTTATCCAGAGGTATATTCTGTAACATCAAATAACTGTATCTCCCAAAAAAGAAGGTATAAAAAATAATTAATAACAATAATGTTATTCTGTTCCAATAACAGGACTGTATCTAGAGAAAGTGACTGGAAGTGGGCTAAAAGCATTTCCTGTGCATGTAATCAACACTTCACAAATGTTGCCATTAGTCCTTTGACTTCTGAGTCAGAATTTGATGTATATTAAGTTTTTGACTTATCATTTTAACAAACTGTTTCAAGAACATTTAAGATACAGTGTAACTTTTTAACAAATGCGTTAAGTATACAGTACAGTATAGTTATCTCTAAGCACCATGTAATGGCACATCTCTCAAACACAGTCCACCTACATAACTGAATCATTATACTGTTGAACAGCAACTTCCCATTTCCCTGTCCCAAGTCCTTACAAGCATCATTCTACTATATTCTTCTAAGAGTCTGATTATTTTAGATAACTCATATAAGTGGAATCAAGCAATATTTGTGCTTCTGTGGCCTATTTCACTTAGCATAGTGTCTCAAGGTTCATCCACATTGTCGCATATGGCAGAACCCCCCCCTTTTTTGGTTGAACAATAGTCCACTGTATATATGTGCTACATTTTCTTTATCCAGTCATCTATCAATAGATATTTAGTTTGTTTTCACATCCTGACTATTGTGAATAATGCTGCCTTTAACATGAGTCCAAATATCTTTTCTAGATTTTCATTTAGGTTCATCTGGATAAGTACTCCAACATGGGAATACCTTATCACATTGCAGTTCTATTTTTAACTT
Source organism: Phacochoerus africanus (assembly GCF_016906955.1). Lineage (NCBI taxonomy): Eukaryota > Metazoa > Chordata > Mammalia > Artiodactyla > Suidae > Phacochoerus > Phacochoerus africanus. Next base: position 23,930,376 of record NC_062547.1, on the reverse strand, counting down.
TTTGAATAACTTTCATACTATTTGATGTTCTGTATTAAATAACCCCTCCCCACTTTAGAGATGCTATTGCTAAGATACTAGAAGAACCTGGATGTTTATTGGTGCTCTTCATGTTAAAATGATAAAATTTGGAGCAATTAGAAAAAATAACCTAAGTACTATCTGTATTGTGGAACAAGCAACCATATATATTTCAGGAGTCATCAGAAGAAATTTGTTTCACTATATTATTGAAGTCAAGGATGATTATTATGGAGTAATATCCAACTGAAATTACTCATGCTTAGGCCATAGGTGGTAAAAACTAGAAAAAGGATCTTATAATACCAGAAAATGAAAGTGTTACGTATCTTAACCTCATAGTAAAAAAAATAAACTCAAACTCACTTAAGTTCAGAAAGGAATAAAAAGATGGAGATACGTATTAAGAGAGCTGTGTTTCACAAGCGAGAAAAACTATTTCATCTGGGAATAATGCATTTGTTAAATATGTTATCAGCGTTCAATACAACATTTGATGCACTTCCATCTAAATATGCATAAATGTAAGAGCCAGATGGATTGTGCTAATGCCAGGATTGGAAAACATTATCTCAGGCAGAAGCACTCTATAATAGCCAGATTAATCATTAATAGCTTTGGTGTTCATCAAAATATCATTAATCTTTATAAATTAAAGTGTTATTAATGCACATGAAATGTGGATTTACAAAAAAAAATCTTTGTAAGCATTGCCTTTATTGCTAGCCTCTGTATCTAGGAGTCATTTTAAGGGGAAGCATATAATACTTTCCAGGTCCTTAAAACAGGAACACTTCAAATCAGAGTATACACATTTTTTAATATTAATTCTCAACCTTTTCTCTGCAGCACAACCTACCTCTAAATATAAGGCCTTTGACAAAGCCTTAAATTCATCTTTATTCCAAGTGACACTTCTTTCGACTCGCAGATAAGGCAAATTCCGTAATATTCAGTGACAGCAAGGCATACAACCTTGCTTATAGATCCTCTAACTCCTGTGTTTCCTACTTTTACACAATGAATTTTATTTTTTTATAAACTGAACCATCACATACACAAAATTAACAATTTTAAGCCTATAGATCTATGAATTATCATTGCCCTAAACATACTCATGTAAATACCACCAAAATTGAGAAATTAAACCATTGCTAAAACCCAAGAAGATGGATGAGTCTCTTCCTAGGCAAATGCTCCTTTTCCGACCAAAGAAAACACTTTCCTGATTTCTAACACAACAGAGAAGCTTTGCTTATCTTTGAAACATAAAATGAAATCATAAAGTGTGTGTTTTTTTAAAGTTTGGATTTTTTATCATTATTTTCCTTGCTGTTTAATATTATATTATATGACTACAACATAGTTAATTTCTCCATGCTACTTTTTTTTTCTTTTTATGGCCACACCTGTGGCATATGAAGTTACCAGGCTAGGGGATGAATCAAAGCTACAGCCGTGGCCTACTCCACACCCATGGCAACACCAGATTCAAGCTGCATCTATGACCTATGCTGTAGCTTGCAGCAACACTGGATCCTTAACCATTGAGCAATGCCAGGGATCAAATCAACATCGGGTCCTTAACCTGTTAAGCCACAATGGGAACTCCTCTCAAGGATTTTTTTTTTTTTTTTTAATGAATGTGGACCCCTTCATCTACAAGCTTTAGGGAGTGGTCAGTGATCTCGGCAAGGAAGGTGAGCACCTCCAGATAGCACTGACATGGTAGATCTTCAATCTGATTAGCTCCATCAATGACTCATATGCTAGAAGAACTGAAAGGAGTAGAGCGAATCAAGATTCAGGTAGGCAGCCCCAGGAGCACAGCAGCCATGGTCTTCACACCCATTTTTCTGCACTGCAGCATGGCCACCCTTATTGGCCAGTCCTCAAAGCTAATGTTTAGCCATCCATTCCTCAGAATTTCAAGAAAGACATGGGCATCACACCAGGGAGCACACAGTGAACATGGTCCTTGAGGAGAAGGAGTGGATAGCAGCTGCCCTGAGGAGACCACCAGCTGGGGATTGTGGTCCAGTGCCTGAAACCTTCTTCCTAAGGCAGGCTTTTAACCTTTAGCTCCACCCAGAGCTCATGGCTTTGCTTTTTTGAATCACTGACAATAAGAAACTAATATTTTGTAATAAACCCTCAATTTATATAAAAATTTTTTGAAGTTTCAAGACCAGACTTCTTTCAGGTTATTGTCCCTACTCTTACTGCTTTGCAAGATTTATTTTTTTACATTCTGGATACAAATTCATTACAAGTTACTTATGGAGAATGGTTAGTCTTTTTACTAAATTATTCTAGGTCACTTAGATATCCACATAGAAATAAGAAAATTTGACTCACACATCATGATATACACAAATAAAATCAGATAATTGAATAAGTGTAGATAATAAAACAATATGCTTTTAAAAATCATAGCGTAAATCTCATGAGATCGAAATAGTGAAAGATTTATTAAACAGAGCATTAAAGTTTTTTAAATTCGGAAATTAAATGTATAAATTTCTTATTAATTAAAATTCACAAAAGACACTCATATTTTCTTGCTCTGACAACTGAGAGGGCACAAAAGCAACTACATCCTGGTAGCAAGGAGTACAACTAGCAACCAGACCTTAGTTTCTAATATTGCTCTTCAATAAAAGGAAACAGAGTTCTTTGGAGAGACAGGTAATTCCAGGGCTAGGATAGGGAACACATAAGATAAGCCTGGGGCATCTTTTCATGGCAAAAATTAAGAATGCACTCAAAAAAGGAAAACAAAAACACACAATCAAGAGCGTATGTCAAGAGGGCACAGCAGCGAATTGAAAGATTTCTCAGTGACCAAAGCTGGAACAATTTAAGAAACAAAATAAATAACATATTGGATGGCCACACAAACTTTAAAATTGCTATCCATGTTTCCATCCTGACGTAAGGACATGATTAAATACATACATAACTAAGTGGGGCATCTCAGTATGTTCAGACTGCTGTAACAAAACATGTCGTTAAGTAGGTTGGCATATAAATAATAAACATTAATTGTTATAGTTCTGGGAAGTCTGGGAAGGAGGCTGGGAAGTCCAGGATGATGGTGCCAGTAGGTTCACAGTTTAGTCAGGATTTCCTGGTTTATAAAACAGCTATCTTTTCACTGTGCCCTCATATGGGAGAAGGTGCTAGGGAGCTCTGTGGGTTTCTTTATAATAAGACACTAATCACATTCATGGGGATCGATCTTAAGACCTAATCTCTTCCTAAAGGCACCACCTCCTATTACTATCACATTGAGCATTAAAATTTCAACATATGAATTTGGAGGAGACACAAACATTCAAATTATAGCACAGCAGAAGACAAAACACATTTCTCGTGGAGAGGGATTCTGAAACGTGAATATAGATACTGTGCTCTTAAGGATTTTGAGCATAATTCCCCACTCCTTAAATGTGTGACGCTCATGGTGACTTTCTTCCAAAGAGCACAGTATGGAAAGATAAGAAAAAGAATGACTCTATAATGGATACACCTGGGAAATACTCTCTCAGCCAGATCGACATCCAATATCAACATCAACATCAAGGTGATAGTATATACTCTTGATATAATTTGATGAAAATGGGATTTTATATCTTTGGTCTTCCTTCAAAAAGCATATAATCCAGACTAACCATAAGAAAAAAATCAGAGAAATCTCAACTGAGGGATATTCTAAAAAATACTAACTGGTACTCCTTGAAACTAGAAGGTAATCAAAAGCAAAGTCTGAGAAATATCACAGTCAAGAGAAGCCTAAGCAAACATGACAGCTAAATGCACTATGGTATCCTGGATGGGAATCTGGAACAGGAAAGGGACATTAGGTAAAAACTAAGGAAATATGAATAAAGTATGGAGTTTGATTAATGGTAATGTATCAAGAGCACTTCATTAGTTTTTTTTTGTTTGTCTTTTTGTCTTTTTAGGGCAGTGCCTGTGGCATAGAGAGGTTCCTAGGCTAGGGGTCTAATCAGAGCCACAGCTGCTGGCCTACATCACAGCCACAGCAACGCAGGATCCAAGCCGTGTCTGCCACCTACACCACAGCTCATGGCAATGCTGGATCCTTAACCCACTGAGTGAGGCTGTGGATGGAACCGGCAACCTCATGGTTCCTAGTCGGATTCGTTTCCATTGCACCATGACGGTAACTCCAAGATCAGTTCATTAGTTGTGACAAACACACACATTAAATACTAACTAAATATTCAATACTAACATTAGGGAAAACAGGGTGTTGGGTGTATGGAAACTCTCTTTGCAATTTAGTCTACATATCTAACTATTCTAAAATAAAAAGCTTACTAAAAAATATTATGAGATAGTAAAGAGTCCAGCCATTGAATGTCAGGATATCTTAACATACAAATAAACAACAAAGACCTTGTATCTGGAATATATAAGATAAAGAATCTTTTAAAGTGAGCTTTTTACTGTATATAGTTTAAGATGTAGCTTAAATTGATTTTAGGATACACTTAGTTTTAGATACATTTTTAGGTTACAGTTTGATTAGTTTTGATAAAGTTGTGTAATCATTTCACTAACACCACAAACAAGATTAGAAATATTTTAATCACTCCCATGTTCCCTTGAAATCTATTCTATTTGTCATCTCAAGCATTCCATTGATTTTCTTTTTTTTTAATTTTTATTTTTTCCACTGTACAGCAAGGAGATCAAGTTATCCTTACATGTATACATAATTTTTCCTCCCATTGTTGTGTTGTGATATAAGTATTTAGACATAGTTCTCGATGCTACACAGCAGGATTTCATTGTAAATCCATTCCAAGAGCAATACTTTGCATCCCTTAACCCCAAGCTTCTGACCCCTCCCTCTCCCTCCCTCTCCCCCCAGGCAACCACAGTCTATTCTCCAAGTCTATGATTTTCTTTTCTGTGGAAAGGTTCATTTGTGCTATATATTAGATTCCAGATATATGTGGTATCATAGGGTATTTGTCTTTCTCTTTCTGACTTACTTCATTTAGTATGAGAGTCTCTAGTTCCATTCATGTTGCTGTAAATGGCATTATGTCATTCTTTTTTATGGCTGAGTAGTATTCCATTGTGTATATATACCACATCTTCCCAATCCAACCATCTGTCAATAGACATTGAGGTTGTTTCCATTTCTTGGCTATTGTGAATAGAGTTGCAATGAACATGTGGGTGCATGTGTATTTTTTAAGGAAAGTTTTGTCTGGGTATATGCCCAAGAGTGGGACTGCTGGGTCATATGGTAGTTCTATGTATAGTTTTCTAAAGTACCTCCATACTGTTCTCCACAGTGGGTTGTACCAGCTTACATTCCCACCAACAGTGTAGGAGGGTTCCCTTTTCTCCACACCCCCTCCAACATTTGTTATTTATGGACTTATTAATGATGGCCATTCTGACTGGTGTGAGGTGGTATCTCATGGTAGTTTTGATTTGCATTTCTCTAATAATCAGGGATGTTGAACAGTTTTTCATGTGCTTGTTGGCCACCTGTATATCTTCCTTTGATAAATGTCGATTTAGTCTTTTGCCCATTTTCCCATTGGGTGATTGGCTTTTTTTGCTGTTGAATTGTTAAGTTGCTTGTATATTCTAGAGGTTAAGCACTTATCCGTTGCATCATTTGAAACTATTTTCTCCCATTGTGTAAGATGTCTTTTTGTTTTCTTTTTGGTTTCCTTTGCTGTGCAAAGTCTTCCAGACTTCAAGCAATATTACAAAGCCACAGTCAACAAAACAGTGTGGTACTGGTATCAAAACAGACAAACAGACCAATGGAACAGAATAGAGAACCCAGAAATAAACCCTGACACCTATGGTCAATTAATCTTTGACAAAGGAGGCAAGAACATAAAATGGGAAAAAGAAAGTCTATTCAGCAAGAATTGCTGGGAAAACTGGACAGCTGCATGCAAATCAATGAAACTAGAACACACCCTCACACCATGCACAAAAATAAACTCAAAATGGCTGAAAGATCTAAATATAAGACAAGACACCATCAAACTCCTGGAAGAGAACATAGGCAAAACATTCTCTGACATCAGCCTCGTGAATATTTTCTCAGGTCATTCTCCCAAGGCAACAGAAATAAGAGCAAAAATAAACCAATGGTGGGACCTAATCAAACTGACAAGATTTTGCACAGCAAAGGATTCCATTGATTTTCTTTGTTGTTTTTCTGCTTTACCTTTCATTAGTAGCTCTTCTTATCTTTATTACTTTCTATCTTCTGCTTATTTTGAATTTAATTATTAACTTTTTCTAATTTCCTAAGGGAGAAGCTTATATAATTAACTTTAATCTTTTTCTTTGTTTAAAATACAAACACTACTATAAATTTCCCTGTAAGCCATGCTTTAGCTGAATATTACAAATTTAACAATGTGTGCTTTCATTTGCATTTAGTTCAAAATATTTTCCAATTTTCTTTGTTTTTTTTTTCTCCAAAACATCTTATTTTAAAAGATGCTGTTTAATATCAAAATGCATTTAAATGTTGCCAGTCATCTTTCTGCTATTGATGTATACTTTGATTTTTGTGGTCAGAGGACATATCTCCAAGGCTTTAACCCTTTTAAATGTAGTAAGACTTCCTTTTATGGCCTAGAATATGGGTTTTTTTTGGTGAAATTTCCATAGAGGAAAGTATATATTCTCTGATGGGCAGCTGAGGTATTCTAAAACATTGATTAGGTTCAGTTGTTCGCTGGTGTTGTTCAAGTGTACTCTGTGAGTACTGATTTGTGTGTGTGTGTGTGTCTTTTTTCCTTATAGGGTGCACCCGCTACACATGGAATTTCCAAAAAAATATGGAATGCTTCATGAATTTGGGTGTCATCCTAGTGCAGGGAAGTACCGATTTTTAATCTACTTGTTCTGCCCATTACTGAGAGAGGAGTGACGAGATTCCATACTATAATTGTGGATTTTATATTTCTCCTTTCAAGTGATATCTGTTTTTGTATGTATTTGGATATTTTCATATATTCTGAATCACTATTACTAGGCTTATACTTATTTAAGATTTCTATGTCTTCTTGATAAATTGGCCCTTTTATTAACATGGAGTGGTCCTCCTTTTCCCTAGTGATATACATCATTCCAAAGTTTAACTTAGTCCCTCAAGATTTCTTTAATTAATGTTTTATTGCATATTTTTATGATTTAGACTTAACGTGTTTTATCTTTGTGGTTAAAGTCAGTTTTTTTGTGGATGGTATAACAAGTGGTGAATTGTTAATATTAATATAAAAGACATGCATTCTAATTAAAATCCAGAAAGTTCAGATGTACAAAGAATGAATCAAAATATATTTTAAAATAATGCCATTGTGGATGAAAAGCTAATTGTATCTTCTATTTCCTTCCAGACTTCATGACTATCTGCCCCCTAAATTTATTTGTTCTTCCCGAAGGTTTTTCAGAGTCCTAAATTACTTGGCCTTTCCTTTTGCTCTACAAACAAGAATTGTAGGACTCACCTTCGAATCTTGCCACTCCCTCACCTTCTCCTCAGGCAGTGGATTTCCTCTCAAGCTACATTGGTTCTTATTTCAATGTTCATTTGTAGTTTAAACTATCACTATCTGTTGTTCGAATCATGAAAATATCCTCCTAATTTGTCTTGACACTTCCCTTTTCCTTTCTCAAGGCAGAAAAAAGTTTATAGAATGATGGGGAAGGATCTGGACAGGCAGTGAAAGATAACTAAGACATGCTGTTATAGCTCTAATAAATATTTAATACATTTGAGGTTTTTTAGCCCTTGAAAGAAATAAGACGTAGGATTTTTTTTTCTTTTTTTTTTGGCCGCCCCACAGCACATGGAGTTCCCAGGCCAGGGATCAGATCTGAGCTGCAGTTGTGACCTAAGCTGCAGCTGCGGCAACACTGGATCCTTAACCTGCATCCCAGCGCTTGCAAGACGCTACTGATCCCATTGCACCGAAGTGGGAACTCCTTGTTGTTTCTGACATATAATATTACATTATTTTCAGGAGTACTGCAAAGTGATTTAGCATTTTCACGCATTATGAACTGACCACCAGAATAAATTTAGTAACCGCCTGTCCCCCTCGAAAGTTATTACACTATTATTACAATATTATTGACCATATTTCTTATGTTGTATATTATATCCTTAAGGCTTACTTACTTTTTAACTTGAGGTTTATACCTCTTAATCCTCTTAACCTATTTTGGGCCCTCACCACCCTTCCCTCTGGCAACCACTCATTTGTTCTCTTAAGTATTTGTCTTGGTTTTGGCTGCACCCATGGCAGGCAAAGTTCCCAGGCCAGGGATCCAACTCTCACCACAGATGTAACCCGAACCACAGAAGTGACACCACCAAATCCTTAATCCATTGAACCACAAGGGAACTCCTTGTTTTGTTTTCTACATTCCACATATAAGCGTCTTTCTCTATCTGACTTATTTCACTTAGCTTATTTCCCTCTATATTCATTCACATTGTCACAAATGACAATCTTTTTATTTTACTTTTTATGGGGAAGTAATATTCTGCTGTGTATATATAACACATCTTCTCTATCCATTTATCTATTGATAGACATAGAGGTTTTTTAATATCTTGGCTTCTGTAAATAATGTTGCAATGAACATTGGGGTATGTATATCTTTTCAAATCACTGTTTTGTCTTCTTTGGGTAAATACCCAAAGCGGAATTTCTGGATCACATAGTGGTTTTCTTTTGAATTTTCTGAGAAATGTCCATCCTGTTTTCCATAGTGGATGTACCAATTTCCCATCCTATCAACAATGAATGAGGGTTTCCTTTTGTCCACAGCCTCCCTACACTTTATATTTGTTGTCTTTTTGATAATAGCCATTCTAATTCATATAAGATGCTTCTGATGTGCATTTTCCTGATGATTAGTGATTTTGAACATCTTTCCATGTGTCTGAGATGCAGAATATTTTTGTCAAATCAACATCTGGCTTAAGTCAGAAATAGGAAGGAAGCTTCATAAGATACTAGGTCCCACAGAGGGTTTGTTAACATAAATTTTTTTTAACCCATAGTTTAGTGTACTACTAGCTGTGCAATTTCATTTATGTTATCCCTTTGATTCTTCCATAATTCTAGAGAAAGGAATTAATTGTTAGCATTATCTTTATATTAGGTATCTAACATTTGGAGGGGTTAAACAAATAAATGATAGAATTACAATTAGAATTATACTGAAAAAATCATGTACGGTTTCCATTACACCATCTTCCCTTACTAGTGGCAGGACTTCTTTGCAGGAACTCAGGTTTGAAATAATGAGGCTAATTGCTGGCTGTGGGAATGGGACATTTCTGAAATTAGAGGATCAAGGTTAAGGAAGAATACACACATATTGTATTAAAGGAAGAATCTACAGAACTTGATGATAGATAATGAATTTAGAGAAGGCAAGACTGACAGTGGAGTTTGAGGGATGGCCCTGGGAGACTAGTGCCTAGTTTACTGTAGATGAATCTGGGATTATGCATCATTATTCCACATTACTTTAGTTGCATTATTGATTTGAGGAGTATATGCAATTTCTCTCTTAGTTATAATTCAACGGCTGCTGCTTTTACACCGAAAATACCTACTGCATTCCCTAATCCAATGAAAGGTGAGAAATGCATTGATTGATTTGCCAGATTTTTGTTGCTGTTGCTTTTGATATTATTTTCATTTTTCTTCACAGACTCCAGCTGTCCCTAGGTCCATCTCTTTTTATTGCATTCACCATATACTGTTCAGCATGAAGCTTACTGGAAGCACAATCATGTAAATCTGCAGGTGCAAATTTGACACATTCGGCACCTGCAAACATTTGGAAGATTCACCAAGAGGCATTTTCAGCCATTAAGGGATGGGAAAAAAACAATTAGTGGATAGCATAAACCCTTAATATTGTTATTCTTATTATTCTTTCAAAACCAAATGTCTTACAGTATGTCTCCTAGAAGACCAAATCTAAGCCAAGTCTGAATTAAAAATAAAATAATAACTCATTTTGAGTTCTCCAAACACATTAGAGCACTGGAAATTCTCTTAGCTGCCTGCAAAAGAAAACCATTCTTCTTAATGGTCATATAATTAAAATTGGAAAAATACATTTTTACAGAGCTCTTTGTAAGTTAAAATTACCTGCGGGAAAACAATGTGAGGTATTTCCATCTGAATTTTTTTTTCCCCAAATAAAGTTCATTCTCTCTTTCAATGCCTTCATCAACCTGCATCAATAAGCATTTATCCCAACCACTTATTAAATGATGAGAACCCTCCAAGCAGTAAAAAAGTGAAAATTTAAACTTCTCACCTCTTTTGCTTTTAATTAACCACCACCACCAATCATTTTAATCTGTGTATTTGTACTTTCCTACATAGTGCTGTGGCTGACCTTTAAAAGTGCATATAAATTGAGAAATGCAAAGCTACAACTTCAGCAATCAAGAAACTTGATTCATGTTTTCATATGTTTTGTTTCTCATATCTGTATATACTGAATCAAAAATGTGGAGAGAATACTAGGCATTTTTATTGATCTGACATTCCAGGAAATACTTTGGAATTGACACTTGGCCCCTTATGGCTGAACTAAAATAATATTAAGAAAACAGCGAATGTCTACCAATATTTGCCTTATTATAACTTGAGCTGCCTTTATAATAAAAAACAATATAGATCATTGTGCATCACCATTTCTTTATATTGATAAGATTTTCAATAACCAGTCACAAACACATAATTTGAGAACCTGCTGGAGTTTATTGCAGTAGAAATGGGAGTGTAAAGAAAAGAGGTGCTTCACTTAATGGAAACACATGGACCAGGTACTTCTGTTCATATTATTATTCTACTCTCCAAAAGGTGAAATCATTGACTGTAGTTTCTTTTATTTTTTTATTTTTTATTTATTTTTTTGTTCATACACATAGCATGTGGAAATTCCTGGGCCAGGGATCAAACCCATGCTACAGCAGTGACAACGCTGAGTCCATAAGCACTAGGCTACCAGAGAACTCCCTGACTGTATTTTTTATAAGATACTCATAATACCATATATTTGGTACATATTATATATTCTAAGTGATTTAAATACATTGTTTATTTAGTATGCGTAATTATCCTAAGAGGAAGATACCATTATAATCTCCATTTTATAAACGGAGGCACAGAGGAGTTATGCAACTTACCCAAAAAGTCACTAGTAAGTGGTACAGATAGAATCTGAAACTGTGGAAACTTTCTTTTTTTTTCTTGCCTTTTAGGGCTGCACCTGTGGCATATGGAAGTTCCCAAGCTAGGGACTGAATTGGAGCTACAACTGCCAGCCACAGGGACAGCCACAGCAATATAGGATCCAAGCCACATCTGCAATTACACCACAATTCAGAGCCGAATCTATGACCCAGTGAGCAAGGCTACGGATTGAACCCATATCCTCATGGATACTAGTCATATTCATTTCTGCTTCACCACCATGGGAACTCGCTGAAACCAGGGAATCTTGATCAACATTTCATATTTAGTCACCAAGTGATAGCACTTAGGTCACCCATGCATTAGTCAATGAAAGTTACAGAAAATGCAATAGATGGAATTTTTAAAAAGCTGAGATAATATCACTTAGTGGTTCTATTGAAATGCATACTATGGAACCACAATATTCTTAATACAGAATATGAGAGGTTTGTAGCATTACCTAATCATGGAAGATCTATGACTCCAAAGTACTTTAGAATAATTTCCCTACTTCATGGTGTAATTTAAATCTAGCATGTAATTAAATATAATCCAAAATATAACCTAGCAGAAAGGGTCCAGACTGAGAAGTATCAGATCCCTTAGTATCGATGGCGGCAAATCATTAAATGGAAAATATCTGTAAAAATATTCACTCATCTCTTCACTATTTTTTTTTTTGCTAAACTTGGAGGTTTAGCAAAAGTAGAGAGATTTTTAAAGAATTCAGTAATTCAGTAATTTGTGAAAGATAAATTTTTCTCCTTTTATTTCTACTGAAGTCAAAGTCTTATCTTTGAATTTAACTTTGTTTTTAAATAGCAAAAATAAAAGAAAGATATTTAACATAATTAGTCATTAGGCAAATGCAGTTTTTAATATCACAATTAAATACCACTATGCCTCCAGTAACATGGCTAAAATTAAAAAAGCCTATCCATGTCGCACATTGTCAAGGCTGTGGAAAAATCAGAAGTATTATATACTACAGGTGAGGATTTCAAATTCTATCATCACCTTGGAAAACAGTTTGGCACTCTCTTAAAAAGTTCAAACATACAAAGACCGTATCACCAGGTGTTTCATGACAAATCTGCCCCAATAAGGACACAAGTTATTGAAGTTAGACTCACTTCAACCGGTTTGATTTTATCTTAACTAATGAAATTGGCAAAGACCCTATTTTTGAATAAGGTCACATTCTGAGTATCTGAGTAGACATGAATTTTTAAGAGATTCTATTCAACCCAGTAGTGTCTACCCTATGGCTGCCAAAAATCACATCTGTCCCACATGCAAAATATATTCATTCAATCCCAACATCTCAAAAGTCTTAATCTATTGGACCATTAACTCTATACCAAAATCTTACATACATATCAAATCAAAAAGTTTTAAATTTCATTATCTAAATAACCTAAATCATATACAAGTGATATTCCAGGTATGGCCAACCTTGGGGCAAAATTCCTCACCATCTTTGGACCTGTAAAACTGGAAAAAATTTTGCTTCCAAAGTACAAGATGTGAGGTCGGCAAAGAAGAGACATTTACATGCTTTTTAAAAATTTTTTTAAAAATTATTTATCTTGTAATGGCTGCATCCAGGGCATATAGAGGTTCCCAGGCCAGGGACTGAATTTGAGCTATGTCTGCCAATCTGCATGCAGCTCCAATAATGCTGAAACCTTTAATCCACAGGGCTTGGCAGGGAATCAAACCCATGGCTCTTTAGAGACCTGAGCTATTGTAGTCAGATTCTTAACTAACTATGCCATAGCAGGAACCCTGATAATTACATTTTGAATGGAAGTAAATTAAATAAAGGAGTTATTGATCTAAAGCATATTTGGAATCCAAATGGATTTCCAATTTTATAAATTATATAGGTTTGATCTTTTTATTTATTTTTCTCTCTACGATGACCTTTTGCAGGAAAAAAAAAATTAATCATCTAAATCTTGTTCACTCTGTGTCCTTGCCAAACATCTGGCTTGTTCAGGTAAAAAAACTAAAACATTAGTAAAGCAAAATAACCTTAAGATTGTTTCTTAAACCAATTTTTATTTCAGTAAGAAATGAGGCTTAGTTTAAGAAGTAGCAAATCTTTTACTTAGAAGTTTATAAATTGATTCTCCTAAGAATTCTAAGTTAATAATGTAAGTTTTTAGATATTGTCAAGTTTGTCGAGGGCTAATGGAAATAGTATATATATCTGTGATAAATCCATACATGTCAATGTATCGCACTAAGACTGTGAGGTTCTGTAGTCAGACTGCATGCATTTTAAGTTTGTATCCCACATTTACTACATCTGGAATCTTAAAAGATATGTTTTCTAAGCCTCAATTTCTTCAACTCTAAAATCTGTAAAAAAGCAGTACTTGGTTCATTTAGCTGATGGAATGACACAATGAAATCATCACTTATCATAGTGCCTTTCACAAAGGAAGAGCTATTTTTTAGTTCCTTTTATTTTTATTTCCCTCCTTTTATGAACACACCGGCTTAGTAAGATTTTCCATTTACTTGCAATTAATATGATTCTTATCAGCTGGTGTTATGACCCTTTATCTTAGAATTTAATTGAGGTGGCAAAAGTGGTGAGCTCATTCTGACCAAGTGCTGAGATTGGCAGATGCACATGGCTTTGGTGAAGAGAAAGTAATAAACAAAATTGAATGTTACCTAATAAATGTATTTTAATAGATGACATTACTCTGGTAATAACTTGAAACAAAAAAGTATATCATTGGTAGTAAAAATTTGGGGTGGTAGAAATTTCTAATGTTTAATTCCTCAACATTAGTCATACATGAAATAATAACACCCAATTTTCTTTTTATCTTTTTGTCCCATCCCCCATTCCCTGTAGTCAGAGTCATAGTCAGTGGAGGCAACTTGTTGGATAATGAAATTCATTAATGTGGCGAGTGTGTTCCAATTTGAAGGGATGAGAGTAGAGGAGTTGATAAGTATGTCTCCTCTTGTCAGATTGTTATCTTGTTAGAATAGAAAATGTAAAACCCCATGGCTACTTCACAAGATCATAATTATTGTAGTTATGTATTATATCAACCCCAAAATCACAATTTTGCTTGAATGTTAGCATTACATTAATATAAATTTTGTTTATACAAGCCTATGAATTTCTGTTTTAGTTAGTGAACTTTTCACTCAAATCAGGAGTGTTTATCAGAAATCTGAATAGATTTTTAAAGACATTTCCTCTAATTGGCTCTGTAGAGTATACCAGTTGTGAATATGTATGAACAAAGGGAAATAAATATGTTTCCCTTTTGGAGGGTCATTTGTTTTTGTCCTAATTATCAGAAAAGACATAAAAAGAAATTTGAACTTGTTATTCCAGCAGCCTGTATTTCATTGCAAACTATCAAAAAAGATTTCCATACAACCTTTATTGTAACAGAAATAAGAAAGTGATAACTTTCAAAATATTTTAGTGTTTTCGCAGTCTATAAAAAAATAGTTGAGACTAAAACAATAATTCTTTAAAATATGCCATCAGAGGAGCTAAGGGTTATCACTCATGATCTTTATAAAATGTGTTTACATTTGCCAAGAAATAATTATTATAAGTTAATGTTCCAATACAAACTTCTAACATGTAATTACATAAACACAATTACTCTAAGACTATCTTCCATATACCTATTTCAAAATTTTTTGCTAAAAACAGAAGAAAAGCCTATAAGTGGAAAGTTTTCCATGATATCGAATTTATCGTATTTCAGAAACTGTTTTGTTGTTGCTTTTTGTTTTATTTTTCCTGTAAGAGATGAAAAGTTTCTGGTGTGTTCTGGTAATTAAAATTTCCCTAAATAAAGTAAGATTTGCTCCAATGCAACTGGCTATAGAACTGCATGCTCTTTCCTTACAGGAAATAAAGCCCCCTCCTATTTCATTCTCACTTGGAATGAAAAGGCGGTCTTTAGGAATACACAGAGCAGCTGAGTTATGGAGTTCTCAAATCTCTTTGTTTTACCCCATTGAAAAAGTGTTTCCCTCTGAAAAAAGTCCACGAGGACTCAGGGGAAGGAAGAAGTAAATTATTTATTAAATTAATTTATTAAATTTTCCCACAAATATCACAAATATTCCCTCTGGTTTCTTTCCCTCCAAGAAAATATGGTGGGTTGTATAACATGGATTACACAGACAAGACAGGGAATGAAGCCAAATGATGAAAAAGTTAACTTGACTAAATTAATCAAGAAATTTAATTCAGATTCGGGGGAGGGGGACTGTATTATACTTAGTTTTACCAATTTATTAAACAACTTTTTAGTTACATAAAATAGTCATTTAGTTCTGCCTCCTCACTTTGAAGAAGATCAAATTGGAAATGCCCTTAAGAATGAGAAGATGTTTTTGCAATTTAGAATGAATGGGGCTCAGGGTGGGCCACCCCAAAATGTGCCTCAGTACACACAATGTTTTGAATTAAAGTTACTTAAGCAATGGCCAATGCAAGAGGGACACTCTGACCCTCCTTTCTGTCTCCCTGAAAACATGAAATAAATCTCCCAGGTGAAAGGTGCGCTCTCTGCATCTGGAGGCAGAAGG
The DNA here is from genome assembly GCF_016906955.1 of Phacochoerus africanus. Taxonomy (NCBI): domain Eukaryota; kingdom Metazoa; phylum Chordata; class Mammalia; order Artiodactyla; family Suidae; genus Phacochoerus; species Phacochoerus africanus. The sequence continues at coordinate 23,914,471 of NC_062547.1, read as the reverse complement.
ACACCCTTACCATCAAAGACAGGGATTTGGGAGCTGAGAGGTCTTTATAAACAAACCTGGTTACTTCTTTAATTTACTACTCTAAGCCCAAACTCTCTTTATATTCTTCCCTACCTGATCATCCAAAATCTAGGTTTATTTGTCCTGTCATTTGCTCAAAAATTTACTGTTTCTTTGTCTAAAAAATACAAAAGCTGCCTTTTTTGGGACACCTCTTTGGTCTCATTTCTATGGGGTCTCCATGAGCATAGATTAAAATTTGTTCATTTTTCTTCCATTAATCTGTCTTGTGTCAAATTCATTATTAGTCCAGACACAAAGAACTCAAGAGGGATTGAGGGGGAAATGTCCTCCTCCCGGACAGAGGATTAACTTTGCACGACTGTTCTAAACTTGGTTTAAGTTGTGAGCACTGAAAGTTTAAAGTTTCTTTGAACAATAGCCTTTGATTTATATATTTTTCTGTTTTGAGATTAAAGCTTTTTTATAAAAAAATTACATCAAACTAAAGCAGAGTTTTCAAATACTAATGAATATTTTCACTTAGCTATGCTTTTAATGTGCTCATTTTACATTGCATTTGGAAAAACTTTTGGGTACTGTTGTCTTTTAATTGACTGGAAAGGTTCAAATCCCTCAGGTTTTAGTTTCCGATGAGCTGTGAAGAAGGCTTTTTAATGAGTTGGTGAGTGACATTGATTACCATTAAATCACATTAAACAGAGGAAACAATGCTATTAACTTATAGTTTTCTGGATTCCGTAATGGCTTGTGCATGGGCAGTCTTAAAGATTAACAACCTCCAGGACACAAAAGAACTAATAATTCACTCTGAAGAGTAATAGAAAACATATTTTTGGCCCTACTGATATTCTCAAACTTGGTTAAAATCTAGACAAATTTTAGACAATTAAAATCTTAGTGAGATATGATAATGAGGAAAGTGATATCATCTCACACTTGATTATCACAGCAACGGTTACAAAATAGAGCATGTATTGTAGATTTTCTACATCCCAAGTAGTGCTTGTAACTTTCACAGACACTCCCTTCTATTTTAACCCTCAGCCACCTCTTCCATTTAAGTTAGTAGCACTTGCTCTCAAAGACAACATTCTAATGGGATGCCCTGTATTGATCTTCCCCTTTTATCTTCACCTTAGCTTCACAGGTTAATCTTCCTAAAGCATGGTTTGGGTAGACTGATTCTTTGCTTGACTGTATTTCCCATTACTTAATAAAGAAAACTTAATTTTCTTAGTGGAACATTCAAGAAACTTTACAATCTGATCCCCTTTTATCTGCATTCGAACTGCTACTACTCAACTTGACATATACTCTAGGTGAACTATATATACTCTTCAACCATTCTGCTTCTGATAGGTTTCAGGTGAACCGAACTTCTCAGCATGCATTAAATGTAGTGCAATATTTCTTCACCTATGAGCAGCAAATATTTCAGAGATGTGTGGCCAAATTTTGATCCATTTAAAAATGTATTTTGATATAACTAAAAATACTTGCTGTTACGATCAGGGCTGTCAGAGAGACTATTTAGTGGAGGTCATTCAATGTGGGGTAGAGCAGAAGGATCTGCTATAAGGCAGAGGTAAGAAATGCAATGTCAAACCACAGCAAAGACAAAGCCTTGTTTCTTGGAATCAATAATAACTGCTTTGTAAGTATATAAGAAAGCTTAGTAGCAAACAATTCAAACAGTAATACAATAACGAAGGACCACCAATTCAACAGTGCAATAACTGTGGGTTTCTTTATAGACAACTGGGGATGCTATTACATTGTATGGTGATTGTGTTCTGTTTATTATTCTCACATACAATGTGTTTATGAGATTTTTAATCACTTGATCTGTGCTACTTAAAAATATCTGGGATTCCACAGTGTGCTACAAATGCAAAATGTGTGTGCCAATGCTTTTAACTAATCCTTTTTTCCTGGAAAGTCTTAGCTCTACTTTCCCACTCCCCATTCCCTCTCTGACTTCTCATCCTTTCAAGCATTCTGCCTCAAATTGCTTCCTTTGTTAGTGCCTTATCGTCCAAGTTTCTATAATATTGTGGCAAGACCCCTCCTGTGGGGGCACTTCTCTCATATTTTTCCAGCTTTGTTTTATAATCTTCTGTTTGTCTTTCCTTCTTTGATACAGTTGAAACTTCTTAGGGGCATGTTTTTTTCATAATAGAATTTATTTCTGTATTCTCAACATTCTCTGTATTTCCTAACATAATGGTTTCTTGAAAAATATCTGTTTAATAAATGGTTGAATTAAGTATAAATAAGTGGACTTTTTAAAAAGGAAAATAATATGTAATATTTATTTTGAAAAGATTAATAATGAACTGCCCTAAATACAAACATAACCTTAGTTTCTTTATCCAATGTAATTTAGATATTTAAATGATGGGTGATTTAACTATTTTAGAGCTTTTTTTGCCCACACTGGGTCATGTTAGTTCTACACAACATGAAGGCAATCTTTTCAATTTTCTAAATGTGCTATGTTATTTTTATCCATTCAACATTCACTATTCACTATAATTGGGAAATACAGAGTCCTTATTTTAAAGCATATTTTTGAGATTTTGCTTGATAAATTTTTGTAAATTATTTGACATCATCAGTATTAATATATTTATGGATTTCATGGGAAAGTTTAATCTCCATTATCAACCTTTTCTCATGTTTTTGCAGAAATGCTCTCTTTACCTTTGATTTCACTTACTCTTAATAATAATTCCTGTTTTGTTCCTTGACTATATCCCTTTAGAATTATTAGTACTATTTTCTCATCTTTTTTTTTTTTTTTGTCCTGGAGATTGATGTTTCAGGTTAAAGCAGGGATTATTAAGACAGTAGCTACAGAATGAACTCTAGATACATCACACAACCAGAGCATTAAAAATAGGATGTCTCCCTTTCATCACAATGAGAGAAATGCCTTTTTTTGTGAGAAGAGTAGTAAGATGACTTTAGAGAATATACCTTCCTAAGGAAGAGTAAGACTGTTGTCCTAGTATCCTTACCTCGAGGTTGCTATTTGTCCCTTGGTCAGGCTATGTGAAGGGGTGTATGTGTATATGTGCGTGAGTGGAAAAGAGACCACATATCTCCTTCAGCTAAGGCATTCATTCAATGAGTATTTATTGAGCACATACAGTATAAGAGATAAAGCAGACTTGCTTTACTCTGGATTAAGTGGTTGAGAAGGGCTTGCTAAAAGAGAGAATATATGAGTGGAACCCTGAATGACAGAAGAAGAATGAAATTCTGATTAAAGGACATTCCAGACAGGGTGAATGTATGTGTATGGGCATTAAGGTGAGGATGAATTAATTGTGTCCCAGGAATAAAAAGATCAAGAACTCTTGTGTGGGTGGAGCACAGTAAGGGCTCTGAGCTTCATTTTGAGTATAAATGGAAGTATTTAAGGTAATTTAATAAAGAGCAGCAGTGAACTAAATAATGTAAGAAAGTACTGAGGAATAAAATGAACCTTTTGGGTGGTGGACAGAGAGAAGGCATTGGAGAGCTCAAAATAAGAAGTGCCATGATCTGTAAGGTGATAATAACGACTTGAGGTTAACTGTGATGCCTAATACCATTAGAGCATTTTCTTGGCCTGTCTCCAAAACTTAGTCCTTTGTGGCCATCTGAAAACTTTTTCCTTTATGAATCCAGCCCAAATGTAAATATATTTCCACCTTCATCAAACTATGACCATATCTTTAGACTGATGTAAATATTCAATATATATCAGAGTAAGGTGAGGAGTGGACCATGGCTGGGCAGCTATGTTGATGTAATGCTTCTATGCATAGTGAAAATCAGTAAATACATTATAACCCATAGTTTATATGTTATATACTATAAGATCAAGCAATTAGGTTAAGGCAATACATCATTACTGCCACTAAGAAATTTGTAAGATAAATAAGGATACATTACATGCAGAGACAAAATGGAAAATAATGTTAAAATAGAAAAAAAAAATACTAGATTTAGAATCCAAAAACCTGACATCAAGTTTTGCTCTGCCTCTTATGGATCTGAATGATCTATAAATCGCTTACTTTCTGATCTCAGTTTCATCACATGGCAAATGAAAACAAAAATGCAATTCAAATTCAGCCCAAATGGAACTCAAAATTCTTTAAAATCTGAAGCTTTCTTAAAATATCTCTCAAGATATGCATACATATGCAGAAATTCATCTCAAGAACTGGTAATTTTATCTATTTCCCATTTTATGTTTTTGCCTCCTTTGTCAAAGATTACTTGATCATTGGTGTCTGGGTTTATTTCTGGGCTCTCTACTCTGTTCCATTGGTCTGTTTGTCTGTTTTGGTACCAGTACCACACTGTCTTGATGACTGTGGCTTTGTAATATTGCCTGAAGTCTGGAAGAGTTATTCCGCCTGCTTGGTTTTTGTTCCTCAGAATTACTTTGGCAGTTTCAGGTCTTTTGTGGTTCTATATAAATTTTGGATTGTTTGTTCTAGTTCTGTGGAAAATGTCATGGGTAGTTTGATGGGGATTGCATTGAATTTGTTGCTTTGGGCACTATGGCCATTTTTATAATATTAAGTATTGCTGGGAAACCAGGACAGCTGCATGTAAATCAATGAAACTAGAACACACCTTCATACCATGCTCCAAAATAAACTCAAAATGGCTTAAAGACTTAAATATAAGACAAGACACCATCAAAACTCCAGGAAGAGAACATAGGCAAAACATTCTCTGACATCAACCTTACAAATGTTTTCTCAGGTCAGTCTCCCAAACCAACAGAAACAAAAGCAAAAATAAACCAATGGGACCTAATCAAACTGACAAGTTTTGCACAACAAAGGAAACCAAAAAGAAAACAAAAAGGCATCTTACACAATGGGAGAAAATAGTTTCAAACGATGCAATGGGCAAGGGCTTAATCTCTTGAATATACAAGCAACTTATACAACTCAACAGCAAAAAAAGCCAACCACCCAATTGAAAAATAGGCAAAAGACCTGAATAGACATTTCTCCAAGGAAGATATACAGATGGCCAACAAGCACATGAAAAACTGCTCAACATCCCTGATTATTAGAGAAATGCAAATCAAAACTACCATGAGATACCACCTCACACCAGTCAGAATGGCCATCATTAATAAGTTCACAAATAACAAATGTTGGAGGGGGTGTGGAGAAAAGGGAACCCTCCTGCACTGTTGTACAGCCACTATGGAAAACAGTATGGAGGTACTTTAGAAAACTATACATAGAACTACCATATGACCCAGCAATCCCACTCTTGGGCATATATGTGGACAAAACTTTCCTTAAAAAAGACACATGTACCCACATGTTCACTGCATCTCTATTCACAATAGCCAACACATGGAAACAACACAAATGTCCATCGACAGACAACTGGATAAGGAAGATGTGATATATATACACAATGGAATACTATCAGCCATAAAAAAGAACAACATAATGCCATTTGCAGCAACATGGATGGAACTAGAGACTCTCATCCTGAGTGAAATAAGTCAGAAAGAGAAAGACAAATACCCTATGATATCACATACATCTGGAATCTAATATAAGGCACAAATGAACCTTTCCACAGAAAAGAAAATCATGGACTTGGAGAACAGACTTGTGGTTGCCAAGGGGGAAGGGGAGGGAGTGGGATGGATTGGGAACTTGGGGTTAACAGATGCAAGCTATTGCTTTTGGAATGGATTAGCAATGAGATCCTGCTGTGTAGCACTGGGAACTATGTCTATTCACTTATGATGGAGCATGATAATGGGAGAAAAAAGAATTTGTACATGTATGCGTAACTGGGTCACCATGCTGTACACTAGGAAAAAAATTGCATTGGGGAAACATCAATAAAAATTTTTTTAAAAAAAGATCTGTTGCTTTATCTAGAGAGAAAAAAAATATTGGTATCAGATATTTCTACCTATATAGTACTTAAAAGTTAATATTATAATGTCCCAATTTTACATATTGAAGACAGAAAAGTACAGTGAAGTGAAAAACTGGTTCCCTAAATTGTACAAGTATAGTCACAGACAAAGGTGTTGGCTGAAAAAAACAAAAACGAAAAAGCACAACCTAATAGTTGAGAATTATATTTTATTCAGTGGATAAAATTGAAGATGTAAGCCCAGGACACAGCATCTCAGAGAGCTCTGAGAGACTGCTCAAAAGAGACAAGGGGTGGGGTGGGGTGGGGAATAGGATATGCAGGGATTTGCAACAAAGACCAGGTAATCAAAACATTAAAAGACTAATGTTAATTAAAGAAAACTAGACTTCTCAAGTTAAGGAATTTAGTGCTTTCCTATGTATGGGAAGATGCAAAGTATGGGCTCACTGAAATCATTCCCTTGATATGCACCTCAGCTTTCTGGATCCCCTATCCTGTGTTTTCCCATCCCATCCTGAGTCTCCCCCCATCAGGGTGTACCATCTAGTGTGGCTGCAACAACTGACTGCTAGATGGCCAGCATCCTATTTCCATCCTGTGTCCCCTCAAGGCTCGCAGCTGGGGAAGCTGTAAAGTGACTGCTTGAAGGCTGCATTCTTTGTTTACTGATATGCCAGGCAATATTTTCATTCACAAAGGCCAGATATTTTACGTATCTCAGACAAAGCTTTGTATCAAAGTTCTCATGAAATAAAGAAAACTGGAAGATATGTGATGCAATAGAAGCAAAGAAAGCCTTCTTTTAGTATTATATGCGAGGATGCTGAGGCTGAGCAAGTGTCCACAGAAGTGCAAGATTCAATGTGCAGACCCAACCTACCTGGATGATCACCAGCCAGATCTCTAGAATGGATATATCTATTAGCTTATTTTTCCTCGTTGTGTTTTAACGTTACATGTTATGAATGTCACGTTCATAATTTTTTTTTACTCTAACAGTGATGACTTGAACATGAGACACAACTTGTGCTACAGTAAATACTTCAGTTTTGATATGTCCTTGCCTTAGACATGGAAGGAAAAATAAAAACAAAAACCAAAAGCTCTTTCATGTTCTGTCTGAGGCATGTTGAGACAATGGTCCAGGTACACTTTTGGAAAGGATATGCAGAGCTAGAGATGTAATGAGGAGGAAGCCCCCAAAGAATAACTATCAACCCTTTATGACCCCAATTTCAGTAGCTTCAATAATACTGCTTCAAGAAGCAAGGAAAGCTCATTTTTACTTGCTTCCCTGGAGACAATATCTCCAATCAAAACTGATTACTTTTCCATGATGTATATCACGCAGAATTGTTAACAGGAAATCTACTATTCATTCATTCCCTTGGCCTACTTCTTGGCAACTACTTTACACTGTACTTAATTTTCAAGTAAATAACATATTAAAAATTAATCAGAGGAAAAGGAATTTAGAAGTAGAATAAAAGTAAAAGGGTACAACCTAACTCACAAGAAATTCTGCCCTGGTATATAGGTTTAAATTTTAGGCCCCAGAGGGAGAGACGAAAGTTCCCCTTCAGGCATTTAACATTTCAATACAGTGGCTTAGAGTTCAAATCCTAGGGTTCAAGGCAAGTTTTCCTCATTGGACTCAACAGAATTCTTTCTAACACTTTTGCTCCAGGACATGTGTAGGACAATATGGAACTAGAGTTTGTATATATACATGTAAATATATGTTTATAAGCATACATATACATATATAAAATTGATGTACATAAAATATACATCAGGCTAATACAGTGTTCTTCTTTCTTCATGTGATCTTATCTCTTAATCTTAAAAAATTTTAAAAACACATCTTAAAAATAACTTGAAAGGCCAAGATGGGAATACTTAAGTCTTCTGTGGGTAACCAAAGGAGAGCTAACCTGGCTCCTGACTCAACTGTCCCCTTATCTTTCTCTTCATGAACTGCATTCAATACTAGAAGGGGTTTAAGGTACATGTGTGGATACCATAGCCCACTCATCCAAGCTCATGTACTCTGCCAGTAGCTAACTGCTCCCTGGCCACTTCCTGGGCCTGGAGAGGTGTTTTACAGCTTACTTTCTCAGAAGAGGCTCTGGGGAAGTGGGCCAAGGATTCTTTAAGCTGGAAATTCTGGATATCTTTTAAATGTCCACCAACAGAAGTCATGTGACAAGATGGCCATGCTTCTTTGACCCCAGGGGGCAGCTATGGCCATAAGTCCAGAAAGGAATTCCCTATAGCACGGCTCAGGGGAGAGACTTTTCTTGCCAGTGGCACTGTTCTCTGACTACCAGTGTTTTCCAGCAGGGACTCATGAGCCACCTATATGGAGGCAGCGTGCCTTCCTTTCATGCCCTTTACCACTGCCGCTTCCCGGAGAGCTGATCTATGATAGCGTCTGAGGACATAAGTTGAGAGCCTGATCAAGGAACCTTTAGCGTAAATGCATCTAGAGTTATTATACTTACTGACACTTATCTATGATCCTGTTTTAAAATCCACATTCCTTGAGGATGATTCCATATAATCAAGCTATTTTTTTTTTCCTATCACTGAGTTTATCAACCTCTACTTTCTCATTTTACCTCTGTGTTCCCAAGGCACTTCATGATTTCTTCATGGAAAATCGTGTGTGGCATAAGAAGGAACACTAAATTTGGAGTTCAACATACCTACTTTCGAATGTTGGCAAAGCTATTTCCAAAACTTCATATCCTAAATGAAAATTAAATTAAGCCTGTTTCCATATCTATAAAATAGAGTAATGGCTACCAATCACATGGTTTCCGAGTGTGAATTTAGAGATAATCCTTTAAATGTCCATGTACATTGTGTGGAGTACCAAACGGCTTGGTAAATTACTGCTTTAATACTTATCTTGGATATTGCACTTAGGGCAATTTCTATAAAACAGGAATCTAAGCTTTTTAGGGTCAAAAAGATGCCTTTTAATCTTCAGTACCTGACACAGTATCTAAAACATAATAGATAATTAAAATAAACTAAGACCACGGTATAGGCAGCGTAAGACCACAGGATAAACTAGTCCCCTCCTATCAGTCTTTCTGAAGCTTGGCATTATTTCTAGTCTCATTTCTAACTGCTTCTCTATCTGGATTAATCTGAAGATTAATTAACTAAGAGGACCTGGCATGCATTTATTAGCTGGATTATTTACCTTCCATTAGTCAATTCAACAGAGCCAAATTTATTGAGTGCCTACTCTGTGCCAGGCTCAGGGAAAATAATGATAATAAGTTATTTGTGCTCACAGTCTAGTAGGAAATAGAAATATTAAAGCAAAGAATTAAAGTTCAATATGACAATTATTTCTTGATACCTATGCCTCTCTTCCAACTTACCTAGATTTGCCATTCCCATGTCACAGCCTCTGTTCATCCTTGTTTTTGTGAACTACTCTCCATTTCATTCATTTCTGGTCAGGTAAATTCTATCCCTAACTCTCAGAGCCAATATGCTTTTTTTCGTATTTTTTTAAAACATCAAACATTTTCAGAGCCATTAGCTCATTTTAACAACCCCCAAAAGTGATAGTCAGTGTCACCATATTCTTCTGTGACAGATGATGAAACTGGAGACTTGAAGGGTTTCTATGAACTGCCCAGCCACATAACTAACAAGATGCAGAGTTTGTTTTCTAGCTTGTATCTTTGTGAATATAAGAGTCACCTGATTATTATAATTTTTATTAACTGTGATAACACTGGTTGATTGTGATACTGTATTTTTATTTTTCATATTGATTTCAGATTCTAAAAGAGGAATTTCGAAGAGGTCAAAAAAAAAAAAAAGCACACATTCTTGGCCTAGTTCTGAATTAACTGAAAAATAATATTGATATTTAGGAATAAAACTTTTGGTTTAAAGCCATCTAGACTTATTAATATAGAAGCAAGTAATATTGAGGCAACCACTTACTCACTCCTGAAGGGCTTCCCCAAGGAGTCACTTTCTAATAAAACGCACGGCTTGGAGGAACAGAGTAGATCTTTGATTCCTAAGACTCATTTCTAAAAGGAGGGATTAAAAAAGAGACGTGGGTTGCTATGCATAGTTTCTCCTTCCAAACCCAATAATCAGCTAAGCTACTCATCTTCTCAGGTGTAAGGATTACAAAATTGGTTTAAAAATGGCCAGATGTGTTACATAAATAGAAACTCCTTCACAGGGAAGAAAGTATCATGAGTCGTGATGAAATAATCCCAAATAACATTTTCAAGGTTAGGTTCTCTTAATCTAGTGCTGGTAACCATAAGGCAACTGCTGACTAGGTAAACTGTCACCCTCTCAAGGGAGGATATGGACCGCCTAAAAGAAAGTCTTGCTGACACATCTTTTTAAGTTCAGTCCCTCATATTAACCACTCTTTAATCTGCTTTCCTTGGACTAATGTTGATTGATATATATTTTTTTCTCTCAGAAAATTCCAAAATGTATCAAAATAGTATATTAATGATATCAGTTTTAAGGCCATTCTGTACCTAGATCTGAATTATTTACTGTGGTTTTTTAAAAATATTATATAACATCTTATGTTTGGCCACAGGTCCAATGTTTCTTATCAGAGGTGCACTGCCATGGGCTCAAAAGGCATCATAAAGTTTCTCAGAAAGATAACATACATAAAAACAAACTCAATATTAAAATTCTAGCAACACTGGTCACAAGCAATTCCAGAATGGCAGAATTTACATTTCAAAAGTCTGCTGCTTCATAAATGAGAACAGTGGAGGAATGTCAAAATCAGCTTTTTTCAGAACTCTGAAAATTAGCCAACGGCTACACCAATCCAGAAAACGTTTGTTCAAGAAAAAAAAAAACAGTTGAACTTCAATAAGATTAGTAAGTTTTGTGGTATTTCAACTTGCTCTGCAGTGGTCCTAAAAACCAGGATCCTCAGACCAGGTTATCTGTGAAAACATCAGCCTCAAAGACATTTTTAGAAGCCAATTAGGTCAAGAGTGCACCAATAAGTTTCATTCCCACAGAATTATCACATGATTTAACATTTCAGACTAGTCTTTTGAAATTGCATATTCACAGATCTTATCTAGATTTGATCTAATTCAGATAAATCAGCGAGAAAAACCCTATTTCCAAGATGTTTGTCAAAAACAGTGAGCAGAAATTAACACTGCAACTACTAAAGAGTTACAGAAGCTGTGGCAAACAAGAGGCTAGCCAAAAGACTTAAATGAAAATCTGATCAATTATATGTTCATAGAAAGCTTTGAAAAGCTCTGAAATATTCCTAGAGTATGAGAAAGCTACACACATGTGCTCACACACAGTGCCACTTGCCAAAGAATGGGAGGCATATTGGCTTAAAAACTTTAGGTAAAGTTCCATACAGCAATTAATTGACCACTAAGCTAAATGAGCATTTAGGGTCCATACATAACAAGACTGCTAAAGAATTTAATAGAATATACCCATTAAAGTCATTAAATGAACAGCAACAACCATAAACTGAGCAACCAAATAAACCTGGGAAAGACAGGTGATTAAATGCAAATGACTACATTGTGTTATTTCAAATACATGGTTTTGGAGTTCCAGGAGTGGTTAACAAATCCGACTAGAAACCACGAGGCTTCGGGTTCAATCCCTGGCCTTGCTCAGTGGGTTAAGGATCCAGCATTGCCGTGAGCTGTGGTATAGGATGCAGACATGGCTCGGATCCCATGTTGCTGTGCTGTGGCATAGGGCAGTGGCTATAGCTCCGATTAGACCCCTAGCCTGGGAACCTCCATATGCTGTGGGAAGCAGCCCTAGAAAAGGCAAAAAGACAAAAAATAAATAAATAAATAAATACATTGTTTCACCAAAAAATATGAGAGACACATATAGAAGCAGTCTCAGACAAAAATTGAGGGAAAAAAAATTAAAATAGTCAATTGGAAGTGTCCCTGATGATGCCCAGAAGTCAGATTTATTGTCCAGACAGTAAATCAGTCATTTTAGCATGTTCAAAGAACTAATGGGAACTAAAGGAATCTTCTAAAAAATTAAGAGGAAGTATGAAAAAATGTATAAGCAGATAGAAAATATCAATTAAGAAATAAAATTTATTTTAAAAAGAATCAAAAAGAAATCATAGAGTTACAATGTACAATAACTGAAACGACAAACATTTTACTAGAGTAGCTCTAGAGAAGATTTAAACTGACAGAAAAAAGAGCTAGTGAACTCAAATATAGGTCAACTTAAATTATGTAGTCTCAAACAATAAAGAAAAATGAACAGAGCCTCAGATCTGTGGGACACTATCAAGCACACCAACATAAGCATATGAGGTTCAGAAAGAAAGAAGAGAGAAGACCAGAAGAAATATTTTAAAAATACCCCTAAAACTTCCAAAATTGGATTTAAAAATCAATGTTAAAAGATTCTCAAAAAAATCCATGTAAGTTTAACTCAAGGATAGCTACAACTAGACACAAACTGTCAACCCCTCACACCTCAAAATTTATTTAGATCAGAGAGTTAAGTGCCCCATTTCAGAGGCTAAGGAAGTTTGGAGACAAGAATCAACCTAGTTGATTCATCAACGGATAGATGGATAGATAGATAAAGGAGCTGTGATTGTATGTAATAATTCAGCCATAGAAAGAATGAAATCTTGCTATTTGTGACAACACAGGTGAATCTTGAGGGCATTATGCTATGAAATAAGTCAGACAGAAAGACAAATACTGTATGATCACGTGTATATATGAAAACAAGGTTATCAATACAGAGGAGACGTTGGTACTCACAAGGTATGGGGGTGGGGAGATGAGAAAAATAGTTAAACGTTTTAAAAATTTTAAGCACACTGAATAAAAATTTAAGAAAAGGAAAATGACTTTCAATAATGATTTTCATATCCAGCACAACAATATTTCAAAAATGAAGGAGAAATTAATATAGTCCTATGTAAATAAAAACTGAGAGAAACTGTCACCAGCTGGTCTGCCTACCAGAAATACTAAAAGAAGTATTTCAGGCTAAATTGAAAGAGCACTAGGTTATAGTTAGAGTCCACAAGAAGAAATAGAAAGCTTGGGTAAAGTTAATTACATTTGTAAATATAAAGAATATAAAGGGTGGATAGTATACATATATTTTGTTTGTTACTTTTTTCTTCTCCCATGTGATATGAGCACAGCTTCATAACAAATTAACCATAAATATGTTGATGATCTTATAATTTATGAAGATGCAATCTGTTTGAAAATAATAGCATAAAAATGGGGCTGGAGGTACATTAAAGTTTTATATAGCTTTGAACTTAAGTTGTTAAATTGAGTCTAACTGTATTAAAATAAGTGCTAACTGTAACCCCAGGACACTCAAAAAGAAAATATCTCACAAAATACAGTAAATTAAACAAGAAGCAAATTTAAATGGTATGCCAGAAATACATGTATTTAATATTAAAGAAATACAAGAATAAGGGTATAAGACAGAAAACAAAACTGCCATAGCAAATGTGAATCATAGCTTATTAATAACTACAGTGAATGTAAATGGATAGTTTAAACACTCCAAAGGAAATAAAAATTGACACAATGGATTTTCAAAAATTATCCAACTATATATACAAGAAGCACACTTTAAGGACAAATTGATTTAAAGTAAAAAAAATAAAAAATTAAATGTAATACTGTACAAACATCAAACCAAAGAAACATGAGGTGCTATATTACTACAAAAAAATATTAAAAAAAAAGATTTAAAAAAACTAATAAAATAGGAAGTTCCCTGGTGGCTCAGTGTGTTCAGGATTTGGTGTTGTCACTGCAGTGGTGAGGGTTGCTGCTGTGGCAAGGGTTCAGTTCCTGGCCAGGAAACTTCCACATGCCACAGGATAAAATTAAATAAAGAAAAAATATATTTAAAAAACAAAAATAAAACTAACGAAACAGAGTTTAAGACATACTGTTACTAGAGATAAAGAAGAGTTTTTTAATAATGATAAAGGATCAGTCTACTAGGTAAACATAGCAATTGCATGATCCTAAATGCAGAATTAAATTTGGTTCGGCTGAACTACTGCTACTTTTCTTCAGTATTCCTAAAATTTAAATCTAATACCTTGCTAAAACACAGTGTGTTCTGTAGAGCGAATGGGACTCAGTTGCCTTGCATGTTAACAGTGGAAAGAACTGTTTTAGTATTTATTGTCTCCAAGTCCTGTTTCTGCAAAGGTAAGCTGCATGGTCATTAAAATCAATTTCTTTCATCCACATCTGCTTAGCAAAACTTTACCTTCTACAGCCCAAAGTCAAGCGTATTCAACTTGTAACTACAACCAAAACAAAAGTATATATTTTCTCTAAACTGCAATGTACATTAAGCTAGCTAGACGCCCTTGAAGCTCATACTTTTGCCTGGCCCTACCTCTGATGGGGGCCTCTGCCTTTGATTTTGCTAATAAGGTCAATGTGCCTTTGCTAAAGTCCTGCAGTTTTATCAAGAACTGCACATTTGTGTAAGACTTAGGACTAATTTTTACAACTCTGCTCTAATAGAAATGATCATTGGACATTTGACAAAGCTTTATATGCTACAGTGACTGACGGATAGGATTCCCTTTGGCTTTCATTAAATTCCAAAGCTACTCATTCAGGTGAAAAAGTAACAAGTAAGGTATTTTACTAAGGTGTTCTTCGGCTTTGTGATTTTGTCATGTTCCCATCAAAAAGTAGAGTCATTCTTGCATCTTGAATCTGATCAGTCCCAATGACTCCTTGAACCGAAAAGCAAAACAACACAAAAAACATGGTAATGGTAAGGTCTGGAGCCTTCTGAAGCTATGTTATAAGAATCTTTGTAGCTTTCACCTCAAACTCTTCAAATACTCTCTGTTGGAAACCAGTCACCATTTTAAAAGTGTACTTAATTTGAGACCCTCATACTGTGAGAACATAAAGCCTGGAGGATTAAAAACCATGTGGAGACAGAAGAAGGCCAAGGAACATGGAGGCATCTCGCAAGTGTGTGAAGGTGCCATCTTGGAAGTGGATGTTCAAGACCCAAGAGTCCCACATGATGCTACAAGGACACACTGTATAAAGTTTAGGGATAGTCTGCTATGCAGCAGTAGATAAGAAGTGAACCACCAGTATAACTACAAAATCACCCCCCAAAATTTACCATAATATCACAGCACAGTAACAAAAGCAAAATGCCTTGACCCATCAAAATCCTAGTGTTACTATTTCTCTGAAAATAGATTCCCCATTGAGGTTTCTGAGTATCTTGCTCAATATATAAGATGTTGGAGCTTCTGAGCTCAATATCTCCCTGCATTTTCTCCTTTCTCCCCCCAACATAAGACTTTATGCTCTGAAATTTATGGCATGGTGGAGCACACACATTCTTTGCAAATCATACATCATGAAGAGAGGGAAAGGAGAGGAGCTGGCGACCAATGCTTGATTCCTTTTCCCAAACTTACTAGTCAGATATCATTGTTATGCTGGATGAAAATAAGAAGAGAGGTAGAGAAAGGTCAGAAGTGTTAAGTGTTACGGGAGGAGATGGCCTGTGAACAACAAGAAAGGGCTCCAATCATTCTCTCCACCCCACCCACCTCTCTTTCCTAATCAGAAGAATAGACAAAATGACTTTCTACTCATCGTGGACTGAGAAAGAGATGGAAAGGATGATGATAAAATTCCATCCTCTCACAGCTAAAAATATATGTTACATTCCATTATGAATTAGTGTATTAGTTGAGTACTTGGTTCCAATCTACTGAACATACTTGATCTATTTCAGGAATTAGGTGTATGTATCAAAGCAGGGATGTAGCAGGGATTCACAAAGTATTGTATGCTTCTATCTACACTCCTCCATATATATTGTCTTCATTTCAATTTTTTGAGCATATCTACCTTTTCTTTTTCTCAAACTGTATGACAAGGAAAAAAAAAAAAAATCCTAGGTTTTCCAGTTCCAAATTCCTCGTGAGTAGTTAATGGGAACCCTTTGAGCCTAGTGCTTATTCCTTGACTCACCTATGGTCTGGAGATAGGGCCACATTGTCTTAGTGCCAGTAAGTGGCTACTTTTTTAAAAAATAGCATTTTTCATCATTTCCATAGTACATATAAATATCAGTCAGTATGCTGTATACCTGAGACTATTATCTTTATATCAAATATACCTCAAAATAAAATATAGCACTTCCCTGAAAATATCTTAAAAAGGTTAGGATTCAAACAAACATGAGTTTACCACCATCACTAAAGGTTTTGTGACAGGGTCCATGAGCTGAAAGCCTGCTAAGGAATCCAAATGACTCCTTCTTAGATGTCATAGGCGATCAGAAGAAGGAAACACATTGTTTGGAAGATTGAGAGATGTGTCTAGTTAAGTCAGGGACTGAAGTCTATATATACAATTCCTCTTCTTTGACTTCTATTACTAAGCCGTAATACCCCGACATCTCCTTTAGGGGCCTATTTGCAACATTCAAACAATATGATTGCTCTAACTGCAATAGGTTCCTTCTACTAATTAAACTGGAAGTAATGCTGCATGTTCAATACATTAGATTGCAGAGAGTGTCCAGATTACAGGAAGTGGGCAGTGTGCCACATGCAGTACGTCAGAATATCAACTACCTAAGAGACTTGATTTTTAAAAAATTAGCATGTCTCAAATGTTTCATGTATGCTTCATAATTTTTCTGAGGAACATCTCTCATTGGTTTGTATTTGCTCTCTCCTAGCAGCTAAGGTAATTCAGTGGCCTTAATATGTGTAAATCTTAAGATGCTGTTTTGGTTTCCTAAAGCTTCCATAACAAAGCACCACACACTGAGTGGCTTAAAACCACAGAGATTTGTTATCTAAAAGTTCTGGAGATAGAAGTTCAATTTCAAAGTCTTGGCAGGACTCTGCTCTTTTTGAAGGCTCTACAGGTGGACCTTCCTTGTCTCTTCCATTTTCTGGTAGCCCTGAGCATTCCTTGGTTTGTGGAGTATAACTTCAATCTCTGCATCCATCTCCACACTGGCATCTTTCCTCTGTGTCTCCCTGTCTTCTCATGGCATTCGCCTCTCTGTCTCTGTTTTCTCTTCTCATTAGAATACCAGTCATGTGGGATCAGAGCCCTCCCTCATGGAGCATGACCTTATCTTAATTACATCAGCAACAGTCCCATTTCCAAACAAGGTCACATTCCTAGGACAGGGGTTAGGACTTCAACATGTATTTATTTTGTGGGGGATATAATTCATCCTACATCAGATGTTTCCTTCATATGTTAAGTTTCCAAGAGAGGCAGTTTCAATTTCTTGAATCCATGATATTCAGAAAGTCAAGCATTTGATCAGCTTCCTGCTTTTTCTGACAATAGGCATACAGTTAAGAGTTCACATTTTATCCCCAAGGGAACAAGACTAAAAATTTTTCCTTGCTTTAGTAAAAAATGAAATAGATATTCTTATTTCAATGTTTTTAAACTAAAGAATTAATACTATTTATGGAGGTAACAATAAAAGATAGAAGCAACTGAGTAACAGCCCCCACTGCAAAGAAACCAGAGTGAGTGCCACTATTTTGGCATACTAAAAACTTACTGATTCAAAAGAATACTGCATTAAAAAAGATTTAATGGGCCGTGAGAACATAAAAGTAATGTATTGCTTTATAATCCATTTGAGCATTCTTAGAAGAAAAGCTCTACGTGCTTGGTGAGTAGTTTATGGGTCTTAGAGGCCCCTATAAATGTTTGTGTTGATTTCTATACTTTTGGAGGACAGCTGCTTTCATTAGAAAAGGAGTTTGGTTTTTGAGTAACAGATTCTGTAACATAAAATCAGTTTTTCTTGTCATTTTAAAAAGTACTTTTATACTTTGCAGCCAAAACAATTTTTTAAAGAAATATTATCATAGAAGAAAAAATGCTGCAATGCTATGTGTATTCATTCATTCAATGAGTATTTACAAACTGCCTAAATGTGTCTAACTTTTGCTAAGTGTGGCAATATATTTAAACATGCTGCAGTTAAAATAAATATTTAATTGCATTTTGAAAATCTTACTTCAAATATAGTGTTACTACTGGGAACCTGAGTTTTG
This sequence comes from Phacochoerus africanus, assembly GCF_016906955.1. Classification (NCBI taxonomy): domain Eukaryota; kingdom Metazoa; phylum Chordata; class Mammalia; order Artiodactyla; family Suidae; genus Phacochoerus; species Phacochoerus africanus. The sequence continues at coordinate 23,896,389 of NC_062547.1, read as the reverse complement.
AAATAACAGACTAGAATATGTCTTTTCTCTGCCACTTGCTGGTTTTCTTAAATTAATTTAACTACTTTACATCTCAATTTGGTCAACTGAAAAGTGAAAATAATAGCTTGTTTCCTACCTGACCATGTTATTTTTAAATAACATTGACATGTAAAAGCACTTAACAAAAAACATAGCATGTTGATTAACTGTTAAGTACTACGATTAATTAATCAATATTTTTTATAATTTATGTTCAAAAAAATCACAGAAGATTAAACCTGAGAAAGAGAGGAGATTATCTGGCCATACAACTAGTTTATACATATATAATTAGTTTATATACACATATATATAATTAGTGTGAGTATATGTGTGAGTATATGTATATATTTATATGAATATATAAGTATATATATATATATATATTTACACATATATAAAACAGTTGCTAAAAAACTTGGAAGGCTTAGAACAAAAGGTATTTTCCCAATTCTGGAGGCTTAAAATATAAAATCGAAGAGTTAGCAGGGCTGTATTTCTTCTAAAGACCCCAGGAAAAAGTCTCCCTTGCCTTCTCTAGGTTCTGATGACTGCTGGCAGTCCTTGGCATTCCCTGGCTTGCAAATGCATCACTCCAGTCCAATCTCTGACTCCTTCTCCACATGACCTTCTTCCCAAGAGTCTACGTTTTGGTGCTCAAAGTTCCTTCTTATATGAACATCAGCTTCATGTGAAATTGACCCTACCCTAATCCAATATAATTTCATTTCATCTCATCTAATTATATCTCCAAAATATTATTTCCAAATACGTCACAATCACAGGTTCTTGGATAGACATCTAAACACAGGGTCAGTCAGCAATGGGTACGTTATTCTATAAATCAGTGTAAAGGAGGACACTATATGTATAAATCAGGTGTAGTCAACATAAAGATAATATTTAAAGACAGTGAGCAGATGCGTTAGATTGTCTGGGCAAGAAGTGACACATAGGAAAAAGCTTTCTGAAGAATGAGGCCCTTCAGCAATCTGATGTTTGAACCAAGAAAGCAGGCTGAGAAAGAGCAGCCAAAGAGGTAGAAAGACAACCAAGAATTCAAGGGAAGAGAGAATATCCTATGAGAAAACAATCAGTTCTTTCAAGTGCTGACAAGAAGTTTAGAGAATTGAAGATTGAAAACATACCTTGGGAGAGAGGACAAGATGGCGGAGGAGTAGGGGGACACGCTCGCCCTCTCCCACAAACACAACAAAAAAAAGCACATCTACAGAATACATGACTCGCACAGAACAGCAACCAATCGCTGGCAGAAGAACCTAAACTCCAATAACGGCAAGAAGTTCGTGACATTACGGGGCAGAAGGGGAGAAAAAAGGAGAGTGAGAGAAGGTGAATCCAAGTGGGACGGGTGCTCCCGAAAGGGAACTGTGGAGGAGAAAGGGATCCCGCACCCTGGAAAGGCACCTACACGGGGGAAAGATCAAACGAACCGGAGGAATCTCCAGATGCAGAGAAGAGTGTAGCAGTAAGTTGGGGTACGGAAAAGCCGATCAAGAACCGAACGGACCATCTGAACTACGGACACGGTCACCAAAAATTGAGACGCCTGGGTGGGGGCTAGGCACCGAGACCTCGCCTCCGAGGGGTGGTCACCGAGAAAGGGCCGGGTGACGGCTGGGTGGGTGCTGGGCACCGAGACCTCGGCTCCAGAGGTTAGTCCCCGGGCTGGGGGGGCGGGGTGGAGCGGAAACTGCTTGGGAGGTCTAGAAACCATTTGACAGGGCAGAGACTGCCTGGAAGACTAGAAAACAAAGCTGTCGCGGGTGAAGGGAACAATACTCTAGGGGCGGGGAAGTGGAAAGCTGCATCAGAGGGAACCTGGGAGAAGAGCCTGGTCTGCGCCCATGCTGGGGAGGGGAGAGAAGAAGGGGTGGGTCCCCATAGAATACCCCCCACGCCACAGCAGACTTACAGGCCCGCTAGCTAGCTGAAAGCTGTGCTTCCCAGTGCATCCCCTCCCCCCACCCCCACCACCCCCTACGCTCTCGCCGAACCTGGGGCTGCCTGCCATCCAGGAGGGCTGGCATCAACAATTGCCTGAACCCTACCACCGCAGGGGCTGACCCTGCACAGGCCTGACTGCCCTTTGGAGGGGCTACACTTCTGCAGAGTAGCACCAAACACCACCAGCCCCCGAGAAAAGGCCTACAGCCCAGAAAAGCTAGAACAAGCCTAGCCAGGCAGTGAGTAGATCTGCCTAATTCCCGGACGGTTTTTCTGAGTTGGGCTGCCCCAGGGAGGAGCCTCTTCAGTTTCCAATGGCCCTGCTACCCGCCCTAGCCCCCAGGGGGTGCCCTAGTGGATCAGCTGCATAGGACTGCCAGCTCTAGGCAGGACCCCCTCCACCCCAGAAAAGCTGCAACAAGGTTGGCCAAGCTGGGAAAAGATCTCAGACGGTCTTTCTGAGTCGGGCTGCCCTGGGGAGGAGCCTCTTGGGTTTCCAGTGGCCCTGCTACCCGCCCAAGCCCCTAGGGGGTGCCCCACTCCCACGGAATAGCTGCTCAGCACCACCAGCCCCCTAGAAGAGCCCCTGCAGCCCAGAAAAGCTGCAACAAGCTTGGCCAGACTGTGAAAAGATCTGCCTACATTCTCAGGCCATCCTTCTGAGTTGGGCTGCCCTAGGGAAGAGCCTCTTAGGTTCTCAGTGACCCAGATAGCTGCTCCAGCCCCCAGGGGGTGCTGCACTCCTGAAGAACAGCTGCCCAACACCACCAACCCCCTGCGAGAACCCCACAGCCTAAAAACACCAGAGCAAGCTCTGCATGACCAAGTGAAATCTCCTATCATCGTGGTGTGGACCTCCCAGTCCTGTCTGCCCTCAGGAAGTCCTCCTTTGCTTCAAAGAAACCCTGTTAGCCCCATCAACACTCCAGAAAAGCCACACTGCCTCAAAAAAGACTGACCAACAACGCCAGCCCTCAGGAAATATTCCACGGCAGTGACAAGGCAAACACTGCCTAATCAGGGAGAGTACAACTCCCTCAGGAGGAAGAAAACAACAAGCAGGATGAAGAAGCTGAGAAACCACCCCCAGTCAAACCAACACGAGAACTCACCTAAAACAGTCAACAATGAAGCAGATCTCTGCAGTCTGACAGACCTGGAGTTCAAAAGAGAAATAGTGAAAATACTGAAGGAATTAAGAGAAGATATGAACAGTAATGCAGATACCCTCAGAAAGGAACTAGAAAATATAAGGAGGAGCCAAGAAAAACTAGAACGTTCATTTGCAGAGATGCAAACTGAACTAAGGGCAGTAAAAACCAGAATGAATAATGCAGGAGAACGAATCAGTGATGTGGAAGATAGAATAATGGAAATCACTTAATCCGGTCAACAGACAGAAAACCGAATAAAAAAACTGGAAAGCAATATAAGAGACCTATGGGATAATATAAAGCGGGCCAATCTACGCATAATAGGAATTCCAGAAGGAGTAGAAGAAGATAAGGGGATGGAAAATATATTTGAAGAAATTATCGCTGGAAACTTCCCAAATCTAAAGGATGCTGGGTTCAAGATACAAGAAGCACAGAGGGCCCCAAACAAACTGAACCCAAACAGACCCACACCAAGACACATCATAATAAAAATGGCAAAAGTTAGTGATGAAGAGAGGATCCTAAAGGCAGCAAGAGAAAAGCAGAATGTTACCTACAAGGGAACCCCCATGAGAATATCAGCTGACTTCTCTACAGAAACACTACAGGCCAGGAGGGAATGGCAAGAGATATTTAAAGTGGTAAAAGGAAAAAAATATGCAACCTAGAATACTCTATCCAGCAAGAATATCATTTAAAATAGAAGGGGAAATAAAAACTTTTTCCAACAAACAAAAACTTAAAGAATACTGCAACACAAAACCCAGGTTAAAGGAAATATTGAAAGGGTTTCTCTAAACCAAAAAGAAAGGAAGGAAAGGGAAGAAAAAAGAAAAGAAAAAAGAAAAAAGAAGAAGAGGAAGAACTAGGACTGAGGAAACCACAATCAGAGAGCAGTCACTCAAATAAGCCAGCATACAGATTTAATCATAAACAGGCCTCAAGCAAAATAAAATTAAAAAGAAAAAAATAAAAAAGAGTCATCAAAACCATAAAATGTGGGCAAGGGATGTTAGGAAGTAAATAACCCTTTTTTGTTTGTTTCTTTGTTTCTCTTCTTAATTTTAATATAGTAATGAAGTGTTTGAACTTACAGGACCATCAGGCTAAAACACACAATTATGGGAAGGGGTTAGCATACTTAAAAAACAGGGCAACCACAAGCCAAAACCAAATATTGCATTTGCAAAAAATGAAAAAAAAAACACTCAAGCAGAAAATAACAGGAGACCATCCAACCAAAAAAAAAAAAAAAGAAAGAAAGGAAGAATGGAGAACCATAGAATCAACTGGTTCAAATAGCAATAAATAATCATCTGTCAATTATCACCTTCAATGTCAATGGACTGAATGCCCCAATCAAAAGACACAGAGTGGCTGAGTGGATAAAAAGGCAAAAACCTTCAATATGCTGCCTACAAGAAACTCACCTTAGGACAAAGGACACATAGAGATTGAAAGTGAAAGGGTGGGGAAAAATATTTCACGCCAATAGACATGACAGAAAAGCAGGAGTCGCAATGCTCATATCAGACAAAATAGACTTTAAAACAAAAGACATAAAGAAAGACAAAGAAGGACACTACTTAATGATTAAGGGATCCATCCAAGGAGAGGATGTTACTATCGTCAACATATATGCTCCAAATACAGGAGCACCCAGATACATACAACAAATATTAACAGACAGAAAGGGAGATATTGATGAGAATACAATCATAGTAGGAGACCTTAATACCCCCCTCACATCAATGGACTGATCCTCTAGACAGAAAACCAATAAAGCAACAGAGACCCTAAAGGAAACAATAGAAAAGTTAGACTTCATAGATATCTTCAGGACACTACATCCAAAAAAAGCAGAATACACATTCTTCTCAAATGCTCATGGAACATTCTCAAGAATCGACCACATATTGGGACACAAAGCTAATCTCAATAAATTTAGGAGCATAGAAATTATCTCAAGTATCTTCTCTGACCACAATGCCATGAAATTAGAAATCAGCCATGGGAAAAGGAAATAGAAAAAACCTACTGCATGGAGACTAAACAATATGCTACTAAAAAACCAATGGGTCAATGAGGAAATCAAGAAGGAAATTAAAAACTACCTTGAAACAAATGATAATGAAGACACAACCGCTCAAAATCTATGGGATGCTGTGAAAGCAGTGCTCAGAGGGAAATTTATAGCAATACAGGCCTTTCTCAAAAAAGAAGAAAGATCCCAAATGGACAACTTAACCCTCCACCTAAATGAATTAGAAAAAGAAGAACAAAAAAGGCCTAAAGTCAGCAGAAGGAAGGAAATGATAAAGATCAAAGAAGAAATCAATAAAACAGAGACTCAAAAAACAATAGAGAAAATGAATAAAACCAAGAGCTGGTTCTTTGAAAAGGTGAACAAAATTGACAAACCCCTGGCCAGACTCACTAAAAAGAGGAGAGAAAGAACCCAAATAACCAAAATTATAAATGAAAAAGGAGAAATCAGGAGTTCCCGTCGTGGCGCAGAGGTTAGCGAATCTGACTAGGAACCATGAGGTTGCGGGTTCGGTCCCTGCCCTTGCTCAGCGGGTTAACGATCCGGCGTTGCCATGAGCTGTGGTGTAGGTTGCAGACGCGGCTCGGATCCTGCATTGCTGTGGCTCTGGCGTAGGCCGGTGGCTACAGCTCCGATTCAACCCCTAGCCTGGGCACCTCCATATGCCGCGGGCGCAGCCCAAGAAATAGCAACAACAACAACAACAACAACAACAACAAAAAAGACAAAAGACAAAAAAAAGAAAGAAAAATGAGAAATCACAACGGATACAGCAGAAATACAAAAAACCATAAGAGAATACTATGAACAACTATATGGCAACAAGTTTGACAATCTGGAAGAAATGGACAATTTTCTAGAATCTTACAGCCTGCCAAAACTGAATCAAGTAGAAACAGACCAACTGAACAGACCGATCACTAGAAATGAAATTGAAGAGGTCATAAAATCACTCCCTACAAATAAAAGTCCAGGACCAGATGGCTTCACAGGTGAATTTTATCAAACATATAAAGAGGAACTGGTACCCATCCTCCTTAAACTCTTTCAAAAGGTTGAAGAAGAAGGAATACTCCCAAAGACATTCTATGATGCCACCATCACCCTCATTCCAAAACCAGACAGAGATACCACCAAAAAAGAAAACTATCGCCCAATACCATTGATGAATATAGATGCAACAATTCTCAACAAAATCTTAGCCAACCGAATCCAACAACATATCAAAAAAATTATACACCATGACCAGGTGGGGTTCATCCCAGGTTCACAAGGATGGTTCAACATACGCAAATCAATCAGCATCATACACCACATTAACAAAAGAAAAGTCAAAAATCATATGATCATCTCAATAGACGCAGAAAAAGCATTTGACAAAGTCCAACATCCATTCATGATCAAGACCCTCGCCAAAGTGGGTATAGAGGGAACATTCCTGAATATAATCAAAGCCATTTATGAGAAACCCACAGCACATATAATACTCAATGGGGAAAAACGGAAAGCCTTCTCACTCAAATCTGGAACAAGACGGGGATGCCCACTCTCACCACTGCTCTTCAACAGAGTTTTAGAAGTCCTAGCCATAGCAATTAGACAAACAAAAGAAATCAAAGGCATCCATATAGGAAGAGAAGAGATCAAACTGTCACTGTGTGCAGATGACATGATACTATACATAGAAAACCCGAAGGACTCAACCCCAAAACTACTTGAACTGATTAATGAATTCAGCAAAGTAGCAGGATATAAGATTAACATTCAGAAGTCAGTTGCATTTCTGTATACCAGCAATGAAATATTAGAAAAGGAATACAAAAATATAATACCTTTTAAAATTGCACCTCACAAAATCAAATACCTTGGAATACACCTGACCAAGGAGGTAAAGGACCTATATGCCGAGAACTATAAAACTTTAATCAAAGAAATCAAAGAAGATGTAAAGAAATGGAAAGATATTCCATGTTCCTGGATTGGGAAAATCAATATTGGAAAAATGGCCATACTACCCAAAGCAATCTACAGATTCAATGCAATCCCTATCCAATTACCTAGGACATTTTTCACAGAACTAGAACAAACAATCCAAACATTTCTATGGAACAGCAAAAGACCCAGAATCGCCAAAGCAATCCTGAGAAACAAAAACCAAGCAGGAGGCATCACTCTCCCAGACTTCAAGAAATACTACAAAGCCACAGTCATCAAAACAGTGTGGTACTGGTATCAAAACAGACAGGCAGACCAATGGAACAGAATAGAGAATCCGGAAATAAACCCTGACACCTATGGCCAATTAATCTTTGACAAGGGAGGCAAGAACATATAATGGGATAAAGAAAGTCTATTCAGCAAGCATTGCTGGGAAACCTGGACAGCTGCATGCAAAGCAATGAAACTAGAACACACCCTCACACCATGCACAAAAATAAACACAAAATGGCTGAAAGACTTCAATATACGACAGGACACCATCAAACTCCTAGAAGAAAACATAGGCAAAACACTCTCTGACATCAACATCAGGAATATTTTCTCAGGTCAGTCTCCCAAAGCAATCGAAATCAGAGCAAAAATAAACCCATGGGACCTCATCAAACTGAAAAGCTTTTGCACAGCAAAGGAAACCCAAAAGAAAACAAAAAGGCATCTTACACAATGGGAGAAAATAGTTTCAAACGATGCAACCGACAAGGGCTTAATCTCTCAAATATATAAACAACTTATACAACCCAACAGCAAAAAAAACAATCAATCAATGGAAAAATGGGCAAAAGACCTGAATAGACATTTCTCCAAAGAAGATATACAGATGGCCAACAAACACATGAAAAAATGCTCAACATCGCTGGTTATAAGAGAAATGCAAATCAAAACTACCATGAGATATCACCTCACACCAGTCAGAATGGCCATCATTAATAAATCCACAAATAACAAGTGCTGGAGGGGTTGTGGAGAAAAGGGAACCCTCCTGCACTGTTGGTGGGAATGTAAACTGGTACAGTCACTATGGAGAACAGTTTGGAGATACCTTAGAAATCTATACATAGAACTTCCATATGACCCCGCAATCCCACTCTTGGGCATCTATCCGGACAAAACTCTACTTAAAAGAGACACGTGCACCCGCATGTTCATTGCAGCACTATTCACAATAGCCAGGACATGGAAACAACCAAAACGTCCATTGACAGATGATTGGATTCGGAAGAGGTGGTATATATACACAATGGAATACTACTCAGCCATAAAAAAGAATGACATAATGCCATTTGCAGCAACATGGATGGAACTAGAGAATCTTATACTGAGTGAAATGAGCCAGAAAGACAAAGACAAATACCATATGATATCACTTATAACTGGAATCGAATATCCAGCACAAATGAACATCTCCTTAGAAAAGAAAATCATGGACTTGGAGAAGAGACTTGTGGCTGCCTGATGGGAGGGGGAGGGAGTGGGAGGGATTGGGAGCTTGGGCTTATCAGACACAACTTAGAATAGATTTACAAGGAGATCCTGCTGAATAGCATTGAGAACTTTGTCTAGATACTCATGTTGCAACAGAAGAAAGGCTGGGGGAAAAATGTAATTGTAATGTATACATGTAAGGATAACCTGACCCCCTTGCTGTACAGTGGGAAAAAAAAAATACCTTGGATTTATTAACATGGAGATTATCAATAATCCTTACAAAAGCTCTTTTAGTAGAAAGTGGAGATAAGAATAAGATCATAGTGGAGTCAAGATCAGCCCAGAGGTAAGTGGAGCTCTAGAAGTCTTATGCAGGGAAAAGAGTTATGCAGTAGTAACTAGAGGTTAAATGAAGGGTTTGTTGTTGTTTTTTTGTTTGTTTTTGTTTTATTCCTTTTAGCCCTGCCTCTGCAGCATATGAAAGTTCTTGAGCTAGGGGTCAAACTGGAGCTGCAGCTGCTGGCCTACACCACAGACATAGCAACGCCAGATCCGAGCCACATCTGTGACCTATGCAGCAGCTCATGGCAATGCAGGATTCTTAACCCACTGAGCAAGGCCAGGGATCAAACCTGCATCCTCACAGACACTATGTTGGGTCCTAACCCTCTGAGCCACAATGGTAACTTCTGTTGTTCTTACTTTGTTTTTGCTTTTATAACACATATAATATTAGAGATTAATGATTTGATGACAGAAATGATCCAGTAGAAGTGGAAAAAAATAAGTTAATATAAGAGAATCAATTACTTCAAAAATAAAGCCCTGGAATACATGGAGGAAAGAAGAGGAGCAGCATCCACAGGCACAGAAGGTGAGGCACAGGGCGCGGATCCAGATGCAGGAAGGTGGGTGAGTTGGTCCCGGTAATGTGCTGAACATCTCTTCTAATTGCTTACAGTTTCCTTCAAGAATCAAGTTCAAGAGGAAAGATCAAGGAAGATGGGAATGGGAGGCAGCTCTGGGCATTTGAGGAGTAAACACAAGGCGTGAACTGAACAACTCTGGAGTGTGGGAGAACAAATTAGCTGAGAAAACTAAGATTGTCAGGAACCGCTGAGGGGAAATGTAAGAAAGCAACTTTAAAGCAAGATGAGTAAACATAGGTACACTGCATGTGCGTAGCAGCAATAACTGAGATTTGAAAGGTAGTTGAAATTTTGTGTAGTTGGGTCTAATTGAAGGATAAAGTTCTAAGGGAACTTACAAGGGCATGCAAGAGAGGGGAGGCCATAAGACTGCTAATGGACAGGAAGAGATTGTGTAGAACTGGCTCTAAATTTTATCGAGGAGGGTGGTTTAAAAGAATTTCTAGTAACAGAAGGAAAGAGTAGGAAATTACATGGCAGCAGTCAGAGAGTGAGCTACTTGAAATCCTGCTTACTAAGAGATGTGATTCGCTATTACTAAGGTGCAATTATCAAGATCTATGTTATGAACACAGATGTCAGTGGCTGAGGTGGCATGAAGGTCAAGAGCATTAGAAATGAGGAATTTAAGGAACACAAAGGAACCTTTATGAATCTGCATTTGGTGTCAAGTTCTGCCCATTACTAGCTATGGAGTTGTGGACTTTATCACTCATAAAATGAAGATAATAGCGATAATTACCTCAGAGTTATTTTGAGGGTTAAGCAATAATGCTATGATAATTGAAATATATAAAATACTGACTTTGTTGCAAACTATTAGCTAATCAATTAATTTAATGAAATTCTGTATCACAAAAGCTGGTGATATTTTCCCATCACATATACCTACATACATATATGTATATGTATGTATGTATGTATGTATATGTACGCTTACAAAATATTACTATATTAATAAGCTCAACCAAGCAAAACACCTGTTAAACTAACTAGGGGGCTGGGAAGCCTCTTCCTTCCTTCCTACTGATCAAGCTCTTCCAATCCTACAGCTGTTTGAATCTCCATGCCTAGAAATTTCTGATTTGTTTCCTCTGTGGAGTGGCTAAAAACACAGAATATTCTTTCATTCAGAATTCCTTGTGCTGAATACTCCTGCAGTTTCCTCATGGCCATGGAATGACCTAGCAGAGTGACTATTCCCCTGAGATGGTGACTATTCTCAGCTAATTTGTTCTCCCACACTCCAGAGTTGTTCAGTTCACGCCTTGTGTTTACTCCTCAAATGCCCAGAGCTGCCTCCCATTCCCATCTTCCTTGATCTTTCCTCTTGAACTTGATTCTTGAAGGAAACTGTAAGCAATTAGAAGAGATGTTCAGCACATTACCGGGACCAGCTCACTCACCTCATTCCCAGGATGCAAATCCACTCACACATGATCTGTGGGGCCTCAAGCAAAATATTCAAAATGAAACAAAAAACCGAAAACCAAAAACAAACCCTCCCATTAAGGGTACAGATATATAAAGGTTTTTCTTTGCAATCTCTCTCTCATTGCCATGGAATTTTCTTTTTTCCCTTTTTTGCTTTTTTAGGGCTGCGCCCTCGGTATATGAAGGTTCCCAGCCTAGGGATCGAATTGGAGCTGTAGCTGCTGGCCTACACCATAGCCACAGCAATGTGGGATCTGAGCCGCGTCTATGACCTACACCACAGCTCAGGGCACTCCAGATTCTTAACCCACCGATCGAGGCCAGGGATCAAACCCACAACCTCAGGTTCCTAGTCTGATTCGTTTCTGCTGCGCCACAAAGGGAACTCCACCATGGAATTTTCTATTTGTCATTTAACATCATTGTGAGTAAAGAAAAATTTAAATTTCAAATTATTATCATGGATTTTACTGTTTATCTTTACATTGTACAAGGGTGAGTTTAAGTGAAAATATACAATTTAACTCATATGTGGAAGTACCAATACAATACAATTTGTACACAGTAGCTATAATAAACATGAATTTAAACACTGCACGGAAGTAACTTGAATGTTTTCATTTCAGATGTTAACACACATAAATTCTACTGATGCACTCTACCTTTGCCTGCTGATGAGTAAGGGAGGACTAAAAGGAAAAGGAACTTGGGGTTGCTCTAACTTCCCCTTTCTTTTATCATCATTCTCAGTATATATGATTGGCTAATGCAGAAATGTAACACAAATATGGAAGATCAAAACAAGTTCCTCTGTTGCTTGTGCTTCTCAGTGTGCCACTGCCTTCTCACTGTACTTGAAGTAAGTTCTATTTATAACAGAAAGCTCAGCCTCTTGGGGCTATCAGCTTACTCTCTGAGAGATACAGACACATGTTGTTCTCATTTGGGGTTCTGATGAACCCACCGGATTTCTATGTTTCACCATTCTGTGAATGGGGTGGCAAGGGTGGTAGCAGGAATGTACTGGAAAGATCCCTTATGCTCAAGTGCCCCGTCTGACTTTACTCGCAGAATACAAGGTGAAAGGCAAAGAAAAGAACGTGATGGAGACAACAGAGCCTTAAACCAAGTGTGGGCTCATCTGAAGGCAGGGCCTCATGAGACTGCACAAGACACATGTTCATGAAGCTGGCCCTCATGATTGCCTCCTGTGCTATCAAATCTCATGCCATATGCTAAGAAAAAAAAAAAAAAAAAACAGGAGTTTATATGGTGGGTGAGAAATGTGTTTGAATAGAAGAGCAATGTCTAATTTCTTTACATTTTTTTTCTATGCCTATTTTTCTTGTCTTTCCACACACTCTACATAAGACATTTCTTCCCATCTAATTTCTTACCTAACTTAGCAAAAAGTGAGTTCAATGAATCTTCAAATTGAATATTTCCCTTAGGAATGTCCAATGTAGGCTAGGCACTGGTATAGTCCACAAATCCTTGCATCTGACATACCACCCCCATCTCTACAATTTCCCTGAGGCACGCCCTGATTCCTCACCCACGCTTCTCTGAGAATGAAGTCTGAAACTCAGATGGATAGCACTGTCCATTTATCACTCGAGAGGACTTAGGCCAGTGAGGAGGCAAGAGGCGTAGTGGTTGAAATCATGGCTTTGAAGCCAAATTCCTGGGTTAAAAATCTCAGCCCTGTCACTTAGTAACAGTGTGTTCTTATATAACTTACTTAATTTCTTTTTGCCTAATTTCCTCATATATAAAATGATGCTATATTGGTCCCTAATCTGTGGGAGTGTTAAGGGAAGGGGAAGGAGGGGGAGGCAGGGGGATGGATTGGGAACTTGGGGTTAACAGATGCAAACTATTGCTTTTGGAATGGATTAACAATGAGATCCTGCTGTGTAGCACTGGGAACTATGTCTAGTCACTTATGATGGAGCATGATATTGGGAGAAAAAAGAATGTATACATGTATGTGTAACTGGGTCACCATGCTGTACAGTAGAAAAAAATCTGCATTGGGGAAATAACAATAAAAAAAGGATTAAGTGAAATATTAAAAGCAAAAAAATTAGAATGCGCCTAATACCGGTCAGTGCTCAATCAATATTACCATTATTTTTGTAAATGATCTTCTCCTTTATGATATCTTTAAATTATTTGTGGGTTTTATTTCCTATCACTTACTTTTTGTTTCCCAGCACTGCTATAGCAACTTTTCTACTGTATTTAGTTATCCTTTACATTGTCAGTGGTATTTAGAAATAGAAAATGATAAAATTAATGGCCCATCTCATCATTTTGAAAACAGGAAACTACTTGCTACTATGTAGTTTATAAAAAGCAATACATTTCTAAAACAAGTATTATTTATCACCAAAATGTCAAAGGAGAAACTGAGGTCTAAAAACATAATACACCTGAGATCAGACAACCAGGAAATGGTAAAATTCAAAAGTACATCTTTCCTCCTCTAAAATGTATCCATTTTATATTCTGCTGCCTCATCAGGTAGGATAAAGTTTAAGAAAATAATCAATAATAAAACTAAAAAGAGTAACTCCTTTATATTTAATTCAAGATCAATTTTGGAGAAACATAGTCTTCAAATACAAATGGACTTACAGGCTTTTACTTGACATTTTATGTATTTATTTATTTTCCTTTTTTCGCTATCCGCAGCATATGGAAGTCCCTGGGCCAAGGATCAAATGTGAGCTGCAACACAGGATCTTTAACCCACTGCACCAGGATGGGAATCAAACCTGTGCAGACTCAGAGACAACACTGGATCTTTAACCTGCTGTGCCACAGCGGGAACTTGAGACTTGATATTTTTAACTGGATAAGATCAGCAAAGCTACTGACCACAGACTGATAAATGAAAAAGGTGAGCAAGATTTTTCACTCATGTAATAAAGTGAGAAGGAAGATGTCAATTAAATCAACAAAGGATATGCTGAAGTTGTTCAAGACTCAGGTTCAGTAGACAGAGTCCTGACAGTGTCATTAAATGTAGGTTTAATGAGCAAGTTCCTTAATCTCTCAATGCCTCAGTTTGTCATTTGTAAAATTGGGAGGATGGCAAAATATTCAAAAATTTTGGAACAATCTTTGCCAATTTTTAAAATCATTGAAAACAATCCTAATGTCAATAATTTACTGCTGTTAATAATATTTTATCTCATTTCCTCAAAAAGGCTCCCTTGCCTTAGTTTGCCTGACATTTACAAGGACATTAAAATAACCACTAAAATTCCTAATTCTATTGGGGTCACAAGCTGAAGACTATGAGGACAACAACCTAAATGATGATATTCCCTTTCATCACTGTCACTATCACCAGAAAGGAAATTAAGTAACTGAAACAGAATGGGATTCTTAAATAACCTTTCCACGGGTGTAACTGTAAAAGGCAGAATAATGAACTCCCCTGCAAGGATGTCCACCTCCCCATCCTCAGAATCTGTGAATATAATAATTTATATGGCTAAAGAAGTTTGCACGTGTGGTTAAAGTAAGCATCTTGAGCTGGGTAGATTAGCCCCCATTATCCGAGAGGACATAATGTAATCACAGGGGTCCTAATAAGGGAAGGAGAAAAGCAGGGGAGTCAGAATAAGGGAAAGAAATGTAATAATGGAAGGAGGGCCAGAGGGAGATTTGAAGAGTTGGAGATGCTATACTGCTGGCTTTGAAGATGAAGAAAAGGATCTGAAACCAAGGAATATGAGTGGCTTCCAGAACCTGTAAAAAGGCAGAGGCATGGACACTCCTCTAGAGCCCACGGAAGGAACACAGCCTGAAACACCATGACTGTAGCCTTGTGAAACACAACTGATGTTTCTGATTTCCACGACTGTAAGACAATACATTGCGTAAGTCACGAAATTTGTGTTCATTTGTTAGAGCTACAATAAGAAACTTAATATATTATCTGTAATAGATAAGAGAATTGCTTCCTAAAGATATTAGCAGACATTCTTCCTCCAAAGGAGAATTTACTTAAATGCTGAAAAATATCCTATTTACATATGATGTGAAATAGAGGTACTTCCCTAAACTTTTAATTCTCATTACTTGCTCTTTATATTTTCTAGTGAAACTGTCTGCAAACTAAGTGGTGGAAGATTTCTCTGAAGTAAAGGACATTGTAATTTTCAGCTAAAATTATGCATTTCATGGTGTGGAGGGTGAAAAATAGTTCTCAATATTTTAATTTTGTTTTAACATAATTGTATGCCAATTTTCCTAGATATAATTTAGTCAAAAAGACTATTTTTATGTGCTCAATTATATTTTATCTTTTAAGGTAATATATATGGCATTTATAAAACTCCTGCAATGAGAACTCAAATTTGTTTTTTTTAATTGTAAAATATCCATTTAAATCAGTTTCTTTTCTTCACAAGAACCTGCTCAAGGAAACAGCAGCAAATAAAATATGTGGGAAAAAAATACATCCATTAGTTAGTGAAATCCTGATGTTCTTATTTTAGTTTTTTTAATGGTTATGTGATGTCTTTTTCCATTTTTCTTATATCAGAAACCAAGCTTCTCAACTGAAAATAAAGTATCTTTCAGACGGTGGTATTTATTTCTAATGAAGCATTTCATCTCCTTGAAGATATAATTAAATGACATTTAACAGAACACTTTCATTCCACTGGATTCTCATTTTTAAGAATAAAGTAGGAATTTACTGTATTCTTGATCTGTGGGACATGCCAAAAATAAAACCAGCCTATAATAAATTCATCTGATGTTTTAGAAAACAAACTCCATGCCCATTAGTGGGTTCAAAGTACAGTTAATTTCTGTAAAACTTTGCCCAAAGGAAAGGTGTTCATAGTATTCTACAAATCATTCTTAGATATAGGCTATTACTAGCTAGATGATCACTATTGATGAATGAAATGGGTTTACCAACTAATAAAATGAAACAGCATCATCAGGATTCACTGAATAAGGAAAATCTGGACTCAAAGTGAAGAAAGGTACTTTATGTTCATAATCTCATAAGTTAATTAACTCACCAATTAATTAAAGAAGAAGAAAGAGAAAAACTTTGAAGATCAGGGAATGACACTAATTAATTTCAATATAAATTACCCAAGAGAACCAGGCTGAATCACTTTTACCTTGAAAAGTTTATATTTTTATATATAATTGTTTTCTAACTTTTATATTCTAAGAGTATTTTCTAAGTATTTCTTTGTTTATGATTTATTTTCTTGACAAATATTTATGTTTTCTCCTTTAATGGGACATTATACAAATAACTTTAGCATAGGATAACACTTCACTTTTTTAAAAACATAAAAATAGCTGATGAAGATAAAAAGATCCCATGTGTATTACTTAGTATTCGTCTTCATTTAATTTAGAACCACACATGATGAATATGAGTTAAGTCAGAGAGTATTTTTTAGTGATATATTTTAAGAGGATAAATCTTCAGAAAATAACATGGTAGAGATACTAGAAACCGTAAGATAAAACAATTTTAAAACAAGAATAAGAGTTTAAAAAGATAAATGATGGGGGAAAATGTTCTGCAAATTGGTCCTATCAAGAGTGAAAAATGGATACAAGCTCATTTATTTAGAGCTTCTTGGAACTGCATCATTAGTGGAGTTGAAACATAATACATGCCTCGATTTCCTTTAACTTCTTTAGTTAAAGTCAACATAGATAAGCACAAAATCTGAGAAGGTTTCTGGAGATAGAAAGCAAAATTATAATGTATTGTTACTTATAAATAAAGATAATTTAAAACTCAAGTCTATTGTTTTTAATTACACAAATTTCTTACCAAGACTCTCTATTGGAAAAAATTCAGTTGATCATTATATATATATATATATATATATTTTTTTTCTTTTTGCTATTTCTTTGGGCTGCTCCCACGGCACATGGAGGTTCCCAGGCTAGGGGTCGAATTGGAGCTGTAGCCTCTGGCCTACGCCAGAGCCACAGCAACGCGGGATCCGAGCCGCGTCTGCAACCTACACCACAGCTCACGGCAACGCCAGATCCTTAATCCACTGAGCAAGGGCAGGGACCGAACCTGCAACCTCATGGTTCCTAGTCGGATTCGTTAACCACTGCGCCACGACAGGAACACCCCATTATATTTATTACTAGCAGTTTCATAAAACCTTTGAAAAGTAGTAATAACAAAACTCTTCTATAATTACAGGAAAGTAAATTGTGCAAGCAACTTTGGAAAGGACAATTTGATGAAACTAATGATGAATAGCAAGTTAAGGAGGAATAAAAGGGAGGACAATTGAGTCAAAGGCTTATGATTTGTAAAAAAGAGAAGAGCATATTAGAGCAATTAGCAGAAATGAGAAAACAGAGAATGATTTTATGAGCGGAAACAGACATATTTCTGTGTAAGAAATAGATTCCTGACCATATACCATCTCAATAAGCAATCGCTGACTTGATCAGAGCCAGAAATTTAAGTGTGGTAGCCATTCTTAAGGGATGATTATTGAAGGCTAAATTTCATAAGAGAAATGCTAATACCATCAAAAAGAAAATTATCTAAATATTTTCTCAAGTTCTCCCTTCTATTAAGAAAAAGAAATTTGTTCTCTTTTTATGGCCACGGCTGCAGCATATGGAAGTTCCTGGGCTGGGGGTTGAATTGGAGCTCCAGCTATAGGCTTACACCACAGCTTGCAGCAATGCTGGATCCTTAACCTACTGAGGGAAGCCAGGGATCCTCATGGACACTACGTCAGGTTCTTAACCCAATGAGTCACAACAAGAACTCCTTCTATTGAGAATTTTTAAAGTAAAACAAGAATTGGTTTCTTAGATAAAAATATTCACATTGAATGTGAACTTATTATGCAGGTGGTAGTATGAGCACCATCATGACTGAACTCTTAACATCCAGAATAAGCCTGTAAGGTCAAACTGTTAATATCAACAAAGAGGATGATTCATGTAAAAAGCTTGAGGAACCTGTCAAAGTGTACCAACTGGGAAGCCATGGAACAGCAGAGATGATACTAAGCAGTCTTACTTCAGTGTCTACGTCGTGAATTCTCTTTTAAATACTGAGAGTTTTAAGAACATTTTTTAAAAAGAATATATTTCTGAAGAGCATTACTTTTGGTTAGGAGATTGGGCCTTATCATGTACACTGAACATAGACTGAATAGATCTGTATTATTAGAAATAAAAAGCAGATAGTATTTAATATAACCATAGAAATAAAAGTGAGGGTTAAGAAGGGAGCATTAGAACATTTATTCATTCTTCTGACATTTCTTCTTTAATATTCATTACAGGTAAATCTTCTCCTTGACACTGGACGTAGAGCAGTAAACAGAACAGGGAAGCTTTCTGTACTTACAGAATTGATTTGTAGGTAGAGAAGTCAAATGCAAACAAATGCAAAATTAATAAAGGAACTAATTATGGAAAATAATAAGTTCTGGAACAATAGTGTTGATAACTGGAGGAGAAGCAATGCTTTAGATAAATAATGACAGAGGATACAACTTGGGTTTGAATTGCAAAATTTGGAATACAGCATAAGAAAGACAGAAGAAAGGTGGCAAAAGACCACTGGGGAAGAGAGTCCCAATAGAAGACAGACAGAGAGAGGCTCATCAGTTTCTCTCTACACAATAAGGTTGAGAGCTTGAGTGTGTAATTCCAACCCTTCTGTGCAGGGAGAGTCTCCTGCCCTCCCTTTCTCCATTCTGCAGGCATAGGTACTGGCCAGCACCTGTCTTCTCCCCATCCTGCATTCCTTCTCTCTCTCTTCCCATTCTATCAGCCCAGTCCTCGTTCTACTGAGTCACCAATTGTACAGGGTGGGATTAGTAACTTTGGGGGCTTCGTCAGTGACTTTCACACCTCATGAACCCCTGGGTAGCTTGATTCTACCTCCCTTTCAAGAAAATTTGTGCAAGAATTGCTGAAGGAACCAATTAAATATTTACTTTAAGCAACAAAAAAAGTGGGAATTTTTTTATTCTGAAAAAGATCTGGCCTTGAGGTGATCCAGGGCACAGCTACTCTGAATAAGGTAGGAAACTGGATCATTAGTTGAGAATCTGGTGATGGATAAAAATAAGAATATAAGCAATGTTGCAGACATAGTGGTAACTGACTCAGGTTACATCCAAAAATCAATAAAAAGATGGGCTAGCAGGAAACCAAAAGCAAAGTTGTTTGATTGATTCTTAATGGCTAAGGTTAACAATATCTAACTTGTGAGACTCAAGAGATGAAAATCACACATGAACACCAGTGAAATACAAATTGTAGTATAATTTTAGACAAAACACAATAAATTAATTAAACATAATAGAGTAAAACCCTGATCATATCAATACGACATGAATGTCACTATTTTGGTGGAAGGAAAGAAGGAAACAATTGTCTTAAACAGCACATTTTTGGAGATATCCTTCTTAGAGCACTTTTATGTACTATATTGAGATTTAGGATTTAGACTTTTGAAAGCACTGAACTATTACTTATATTCAATAGAAATAACTAGAAATGATAGGTAACTACAGTTCAAAGTTTGGAGAACTTGAAGGGCTCAATTCACTATGGGATATTACTCATCCCAAATGACAGTAAACAGCATTTCATTCTAGCATGGGACTATGCTACGATCAACACTGAAATTAATCAAACTTCCTTGATTAATCAAAATTATATATTATCATCCTGATTGCAATCACCTATCAAAGAATCATTTTCCACAGTAATTTGTATAAAATATAATCAGTGCCAATGAACTAAAAGCTGGAGGTCTGTGCACCTAAAAAAGAGCTAGTTGATAATTTCCTGTTACTCTCACCTCCCCAGAGCCCCTCCTAGGGGAAAAAAAAAAATTCCACCAGTGGGATAATCTAGTTCAGGATTTCTAACTGTGCATCACCTCACAATGAAACCCATATAAGCCCTTTATCATATCAAATGGATGGTAATTGCACTGAACAACATATGCTTATTCAATTCATCATCTGATGATATCATCACATTAAACTGTAAAATTTGCAAGAACAAAGCTGCTTTTATCATAATTTTTGAGTGGCTCTAATTTTATACTGTTCATATCATTAAAAAAAAAGATGAACAAAATAAATGATCTTAGGTATTTGAAATGATTGAAATTAAGAGTTCCTTTTGGCCTAAAGATTCCATTGGAGCATCTTCCAAGACAGCTAAGTTTCCTGATCTGGATCCCATAGGGTCTGTTTGTCATAGGATATCATACAACTTCATGTTGCTTAATTCGTATTTCACCTAATCACTTGAGTTAAATTAGTTCTCCTAAGAATTCATCTTATTTAAGCAATATGATGTCTTGGATAGTGTTTTGGGCCAACTGGAAAGAACTCAAATCAACCTCAAGCCCTTCCATCAACTAGCTCCATGACCTTTTTCAAGTAATGTTCCTTTGTTCCTCAGCTTAGTTACAGACAAATGAAATGCTGAACTCCATATTCCATAAAGAACTTTTTAGCATACAATACAAAAATGCAAAATAATTGTCTTAATACTAAACTGTTTAGAAAATTCAAATGTCTGAGTGCCTTTAAAGGAAGGTTGGAGAACTGGGGAATAGTTGCTAGAAAAGTTCTATCTTCCATTTGGAAGTTATCAGTTCATTCCTCCTGTAACATATATTGACAATCTCTTCTGTGCTGAGCATTGTGTTATCTAGATAATAGAGGCCCACATTCAACACAGCGCTTTTCCTCAGCTCTTATGTCTAATGGGCATCCATTCACACCCATCCTGCCTTCATCCATCACTATCATTTCAGTCATCGTGCGGTCCTCATTGTCTCTTGCATAGATCATAATGACTGATTTTTCAATTCTCTAACCTCCTCCCATCCATGATAATTTTCTAAAAGATAAATATAATTGTATTTAGAAATAGAACCTAAGTGTTCTAAAGGACACATATTTCTATAGGATCCAAGTCAAGCTCCTCAGCATTGCATCTGAGGGCCTTTCAAACCTATTCCATATTTTTGTCTATAACCCTGCTGCCTCATGTCCACAATAACTGTCTCCTGCTGCTCTCATGCATTGGCCATAGGTAAATTGGCATTAGTGCCATAGGGGCTATGTGTACCAATTTTTTTTCCTGTTTTAATGTCCTTGATAATATTTCTCTCTTTGCCTAAAATAGTCCTCTCCCACATCAAGCTATCAAATATGTCCTCTCTTTTCAGTGAATCTTTCCTGATTTCCTTACACAGTTCCTTGCTTTATTTTATGGACTCCATAATAATTTTCCTTATCCCCACTCTAGCAAAACACATTTACTGACATTACATTGCCTGACTTCTAGGAATTTTTCTCAGTTGAAAACTCTGTATTTTCTTTTATATTGCATATACCTAACTTAGTGACTGGTCTATATCAGATACTTAGTAAGTATAAAATAAATGAATGAACATACCTTCACAGTAGCTTTATATAGTCCATAAGGTTTACAACAAAAGCAAATCTCTGTAAACAAACAAACAAATAAAAAACTTCAGAAACATTTCTTGAGAATATAGAATATTTTCAACCATGATTTTCCACATGGAAGGGATGAGGGCAAGATTCTGAATCAATTTTCTCTAACTCATTAGGGAAAGATACTCACTGACTTCACACATGAAACTCCTCGCCACATATTTTTTACTTGTTAGAAATGTATCTTGAAGGTTGCTATATTCATCATAAAATATGCAATAGATTTTTATAGCTGTGGATAGCTAGCATGTTGATAATGTTGATTTCAAAGCAGTTCACCAAACAGGTATAGTTAGGGGAAAAAGAAGGACATGGAAGTAGTACATTTAGCAGGCAAGGAAAATGATTAAAGCTAACAGCAAAATTTTTAAAATGTAACACAATCAATGACTATTAAAAATATCGTAAATCGGAGTTCCCGTCGTGGCGCAGTGGCTAACGAATCCGACTAGGAACCATGAGGTTGCAGGTTCGGTCCCTGCCCTTGCTCAGTCGGTTAACGATCCGGCGTTGCCGTGAGCTGTGGTGTAGGTTGCAGACACGGCTCGGATCCCGCGTTGCTGTGGCTCTGGCGTAGGCCGGTGGCTACAGCTCCGATTCAACCCCTAGCCTGGGAACCTCCATATGCCGCGGGAGCGGCCCAAGAAATAGCAACAACAACAACAAAAGACAAAAAAAATAAAATAAAATAAAATAAAATAAAATAAAATAAAATAAAATAAAATAAAATAAAATAAAAATATCGTAAATCACGAGATAAAGTAAAGCAAAAATTCTCACACAGAATTTCAAAAACACCATGTAGATTTCAATGACTTCAATTAAATCATTTATGCTTCTGAGTTACTGTTTGAACACATATAACACTTACTTCAAGATTCATTCAAAAATGACATAAGTGAAAGCAAAAAAAAAAAAAAAAAAAGCCGGAGTTTTGTGAATTCCTTTGTAATGAAATACTTCTAAAATCTATTATGATTTTTTTGACTTCCCAGTTAACCTTTGAACAAAACAGTTATTATGTCCTTTTAGTATTCAATTATGTAAAATGCTAGATTTTATTTCTCTACGTATTTTCTTAAAAATTCCCAGATAGCTCCAAAATCATATTGCCTTGATTTTTCAAATAATCTTGAAACATCCCTGAACTTATTCAGGTGACTATTTTCTAACTTGTTAGGTAAAGACATCAAAACAATAACCACTTAAAAAGTGAAACATGAAATATAATTTGGTCTGTCACAGTTCTCTGACTATCTTTATTTAGATTGACAGAATATATTTAGAATGTCTTTAGAAGGAATGCTTTGTGACTAAAAGCAGGACACCTTGACAAAGGATATAAGGATGCAAAAAAATAGCAGTCAAGGTTAGTCTACATATCTGAATAATGGAACTGTTATCCAGCAACACTTGCCATGTGTCCTGAATTTGGAGGAAGTGGGGGAGGCAAGAAAAGTATAACACAGAGTTCACGTCCTCTTGGAGATTGTCACAGGAAACAAAAGAAAATTTGGTATATGGAGTGCTCCTCCTTTGATTCATGTTGATACTCCAATTTCCTCATCTGTGAAATGGAAGCAATAACTCTCTTATTTACCTGTTGCATGCAGGAAATGTGAAAAATCAGCATGAACATTCTTCTAGACTGTAATGAGGCATACAGATAAAATGCATTATTATAAATTTTACATTTCTTCTCTGGAGCCTACGAAAACCTTAAGCGGATTTTTAAAAACACTGTTCTTATATTCTTATCCTAAATTTTCCATTCTGAGGTTTCTTTCTTGAAGTTTACATACACAATGAGCTCAAACAGCTCTAACAACCTCCCTAAAAGTGTTGCTGCCCAAGCAAAACATTTTTTTCCACCCTCTCAGCTCTAACACAGCTGTTCCATCACTTTCCCTGACCCTCCCTCCTGACTCTTACTTAATTACAGAATGTTTCTTTGGTGCTGATAAGATATTATTTATTTCCCTTATTTTCAGGAACATATTTTGAACCTTACAAAATCCCTACAGTTTAGCATATTTTTAGAGATGGATGAGAGGTCACCTGCATATTTCAACCCCCCTGATTTCCAGGGTCATCTCAAAAACATATGGTGTTTTCCCTGAGGGGGAATCCTTTTTGCTTCCCTCTCCTCACCCCTTTCTCCCCTGGGAAAAGCTACATTGGCTAAGAAACTGCAAATGCTTCAAAACACCCCACCTCCTAAGAAAAGTGTATGCTTCCTCCTAGAAATGAACAAATGATTATAATACTTTCCCATTGTTTCCTTTCTTCTAGTCAGGAAGAAAATCAAAACAAGCCTCTTGGGTTGCATTATAGTTTCCTAGCTTCCCAAGCAATATACCCATTAATAACATGTAACTTCTGCTGGGCTCATAGGTGAACTAAAACCACAGTCACTTCTTTTCCATCCTTTAGGCAGTGATTTCCATAATAACAGAGGAAGCTGAACTGTGTGCTACCTTAAGAAGACAAAGCTTGGGAACTGAAATCCTGCAGATTATCTCAGTAAAAAGTTCATAGCAAGAAGTCCTGGGGGAAATATCAACAGAAGGTTATGGACGCTCTTGTATTACTCAGCAACAGCATGGTCACTGACCATCACTCAACCTCACGGGACTATACCTTCTCATTTGTAA
The DNA here is from genome assembly GCF_016906955.1 of Phacochoerus africanus. NCBI lineage: Eukaryota > Metazoa > Chordata > Mammalia > Artiodactyla > Suidae > Phacochoerus > Phacochoerus africanus. The sequence goes on along the minus strand of NC_062547.1, from coordinate 23,872,215 downwards.
AATAAGCCGAAAAATCAGATTATCTGTTTATTAAATTCCTTTCATGTCTAAAATTATAGATGTATTGCTCCTTTAAAATGCATAATTTCCCAATCTTTAATTATGATAAGGTCTCATGTCAAAATCAATCAATCACACTTTCTACCTGCTTTACTGGAGGTTTCCCGAATAACATACCATTGATGGAGACATTATTGATGGCAATAATGTAAAGTAGAACATACTGTCCATTACTGGGACCATAGGAATTTACCAAAATGTTAGTTTCTTGATTAGGATTGTGAATCACATTTGAGTTGATTAAATTCAAATATATGAGACACTACTCTTCAAAAGTTAGAATTTTCTTCTGGATGTTTAAATTCAGACTTCACGTTTTATTAGATAATTAGAGAACAATAAATTGGGCCGTGGAAATAAGTAAACTGTGTTTATTCTAGTGGCCTGCCTGAGAAGGGGTCAGTTCTACAACTTGCTTTTATAAAGAAATACTAAATGAAACAGAAGAAAAATCCAGTTAAAAATAACTCTGAGATTTTTTGAAAGAGGAAGATACTGATATAAATTACAGTCAAAACTGGAGAGAAAATAAAGACTTCCTGTGAACACTAAAGCCATTAGGGACTCCCAGGCATTTTATGTTGAGCCAAGAGCAAGTGAAGGAGAAAATACTTTGGAAGAGCTGTTGGAAGTTGTCCAAAAAAAACTGGAAGACAATTTTGTGACTATCCACAAAAAGTGAGGAAGCTGAAAAACAGAGATGGAAACATTCAAGGGGAGTGGGGAGAATTATTTCCCCAGCATTTTGTTGGCATAAAAGGATAAGTCCAACAGAGTTGTAATGATCTAAAGAATATACTTCAAGCTGAGTTTTAACCCGAGAGTATTAGGTCCATGTGGTTCTAGAAATAGATTCTAAACACTCTAAGGGTATAAGATATAAAATGCATTACATATTTTCTGAAAAGCATGATCATCTGCAATCTTATATGCTTTTATTGTGTGTTTTTCTGTTGGTCTGCTCAGCAGTTTAAGCTGGTAGGCGATTCTAGTTGAGCAACCTGTTAATGAGTGATGACGTTTTATAAGGCCAATAATTTGGACCAACAATTTCTCTTAGAGAAGTCTATGGGAATGCTGGCTCATTTTGTTTACTGAAAAACTGTTACATGTATTATAGACTATGTGAAACACCTGCTTAATCTTTAGAATATCTCAGATAAAAATACTGTCAGAGTCCCATGAATATGCCATTTAAATATCATAATTGAATTTCCAACAAAATACTTTATTGTATGATACCACAAAAGATATATACCTATTAAAATGACATATAAACACGGTCCTTACCAATTTAGATACATGCTTTATATGAGTTATTCTTTCAATCAACTATGACTTATGTGATATAAATAGGCTTATGAATCACTCGCTGATTTAAGCACTAGGGCGTTTATTATATCCGTTCCCCTTTTCAATTATTGATATGCCAGCTTTCCATTTTTCTCTTGCCCTTTTTCTTTATCAAATTCATTGTATTCAACGCTGCTATGAGAAAAAAAAAAAAAAAACTTCTTTGAATGACATTTTTCATGTTGGCATTTACCTATTCAAGACCTAAAGTAGATTAAAACTTAAAGTTATATTAAATCAAAGTTCAAATTTAATTAAATAAATAAATACACATATATGCATGTTCTACAAGCTTAGACTTATCTGTGCTCCCTTGCCATTTTGCAAGTGAAGTGCCCCACACCCCAAGACTTCATTGTTTTTTTCCAGCCCTGGCAACACACACAAATCAAACCAACTTGCTCTTTGTTGAGAAATTAAAGCATGACTAATTTTCTTTAGCTTTTACATTGTGTTTTGTATAAAAATAAGCATGAAATAAGTTAAATGGTAAGTATCCCTCAGGAATTACTACATATGTTTAAAAAGACAAATTAATAAAAATCTGACATACAGTGAGGACACACAAGGAAAGCAGCTTTTCTTAATGCTTTGATAATAAGGAAGGGGGGGGTAGTCCAACCGTTATTTTCTTAAGGGTTTTGTAACAAGCTCTAAGACTTTAATATCATTTTCTCCTTTAATCCTCAAAAACATTCTATAAGACAGACATTAGTATTCACTATTTAAAATAAATCGCAAGGCCAGAATTTAAACCATTATCTATCTTGTCGTAAAAACAATATTGCTTTTACAAAGTACCACACTAACCCCTCAAAAATCTGTGTTGAACATATTGCAAAGTGTCCTAGGCACAGTGTACCATGTTAATATGCTTGCAGTTTGTGGTTTGGAAAATTATTTTAAGTGTACTGAGCACTAAAACATATTTGAGAGCACAAATCATTACTTTTTTTTTTTTGCTTTTTAGGGCCACATCCGTGCATATAGAAGTTCCCAGGCTAGGGGTTCAACTGGAGCTGCAACTGCTGGCCTACACCACAGCCACAGAAATGTGGGATCCAAGCCATGTCTGTGATCTACACCACAGCTTAGGGAAACATTGGATCCTTAACCCACTGAGTGAGGCCATGGATCTAACCCACGTCCTCATGGATACTAGTCAGGTTCATTACCACTGAGCCATGATGGGAAGTCCAGAAATCATTACTTTTGAATAAGTCCATAGGTTCTAGTAGAAACCAATTCTTAAGTGATACACCTTGTGCAAAATTCACTGTAGTAGCTGGAAATCCGGTTGCAGTTGTTTTGCCTCCCATTACCCCAGCATGACCCACATGTTTGGCAATGGCCCATCTGAATGTCCTGTACGATTTACCTAATGTCTTTCTCTTACATTAAATTAATCTATTCTCTAGCATAAAAGAGATGATGAGAGGATTTACTACAGAGAATTAGAGACTGGATATTTGGTTTTCCTACACTCACTATTCCTTTAGTGAGGGCTGAGATATTACATTCCTTATGTGATATGGCTTTTGACACCAATTAAGTTGGTAAGAGCTGCAGCAAACCCTGCTCCTTTGACTTAACCACCTCTTTCTCATTGGGAGGTCATAGAGAAACAATTACCTCTCAATGCTCATACTGACAATGCAAATGGCCATTCTAAGTGGAAGTCCTTTCAGATCTGTAGAAATTCTAAAACTGATTCACACAAATAGAGGGTAGAATTTGTTTGGGATAGGACCTAGATCTGTATATATCTTATGAGCAAAATTAGCATTCTTTGGCAACACTTATGATGGTCCATGGAGACCTCTGCTTCCTGGTACTCACACACATTTGTAATGCTCTTTCCTTGGCTGGACTGACTTACTCATATCTGCCAAACAGACTAGGGAAGAAATGCCAGGATTCCTCTGCTGATACACAGTTATAAAAGACAATGACTTTCTTCTTGAACATACTTTCAGTCTCTCTTTGGTTACTTGTTCTGGGGAAGCCAGCTGTCATGTCATGAGGCAGCCCTGTGTAGAGATCCACATGAATAAGCTTGGAAGCTGACTTTCTGAAGACTGCCAATAATCTAATGGGAAAGCTGGAGACAGAACCTTCAGCCCCAGTTGTGCTTGAGGTGACTATTCCTCAGCCAACAGCTTTACTTCAACCACAGCAGAAAGCTTCAGTCACAGACACCCAGAGACCTAGACCCAGATTTGTAACCACAGAAACTGTGAGATAATAAATACTTGCTATTTTAAGCCACTACATATGAAACCAATTTTCTACACAGAAATAGATAACTAAAACAGATTTTGGTTCCAGGAAAGGTGTGCCATTATAACAAATACCTAAAATGTGGGAATAACTTTGGAACCAGGAAGTCGAAAGAGGCTGGAGGATTTTGATTAAATTGTTGGAAAAATCTAAAATTGCATAAGCAGATTTTTAATAGAAATCTGGACATTAAGGATGCTAAATATGAAGGCTCAAAGCAAGCTAAGAGTAGGTGACTTTTATAAAGGTAGATATTTAGCAATATTCTCACTTGCAGTTATGTGGAAAGTAGAGAAAATGCCTAGTAAAGGGACTTAACTAGCTAAGGAGACTTCTTTTTTCCCATTTTTCCTTCCTTCCTTCCTACTCTCCCTCCCTCCCTTCCTCCTTCCTACTTTCTTTATTTCTTTTTTATCTTTTTAGGGCTGCACCCATGGCATATGGAAGTTCACGGGCCAGGGGTCAAATCAGAGCAGTAGCTGTAGACCTATACCACAGACACAGCTCCTAACTGCATCTGCAACATACACCCCGGCTCACGGCAACACTGAATTCTTAACCCACTGAGCAAGGCCAGGGATTGAACCCTCATCCTCACGGATACTAGTTGGGCTTGTTACAGCTGAGCCACAAAGGGAACTCCTAGCTAAGGAGATTTCCAAGCAAAGTGTTAAAGGTGCCCCCTTGTTTCTTCTAGCTGCTAGAGTAAAATGCAAGAGGAGGTAGGTAAATGGAAAGGAGGATGGTTAAACAAAAGGAGCCAAGTTTGATGGCTTTATAAATATCCAACCTTTCCAGATGGTCAGCAATACTAAAACTAAGGAACAGCTTCTAAGCAAACATAAAGTCTAGTCCACTGCCAGGAAAACTTGGTCAAACGATGAAGCCAAAGGTACGACTGTAAAATTTTGTAAGACCCCAGAAAGTCAAAGCTTATGCCTCAAGTATTCAGTCACATGAAAGGCCCTTTAAAAAGATTTTTTTTTTAATTTAAAAAATTAAAAAAGTAAAAACAAAAAGATTAGAGGTGTGCCTCTGGGATACTCTTATCAAACAAATGAGAATCTGGAAGCTTAAAGACATTGTTCCTAGGATCTCCCAGCAGGATCCCAACTTGAGAGCGTTTCTCTTTCAGAGAGCTAGGGGAGTGGCTTGTGTCTAACACAAAAGCATCACCTGCTTTGACTAAAGGGTACAGAGGTGACACAGCTTGAGAAAGCTTTGCACCCCTGAATACTACTAGCAGAAATGAGGCCAAGAGAATCACTCAGCTGCAAACCTGTGCTACTTTACATGAGAAAGGAAAGGTGACTCAAAGGTCAGAATCATGATCACAGAGGGCAAAGCCAAGAGCCATATAGTATCATTGTCAGGCACTGATAATTAATCAAAAAAGTTCCTATCATGGCTAAATGGGACTTCAGAATTGCGGTGGATCAGTGACCCCACCCTATCTTAGTATTAACCATGTCTTTTTATTTATGTATTTTTTCTATTCTGTTGCTTTGATATCTGAGGACCTGCTAAGCCTGGGAGTACTGCCCCTCCTGGGTTGGCCAATTACTACAGTCAATGAATAATTTACTCTTAAAAGTACTTTTCAAATGCAAACCAACCAATCCAGAGCTCACAATCCTAGCACTTCTGCTACAGGCTTTTATAGTTGGGGCTATTCTATCCCCCTGCCCTAATTACTCCAGAGGTCTTACACTACAACTAAAGATGGCCCAGACAACACAGAGCCCACTAAAATTATTCAAACTAACCACTAAGTCTATATACCCTATCCTCCATCTGCCCACTGGAACCACAATAGAAGCGTTAGCCCACCAGCTCTCTTGTTCACTGTCTTTGAGTGACTTCTGTGCTTCCTGGAATTCTTTGCCGTGCCTCCTGTTTCTAGGGGACTGTGAGAATAAACCTCTTTCTTTATGACAGTCATCTATCTCCCTGTTTGTGTGTCTTACCCATACCCGATTAAATCAAATAATAAGCATCCTCAATACAGTTCCATTTTACTCCTTTGGTACAGGATATCTTTAATAGTTGTCCTATACCATTTGTCTATTGAAAACTGGGTGTTTATGGAGTTGATAATTATCCATTTATTATCTCTGATATACATTTAAAGTGAGGTTTCACATGAGGAGCTGCACTTAAGGAACAATCAGCAAGTAACCTCCTCCACACCTAGACCTGATGTAGGAGATGGAATTCAAGATTTTGAGCTGCAGCTGCAGTAGTATGAGACTCTGAAGGAAGTGAGTGTATGTTACATGCTGGATCTGAATCACTGGGGGTGAGAGGGCAGATTGCAGTAGGCAATCTCTACACATTAACTGCAGGTGATCTCCACCTCTGCGTGCATAAATGCATATGCACTTTCATTCTCTTCAACATGGGTTGGATCTATCAATTTACTCCTAATAAAAGAGAATATGGACGATGTAGAAGGATGTTAGCGCTGAGGTTAGGCTATAAAAAGACTGTGACATCCTTTTTGGGCACTATCTCTCTGCCTCAGATCACTGGCTCTGCAGGAAATAGCTATCATGTTGTGATATAACCCTGTGGAAACATGAAGTTAATGAGGGTGGAAGCAGATCTTCTAATGTTTGCCAACAAACATGTGAAGGAGTTTGGAAACAAATTTTTTTTTTATCCCTAGTTGATTCCTGAGATGACTAATGTCCCAGCCAACAAATTGACCATGATTTCACAGTTTTAAGCACTATACACCCAGTAAGGGGCATCTAGATTTCAAACCCAAAGAAGCTGAGAGATAATAAAAGTTTGTTTAAGCTAATAAATTTGGGGGCATTGTTTTTTTTTTTTTTTTAATGGAGCAATGCAGACTTCTACATTAACTCCCTTTCCTGATTGCATGCTGAACTACAAGCACTCAGTCTGGAAAAAATATGCTAGAATAGATGAGGGAGTGCTTAGAAAATCCTTACTGAGGAATAATTTACTTACAGCTAACTGAATTGATAGTTTTGTTCTAAATTTTTTTTTGGATTAAAATAAGATAAACCTCAATTAAGTTTTGTATGGTTTGAAATTTTATTATTCCATAAAATTTAAACATAAAACTAAAAAGCTTAAAAAACTAAGATAATTTCAGTTTTAGTTAGAAAATTTAAAGTACCGATTTGAGGGTATTCTGATTTAAAACAAAACATCACTTTTCTTTGCATTTTTTTTTATGCTATGGAAGCTTCATAAGGAAAAAGGACAATTATATCTCGTTTTTCAGCTCTTTTTCACCTTGTAGTATATTATCATGCACATACAAAGTGATACATGCCTTTGAGTTAATTTCTATAGCTATTATTAACTGTTGTTTGATTAGTATATTAATGCACAGAGGAAAACACAGAAAGGGAGTTGACAAAACTGTAACATGGGAAACTTTTTCTCCATAATTTGGTAGAAATTAGTAGAGGTAGCTCATGATTTCAGACTGAAATCCCAATATGTACTCCCTATAGGTACAAAATTCAAAACACAAAAAGTTCAACATCTTTAATGATTTTATGAATTTTTTTATCTTTGAAAAAGATAAAAATTGTCTTTAGTTAAATGTTTAAGCTCTTGTGAATAGAAACATACATAAAACATTTTAAAAATCTTATATTAAATTTTAGTACAATCACTATACAAATACAAGAAAATAAGTATGTATTTTTTAAATTAAGAAAACTGAGATTGACTTTATATTTTGTGGTTTTTCATATAAACTGATTATATGCCTGAGAAAGATCTTATTGCCGCCTTCTTTCTCTTATTAAGAGTGAAGGAAAATTTATATGCAATGGACCCTCTATTGAAGGCAGAAGTCTTGGCTCAAAGGCTTCTATTCATCATGAGTTACCCCCCTACATGTTTCCTTCCCTATGAAGCATGTCTTGACTATGTTTGCTAATATAGTATTCTCTCTTTGCTCAAACAGCATGTGTATGTGACTTTTCTACATCTCTTTTTTATTGGAACAACTTATTTTGCTTTAGTTTTGCCTGTCTCCTCTTCTAGACTGTAAATGCTTGAGGGCAAGAACTGTGTTTAACAACGATAACTAGACTCCTGTCAGGATATACTGACCACCACTCTTCGTGGAACCTTCACTGAATTGGCCCTCAGAGAAAAACATTAAACCCAATGGGGCTTTCTCTCACTATAAAATTAGGAGTTTCTTCCAAATGGTTCAGAGAGCTCTACCTTTTACTATAATCTTATAATTAGCTCATCATGTTGTCGTTCTTGTGACACAGTGAATTCCCAACAAAAATTATGAACTCCATTCTAAATGAATGTATTATATGGGAAATTAATTACACTGTATTTGAGAGCTAGATTCCATTTATGGATATTTGACTGCTGACAGCTTTTCACTTTTTCACCCTTTGGTCCCACATCTAGGCAAGCTGACAAGAAAGCCTGGATGCTCCCCAACTTGTCACTGGCAAGAGATTCAAATTTCAAGTCCCAGCTTATGTGAAAATCTTCATGAACTTCATCCACACAACTAAAGCCCCAAGTAAGTCTCATATCCCTGCTCTCTCAAGTCAGTTTTGGCCCATCTTTGGAATCCTGCCTTGTTCCCCCCAGAAATCCTCCATTATGTAAGTAATAAAACTTTCTGTAACCTTCTTGGTTTATGCATATGGTGTCATCAGCTTTGGAACTGAAACTAAATCTCATGGGGGTAAATCAAAAGAGAATCATATTAGTACTTATTTTTCTGAGTATGAATAGATGAAGATACTTTGTTTCACACTTAAAAGTTTGTGACAGAAGAAAATTTACAGCCACAGAAGATCTTAGTGGAATCCCAATTTATAACACTAATTTGACCCTCAGGGTTAATTAAGACCATGAAAATTGTCAACCGGCACATTTTAGCAACATTAATGCTGTGTTCCTAACCATTAAGATAATACTACTCCTTAGATAATACTACTGAAATCACTGACTCTCATTCAATGAGAAACCAAAAAATATTGAAAGGAGTTCACAGAGGATAAGCCACTGTTCTGCACATAATACAAGACCCCACCACCTCAGTTAAATTTCTGGAAATTATTTGGTAAATGGAGGACTGCACAGCTATACTGCCAAGAAATAGCACTGACTCTCTATGGACTATCAGCATCCACAATTTCTTTTAGACACTTTCTGTTTTGGGAGGCAACTATTTCTCTTTTATGACTTTGACTTTAGCCTATTTGAACTGCTTTCTTGCAAACTGGCCCATTTTGAATGGGTCTCCAACAAAAGTCTGTAGATCTGTCCAAATTTCAGTACAAGAGGCATTCCATTAATGGCCCCAGAGATTGTCATTTGAAGATGCTTTAGCAACATCACCTTATGCTTCCTGGAATCCCTAGACCATCCATAAGGGCCATAAGTTGCCCTCTGACTTCTGATACAAGAAACTGCCCCTCTCAGCCCTGTGCTATACATCATTAATGTAGCAACTGCTAACCACATAAGTAGGTTCTCCTGGAAACAGACTCTAATCAGCCCTAAACCTGTGACCTTCTGTACCCAGCTGCCCTTTATGTCTTGGGTCATGGGATCAGCACCCCTACAGACTCAGCCAGATTACAAGACATTCTTGCACTAAGATGAAGCCAAAGATGGACCTTCTAGTGTATCCCACTTGCAAAAAGAGAGGACTCTCTTATCCACAGTTCCTTGCCAGATGCCATAGTCCTGAAGGGGTCAACCATCTTCCAAACCTATTTGTTACTTGGGGGCTCCTTAGGATCAAGTGTGTTAACAGAAGTTGAGTTCATCTACTTTATAGAAGGCAGTATCACCAGCACACAGGACAGAGTTCAGTGGAGAGTTACTGCTTTTAATTACTTAACAATTAATCTCAACATCTGAACCAAATTTTGGTAGGGATCCATCCTTTTATCAGTATGACTACAACATAAACATTTGTGTTTGAATCCTCTATTTTATTCTCCTGTTGTTGAAGAATTTTAAGAATTTTGGTTATAATTTTAAAGTCTTTAATTAGCATATACTATCTCTTTATGATGATATGCATTTTCATCTATGGTTAATCACTTCCACCCAAGGCATGTGGAAGTTTCCAGTCCAGGGATTGAACCTGCACCACAGCAGTGACCCAGGCCGCTGCACTGAAAACTCTGGATCTTTAACCTGCTGTGCCACAAGAGAATGCTCATGGTTAATCATTTTTTATTTTGTTTCATTTGGTTTTTCCTTGGATAATATTGCACATCAATTATGGTATTTTGAGTGCCTACCATGTTCTTTAAAATAAGAACTATAATGAAATGCCATTACACACTTATTAAAGTAGCTAAAATCCAGAAAACTGACAATACCAAATGCAGACAAGATGTGGATCAGCAGGAATTTTCATTCATTGCTGATGAAAACACAAAACGATAAAGTCACCTCAGAAGACAGTGTGGTGGTTTCTTACAAAACTAAAATACCCTTGCTATATAATCCAGAAATCATGCTTCATGGTATTCACCCAAGGTAGTTGAAAACTTAGGTCTACACAAAAATCTGCACATGGATGTACACTGAAATTTTATTCACAACTGCCCAAACATGTAAGTAACCAAGAAGCCCTTCAGCTGGTGAATGGATAAGTAAACTGCTGTAAATCTAGACAATAAATATTCAACATTAAAAAGAAATGAGCTGTCAATCCATGAAAAGACACTGACAAAGGTTAAATGCATATCACTGATAGGAAAAAAATTATCACAAAAGGTACTATTTCCTTCAGTCACATTTCTTAGCAGAGTAGACTGAAGAAATTTAAATTTTATTCAAAAGTAAATATTTTTGTATATTTTAAAATAATTTCAAACTTAGAAAAGTGATGTGAGGTAATAAAATAATTATTTGTCCTGAATGATTTAAATATTAAGTAGATAACATGATGCCACATTATGAAGAATATCTCTTGCATGACTACAGTGTACCATTGATACAATGAAACTAAAACTATCAGATAATTCACAGAATTGTTTCATTTATCCATTATTTCAATTATCTGCACAATAGCAAAATTATCTATTCCAAATGCATCACATTTAGTTTTCATATCCTTTTACTCTTTTTAAAATTTATAGTACCTTAATCTTTCTTTGATTTTTAGGACTGATATTATTTTAAGAATTGTAGACCAATTTTTTGTAGCACATCTCTAAATCAGTTTGTCTGTTTCCTCATGATGATAGTCTAGCTAGCAACATTGTATTTTGTCATCTGGCATGATTTTGATTTGTCCCAACTGCCATTTGGTTTTTCCCATATAAACTTTGATTATTCAACTAAGAAACTATTTCAGTGCTTCTCCATTAAAGAATTATACTTTTGGAGTTCCTGTCGTGGCACAGTGGTTAGCGAATCCGACTAGGAACCATGAGGTTGAAGATTCGGTCCCTGCCCTTGCTCAGTGGGTTAAGGATCCGGCATTGCCTTGAGCTGTGGTGTAGGTCGCAGACGCGGCTCGGATCCTGCATTGCTGTGGCTCTGGCGTAGGCGGGGGGCTACAGCTCCGATTCGACCCCTAGTCCTGGGAACCTCCATATGCCTCCATATTTCTTTGGGAGCGGCCCAAAGAAATAGCAAAAAGACCAAAAAAAAAAAAAAAAAAGAATTATACTTTTCACTATTGAAATAGCTAATTTGTGGTATTTTCTGATTATGTAAATATATCTTATCAAATTTCCACCTGCTTATTTTAGTATTCATTGAAACTACCTGGCTCAATTAATTACTACTTTGAAAATTACCAAAATTTGATTATAACAATCACTTTTTCCACTTTTATTAAATGGTATTTTACTCCAAGAAAAATTTTCTCTTTTCCACGTCTTTTCATTTATTCATTCACGTATTTATTGGCATAAACACACAAATTTTCTATTTTATTCAGTGGTTTATAATCAATTACTAATATTTTTAATAGTATCTCAAATTGTCTCCAGTTTGGCCAAGTTAGTAAGGAGTCTTTTTTACCTATATACATTATTCTTTCAGCACTTCCTTACTTTCAGTTACAACATGGTATTAAAGTAACCCTTTTTTTTTTTTTTTTTTTTGCTTTTTAAGACTTCACCCATGGCATATGGAGGTTCCCAGGCTAGGGGTCGAATCAGAACTACAGGTGCTGGCCACAGACACAGCAACACATGATTCAAGTCGCGTCTGCAACCTACACTGCAGCTCACCGCAACACCAGATCCTTAACCCACTGAGTGAAGCCAGGGATGGAACAAGCAACCTCTTGGTTATTAGTCGGATTCCTTTCCTCTGCACCACAATGGACACTCCCAAAGGAGTACCTTGTATATTTTTTATTCAGTCCTGGATTTACCACGTTGTCAAATAGTTTCTTCAATTTCAGTGGAGAATCAGAATGAAATTTAGAAACTGATATCTGGGTGATAGATTTGCTCATAGCTACTGAGGTGTTGTTACCTTAAAGCCCTTTCAGTAAACATACACTCACACACATGCATCTGAATCTTTTTTTAAAAAAAATATCTACCTCCACATACTACAAACTTTGAAATACAGGATTCATTGTAATTTTCTCCCTTTGCATATTTGTAAATTCCTTCCATGACACCCAGAAAATCAGGTTCTACTCTCCTTAGTATATTGACTTATTTGATTAATCCCCCTATGTGTAAGCAATCTACCATCACTGTGACCTTCTGACCATTTACCACTTCCTTCACCAGAGGTGAGCCCTCTGTACCTGCTCAAGCTCCAGCACTCCACATTTACCATAACCCATTACGCTAGACTGCTGCAGCCACTACCACTCACTCAAATATATATGCCCCCACCCAGACGGAACTGCAATTCCCAGTCAGACAGCTGCTACCACTGCCCAATGTCCAGTACCTTTCTTACCCCACTTCAGTCACAGCCAGGCCACCACCATCATCTTGCTACAATTCCATGGATGCCTTTCAAACCCCACTCCCTTCCCTGAGACCCATCCTCCTCAACCTCTTTTGGCTTCGGCCTGCCATGAAATACCACGGCTCTCCCTTCCTTGCCTAAACCCTCCTAATTCGGCTTGCACTCTAACTCCCCATGCCAGGCTGTTGCTCTGTCCAGTGTCTCATACACCAGCATACACTCCACTCCATCTGATTTGAATTCTTATGAGTCCACATCAGAGTTTGGAATATAGTAATGGGTCAAGCTGAAATATCTCTTTCTAGCCCTGAATTTTCTTCTCTGCATAAACTAGATTCTTGAAATTTCATCTCTGGTGAATTCCTGAATCTAGTTTTGGAACGTGCAGAACTTCATCATTAGGGAAAAAAAAATTACAATCTCTTTAAAGAGTAAAGAAAAAAAAAAAAACAACATGAAAGGAAAGGGAAGTCTTTTACTATTATTTTGAAATTACTTTTTAAAATGTGTCATAACTTCTCAGCTTATGTGTAGTCCCCAGGCATTGTTAATGCCCATAAATGCTAATTAACACTGAACCGCTTACTACAATGTTTTTCTAGAAGGCAGCCTCAAAATGTCCCATTATCGTGATTAAATATTTATTGAACTTGAGGTATGTTCTCAACATTGTAAAAAAGATACAGGAAAAGTTTCTACTTCAAAGACATTCTTGTGCTCAGAATTACATCAAGGAAAGATAATGTATCAAGGATTATTTTTTTTCCAATTCTATTACACTCTATCTTGTATTTATTTATGAATTTTTGTATTAAATATACAAATAAAAAATTCAAATAGCATCTATTGGAAAAGCCTTTCTTGAGAGATATTTGACAATGGGCACCAATTACATAAAATCTGCCCTTATCCTTTGATCTCCTTCATATTACTCTACTTTAAGAGTTAAACACTCTATGTACCGTCCACATCAAGGATTTTCAACATCAGCATAATTGCTGTTTGACCTGGAGTATTCCTTGTCATGGGGGCTTCTTCATACTTTGAAGAATGTTCAGTAGCATCCCTGGCTTCTACCCACTAGATTCTAATATAATCATCCACCAGCACTCCCCACTCCAAATGTACACACAAGCAGCAATGTCTCCAGACACTGTCAGGCATTCCCTAACAAGGCAAAATCCCCTAACCAACATTGAGAACCACTGCTTTCTATATAGATTGGTTTGAGACATTATAGTACATTGTACATTATTGTCATGAAAGATATTTTATTTTATAGGAACCTGTGAATAACAGGAATCACAGATACAAATAACTCACTGGGTAAGGAAAATAAAGCAAGAGAGTGGAAATCACCAGTGGAGACTGTGGTAAACAAGGGAGCTCATGGCATGTGATCCAAGTGGAAGGGGCTGTTGTCCCTACATTGTTATCATCAACTATTGCAAGACTTAAAGTATGATCCAATGTTGCTAAATTCTTTCTTCAAGAAAAAGCACCTATCTAGAAACTTCTCTATTTTTAAAATATTGAAAACTTTTATTTTTTAAAATACCATGTTAACTCTTTTTTAAAAAAATTCAGATTCTTGGTTTGAACATTCTGAACCTTCTGTTACACTATTAAATAATAAAATAAATTCAAAATTATAGTGAAGTTTATAAAATTTACCTGACATATGTAAAACACGTAAGTCCTAGAAGGATATCAAAGTGTTTATTATGTTTACTCATGGATGGTTGCTATTTTTATAACAAGAGTAATGATTGCCAACCTATCTCTTACAGTGGAGCTTTCACAATAATTTTCCTGTAAAGACCACCCAAGTATCAGGGCAGAAGACACTGAGAATTTGAGGGTTTGGGAAGCAGAGAGAGGACTCCTTCAGGTTTCATGAGAGGCTAAACTTTGCTGGCAGATTGTTTTTTTTTTTTTTTTTCCCTATCTATGGACAGTTGAAAGCTAGGGACTGGAAAGAATAAGAAGTGTCACTTACCTGAAAGAAACTGAACAGGGAAGTAACAGTTGCCCCTGGCTCATCTATTACCAAGTATAAGCAGAGATGTCATCCCAATTTATGCGTCCCAGAGTTTGAGAGAAAAAAGTGACTCCAGGGATGAAGAAGGTGCAACAAGAAACTCAGAGAATCAGTCCATATTATATGCCCCAAATCAAATCATTACTTAATGTAACATAGCTCATGGGATTATCTGTAAGTGCGGTACATTCTGCTTGTGCTAAAACTTTAGCTCCCTGGGAAATGGAGCTAGAATGGGAAGGGAGAAAACTCACCCAGACAAGTTAATATTTCAGAAGACGGGGCAAAAAAAAAAAATCATCTAGAACTCAGGATAAAATTAAAGATCCTAGGCGCCTGGGGAAAATAGTGGCCACAAAGACATGCTCCACTTTACATGGGAGTTATTATCTTCCTAAAGAAACCCATGTGATTCACAAAGCAGGTCCTTCCTTCACGAAGATTCCACTTCATGACATGATTGAGGCAGCAAAAAAATGGAGAGAAAAGATGTTCTTGGTGAACATTTTTTTTAACTCAATGAATTACATTTATAGTTGTACAAAGATTATGACAACCCAATTTTATAGCATTTCCATCCCAAACCCCCAGCCCATCCTCCCACACACCAACTTGCCTCCTTTGGAAACCATAAGTTTTTCAAAGTCTGTGAGTCAGTATCTATTCTGCAAAGAAGTTCGTTCTGTCCTTTTTTTCAGATTCCACATGTAAGTGGAAGCATATGATGTTGGTGTCTCACTAACTTCACTTAGCATGATTGATTTTTAGGTCCATCCATGTAGCTGAAAATGCCATTATTTCATTCCTTTTAATCCTGAGTAATATTCCATTGTGTATATGTGCCACATCTTCTTACCCACTCCTCTGTCGATGGACATTTAGGATGTTTCCATATCTTGGCTATTGTATATAGTGCTGCGATGAACATTGGAGTACATGTATCTTTTTGAAACATGGTTTTCTCTAGACAGATGCCCAAGAGTAGGATTGCTGGATCAAATGGTAATTCAATTTTCAGTTTTCTGAGGAATTTCCATACTGTTTTCCACAATGGTTGCACCAGTTTACATTCCCACCAACAGTGTAAGAGGGTTCCCTTTTCTTCATACCCTCTCCAGCATTTATGGTTTGTAGGTTTTTTGATGATGGCCATTCTGGCCGGTGTAAGGTGGTGCCTCATAGTGGTTTTGATTTGCATTTTTCTAATAATTAGTGATGTTGAACATCTTCTCATGTGTTTTTTGGCCATCTGTACATCTTTTGTGGAGAAATGTCTGTTTAGATCTTCTGCCCATTTTTTGATGAGGTTGTTTGTTTTTTTGGTATTGAGCTGCAGAATGTGTTTATAAATTTTGGAGATTAATTCCTCGTCAGTTGCTTCATTTGCAAACATTTTCTCCCATTCTGTGGGTTGTCTTTTTGTTTTGTTTATGGTTTCCTTTGCTGTGCAGAAACTTTTAATTAAGTCCCATTTGTTTATTTTTGTTTTTATTGTTATTACTCTAGGAGGTGGATCTGAGAAGATGTTGCCATCGTTAATGTCGGAGAGTGTTTGGCTTATGTTTTCTGCTAAGAGTTTTATACCTAGATCTTTATTCCATTTTGAGTTTATTTTTGTGTATGGTGTCAGGGAGTGTTCTAATTTCATCCTTTTACCTGTGGCTGTCCAGTTTTCCCATCACCACTTATTGAAGGGACTATCTTTTCTCCATTGTATATTCTTGCCTCCTTTGTCATAGATTAGTTGGCTGCAGGTGCGTGGGCTTAATTCTGGGCTTGCTATCCTGTTCCACTGATCTATATTTCTGTCTTTGTGCCAGTACCATACAGTTTGATGACTGTAGCTTTGTAGTATACAGTCTGAAGTCAGGGAGCCTGATTCCTCCAGCTCCATTTTTCTTTCTCAGGATAGATATGGCTACTCTGGGTCTTTTGTGCTTCTCAATAAACTTTAAGATATTTTGTTTCTGGGAGAATTCTATCAAACATTTGGAGACAAGCTAACACCTATTCTTCTGAAACTATTTCAAAAAATTGCAGAGGAAGGAACACTCCCAAATTTCTATGAGGCCACTATCACCCTGATACCAAAACCAGACAAAGATATCACAAAAAAAGAAAATTACAGCCCAATTTCACTGATGAACATTGATGCAAAAATCCTCAACAAAATACTAGCAAACTGAATCCAACAATACATTAAAAGGATTGTACATCATGATCTAATGGGATTTATTCCAGGGATGCAAGGATTCTTCAATTATCTATACATTGAATCAGTGTGATACACTGCATTAACAAACTACAGAATAAAAACCATATGATCTTCTCAATAGATGCACAAAAAGCCTTTGATAAAATCCAACACCCATTTCTGAGAAAAACCCTTCAGAAAGTGGGCACAGGGGGAACCTACCTCAACATAATAAAGGCCATATATGACAAACCCAGAGCTAACATCATTCTCAAAGGTGAAAACCTGAAAGAATTCCTGCTGAGATCAGAAAAAAAGACAACAATGTCCACTCTCACCACTACTATTCAACATAGTTTTGGAAGTCCTAGCCAAAGTAATCAGAGAAATAAAAGATATAAAAGGAATCCAAATTGGAAAGGAAGAATAAAACTATCACTATTTGCAGATGACATGACACTATATCTAGAGAATCCTGAAGACTCTACCAGAAAACTGTTAGAGCTCATCAATGAATTTGGCAAAGTCGCAGGATACAAAATGAATACACAGAAATAGACTGCGTTTCTATAAATTAACATTGAAAGATCAGAAAGAAATTAGTGAGACAATCCCATATACCATTGTATCAAAAGGAATAAAATACTCAGGAATAAACCTACCTAAAGAGACTGAAGACCTGTACTCTGAAAACTATAAGACACTGATGAAAGAAACCAAAGATGACACAAACAGATGGAATGACATACCACGCTCCTGGATTGGAAGAACCAATATTATCAAAATGACTATACTAACTAAGGCAACCTACAGATTCAATGCAATCCCTGTCAAATTACCTTGGTGAACATTTAAGGTGGTGCTGTAGGATCTGAATGTTCTATTTTAATATGGAAATTTAACTGTTTCACTTTGTTGAAATAGTAATAACTAAAAGTCTTTTTCCTTAGTCTGGGAAGAAGAAAAAACAATAACAGTTTTATAAATTTGGATTTGGAGGTCAGTGGACTGTTGAGGTTTACTGTAGAAGAATAAAAATGAAGGTTTTCTGAGAAGATGGAGAAAAAGCCTGAAGAAGGGAGAAGAAAGGATTTCCCAACATGTGAAGATCTGGTGCATCAGAAGTAGTAGGGAACAGAGAACAGATATAGTGGCAAGATTGGTGAGCTGAATGCTTCAGTGATGGATGAGATTCTTGAGAAGAATGTTCCGTCTCAATAAGTCAGGACTGGAAGCAGCCATATAGAAACGACTTGTTCAATGACTGCAAAGAACTAGCAATGAGGTGCTAGATGTAAACTGATCCTGTTCATTAGACAATGAATGTCTCAGTGGTGCCTTGATGGACACAGTAAAACTTGCCAGAACCACCCACAAACTCATCTTATGAAAGATCCCCCAAATTCTCATGCAACTCCAGGAGAAAGGTTAAACTTTCTGTCAGTGTGCTGGGGGTTGTGGACCTAGATGTTGCTTTCCAACACCTAAAGAAATGGAATACTTCTTTCCCAAGTCTGTGCACTGATGCTTATTTACCTACTGTCTGACTTGTCACACTTTTCTATATGGTCTACATTTTCTAGCATGTGCATATAATATTTTTGATATTCTAAAAAAAAGGAATTCTGTAACAAAATCCAAATGCGTGCAAATTACAGGTGATGTCCTGATTTTTTTTTTTTAATTTCAAATAAAGAACTACGTATCAGCAATGGGAATTTTAGAATACTAACATGTAGGCAAAATTGATGACACAGAAGCCAATGTCTGTTTTCTCATTGATCCATGACAGTTTGTAGACTTCATAGAAAATAAAACAATGGCTAATAAATCCTGCCTTGAGATACAGAAGGTTTAAAATAATGAAAAAATCTATTTCTCATTTTATAATATACTGACTGTCTCACTTAATTGTATTCTGCTCTATAGTTGGGCATTACTTTTCCCTCGGCATTAATGTTGGTGGATTATTCCGCAAGAAATTCCCTTTGAGAGACTATCAAGCACTACGTTTTTGAGAGGCTAACATTTGGAAAATAGTAGAAATCAGAGTCATTTCAAATGAAATGAAAAACAGGAAAGAAATGCACAATGCCTTATTTATACAGACAATCAGTGCTTTGACAGCAACCATTTCAGAGTTTATGATTTACATCTGATCTTTAGAAAGCATTCAGCTTCCTCTTTTCTCTTTCCCAATGAGGGAACCTGAGACCTGCACTGTTTTGCCTAAAAATAAGACAAAGTGTCCCTGACCACTTTTCAATATTTCTTCATGCACACTGTTCTATATAGATTTGAAACCACTCTATTTTGAACTGCTCCACCTCCTCCATCCCAAATCCTATCAGAAATTCATTAAAATAGGCGCCATTGTGAACTAAATGCAGTTCAATGTACATACTTTGCGATTAGAAACAAAATATTGTATTTCTTGTTACAAATATACAGACTCATATTTATTTATGTATAGACATGTACACACAATTGTGTGTATATAGTATGTTTGTGTGTCAAATACCCAAAGGTAAGTATTTACTATTTTCATTTCTGGCTTACTCATAATTCCTCATCTCATTCTTCCCAACTTACACATATAGAAAGAAATATTTACATTTGTTATATAGACTTGATAGGAAAACCCCCCAGAAGATTCATATTTGTCTACATTATCTTCATTCAGTCTACACACTTGTATTAAGGGCCAACTTTATGTCAACCCCCATTGCTCTGAAAGCATTAACATAAGGAACTCACATCAGCTAATAACATTACAGAGCAAATTGGGTTTATTTATTTAACAAACATGTATTGTTAAATTGCTATCCTGGATCCTGGAACACACCCAACAGTTATTCTCTTTGCTTTGGCAACATGCACAATTGTGTGCGGGAGGGATTTTATAAAATATTATGTGACATATATTTGTACAAAAAGGCACAAAGAGTAAATTCTGCAAAGGAGAGTCAAAGTGGGGATTATATTAGATTGCTTTTCCTCCCCATTTAAACATATGTTATGGAATTTGTTAAAGGAGAAAAAAAAAAGTCCCCTCTAGTATGAAATGGGTCCTACCGAGATTGAAGGATCCAAGTGAACAGAAGAGGAATCTGTCCCTCAAGTCTTCTCAAAACTGATAAAGTCACATTAAATCTCACAGTGACGAGCATGACCTACTTTTTCTTAGGTGTAACAAGGTGCACAGAACAATACTTTTTTGATGGTGTGTTCAGCAAGATATTAGTCCTATTTTTGTATAAGACTAGTCCTATCACAGCTGGCATTTTCTCTGTATCAACCAATTTATAGCCCTACCTGTTCATGCTCTATATAGAGCCATAAAAAATTAAATGCTAAAGTAACTACACTTTCAGCTGTAAACTGTCCTTTACACTCTTTTCCAGCTGAGTAAAGGACATTGACAGAGTGACAGTATGCATGGGTTCATGAGGGCAATTTAACAGTCAATGATTAACCATTCTGTGGCCTTAATTGTGTTAGGTTCTGGAGAAAGACATATAGTTTATGATTATTGCCTGTAATTATTTCTTGTCTTAAGTCAGTGGTTTTCCTTTTTTTTTTTTTTTCAGGAGTGAGAATCTGTAGTAGGCATCTCATATAATGATGAGTGGAAGATTACTGGGATTGCTCTACCACCTGGTATGCTTCATCCTGACTTTTAGATTTCAGCTTAAATACTACTTTCCAACCCAGGCCTTCTCTAACTATCTCATCAAAAATTGTCCCTCTGAATGCTAATCATTCTTTATCATGTTACTTTCTATAGTTGTCTCATAACAGCTATTATCTGAACTTTTAGGAACACTAAAAATACTAGGTAAGTATTGAGAATATAGAATAAAATGTGACATGTCATGTAATATCAGTGAAATTCATATTTTGTTAAATTAATACTGAATAGAACTTGCCTTAATCTAGATAAGTTTTTCTCAATTGTAGTAGTGCACATTTGTTTATTATATGTATTGAGAGTATATATAAGTTTTCATCTCAAAAGTGAATAATGCTGTTAAAACAAATTGGAAAACTAATGCCTTGGTCTATAGCATCAGATACTCTGAGGTATTGCAGTATTAGCTGTATTAGCTTTTTTTTATACTGTGATTTTTATAGCTATGATTTTTTTGTATGCTGGTACAAACTCAGGTCTTTTAAAAAAATTGTATTTGGGCTCAGTTCTATAGGTCTAAAGCACAGTGGTCTTCACTTGGTTCAATGTTTAGTATACTGGGTTTGAGTTTAAGTGCTGGCCAGGCTGAATGCTCATCTGGAAGCTCTAGGAAAAAGTCTGCTCCCAACCTCATTCCAGAAATCAAGCAAATTCAGTGTCTTGCAGTTGTGGGCCTGAGGCCTCCGTGGAACTGTTGGCCAGGTTTGCACTTAGCCCCCAGAGGCCACTCCCATTCCTTCTCACACGATCCTATTCTTACATCTCCAGCCAGAATGGCATAATGAATCCTTTTCATGCATTATATCTACAACTTCCTTTTCTGCTTTCACCCCCCAGAGAAAAGTCCTACTCTTTTCGCAACTAGAGATTAAATTAGGCCCACCCGGGTAATCTCTTTAAGTCAACTGTGTCATACAACATAATATAATTACAGGAGTAAAATCCATCCTATGTACCCTCCTAAGGATTTGTGTGGCATGGATAGCAGAGGCCAGGGAAACTTGGGGGCTGTTTTAGAATTCTATCATGTAAGCTAATGTAGGCCATGGAATCAACACAGCAGAGGCATTGATATAAACATTTCTGAAATAATTTGAAATTTCAAAAATATTCTAATTTTTCTTCATGGGAAAAAATTAAGGTTTTATTGGAATTTGCTGTACTTATTTTATAATTGTGTGCATGTGTATTGCTTTGCATTGCTTTTGTTTTAATTTGTTTTGTATTTGCTTTGGTTATTTGCTTATTTTTTAAATTATACAGAGGAAACAAGAAATATTATAATTTCTGACACTGTTGCAAGGCCAGTAGCTAAGCTATTTATTTGTAACCTTGAAATATATATATATATAATGTAGAATTTTCTTTCTTTTTTCACTTATGCACAAAAATATCTAAGGTTGTTGATAACATTCTTCTTGAGAAAACACACTTTATAAGGTCAAAATATTAATGTACTATAAAACTGATAAGGTATAGAGTTTATAGATGTTGAAAAGCATTCAAAATACTTTCAGCTCCCTATGGAAGAATGATTTCAATTTCTTCTAATGTTCTATACTGCAAGGAATTTAGAGGCATTTGTCAAGTGTATTGAGCAATAACAATTCACCAGCCATGACTTTAAAGTAGACTGATTTGATTATTTTCACTCTGAGTTAAAAGCAGACAGTGATCGGAACTTTGCTTAAAGAAAAATACCTATAAATACCCCTTATAGGTTAGGTAACATGATTTGGTTAACTTATTTTTCTAATAATAACGTGACATCAGTAACCAAAGGCTTGGATGAAAACACCCATAAATTATCGTTTGTGTATGGAACAAGAGAGAACAAGACTAAACATGACAGCCTAAAATTTATGTTTATTCATAAACAGAGTCACAAAATAGAAGCAGGAGGTTGCACCTGTTTAGGGCACATACTCTCTCAGATTGCAATTAACTCAGCTCATCATCTTCTCCAGATGAGATTTTCTGCAGTGGGATAGAGTTAATTAAGTACATTCTATGAAAATAACTAGTGTTCGTGGAATACGTAGATGGAACTGCTGCAGTAGAGGTATGTGAAGATATTATATGGGGATTATCACATAGTCCTTCAGATTTCAGACACTACAAGAGTAACAAGCATAAAACATTCACAGGCATGTGTGCAACAATCTCCCTATGTAGGCACAACATTATCAAATTACCCAAGTTGATTAAAGCTTCAAATGCAAAGCAGGAGTCCAACATTCAAGTGACTTTGTGTTTCTACAAGTAAAATTGAAAATAAAATACCTTTTTCCTAAGTTACCTGAAATGTCAAGTTAAAGTGGTTTGCAAATTAAATTAACTAGAAAATCGCCTCAGCTTTTCTGTAGCTACAATCTTCTTGTTTTCCCTAAATGATTATGAAATAAAAAAGTAGTCTTATTATTATCTCTTACTTGATTGTACTGAAACTAGATTACTTTTTAAAAGATAAAAATGGTTGTGATAACAATGGCTGTAATCAGTCAAAGTGAAATTTCTGAATGGAACCAAATACAAATTTTTTGGTAAGTATAATAGTCCCTTGAAATTTTAAAAGTCAACTGATTTACTTAGGTATACTTTAATAGTTTATGTTAATCTTATAATTTACAGAGAATATGATAATCAATTTCAGCAAATTATAGAAAATCAAATTCAAAGATACCATAAACCTAATTTAGTAGAGGCTTCCTAATATAAAATCTCTTTTAGCAGTCACTATTCTTTCTATTGTTGAACAGCAGCATTTGTGGAACCGGTCATGTTTGCAAATTTGACCCAAGAGAGTAAACCAGGTCTCTCTTTTACATGTCAGAGTTTCATATATCTGAACATGACTAACATATAATTGTGTATCCAAGCAAAACATATCACACTACTTTATGTATTTCTTTTTTTTTGTCTTTTTTTGCCTTTTCTTGAGCCGCTCCCACGGCATATGGAGGTTCCCAGGCTAGGGGCCTAATCGGAGCTGTAGCCACCGGCCTACCCCCTACAGAGTCACAGCAATTCGGGATCCGAGCCGCATCTGCAACCTAAACCACAGCTCAACGCCGGATCCTTAACCTACTGAGCAAGGCCAGGGGCCAAACCCGCAACCTCATGGTTCCTAGTCAGATTCCTTAACCACTGCACCACAACGGGAACTCCTACTTTATGTATTTCTTACATAACATCCTTACTAGATTTTTCACCTTAATCACCTGTCTCTGACCCACACTAACTTGCAACTGTTTTTAGAATATGGAACCAACATTACTAAAATTTACCCTACTAAGGCATTACAGGTTGGAATATGGACACTAAGTATTAATACAAATACATGACTTTTCAAGGTCACAATAAAGGTATTTATTTGGGCAACATATCAGATAAATAGTGCTTTGTTTTAGCTTGACTTCCTGACCCTTTATGAAACCACTTTATTCTACTAGGAATTGCATGTCAGAATATAAACTCTCTATTTTCCTAACTCCATAATTAACATTCAACAAGGCATCTAATCAAAGCATCCCTTTCTCATTAGTACAGTTCTGACAGTTTCATCATCAAGTGGCAAGTGTTCCAGAAAATTGTGTTGATATCCTATCAGATATGTCAAGAACTTGATCTTCCTTTCCATTAAGTCAGATTAGGGACAGGAACCAATTTCCATTATGAAAATGCGACAGAAAACAAGTGACGCTTTTCCAGCAAAATCCTCTAATAGAAAATGCATTAAGCTCAACCTCTCCTTTCTATATATTTTATATGAGCCAAGTATTTTAAACTATTAATTGAATCATTTAGTATCGATTAAGTAATAAAGAAAAAAAACCTTTAAAATCAATTAGCTTTTTGATTACAGTCAAGCTTTGAAATATTGCAAAGGAAAACAAATTAAATCTTGGCATTTATCCATGACTAAGAGTGGTAGGTTTTGGGAGTTATAGCTATTGGGGGACAGGGTTTATTTAATTTTCCTTTTATTACTTCATATATTACATAATTTTCTATTTCTGTTTTTTATCATAAGCATATAAAACTACTAATAAATATCTATCCCCAACCCTTAACCTATGAGATTGTGGTTTTTAATATATATTTGTGAGTAAATTTATATTTAAATACTGTCATAAGAAAAAATAACGACTTCTTCTTTGCTTCACTGCCATTTTAGACCTTACATCTTCACTGTTAATAAATTTTCAATACCTTCCTGAATATTCAATCTTGTTTCTAATACTTGCCCTATGCAGAACTCACCTAATTACAATGGAATATAATTCTCTTCAGGGAGGATATAGACAATAACTTTGCAAAGAAAAAAAGAAAAGAAAATTTTCATCGTGTTTATGTTTTGCTACAAAAAAATATTTTACAAGTACACCCCTGTTGTAGAATGCATCTAAAATTCAACAGACCCAGATGAAACGGATGAGCATGAAGATAAGATACACCAAATTAAGAGATTTAATTTAAGAGTTACTGTGTTCATATTCTAAAAAATTGATAAAGCTAGGTTTTCTGAAAATTTTATTTAGAATTGAAATGGACACAAGGCCATTGAAAATGTAAGGGTCTGGGGAGCTCTTGACCTTTAGAAAGGTCAATGGCAGTCACATGGATTAACTAATTGATTGGGCAATGTGCAAGGAGGCAGCCAGGAGTATTCAGGTGCAATTTTACTAGTGTAGAATTTCTGAACTGATCTTTTAATTTTAAGAATGGCTGTTATAAACACTCTGAGTATAAATTTGGTACATGCTACATGAGTTATTTGATATAGAGTCTTCTTCTTTTTCAACTTCCCAGTTTCAACTCTTAAGTAGTGGCTTCATATTTTTCAAGCTTTTATGACTATTTTCAAAAATATGGAAAAAATGGTAGCATAATATATCTACATTTTCATCTTCTAGATTGAATAACACTTCACATCTGGCTATGACTTCTTCCATTGTATGTCTATTAAGTGTGTGTGTATATGTATATTTTGATGAGCCACTTCAAAGAGAGTTGTGGACATAACACTGCCTTCCTAATTGCTATGCATCTTTGAAAAATAAGAAAATAATTTTACACATAAAATAACATTATTAAGATTAAGAATGTTAACAATTTCCTAGCATCCTCCACTGTAGAATTGACATGTAAATATTCCAAAAATGTCTCAAGACATTTTTGTAAAGTTTTTTCTTTTTTTCCACCATCAGGACACTCAGAATTTTTTTTTTTTTTGGTTTTTTACTCTATAAGAGTCTCCTACTTCTCAAACTGATGTTGTCTTGGTTCAGGGACGATACCAATTGTCTTAAAGAATGTCCCACATTTTGTAATTGTTTCACTGAAATCTGAAGGTGTTGATTTGCTCTTTATTCTGTTTTTCTCTGAACTGAATTCTAGATAAAGAATTACATTATAGACCTCAATACATGCATCAGTTAACCCACCAGTTGGTCAAAGTGCTTGGAAAATTAATGAACACAAAATATAGTTTACTTTTAGGCCAAACAAAATAATAAATGAGTTAATAAGTCTTTTGAAATTCTCAAATAAGTTTAATAAAAAAATAAATTTAGATTTAAATCAAATTTAAATTTTCACTTTCTATTTAACATTAAAAATTGAGTTTTAGGACGTTCCTGTTGTGGCTCAGCAAGTTAGGACTCCGATTAGTATCCACAAGAATGTGGATTAAATCCCTGGCCTTGCTCAGTCGGTTAAGGCTCCAGCATTTCCCTAAGCTGTGGTGTAGGTCACGGACGCAGCTCAGATCTGGTGTTGCTTGGCTGTGGTGTGGGCCAGCAACTGCAGCTCTGATTCAGCCTCTAGCATGGGAACTTCCATGTGCCACAGGTGCAGCCATAAAAAGAAAAAAAAAAGAAAAAAAATGAGTTTTAAATACAGCATTGTTTCCTATACTGGTGAAAACAGAATTACAATTTCCCAGGGACTAATTCTTGTGCCTTCATAAAAAAATACATGCTGATAATAATAAGAAGTAAGATAATTGAATTGATTGTGAAATAAAACTGAATTGACTTCAAACAATATTTACATTAAAATAAAAAATAATGATTTTTAAAAATATTTACTTAAATACACAACTGGATTATACGTTTCCCTATCTAATCAATGCGATGGATGTCTGCTTCAACATTTTATTTTTTTCTCTTCCACTTTATGTTATTTTGCCTTAGTTTATTTTTAATATCTTCACCAATGGTAAGTCCTATAATAATATAAACTGTAGCAAATGATCCCTCTAGTACCTGCCTGGTAATATTTTATTTGCATAGATTATTTAACTTTTTCAGAAAATCACCCATTAAGAATGTGTCTAGATAAACAAAACATTCTATATGGTTTGTAGACATGTTCTTAACTGTGTCTTTAAGGTATGGAAAGCAGACATATACTTTACCAGTTAATGTAAAGATTTTGCCAATCATGTAAAATTCAAGATCAGCAAACAGGATAATTGTTACATGATGAGTACATAGACATAAACTCAAAATGGTAGTGAAAGCAATACATGAATGCATTGATCAGGTGGAACATAGGGGAGCCCCTTTTTCCAACAGCAGAGAGTCTACAAGCAAAAGGATTATGGACAAAATGAGTTTACTCTCTTCTCATCTATTTGTTTATTTTCATTCTAGAAATAGTTTATAGAGCACCCAGAAATGTAAAGCAAGCATAGAGCTCTTCATTGTTTCTCAGAATAGTAATCACCCAGTAAATTTCAGATACCAAAGAAAACTGACAAAATTTTATCAAATGGACAGTCTTTTTACATAAAAGGAAGAAAGAGTAACAGGTCATATAGGACTATGAGTCTTACGCCATTTACCCAACTTCAAAAAAATTTATTTTTGCTTTTTTAGGGCCACAGCCACAGCATATGGAGGTTCCCAGGCTAGGGATAGAATCAGAGCTAGCTACAGCCACAGCAACACAGGATCCGAGCCTCATCTGCAACCCACACCACACCCCATGGCAATGCCAGATCCTTAACCCACTGAGCGAGGCCAGGGATTGAACCTGCATCCTCATGGATGCTAGTCAGATTCACTTCCACTGAGCCGATTTTTCTCATTATTTTAAAATGCTTCTGGAATTACATGAGATTAATATGGCAGGATAGAAGGACTGGCGCTCAACTTCTCTCCTAAAAACAACAAAATTCACAACTACATGCTGAGCAGTCTTCAACCACATGGACCAGAAACCTTCAAAAAGATATCCTACTCCAGAAGAAAAAGAGGAGGCCACATCAAGACGTAGGAGGGGCGATTTCGTGATTAAAAACAACCCCATACCTCCTGGGTGGGAAGCTCCACAGACTGGAAACTAACTAGTTCACAGAGACTCACCTACAGGAGTGAGAGTTCTGAGCCCCACATCAAACTCTCATGTGTGGGGATCTGGCATGGGGAGAAAGAGCCCCTGGAGCATCTGGCATTTAAGGCCAGTGGGGCTTGTGCACAGGAGCTCCACGGGACTGGGGGAAATGGAGACCGCACTCTTAAAAGGTGCACATAGACTTTCATGTGCACTGGGTCCCAGGGCAAAGCAACGTCTCCATGGGAATCTGAGTCAAACCTGACTGCAGTACTTGGAGGACATCCTGGGAAAACAGGGGTGAATGTGGCTTGTTGTGAGGCAAGGACATTGAAAGCAAAGCTCTCGGGAATATTCAGCAGCTGTGCCTTTCTCTAGAGGTGGCCATTTTGGGAAAATCTGGCCCTACCCATCAGTTAGCTACTGAGAAGCCCCAGGGCAAACAACAACCCAGGTGAGATCACAGGCCTGCACCTCAGTAAACAGGCTACCTAAAGACCCCTCAGGCACACAGCTGCCTCTAATCCCATCCAGAGACTAAGCCCCACCCACCAGAGGGATTAGAATCAGCTCCACCTACCAGCAGGCAGGAATCAGTCCCTTCCATCAGGAAGCCTACAGCAAGTTCCCCATACTGACTTCAGCCACAGGGGAGCAGCCATCAGAAGTAAGAGAGGCTACAATTCTACTCTCTATAAAAAGGTCACCACACCAAAAACCTATAAAAATGAAAATACACAGAAGTATAACTCAGATGAGGGAGAAAGGAAAAACCCCAGAAAAATCAGCTAAGCGAGGAGGAGATTCTCAGCCTCCAGGAAAAAGACTTTAGACTGTTGATGCTGAAGGTGATGCAAGACATTGGAAATAAACTGGAGGCAAAGATGGATAACTTACAGGAAACACTGACCAAAGAATACAAGATATAAAACTTAAACAAGAAGAGATGCAAAATATAATAACTGAAATAAAAAATTCACTAGAAGCAGGTAAGAGCAGAATACTGCAGGCAGAAGAACGAATAAGCAAGGTGGAGGACAGATTAGTGGAAATTGCAGATGTGGAACAGAAAAGAGAAAAAAGACTGAAAAGAAATGAAGAGAGTCTCAGAGAACTCTGGGACAATGTTAAATCCACCAACATCCATATTATAGGGGTGCCAGAAGGAGAAGAGAGAGAGAAGGGGACAGAAAAAATATTCCAAGAGATAGTAGCCGAAAACTTCCCTAACATGGGGAAGGAGTCACTCACTCAAATCCAGGAAGCACAACGAGTACCATATAAAATAAACCCAAGGAGGAACGCCCCGAGACACATATTAATCAAACTTAACAAAATTAAAGACAAAGAGAAAATCTTGAAAGCAGGTAGGGAAAAGAAACAAATAACATACAAGGGAACCCCAAAAAGGTTATCAGGAGATTTTTCAACAGAAACTCTGCAGGCCAGAAGGGAGTGGCATGATATACTTCACATGATGAAAGGAAAAAAACCTCCAACCAAGATTACTCTACATCATTCAGATTTGAAGAAGAAATCAAAATCTTCACAGACAAGCAAAAGCTCAGAGAATTCAGCAACACTAAACCAGCCTTACAACAAATACTAAAGGAACTTCTTTAGGCAGAAAAGAATAAGAGAAGAAGGAAAGAAAAAAGAGCAGCAAAAGCAAATCCAAAGCAATTAATAAAATGGCAATAAGAACATACCCATCAAAAATTACCTTAAATGTTAATGGACTAAATGCCCCAACCAAAAGACGTAGACTGGCTGAAAAGATACAAAAACAAGAACCATATATAAGCTGTCTTCAAGAGACCCACTTCACTTCTACAGACACATACAAACTGAAAATGAGAGGATGGAAGAAAATATTTCATGCAAACAGGGATCAAAAGAAAGCTGGACTAGCAATACTCATATCAGACAAAATAGACTTTAAAACGAAGAATATTGTAAGGGACAAGTAAGGACATTACATAATGATCAAAGGATCTATCCAAGAAGAAGATATAATAATTTTAAATATCTATGCACCCAACAGGTTCACCACAATATATAAGGCAACTGCTAACAACCTTAAAAGGACAAATCAACAATAACACAATCAGAGTAGGGGACTTCAATACCCCACTTACAGCAATGGACAGATCATCCAGATAGAGAATCAATAAGGAAACACAGGCCCTGAAAGAAGCATTAGACCAAATGGAGTTAATAGATATTTATAGGACATTCCATCCAAAAGCAACAGAATACACATTCTTCTCAAGTGCACATGGAACATTCTCTAAGATTGACCACATCCTGGGCAACAAGTCCAACTTTGGTAACTTTAAGAAAATTGAAATCCTATCAAGCATCTTTTCCAACCACAACGCTATATGACTGGAAATCAACAACAAGATAAAAAACTGAAAAAAACACAAACATGTGGAGACTCAACAACATGCTACTAAACAACCAATGGATCACTGAAGAAATCAGAGGAAATTAAATTATACCTAGCAGCAAATGACAATGAACATACGACACTCCAAAACCTATGGGATACAGCAAAAGCCGTTCTAAGAGGAAAGTTCATAGCAATACAAGCCCACCTCAGGAAACAAGAAAAAGCTCAAATAAACAAGCTAACTTTACATCAAAAGCAGCTCCAGAGAGAAGAACAGGCAAGACCTAAAGATGGTAGAAGGAAAGAAATCATAAAGATCAAAGCAGAAATCAATGAAATAGAAACAAAGAAAACCATAGAAAAGATCAATGAAACAAAAAGCTGGTTCTTTGAAAAGACCAACAAAATTGATAAACCCCTAGCCAGACTTATCAAGCAAAAAAGAGAGAGGACTCAAATCAATAAAAGTAGAAATGAAAAAGGAGAAGTAACAACAGACACCACAGAAATACAAAGGATCATAAGAGACTACTATATGCAACTATATGCCAATAAAATGGAAAACCTAGAAGAAATGGACAAATTCTTAGAAAAGTACACGCTTCCAAGACTAAACCAAGATGCAATAGAAAAGATGAATGGACCAATCACAAGAACTGAAATTGAAACTGTGATTAAAAAACTTCCAACAAACAAAAGTCCAGGACCAGATGGCTTCATAGGCGAATTCTATCAAACATTTAGAGAAGAGCTAACACCTCTACTTCTGAAACTATTTCAAAAAATTGCAGAGGAAGGGATACTGCCAAACTCATTCTATGAGGCCACCATCACCCTGATACCAAAACCAGACAAAGATACCTCAAAAATAGAAAACTACAGGCCAATTTCACTGATGAACATCAATGCAAAAATCCTCCACAAAATACTAGCAAACCGCATCCAACAATACATTAAAAGGATTGTACATCATGATCAAGTGGGATTTATCCCAGGGATGCAAGGGTTCTTCAATATCCACAAATCCATCAGTGTGATACACCACATTAACAAACTGAAAAATAAAAACAATATGATATTCTCAATAGACACAGAAAAACCCTTTGACAAAATCTAACACCCATTTCTGATAAAAACCCTTCAGAAAGTGGGCATAACGGGAACCTACCTCAACATGATAAGGCCATATATGACAAACCCACAGCTAATATTATTCTCAATGGTGAAAAGCTGAAAGAATTCCCGCTGAGATCAGGAACAAGACAAGGATGCCTGCTCTCGCCAATACTCTTCAACATAGTTCTGGAAGGCATAGCCATGGCAATCAGAGAAGGAAAAGAAATAAAAAGAATCCAAATTGGAAAGGAAGAAGTAAAACTATCCCTATTTGCAGATGACATGATACTATACCTAGAGAATCCTCAAGACTCTACCAGAAAAAAACTGTTAGAGCTCATCCACGAATTTGGCAAAGTCACAGGATACAAAATTAATACACAGAAGTTGAGGGCATTTCTATACACTAACAGTGAAAGAGCAGAAAGAGAAATTAGGGAAGCAATCCCACTTACTATCACTCCCAAAAGAATAAAATACCTAGGAGTACACCTACCCAAAGAGACTGAAGACCTGTACTCTGAAAACTATAAGCCACTGATGAAAGAAATCAAAGATGACACAAATAGATAGAATGACATACCACACTCTTGGATTGGAAGAGTTAATATTATCAAAATGACTATACTACCTAAGGCAATCTACAGATTCAATGCAATCCCTATCAAACTACCAAGGACATTTTTCACAGAACTCGAACAAAATATTTTAAAGTTTGTTTGGAAGCACAAAAGACCCAGAATAACCAAAGACATCCTGAAAAAGAAAAATGGAGCTGGAGGAATCAGGCTCCCAGACTTCAGACTATACTACAAAGCAACAATCCTCAAAACCATATAGTACTGGCACGAAGACAGAAATATAGATCAGTGGAACAGGATAGAAAGCCCAGAATTAAACCCACGCACCTGCAGCCAACTAACCTATGACAAAGGAGGCAAGAATATACAATGGAGAAAGGACAGTTGTTCAATAAGTGGTGTTGGGAAAACTGTACAGCCACATGGAAAAGAATGAAAATAGAACACTCCCTAGCACCATACACAAAAATAAAGTCAAAATGAATTCAAGACCTAGACATAAGACCAGACACTATAAAACTCTTAGAGGAAAACATA
Organism: Phacochoerus africanus; assembly: GCF_016906955.1. Lineage (NCBI taxonomy): Eukaryota > Metazoa > Chordata > Mammalia > Artiodactyla > Suidae > Phacochoerus > Phacochoerus africanus. Next base: position 23,839,692 of record NC_062547.1, on the reverse strand, counting down.
GGCCAAACACTATCTGACATAAACGACAGCAACATCTTCTCAGATCCACCTCTTAGAATAATGACAATAAAAACAAAAATGAACAAACGGGATCTAATCAAACTTCAAAGTTTCTGCACAGCAAAGGAAACCCTAAACAAAAACACAGAAAAGACAACCCACAGAATGGGAGAAAATCTTTGCAAGTGAATCGACTGACAAGGGATTGATCTCCAAAATTTACAAATAACTTCTGCAATTCCATACCAAAAAAACAAACAACCCCATCAAAAATTGGGCAGAAGATCTAAACAGACAGTTCTCCAAAGAAGACACGCAGATGGCCACAAAACACATGAAAAGATGTTCAACATCACTCGTTATTAGAGAAATGCAAATCAAAACCACGATGAGGTACCACCTTACACCAGCCAGTATGGCCAGCATCCAAAAGTCTACAGACAATAAGTGCTGGAGAGGGTGTGGAGAAAAAGAACCCTAGTACACTGTTGGTGGGATTGTCAATTGGTGCAACCACTGTGGAAAGCAGTATGGAGATGCCTCAGAAAACTAAACACAGAACTACCATTTGATCTAGCAATCCCACTCCTGGGCATCTATCCAGAGAAAACCACGACTCGCAAAGGCACATGGACTCCGATGTTCATTGCAGCACTATTTACAATAGCCAAGACATGGAAACAACCTAAATGTCCATCAACAGAGGAGTGGATCCAGAAGATGTGGTACAGGCACACAATGGAATATTACTCAGCCATTAAAAGGAACGAAATACTGGCATTCTTAGCAACATGGATGGACCTAGAAACTATCATGCTATGTGAAGTCAGCCATACAATGAGACACCAACATCGAATGCTTTCACTGACATGTGGAATCTGAAAAACCGACAGAACGAACTTCTTTGCAGAACAGATGCTGACTCAGAGACATTGAAAAACTTATGGTCTCCAGAGGAGACAGTTTGGGGGGTTGGGGGAATGTGCTGTGGCTGTGGGATGGAAATCCTGTGAAATTGGTTTGTTATGATCATTATACAACTACAGATGTGATAAATTCATTTGAGTAATTAAAAAAAGAAAAAAATAAGGATTCTATATTGAAAAAATAAATTAAATAAATAAAATGGCTCTTACACCATCTTTCTATGATCAACAGGGGTACACTGAGGAAAATAGAAGCTGATGTGGCCTGCTGCTTTACACTCTCTGCATTCTTAGTCAATTCAAATGATTTTCCAATAAAATAACATATTTCTACTATTTCAATTTCCTGTTTAAAGAAAACACATTTGTTCTTCTAAAAGCAATACTTAACTCTGATACTTAACACTGTCCTTGTTTAAACAAAATGAGTTCACTGTTTCCTAGGAAATAAAATTGAAAGAAATCAGGACTGCTCTATTTTACTGCCCAAATATTTAAGATTGTACAAATTATCATGGCTTATACATTTGAAGAGTGATTCAATAATTTATCAAAGAGCTATTGTTTCTGTGTTACAGTCATCAACTGAGCTAGCGATACAATGTCAATTGTATTGTCTAAAAGCGAGAAACCACAAACTTGAATTCATGAATTTGTGGATGTTTTCACAAAAAGGTCAGAAGATGTATTTGTTATAAGTCATATACATCCAAAGATCCAAAGATCTCTGTAGATTTTATACAGTAGGACTTTTTCTCCCCTTTACACAACTGCCACAGATGCTTCATATCAATCTAAGATTCAGGTACCTTGCATAATGGGGCTCTGCTACTTTCAACACGTAGTTTCTAGGCAGCAATATAAAGGGAACGAGGGGGTCAACAGAAAGACAACTGCTTTTTTTTTTTGTCTTTTTAGGGCCAAATCTGTGGCATATGGGGGTTCCCAGGAGAGGGGTCCAATCAGAGCTGTAGCTGCCAGCCTACGCCACAGTCATAGCAACACAGGATCTGAGCCCTGTCTTTGACCTACACCACAGTTCATGCAACGCTGGAACCTTAACCCACTGAGTCAGGTCAGGGATCAAACCCGTGTCCTCATGGATACTAGTTGGGTTTGTTAAACACTGAGCCACAACAAGAACTCCAGCATAACTACTTAATCATAACAGTCCAGAAAAAAAAAATACATATTATAGTAGCTCACACGTTTGGGGAAAAATTAGTTCAAAGTCATCCTCTAAGTATAACCTAAAGGTAGTACTGGCCTGGGTAGATGCTTCTCAGAACCATGTCTAGGAAAAAGTAGGACATGTCTAGGATATAAAACTTTGTTGGCTGGTACTAGTCTCTGCTGCACGTGAAACTTTGAAGAGGTTCATAAAGGGTCAATCTACCTCAATAAAAGGTCTCCCCACCACCACCACCATGAAGTACACAGTCACTCTTGAAAATATGCTCACCTGCATGCTTTAGCCATTTCCTATGTGTAATTTTCTATTAATGAAATTTCATGGGAGTAACTTTAAATTTATTTGGTAAATATATCATCATTAATCTATGAAGATTTCCTGGTAGGTATCTTATGTTCCAGGAAAGGTACACAAAAATTCATTTACGTTATTTCATTAAATCTTCATAATAACCTTAAAATTAAGTACTGGTATTTTGCTTTGCAAATGGCCAAACTAAAGCAGGAGATGTCAGTCCAACTGTCCAAGGTCAGAGTATACATACTGATGCGATGGAGGACGTGGAAGTCAAGCGGTAGTGAGGGAAAAAGAAATGAGACATGAGCCAAAAAGGTAGTGAGCATGAACCATCTTTTGAGGTATTCAGACTTGAGAAGACAGACAAATGAGGTAACCAAAATATAGGCAGTGTAAGGAATAGTTTGTAATATGAAAAAGAATACATAATGATTAACAAAAGATGAAAAAGCACATGAAAAGGGATAATTTAAAGGAACATGACAAAAGGAAAGAGAAGTGGACAGTGCTTTTTTTTTTTTTTTGACCAGAAAGAGACTGGAATCAATGCACATATGGGGAACCCAACATGGTCTGGCAGAGAGACTATTCCCCTAAAAATAAAAAAGGAAGGATAGAAGTTTGGATATCAAAGAAGGGCAGGCATTGTGTCTGGAACAGGAAAGGCTAAAAATTAAGGGATTTTACACCTGGCTGAATATTAAACTTTGGCTTCAAGCTTGTGTTTTATCATTTGCCTGACATTACTTTTATTATTTTGTTGTTATTGTACACATGTAAAGCGTTATGTAAGAGTTATAAAAAAAAGTCTGCTCATCTGTTTAATCCACATTCTTTGCTTACATATTTGTAAATACCAATTTACAAATATGAATATTTGTAAATTGAATATTCAAGCAGGGAAACATATTTAAAACGGAATGCTTTAATAAATAATGTGTCTTAGATTTAAATATTATATTGTTGATTTGAGGGTTTCTCCTGTGGCACAGCAGGTTAAGGATCTAACATTGTCAGTGCAGTGGCCTGGGTCACTGCTATGGTGTGGGTTTGATCCCTCGCCCAGAAAATTCCATGTGCCACAGGCATAGCCAAAAAAATTTAAAAAAACAACCTAAATTGTTGAGCTTCTCATTTGGATCAAAGAAGTATAATTGTATTCCACGAGGTTGACATAATTATTAAATATTTTACTGATTTTTTTCATTCAAAATATTCTTAACTATGTTAAAATTCTTTATATTTTAGTTTAATTGAAACTTTTGGTTTCCTCATTAGAAGAATCCCTTCTGAAAGAGAAGCATAAAATTCTACAAACTATTACATAGGTTTTGAAAAAAATCGTTGTTAATAAAAAAGAATTATACCTAACAATTACTTCATCATAGGCATTTTTACTAGTATATTACATGTGCCAATTCACTCAATTTTCACAACCACTCTATGAGGTAAATGCTAATATTTTAGAGTTCCCATTGTGGCTCAGCAGGTTAAGAGCCCTACTAGTATCTATGAGGATGCACGTTTGATCCTTGCCCTCACTCAGTAGGTTAAGGATCTGGTGCTGCCATGAGCTGTGGTGCAGGCTGCTGACACAGCTCTCTGTTGGCTGTGGAACCCATATTGCTGTGGATCCCACGTTGCTGTGGCTATGGCATGGGCCTGCAGGTACAGCTCTGACTAGACCTCTAGCCTGGGAACTTCCACATGCCACAGGAGTGGTCATAAAAGACCAAAACAAACAAAAAAACAAACAAAAAACCCCAAAAAACTAATATTTGTCTCATTTTTAGGTAAAGAAACTAGGTAGGAAAGATATGATCAGTGGTCTTAGACTCCACCTTTCCTGCCCTAAGGTTAATTCTAGACTTGTTTCATGTAATGAATCAATATATTTTTCTTTGCATAAGCTAGTCTGAGTTACATTCTGTAGTTTCCAATTTTAAAAATGCTAATGGAGCTATCCTTCAGTAGTACAGGTCACTAGATAGCAATGTCCATTCCTGCACTGTTACCAGTGCCTCAGGGCTGATCGTTATTTTCCCTGGACAGCCTAACAGTAGTGAAATTGCTGTATATACTGTCTCTCTAATTCCTACCAATACCCCAAGTTGCTGGTTAATACCTAGTTCTTCACCACCACCACCAGCACTAGCACCAGTATCTGATTTCTTCTCTGGACTTCCAGTGCTTTTACAAAACTATAATTGCTTTTATTGTATCTTGCTTTGAAAACAACTACTCCCACCAAAGATGGAGGGATGGGGAGATGGAGAAAGAGAAAAAAAAATAATATTTGGTCTTGGCAATTAATGCATCCGCAATAATGGAACTTATATTCTATGAGTTCACATTCCAGGTAGTTTATTTTACTATATGCAAATTCAAACATGAGAGGGCACTTTAGAGACCTTATATTATTGTAATGGTATAATATATAATGAGACAGTTATCTATGGCTCATGTAAGTTATTTTCAACATTTTCTGGCTACATTTTAAAAATTCAGTTTCATTCAAAGAAATCAAGCCTGACATATTGGGAAGAAAGGAGAACATGAGGAATGAGGATAACTGAGGCTAGTTCTCCCTCAGATTCAAAACTAATTTGATGAACCAAAACCTTGAATAGACTTTTCTCCAAAGAAGACATACACATGGACACCAGGAATGTGAAAAAGTCAACATCACTAAGCATCATGAAAGCACAGATCAAAACCACAATAAAATATCACTTCAAACCTGTTAGTATGTTACTATGAAAGCAAAAAAGACATAAAAATTGACATGATTGTGAAAAAAAGGGGACCCTATAGGCAGTTGACGGGAATGTAGAATGGATGTAGAAAGGTATAGCCACTTTGGAAAACAGTACCGAGGTTCCTCAAAAATTAAAATTATAAGCACTAACTACTATGAACTTCTATATTTATACACCCAAAAGAACTGAAATTAGGATCTCAAAGAGATATCTGCATCTCCATGTTCGTTAAAGCAATAGTCACAATAGCCAAGGTATGGAAACAACCCAAATATTGATCAACATATGAATGGATAAGGAAAATGTGATACATACATACAATAAAATATTATTCAGATTAAAAAAGAAAATCATACCATTTGTGAGAACATGGATGAACCTAGAGGATACTACATTAAAGTGGGTTAAATAAGCTAGTCACAAAAGGACAAATACAATATGATTGCACTTATATGAGGAATAGAATAGTCACTCATAGAAGCAGAGAATGGAATAGTGGTTGCAAGGGGCTGAGGAAAGAGAGAAATGGGCAATTGCTGTTCAACTGGTATTTAAGTTATGCAAGATGATTAAGTTCTAGAGATTTGCTGTACCACATAATACCTACAGTAAATAATACAGCATGATATTCTTTTAAAATGTGTATAGAGACTTGTGCAAGGTTGGTGGGAATGCAGATTATTACAGCTACCATAGAAAACAGTACGGAAGTGCTTTAACAAAATTAAAAGTAGAACCACAATATGATCCAGCAATCCCACTTTTGGATATATATCCAGAAGAAAATTAAATCACTATCTTGAGATACCTGGACCTCAATGTTTACTGCAGCATTATTTACAATAGCCAAGGCATGGAAACAACCTAAGTGTCCATGGCAGGAGAAGCGTATAAAGAAAATGTAATATATATGTATATACACACATATAATATTTTCTTTATAAACTTCTAAATATACATATTATACATATATATGAATGTTATATATAAACTATTATATATTATATGAATATTAATTAGTTATAAAAAAGGAAACTGACTTTTGCAACAACATGGACAGATCCTGTGGATATTCTGATAAGTGAAATAAGTGAAACAGAGAAAGAAAAATACTATATAATGTGTTTATAAGTAAATAAGTATATAAGAATGTTCTTACTTATACGTGGAGTCTAAACAACTGAGATCATGGAAATAGTGGAATGGCAGTTGCCAGAGGCTAGGGATGAGGAAAATTAGGAGACACTGGTCAAAGGTACAAATTCCCAGCTATACGATGAATAAGTTCTGGGAATATAAGGTACAACATAATAACTATAATTATAAGTATTGTATTATATTTGAACTCTATCAAGATAGTAAACCTTAAATGCATCACTACAAAAAATTAGAAATTATATGAGGGGATGGAGGTGATAATTGATGTTATTTTGGTGATCGTTCTGCAATACATACATGCATCAAATCATCATATTGTACACCAAACTTGCATATCATATATCAGTAACATCTCTATAAAACTGAAAAATATATTTGGAAGACAGACCTCATTTAAGTGTTCTTACTACCACACACACACACACACACACGAACAGAAAGAAAGTTTTTAAGGTAATGTTTGGTACCTTGATTGTAGTGATGGTCATGGTTGTTTATATAAGTCCAAACTCATCAAGATGTACACATTAAATGTGTGCCATTTTTGCATAGCAATTACACATCGACAGAGCTTAAAAAAAAAAATGACTGAGCCTCTGTAGAGTTCAGCTGATCATGTGAAGTAAAGTTCTATTCTGTATGCTCTTTCAGGTTTTTGGTTGTTTTTTTTTTTTAAATTTTCACAGTATGTGCTAGAAAATATACAATCCTTTTGGCATTTCTGGCTGTTCACTTGCAACAATGAGCAATTCCTATGTCATAAGAACTCAGTGCTAGTAGTGGGAACAACTGGGAACCAGAACTTTTGGACTGTAATCACTCATACTGCAACACTAAGAGAGGCATCCTGCAATCCTATCTGTCATCATGTGCCAGGCTTCCAAAAGAGCCAAGTCTTGTCATTCAGATGCTCTCAGCTGCAATGAATTATGACAGTTTACTCAATCCACTGTATGGGAGGGAGCATCTGTTTTTACCATGTTCTACATAATTAGGCTCTCTGCCACTTTTCAGAGGTTTTAGGTTTATTAACAACATTCAGATCTAGTAAAGTGATATGCTCTGCATTGTATGATGATTTTCTTCACCACATAACGAAAATGGAATCAAAGATTCAAGGCAGCAGTAATTTCTCAGTGTCTATTACCACTATGCTGGGAAGTCAAATGCTTTCTAGCTTTTAATTTTGGGGATATGTGAAATGAGCTTTCCAATTTTCAGAATTTTTCAGAATCAGAGTTTTCATACCGTGTCTACTTTCTATTGAAAGATCAAGTTCAATTTTAATTTTCATCAAAATATTGGACTTCATTCAATAAAATGTTTGATGTTCTTCTGTCATATGCAAGATATTATCTAACCTTCCAAACAAAGCAGTGCATGAAACAAGAAAGATTTCTGGTGGAGGAAATGTCAACAACGAACATGGGGGATACTAATTCCAGATTGTCACATTCACCATGTATGAAATGAAACAAGTAGTTGTAGTAAAGAAGCTTCTCTGCAGGTGCTGGGATGTTACTTTAGATGAAGTTACAAAAAAGAATTCTCTGAAGTGTCAACATTTGAGAAGGAACCAGCAAAGAAAATACTGGGAAGAAAACATTCTCTTTAGGGGGAATAGAAAGGGCAAAAATAAAAATGGGCTTCACATTTTCAAGAAACTGAAAGAACAGCAGTGTGGCTGGCCTGATTGCTGTGGGTGAGAAGTTGACAGAATGAGGTCAAATGAATGGGAAGACCCATGTCATATTCAGGCCTTGGTTGGCTTTGATGAGGAGTTTTTAACCATATTTTAAGTGCATTAAGAATCCATTACAGGATGGTAGGTGGAAGTTATCTGGGGACTTATTTATTTACAAAAGTAACTATTACATGTGGGCAAGAGAGGCTCATTGAGAGCTGTTGAGAGTGTGTAATAGGGTGGGAAATGATAGTAGCCTATGCTAAAATTGCAGCCATGAACATATAAAGGAACTATGAAATACAGTATGAAAAAGGAGGTAGAACCAACAACTTGTTAGTGGGTTGAATGGAATATACGACAGAAAGTGAAAAATTAAAGATGATCCTAAGGTTTTCATTTGAGTAAGAGGGTGGGAAGAGTTAGTTAATCTTTACTGTGATTGAGAAGCTAAGGCATAGAGGGGTTTAAGAGTGAATTCATGAATAAATGGAGCCATGACGTTTTATATGGTATCTTACTAAAATCAGTTCAATGTATAGTTCTCCAAACTTCTATCTGAGGGAAAACTAAATTTAAACCATTCATACCAACTGCCACAGGTTTATGAACTTCATTACGATGTTGGTCCAAAATAAGAAAAACAGTTAATACATTTGGCACAGTTTCACAGCAAAGATACTCTTTCTTAGGTGACATATATCACCCTGTTAGAAGCTATTGATTTTCTCTGTCCCAATAGTAACACAGACATACGAACTGGCATTATTTCTAAAATTAAATATTTAAAATCTGGCATTTCAAAGAGTAAAATTTCCTACTTAAGGATAATAATAAAATGTTCCTAAGCATTTTAATACTCTTAAACTGAAGAGAAGTAACTATCACCCATGAATCAAAATGAATCTATTTCTTTTATCTTACAGACTCAGAGATACCTTTACAGTATTTTTAAAACATGGAGATTTCACCTTTTCCAATTTTACCTACACTTTGTCTTAAAATCATAGAATTAAAATTATGCATAAAAATAGTATAAGTAATGTAACAATAATATAAGCAGCGAGACTAGGAATCGCATCATCCTTTCTTGAGAAAACAGAATAATGAAAACAAAGGCCATGATTAACTAAACAACACAAAAGATCTGCCAACACTGATAAATGATTTAACATGTAGCAGATAATGTTTAAAGGAATATTTAAAGTATGGTTGGTTTTCTTATTTTTTTTCACAAAGTTACGACCTAAGACATAAATTTATTCATCTTATGAATGTATACTAAAAACAGTTTCACATATTTGGCAAGAAGTGTACCTGTATTCTTCACTACGTTTCTGAAAAGGTGGAGTATATTTAGTTTGGCCAATATTCCAAATAATCAGAGCTATCTTCAGATGAGAGGCATAATCTGGGAGTTGTTTGCACCTTGGAAGGAAGCTAATTTGCTGAGCCTTAGGAGGAAAGATAGAAGGGTAAATTATTACTGTATGATTAATATAATTATAGGTTAAAAAAGAAGGCTAGGCTTGGCTATAAGAGGAAGAATCTAGCCAGCAGAAATTATACTATGTGGGTGAGTGAATTAGTAAAGGTTTCTAAATTTGGGAGTAGGATGGGTACTAAGGACATAATTTCAGCATACAGATAAGGGAAATTTTTTAATAAGTTAGTTATTTTATCCAAATGAGCAACAACATTAAGGAAATGTTATTTAAGCAGAATAGGAGTCATCAGGTAAATTAGGTATTGGAAGAGCATGTCTATCAAGTCACTTGCAATGATACAGAGACACTGATTAAAACAAAAAAGTGAAGTATTTCCATAAGCTGAACCATAATACAGTGTGTACAAGAGTAGGAGTAATCTGGAATATTCCAGGCAGAGGGATCTGAAAGGTCAGAGGAGCATGAAATTAAATGTGATTGTGAGGAAGTATGAAATGTGCTTGAATATTTAAATGTGCTTGAATATTTAAATCAAGAGGTGAATTGGCAAATGAAAAGTTTAGAAAAGTAGGTAGGGAACAGATCATAGAAGTATTCTAAAGTCATAACAATACAAAACAGTTATTTTATGTAAATTACTTTTAAAAACTTTAGTAAGTATTCTAAATCCATATTAATCTTAACAGACTAGTGTCTATAGTTGTTGGATGCATTGTGTATGCTGCTGTGTGTAATTAAGCTTGTTTGTTAGTTATGTTATTGAAATATATGTATCTTTCCTGGGTTTCTTGTTCTTAGTTACAGATTTTTTTTTTTTTTCTCTTTTATAGCTGCATGTGTCACATTTGGAAGTTCCCAGGGCTAGGAGCTGAATCAGATCTGCAGCTGAGGCCCACACCCCAGTCAGGGCAGCACCTAATGCTGCAGCTTTCAGCAACTGTGGATCCTTAACCCACTGAGTGAGACCAGGGATTGAATTTGCATCCTTATGGGGATTAGTCTTAAGCCACTGAGCCACAGCGGGAATTCCCAGTTACAGACTTATAGTTACAGTCACTGCTTGTTCTGTCAGCTATAGAAAAAACATGAAAAATGTCTCACTATGGATACATTTTGTCAATATAAAAGATACATTTTATTATTTTCTTTTAAAACAATCAGAGACTATAATACCAGATACATATGCATTTTAAAATTTTAATATGCACCTGGTGACTTCAAACTCTTTATCAACACAAAGTAACTTTTATTTATAATAAAATTCTATGCTATAAGTATTTTATCTACCAAAAATAAAACAATTTATCAAATATTTTATCATTTGCTAGGTTAAATGGAAACTTCATTTCACTTAAAAATGTGTGATTTTTATCTTTAGCTCCTGAAAACATCATATATTTGTATTTTGCTTTGTGATAATCTTTGTACTTTAATCAGAAGATATAACTTGTTTATAGTTAATATAATTTCTCATATGTTTTTATAATTGTCACTATATATTGTTCTTTTTCTATATTTACCTTTTTTCCCTTTTTTGTTGATTAAATATTTTTAACATACATTTTTCCCTTACCCACAATTTAGAATGTTTATTCTTTATCTATTGGGTTATCTGAGAAATTATGTTGTGTCTCTCAGCAAAATGTAACATAATCAATAATTTTACTGTCTTGCTAGACTAAAGAACCACAAAAAACACATTCCCATCCTTACACATAACTGTCATCATGTGTTTTAAGTCTTATTTTACTATTCACCATACAAGAAGTTATTATTGTGATTTTTTTTTTTTTTTTTTTGCTTTTTAGGGTCACACCCACAGCATATGGAAGTTCCCAGGTGAGGGGCCAAATTGGAACTATAGCTGCCAGCCTATGCCACAGCCACAGCAGTACCAAATCCAGTCCACATCTGCACCTACACCACAACTCACGGCAATGCCGATCCTTAACCCATTGAGCAAAGCCAGAGATAGAACCTGCATCCTCAATGGATACTAGCTGGAGTCATTTCCACTGAACCAATGATGGGAGCACCATTATTGTGATTTTTTTATACACATTTATATTCATGAAATTTTCCTTCCTGGTTACTACATTTTTTGCTAGGTTTTCTGATAATTAGGTTAATCCTCTTTCCATTACATCATTCTCTTTAATTCTAAAATAGATTTTACTTTCAGATTTGGAGGAAGAAAAGCCTGTTTGTTGAAATGTGTACTCTTCCACACTCCCATCTATATCTGAATTGTTACTGAATGGAGTTGATTGAATATCCAGTATGCTAGCCATTGTGGAACACCATTACAAAAGTTTTCATAGACTCCACATGTGAAGAGTTAATTAATTAGTTCATGATTTGCAGAGCCAACTGTATTAATAATTTCGTCCTCCATTACACTACAGAATTTCAAAAGTCACCAATGTCATTCAAGGAAGAATAAGGAAAACAAGCTTTTTAAAAAAGATTGCTTGTTGAAGATGGTGAAAAGCTAATTTTCATGGTATTTTGGGAGAAAACGATACCAAATATGTGGCAATTAGAGGAAATATTACAGTGATCTTGAGACTGAAAATAAAAAGAAGAAAATAAGTGCAGACTGCAAGGGTGCTGAGTCCCTTTCAAAAGCTAATCAGTCATGCTATTTCCATTCCTCTTTGCCTAACAATGCCTTCATGAACATGATAATTATAACTCAGTACATCTGTACAGCTCTTTCATATACCTCATTTCACTCCAACCACAAAACAGTCTTTTGAGGAAGGCATCATAGTCCCATAGTACAGAGCAGAAAACAGTTATTCTGAAACGGGCCTAGAACCAAAATGGTCCTAAAAACTCAGGTTTTCTGTCTCCTTCATCAGTGTTTCTGCCACTATGTTATGCCACCTGGAGACTGTATTTATAAGATATTCAAATAAGAAGAACATCCTGGAGGTAATGGTAATTATTACTGCAGAGTTATCCAGAAGAATGTCAGTGGTTGGGAAAAAAGCAAAAAACCTCTTTTTCTGTATAACATAAATGCTCAGCCAAATACTGAGTTTTAAGACACCACTGGAATATTTTATGGAACTGGAAAGCTATGTTTAAAACACTAAGAGAAAAAGTACTTGAGTTCCATCTTTTTAAGTAATATAGCCTGAATTCTTAGTATAATAATATTTAGGGAAAACATAAGCTTCTTAGTAATTCTTAGCTATCAGGCTATTGTCAAATAGGTTAGATTTGTTGTTCTGTTAACTTACATACACAAATGAGTGAATTATATGTAGAATTGTGTGTGCATGTGTGTGAGTTGAGTCTTAACATGGATTGTTTTGTGCTTTTATGTGTGGTGAGTTTATTTTTGGATAGTAGAGCATTTTGCTGTTTAAAAAAAAAAAAGAGTGATCAGTGAAATTTTAGGATGCCTTATTTCAAAATTCTACTATTCTACTCCATAGCAGTCTGGCAGTTAAACAAAGTGAACTGGAAAAACAAACAAAACCCACAAGCATTTTTAATCATAGCAATCTAAATATACTGCTTTAGATTCCTATATAATACTCACATATGCCATCTGATTCAACTTTATCCACCTCCAACAAATATAAAAGATTAGTAGAGCAGATTCATTAACCCTTCTACTTTATAGAAGAGGATTTAAAACAGAGATAATTGATATATTCTAAAGAAATTCTCAAAAATATTAACTGAAGATATGAGTTTATATCTCAATTTGTATAAAATGGAAAAATCAGGTCAAACATATCCAAAGCATAGACACAGAGAAACTAATGGCTTGGGATTGATAGTTTTAATGGAAAATATTTATATAATGTTCAGATATTCATTTTGAATCTAGATTTGCCTATTGTAACAAGTTCTGTGTTTTTTTTAATAATCTAGGAAGATAAAGATTTTCAGGATAGTGTGCAAAGGTGATTTGCAAATATCTGTTTTTCTTTTAACGGGAAAGTTGGACATGTAGTCATATATGTTTTAACATCACCTATAGTAAAATTTTTATAATTGTGACATACACGGAGCTTCGCTAATCAATTTTCTGTGTATGACAGATTTTAAATCTGAAGTGAATCTAACAGAAGTAAATATAATCTTTGATTCATTTCTTACTGGTTGCAAATTATCTTGGATAATTTGCTTTACCTCTTTATGGGTCTTTTTTTTTTTTTCCTAATATTGATCAAGAATAGTGCCTGGTTCATAGAATTTTTGAGAATTAAGTGAAGCAATAAATATAAATCATGTAGCATTGCAGTTTGTACTTTAATTCTCAATTTTGTTATTATTTCTATAATTATTACCCTCATCAGTCCTTCAACAGAGGTTAAAAAGCTTTTGTTCTATTTGTCATTAAGAATTTATTTTTTTTTTTAGTTTTAATGGGATAATGTCAGTTATAATCTGAAATTGAGGTTTTCTTATGTTTATGGCTCTGTGTTTGGGTGACAACATTAAGTTGAGGTTCTACTAATCTTCAAGAAAAATAACATTTAAACAACAATTTCCATAATTTTCCAAACTCAACTTAGCAAACTATATTATGGATGACTGTCTAAAGGGGACAGGCTTTTAATCTGTTCTTTTGAATCAAGTTTCACTGAATTTTCAAAAGAACATCCAATCTAGAAAAAAAATTAAGAATGCTACTCCAAGGTAACCCAGGCATGCTGTCTAATAAAACTGTCTACAGTGATGGAATTGTTTTTTATCTGTGTTCAACACAATATCCATTAGCACTTGAAATGTGGCTAGGGCTACTGAGAAACAGAATTTTCTGTTTTACTTAATTTTAACTAATTTAAATTTATTTATTTATTTTTATTTTTTTGCTTTTTAGGGCCACACCCATGGCATATGGAGGTTCCCAGGCTAGGGGTCCAGTTGGAGCTACAGCTGCCAGCCTAGGCCACAGCCACAGCCACAGCCACAGCCACAGCAACACCAGATCTGAATCCATCTGCACCCTACACCACAGTTCAAGGCAACACCGGATATGTAACCCACTGAGCAAGGCCAGGAATTGAACCCGCAACCTCGTGGTTCCTAGTTGGATTCATTTCCACTGCACCACGACAGGAACTCCCTTAACTAATTTAAATTTAAATAGCCGCATGTAACTAGTGGCTACCATATTGAAAGGAACATGCTGAGAATCTGTCCCTAAATAAGTCCAGCGATAAACAAACTGATGCTTGCTGCCATGTCTTCCTGACATCTAAAGAATCAATTTGAATGAGTTGTGAATTTGCATGATTCAGACTTATCTTGAGAAATAACATAAAAAATCAGCCTTTATTCCAGATTCTAATGATAAGGGTGTTCAGTGTTTTCAATATATTACCCTCTCTGTTCCAGTCTGTAAATGACATTTATTCCTAGGCACATTCTCAGGAAAAAGAGTGCTTTTGGGTGCAACTAATTTATTTTAACTTATGAACACTATGATAATTTAAATTTTATGTTTCCTTTTTGCCAAAGCCTGATACAGGTCTCAAAAATAATATTCTTCTAATAATAGATATCAAAAACTAATAAAATTTTCATAGTAATTAATCTCAATAGTACTGATATCTTGAGATATATTTACTTTAAAAAAATAATGTTGCATATTAACTTATAATTAAGAAGGAGAATGACAATTTTAAGAAGGAACTAAAAGATGTAATGAAGCTAAAGCAACCCTAAGAAATTTCATAAAGCTTTTTACCTTCCACTGAGCCTTACCAAATTTAGCACATGCTACATTATACCTATAGAAAATGGTTGTTTCAATTTAAGACTGTAGAATAACCTTGAGTTCCTCTTTACTAGACAATTTAAAATTTAAGAGTATCATGAAAATAAAGTAGTAAAATTCTAAAAATTACAATTTGTTTATTAAAGTAAAATTTGATTAGGGCAAAAAGGAGTATATTTAAAGGGCAATGTATATATCGTCAGAAAATGCCATATGACAAATGGGAAAGTTAAATGTCATCAGTATCATTAATATAAGAATCAACCTTTAGGATTTTAAGAAAATTGTAAGAGAGAAGAAAATGATGGATTGTGTTAGAATTGGGTTACCGTGGTGTGGTGGAAAGAGCAAAGAATGTATTGTCAGAAAAAGTAGCTGAAGACTGATTTACATTATGTGCTAATTACATGACCCTACATGATTCAACATAATCCTTGAATCTGCATTTAAAGGGCCTTAAAAAATATAACCATTGCTTTTTAATCTTAGAGTTATTTATGGAAACACCCTGGGAAGTTAGCAAAGGAGTGAAAAATACTGTTATCGTTTGTTGCATATCTATTAGACATGTTGCTGCATTTTATATGCCTTTGTTCACTCACACAAAATTACCAGTCTTTTATTGAGATATAATTAATTTATCACATAATTCACTATTTAAAGTGTACAAATCAATGGTTTTCAGTATTTTCAGAGTTGTGCAATCCTTAACATAATCTTTTTTTTCTTTTGGCCATGCCTGTGGCATGCAAAGTTTCTGGGCCAGGGATCAAACCAGTGCCACAGCAGCAACATAAGCCACCGAGGTGACAGTGAATCCTTAACCTGCTGAGCAACAAGGGAACTCCAAAATAATCAATTTAAGAACATTTTTATCATCTCTCCTCCCCTAAAGCCCCATACCTATTAGCATTCATTCTCTTTTTTTAATCCACTCTTGATTAGGCAACCACTAACCCTACTTTCTGTCTGTACAAATCAGCCTATTTTGTACATCTCATTTAAAATGAAATCTTACAATATACGGTCTTTTGTGACCAGTTTATTTCAATGGTAAGGTTCCAAGGTTCATCCATTTGCAGCATGTATCAGTACTTCATTCATTTTTTTGCTTAATATTTTATTATATGGATATATTACATTTAATATATCATTAATATCAGTTGATGGAATATAAGTTGTTTCCACTTTGGAGCTACAATAAATAATGCTTCTATGAACATTTGTTTTTTTAAGGCATTTGTTTCATTTCTATCGGGCATATACCTAGGAACATCCATACAGTCTTCTAACATGGCTACATCATTCCATAGTTCCACCAGCAGTACACAAAAGTTCCAGTTTTTTCCACATTCTGAACTAAAATTTGTTGTTATATTACCGATTAAAGTTGTGGACATTAAATGGTATCTCATTGTGAATTTTATTTGCATTCCTCTGACGACTAATGAATTTAAGCATATTTTCATGTGCTGACTGACCATTTGTATACCTTATTCTTATTTGGGGATCTGCCTACTCAAAATCTGCCCATTATCAATGTCTTTTGAAGAGAAGAAAACAAGGATCAGAAACATTAAGTCACCTGCTCAAGTTTATACAGCTAATAAATCAAGTATGTTTCATCTGAAATTCTGTTGTCCCTAGACTCTGTATTCTTAAGGATTTAATACATTCTATGAATCAATCACCACTAATTATTAATACAACTGAACACTGTACGTATTTCCTTGGAATGTTTCCTATACTTAAAAACTATTTCTTTGTGTTTTATGGAAGCAAATACAACAAGAATTCTCAGCGCAGCAACAAAGTTTAACGAATTTAGTTTTCTAAAAAATAAGGTGAAAAATTAATATAATGCTCTTGTCAGATTGCCAATATTGCAGAAAAGGACAGGATAATGATCTGTTTGTATCAGTGAAAGGGGTAAAATGCAAATAAGTGTGTATACGTAGAAAGGCTGCACATTTTTCCGTTGAAATTCCTATTTCCTTAGGGAATGAGGATTTAGGAAGAGAAAACAGGTTTACGTAAAACATGACCACCAAAAAGGGGAAAGGGAAAGACTTCCATTTTCCACTCTGAACTCTTATCAAGATATTTTCCAGTCTTTAGGAATTTCAAACCTTATGTAATCTTTCTGAAAATCAACTTGTTGAGTTGAAATGTTTTAGGAATAAGAGAAAAGGTTTTCCTAGCAAATTCTGTAACAGCCTGAGTAGGAGGGAGAGAGCAGGGTGCAAAGCAGTGAGTAAAGGTGATTAGATAATAGGGACAGGTCCTGGAAGGAAAGTGTGCTGTCTCTGTGACAAACAAGCTTCATCTATTCCAATGCTAGGTCATTAAGTGTTCTGCCACAGAACACAGAGCACTGTGTTTCTCATTCCACTCACTGGCAGCAAATTTTGCTCTATGTCATTTTGGATTGTTACAAAAATGTGATCCTTCCCATGATAAATCTTAAACATGTCAATCATATTTTATTAAACGTAGCAGCAGCAATATCTTCTAGCATCCTATCAGTCCATCTCTATTTAGGATTATTTTTTTTTTTAACCATGGATTTTGAGTGATCAGAAAGCATTAGAGCTCTATATTTCTGTGACACCTCTGGAACCTCATATTTCCAAAATGTAATATGCTCTATCATGTGAAGCAAAGTTAAATAGGGAATGAATTTATTCATGAGGGAAAAGAGGTTGGGGTAACTTGCATAGTTCATGCAATCGAGAGTTTAACAGATATAAAAGATGCAAATCCATGGTAAATGCTTATTGATGTTTTTGTTATCAGGTTATGAAGAATATTAGTTTTGCCTTTCAAAAGAAAGAGATTAAAGAGATTCACATGAATTATGCTAAATGCTTGCATTTTTAACTCTTACCTTCCAGATTTTGTGTATATCTTACGTAAAATATTTTCTATTGCACACAAACTTCTCTTAGCTTTGTTCAATTGTAGATAATGATAGTAGTATTCCTATTAAATAGTCATCCTAATAAATATTGCCTTATTAAAATGTTCCAGGCACACTGTAAATCCCTCTCAGTGCACAGTGTTATTCAGTATCACCAGAGCTCAGTGATGTACTGAATGCTGTTACCCATTTTATAAATGGGCTAATCCAAGGTTAGAGCATTTAGCAATTTACCCATGCTAGTAAATAAGACCATTACCAGATTAACTCTGTTCTAAGCAGTATTGGCCATGGATATAAAGAGATCTTTAGGATTTTCCACTTCACCATGGATGGGATTTAACACTAATAGTACTGCTGATATCAAGAAACATTGTATATCACATTCTATTTGATGGTTTGCCTCCAACAGATGCACAGTTAGGGGGGGATCTGCTACTCAATATTGTAAAATTGGGCACAATGATGTTGTTTGTTGAATATTCACTGACAAAACAAGTTAAAAAGAAACAATGATGAAAGACATGAACCAACTCATGCCAATTCTATAACAACTTGTCCTATGCCTGTCATAGTATTCCTGTCTATCTAATTGGATTTCTGTATTTCATAAAATCTTGTTTCCCTTTTTTATGCCCAGTTCTCCACTGAGACTACTTTTTTTGTTGTTTTTTTTTCTTTTCCATAAACTCTGAAAACTGGTATAGAACACTGAAATTCGATTGATTACATTTTAAATCATGGACACCTTAATTTCAACTGTTGGTTGATATCCTGCTCCAAAGAGAAATCCCTTGGAATCACAAAGGAAGTCCTTCAAAGTTGGAGTATCAGTGCCATTTTGAATCCTTTGCAGTCATTTTTCTTCTACCAGTTTGAAAACAGGACAAATTCACTTGCCTCATTTATATACCTAGGTTGCATATCTGGCCACCACATATGTTGCAAGACATGTTTTCATAATATCTTCTTAGCCTCTTTGCTGAAAACTCCATCTTATCCTTCCTTACTTTGTCCCGTCTTCCTGCTTGAGAAACAGTCACGGTGATGGTAAATGACTTAAGCTTAAGAACAAAGACCTAAAGGCATGGGTTATTCACGCGGTCAGCTGAATGAGGACATAATACATTGGTCTAGGCATGCTGGACCTGCGGAGACTGGAACACCATTTGCACAAGCATGATATGTCCTCTAAAGAATAAGAGAAAGAGGAACCTCATGACCAAGTGGTTTATGAGTGGTCGTTAACAGAATATGCATTAGAAAAGAGAACCAAGGTGCAAACCTAGGCACAAGGGGTTGCTACAAATAGGCATGTCTTTTGCAGAAGCACAGTGAGGATTCTCTGAAATGCTGTGCATAGATAGCTAATTCAAATGCTAATGATTCTTAAATGCCTATAGTTTAGAATAAAAAGTTTAACCATTTACCAGCTAAGTGACTTTTAAATAATAAAAAAAAAAACCTATACCCTGCACCTACAACCCCCTTTTCACTTGACCTAATCCTCAAGAGCACAATAAAAGCAGTGTGGTTTCTTGAGGCTGGACTCTTGGTCCCTGAGACCTTGAGTCCCCCGGTTCCCACCTTTACTTAAGATAAATGTCTCTGTGTCTTGTTTTATGTTAACTTTTTTTTCCTTAAGTTCCACAGCACCCCTTCTTCAGCCCCATCCTGCTGAGCTGGTCTCGCACACACATAGGTGGTTACTTCAATTTCCAGTTCACTATCTTGGCTCTGATCTTATTCAGCTTCATTTCTACTTGCACCAAAGTTCATAAATATGGTCTTAGTACTCATATAGAAGACAAAAGCGATATACATTTTCAAGTAAATTTAATCCCTATGCTGAAAACGAATCATTATAAATTGATATAATCCACCCAAACATGATCAATCTTTAGATATAAAGTGAATTTTATACTTTCATTTTAAAATACTTTAATTGAATTCAAAATGCTAAGCTCAAAAATTGTAAATTTAATTTCAAAAAATCCTTTGATGAGTAAATAACTTCTATACTAAATTGTAAAAATTCAACATAATAATTTATTACTCAGTTCACCATTTTTTGTCACAAACCTTTGATTTAATTAACTTCATTTTTTTATTCCCAAATTGAATTTTACATAATACTTACACAGATCTGATCTGCTGATATGATGAATGAAACGACAGATCTACTTGCAGTTAAGAACGATTCTATTTATGTTAAGATTTATTCAGGATAGGAGAAACTGATCAGAAAAAAAGGGAAATTTCAAAAATTAATTTTCAGGTGAGTGAATTTAGAGTTGTATGTTTGTGTATGTAAGAGATATTTGTGTTTGAAGAGAAATTCTTGCTGAGAATTAGTTGTGAAAATTAAAGGCTAACATAACATTTTAGAAATAATTAGAAATGTTTAGCCACTTGTTTTGGGGAAAATATGCAACTCATATAAAAGAATAATGCTTAAAGTGATTTAGATGTTTCTATTAAATTTATTATTCACTTCAAGATTTATTGTTCCAGGAGGCAATAATATGTTTTATTATATTAATCTTTCTAGGAACCAATTTAACTACCATAATATAGAAGCCAGTTAGAAAATTAATGATTTAAACGTATGTAAAACACTTTGTTTCATTTTAGAGGTCTTATGCCTTTTACTGCTCAGCTCAATACTAAGCTATTAAGACACAGAAAACAGATGATAGAATGTACTATCTTGATATTACATAAAATGTGGACTCCAAAAGATTGATCAAAGATTAATAAGCTTTATGTAGCAACATCAACATATAAATTCTACTGAGTATGCTATTGTAATAATTTGTTATTATTTTAATTCACACAATTCCTATTTATTAAAAAAAGATTTGACGTGTATTAACACAAAATGGGAAAATAGAATATAAAAAAAGATTTAAAATAAGAATTCAAGTGATAGGGAGTTCCTGTTGTGGCACAGTGGAAACGAATCCTACTAGTTCCCATGACGATGTGGGTTTGATCCCTGACCTTGCTCAGTAGGTCAGCAATCTGGTGTTGCTGTGAGCTGTGGTGTAGGTTGCTGACATGGCTCGGATTGATCCCACATTTCTGTGGCTGTGGTGTAGGTTAGTAGCTGTAGCTCCTATATGATCCCTAACTTGGGAACTTCCATATGCCACAGGTGTGGCCCAAAAAAAGCAAAAAAAAAAAAAAGGAAGACTAATTCAAGTCATAAATGAATAACATGTGGGAGAACAGAATGATTATATTCTGAATCAGGGTAAAATAAATTGCTACCGACTATGTAACATCATTTGAGATTCCCAGTAACCATGTAAAAATCTGAAGGATCATTTAGTAGGGAGGTGTGAGTTAAAGATATAACAGATGAGTTATCAGCATGAATGATGTTTAAAGCTACAGTCATGCAGGTCATGGCTATCAAAACCATTTACCAGTGTACCATACTGATCCATTAAACTTAAATAAATGTGTATTGTTCACCCACTATTTCTAAGACTCTGCTAGGGTCAGAGTGCCTATAATATTTAGCATATTCCCTTACAATTCTTAGATATCTTATAAGGTACTTACAACTTTGTTTAAGCCGCTAACTAATGGCTTGGGGTTAAGGAAGGATTTGTTTAAAACAGTGGAGATGGAGGGTAAGTGAGACAAAGCTGCAAAAGCTGAATAAGAGTAGCTGAGAAAAGGTAATGATGGACTGACCAAAAAAACAAAACAACAACAACAAAAAAAAAACACCTTACTGAGCATGGAGACGCCCAAGGACTACCCCAACTCATATGATTCCAGACGCACAATTGAACGTCCTGGTCGACAGTCCTAAGTGGTCTGAAAACAGTCAACTTGAGTCAAGAGTGCATAAAACAGGATCTAAGCAAAGTAGGATTGGGATTATGCAAATATGAAATCTGACAAGGACAGCTAAAGCAGCACAGGTGAACAGGGACTGATTTGGCATAGGATTCCAGAAGGCACCATTAGAGAGTCACTTGAGAGACATCTTAAAATCAGACTCCATCCTATTTTCTTAGTTAAAGTTCAGTCTCTGAAACATTGGGGAGTTCCCTCTGTTTGGCCTTTCTCTAATTCCAGAGTGCTATGATCTTTCACTTCTATTTAAAAAGTTATAATGTGTTTTTGCTCCCATTTTAACACACAGGGAAACAGGCCATTACCTTGGTGTGCATTTTACAGATAAATAAGGATTTTGAACTAACCAGGAGATAGGGATATTTGGTCAGGCCCGAAGATTTCACTGAATTTGGTATCCATTTACAATTAGTTTGTTTTGTTTACTTTCTTGTATCATTAGCAAATTTATTAAAAAGGAGACACAAATAAACTTTGTGCCAATTACATAAGAAAATAATTGGATTTTATTAATCCAGGAACTGGGGCAATCAATTAAGAAGAGGGTACTCTGGTCTCAGTTCCCTCATTATTCTTCACACTAATTAATCACAAATACTAATGGATTGCTTAGGAATGGGATGCTTTCCTCCTTTAGACACTGTAAAAGCCCTTAAAGTGGCAATGTTTTTGCCTTTAAAAAAAAAAAAAAACTTGTTTTTACCAAAGTCTTCACTTTCAAGTAGAAAATACCACTGTCAGCTGTAACAGTAGGTTCTGTATTAATTCTTGCTAGATTAATAATTTTAACACATGAATGAATGACCCTTTCAGGTTTCAAACCTAACACAATATCAGCTGGAGCAAGAGTTAAAAAGAATACAATAGATCATACGTAGGTTCAAGATGAGCATCTATGAAACTATTTTCCTATATAGTAAAAAGTAGGATATCTAACTTCTCTAAGCCTCAGTTTCTTTGCTGTAAAATGAGTCAGTAATATTAGCATGGACCATAAAAATTATGGTAATGGGAGAATACAATACTGTATATAGAATTCCTGGTACATATTAGACTCTGAATAACCATAAAGTTTTCCTCTTCTTCCTGTCACTTTCTCTAAGGAGTTTAGGACATATCCCTTTAAGTCACAGCTGGTAGTAGATTCTCTTTAGATCTTATGTCTTTAAAATAATAATATTGTTCCAAGCAGGTCCCTGATTCCCAGCCAGTCTGTATGTGTTAGCATTATGATGAGCTCAACTTTACCAGGGTGGAAAAGACATGACCAATCTGCTTGCTGTGCTTGGGAGGCAATATTTCACTAGCCTTACACAGTGAGGAGGGTTGATCATACTTTTAAAAAATCCTTCAGCCTAAATTATGTAAGATTGGAATAAATTATCTCTAAAAAGTTTGGTAGAACTTATTTTAAAATCTTCTGTATGGTATTTAGCTATGAAAGTTCTTTAATCTTACGTCATTTTGATACTTTAGATTTATCAGTGCTTTAATATTGTCTGGAAAATATTAAAATGTTTGTTTCTAATATTATATAATTTTCACACTTTTTATGTTTGGATTATGTTCTTTATCAACTTTTGTTTTCTTTTGCATTTTTTCTTATTAATTTTACCAGATTAAGCTGTAATCTGCCTTTATTATTAATCATTACAAGTAACCAGAATTTTGAAACATATTTATCTCCATTTTTTGCTTTTTTCACTGTTTTGTCTGTTTTTAAAATTTTGATTTTTCCTAACTTCTTTTTAAAAATATTTTTATTGTACAAATTTTTTAAAAAGATAAACCACCCACACACCTATGGTCAATTAATCTATAACAAAGGAAGCAAGAATATACAATAGAGAAAAAGACAGCCTCCTCAATAATTGCTTCTGGGAAAACTGGACAGCTACATGTAAAAGAATGAAACTAGAACATTCTCTTCACCATGCACAAAAATAAACTCAAAATAGATTAAATACCAAAATGTAAGGCCGGATACTATAAAACTCTTAGAGGAAAATATAGGCAGAACACTCTTTGACATGAATTGCAGCAGTATCTTTTTGGATCCACCTCTCAGAATAATGAAAATAAAAACAGAGATAAACAAATGGGATCTAATTAAACTTAAAAGCTTTTTCACAGCAACAGAAGCTATAAACATAATGAAAAGACAACCCCCAGAATGGGAGAAAATCTGTGCAAACAAAGCAACTGACAAGGGATTAATTTCCAATATATACAAAAATCTTACAGAGCTTTATATCAAAAAACCAAAGAGCCCAATCAAAATGGCCAAAGAACACATAAAAAGATGCTCAACATCACTAATTATTGGAGAAATGAAAATCAAAACTATAATGAGGTTATCACCTCACACCAGTCAGATTGGACAATCATCAAAAATCTATAAAAAAATGCTAGAGAGGGTGTGGGAAAAGGGAACCCTCCTACACTGTTTGTGGGAATGTAAGTTGGTACAACCACTATGGAGAACATTATGGAGATTCCTTTTAAAAATAAATGAAAAACTGCCATATGATCCAGCAATCTTACTCGTGGGAATGTATCTGGAGAAAATGCTAATCGGAAAAGATACATGTACCCTAATGTTCATTGTAGCACTATTTACAATAGCTAAAACATGTAAATAACATAAATGTCCATCAATAGAAGATTGTATAAAGAAGATGTGGTACATATTATACACAGGAAACTATTACTCAACCATAAAAAAGAACAAAATAATTCCATTTGGAGCAACATAGTTGGTCCTAGAGATTATCATACTAAGTGAAGTCAGACAGATAAATATCATATGAGATCACGAATATGTAGAATCTAATAAAAATTATACAAAAAAACTTATTCACAAAACAGAAACAGACTCAAAAGATTTCAAAATCAAACTTAATGCTTACAAGAGGAAACAGTGGAGGGAGGGGAAATTGGGAGGTTGGTATTGGCATACACACAATGCTATATACAAAATAGATAAGTAGCAAGGACCTACGGTATAGCACAGAGGAATCTACTCAATATCCTGTGATAGCCTATATGGGAAAATAATCTAAAAAAGATTATATATATATATGATTCACTTAGTTGTACACTTGAAATGAACAAAACATCTTAATCCAACTATATACCAATAAAATTTAGAAAAAAATAACAGATAAACAATTATATAGCCTAATTAATGATTACAAGGTGAATTCCTTTGTAATAAGCACCAGGTCAATAACTAGATCTTTTTCAGCCACTTCAAAAGTGTTTCAATGGAGCCCCCCCCCCAATTACTAATTATTCTGAACTTTATAGTTGCCATGACCTTATCTCTTTACATTTTTTTGACTCAAGTGAGGATATAGATGAGTCTTGGTCATTAAAAATAATTATAAGATTAAGTATCTTTCAATCTACAGTTTATAGTTTATAAAACTATAATTCAAAAACATACATGCACCCATATGTTCATAGCAGCACTATTCACAATAGCCAAGATATGCAAACAACCTAAATGTCCACTGACAGAAGAATGGACCAAGAAGATGTGGTATATATACAATAGAATACATAAAAAAAAATGAAATAATGCCATTTGCAGCAACAAGGATGCAACTAGAGATAACTGTACTAACTCAGAAAGAAAAAGACAAATACCATACGATACCACTTATATGTAGAATCTAAAACTATGGCACAAAGGAACCTATCTACAGAACAGAAACAGACTTGCAGACATGGAGATCATACTTGTGGTTGTTAAGGGACACGGGGAAGGGATTGGGATGAACTGGGAGTTTGGGGTTAGTAGATGAAGATATTACATTTAGATGGATGGGCACAGGGAACTGTGTCCAATCTCTTGAGATAGAACATGGGGGATGATACATATATGACTGGGTCACTTTGCCATACAGCATAAATTGGCATAACATTGTAAATTAACAATAGTTTAATTTTAAAAAAAAGATCAAGTCTCTTTCAATCTACAGTTTATATTTTCACCACTTTGTTTTTCTTACTATTTATAATGGGAGTGGTGTTTGGAAATTCCACAAGTGCAATTTGGCCAAGGTATACACTCAAGTGACAACCAACAGAATATTTACATTAACCTCAAATTTTTCCTCTGCTGTACCACTTTTCTGGTCAATGCCCATCCCATTTCTTTAGCCCTAGGCAATTACTAATCTGCTCGTAAAAGTGCCACTAGTTATTTATGTGACACAATTCAAAGACCACATATACTGCCTACTATTTTTAAGTAACCCTGCATATTAATGAAAATTGTATTGGATATTATATTCTATGTGTAATGTCCTTTTACACTAATATTATTGTCTTTTTAAACTTAATATTAAATCTGTTATTTTGGTCAAGACATGTGATATCAATTTGATTGTCATATATTTTTAGAAAGCTTGATCTTCTCTTTGGAAGTTTTAGCATTTTTTCCTTTGTTAATTTAAATACCACCATACCATGTCTTTGTATGTACATATCTTTAGTTTTCCTATTTGATTCTCAATGAATAATGTCAATATGAGGTCTTTCGCCATTTTCAAATTTTGGTCTATTGATCTGCATTTTTTTCTCCTTGCCTTCATTTTTGCTTAGCATGTTTTGTGATCCTGAAATTGACATAATTATGTTTGGCTCTTATATCTTGTAATATTTATCTTATCTGCTCTATTCCTCATTTTTTCTAAATAAATTCTTCAGTCTAGTATACCAATTCACCAACTTATTCTTTAGTTTTATTCATCTTACATTTATTCTGTATAAAGTATTATTTTATCAATTACACAAACATAATAATTCAAATCTTTTTAAGATTTAATATAACATGATAATATAATTCAATATAATATGCAGTTTCATAATTACATATGTGTACGTTTTAACATACTTTAATTATTAATTCTTTTAATACTTCTACTTCAGGTTGTATAGCTTGCACAGAAGACAAGGTTCATATTTCTATTACTACAATTTTCTTTTTTCCAAAAAGATATAAAAAGACCCCCACTAATGTTTATTATAATGCATAGGTGAAAAAAATAAATTCTCACAGCTTTTGTTGGTATGATGTTCAAAAAAATATTTCTTAATATTTGATGGGCATTTTAACTGGGTATAAAATTTTAAGTTTACTTTTCTTCAGTACTTTAAAAATACTGATTTCTTTGTTCTGTCACAAATCCACTATTATATTTATTCTCTGATATGTAATGTGTCTTTTATGTCTGAAAGAATTTAAAATCTTTTCTTACTACTGATTTTCAGCAATTTGATGATGATGTGTCTTCCAGCAGTGTTCTTTATATTTCTTATGTGTGAGGTTTGGTAAACTTCTTGTGCCTATGTGTTTATAATTAAAAAAAATAATCTGGAAAATGTTCAGTTGTTATTTCCTCACATCTCCAATTATACTCCTCATAAAATTCACATTTTGTTACATCCCTGAATATATTCTAAAATTTTCCTTTACATCACTGAAATATTTTAAGATTTGAAATAACTATTTTATATAACTGTATTTAGTTTTTATAGTTAAATAAGATTTATTCATAACATATAACTATACATGTTTCTGGATCTATTTCAAACTGATTGATATTCTCTTGATTATGCATCACATTTCCTGTTTCTTTGCTTGAAATTTCTGATTAAATGATCATCTTTGAAAATTTAATTTGTTAAATGTTGTATATCATAATGTTTCTTTGTTCTGGCACACAATTAAGTTAGTTGAAGATCAGTTTGATTATTTTAAGAGTTGTATTTAAGTTTTGTTATGGTGAGTGCAGAGCAGCGTTTATTCTAATCCTAATATTGGCCCACTAGTAAGGTGAAACTCTTCTACAGATAATATCTAATAACCAATGCCTATTGGTCATCTCTTAGTCTTCTTTGGAGAAATATATATTTAGATCTTCTGACCACTTTTGATTGAGTTGTTTGTTTTTTCAATATTGTGGTGTATAAATTGTTTGTATGTTTTTTAAATTAAGCCCTTGTCAGTTGCATAATTTGAAAATATTTTCCCCCATTCTGTAGGTTGTCTCTTGGTTTCCTTTGCTGTGCAAAAGTTTTTTCAGTTTAAGTAGGTCCCATTTGTTTATTCTGTTGTTTCAATTATTCTAGGAGACAGATCCAAAAAGAATATTGCTGGGATTATGTAAAAAAGTGTTCTGCCTATGTTCTCCTCTAGGAGTTCTGTAATATCTGGTCTTATGTTTAGGTCTTTAATACACTTTTGAGTTTATTTTTGAATACAGTCTTAGAGAAAGTTTTAATTTCATTCTTTTACATGTAGCTGTCCCATATTTCCAACACCACTTATTGAAGACATTATCTTTTGTTTATTGGCTATTCTTGCCTTCTTTTTTATGGTTTAATTGATCAAAAGTGCCATATGTGCAGTATATACACATAACGTCCTATAGTATTTTTTAATATGATGAAGATCTAGATAATATCTAGTTATCTGGATAATATTTATGATAAATAAATAGATAATTTCCTATAATATTTTTGAATGTTATTATTATCTAGGCAATATCTAGAACTAGATAAACATGTAGATCGGTATCTATGACATTGTTCTCAGTATCATTTATTCACATTCTTCAGTACAAGTTTTGCAGTTACTATTCTGCTGACTCCACAACAGTTTGGGAGTGTTGCTCTCCTTATTCTTTCTTGGAATAGATTAAGATGAAATAGATTAAGTAGATTCAGAATTATCCATTCATTGAAAAACTTGTAAGTATTTACTAATGAAATCTTTTGAGTGTGTTTCTTTTATTTTGGCAGAGGATAGATTTCAAAGTTGAAATATGAGTGAATGTAATGGGGAATTTTTCAAATATCACTATTAAACATTCTTATGGTAATTGTCTATGGCGATTTTTCTAAATTATACTGAGTTGACATTTGACATAGTCTATATATATATATATCAATCATTAATTAAAGTATTAAAGTCCATTAATATAAATTGAACAAAGTATGATGCTGTTAAGTCTTGCCTTTTATATTTATCTGAGTTTACATCCTCAATCTCTTTTCTAATGCTGTGAAATTTTGCCTTCTCCCTTTTTTTCTGAAATTAAAAATGTGCATGCTTATTCAGTGCAATGTTCCTAATAGTATCAAATTATAAAGAGACAAAATATCCACAAAAAACAATAACAAATAAGTTATGATACTTTCACACATTGTAATAGGAAGCCCCCCATTCCCTACATTACCACCAAAAAAATGTATGATGTTGATAGGTGGGAAAAAATAAAAACTATATAGAAAATATATGCAGTAAGCTACTAGACATATAAGAAAAGGAGTTATATATATGTGAATATACAACATGTAACTAAATACATGTACACATATACACATATGTTTTATATGCCTTTTTAAAATATATGCACATATGCCCTTAAAAATTTCAAAGGGCAACGATGGCATTGGTTGCCTTCACAAAGAGGAACTAAGAGGGTGCCAAGGGAAAATAATGTGAGGCAAACTTTTCACTATCCGTCCTTTCTATCTTTTGAATTTTGTATTATGTCAATCATCTGAATATATCACCTTTCCAAAAATAAAGAAGAAAGATAAATAATCTTCCCTTTGTCCAATTTAGTTCACCTCCTAATATATGGTAGCAATTTAATCTTCTAGCAGTAATTCATGAGGCTACCTGTTTCACTACATATTACAGTCACTCAGTGTTCTTAATCTTTGTAATTGCTGTCATTTTAAGGACTGAAAGGGATTATATCATTGCTATGATTTTCATGATCTTGTTTATTAGTGTGTTGAATATCTTTTCATATGTTTCTTATCCATTTGCATTTCCTCCTTTATAAACTGTCCTTTTACATGTTGGAATTGTTTTTTTACAATTTGCAGAAAGATCTTTGTATACTAAAGTTATTAGCCTTATGCTTTCCCAGATTTCTTGCAATAAGCATTTAATAAGTTTTTACAATAAAATAAATGTAATTTAAAATTTCTATTGCCTAGTCATTTAAAAAAGTTTCACAGGTAGGTAGTGTCTAATGGCAATATAATATGAAATAAGCTCCTACATTTGCATAGTGCTTTATAGTTTAGAAAGCTTTATCATGACATTTTACTTGTAAAAAGTGCTTAATTTTTAAAATAACTTATTCATATGGTTCAAAAAGTAAAGAATATGAAAGAGCATGTGAAAACTTTTCTCCATTGACTCCAAGTAACTCTGGCTCCTTTGCTAGAGATAGTCAGTGTTAAAAATTTCTACTGTTCTTCCAGAATGCATATAAAATCAAATGTGTACCTTTTCCTTTTATAACAAATGAAAACAGTGCAGATACTTTGCCTCGCCTTGAATTTTCACTTAAGCATGTGTCTTAGAGAACAATACATACAAAAAGACGTGTAGATGTTTCTCATTACTTTTCCTAAAGGCACAGTATTTTGGTTTATGGGTACACTAATTTATTTGGTCAGTGTCCTATTAACAAATATTTAGGTAAGTCAGAATTTTGTTACTATAAACAGTGATTTCACATTTTAAATCTGTAAGATTTAGGAAGAAAAACCACTGGTTGAAAAATTATCTATGTTTTGGATTTTGATAAATATTGACATTTACCTCCTTCTAATAATGTCTTCTTTTTTTTTTTTTTAACATTTTAACCTGTTCAGTGTGGTATCAAAATTTTTGATTTCTTTTCTGAAAATCTGATAGGGTAAAGATGAACTCTTTGCATTCCTGCTTTTTATGGTGGTTAATCTTAGTTACAGATGTAAACATGTTGCAAGACATGTTTCCTTGAAAACTCCATCTTGTCCTTCTTTACTTTATCCCATCTTCTTGACTTACTTTATCCCATCTTCCTGCTTTGAAAAACAGCCACAGTGCTGGTAAATGACTTAAGCTTAAGAACAAAGACCTAAAGGCATAAGTGAACTGTTATGTGCCTAGAGGTCAGAGTAAGAGCTTAACCCTTTACCACCTAAGTGGCTTTCTAAATAGTAAAAGAACTTATATAATAGCAAACAAACCCTGTATCATCCACCCATAGCCACTCCTCACTTGATCTCATCTAAACAGCACAATAAAAGCAGTGTGGTTTCTTGAGGCAGGGCGCTCTTGGTCCCTGAGACCTTGAGTTCCCTGGCTCCCACCTCGACTTAAGATAAATGTCTCTGTGTCTTGTTTTGTGTTAACTATTTTTCCTTAAGTTCCACAGCACCCATTCTTCAGCCCCATCCTGCTGAGTTGGCCCCGGCATAAACATAGATATAAATTAGAACATTTGCACTTTCTTTTCTTTGAAATGTCTGTTTATATCTACTTGGCTTCATGGGTTTTTTGTTATTGTTCTTGTTAGAAAATACATAAAACATGTAATTTCAAGCTTGTTTTACTTGTAATTTATTCTTTTATAAAGGATGATTTTTTGCAACCAACTTTAATTATTGCTATACTCATGGCTATTGACTTCCTTCAAAATTTTTTATGGGATAGTTCAGCATTTCCTACTGACTGACTACAACTTTTTCTTTACTAGGATTTTTCATTGAGCTTTGAATTGTTTGATTTTATCTATGTGTTAATTCACATTATTTACATAATTTTTCATCATTGTAGCTTTATAATATGTGCTTCTATCCTGATGGCCTCACTTTGCTGCTTTACATTTTCAGGGTTTCTATGAAAATTCTTGCTGCTTTTTTTTTTCTATATTAATTTGGCCTTAGTTGTCTAAATACTTACACCTCCCACTCATAAAATTCTTGATATTCATGAATAGCACTATGCATTACTATGAAATGCACAATGTTTTACTGGACAACAGTAAACAAAGAATAACACTGCTATTGTGGAAAAGCTATATAATATAGGTCAGAATAACTGTGTCCTGGGAATGGAGTGATGCCGATTTAGGAAAGTTACAAGGGAATTCTCTAGGGTGAAGGGAAAGTTCTGTGTCTTCACCAAGTGGTGGATACTTGGTGGCATGCTCAAATATCTTTCACTTACCATGTAAAAGTGAAATTACGCATTGATGTTCTACATGCAGGATTTTGCCCAGCAGAGTTTCGCACTGCTTACACTGTTTTTCTTTAAATGGGATTAGTCCGTAGTTTATCAGTTTATTGTGTGTCTGTATTTCCTATACACTACCTCAAATCTTTTATAGAATGATTTCTACACTGTTTAAAAATATTCTTTTCCATTATGGTTTATCATAGGACATGGAGTATAATTCTCAGTGCTCTACAGTAGGATCTTGCTGATTATCCCCTTCAGTACAATGGTTTACATCTGCACACCCACCTCCCACTCCATCCCTTCCCCAACCCCTTCCCCCTTGGCAAATCAGAGGTTTGTTCTCTATGTCTGTGGGTCTGTTTCTGTTTCAAGATAGGTTTTTTTGTGTCATTTTTTAGATTCCACATATGAGTAATATCATATAGTATTTGTCTTTCTCTTTCTGACTTCATTTAGGATGATATTCTCTAGTTACTCATGTATCAAATGGCAGTATTTCACTCTTTATGGTTAAGTGATATTCCATTGTATAAGTGTACCACATCTTTAATCCATTCATCTGTCAATGGACATTTAGGTTGTTTCTATGTCGTGGCTATTGTTAATAGTGCTGCTATTTCCATAGAGGTGCATGCATCTTTTCGAATTATAGTTTAGTCTGCATATATGCCCAGGAGTGGGACTGATGGGTCACATGGTAATCCTATTTTCAGTTTCCTAAGTAAACTTCATGATATTTTTCATAGTGGCTAAACCAACCAAAGGAGTGTTCCCTTTTCTCCATATCTTCCCCAGCATTTGTTACTTACAGAATTTTTTAAAATAGCCATTCTGAGGTGGTTCCTCATTGAAGTTTTGATCTTCATTTCTCTAATAATTAGTGATGTTGAGCATTTTGTTTTGCAATGTACCTAGTGGCTATTTATATTTCTTCCCAGGAAAATGTCTAAGTCTTCTGCTCATTTTTTATTTGGGTTTTTGTCGTTGTTGTTGTAGAGTTGTATGAACTGTTGTATATTTTGGAAATTAAGCCTCTATGGGCTCTGACATAAATGACAGCAACATCTTGTCAGATCCACCTCTTAGAATAATGACAATAAAAACAAAAATGAACAAACGGGACCTAATCAAACTTCAAAGTTTCTGCACAGCAAAGGAAACCCTAAACAAAAACACAGAAAAGACAACCGACAGAATGGGAGAAAATCTTTGCAAGTGAATCGACTGACAAGGGATTGATCTCCAAAATTTACAAATAACTTCTGCAATTCCATACCAAAAAAACAAACAACCCCATCAAAAATTGGGCAGAAGATCTAAACAGACAGTTCTCCAAAGAAGACACGCAGATGGCCACAAAACACATGAAAAGATGTTCAACATCACTCGTTATTAGAGAAATGCAAATCAAAACCACGATGAGGTACCACCTTACACCAGCCAGTATGGCCAGCATCCAAAAGTCTACAGACAATAAGTGCTGGAGAGGGTGTGGAGAAAAAGAACCCTAGTACACTGTTGGTGGGATTGTCAATTGGTGCAACCACTGTGGAAAGCAGTATGGAGATGCCTCAGAAAACTAAACACAGAACTACCATTTGATCTAGCAATCCCACTCCTGGGCATCTATCCAGAGAAAACCACGACTCGCAAAGGCACATGGACTCCGATGTTCATTGCAGCACTATTTACAATAGCCAAGACATGGAAACAACCTAAATGTCCATCGACAGAGGAGTGGATCCAGAAGATGTGGTACAGGCACACAATGGAATATTACTCAGCCATTAAAAGGAACGAAATACTGGCATTCTTAGCAACATGGATGGACCTAGAAACTATCATGCTATGTGAAGTCAGCCATACAGTGAGACACCAACACTGAATGCTTTCACTGACATGTGGAATCTGAAAAACCGACAGAACGAACTTCTTTGCAGAACAGATGCCGACTCAGAGACATTGAAAAACTTATGGTCTCCAGAGGAGACAGTTTGGGGGGTTGGGGGGATGTGCTGTTGCTGTGGGATGGAAATCCTGTGAAATTGGATTGTTATGATCATTATACAACTACAGATGTGATAAATTCATTCAAGTAATAAAAAAAAAAATTTAAAAGATATATATATATATATTTAAAAAAAGCCTCTGTGGGCCACAACATTTGCAAATATTTTCTCTCATTCTCTAGATTGTCTTTTCTTTTTCTTTATGGTTTTCTTTGCTAAACAAATGCTTGTAAGTTTGATTAGGTCTCATTTGTTCATTTTTGTTTTCATTTCTATTGCCTTGGGACACTGACCTAAGAAAACACTGGTATGATTTATATCAGAGAATATAGGCCTATGATGTCTTTAAGGAGTTTTATAGTGTCATGTTTTATGTTCAACTCTTTAGGCCATTTTGAATGCATTTTTGTGTATGGTGTGAGGGTATGTTCTAACTTCATTGATTTACGTGTGGCTGTCCAAATCTCCCAGTGCCACTTGCTGAAGAGACTGCCTTTTTTCCCATTTTATATTCTTGCTTCTTTTGTGGGAGTTTAATTGAAGTGTGGGTTTATTTCTGGGCTTTCTATTCTGTTCCATTGATCCGTATTTCTGTTTTTGTGACAAAAATACAGTGTTTTGATTACTGTAGCTTTGTAGTATTGTGTGAAGTCTGGGAGCATTATGCCTCCTGATTTGTTATTTTTCTTCAGGATTGCTTTGGCAGTTCTGGGAATTTTATAGTTCCATATAAATTTTAGAATTATTTGTTCTACTGCAGTGAAAAATGCAGGTATTCTGATAGGGATTGCATTCAATCTGCAGACTGCTTTGGTTAGAATGGCCCTGTTCATAATATTAATTCTTCAAAATCAAGAGCATGGAATAAATTTCCAATTATTTCAATCATTTTCAATTTCATTTATTATTTTATAGTTCTCAGTGTATAAGTCTTTTACCTTCTTGGTAAGGTTTATTGCTAAATATTTTATTTTTGGGGGTGCATTTTTAAAAGGTATGGTATTTTTTAAATTCCCTTTCTGATAGTTCATTGTTTTTTTTTAATAATTTTTTTTTTATTTTCCCACTGTACAGCAAGGGGGTCAGGTTATCCTTACATGTATACATTACAATTACATTTTTCCCCCAGCCTTTCTTCTGTTGCAACATGAGTATCTAGACAAAGTTCTCAATGCTATTCAGCAGGATCTCCTTGTAAATCTATTCTAAGTTGTGTCTGATGAGCCCAAGCTCCCGATCCCTCCCACTCCCTCCCTCTCCCATCAGGCAGCCACAAGTCTCTTCTCCAAGTCCATGATTTTCTTTTCTGAGCAGATGTTCATTTGTGCTGGATATTAGATTCCAGTTATAAGTGATATCATATGGTATTTGTCTTTGTCTTTCTGGCTCATTTCACTCAGGATGAGATTCTCTAGCTCCATCCATGTTGCTGCAAATGGCATTATGTCATTCTTTTTTATGGCTGAGTAGTATTCCATTGTGTATATATACCACCTCTTCCGAATCCAATCATCTGTCAATGGACATTTTGGTTGTTTCCATGTCCTGGCTATTGTGAATAGTGCTGCAATGAACATGCGGGTGCACGTGTCTCTTTTAAGTAGAGTTTTGTCCAGATAGATGCCCAAGAGTGGGATTGTGGGG
This sequence comes from Phacochoerus africanus, assembly GCF_016906955.1. Taxonomy (NCBI): domain Eukaryota; kingdom Metazoa; phylum Chordata; class Mammalia; order Artiodactyla; family Suidae; genus Phacochoerus; species Phacochoerus africanus. The sequence goes on along the minus strand of NC_062547.1, from coordinate 23,803,991 downwards.
TCATATGGAAGTTCTGTGTATAGATTTCTAAGGTATCTCCAAACTGTTCTCCATAGTGGCTGTACCAGTTGACATTCCCACCAACAGTGCAGGAGGGTTCCCTTCTCTCCACACCCCCTCCAGCACTTGTGATTTGTGGATTTATTAATCAAACTCCTAGAAGAAAACATAGGCAAAACACTCTCTGACATCAACATCATGAATATTTTCTCAGGTCAGTCTCCCAAAGCAATAGAAATCAGAGAAAAAATAAACCCGTGGGACCTCATCAAACTGAAAAGCTTTTGCACAGCAAAGGAAACCCAAAAGAAAACAAAAAGACAACTTTCATAATGGGAGAAAACAGTTTCAAAGGATGCAACCGACAAGGGCTTAATCTCTAGAATATATAAACAACTTATACAACCCAACAGCAAAAAAGCCAATCAATCCATGGACAAATGGGCAAAAGACCTGAATAGACATTTCTCCAAAGAAGATATACAGATGGTCAACAAACACATGAAAAAATGCTCAACATCGCTGGTTATAAGAGAAATGCAAATCAAAACTACCGTGAGATATCACCTCACACCAATCAGAATGGCCATCATTAATAAATCCACTGATAGTTCATTGTTAATGTAAAAAACACAATTGATTTCTGTATGTTAAACTTGTATCCTAATACCCTGCTGAATTCATTTGTCAGGGTAATTTCTGTGTGGAGTATTTAGGGTTTTCTATATACAGTATCACGTCATCTGCATATGACAATTTTACCTCTTCCCTTCCAGTCTGGATACCTTTTATTTCTTTTTCTTGTCTGACTGCTGTGGCTAGGACTTCCAATACTATGATGAATGGAAGAGGTGAGAGTAGGCATCCTTATCTTGTTCCAAATTTTAATGGAAAGGCTTTCAGCTTTTTATCCTGAGTATTATATTGGTTGTGGGACTGTCATAGATAGCTTTTGTTATGTTGAAATATGTTCTTTGCCTTCTGGAATCCCTACTATGTGTAGATTGGCATGCTTTATAGTATCCCATAGATCTCTTATACTGCTTACATTTTCTTTCTTTTTTTTAATTTGGTCTTGTCTGCTGTTCCAGTGGGGTGATTTCCATTATTCTATCTTCCAGAGCACTTATTCATTCCATTGCAGTATTCATTCTGCTATTCTTTGCCTTTAGATCAACTTTCATCTTGGAAAATGAGTTTTATAATTTTTCTTGGTTCCTCTTTCTAGTTTCTAGTTTCATTTTACAGTACTCTGAATTTATGTTGATAGCCTTTCTTAGTTCCTTCAGTTTTTTTTTTAATTATCTCCTTTTTGAAACTGGTGTCCATTAGACTGAGAAGTCTGTTTCTTTCTTTCTTTCTTTCTTTTTTTTTTTTTAGGGTAAGTCTCTTGGTCTTTTAACTTGGAGTGGTCCTTCTGCTTCTTCAGTTTACTTACATTTACTCTGTGAATTTAGGAGAAACAACTGTCTATTGTGATCTTGGTGGCTATTTAAATGAGGGAGCTTCCCTGCACAGCTTGTGAGCTTATTTTTATTTTGAAGGTTGTTTTTAGTACAGTGCCTATATCCTCTTTCTTCAGCATGTACTGGTTGGCTGTCATCCCCTTGATAGTGGGTATGCAAATGCAATGGCTATTGTCTCATCATAGGGTTCCTGGTGGCAGTGGTGGCCCACATGCACCCCAGAAGCATGGGACAGGAGTGGAGGTGGGTCACCACTGCTCCTAAGGCACATGAGGGTGAGGATGTGTTTCCTTTTTTTAAATTAACTACCTGAATTTAAGTTCTAAAGGAATTCCTACAACCATCTGAATTTCAGCTCTATTATCACAAATTTGTCAACATGGGTCCAAATTCTCAAAGGCTGCTAAAACTATATATATGCATTGTTTCATTTGAATAGGACATAAAATCTCCAATTCTGCCTGCAATCACTTGAGTCCTGGCACTGCCCCTCAAGTACTTCAATCATTCCCTTTCCTGACCTTAAGCTTTATAATATCATTTATTACACTAAACTGGATGTGTTTATTTATACTTTAGTTATCATTTCATTTGTATTACTGATATTGGTCATAAATTAAATCCCACTTGAAATGGCCATTGATTATTTTTTCTTAAAATTTGGAATTACAATTGATCCTTCAACAACTTGGGGGTTAGGGGCACTGAACTTCATCAAAGTTGAAAATCTACATATAAGGTAGGTGACCCTTTCTATTCATATTTCCTCCATATCTAAGGTTCTGAGTTCTCAGATTCAACCAACTGCAGATCATAGAGTACTGCAGTATTTACTACTGGAAAAAATCCAAATATGTGGATTTTTGCATTTCAGACCTGTATGGCTCAAGGGTCAGCTGGATAACACAGTCTTTGAACTTAACTATTCCAGCACCCAAAAATATATTTATTGGATGGCATTATAATTATTTTAATCTGATTATCAATTAGTATGTAAAATACTATTGCTTATTATTTTAATTGAAATAGATCTGCTAGCTTTTGAATGGATTATAGCAGTATTAAGGAGTGAATTGTGCTGTAGATTACCTGCTTCTTCAGAGTTCACATCAAATGATATCTAATTAGTAACCTCTTAATTGAACATTACACATGTTAGAATAATCACACAAAAACTCAAATATTTATTAGCAAGTTGGCAATGGAAAATCCATTGCTGAATGGTAATAGAATGCTCCATTTTTGTGTAGAAAAATGTCATAGTTATATATAGTTTTATACATATATACAGTTATATGTGTATATATATAGTTATATCTATATATATATTCATAATGGTTTATAAAAGCTATTGTTTATATCTAAGTATAGTAAGATTAAGATATTAATGGTTTAAAAACTAAGATACGTATTTAGAGAAAGATAACTAAATTGTGTAGTTCTGAAAAGCTGAAGAATTTTCTATAGTAGGATGATGTGAGACTGTTTTTAAGCTTTGAAGGAAAACAATACTTTTTATAGATTAAATATAAAATAAATCAAATCAATGTCCCAATTGCTTTCCATTACAGAATTACAGAGTAAGGAACTGCATAACATTCAAAGTAGTTTCTTTTCTGTATCAAATCACTTTCCAAAAGGGCTTAGTGTTCATTTGGAATGATGCTTTTATTTCATTGTGTATTTCTGTAAGACCCATCATCACCAGGTAAGCTGCTTTCTGTATTTTATATTTCCTTTAACTGATATGATATGGAAAGTGGTCATTTACATTTTCCAATTCATATAGCATCCACGAATGTTAAGCCCTTGCCCTCATTTCTGTGAAACAGAGTGATGGCAGAAATAAAGCCTCTTTGTAGCATTCTTCCTGAGCCATGATCTTTTCTGTATGAGGCATTCATGACAGATGCAAGCGAGACAGCTTGTACCCCATGGCACTAAGAAATTAAAAGATAACATGAATGATATCACACCGGAAAAAAACCATTACAGTGATAAACAGAAAAAGACAATTTAGCCTAAGTCTCCGAGACATCCAAAATAATACTCAACACCCTGAAAAGTGTAACTTGCCTATGGGAAAGTCATTGAAATCATTCCTAGATAAAAATCAACATGAACAGAAGAGGGACGATGTAGTGAGGTGTTTGAGTGTGGCAGCAATGACCTCTGGCATCCAATTAGGCTAACTTCCTCAAAGCATTATTAACATCCAGATGAGATCAAAGCCAAGTGCTATTTGTCTCTGGAAGTTAAAAATAAGTAACTGCATTGTAGTTTATTCTCCTCTCTTGAATATGTTTCACTCTTTTTTTTAAAGTGCAGAGTTCTGACAGCAACTTGTTTTTAAAAATATTTTGAAGTAGCTGAGGTAATTATGCCATCCATGCTAAGAGAAAATAATTAACTTTTTGTATGAAAATGCAAGTCAGATTTCTATATGGCTCTGTGATCTCAGAAGTCTGTTTATTAATTTAATTTGACATTTGATAATTCACTTTGTTAGGGCAAATAATTAAATTTGAGGCATTTTCTATTTTATGAATTTATGTATAAGATAATATATATAATCACAATAAAGTACACTATTGTCACCTCCATTTCCATAAGTTTTCTAAACTGTGTGTTTAAAAATATATAAAAGAAATTAAATGTGGCCAATTAAAGCCACTAGTGAATAAGGGTTGAAAAATAATTTTAATTAACTTACACAGTGTACAATCTTTGCATTCATGGACTTGCAGACAGCCTATTTTAAAGTGGTTAAATATTCCCTCTGAAAACTTTATAAAAAATCAATTTACTTAGCAAACTGTTCTGAAAAATAGCCACTAGCTAAATAAGAAGAGCTGTGATTAGTTTCCCCATAACTGGGACTATTGTGTCAGGTCCAAACTGAAAGGGACTGTTAATTACCCTGTATTGAGTCAGGGTGAAGAGAAGAATTTGCATGGAGGGGGACAGAAAAGAGGACAGAATTACTAATACCCATTAAGTTCCTCAAGGACTAACCCCATGGAAATACACTGAGGAACTCCAACTCTCTGACCACGATGTCCAAGTTTCTTATTATCTTCCTAAAGCGTCTTCCCCATTTAAACTGGTACCCAGTATTGACTGAAAATTAATGTCACACACACACACACACACAAATACATTCAGCTGAGTCACAGTACACTGTGCAGTTTTGCCAAGGTCCTACTTCCACTGTTAGAAAATCAATATTGAGCATACTTTTAAAGTAAGTGTGCAAGTAGGGACAAAGAAAATCAGGAATTAAAAAGCATGACATTTATTTTATCAGGTTTCTCCACCAATACTCCTTTTGGTAATTTTTAAAGTTTTACAAAATGTATAAAATTTTTGTATTTCCACCAAATAGAGGCAGAAAATAACCATATTAAACTTTTCAAAGATGGTAATTACACATTCTTTGCTTTCCTATTTCCCCATAGTACTTTGTCCAGCCATTTGCACTCAACAAATATTGGTTGAACTAATTGAACACTGATGTAATTATTTTGTTTTTGATAAGCTACCACTTTAATGAGCTACTAATAGTGTTTAGAACATAAATTCTTGTATCTACCTATACACTTTCATGGTATCCCTCACCATAGTTTTAATACGCTTTGGAATATGTGCTGTAGTAGCCCAGTGATACAAAAAAATGAGGGAAAGGTAGCTAATCTGGGAATGTTCCTTTGAATTTCTGAAAGACTTCTTGGATTATGTGGTCTTGACATATAATATTTAATATTCTGTCTGGCCTCCTAATCTCACAGTACTTAAACCAGGGAAGGTGATCATATTTATAAACATTTACAAAGCCAGCCCTGGAAACTGAACTATGGTACCAAACCTATTCTAAGACAAAAAAAGGGAAGTATAAATATGACAGGTGATTTGGCTAAGATATTAATGGCCCATGCAAAAATAGTGAAAAAGGGTAGATATCGCTCTGGATGCCTATTTTATCATGTCTAGTCTCTTAACTGGTGTCCCTGACATTTGCCAGAAGTTTCACTTGATGACGTTTTAATACATGTTTGTCCATCAAACATTAGCTGACCTATATACCCAGGGCTGGTTTCAGGGGCATATGAGCTCTGTAGTCAACACAGGGCCCCAGCTCAGAAGAGTCCAGTGCTTGGTTTAACACCCTGTTATCTTGACATTCTTATTATGTTTGACTTCGTGTTTTGTAAGTGAATTCCAAGGGCACAATTAAACTTGGTTGGGATGATGGGGGAGGCAAAGCATCTCATATCATATGTAGTCCTGCCTCCCAGGCATTTTGTATAGACTTTCAGTTGATCACTTCCCTACCTTCTGGTACCCTGCCTGGGACAAGAACCTTTCCTTTTGCTGTGGGGGGGGAGGAAAAAAGGGGAGAGTCCACATTCTATCCTGGCCCTTCATTCCTCAGTAGAGGCCTGGGTATGTGGGCAACACAGGGTACCTGGGGCAGAGTCCACTGTCGGGCACCTATGCCCTAGGGTGTCTTTAGGGCAAAATTGGTTGGAGTCACTGCCTTCAATAGCTGGCAGCTCCAGGTGCATCTAGCAGTCAGCCAGAGGCCATGTGTTGAGGGGGCTCTCTGAGCTCAGCTGGGGCTATGAGAAGGGGGATGACAGCATTAAAGTCCTCAGAGTCCACCCCAGCAAGGGCTGGGCAGTCTGGCTGGTGACTCTTGGAAGGGGTAAGCTGACCCTATCAGGTCCTAGCTAGGGCTTCCAGGGATGTCTACTCATAGGCTGGGCATCTTGGGCAGCTGTGAGGGTCTTCATTCCCTTGTATTCTCAACCCCAAGGCTGAACCTCTAGAGATATCTCTATGTCTGACAGAATCCCTAGGGATGTCTCTATGTCTGGCCCCAAACCCCACTTTTCCTTCCTCTACTATCCCCAAGTGTAACTTGGACCAACCAGAGGTTCTTTCCAAGAATGAGTTATAAGATACAAACTGTGTCATTTTGGACTTTCCACAAAAGAGTCAAATGCACTTATATTTGTATTTAGAACTAATATTGCACACTATAAAGAAAAATGGGAAATGTTTGCTAATAAATTTTAAAAGTACTTAGAATGATATTAAATACAAAATAAAACCACTATGATAAGTCAAAACAGGGACTATGGAAGAAAGTAAAAGCTTTATATTTTAGTACCTTTCACAGAACTTTTTTCCCAACCTCTTGAACTAAAGGTTCTACATTTTCATTTTGTACTGAGTCCCACAAATTATATAGCCAGTCTACTTAGTTGTAACTGTATTGGCTCTGTCTCAGTGTCAGGTGATATCTACTTCTTTTTGCCTTTCTTTTCTTCTTAATCCAATCTTCTGACATGAATCTGCCTTTCAGACATAGGCACCACATGTGCCTCTCTGTGTCAGTGTCCTTCTGGCCCCTACAGAGGGAACGTGACAGCCTCCATGCAATCAGAAGGTTCTTCCTGGATTGTATTCCTAGTCCCGAATTTCCCCCACTGGCCTTTCTGGCTGATAGATTGTACAGATGTATGCAGTTGGCAGACCTAGATATTACTGGGTATGAATGAAGCTGTGATAGCAGTTTCAGTAAGAAGTTAGCTGGGAAATATGGACTGGATTACTTCAGGCTATTGTAATATTAGCATTGGTGGTGAAGTCAAATGTTTGATTTGCAGCAGGCAAATGTTTGATTTGCAGCAGCCTCATGAAATCTGGAATGCTTCTTTCATCTCTAAATTTTATAATTTCAAAGAATAAGGGCTATTGGTGGTATAGGAAAAATAAATTATTTCTAATGTTCTTTTCATGATTATAAAATATTACTGAAAATTACCCTGCAAATTTAGGCTGATGATAGTTCCATAATTCTAGCTGAGGTAACTTGATAGAGATCTTTAGACTCATCTTGCTGCCACAATCTCCTGACATTTCAGAAGGAATTCAGTATTATGCAATAATAATGGATGAAACAAATAAAAATATTAAAATGAAATGCCTGATTTGACTCAATTACTCTCTTACTAGTATTTTTAACATCAGTACTTTGTGTCCTAATTGGGAGTAGCTTGTGAACTTTGGTCATTCATTTACAACTCCTAGCCTGTTTCATTATATTTAATAATGCCTCATTTTGTGATTAGATGCAATAATATATAGAAAGTTGCCAGTGTTACAAAACAAATAAAATCCCATTTCTGTTTAGAACTTAGTTTAACCAATTTCATAATGTTCTAGCCGCATGACAGAAGCAATGAACCTCACTGAATGTCTTTGTAAAGATGGATACTTGAAATCTTAGGAGAGTAATATATAAGAAACTATAAGACATTAATTCATTTAAAATACAAAGGAGAAATACATTGATTGATTAATTCTCTTTTGTATTTTTCCTGATGTCTACAATAAGATGAAGTGCATAAGAGCTAAGTTTTGAATTGCCCACCACAAAGATCTTGGGCAAATTGTTCCAATTATTTAGAAAAATATTTATCATGATATATGCTAGATAGTGCCTGCATGGTATTACTTGATGTTCACCCTTAAATTTCAACATTAGCCCAGTGGGTACCCTTCCCGTCTTCTCTAAGTCTCTCTGCCTATGAGGGACATGAAACATGTCTTAACAAACATAAGACACCTGCCTTATATTTTTTTTCCACTAGAGCCCATGTCAGTGATTCAGAAAACTGTAGATTCATGTCTGAATTGGTTAAGGTTTTGAGGCACCTTCATAAATTATAAAGCCATATTGTTTAATCCAATGCAAATGGCTCTTCCCCTTTCTACTGTGATTGCTTACATAAATGTTTGTTGATTAAATTTCTTAATGTGTTTCATAACTTTTCATATTTCTATTCACATGGATACTTGGTGCAATAGCCTCTATATGACCTCACTATTGCTAATGTATTTATATTTCAAACTATAATCTATTCTCCTACTAGAGTCAACTTCCCAAAAAAAGGAATTCTAGATTTAATTTGAAGCAAAACAAAAAACAACCTTCTTCCTTTCCAGGGTTTGGAACCAACTGAAAGTTAATACAGAGGAGAGAGACTGATGAAAATACAAAAGCCAACCTTAATACTCATATACTTTTTTAAAGAATATGGATTTAGATACTCAGCCAAATGTATTTATTTATATTTGCTCCAAAGTACATATCCTTGAGTGGTCTATTTAGTAGAAAGTTTGGATTTGTAGAGCAAACACAATTGCTACAACTGTGGACTCTTAAAGCAGAATAGGATAGAGGGTAGGGGAAAGCAATAGGGGGTGAAATAGTGAATCTTCATATTTAATAGACTACCTGCAACAATTTACCCATATCAACCTTTTGAAAATCATATCCTTGTCACCCACAGAACAATATGCCAGATCTCTCCCCCTACCAAAAAAAAAAAAAGACCCAATGAAATGATATCTGTGTGAGGCAATTTATATCAACTCTACTTAAAATCCTTCCATGACTGTTTAAACAATAATTTTGAAATCTCTTTGCCTGCCCTCAATGCCTTTCCCCACCATATGGTTCCATGAAGCCCTAACTCACCTACCTCTACCGACCTCATTAACTATACTTCACCAAAAGTACATTCTATCACACAGGACCTCCTCCGACATATTAACATACTATGTCTACATATGTATTCTCAGGCCATCTCCTTAATCTACAAAGCCTTCCTCTTGGATTGTTCTGATTCTCAAACTTGGACTCATCCTTCACAGTTTAGATAAGATACTGACTCTTGCAAAGGCAGTTCTCTGATCTAGGGGGAATTATTTTTCCTCTCTGCTGGGTCCTGGAGCTCTAAGCTCATGTATTTGGTGTGATATTTCTAGTTTACCTCACTTTCTAGAGTAGAATGATGACTAATATGACCAGAGTTTGAATGCTAATTCTGTTGCTTAAATTGTGAATCTCTGAATTAGGTACCATTATTTTGGCATCATTTTTCAAATGATAAAACATGAATGGTAATGCCTAATACATAGGCTACTTATGAAGGAAAATAAGAGGAGGTAGGTTAAAAACACTTTGGAATAGTAGAGCTCATTACATTTGCTTCAGATATTCTTTCCTCTCTTTTGACAAGATTTTTGGCATATACCAAGCCCATTATATACATATATATGTCTCTTTTTAATTATAATAAGTGTGAATAGAAGAGAAAACAGTACGTATTGGGATATTCCAAGTGTATTGACATAGCATATAGGATCTGATCATTTTTACTATTCAGTGGGGAAAATCAAAAGGGAACTTTTTATTGGTAGAGAATATTGCTTTATGTTACTCCAGAAAAAATACCGATATTCTGAGAACTAAAAAACAGTCTCATTGTATTCAAGACATTGTGACTCTCATAAAATTGTAAGAAATACTGATTTTCATGATACATAATATTAGAATTTTGCTTTAAAATAGCAAAAAATTGTTTGATAAAAAAGTGTTCAAGGGAGAGAAATAAGAAAAAATTAAAATGACAATATTTTGAGGTCATGAGATATCATTTATTGACTTTTAAAAATGAACTTAATGTTGCAATACTGAATGTGACAGAGTGTGCTATATGGTGAATCAATTGAGATATATACTTGGGGAAAGCATCTGGCTAACAAAATGGGGTGCCCTCTGGTAGCCACTGGCCTGATGGATATATCATGATTTACAGCCTAGTCCTACAAAATTTTGTCCACACTCTTAGTTTTCCATTATGTATACTGAGGATGCTGAGCCGTACAAAGACTACCCTGAGGCTATAAAAAGCATAAAAGTGTTTGCTTTGCAGGGCGTCGGGGAGGCCTCTTGAAATTTTTTGAGGAGGAGCTTCATCTTTTTCTTGCTCTAGAAGACCTGAAAACAACTTACCAAGATATTCTACATACTCAACAGGATTGAAAAAATTGAATCATTATCGAATACCAATGCTGCATACATATTTTCATTTTTGTGATAAAACTATGCATCATTTCTATCATTAAATGTTTACTATGAAACGCCAACTCTTATGGGCTATATAGATTTGTGAACACTATTTTTTTTTTATCTTTTTGCTATTTCTTTGGGCCGCTCCCGTGGCATATGGAGGTTCCCAGGCTAGGGGTTGAATCGGAGCTGTAGCCGCCTGCCTACGCCAGAGCCACAGCAACGCGGGATCCGAGCCGCGTCTGCAACCTACACCACAGCTCACGGCAACACCGGATCGTTAACCCACTGAGCAAGGGCAGGGACCGAACCCGCAGCCTCATGGTTCCTAGTCGGATTCGTTAACCACTGCGCCACGACGGGAACTCCAGATTTGAGAACACTACTGAATCAAAGTCATCTAAGGGACTTAGGGTTTACTGGTGGAAAAGCATAGACTGAGGTTACTGTCTGTCTCTGTCCACTAGAACTGCTATAACAGAATACCATAGACCGGGTGACTCATAAACAACAATAATTACTTTCTCACAATTCTGGAATCTGGGTCCAAGATCAAGGGGCCAGAAAATTTGATGTCTGGTGAGATCCTGCTTCACTGTTTATAGAGGACCATCTTCTCACAGTGTTCTCATGGGGAGGAAGGGGTAAGGGAGTTGTCTGTGGTCTATTTTAAAAGGGCACTAAACCCATTTGTGACCTAATCAAGTACAAAAGTCCCTACCTCCTAACACCATAATATTGGGGGTTAGGATTTCAACGTAAGAATTTGGCGGGGGGGGTGGGGTGGGGAGAAGGAGGCACAAATATTCAGTTGATAGCACTGTCCTTCCTGTGACAGCCAAAACTGAGGTCTTCAAATTTACCTTCTGAAATATGCTGGGATTTTTGTGACATTTACGACAGTATAAAATGTCAGCTCCTGAACTTTCTGGTGATGGATAAAAATTATTTGATGACAACAACTTGGCATTAAAGTTCTAGCTTATATTCAAAATGGCCATCATCTCTATATCTCTAATATATACTTCTAAAAAATTTACACTTCTAATAAATTCTTTTCTATCTACGCTTTTGTAAAAATATTCTTTTCACATGCTAAAGGCTGTTTCTTGCAAAACTGGGCATTTTCTCATGAAAATGAGTAATTGAACATGGAATTATTTATTTTATATGTGTATAAAATGACTACAAAATTTGTGTTGTGCTTTGCTGATGAAAAAAATTATGCTTTAAAAAAGTTCTCAATATCAGCTTTACAGAAAATTCAGTTGAAAAGTAGCATCCAGATCTTTGGGGATGGCATTTGTTTCCTTAGAGTAATCTGTAGTATGACAACCAGAATCATGCATCAGGCTTAACAGTTTAACCATAGATGCTTCTTGATACCTAAGGGGCCATTGCTACAGCTGCTTCTCTCTGGCTTTTCTTTCATTCTGCTTTCTATTCTAGGTTTGCCATGACTTTTCTCCACTAACTTCATACCACTTAGAACTATTTTTGGCGGTAATAAAGTAGAAGGGAGTTGGAAAAAAGTAGAGGGACATTCTTTAAAGTTGAAGAATTAAGATAAAATCCTTTGTCCAGTGTCACTTGGCCTTTTTACAGAGGTGAGTTTGGCATGATGTTTGACCAGGAGAAAAATTTCCAATGCACCATCCATGATTCATTATTGACTGGCTTTTGTCTGTGCCTTCTGGGGCGCATCACCCTTTGTGTATAGGGCAGCCCCCAATTTCCAGGTATACGCTTCTTCCATATCATGAAATAGCAGATTTTTTGCCAACCACCATCATAAGACTATTTTTATTATAAATTCTTCAAATGGATAAAATATTTCTTGAGGTCAAGGAAAAAATGTCTATGCTTTTACAATATTATATTTAATGTTAAAAGTGAATGATATTACAGGAGAGTGATTAAGGACAGTAATTAACAACATAGTTTTCAGATTACAGATCCTGCCTCAGCCATTTACTATCCTCTAAACTTCATCAAAAGCTTAATGTATTGCAGAATGAGATAATAATGTTGTGCCATCTCCAAAGTAATGTCGGGAAAGTTGAGAACACACATAAAGCCCTTAGCAAAAGGCTAGGCAAAAACTTATAAGTATGCAATGTATTTAGTTATTACTAGGTATTATAACTCAGAACAAAACAATAAAATATTTTAACTGAATTTACTCAATACATATTTTCTCAGTTTGACTACTAATGGCTAATGTCATACAAAGAAAATCACAATAATGTTTAAGAAGTACTTGTCAGCAATTTTGAGGTGTTAATATTTTACTTTCAAAAATACAAACATCTCTATTAGTTTCTTAAGCTCTTCTTGGTTCAAATGCCCAAAACTAGTCTCAACTTCATCAATTAATTGAACCAATTTTTTTCCCATTTACTGAAATTAATTATTTGAATAAAGTGTCCCAAGTTACATAAAAACAATGAATTAAAATTATTCCTACTTATTGAGTTTTAAAGTAAAATCTTAGCTGTACTATAGTCAGACTTTTAAACAGCCAAGTACCTAGACATTCTAAATCTGATTATTTTTACAGTTCTTATACCCAATTACACTAAATGATTTAAGCCTATTTACCTTACATATTGATCTGCTATGGCTTATTTCATTTCACAACAATATTCTCCAAATATCTTAGAAGCATGAGAAAAATCTGTATCTTAAAAAAACAAATCTATGGCATAACTTTTATTATGGCTGACTTTTTCATTCTAGACTATAACCATTATAATTTGACTATACAGCTTTTATTGACCTTTTGTGCTCACAGATATCTAAGGCCAAAAATTAATTAGACTTTGGGAATGTGTGTAAAATTAAACAGGCACAAATATGCCTTAAAAAAAGCAATTACAATATGTGAAGGTAGGAGTTCCCGTCGTGGCGCAGTGGTTAACGAATCCGACTAGGAACCATGAGGCTGCGGGTTTGGTCCCTGCCCTTGCTCAGTGGGTTAACGATCCGGCGTTGCCATGAGCTGTGGTGTAGGCTGCAGACGCGGCTCGGATCCCGCGTTGCTGTGGCTCTGGCGTAGGCCGGTGGCTACAGCTCCGATTCAACCCCTAGCCTGGGAACCTCCATATGCCGTGGGAGCGGCCCAAGAAATAGCAGCAACAACAACAACAACAAAAAAAAAGGCAAAAAAGACAAAAAAAAAAAGAATATGTGAAGGTAGCTACTGCCTAATGTTTTTAGTACAAGTCAGAAAAATTAAAAGGATAAAATTTAAAATTCTAAGTAAATTTTACACAACTGCCTTTGAAATACTGATAAATAACCCTGTGCTTCTATTGTTGATACGTGTTCACTCTGTAGAAAGCCCATTTTCAAAGACCAAATATACTATGTAAAAAAGTCTATAACTTAGTGTATAAAGTTATATGTCCTTTGATTATGATATGTATGCTTATCTTTACATCCTTTTTTAAAAGTGAAACATGAAACTTAATTTGCCCAAGATTTAAAAAAAATTCTAAGAGCTAAAGATAGAAGAAATAACCCATGTTTTAGTCTTCAAATGCAAGAGTGAGTTTTTGTAACAGTGGTGTTCCAGATAATTATTTTTCTGATTTAAAATTTATTCTATGAACAATTACTTGTTTAAATGAATAAGCCACATGCACAAAAAAACAGTTAAAAGATATGTAAATATAAAATAATTTTGGCCATTATTCATTAAAACCATTAAATATATGACATTTCTTGGACTTGTTATGTAAACTCAAGCTCTGAGATAATCTGACAATATTAAAAACAAATATATATATATATATATATATATATATATATATATATATATATGACCTATTTCTACAGCAAAGAGAGATGGTTTTCTGATTAGCCAGGCCTAACTAAGGTCATGTTCCTATCCTCAAAATTCAAATTAAGGTGAGCCCAATACGAGATACATGAATAGGAAAAAAGAGCAAAGACATTCTCTAAAGCAAACTTAGAATTCTTTTACACAAAAGAAAGGAGAAGGAATCTTGGATGGACAAAAACAGCTGATGACATCGTATATCACTCCTTAACTCATAGTTATTTCACAAGCCCATCTTCCCGCTTCTCAAAAATGATGCCATATATAGTATGTAAACATCTAACTCCAAAAAGAAAGTAAAATATTACACTTTCTATCCAAGGAGTTATCTAAATTCTCAACCAACTAATATATGCATATTTATTTATTTATTTATTTATTTTGCTTTTTAGGACCACACCTGTGGCATATGGAAGTTCCCAGGCTAGGGGTCGAAGAGGAGCTGCAGCTGCTGGCCTACACCACAATCACAGGACCACGGGATCTAGGTCACATCTGTGACCTACACCACAGCTCATGGCAACACCAGATCCTTATCCCACTGAGCGAGGCCAGGGGTCAAACCTCCATCCTCATGGATACTAGCTGGGTTCCTAACCTCCTGAGTCTCCTATACAGATATTTTTAATACATCTAGTTTTTGAGCTGGAGACCAAGGTGACGGATAATTTGCCAATTCTCACTCCTGATGATGGGGTTATTTTTTGTCAAGTCTTACTCCTCATGATTAGCCAACACATGGCTACTCTAAAATCACTATAATCACATATATTAAATATCTTTTTTCAATACCTTTATCAAGGTGTAATTGATATTACAAAAAAACTGCACACAGTTAGTGTATACATCTTGATATGTTTGTACAAAGGCATATAGCTAAGACTGTGCTAATGGCATCACATGTGTATGTATACATTAAATGTCTAGTCCAGAGGAATTTCAGTTTCCTACTACACTTGTGGCATACTACCACAAACTGAGGTTTTATAATACAGTTCTTGTGGTTAGATGTCTAAAATCTCTTTCATAGTTCTTATTGCCAACGACAGTTCTCAGGGTTCCCTAGCTTCCAGTTGCATAACTCTAATCTGGGCCTCCATCACCGCATGGCTATTCCCTCTGTGTATGTGTGTCTTCACATGGTGATCTCTGCTCTCTGTGCATCTGTCTCCATATCTCTACTCCTATGAGGAACACAGCCCTACTGGGTTAAGATCCCATCTACTCTGGTATGTCATCCCAACTCAATTACACGTCCAATGACCCTATTTCCACCCACAGGTACCAGAGTGAAGGTTTCAACATATTTACAGGGGAACACAATTCAGCCTACAACAAGGAGAAAGTGAGAGAACTTCACCATCATCTCCACCATCTATGCATCATGTTCTATGACAAAAGGGACACACCTACTAAAGGATCACAAACAGTAGATACTACATTCAAACATAGATGCTAGATCAAATACAGAATTGAAAAAGACAGTTTTCCAAAAATTTTTAAGACTTATTATATGACCCTAAACCTCCTGACTTAGAGGCTTTTGAACAGAAATGTCTTCCATCTTGGGAAAGAGTTATTAAGAGTGTTCAGTCTTATCACCACATGGAGTCCCAGTCCTCATCTCCCCGGAAAACCTCAAGCTTTGTTAAGATGGTCTTCAAGGTAGTTACCCAAAGGGCTATACAACATACACAACTGAAATCTAAACATCTGAGAAATAAAAGGGCAAGCAACTGATTGGGCAGCAACTCCACTGGTGGAGCAAAAGGAAGACTGGTTTTTCGTTGAGCAACTTGTTAGACACACAGATGTAGGAGGATTTTCAATGGATAAAAAAAAAAAAAAATGTGCTCTCCTGAGAGAAAGGGTTTCTACAGAACCATCTTATGTTTGTTCCAAGAATAATTCTGGATTGGCAAAGAAAACTAGGCATGTATCAAAGGGAATCCTTGGGGCTGAAGAAGAGGTTGTGACAACTGAAAGAAAGATTCATTTACCCTAGTCGTCTGCAAGCTTGGAGATTCCAAACCATGAGGGGTCTCCAAAGAAGTCATGAAAGAATTCGCAAAGGAAAAATCACTTTTAAATATCTGAAGAGCAGTATGGTAAAGCTAGCCTTTCACTGAGAATGGTGGCATCAATAAATTCTCCTCCCTTGCTCATCCTGTCTTAGTCTGTTTGAAATGTGGTTACCAAATACCACAGACTGGGTAGCTTATAAACACAGAAATTTATTCCTTGCAGTTCTGAAAAATGGGAAATATAAGATCAAGGGGCCAGCATGGTGGCCTTCTTGTGAGCATGCTCTGCTGAATTCATAACCAGAGAATCCTGATTGTTCTCTCAAATGACAGAAAAGGCTGGGAGCTTTTTGGGGTCTCTTTTCTAAGGACATTAATCCCATTCTTGAGAGCTCCACCCTCATAACCTAACATTCCTCAGAGTCTCAATCTTCTAGTATTATCACACTGTGCATTAATATTTCTACATATGAGTTCTGGGGGGTCATAAACATTTGGGCTATAACAACCTCCCTACCCCCATTTCTAAGTCTTAGATGAGTCATAAACTTCAGGTGAACAAGGCAGGCTTCACATCTACATTAAGACCGGTTGAAGTAAAGTGAAAAAAAGATCAGAAAAAAAAAAAAGACAGAAGTGGTTTTAACAGCAAATACTATATTCTTTAGAATCAAGATAGAAAGATTTCCTGTTCTGTTTTGGGGAAGAGTCATCAGGGAGAATCCCCAGGGCCAATAAACAGGATTGGGGAATTCACCCCTTTTGAAGCTACTTCTTACTGACTAATAGGAATCCAAAGATGGCCTTATGGTGGCCAGTTGAGAACAGTCTCTTGGCTTTTTATTAATGTTATTAAACTTTAGTACCCATCTAATTGCTTTGTATTTTAAGATGTTCTCCCAAAGCAATGATCTACATGGGATGCCTATTACATTGATCTGAGAAAACAAAATGTAAAATAAAAACAGACTGTAAGTAGACAGGCATTTTGCGTTATCACCACTAATGTGAGTTGTTTATATACAAAAGCAATTCTTTTGAATCAATTTGTGGGTTATCTCTTGGCAAATAAAACTTCTCACCAAAAAAAAAAAAAAATTTTTTTTTTTACTTGAGACTTCCCTCTGACTTCATGTGATGAGCAGGGCTAAAATCTCGAACATTCAATAAGACTTATCACAAAACTATCAAATTCCGCTGGAGCTATGGTGTAGGTCACAGACGCAGCTCAGATCCCGCGTTGCTATGGCTGTGGTGTAGGCCCGTGGCTACAGCTCTGATTCAACCCCTAGCCTGGGAAACGCCATATGCTGCGGCAGCGGCCCAAGAAATGGCTAAAAGACAAAAAAAAAAAAAAAAAGAAAGAAATGCACATTTTAAAAAATTTAAAGGAAAATTTGTATTACCCCAAAGTCATCAATTCTCTTTTTATTGAGACCATAATTTAGATTTCAACTATATAAATCAATTATTCATGACGGCAAAATAATGCTATGGCATAAATAATTATATCGCTATCAGAGAAGAAATTTTCATGAGTTCATAAAGCTATACAATTAAGCTATGTGGTTATGATCCTTAAGCATTTATATTTCAAAGTCCTAAAAGAAGACTGTATTTTTTGGTTATTAATGTTTTAATGGGTCCACTTGAACCTGACAAAAGACATTAGAATAAAATAATATTGACATTTTTGTGTGTATGGACAAGTATTTTAAGTAAGAGGAGTATGGCTACTCAAAATATAAGAAAACACAGACATATGTTGTATGTCTTTTTCAATAATGAGATTAAACTCATTTACTTTGCGGAAATAATTGAAGCTCCATTTTGTATGGCTGGGGAAAGGTGAATGTGTGTGTGTGTGGGGGGGAGAGTAACAAACTTCATTCTCCTATTGGAGAAAAAACAGAAAATCTGCTGTAATAATGTGCTACTGCTGCCACTGTAGCAAGTGCTCCTACCTACCTAACTTTTAAACTTTGAGCATAATCCACATTTCCAGAGAACTAGAGAAATGAAAAATTTATATTCAGGACCCTTTGATCCTTATCCTTTTTCTCATTTGTCTTCAGATCTTAGTGGGAAAATAGACTTCTGTCATTTGAGTGGTCAATAATATACGTGGAGATCACTGCAAAGTTCAGATGACCTTACTGACTGACTGGTTTCTTTATAGGCTGTGGTTATAATTTAACAAGATTTCTCATGGGAAGTTAATAATTTTTGGAGACAGGAAGGGGGAGACTTTGGAAAACAAATGTGTGAATTACGCTATTGTCTAAGTTGTATCTTTGGACTATGATAGAAATGCCCATTTATAAATAAATTTATAAAATTTATTTCAGCAGATATTAAATGTTCAATATGATACTGAAAGCCATCTATTTGTGTCACCGACTTTCTGTGGGTTTAAAAATATTACGAAGCTCTGAAATGTCCTTTTGTGTGCTTTGTGACTACATACCAGAGACAAACAAAACAACAATCTCCATATATTACAAAATGATAATAGCGCGTATGTTTCCGATACCTATTCTCCCATTATTCCATATTACTGTATAGCTTAGAAAGATGTGATACAGGGATATGGATATGCCACATGCAACTATATGTTTATCAGTAAAAGAAATAAACAAAAAAGAAAATCATGGACTTGGAGAATAGACTTGTGGTTGCTAAGGGGGAGGGGGAGAGAGCGGGATGGATTAGGAATTTGGGGTTAATAGATGCAGATTATTGCCTTTGGAATGGATAAGCAATGAGATCCTGTTGTGCAGCGCTGGGAACTATGTCTAGTCACTTATGATGGAGCATGATAATGTGAGAAAAAAGAATGTATACATGTAGGTATAACTGGGTCACTATGCTGTATAGTAGAAAATAGACAGAACACTGTAAACCAGCTATAATGGAAAAAAATAAAAATCATTCTTAAAAAAGAAATAAACAAAAATAAACACCGGGTTTTAGGCTGAGACTGCAAAAAATTATTTTATTGCCTGTGCAAACTCTTCTGATATCTAACATAAGCTGAGTTTCTTTTGATAGCTAGCATATTCAAGATACATTAAAGCTAGAAACATAACTTTGAATAAATATGTAGTGTGGTGAACTGGGCAATACTGCAGACAAGCCTATATTTTTTCAAAAAAAATAAAATTCAAGAATAGATAGAAATCTGGCTTATTAGTGTTTTCTGAAATTCTGAATGATATAAATGAAACACACAGAAATTGCAAAATTATATATTAGTAACATATGAACACAGTATATAATTAAAGGAATATCTATTTAAATAGAAAACACAGATATTAGCAATAAAAGAAAAAATAAAACCACAGATAAATTCACCTCTCAAGTAAAAACTACAGTGTTTTCTAAGTATTTACATGTCCTTTTAGTTCAGGGAAATAAAATACAACTGAACCAGCAAAGATGGAGTTCCTTTTCTCTAGTGCAGAACTGGCAATGATGTGCATTTACTGGGAATACCTGCTTCATGCATGTTAGATGGGACAACACCTAAAACGTAATGTTTATGAAATCAGGGTTGTGATAGTCCAGGTCTATTTTCTCTTTGATTAATTATCCTTTCTTCAAAGTATTTGCTAGATATTCACTTTATTTTTAAATAAACACAGTGAAGAGCAACTCACAGCTTTGTGCCAAGGCATGTCCTTCCTGGGAGCACTCATTAACCTTCTTTCTCCTCAGTTTACTATTTCTTCTACTCTGGATTCTGGAGCCACAAAAAGAAATTCTACTTTTAGATCAGGATTAATATTTATGTCTCAATGTCTTATAGGTGTTTTGTCTCATCTTCACATCATGTAAACCCAATGCACAAAATGACTTTATACCAGAGTTATTCAAATTGAAATGGCTTCTTGACTGAGAGGTTGAGCAAATTCCCAATGACGCAGCTCACAAATAAAGGAGTTTAAAAACATAAGGGCTAAGATTTCAAACCTAGGTGCCCTGGTTCCTAACTCCATTCTTTTTGAAGGTGAATGACCACTGGGGATTTATTCAATTTTCTCTGACTTAATTTCTTCATATGTAAAATGAGGATGGTAATAGTTTCTACCACACAGGGTATATTATGAAGATTCAACAAGTTAACACGTAATAATATGTACAGTTTCTCACACATAATGAATATTTAAAAAATGATATCTACTCGGGTCATTGTCCTAGTATTATCATCCAAAGAAAAGCAATAAAAGGGATAAAGTACAGAAACATCACCCCCAATATGTTTATAAAATTAAAAGAAATTAATTTGAAATATATTTTTACAAATTTTGATGAGAAAATCATTGTAATTTCATTAAAAAAGTGACAGGGGTGGATTTAGACTAACTAATTTTTTAATACTTGTTTAGGCAGATGGAGAAGTCTTGCACTGTAACATCACTGATGACCTTAAATTTCCTGCCTTAATGTTGCTCCATCCTTCTCTAGAACAGTGTGCTTACGTGCACGATCAGAGTTACTTTCTCTCCTGAATCATTTTCAGACCTGCATAAAGGCTAGAGACAGCCCTGGGCAAGTGATTTTTATTCTGATTAAGTAAGCTGAAAGTTGGTCACACCTGTCATGCTGTTTTTCATTGGCAAGAACTCAGTCATACTACCACGTCCAGCTGCAGGGGAAGCTGGGAAATGTGGTCTTTATCTGGATGGCCACAGGCTAAGGAAAAATAGGACAATCAATTTGAGGGGAGAGAGTCAACGTGCACTCAGTTGAACTTCCCCAAAAGCAACAACAGTCATCCTCTGTTGCACATCCACTCTCCTGATCCTATTCTGGTTCTGAATGTTTTGAATGTGATCTCCAAGCCTTGCAACATGGCAAGAGAAATATCAATCCATTACTGATGAAAAAATTCAAATTCAATAAACTAAAGTAACTTACTTGCTCACAGATTTGGTCGTGAATGATACTGGTAGTTTATGTGTAAAATAGAAACAATGTTAAATAAAACAAGCCCAGGACATCTGGTTACCTGGATTATTCATAACATATCACAGTATGGAAGGAGACTGGGGTGGGTAGCTTAAAATTCTCATCAACGTGATATCAAATGAATTATATTTATTTGACATATTATTAAATGCCATGAACAATGAATACAGTGATGACTATGTATAAGGTCTACCCTCAGTATGCTCTGATTAGGGTGTTTAGCAAATAAACTAGTTATATGTGCGATTTCCTTACACTTAGTATTTGCTCCCTAGGGTGGCTGTTCTTACACCAACTTGACTGAACACCACAGAGTGCCCAGATTAAATATTATCTCTGGGTGTGTGTGTGAGGGTATATCTAAATGAGACTAGAATTTGAATTAGTGGACTCAGTAAACTGCCCTCCTCATGTGAGTGGACATGATGCAATTCATTAACAGCCCAAACAGAACAAAAGGGAGAGAAAGGAAGACTGTCCTTTTTTGCTTTCTGACTGCCTACTTGCACTGGAACATCTCGTCTCATCTTCTCCTATCCTCAGACTAGGATTTACAACATCAGCTCTCCTGGCTCTCTAGCCTTTGTATCCAGGATGAATTATATCACTGTCGCTTCTGGGTCTCCACCTTGCAGATGGCAGATCATAGAACCTCTCAGCCTCCATAAGTCCTACTGCTTCTGTTTCTCTGAAGAACCCTGACTAAAACACTTCCTTAGTTCAGCACTCTAATGTATATCTAGATTTAGCTCCCTGGCCTATATAGACTGATTTTTGCAATCAGTACCTTGTTTAGATCCACTGTTTGAGCAGAAGAAAACAATGACTTTCTATACAGTCATTACCAGTGACTACTTTGGATGTCAATCTATGCTGAATTTAGTCATTGGTGATTCTTGCCAACTAATAACCACCTCTTCTGTGGTTCCATATAAATTTTTGGATTGTTTGTTCTAGTTCTGTGAAAAATGTCATGGGTAATTTGATAGGGATTGAATTGAATCTGTAGACCAGTCAGAATGGCCATCATTAATAAGTCCACAAATAACAAATGCTGGGGGGGTTAATGGAGAAAAGGGAATCCTCCTGCACTGTTGGGTGTGAATGTAAGCTGGTACAACCACTATAGAGAACAGTATGGAGATACTTTAGAAAACTATACATAGAACTACCATATGGCCCAGCAACCCCACTCTTGGGCATATATTAGGACAAAATTTTCCTTGAAAAATACACATCATGCACCCACGTGTTCATTGCAACTCTATTCACAATAGCCAACACATGGAAACAACACAGATGTCCATCGACAGATGACTGGATAAGGAAGATGTGGTATACATACACAATGGAATACTACTCAGCCATAAAAAAAACACAAAATAATGCCATTTGCACCACATGGATGGAACTAGAGACTCTCATACTGAGTGAAGTATCAGAAAGAGAAAGACAAATACCCTATGATGTCACTTATATCTGGATTCTAATATATGGCACAAATGAACCTTTCCAAAGAAAAGAAAATCATGGACTTGGAGAATAGACTTGTGGTTGCCAAGGAGGAAGGGGAGGGAGTGGGATGGATTGGGAGCTTGGGGTTAACAGATACAAACTATTGCTTCAGGAATGGATTAGCAATGAGATCCTGCTATGCAGCACTGAGAACTATGTCTAGTCACTTATGATGGAGCATGATAATGGGAGAAAAGAGAATGTATACATGTATGTGTAACTAGGTCACCATGCTGTATAGTAGGAAAAAAATTGTATTAGGGAAATAACAATAAATTTTTTTTTTAAAAATAACCTCTTGTTAAATCCTTCATTCACAGGTCCCTTGAGCACATGCCTAGACCCACTTGCTTTTAATAGATACCAAAAAACATCTGAATGTGAAAAAAAAAAAAAGGTACTGGTTCAGGACAGAAACATATTACAAAATTAAACATTATAAATATATAATTGTGGGGAGTTCCCATCATGGCTCAGCGGAAACGAATACAACTAGTATCCATGAGGACACAGGTTCGATCCCTGACCTTGCTAATCTGGCGTTGCAGTGAGCTCTGGTGTAGGTCACAGATGCAGCTCAGATCTGGCATTGCTGTGGCTGTGGTGAAGGCTGGCAGCTACAGCTCTGATTTGATACCTATCCTGGGAACCTTCATATGATGCAAGTGTGGCCCTAAAAACAGAAAGACCAAAAAATAAAAAAACAAAATAAAATAAATGTGGCATTGTATGAGTCATTATATACAGGATTATTTCAATAATGTATATTTAGTGACCATCATGCTCAAGGAAATACGCTCATCAGTGCTATATTTATGAACAAAGATTTCTAGAATGGGACATGGAAATGGGATATTTTAATGTTTATCTTGCAGTGTTCTCCTTCTGAGCTATCTAATTTCATCAATTTCTAGGAATGGAGTCACAGTTGAACCTGAAATGGCATCCCAGGATATTTGTTTATGTGACTGAGCCCATAGCATTTACTCACATTGTATGCTGTGCATGACCCCATAAGTGTGTGCCAGGAGGGGTATGTTATGTACTTCCACCTGGGGATGGCTATGGGGGAGGAGTGTGAAGAGGTCTGCTCCTGTCCCCATCAGCCTTAAAGACTTTTATGTAAACTTTTAATGTATGTGCTCATTTGCACAATATGAGGGGCTGAGGAATGAGTTAAGGGAGCTGGCCTCACAGCTTAATTAGTGAGAAGCAGAGGATCTAGGAACTTACAAACTAGTATTATACAGAAGGAGCACAAGGACAGTAGAATATGCTACACCGAAATATACACCTTTGGCACAAGGATTATTTTGAACTGAAGACACTTGAAATACTGCGAGTGCAAGAAGGATACTCTGACCTTCCCTTTTCTTCATGAAAACAGGAGATAAAAACTCCGATGTGAAAGATGCTTTCTTTATACCAGGAACAAAGAAACACTCTTATCACTAGAGACAAGAAGTCAAGGCCAAGAGAAATGTCTTCAAACAGACCTTGTTAAAAATAATTCTTATCTTCCTTTAGTCTCCCCATATATTTTAGTTTCTTCTCCATATTGCCTCTCTTTGTTCAGCCTAGTATATTAAACCCTTGGGGGGGGGGGTTCTTTTCTTTTATTTAGGGGCTGCACCCGAAGCATGTGGCAGTTCCTAGGCTAGGGGTCGAATTGGAGCTAGAGCTGCCTGCCTGGCCCATGCCACAGCCACAGCAACACCAGATCCAAGCCGCATCTGCGAACTACACCACAGCTCACAGCAATGCAGGATCCTTAATCCACTGAGCTAACCCACGGATACTAGTCGGGTTCATGTCCAGTAAGCCACAACGAGAACTCCTGGGTGTTTTTTTTTTTTTTTTTCTTATGGGAATGCTTATATACACGTATGCTTTTCTGTTGTTAATCTAACTTATGTCAATTAATTCTCAGGCCCAGTTGGAGACCCTAAAAGAGTAATGTTTTGCCTCTTCTACAGACACAAACAAATAAAATGCCTACTGTTACTCTTAATATAACTTGACTTGTATTCATCAGCTGCTAAAAGTAGTGAGCCCAGAGTTCCAAGTTTCCTGGTCTTTTCTCTGCCTTAAGATCTTTCCACTTTAACATCAACTAAACTTGATCCTCTATGAGTCTGACAGAATCCAGTGATTCCCACCATGAGAAACTAATTTGTTTCAACTTTTGCATTTTTTTCATTTACTAGGTGAAACTTTGCTAACTTCAAACTTTTCAAGAAGAAACAATGTGGAAGCTACTGAGCCCCCAAAGACAGATGAGCCCAGAAATTACTTCTGTATTAAAAAAAAAAATGCTGTTTAAAGAAATTTAAAGTAGATACTCAGAGATTAACTTTAGAAAGAGGACTTTCAGCCGTAAAGCAGGTGTTTGATAAGGAAAATTCAAAAGGAGGAGACCCAATGAATTCATGATCTATTCCTCCAAGGTGCTGTTCCATGCTAGGCGACAGGGACTGAAACATGTATAAGATGGGGGCTCCACTTAACCAAGACAAAGGAACAAACATATAGCCAGGCATTAATAGCACCTTACCAAGTCCTGTTCTCACCAGGCAATACCCAGAGGGCAAAAATTATTCTACTGTCCCATCTCATTTTCTCATGTCCTATTTTTTTTTCAGCTTGCTAACCTTTAGACAAGAGAACTGTTGAATGTGCACTATAGTCTTTTCTTCTCTCTAATTTTCAAGCAAAATATTCCATTAAGATTTCAAATGTCCCTATTTTGTATTAATTATATTAATTTGTGTGTCATCCCCTATCGCCCTGCATAAAATCTCTATTAGTTATATTTATATATTCAGAGCAATGCCACTGCAGGCTTTTTATAAAGGTTTGCTGCCTGATTTAATTCAGAAGTCTACAAGAAAGTGGGGATGAGTGACAACTGCTAAATAGGTTGTTCTTCCAGTAGCTATTCACCGTGGAAGAAGTAGCCAATAGCAATAAAATTAGCCCAGAGCAAAGGCTGTTTGGTATCTGAATATTTCAATTATGGGTAAACTGTGGGTGGAGTACCCTTTTAGTTCCCTGAGGACAAACACTATGAAATGAGACCTAGTCATTAATGTGACTTGATTTTTTTTTAACACTTTTGAATATGTTTTAAGTACTTCCTTGGAATCACAGCCAGATCTAGGTTTGCATTCCTTAGCTAGGTCATTGATCTATCAAACCTTTGAAGTCTTTTGGTGAAATCAATGTTGCTATCAATCAATAAAGCGTGATAGTTAAAGCAGGAATAACTTTGTGTGTTATCATTACTATTATTATTTCATTTAAGTAACTTGGACAATTCAATTGAAAAAATTATTTTGTTTTGTACACAGCGGTCGGAACTATTGTATTTCATCATTTCTTCCAAGCTTACCCCTGGGCCAGTCCTCAGAACCATTATAAGCCATCTGCCCCTGTTAGTTACATTTCTTTTAGGCAGGAAACATCACTATTGTTGAGAAACTTAGGGTTACCAACAGAAGCATCTGGCTCCATTTTGGTTTGTATGGTCAGAGTACTTTATGACAATTTCATAAATTTATGTTCTGTTAGTAAGTGATAGTATAAAAGTTCTGCCAACAAATTACCTGCCAAGGAATTCAAGTAAACAAAAAGAGGAGATTGATACGGCTCCTCCATTCTCCAGCCAATCTGGCAATTATCCCTTCCTCCCCATCTCTCTCAATCCTTATAATTTACATGATAAACAAAACCACAAAACATATCAGAATATACTCTTTACCTATCCTTCTCAAATACTTTTTAAATAAGAAGAAGCAGAGATGCCAAACAATATGCTACATATATGTGCATAAGGCATAAGTACTCAATTAGTTCAAAACATTTCAAAACACTCCATATACAATAAAATCCACTAGATACGAAAATTCTAGTTCTTGAGCTTTTTTCTTGAATAATTCTAATTATTTGTAAGTTTTGATAATTTGTGAGTTTTAGTGTGTGCTATTCCAAAGAACAAATTTTTTTTTTAGTTGAATAAACCTCATTTTATTTCTCTTTGAGTTGATTGTAATCTTTTATAAATCTAAAAATCCTTAAGAGGTCACAGCAAACTTTTTTTTTCCTGTATCTTTAAATAGTTTGCCATTTAATCATTTTAGGGATTATTTAATTATTAAACATCAATTATTTACCACTAAGCTAGAAAAATAATTTAAAACGATCAAGTGGCAGATGGAACTACCTAGAATAATGATGAAATACTGAAACATTCTTAAGATAGATAATCAAAACTGGCTAAAGGAACAAAAACAAACAAAGAAATAAAAACTATATCCTTTGTAGAAGACTTCTTTAGAGAGTGGCCTTAAAGGTTAGGTATATATGGGTACATGACAGTGAAGGGGAAAGAAACACCCAGGCAGGAGAGAGGCACAGAAACAAGAAAACCTCAAAGGTGTTTATAAAGCATCACAGGGATCTACTTGTCTGAGAAAACCTGTTCTGCATGAATATTTACAAGTATACTTTTTTTTAAACTAATAAAGCTTTTGTTTAGTGAATTAAGACATGGCAATTTCCTACTTATGAATCATCAATAAATCTTTTGCCATCTATTGAGAAAAGCTTCATAAAATAGTAGATCTATAGAGTTGCTCAGGTGAAAAATAAATGGAAAAAGGAGCTACTTGTGAAGAAAAAGTCGAGTATGTACAGGAAAAAGTACAAGAAAGACTTGAAGTTGTGACAGAATTATTTCGTCAAAAGGGAAAATGGAGCAAATATGTCTTCTAAAAAATGGAGACTGCCAACTGTTTTATGAAATGACTATGCATGAGAACCTGGTGTTATCAGCTGATAGTGAGAAATTCTAACTGAAGCTAAAATTTGGATTATTCTAGCATTTTCTTGCTGCTATGTTGATATTAGCGGTATAATATATTGTTGGTAATCTGCACAAAGGTTTTATGCTAATGATTGCCTTTCCAATTATTGGTATTTAATATCAGTTAAATTATTCAAACTCTCTTATTTTAATCTTGTTTACATTATTATTACATTTTCATCAGACTCAAAGCATCATTACCTTACCTAAACTACATGAATGACCATTTTGACAAAAGAGAATTAAAATTCAATCAACCACTATAGTTGGTTCTCAGTTCCTAATAACACCTTGCACAATTAAATAGTATAGTAGAGTATGTATAGCATAGAAAAAATACTTTAGTAGTGTCTAATCTTGGTTGTGAGAGCAGAAAATTCCACTTAAGTTTTTAAAAAATTTAAATATATTAAAATTGGGCTATTTAATGATTCATTTAATCAAGTCAGAAAACAAAAGAGTCGATTAGTAAATATCACATACTGTATATATTCATCTTCTGTTTTGGGTTTGTCTGAGTTCAAAATAGCTGTCCTTGAAAAAGAAGGAAAAATTATCCCCAAATTGTGCAAGGCTGGGCTTCTTATGTTCTGGAGCTGGTGAGAAAACTGACAAATGAGATTGTGAAAGAAGTATTTTCTATGCTCTGAGCTGGATTCTGAAGTTTGGAGTTCTTTGGAATACTACTCTAGCTTTGGGACCAGTCTGCCCTTCCTGGCTTTTTGGAAGCATCTTAGCAGCAGTTAGACACTCTTTGGAATTCACTGCTTTTGTTCTTTCTAACGTGAAAATAAAGTCCATCATGAAGCCTGAAAGAAGCCTAAAAGTTTTGTCAGGGTTGCATTGAATTCCAAGATACATAATAGTATATTATAGGGAAAATATCAAAGAATATTATTATTCTAGATTTCCATCACCATATTTGTAGGTACAAGGTTCCAAAATATAATAGTTTAATGTTAAAGCTAAATCTCTTCTGCTGCAATACTTTTTCAATTTTATCCTCCCTAGTGGAGTTGAACCAATTGCTCTGTTGTGGAGACTAAAATATATCCCCTTAGAATTTGATAACATTCCTTGTATTTCACTTATTCTCTTCAAACTCTCATCGTTTTCATGAAATCACTGTTGTATCAGACTCTGACCTAACATCAAATTCCTGCTTTTGCACATGTTAGCTTGGTATCTATACAATGACTTTATCACTCTAAAATATATTTATTTGTAATATTTTGATATGATATAATGAATATAACACATATTTAATACATAATACATATGTACATGTACTTATGTAACTACAGGAAAAACAATATAGGGTTTGCTTGTAGGTTTAAACTATGTAAAAATCATAATGAAGTGCATGGAAAATAAGCACCCAATATATCTTTTCTTCTTTTCTTTCTTATTTATTGACACTCTTCCCATACTCACCTCCAACCTCTTTTCCTAGCCCTCAAATTTAATGTTTCTTAATAAATGCTATGCAGAGCATTTAACGATTGGGCAAATACTAAGTTCAAACCTTTTTTTTTTTTTCAAATTGTGTTTACGCTAATATAAATGGAATTTCCAATTTGAGAATTGAAGATTACTAGACCTATAGAATTTCTGAAGCCTAGATTACCTAGCATAGATGGAGAAATGAGAAGGACTGACAGAAGACTGTGGTAGCCTACATTCATCAGGAAGTAAACAAACAGGGATCATGGAGAACAGTGAGTTCCAAGAGGCTTGAGAAGTGACAGGAGATTGGAGTCTGTTAGTCTACAAGCTTCCTGGATATTACTAACTTAACCAATAGTTCTCCTGGATCTTTTTCCAAGTATGGATTGTCACCATCAGAATTATCTGGGAATGTTTGTTAAATTTTGGATTAACCAACACAGACCCAGACACACAAGGTTAGGTCTGTATTTTCAAGAGCTTCCCATGGTGATTCTTCAAACAACCAGTCTCTTGAAAAACTCTTCTCCAGATGCATTTCAGTTAAAAAGCTGATGGTTCTCTGGAGAATAGTGGACAGGTGTTCCTCTAGACTTAATTGGGCTCTATGATGAACTATTTGGCCATATACCACTCTCTCTTGTAAGTAGTCTGACAGCTTTCTAAATAACTCTGCAAAACTACTATTATTTTTTAAACTTAAAGATGTTTGATCTCAGCACAAATAACCAGGCCTCCTTGGAGAATTGGTTGAATTACAGATCTAGGATGGGAATGTATAAGATGAGACTACAAATGCTTTGTCCTCTATTTCCAAATGACTAAAATGTTTCAAAAACACTAACTGCAACTGACTGCAGGACATTAGATTTATAAAAGTTCCTGTGTTCTAAATGATACTCAAGAAAATAGATGGAGTTCCCGTCGTGGCACAGTGGTTAACGAATCCGACTAGGAACCATGAGGTTGTGGGTTCGGTCCCTGCCCTTGCTCAGTGGGTTAACGATCCGGCGTTGCCGTGAGCTGTGGTGTAGGTTGCAGACGCGGCTCGGATCCCGCGTTGCTGTGGCTCTGGCGTAGGCTGGTGGCTGCAGCTCCGATTCGACCCCTAGCCTGGGAACCTCCATATGCCGTGGGAGAGGTCCAAGAAATAGCAACAACAACAACAACAACAACAACAACAAAGAAAATAGAAAGCAACAAATGTCCTGTGTATGTATGTTTGTTTGGGTAATTTTATTATCTATAAGATCAAGGAAGAATATCTAAATAGCAAATTTCAACATGAACATACCCTTAACTTGATTATATTTCTAGTTTAATTTGGGTTAACTAATATGAAATCTTACTTCTAGTTAATGTTTTTTGTTTGTTTGTCTGTTTTGGTGGTGATCTGTCTTTTAACCATTTTTCCCCAAATGAATAGTTTGAATCTTCTTATTTTCAATAATTTCTAATGTACTTTTGATTGTTGGTTGTTTTTATTTTTTTTTCCAAATTGCTGTAAATATCATTCCAAAGTAAGCTGTGTTTTTGGCTTTGTAGCCCAATAGCCTCTATTCTGGAACAGGTACAAAAGGCAGAAGGAACAGACATTCTGCACATTTTATTACTCCTTAACATGATACCCCCTTACATTCTTAGTGTGACTCTATCATGTTTCATCTTTCATAATACAAATGCAGAATTCATGTTTTCCACAGTTATTTTTTAATGTACTATAAAGATAACCCTAACACTAGAAAATATTTTCTGCCTTGAACAAATTTAACTGTCATATCAGAAAGCCATTTATTTATAAATTGATACACCATTGTCTCATTTGTCTTAGTTTGGACCTAAAAGTGGGGCATATACACTTTCTGTAGTGGATAGATCATTCAGTAAAAAAGAAGTTAATATCACCCGATTACATTGAGAGAAAAAAGTTTAGTTTCCCTAAATAACCCACATATTATAAATAATTTCATTATAATCATGAAATTATATTTTAGTAATACTTTGGAAGATGACAACAATAATAATTCCAGGTGACATTTATTGAGTGTTTCACATGGCTAAATGCTTTACATACCTCAGCTATAGGAAGGAACGGCAATTTCATGAAGACGTATCAACTTCATTTGTTTGAAAGAAGAGTTGATAGGAAAGTAAATTAATATATAAATTATTACACAGATTATAAATGGCAGGTCTAGGGTTCTAGAAGTACCTAAAAACATTCTAGTTATAAGAAATTATTAGTTTTTATTAGAAAGTATAAGAGGAAGCTAAATATGTATACATGATAATATAGGAAAGGAAAATGAACATTCGGATCACTATGAACTCAAATTTAATTCTTACGTTTCTTTATGCATCAAGGCTAAACTTGTAAACGATAGTCATTTCTTTCAAAAAGTTTATGTGTGACTTTATTGATTTGTTGATTTTTATAAACAGTATGATTTCTTCCTAGGCAAAATTAGTTGTTTAGAAATACCTGTATTCTGTTGGTAAACATATTATCAAAAACAAAGTTTGGGAAAAGAAAGGAAAAAGAAGGAGGTGCTAGAAATTGGATTTTTAAAGAAATAAAACCATTACTCATTTTTTATTTCAGTAGATACATAATGAAAGATTAACAACTACAAATTTAAACCAGTGTTTCTCCAAATGTGATCCTCTTTGGAGGTATTTTAAAATTTCTGATCTCAAGCCCTGCTAAAATCAAAGTCACTGAGCTTGAAATCCAGAAATATGGATTAATAACAAGCACCCCAGGTGACTCTAATGCATTTGTTTGAGAACTAATGCTTGAAACTTGTAAGGTAAAATTAACATTCCAAAAGAATGAATTATCATAAAAATGCAAAAAGTAGCAAATGTTTAATAAGCACCTTATTAAAATAAGCTTTCAGTTTCACACGATGAAGACTTCCAATCCATTAACCCCCACCTGTGCCTCTCCATTTACATCTAAACTTAAAAATAAAAACAACACTTACATAGAAGAGCCTTAGGCCAGAAACAAAGCTCATTCAAGTTTACAGTATTTCAGGATTCAAAATTAATGACCTTGAATTGTAAAGCAAAAACATAAATAGTGTTGGAAGACAGAAGGAAGGGAATCGTCTCCTCTTTTTCCTTTATCACAGAGGCAGCAATAAAAATAAAAGACTAAACTCTTTGTTTTGAACTTTTGAATGTAGTACCAGCCAATGAATATGTATATTTTGATATTCAATAAAATAAGCCATTTAATTGCTTTGACTTATGCTTCTAAAAGAGAATGAATTCTTTAATAACAACTTTTAGAAAGCTATAATTTTCTTGTTGATCTCTGAATGTTTCCCACTAAGCCTATTTCATGCTGATACAGGCCAACAGCCCTCCCTCCTATTATCATTAATGAGGCTACTACACTCAGTAATGGGAGAATGACCTTGTTTAAAGAGTAGTTGTTTATTCATCCAATTGACTCTGATGGAAACGTGTAGAATCACTAGTGGAATAAATGATCACACAACAAATAAAAATGGTAGACTGATGTTTATAATGAGGGTTGATAAAATCTTGGCCTCTTTTCTCTTTAAAGTGTGGAGTGTAGAATGGGTAAAGAGCCATTCAATTTATGCTTAAATAAAGCAGCAACTTGGCATTTTGGCAAAAAGATTATGTCAGAACACAGTTATTGATGGTCCATAGTTTTAAAAAGTGCAGTAGATTTGCAGTATGACCAAGCATCATACACATGAAGTGTCTATATTGCCTATAATGAGACTTGCTATGGTTTACAGTACCTGGTGTTTACACAACCTAAGTTTATGATTCTTGAGGATACCTAGTGAAAATTATTCTGGCTGTGAATGATCATTCTGCTTGTATATGTCTCTGTTTTGGGGGGGCATTCTTATATTAAATATTTGGATAATTGGCTCAATACTTTGGGAATACATAAACCTCACCTTTCCTTCTTTTCTTTTTTTCTTTTTCTTTTTATGGCAAACCTGTAGCATATGGAAGTTCCTGGGCTAGGGGTCTAATAGGAGCTGCAGCTGCTGGCCTATATCACAGCCAAGGCCACAGCAACAATGGATCCAAGCTGCATCTGCGACCTAAGCTTTAGCTTGCAGCAAGGCTAGATCCTTAATCCACTGAGCAAAGCCAGGGAAGACCACCCCCATCCTCATGGATGCAATATCAGGTTCTTAACCTGCTGTTCCACAACCTGAACTCCATAAACTTCACTTTTCCTTATATTTCATTGCAATGAACTGATTTTATAAAATTTCCAACAATGCCAAAATTACTTTGCTCTTTAAAAATGGTAAAATGATTTTGATGTAGTACATATTGTAGCGATTCAAATGGTATAGAAAAGTAAAAATAGGAGTTCCTGTCGTGGCTCAGTGGTTAATGAATCTGGCTAGGAATCATGAGGTTTCGGGTTCGATCCCTGGCTTCACTCAGTGGGTTTAGGATCCTGCGTTGCCATGAGCTGTGGTGTAGTTCAAAGACGAGGCTCAGATCTGGCGTTGCTGTGGCTCTGGCGTAGGCCAGCGGCTACAGCTCCTATTGGACCCCTAGCCTGGGAACCTCCATATGCCACGGGTGCGGCCCTAGAAAAGACAAAAAGACAAAAAAAAAAAAACAAAAAAGTAAAAATAAAATTACCTAAGTCTCCTTGATTAGAACTAACATTGTTAACTTTGGGTAGATGTTGCTCAATTCATCTACTGAGATACAAACAGAAACTGAAAGATGAATAAATAGATGGGTCTCTTTTTATAACATACTCTACAGTATATTCATTTTGTAAATAGAGTGATGTGTTTATTTGAAATCATACAACCGTGAAGTTGAAGATATCACTCAATTTCAATTAATTATTTCTTCAACAAGATAGCTATTTTAAAAAGAATTTCTTTCAGGGTATGAAAAGAAATTATTTTAAACTTGAAGATCCCAGACTCAATAAGTTTCTTTTTTAACTACATCCTATAAAATTTTCACAATCCTTGGAAAACCATCTATATTTTAATTTACTATTTTATTGACATTTTACCTTCTAGACAACTTTATCTCATAGTTAAAAACTATGGTTCAAAATGCTCATATTCTAATTTTTTTCTGAATAAAAATAAAATTATGCTTATTTTTTTCAGTATTAGACATTAAATCGGAAGACACTAACTTGGAAGATTTTTTTTCTTTATCGCCATTCTCATGATACCAATGTTAGCAATTATTACTATCAGGTCTGAGGTACACTGTCCAGTTGTTTCATCTACATATTGTTATTTAAATGTTTCAATCATCATTGAAATTACAATGATAATTTTTTTTTTTATTTAATTGCTTAGGATTTCATAATTCCTTAAGAAATGTGTCCATTTCTCTAGGACAGAGTCATAAATACTGTATTTTCTGAGCTAAATGTAAGAATATAAGAGGTTATGTTCCTTATTTTCTTGAGTGATTGAAGAAGTTTAATAAATTCAAGAACATGGTTCCATATATATTTGTTTACCATACTCTGTCTACAGCTCTCCTGGAACAAGATATACTCTTGATCTCTTCATTTAGTTCTTTTTCCATTAGAAGAATCTTTAATACTTTTGGGTTTGAGTATTTTTTTCTGTTCCTTTAAAAATTTTTTTCTTTCCTTTTTCTTTCTTTTTTTAATTTTTGGCTGACCTGGCATATGAAGTTCCTGGGCCAGGGATCAAATCTGAGCTGCAGATGTGACATAAGCTGCAGCTACTCCAACGGATCTTTAACCCAGTGTGCCGGGCCAGAGATCCTAGTACTACCAAGACGCTGCTGAACCTGTTATGCCAGAGTGGGAACTTCAAAATTACTTTTCTCTTTAAAAATATTTGTCAGGGGGAGTTCCTGCTGTGGTCAGTGCGTCATGGATCCAGCGTTGCCGCAGCTGGGGCATAGGTTGCAGCTGTGGTTCAGATGTGATCCCTGGTCCAGGAGCAATCATGTGCATCAGATGCAGCCAAAAAAACAAAAACATGTGAAGTACCTCTCCCCCATCTATCAGCTTCTTTCTAGTATTTTTCATTTTTTGTCTTTGTTCAGATTCCCTGTCATTCTCTTTGTTAGCCATTTGATTTTTGTCATGTATATTCTGTTTTGTGTAACTTTTAGAATAATGGCGTTTTGGTCTTCTTTTTGTTTTATTAGATTTTTATTATTTTATAATCTCATGCTATTGATTTATAATTATATTACTGCATATTTTCTATCTGAATTATTATTCACATTAATTTTTTATGACTGTTCCAAATAACATGTTTTAGAATGTTAAAATGAAAACTAGTTTACTTGTGCATAAATCTGTATAACCTAATGTGGAAATGCAGTTATACCTTATTTTTCTGGTTAGTTAGGAAAAAGGTACTTCAAACTTTGTTATACTCTTAATAACTATTTGCTTGCTTATTATTAAAGTCTTATGAGGTTTGGGACTTGTAAAAGCATATGAATTACTGACTAATGAAAAATATGATAACAGTACAATACAATATAAGGAATACTTTCAAAGTTCCACATGTTAAATTAAGCAGCACATTTTCCTGTGTTTGTATTTTATTAGTGCAATGTTAAATATTTGAATATTATATAACTAGTTGCCACAGGAGTCTATATTTCTTTCCACTCTTCACCTCCTATCAATTAGTTCTTTTTTCTCTATGAAGACTGAGAGTTTCTCTTATACATTATTTCATGAATTCTCAAGATTTGGGGCAAGGAAATTATTTCCATCAAAGATTTTACATACAGGAGTTCCCATCATGGCTGGCTCAGAGGAAGCAAATCTGACTAGTATCCATGAGGACTCAGCTTCAATCCCTGGCCTTGCTCAGTGGGTTAAGGATCCAGCATTGCCATGAG
The DNA here is from genome assembly GCF_016906955.1 of Phacochoerus africanus. NCBI lineage: Eukaryota > Metazoa > Chordata > Mammalia > Artiodactyla > Suidae > Phacochoerus > Phacochoerus africanus. The sequence goes on along the minus strand of NC_062547.1, from coordinate 23,768,047 downwards.
CTGTGGTATAGGTCACAGATGCACCTTGGATCTGATGTTGCTGTGACTGTGGTGTAGGCCAGCAGCTACAGCTCCTATTCGACCTCTAGCCTGCGAACCTCCATATGCCTCAGGTACGGTCCTAAAAAAAAAATGTACATACAAATTTTAAGTTAATATAGCTAAAATAAATAATAATGATCAAGCTCTATACATATGAGGCATTATACTATTCTGTCTTACTCAAGAACTCAGGACCTTCTGTAAGATCTGGCTCTAGTTCTCCAGCCATCATATACTCTAAGAATTTGAGTAATTTCAAAAATTCTTTCTCAGTTTATTTTACACATCTATAAATGGGACATGAAAATATTACCTACCATATGGCAAAATACCTGCCAAATGAGATTTATCTGAGGTTTATGTGAAAAAATGCTTCACAGGGCCTGGTATATAAAGACCGAAAGTTATTAACTAATACATTTTTCTCATCATCAAAATCCATGAAGTCTCAAAAGCAATTCTACTTATATTATTTCTGGTGCTGTTTAAATGTATTATTCAATGTCTTCTTTATAAAGTCAAAGTCATTTTAAACTAAATTATTACATACTTAAGTTTATGAAAATATTATATGTATGCTTTTGGTTTGATTTCATTAGCATCATCAAAGAAAAATAGTTTCCAATACTTGATACTACTGTAGTCTACTGGTGTCCTCTTTGCCTTTAGCAAGTTGACAAAAAGCTTACTTTTGAATCTGAAGTTTCAGTTGTACTGCCTTTTTTGAAATATTTTCATTATGTTTCACATATCCCATTATATATAACTTTAAAAATAAGCTGAAATTTAGATAACTGCCCGATGACTCTGGCAAAGTTAGACCTCGATCTCATGAAGATCAAGTAACTAAATTCCAATTTTCTTCAGTGGCTCTTTTTTTGATGTCTGCATGGGGCAAGGCTGCCTTGAGTCATAATCTCTTGAGTTCAGTAACTACGAAGGTTAGGCCTGGTCAGTGACTGACTTGAAAGCATGAGGAAATATCCAATATTTATAAGAACTTTCAGGATATATCATTGGTTGATATTCTTCTCTGTGAGTTTTAGAGACAAAGATTGTATCAGAGGCAGTATATAAATTGATTTTTTGGTAATTTGTTACGTTCAGGAACTTAACAAGATGAACTTGTATTTCAAAAATACTCAAATGTCCTTAAAATTCACCTTTATGCTTTGGCTATAAGGTGGTGTATTCCTATAAAAGTTACTTCCCTATAGCTTTCACATATGTTTTCAAACCACCATTTCCAAAGAGGAGATATTAAATACCATTGAGTAAAATCTCCTTTATTCTCTGAAGCTCAGTTTTAGTAAATATAAACAAAGAAAAAACAAATCCCAAAGAATTATAAAACTTGCAAAATTTTAAAGAAATACAATATGTGGAAGCCATATAAATCATGTTTATTAAATGTAGTACTTTAAAAGTTTGTAAAATTGTTCCAAGTATTCACATTTATAGTCAAACTTTCATCTTTTAAGTTTGTTCACTCAGCATACATTTGTAAACTGCATCCTATAAAACACTGTTCAGTGCAAAATTTGTTTCAATGGCTCATTCTGACTGACAATTACCTACAAGTGTTACAGTGAATCAATGCCAACTTTTCTTATTGTCATGTATACAGACCCACAAAATAAGAATAAACTTAAGAACTACAGAGGTTATCACATAATACTGATTTAAATTCCCTGTTGACCATCCATTACATATACAGTAGTGTGCATATGCCAATCCCAATCCCTCAATCCAGCTCCCCCAAACCTTTCCCCTTTGATAACCATAAATTTGTTTTCAAAGTCTGTAACTCAGTTTCTGTTTTGAAAATAAGTTCATGTCTTCAATTTTTTAGATTTCACATATAAGTGATGCTATATGATATTTTTCTGTGTCTGACTTCATTAATATGATAATTGGGAGCTAAACTCAATATTCTGTAACAACCTATATGGGAAAAGAACCTGAAAAAGAATGGATATAGGTATATGAAAGCAGATCACTTTGTTGGGCAGAAATTAATACAACATTGTAAATTGACTATACTTCAATAAAACTGTAGAAGATGAAAACAAAACAAAATACATAACTAAAACCTACCCTGCCAACTAATGTTTTAAATAGCATTTTAATTTATTTAATATTTGAGGCAGATTTTGCTATTAATTTAGCGTCCTTATTTTATTTTTCTATTTTTTTTCTCTATTGATGACAATTTATGACCTACAGAGGAACCCTTGGCTGCACCCAGATTTGACCAAGCAGTTCAATTACTCTGGGCTGACAGAAAATGAGAATCACCTCAATTCTTCTGCTATTCTTTCAGAAAGAAGATGTAAATAATATTAAGGTTGGTGCATACTGGTAAAATGAAATTTTACTTTTTTATTTAACCTTATTCAAAATCTTTTGGTTTTAAGCAATCTACAAATATCTTCAGAATGAAGCTGGGCCACAACAACCCTATTTTGTAATATGTAATAATTTGATGACAAAATTTGGATATTACTGTAATTTATTCTCTTCCATTTTTATTGAGATATAACTGACATACTGTACTGAGTATGTTTAGAGAATAAAGCATAATGATCTGACTTATATATTATGAATTGATTATAACAATAAGTTTAGTTAACATCCCTCATCTTATAGACATATATAAAAAAAAAAAAGAAAACCTTTTTCCTCGTGATGAGAACTTTTACCATTTACTCTTTTAGCAACTTTTATTTCATACAGCAATGTTTGCTACAGACATGTTATGCATTACATCCCCATTATTTATTTATCTTATAACTGGAAGTTTGTTCTGTTTAACCACCTTCAACCAATCTCTTCCTCGCACTGCACCACTCCCACTCCCATCTGGTAACCACAAGTCTTTTTTTTTTTTGGTCTTTTGTCTTTTTGAGGGCCATACCTGAAGCATTTGGAGGCTCCCAGGCTAGGGGTCCAATCAGAGCTATAACCACTGGCCTATGCCAGAGCCCCAGCAACGCCAGAACCCAGCCGCTTCTGTGACCTACACCACAGCAACTCTGGATCCTTAACTCACAGAGTGAGGCCAGGGATGGAATCCACGGCCCTATGGTTCCTAGTCGGATTCATTTTCCACTGCACCACGACGGGAACTCCCTGGTAACCACAAATCTGATCTCCTTTTCTATGAGCTTGGGTTGTTTTGTTTTGTTTTGTTTTTAAATTCCATGTATAAGTAAGACCATCAAAATCTTTTAAGATTATTTCTTAGAATGATGTTCTCAAAGTCCATCCATACTGTTGCAGATGGCAGGATTCCCCTTTTATATGGATTAATAAAATTTCATTGTCTCTTTAGTTCTTTCCAGAATAATATGTTACTTATGTTAATTATTTTTTCTTAAGTTATTTCACGTTGGGTGTCTGTCTTTCTCAACAAAACACACTTGGGCTAAGACAGAGAGAAAAATTGTGAATGTGTTTTCCTTAAAACCTATTAATGATGGCATACAGGTCCTTTTTAATCTGTGTTTCTAATTGATTTAATATCACAAGTAAGTGGTTATCAGGTGGTCATAATTAGTTCCCAAAACCTGGGAGTAGTGTTTCTCCCACGATTGCCTATCTCTACCAACAAAACAAAAAGTATGACCTACACCAAACAATTTGGTTTTATGTGAACCATAAAGATTAACTAAAGAATAGGTAATGGGGCAGATATTTTTACTTAATAAATATCTTCTCAGCCACTCTCCTCATTTCTGAGCCTTGTGCTAAGCATATAAAATTCCAAAATTGTTGTACTATTTGTCAAAATTATTACAGAGCAATTTCTTCTTTTGGAAGAATGAGAATTAGAAAATTTTATCTAATTACAATCAATTTTCTATGAAGAATTTTTTAGCCACCAGATTTAATATTGGTTCAATATGATGAAAAGATTTATTAAATGCTATTTCCTTTAGAATAATCATGTTGAACTTTTACAGAATATATATTCAGACAAAATTACAGAAAAGTGCTTATTTAATAAATATAATACTATTGAAGTGAAACTTACTATATAGAAATGCAAAGCTTTCAGACTGTATCTTCATTAGCTAAGAGGAATGCATCATTATTTTTAAAATTTTGGGCAAAGTAGTATATCCTCTGGGATGAGTATATAAATATGCTAACGAGATTTCCAGTGTTTCTGAAAAGAATCTTTGATCTGGCCTACATAATGTGGAGTTGTGATCTCAAGGGGAAAAGTAAGATGTGGAGCATGGTGAAGTAGGTAAATGAGGACAATTTATTGTCATCACGTGTAACTCAGGAGTCAGAATGCAGGTTGCCTTGTTCTAAGTCCATCATCTATTGAATATGTTGCTTTATTACTTCACTTATGAAAGTATAAATAATACTTTGCCATATTTATATTCTTAAAATTAAGTAAATGTGTATTTGTGATAAGATTATTTTTTACTTTGACATACTAGTTACTGATATCTTACATTGAGCCAGCTGAACTCAACGTACAGAGATAGATAAATGGATATAGATGTAGATACTGATATACACATAAAATGGGAAATCAGTAACCAGTATGTCATAGTAGTGATACATTGTTATTATACTGAAGTATATACTTGAATTATTTTTCTCCTTGGTAAACCATTTATAAACTCATGTGTTTTCAATAAGAAAGCAACCTAATTAAAAGTTAAAAACAGACCAAAGATTTGAGATACCTCATCAAAGAAAACATACAGATTTCAAATATGCATATGAAAAAACAAGCTCAATGTCACATATCATTAGGGAACTGCAAGTTAAAACAAGATACCGGTGAAGACCTATTAGAGTAGCTAAAATCCAAAACACTATAAACAACAAATGTTGATGAGCATGCGGAGCTACAGGAACTTTCATTCACTGCTTGTGGGAATGCAAAATGGTACAGCCCTTTTAGAAGACAGTTTGACACTTTCTTACAAAATTAAACATATTCTTACCAAATGATCCAGCAATTATACTTCTTAATATTTACCTAAATTAGTTAAAAACTTTCACACACTCAAAAACATACTTTTTAATCTTCTTAGCAGCTTTATTTAAAGTTGCAAAAACACAGAAGCAACCAAAATGTCCATCAGTTGGTGAATGAATGAAGTGTGATATATCCCTACAGTAAAATATTATTTAACAATTAAAAAATGACACAGTAGAGTGGAAATCACAGTAGAAACATAAATATATGTTGGTTGCTCTGTGAAAGAAGCCAAGTCTGAAGAGATTACATACCGTATGATTCTGACTGTATGACGTTCTATAAAAGGCAAAACTATGGACACAATAAAAAGATCAGTGATTGCCAAGGATTCAGGAAGAGGGAAGGATTACTAGGTGAAGCAAGAGGGCTTTTTAAGGCAGCAAAATTAATCTAGATGATACCATACTGATGGATTCATGTCATTGTATATTTGTCAAAACCGTGGTACATGACACAAAGAATGACTTGAGTTAATAGCAATGCATCAATTTTGGCTCATCAGCTTTAACAAATGCATTACCTTAATTCAAACAGTTAAAAACAGAAAATAATGAATACGTATAAAAGGCTATTCAAGATAATTGTTTGAAGACATGTAAATGGGTACTTAAGGCACTTTGGATGAATTTTCAAGTGACGGCACCACTTGTGAATTTAAAAACTGCTGTATATCAAAAATCTCCAATGGAGGACCACAGGATACACTCTATAATATTTTTATTATTCAAAAAGTGGCTGATGTAATGATGAAGACACTGAGGAGTTAAGGAACTAAAAAAATATTTTCCATAAATTGTGATAACAAATACAATATGAAAAACATTATATTACTGTACGTAATTTATAATTGTGGGTCTCACTATGAAAAAAATGTAAAAATCATAGCACCAATATATTAAAAGTTAACCTATTATTCATAAATAATATTTTTATATACATAGACATAGATAAAATAATCTACAGACTAATTTTTAAAAGATAAAACATTTTCATAGGTTGGTTAATCTAAGATCAATGAAGATAAATTAGCTGCATCAAATAATTACAAAATGTAATTAAAAAAACATAATTTAAACAGTGTCAGAGAATATAAAGTGATTTGGATCAAATCATAAAAAACATCTCAAAGACTTCAATGCAGAAAACTATAAAATATTATTAGGACATGGTAAGATATCAATAATTGAGGACCAGATGATGTTGATGAATGTAAATATTAAATGTTATTACACAGTTATTACTTGCAAACTGACCTATAGTTTTAAAGCAATTCCAAATAATATTCTTCAGGACTTTGCTATAATTTTGTAAGTTGATTCTCAAGTTTAGAATGAAGAGTCAAATATTCCATTTCTTGATAAAGTTGGATAACTTATCTATGATGAATTTCCACACTGAGATTAATTAGATAAAACTGCAATAAATGCATGACTATTTTATAGCATCAGAGAACTAAGACACCAAGGAGCTGAGAGGCAAAAATCCTGGTGAGAGGGGATGCATACTGAACTGATACTGATCTCTGTGTATTCTGCATAGATTTTCTCTTCCTATTTGCTCATCCTTAAACAGCAGCTGAGAGGTTAGAACCTGAACAGGAATTGGTGGCTACAAGTCTGAGACACTAATAGGGCTTTTAACTTTCTGTTAATGTCATATGAATAAAAAATATAATTTAGGAGATTTAGTAAACATTTCAAGTTTTCCTTTGAGACTCTTGAACGATAACATATGCATAAATGCTAACACTCAGCCTGAAAACCAGCTTGGAATCAGATCAAACCCTAATTGAAGTGAGGGAATTGCCATAATTTGTCTGCCAAAATGAAAAGTAAATTCTACTAGGACAAACAGAGTTCCAAATAGAACCTTAAATGTTCCCTTCAAATTTCATAGCCAGTGTCCTCTATTCAATCAATACTTGTCAATCAAACATACCAATATTGCAGGAGCAATTTACAAAGGGAAAAAAAAGCAACAGAATAAATTAAATGGTGAAAATGTTAAAATCTTGGAGAATCTAAGCAGAGATTTGCAAAAATGAAGCAAATGTAAATTCCATAGCTAAAAAACCCAATCATTGAAAGTAAGAATACAAAATGATTAAATGTCAAGTAATATAAAGCAGTGTAGAAGATACATATCCCGGAACACAGGACGATAGAAAATAATTTGAAGCATCAAATAAAAAAATGAAAGATTAAAATATAAAAGAAGCAAGAGGTATACAGACCATGAAAAAAAAATATTACCATAAATGCAATGAGATCAAAGAAGAGCAAAAAGAGAATAAGGCTAAAAATATTTGAGATGAAATAATGAAGAATTTTTCAATACTGGTGAAATATACCAGAAATTTAAAACTATGATGAATGCCAAACTGAATACATACAAAGAAAACCACACCTAGGCTCATCATGGCAAATCTGCTGAAAATAAAGACAAAAAGAAATTCTTAAAGTAGTCAGAAAAAAAAGATACATTAAGGGATCAACAATAAAACTTACAGTAAAGGAAATAATGTAAATCAGAATACAAAGGTATAAAATATTTGAAAATCTGAAAGAAAACAACTGACCACTTATACATTCTATATACAAGGAAAATATCCCTCAAAACTATGGCAAAATGATGATATCCCTAGGCTAATAAAAATTTGTTGTCAGCAACCCTACACTAACAAAACAAAAAAACAAAACAAAAAAAACCTAATGAATGTAAAATATTACTAAGGCAATAAGAATGCACCCAACAGAAATACATGCATGTGTGCACCAAAAGGCATGTTTAAAAATGCTCATGGAAATAGCCCCAAACTCAATACAGCCAAAAATGTCTATGAACAGTAGAATGTGTAGGTATGATCTTCTATTTCTTAAATTAAATAATATACAGTCATAATTAGGCACAGCCTGCTCCTACACACAACATGGGTAAGTTTCACAAACATAATTCTGAAGAAGAAACCCATAAACAATTAGAAACACGTTATCCAACATACACTTGGATTTCAAAATCAAGTAAATTAATTTATGTTATCAGAACTAAGATATAATGGCTGCTTTTGTGGAGAAGTGTGGGAATAGGAAATTGAAGGGTTACAAGACAGCTTTTCCAATACGATTACTGTTTATTTCTTTATGTTGGTGGCAATTAGTTGATTGTATTCCCCTGTGATATGAATAAGTACACTTATGTTCGAGATTTGTATACAATTATGTTTGGTCCATTTCCATTTTTGTTGTACTTTTCTGAAAAACATATTTAATAAAAGGAAAACAGCCAAGACAATCAATAAAAAGAAAAAAATAGAGTTAGTTAACCTTTATGCAAAATAAGAATATTAACAAGTGTAGTGCTGGTGAGGATACACGTAAATTAATGAAGGAAGCAAATGAGAGGGTGCAGAGAGATGTAGTTATGTATGGAAACCTAGTACTTGATACAGGTGACACTGCAGATTACCAGATCAAGGTGGAAATGTTCAACAAATGAAGATAAGAAAATTATTTATTTCTATAGGAAAAATAAGATTTTCTGCTCCTAGCTGACAAGCTTCAAGAAAACAACAGAAATAAAGACTTAAATTTAAAAATAATAATTTTTCATTTAGAATAAATTATAGAAGTAAACTTTTACCATATTTGCTAACAAATTCATTTTTAAACAGCAGGCAAAAGCTAATCACAAACAAAAAGACTGATAAATACAATTTAATGAAAATGAAGATTTTCATCACAAATGCAACATAAAGGAAGTTAAAAGAGGATAAATATGGGGAAAAATATTATTAACACCATGTAACTAACACAAAAATATAACAAACCAAATACATAAAGAATATCTATAAATTGCAAAGAGAAAGACAAAGCACATAATAGAAAAATAGATAAAAAATATGGATGGAAACTTTATTAAAAATGGAAGCACAAATAGTGAATAAACTAGTGAAAACCTTTCCAACCTCATTCATTATAAAGGAAATGCAAATTAAGGCCATAATAGGTACCATTTTATGCCAACTTAAAGGCCAACAATGAGGAAATGTAATTTCAATCATACAATGTTGGATGATAGGCAAACTGGAAGAATACTGAAGAAAACCATATGACATTATTTTGTTAAACTGAGCAGCAATATATCCTATAATTCATCACTGTCTCTTCTTAGACATGTATTTTAGGAGATTTTGCATGTGAACACCAAGGAACGGGCACTGGACAGGATTTAGAAGCACAGTTTATAGCAGATGATTTTAATAACAAACCCAAATACCAGAAGCAAAATTTGAAAGTAAGTTAAGGCAAATCATGTGATGGAATAATTTATTTTTCACTAGGGACTATTATATTGGTGAAAAATAAATTAAAACCTGAAATAATAACAGAAATCCTACAAAGATTCAGAATATAATCTACTGTATGATATATTTATAAAAAGGTCTCAAACAAGTAAAAAAATATATCTCATTTAAGATTCATGCATACATAATCACAATATTTCTAAAAAGAGAGTGGTAACTATACAATTGAAGGAAGTGTGAAGGTCTGTAAGAGACACAGGCTACCAGAGAGGAGAAGACAGGCCAGGAATAGTTGAAATGGTAATGACAATGCTCTGGCAAGAGCCAGACAAAAGTGAAAGAACAGTGATACACACATGCTTGTGTTATACATATACTAAACAATTCTAGTTTACACCCTTATTTTATTTAAAATAGCAAATGCACTGCTTCTACCTTGTTAATTTTTCCTATTTTTCTTGTTTGTGACCTGGCCCAAAACAAACTTGGCACACTGAAAACAATACTACCTATTCCCAAAAGGCTTACTGGGACCTCTTTAAACATAACAAAAGTGCTGCAGGTGACAAGATTCTCGCCAGACACAAAGTACACATCGCCAAGCATAACAGAAGATTAAAACACAAAACTGAAAATGTGAACTCTGGATCCTCCATTCTGATTTTTTTTTTTAATTTCTGAACATTAAAGTTTAATATGAGTTATATATACAGTTTCTTGGTTATTAAAAGCTATTACTATTTTCTTGCCTCTTTTTTTTTTTTTTTTCTTCAAATACCAGTAGATGAGTCAACTACATATTGGCAAAAGGTAAGTTCAAATCTTTAACTGAAAATGAATGGATTCTTCTCTTTTTCTCATGAAATAATGTTTAGGGAATGTGGAGATTGCTACAAATTTATGTTGTTTAACATCATACTGTCAACATATGTCTTTATATTACATATACAATTAGGACATCTTTACCCAAAACAGGTAAGACACAGAACAAATCTAAAGAAAAAAAAAAAAAAAAAAGCAATGTTTGACACCCTCTTCAGATATCTCAAACAAATTTTAAAAAGATCAGTGTCCCATTCATGGACTTCTATGATTTTCAGAAAATGACTTTCCCCTTCCTTTTAATTTTGTGCCACTTCTCCCTTAGATAAAATGTAAAAATTAGCTCTCTTCTTTAGTAGATTTGTCTTCTCTTTAGCTATAACTGGTCAATATAAAATGGAGCTACAATATTGACATGTAGGTGTTATTAAAACAAAGTAAAATACAAATATTTCCAATTATAAATGTATTACTACAACATTGTTTCACTTGTAAATTATCTTCATCAATGTTTTTAATCTTTTTTTTTTTTTGGCTACACATGTGGCATGCAGGAGTTCTGGGGCCAGGGATCAAACCCACACCACAGCAGCCACCCAAGCCATGGCAGTGGCAATGCCACATCCCCAACACACTAAGCCACCAGGGAACCCTGTAATCTGATATCTTTTAAAGTAGACAATATAATAAATTTTTTTCATGAGTAGTTTTATAGTCTATGAGATACCTGTTTTTGAACATTTCTTTTTCTACAATAAAGAACTCTGTTTCAATTGATCCTTTATTTATAGCTCCCAACACTTTAGGAGAGATTTATAAAAGAGCTGAAAAAATAGTGTATATTTTTATGGTAATCCAGTCATTTTTCTTAACTCCAGGTAAGATTCCCTAGAAATTGCTTAAAATGTAAAACTGTAACCTTCGGCAGTGTATTTCCATGCCTGGGGCTAGATTTTATGCATTTCTTCTCTCACTGTCTGTCTTGTTGAATCATAACTGGGCATGTATAATCAATTACAGATCAAATCAGAGATTTCCCGTACGATTTCTTTAGAAAAATGATTCTTTTTGTGTCCCAAGAGATTTCTTTATTATTAGGATTGAGGCAAAACTTAAAACTGTTATTTATTGGAATGGGGATAAAAGAGGGATTTTGAAATAAAGATGTGGATGACACAGCTCTTTGGGGTTTTCGGGCTTGATGATTCAAACTGACTACTAGTCATTTTCATGTGATTTATAAGTTTTCTGATCTATTTGTCTTGGGGCAAAACTGGTGAATTCACCCCAAACTTGATTATTAAAGAGAACATTTATCTTATGCTAAAAATCCTTATTTTAATTCTTTCTTCCCTTTGTTCTGAAATACTGACTGACATCAGAAAACATTTAAGCCTGTGTACAGGATGCATAACAAAGCAAATCAGAGTTCTTCAGAAATATCATAATTAAGGTAGTAGAAATATTATTTGTGCAATGAACTCTTGGAGAAACATATTTTCTCCATTTAATTTTCTTAACTGAAAATGCTTCTGAAAATTAGACTGATCATAGGAAAAATCTAAAAGACTTTAATACCTTAAATGAGTATTTTAACCAAAAATGATTTAGGTATCAATAGAGTTAGGGTGGAGGGAACTGAAAATTTTTACATGGTTGTTTCCATTGTGTACAGTAAAACCTGCCCAAATATCCCCATCAAATAAGTGAAATGCATTCTCTTTGGGTTCTTTTGATTAATAGCATAGTCAGCTTCTTTGAATAATTGAAGATACTCATTTCAATCCCCTGGTCATTGCTATTTCTGTGATTTTTGCCCTGAACCTCAAGAAAATGTAACATGTAATTCAATTCTACAGCAAAACTTAAGGAAATATATTCTTTTGTTTTCTCTCCTAATCCATCTAGCTCATGCTTTTCAATCTTATAGATTTCATTGACTCATTTATTAAATGCAGTTTTAGATTTATTTAGAGCTTCTCTTTCAATTTAATAGCATCTGCATTTAATTTTCTTTCTGAGTGATATTACAAATGCATCACTTCAGAAGAAAGAACATGAGAGTTCCTTATTTCCCTGACATGCTTTTTATTAAGTAATTTGCATAGCTACTATCAACAAAATAAACTCATCCGAGGTGTCCTTTGAAGGGTTTATAAGTAATATTATTTCCAGTTTTTATAATCCCAGTTCAGTGATTAATACTAAAAACAGTATTTTTTTTTAATAGAGGGAACATTTAAGATTCTGTAAAATAAAAAATAAAAAAAAAGGAACTTCAATTGAGTAGAGTTGAAAAACCAAAAGGGGAGCTCTCATGTCCTGAGACAACAGAAGAGTCCACCAGGAAGACAGCTTCCTTATTTCCTGGCAAGAACTCAGCCAATGAAAAGCCATGGACTCTTTGTTCTAGAGCTCTCCCAACTTCCTTTTCCTCTCTATATAAAGTGTTCTCCTTCCCTTGTTTTTCCAGGACTTGCATGTAGCTCACCATGATCATAGATCCCAAATTGCAATTCTGTACTAAACCCTAATAAACCCATATTTGCTGAAGAAATACCGGCAGTCTATTTGTTATGGGGTGACAATTCCCATAGTCATTTTATCTATGTTGGAAACAATGAACCACATAACCTGGGCTAGAATTCTGATGGAAGAGAAAACTAATGTCTTAATTTCTGGAGACATTGTTTTAAAAGACTAGTTGAGAAGCTGAATCTATAAGCTGTAGGATCTATAACTCTATAGAACCTGGAACAAATCACTTAGCTTCAGTTCCCATGCTTGTGAAACTGAGACATTAATCTCATAGTTAATGGGAAACTCAATGAGCTAATGCATAGTAATTAAAAATCTGTATTAGCATAATGCCATCATGAGTTTTGCTATTTCTCATTTCATATGTGTTCTTTATTGCTCATTATTACTCTTTAAATTGAATCTTTAAAAATTACGTTATTTTCTAAATGGAAACTGTTATCACCATTTTCATGGAAAACAAAGGTGTTTTTCCTAAACAGTAGAAAACCAAAAAATAAACAAAGCAATACTACAAAATCCTACCTAAACACCTAAATATCATGCCACTGAAGAATCTGAGCCCAAGGATTTAGCTTATTAATGAGAGAGAGATTATAAAGAATCATAGTATTAAACAGATGTTGTCTTTGATGCAATAAGAAGGCTAGAAAGAGAAATGGAAATAATTATCTTTTTCTCTCTGAGATTGAGTGTTACTTAATGTTAAGACCACATACCATCTAATTATCTCCTATAACAACAATTTTATGTGTCTCAAACATTTAGAGTGATAAATGTAAAATGCTTAACACAGTACCCGCCAATGCATTTTGACAACTATACATACCTAAAATTGTAGTTTTATCAAGTTAAAAATCTTCATCAACCCACTCAAATTGAGCAAATTCACATAGGGACCTACTTCCCCAATATATCATTTTTATTTTAATAAATTATCTGATTAGTATGATAGGGCAGTTACAGTACTCATCTTTCAAGTATTTGGTAAAATAATATACGGACCAATAGCACAAAGATTCTAACATATGTAGAATGCTATACCATCATTCGGTTGATAAATTTTTATTTTGGTTACCGTATTTTTCAGTTTTAAAATTTCCTTTAGATTGATTTTTAGATATATTTTTTCTTTGTTGATAATTTCTGTTTATTGAAACTCTCCATTTACATGTATTTACTTATATTGTGCTTCAGGCATGTTCTTAATTATCCACTGAAACTTTTTTCATGGTTACTTTAAAATTCGTATCGATAATTCTAATATTTCTATCATCTTGCTCCTGGAATTTATTGATTGACATTTTCCATTTTCTTTAGATCTTCCTAGTTCTTGCATGTGATTATGCACCTGAGCATTTTTGTGGTATCATATGAAACAGTATGTTTTAGCCAGTGTTGCAGCAAAGATTGCACCAAAGTTAAATATGGAAGGTACACTACGTGGTTACTGCAGGAGAACAGAAAGACTACATACAATGAAGTCTAAACTCGATTGCACCGAAAAGAGGAACTGGGGAGTCTATAAAAGCCGGGGATGAGGGCAGATCTGAGGCCATGTGTTTTTGCCAGTTAGCTTTACCAAAGGTAAAGTAAACTTTCTAAAATCTTGGAGTACGGTGGGGGATGGTCATAGATTTTTCTGTGCTCTATGGCTGTAGTTGAGCATTTGTGGTATAAAAAGTCTTTTCCAACATTTTGTTTAGACAGACCAGGTATTTGTTGGGGTGTCCACTGGTATTTCCATGTTGCCAGCCTTTTAAACTCTAAATATGTGATGTGAAGCAAAGAGAAAACCCTATGCTTTTCGATGGGTCCTGAAGTTTCTAGCTGGTCTTCCTTCTCTTCAACTTTCTTCTTTTTTCAGAAATACAATGTCAGTAGCTTTCAGTTGTGCTAAAACTGAAAAACTATTTAGTGAGATGAATAAGGAAAAGTACCTTTGCTCCATATTCCTGGAAGCAGAAATATACTTTTATTTTTGAATGAAGAGTTCTTACTAGCTTCAACTGAACATTTTGGTTTGGAAAGCCAAATTATTTCTCTTCATTGACCTAAATTGTGCTGCTGCTGGATAGCCAAGTGTTACACAGCTTTTCAAAAAAAATTTTTCATGAATGCCAAATATTGTCTTTCAATACATCAAAAATCCTTTCTTACACTTTTAATTTCACATGACAGAATTTTGAGCTGAGCAAAATAGGTAACCATTTAATGACAGTGTGTAAGTTCTTAAATTCAATGCACCACTTACTGAATCTTTAATACTGGTCAAGTTGTTTTATCTCAGTTATCTTCTACTTCCTTATACATATACCCTAAAATTAATATTAAATTCACAGATTATTGGAAATATCAGATCTGACAATGTATGTGAACTTTTTAGTGTATTACATAGTGAATATAAATGCTAAATTGTTACTATTATACAACTAACTTGTTCTTTCTTTTGAGCCTTTTAAAAACTTTATTATACAATTTTTAAAGGTTACTTTCCATTACAATTATTATGGAATATTGGCTATATTTCCTGTGTTATACAATACAGTCCTATAGCTTATCTTACACCCAATAGTTTGTACCTCCCACTACCCCACTCTTATATGCCACCCCGACCACTCTGGTAGCCATTAGTTCATTCTCTATATCTGTGTGCCTACTTCTTTTTTTTATATTCACTAGTTTGTTGTATGTTTTTGATTCCACATATAAGCAATAATATACAGCATTCCTCTTTCTCTCTGACTTATTTCACTTAGCATAATGTCCTCTAAGTCCATCCATGTTGCTGCAAATGACAAAATCTTGTTCTTTTTCATGGCTGGGTAGTATTCTGTTGTATATATACACCACATCTTCTTTATCTATTCATTATGCTATGGGTGCATGTAACTTTTTGACTTAGTGTTTTTTTAATTTTTTCAGATATATACCCAGGAGTGGAATTGCTGGGTCATAGAGTAGTTCTGTTTTTAGTTTTTTGAGAAACCTCCATACTGTTTTCAATAGTGACTGATTTACATTCCCACCAACAGTGTATAAGGGTTCCTTTTTCTCTACATCCTTGATAACATTTGTTATGTGTGTTCTTTTAGATGATAGTTATTCTTTTATGCTTTTACTTATATATGTTTTTGAATTAGAAACTTGACCTAAGAATGGAAAGCTTCATGAAAATGCAAGTGTATTAATATAAACAGCATAGTTACTCTTATATGTGATAAGCTAAAAAATACTGGCCTGCTGGAGCTAAGTTATTTATATGGGTAGAAATACATAACATGAACAGGAAAATTTTAAAAAAGAAATCTGTCTCAGAGTGAAAAGACTGCATGGATAAGATGAATTATCAACAACTTTATCCCACGAATAACAAATAAAAGTTGAGATGCTGCCCATACTAGGAGATAAAATTTCACTAACATTTGATAAATTCATTTTCTTACCAACATTTTACATTTGCAAATAGAGTCTCTTTCAGTTAAAAAAAGAAGATATTATTTGTTTCTATGCATGAAGGATAGAGATAATTTATAATTCTGTTTTAATATTCTGGACTGAATTAAAATTATTTGTGTTCCTACTTTTATAATATGAAAAGTGATTAACTAAAAATGTGTAGTCTTTATTTTTTTCTTTTTGCCTTGCAAAGTATCTGACATAAGGAACTTAATATAGCTGTTGCCCGAATAAAACTTAAGAGCTGTTATATGACTTTATTTTTTAGCATTCCCCAAATTTCTCTGCTTTGTTCTTAATCACTGTGCATTTGATTTTTAGTTTGGCAGAGTCCACTCCCCACCCCCTTCACCTCCCACAGTGATCTTTCCCTTTGTGGTGCAACATACCGCTTATATGACCCCAGAGGCTAGTCTGTGAAACTTCTCTTTCCTTCCAGTGAGGTACCTAAAGCTTCATCCTTTGGCTCACCCCAACTCTACAGGAATGGCCTTTTAGGTTTTGCTCTCCAACCTCCTAAAATGTACTATTACCATCTTTCTAAGCTTCTTCTGATGTATGCACATGAGTTGGATTCAGTGAAGACTCTAGTTGGCACACATCACTACCCTTGTCCCTACCCTAGGGTCCCTTTTACTCCCTTCTCTTTCCTCTTCACCCTGTGAACACTATTGTGTAGACTGAAGCAAGTGGGGAAAAAGACAAAAACACAAAACCCACTTCACTGCTGCCTTTGTTGAGCAGAGAGGATCTCTGTTGTCATTCCGGAAAACATGTTTTAATGTTCTCTTTCTTGGTATTGCCAACACAGAGCTTTGAACATACTTTCTGAAATGCCTCTGAAACTCATAAAGATAAAAAAGTGCCTCCTCACACTACCCAGTGGTAGAGACCACCCTGGCAGAACCAGTTACTGCCACTACTGCTGATACTGTGCATAGATAGAGCTTCTTTTGTCACAGCCAATATGTCAGCCTGAGTTTCCTGACCATCGGTGCTTCCAAGACCTTTAAAATCCATTCCCCAAAGCCTGACAGCAAAAGAACAAGATATCAATACCGCGAGAAATTGCTTAACCTATACTCTGAGAGAACTGTTAGGAATAAAAACAAACAAAACAAAAAAAAAACACTCCCTTTAAAAAAAAAAAGTGTAAAAATCAAGCCATATGGTTTTAGTTTAAAATTGTATCTTATCTGCAAGTGTTATCTATATCCATATAAGATACAGATGATGACTTCATCTCACCTACATCATTACTTAGATGACTCCACCTCACCCACACAGCACATATCTTTATTGGCTAGAACAAGTAATATAATTAAAAACTGAACAAAGAGAGAGTGGGAAGCTCACATAAGTTTTAAATTGTTAAATTTAAATTGCTTACATATACGTAGATAAAGCAAGGGGAATGGAAAGAGAGCTCCCTTACAATAATCCCTCTCTCCTATATCCTATATTATTTTAAGCATTAAAGTGTGAATAGTTCTTATTCACAGATTCTACTAGCTCTCATCCATCTTTACTTCTCAGCATAATGAAAAAGGCTTCGGGACATATAAAAGGAGAAGTGCAACAATGATCTTGTAATTGCAAAATCCAAGATCATCTTTGTAATCACTATATTACTTGATATCCTCAACTCATTTGTCATTGAAGATATCCTTCTCCTTAAAAGGAAAAATTTAAAACTGAAAATTTTATTACTACAGTAAGTAAACTGAGTGAGTAAAATGCATTTTATTTTATAAATTACAATTTAATAAATATGTTTATTACAAAAGGAGAGTAAGATATACATCATGTGGGGGTATGAATGAAAGGCAAATGAAGGGCAACTGGCATTTATTAATTACCCACTATATGTCCAGAACTATACTGGCAAGTGATAGCTTATGTTTAAGGATGACTTCTAAGAAGTCTACCATGCTCTTCATGCCCATACCACAATCCCATCAATAGATGGATAGGATATCTTTCTCTGAAATTTAAATTTGTGGCTACCCCTTACCAATACAAAGCAGTGAAGAAGACACTCTGCCAGACCTGGACTGAAGTCTCCAGAAGACTAGCAGTTTCAACTTTAAGTCTTTTGAAATCTTCCTGCCACATAAAGACGTTCTATTACTGAACAGTGAAAGAATATACTGAGAGAACTCCAGTCAGACACCAATATTCTGCCTACCCTGGGTGAAGTACCACATCTGTGATTAAGGCCATCTTCCATGTTCCAGCATCGACTTTGCTTCCAGTTAAATGCACCAGTCGCTAAATACCAAGTGACTGTAGCCAACACAAAATTGAGCAAAAGACCTACCCATCAGAGTCCTACCTTCAATTGTCAGAAACGACAACCACAGTGGTTTTAGGTTACTAAATATTTGGTGGTTATTTACTCAGTGATATATAAATGCGACACACTTTGATACCCAGAAATGGAGATTTTCATAACAGCAAGTTAAAATATGTGGTACGGGCTTAGAACCAGGTGACTGGAAGAGACTGGATGGGCAATAAGGAGACTGTTGATCGAGACTAGAGATGCAATAGGGTGATCACAGTAGGAGGCTGAAGAAAAGAAACCCAGTGCTATGTATCAATGGGAAACTGGCAAAATTTCTGACTGAGTTAGCATAAAATATAGACGATGTATCTGATTAAGGACATATCTATGCAAAATGTCAAAAGTGCCAACTGACTTTATTACCTGTGAATGAAAAAACATAAGAAAATATTTATGAGCCAAAGAAGAAAATATTCATTGTTGAAATAGAATCTAGAGGAAAATACTTCTATATTAGGACATTCTAGGTTGGAAAATAAATATGTTTCTAATCTCCAGCCTCAAAGATAGAAATAGCCTTGGGCAAGGATCAAATGCAGGGCACTGCTAGTAAAAAGATCAAATCAAGAGTTCTTCTGTAAGATCTATTTTAAAATCTCAGACAGATTTAAGGAGTTTTACACTTCATTCTTCCAGCATGGAAAATGCTTTCTAAGAATAGTTAAGGACAACATCCCCTAGAACCATGGCTTACAGCCCAAAGTTAAGAAGGGCTATGGCTTTAACCTAACGAAATGACCTGAATACAAAGTTATTAGAATAAAATAAAATTAAAAAAAAAAGAAAAAAAAGTTATTAGAATACTTGTAGTAGCTTTGACTAAAATATATGAAGACATTTCAAAATGAAAAGAGGCTTCTTCTGGTCACCAACTATTTAGTATGTCTGGAAGAAAAAGATACTCAGCAGCAAATAGAAGTTACTTCTTATGATAAAGGAAAGGCCTCTCAGAGAGCAAGAGCAATAGCTCAGAAGACTGGGCCAAAGGCTGAGGTTAGCCATGGATTAGCGCTTCATTCTCATAGGCCAGAACTGAGTTTTATTTGAAGAACAATTCCTGTTTGCAGAGGTAAGAGGCATGAAAGCAAGTGACTGCTGGATTTTAGAATTACTATGGAGCAGAAACTATGTGCTGCCTATTCGTCCTCTCTTTGAGAAAGAGAGTATCTCTTGTCCTGTCCTATCTCATGAATAATATGGGGTACAGATAATTAATCTTTTTAACTATCAGGTCTCTAGAGGAACTGGACTTGCTTCTTCCAGGTAGCCTCATCCAAATCCAGTCTTGATGCAGATCACATGATATGGACCTCAAGTCTAATGCTCTAATGAGATAAATATGGGAGATGTGTTAGATGGGAATATGCAGGTTTTTTTTTTTTTGTACATAAGAGGGACATGACTTATTATGGTAGATTTTACTGGGATTGGATCCTAGAAATTTGACCCTTTCCATGACTGCCTGCCCTCCTCTCACTTCAAGATGGATTCTACATCCCTTGTGAATGACCACTCATCTTATGATATATCAGACCCATAGAATGCAACAGAGGTGACACTCAGAGAGTTCCATCCCTGGGATTTAATGTATGGATCTTCCATTTTTGTCATTTTGATAGTACACCTGCATGTAAAACTGTTAAGACTTTCCTTCTGCAGAGACCACAGAGACACAGAGGTTTAGCATGCTCCCACTAATTCCAGCAATCCCATCTGTTCTGCCAGGCATGTAAGTGAGGCTATCTCATACCCTACAATTTAAGACAACATGGCCCAGCCAATACCACAGGGAGTACAGATGATCTGTTTACACTGAACCGTGTCTAAGTTGTGTAATCAGAATCAATGAACTGTTGTTGTTTTAACTCATTAAGCTTTGTGGTAGTTTATTATACAGCAGTAGATAATGGATACAAACAATTTATATGTAATCTCTCTTATTATTCTCAAAAAAACCTCTTCTAATATAGCCTTTCACATTTTGAATTACTTTCTCTTGTTAAACTGCCCTGCTGTCCAAATGAAAATATTCATATATTCAGGTGATTGAACCAATATGAAGATTCTGTACTTGAATTATCTAAATTATAACCTCATACTCCACTTGGATAAAGGTGCTCATACATTCTTGATGCCATTTGACCTTTAAGTTCTTGGACAGACACCTATTTGTCTAAGTTAATTTCAAGGCAGTCTACAAGGAGTCGAGAATTAACTATGTGCCTTTGGAGTTCCCTTCCAGCTGTAAGACCCTATGATTAATGCTGGCTCACCTGCTTTCACAGCAGTGTCTAACAGTGTTAACTCAAGATATGAAAAATCTTATTGAGTAGTGCTCTTTTATAACTACCTATACTTTGAAAAATTATAAAGCTTAAAGCTTCATTTCAAGAGTTAAGAAACAGAGAAATGGCAAAATCATGACAAATCCAAATATAGCAATAGGAAATATGCACTGTGAGTGGAACTCACAGCTCATCAATAAGGAATCAATACATGAAACATATAAATATATGAAAATAACCCATTTCCTTAAGAAAATACCATGTTTAAAGTCAGGTTATGAAGGTACTATAGGACAATGTTTTAGTAATTGTAGTTAGTACCACATGCCTAAAACTGTGCTAGGCACCATTGATAATGTCAAATGATCAAAACACAATCTTTGGTCAGAAAGATGTATCTCATTATCCAGAATTTATAAATCATTCCCATTTTTTTCTCCTATCCTCTAACTCTTTAGTTAATTAAAAGCGCTTTAGCAAAAACTTCACCCACTACAAGTTTAGTTTACTGGCCCCATCCTTAGTATTTAATGGCTAGGGAGTGACTTAAGAACATAATTATAATGATAACGAGAACAACAATATTGATATTACTCAATTTTATGGTGTTTTTCTCATTTTTAAAGAATTCACATTTTATTCTCACCACTGCCCAATAAAGTAAAAGGATAAAAATTGAAGGTTTGAATATAAGAAAGGAGACATACAGAAATGTTTTAACTTTTTTGGTGTGGTGGTATACAGCCAGTTACTGAGAATCATATATAGTTTTAGCATTATTCATTCTCATTGCTTTATAATTGTGAAGGAAATGTATCCAATGACTTTAATAGCTAAACTTTATAAAAAATAAAAATCATTTCCATGGTACAAATATTAACATTTTTTATAGATTATACTACAAATAAGTCCAACATTTCAAAAATTAGAATATTTATATTTATACTTAATCACTAATAACATACACATTAATGTTTTCTAATCACTAATAAGATACATTAATGTTTTCTAATCACTAATAAGATACATTAATGTTTTCTAATCTGATTATACTTTGCACATGGTAAATAAGCTACTACAAAATCTATAAAAAAAATCTATAAAACCATTGGCAGTACTGGAATTAACAAAGTATTTCTTTTAATTTAACTCTTTATTAAAAATTAGTAGAGAAAAAAAGGCATGTATTAACAATGGTATTGTATTTTATTTTATTTTTACTTTTTTTCCCTTTTTTTGGTTTCCCCTGCATATGGAAGTTCCCAGGCCAGGGATCAAATCTGAGCCAGAGCTGCGACTTATGCCACAGCTGCACAATGCAATGCTGGATCCTTAACCCACTGTGCTGGGCTAGGGATCTAACCAGTGCCTCCACAGAACCAAGAGGGATCATTAACCCACTGTGCCACAGCAGGAACTCCCAATGGTATTATTGTACTTTAAAAAGGATTAGATGGCTAAGAAACACTGATTTTGAGCCTATTACAGGAAGCATGCAAGGACTAGCTTCATGGGTATGCAATCTATAATGCTGCACAAAGCCCTGGGCTTAGAAGGGCCCCACACTTGTTTTAATGCTCTGTTGTCACTGGCTTACTCTGTTCAAGCTGCTCTAACAAAATACTGCACTGCTTATCTTATAAATGACAGAAATGCATTAGAAGGCTGGAAGCCCATGAGCAGGGTCCTAGCATGGCAAGGTGAGGGACTTCTCCAGGATCCATGACTTCCACAGATTAAAGAAAGCAGAAGTGTATTACATTTCATTGTTAGAGATAAGGACATGAGAGTCTGAATTAATCTAAGCATCTATGGTACAAGTTTCATTTTGTTGTAGGTAACAGAGCTGGGACTGGTACCCATACCTTTATATGCATTTTTTTTTTCACATTCCACTATGAGATTTTGACTGTATCTTCAGTGGAAGCAGGTATTTTAAGGGCAAACTATTTGTAAATACGTATAAAAACAAGTAAACTGGATAATATAATTTCTTCAAAAGTAATAATTTCATAAATGTGTTTAGACCACAGTATTTTGCTTAAAATGATTTGGAATTTATGAGTGCAGAATTTGTCTAAAGTAACAAGTTACAGTAGAGTCAATATGTATCCTAAAGTTAAATGCTCTCTTTGCAGAAATTAACAAATTTGTTTATAAGTCTAGGTTATACTGAGCAAAATTAGAGACAAAGCAACCAAAATTGATCCCTGCTCTAGACTGAATGACTGAATTTTTATGTCCCTCTCCCAACTAATATGTTGAAACCTGATCCCCAATGTAAGGGTATCTGAAGGTAGAGTCTTAGGAGGTAATTGGTCACGAGGGTGGAACCCTCAGGAATGAGATTAATGCCCTTATAAAAGAGACCCCAGAGACCTTGACCCTTTCCTCCAGGTAAGGACAGAGGCTGCGTATCCTCACCAGACACCAAAAATATTGCTACCTTGATTGTGGACTTCCAAGCCTGCAACAACTGTGAGAATTATATATCTGTTGATTATAAGTCAACCAGTCCATAGTATTTTTGTTTTAGAAACCTGAACTAAGATAATCTCATTGAAATCCAACTCAATTTCTTTGTTGTCATTTAAAATTTTATGTACCTCTTATTCTCTATTTCTCAAGGTTCCATTTTTTTTTGTATCTGATTTTAAAATTCCTCTAATCTATTAGCTACCTCTGACTTGATTTTCCACATACATGATTGAGTTTCAGACAGAAGAGGCTTATGGAAGACGTTAGAGTACAGTGGATCTCCAGACAGACTGCTTATGTTCAAATTTTGGCACTGCCAGGTTTTATTTTGGGTCAGGTCATTTTGGCTTCAGTGCTTTTGTTTTTGGCCCTGCTCATGGCATGCAGAAGTTCCCAGGCCAGGGATCAAACTCAAGCCACAACAGTGAGGATGCTAGATCCTTAACCTGCTAAGACACCAGGGAACTCCATCAAATCACTTGGTCTTATCAGTTAAATGAAGACAACAACATTTATTCTAGAGAGTTCTTATGAAGATTAAACTTGTAAATACATGTGAAAGGCATAGAACAGTAAGTAGGACTTAATAAATGCTATATACACCTTTCCTATTATCATATTAACCAAGCAGAGTGTATAGTGATTACTCAGTGGGTGTCTGGTGATTGTTCAGTTAGAGTACTATTGGGTTCATGTGAAGATCTGGATCATCAGAATAGAATGAATAGACTATTCAAATTAATTTGATTTCTAAGAAAATTTTATGTCACCATTTTTTAAACTTCTGTGATCAAATAAGACACACATATATATATGTATATATATGAAATATATAACAGGTAGCTTGAATTGTTCTCTCAGTGTTTTATTCTCTCATTCTCTCCTTTACACTTATAAATCTCAGACACATTATCCCAGGTTGCATTCTTTTTAATAATTGCACTTTTTAGTTCTGCAAAGGCACAGATTGCTTCATAGTTAGATTTTCTAAAGTATGCTGATATAAATTGAACTCCTATCAGAGGAAAACAGTTATTATTTTGAGCTCTTTGAATTCTTTATCAGGCAATGTCATAAAACTCTGTTTATTTCTCTCTGAACACAGCTAATAATAAATTAAAAAGTAATGTAGGTGTTAATAATTCTGTCAATGAAAGATCTGGAGTCCTGTGTGCCTATAACTCTAATGGAGAGGTAGGGCAGAGGTATTATAATGCTGTGATTTCTTTAGCTACTCAAACAATCATTCCCTTATCTAACAAATATTGAGCACTTTCCAGGTGGCAGGTGACATTCTGTCCTCTGGAAGTAAAACAGTCCACCAGAGAGATACACTTTGTGTTTTCATGAACTTCAATTCATAGGAGAGGACAAATAATAAACAAATAACAAATATAATTTCAAATAATAAGAAGTCCTGGGAAGAGTTTGATAGAACAGTAAAAGGGGACGGAGGGTGACTGGAAGTGGAGAAGTGGTCAGAGAAGTAGTCTTCCCTGAGCAACTCATATTTCAGCTGAGATTTAAATGATGAGAAGAAATTAGACCCATGAGGCTGTATAGGAAGAAAAGTTGAGAGTGGGAAAGAAGACATACAAAGGCCCTGAGGCAGAGGTGAGCTTGTACTGTTTGACAAATTGAGAAAAGATCTAGTGGCTGATGCACAGTGATTGAGGGAAAGGCTAAAGAACATGAGATGCAAGGCCTATGCATGACTTCATCATGTTGGATCATTTAATATATAGTTAGGAATTTGGGTTTTATTTTAAGTACACATTTTGAGAATTTATTGAGATGTTTTAAGTAGAGTCATGGTTTTACCTAACTCACATTCCAAAAAATGACTTAGGCTTTTAGAATAATTGAATTGTGTGCCTATAATTTTCTCAAAATCATAAAATGGTCAAATATATATATGACCACATTGCCAAATCTTGCTGACCCCAAAAGAGACTTATTGAATCTGTAGAGCTACCTCTTTCCTTTAGGATTTCCAGATTTGGCCATGTAAACCCTAGTACTAGGTGAATTTTTCACTAACAAAGTTGCAGTTACTTGTTTTTTGTTTTTCATCAATGACAAAATGAATTTATACAATAACATTTTCAGAAATACATAGTAACATATGTAATGTATTCATAAAGAATATTGACAATTTTCAAAGAATCATCCCTGTTTACACACCTATCATATACAAGGCATGAAATCAGAAGCAGCGGAAGGAAAATGGATCAAATCATTGCCTCCACCTCTGAAAATATGCAATTTAGGAGTTCCCATCGTGGTGCAGTGGTTAACTAATCTGACTAGGAACCATGAGGTTGCGGGTTCGGTCCCTGCCCTTGCTCAGCGGGTTAACAATCTGGCGTTGCCTTGAGCTGTGGTGTAGGTCGCAGATGCAGCTCGGATCCCGTGTTGCTGTGGCTCTGGCGTAGGCCGGTGGCTACAGCTCCGATTCGACCCCTAGCCTGGGAACCTCCATGTGCCGTGGGAGTGGCCCAAAGAAATAGCAAAAAGACAAAAAAAATGCACTTTAGTAGAAAAATAATATATTTATGAATAAGTTATTAATCATGGGAGTGTGCAAAAAGAAGCTTAGGGTGACACATATTTCTTCATTATTTCAGAATGGCAAGATGATATTTTTGTTTAGCAGTGGAGAGGACAAGCAATAGGTCACTACAGAAGAAAGAGTAAAAAGTGAGACAGATTATCCAAGAACAGAGGGAAGCAAGTTTGGCTAGAATATTTAATCAGTACATGTCAGAGTCTCACGGAAAGGGCATATTCGAAATTAATAATCTTCTGACAATAATTATAAAAGTTATTTTCCCTCTATTTCCTCTCTCTGACTTTAATTTCTTTCTTTTTAAAACAGAGTAGTTGGGTATGCCATGATGGAAGATAATATAAGAGAATGTATATATGTGTATGACCGGGTCACTGTGCTATACAGCAGAAAGTGGCACTACATTGTAAATCAACCATACAATGATAAAACTTTTTAAAAATGCAAATATATAATAAAAAATAAAAATTATTAATTTTATAACTCATCATAGATTAAGTATGCCCACTTCCAACTAATTCTTCACACTGCAGTCCACTCAGAGTTTCCTTTTCAAAATCCAGATCCTATTAGGGCACTAGTTTGATTACATCCCCTTTCACACAACATCAGGGAATAGGGCTCTGCTCTGATGGTTCTACCTACTTTCCAACCATAATCTAGACCTACTCTTCTCTAGCTGTCTCTAATTCAGACACACGTTTTCCAATTACTAGTATTCACATCACGCTTCCTCTGACCTCTATGCCTGGAATAATCTTTACCTCTCTCTTCTTCTCTTAACTCCTAAAAGTCCTTTCAATTCCTTGTTCATATTTATATTAAAACCCTCTTTTATAAGCTTTAGCAGCATTGTATCACTTTCATTCATAGCACCTATCACAGCTGCACCTTTTCAGGTAGTTGAATGGAACCAACCTCTACATATTCCACGCCACTGAAAGTTCCATGAAGATCACAGCTATGTCTATGTTTGCTTTCTATGTTATTTCAGCACCTTATTTGTGCCTGAAAAGTGTATATTGAATGGATGGATGAGTGAATCAAACAAGGAGTAGAGAAATTAATGATGACAGTGAAAATGGAAAGAATGTATATAAAGCATATTTATAAGAGTGTCTTCTTCCTGATATTCTAATTCTCCACCATGGTCTGATAATACTAACGATTTTCTTTAGCTTCTCTCCAAACAGTGCAGACACAAGAACTTGGAAGTGCTGTCAGAAATAACATCATCATTATAATCATCATCCTCAAAATCGTTTTTCTTTATTATTATCCTCATTATGATCACTGCCATCGCTATTATCACTACTAGAATAACAAATGCACCTCTGTTCAATATGTTAGCAAAATGGAAATTAAAAGTATATATACATCTAGAGCCAAGCATATTTTCCATGAATAAAGAGGATTAATGATCAGTTGAAGGGGAAGAAAGTGTAAATCTGCAGAATTTATTCATGGTTTGAGATATCATGTGAAAATTTAGCTTTGAAAGGAAGCAATAAAATTTGCATTTTTGAATTTATACCTAGTTTGACACCCTCTGGGCCAGGACAAGGAACAGATGCTGTCAATACAAATTGCAGCACTTATGTAATATTGTGACATACATGAGTGAATGTAAGCAGCATTTTTCTCAAAGATCTTTCCATCACAAGGCAATCACTTTTTAGCAGTTGTCCTTCATCTATAATATATGGCCCTCATCACCTTAGAAGTTAACAAAATATTACTGCACCATGCTGCTTTCTCAATCTGAATGTGTATCTTAGGTGTATGAAATATTACCTATTCATAGAACACTTCCTCTGAAATTGAATATACATGCACACCAAACCTATAATGGGTTATTATGAATACCCCTCTTTTCCTTTGCAGAAAAAAAATAATTAGGATTTCTATTTTGGAAAATAAAAAGCTGCATTTGTTCAAAATGTTACCTAAGGTATCAAACCTGTATCATATAGTATATTATGCTTTTGCGTATAATATTACATTATAGTAGGTTAAGCAGAGTATCATGCATGCATTTTTCACAGCATATAATTAACGTCTAAAATATTTGTTAGGTGAGTGAATGAATGTGCTCTACAAGTTAATAACTTATTTCTGCAGTTTTTGTTAGTGATTAAAGTATTTTTTAAAAACAATTCAGTTTGAGGTGTACTCACATACAAAAACACCTGACTCATTTGATCTTGCAAAGTATGGTATATTTGCTCAAAGGGTAAGAGTGGTATGTGCACAAATTACTTCACTATCATCTTAAATGTAATTTCTCCGTTTTCAACTATTTCAATCCCATATCCAAAACATAAATGAAAAATTCTAACCCGATGTCTAACTCTTTAATAAGTAATAGATACTGAATTAAATCAACACATCTCTATTTTTTGTGATTTTCTACCAGTATTAATTTTCTTAAAATTATACATTTTAGTAATAAATGGACAGGTAAGTATGGAGTCATATGCTCTGTCCTGATTTTCAGACAATTCTTTTGGCTGACATTATGAGGAAACAAAACTTTTTTACTCGTGAAAATAATTAATTTGAAACAATTGAAATTTATGAAGTTCACATTTTAAATAAATGTTCAAATTCCTCAGAGAACAGAACATTTTCTCTACACCTAAATTAAGGCTATTATCATCTAACTATTTCATTTATTCACATATACGGGAGTCCCTGAGAAACTGGAGACTGAGTGATGTATTAAAAATACGGGTGGATTCAATACAGATTGGTATACATTTTGAAATCTCATGTAACTTCCTTAAGAAGTTTCAAAACTCAGTGGGCCTGCATATGAAAAATAGTAATCTTTTAAGTCCTACCTCTTCATTATTTCCTTCATTTTGTCCATACAGTTTTTCCAGCTATCACTGACTGGCCTTGAAAATGAAACACTGAAAATTCATTATCTCAAGATATTCTAATGAGACTTTGGCCTAAATTTTTTAAAAAAAGTATAACCTTCATATGAAAGCTCTTAAAATAATCCAAAAAGTGTCTAAATGGTAACTTTCTCAGTAGAAATTCAAACTTGACTTTGATGTTCACTAGAAATAGTAATCTTTCATTATGTACAATCACCTAGATCAACTCTCACTCTACAAATACCAGAGATGGAATTAAAATCTTATTTCCCAATTTGTTTTCATTTATCTATGCTGCTTCTATGTTTGAATCTTCACAAATGAATGCAACTGACCATGGAGGATAAGTAATTTCCTAAAAATAAGCCAGTATAGGATGTAGTGACCATTTACAGTTATTTTGGCCACTCAGAAACCAAATATCCTTCCAATATTGTGGAAGTCTCCAGGCATGTAAAACAAAGTCTCTCTCTCACAATAGAAGATATAAAACTAGATATCTGTTTTGCCAAGCCCCCTAGCACCTATGAATATACACACACAAATAACTTGGATTTAACCAGTCAGCTGTACCCAACCCAGACCTGAAATTGTAAGCATAAGCATAAAAAAAAAATGTGTATA
This sequence comes from Phacochoerus africanus, assembly GCF_016906955.1. Classification (NCBI taxonomy): domain Eukaryota; kingdom Metazoa; phylum Chordata; class Mammalia; order Artiodactyla; family Suidae; genus Phacochoerus; species Phacochoerus africanus. The sequence goes on along the minus strand of NC_062547.1, from coordinate 23,738,684 downwards.
TCATTCTGGCAATGTTGAGACTAGCAGTAGTAACTACATTCAGTTTTTAGAGGCAGTGATGCATGACCATATTGAGAAGTGTCTAATGACATTAATACAGAATTCAAAAAAAAAATAAGCAAGCAAAGAACTGAGGCAATAATTAACATTTAGAAAAACAAAATATTGTATAAGCACAAAAACATGTTTATGCACATTACGTGGCACAGGGGCAAACAACAACTATATAGTCCCAAAAAGCACATTCATGAAAAATACAGATTTAAGTAAAAATTGGGATGCCACTGTATTACAAACAGGAAGAATAGGAAATGGTTAAAAAAAAAAAAGTTTTAGCATCATCTCTTACATTTGGAAAAAAAAAAGTCAGAATTTTCCAAAGAAACAGAACAAAAATGATAACAGGATGAGTATATTTGTACACAGAGACAGATGGAGAGTTGAGAGAGAGGGAGGAGAGAGAGAGATTGAGATTTATTTTTTAAAAGATTAGCTCACATATTGTAGAAGCTTGGCAAGTTCTACATCTGAAGGGTAGGCCAGTAGCCTAGAGACCCAGGGAAGAACTCCAGTTCAAGTCCAAATGCAGTCCACTGGCAGAATTAATTGTCACATGGGGAGGTCACTCTTTTTCTATTAAGGCTTTCAACTGACTGAATGAGGCTCACCCACATTAGGGAGGGTGATCTGCCTTGCTCAAAATGTACTGATTTAAATGCAAGTCTTCTCTGACAAATACCTTCACAGAAACATCCAGAATAATATTTGTCCAAGCATAAAGGATGAACATTTTCACTCCGTATGACTGCTCACGTCAGAAAACCAATCTAGGTTTGGAAATTCCTCATCGTGGGGATCTCACTGGCCCACAAAGATCATCTCTTCTTACACTGAGAAGTCTGTACTCTCTTTCTATTCTCCTTACAGCTGAACACACTTTTGAACCTGTAATATAAAGGAGCAAGAAGCTTTCTCTTTCTCACACTGGGGATAGTGACCAGAGTTGCAAAGTCAGGTTCTTGAAATAGAAGTGAGGACAGAATGAAGTGAAATATTCTCAGCCTGCTGGCAGTAGCAGCTGTTCCCTCTTCAGACTAGTTCTAGGCTGTAGTTTGGGGATTTGCTGCTAGAAACTGCCTTGAGCCTAACCGGCAAGACCTCTTAATGAATTTTTAAAACAACCCAATATCTGTTTTATTTAATCTTTCTTTTTTCTGTGTTGTAAACAAGAATCAGCTTTTAAGGGGATGGGCTGAAGTAGAAGTACAGCTGCTGTCAAAGTAAATTTAATGGGTGACGAGGAACCAGCTTGCAACAGAGTAGGTATGTGAGACGCTAACGGAACTGCAATCAAGAGAAGAAACCCATAAAACCCAATATGGTCAAGGGCAAGGGAGGAATGTTTTTGGGGGGCTTGTGCTCATCTATTCACAGGAGGAGTGCAGTATCATGGGAAAATCAAGGATTTTGAAAACATATAGGCCTGACTTCTAAGTTCTAACTCAATTATTTTTGAAGGCAAGAGGCTTCTCACACACCTTTACACAAAGACATTATTAAGACGACAGTTATTATTTGAGGATAACAAAATCACAAATGTCATCTAGACAGGATTTGTAGAGACATCAACACGTGTATTTTTATTTTCTCCATGTTCTACAGAATATTCCAATGTGCAGTGGGGCAGGTGCCTCTGTATGTGTATGTGTGTTTTCTCTGTTGACTTTCAATGAGTCAGATTACCACTACTATTTCATTAAGACCTGCCCTGTATATAGGTTGACCATAAATTGAACAGCTATAAATACTTGCAAAAATAATAGAAATTTCCTGTTTCATGTCTACATACATCCTATAAAATACTTCATTTACTTATGGAAGCTCTCCTTATAACACGTTTCTATTAATTCTACAGTAACTGAAAACAGTTTTGCTGTTATAATATCTTGGTTTTCATGTTTTAATGTAATTTAAATTTTTTCCAGGTATTGTTAAGGGAGGAAATAAACAATGAAAAGACTAATGCAAAGTCTGCTACCTACATGTCCCTGATAATAAACCTATGTGAATTTCAGTTTTGTCAACTATAATATAGTGGGATTAGATAAAAAGAGCTCAAATATTCCTTTTGATATTAAGATTCTGTGAATACAGATTGATTTTTTTTTTTTTTGCCCAGGATGGTACCAAAACAAATATTTCTATTATTATAAATCTAATAAAATTTCCCATTTCTGAAATTGAGAGTAGCATTCCAGAAAAACTGAAAAGTCACAAAATTATAAGCATGAAATTTACGATGGAATAATTTGACACCCAGAATTGACATCTTCTAACTGCCACTTTCCAAACATTATTTTATCTTATAAATATACTAAGGAAATATTCTGTGACTATATGGAGACATATGGAGAGAATTACTCATTTTCACTATTTTTTAATATGTGGGTATTTTGGTGGCAACTCGGGCTTAATTTTATATTAGGTGTCCACTCTACAGAAATGTAAAATAACATCTTCACCAGAAAGTATCATTTAACAATTTTATTTAGACTTTGAAAAAGAGACTTCACAATCAAACTAACTTAGTTTTAATACCTATCTGTGATTATGATATAACAATGACTTAAGATTTTGCTGTATGGAAAGAGTAAGCTAAATTTTATTTAAACAACTATATTTTAACTCTTCCAAGGGCATTATATGCATTATTCTATTTTTCTCCCTGACTTATCTAGGTAATGCATATTATGCCTATTTTATAGATTAGAAAGCTGGAGTTCTGAATAAAGAATCAAGGTGAGCTTGTTAAGATGATTTAATATACATTATTGTTTAATATCAGTAACAACCCTTTTATTTTACTTTTATTGAAGTACAGCTTATTTACAATGGTATATTAGTTCCAGGTATATAACATAGTGATTCAATATTTTTATAGATTATAATTCATTTAAAGTTATTATAAAATATTGGCTGTATTCCCTGTGCTATACAATATACCCTGTAGCTTTATATTTTTTATATATATGACAGTTTGGACCTCTTAACTCCCTACCCGACTTGCCCCCCACCTCCTTCCCTCTCCTCAGTTCTGCTGGTAATCACTAGTTTATTTTCTATATGAGTGAAATCTGTTTCTGTTTTGTTATATTCATTCATTTTTTTAGATTCCACATATAAGTGATAATATACAGTATTTGTCTGACATATCACTAAGCATAATACTCTCTAGGTCCATCTATGTTGTTGCAAATGGAAAAATTTCATTCTCTTTTATGGCTGAGTAATGTTAAATTGTTTTACACACACACACATACACACACACACACATGTTCTTTATCAACTCCTTTGTTGATGGACACTTAGGTTGCTTCCATATCATGGCAACTGTAAATAATGTTGCTATGAACATTGGGATGCATGCATCTTTTTTAAATTAGTGTTTTCATTTTCTTCAGATATATACCACAGAGTGAAAAATAATGGATTTAGAACACTTTCTCACACCATATACAAAAATAAACTCAAAGTGGATTAAAGATCTAAATGTAAGACTGGAAACCATAAAAGTCCTAGAAGAAAACACAGGCATAACACTCTTTGAAATAAATTGCAGCGATATTTTTTTTTTTGGATCTGTTTCCTAAGGCAAAGGAAACAAAAGCAAAAATAAATGACTAGGACTTAATTAAACTTAGAAACATTTACACAGCAAAGGAAACCATGAACAAAAATGAAAAGACAACATACTGATTGAAAGAAAATATTTGCAAATGATATAACTGAAACTGTTATTATTCAAAATATATAAACAGATCATACAACTCAAACAGCAAAACAAACAACCCAATTAAAAAATGGATTGAATGAATACCTGAATTGACATTTTTTTCAAAGAAGATATACAGATGCCAACAGGCACATGAAAAATGCTTGACATTGTTAACCATCATAGAAATGCAAATTAAAACCACATGAGATATTGCCTCACACCTGTCAGAATGGCTATCATCAAAAAGTCTACAAATACCAAATGTTGGTAAGGATGTGGAGAAAAGGTAGCTATTTGTCAGAATGTACACTGGTGCAGCCATTGTGGGAAACATTATGGAGGTTTCTCAAAAAACTAAAAACAGAATCACAAGATCCAGCAATAATAATCCTTTTATAGCTAGAGGCCACTCTCTCCCTGTTAGAGACAGGAATAATGATATTTATAGGGAGGGGATAAGTAACACACATGAGGTTACTGAACTTGCAGAAGAGTAAAAAGAACAAAAAGAGTAAAAAGTTAGTTCGGTTTATACTCCAAATCTTGTTCATTTTTACTCTCTCTTTCCTTCTTACATCTCTATTTTTTACAAGACTGGTGAGCAGGAAAAACAAATTTGAGCTATAACAGGTACATGTGTTTGTGTGTAGGTATACATGCATTTATGTAAGTGTTAAAGAAACTGGAGGGATTCCATTGTTAAAAAGTCTAAGACAAGGTTTCTGGCATCAAAGAGGCTAGACTCCATACAGGGAGAGCTTCATGTATTAATACAAAATTCAAAAAGATGACAATGCGGGAGTTCCCTTTGTGGCTCAGCGATTAACCAATCTGACTAGGATCCATGAGGATCCAGGTTCGATCCCTGGCCTTGCTCAGTGGGTTAAGGATCCAGCATTGTCATGAGCTGTGGTGAGGTTGCAGATGGGGTTTGGATCCTGCATTGCTGTGGCTGTGGCTGGCAGCTGTAGCTCTGACTCGACCCCTAGCCTGGAAAGTTCCATTTGCCTCAGGTGTAGCCCTAAAATTAAAAAAAAAAAAGACAATGGGTCACAAATGAGTAATTAAGAAAGCATATGCTACCCCAGTCTGCACAAACTACATATTAGCTCATTGTGGCTACACATCTAAAGAGTTTAGAGACAGACCAGTCAATACTCTTCAGTGAATCACTATTTGAACTCTGCTGTAAAGAACCAAAAAGGACCATAAATGAAAGGCAAGTTTAACATCAGCTTAGAAAATGTATACTACTTGTTAACGGACATAATATGTGATATAGGGCAGAACCCCCTAGCAGGAGTCAGAGAACCAATGAGGAAACCTGGGCTCACTGGGAGGAAACAGTTGAGAGGGAGGAAACCAGAGGAATGTTTGATTTGAAAGAACCCAGAAGAGAAGAGGAGCCAAGGCAACACTGTAGAAGATTCAGAATCAAAGATTCCAAATGAATGCTTCAAGCTAAGAAGAGTGGTGGTTAGAAAGTAAGAGCTGATTGTTTAAAGCCTACCTAAGAGCTAAGAATCAATAAAGATTTTTTGAAAAGCATACTTTTTTAAAGAGTAGTTTTTAAGGATCTTATTGGAGTTAATTTTGATTGGAGTTTACATATTTAAAAAAAATTACTTTAGCACTTTTAAAAATTGCCATCTGAGAAAAATATGGCAGTGATCACATGATCATCTTGGAGCTGAAGAAACACATAAGTGGTCTTTCCTTGTTTCTGGAGCTATGAAAAGTAAGCAACTATTTTCTGAGAATAAAAGTGGCATAGGTATAGGTGGATTCCCTTCCAGGTAACCCAGCAGAAACAGTGCAACAAGAGATGGAAACCCATACACACAGACTGAATAATCTCGCCTGAAGAGTGTGTGGGCATGCTTTGCACAAATTATTATAAAACTTTTCAATTTAAAAGCATTTAAAGAGACATGTCTTCTGTCTTCTCCAGTTCTCCTTTGACTTTTCAATATCTCTCTCAACATATACATATATACATACATACATATACATACATATATATACACATACATACACATACATACATATATATACACACACATACACACATACACATATATATATTGCCTAGTGTATATATTACCTAGTATGCAAATAATGTTTTTCCTGCTAGGCAATGTAAATATCTGAGTTAAAAATTCTTAGGATGGACTATAAAACATTATTTTCAATAATATTTAGCTGAAGAAGGCCTAGGAACTTGGTCAATGAAATCAAATTCAGTGATAAGAATCAAGCATTAAAATTCCAGAAGAATTGAATATTGTATAAAAATTAGGTCTTTTTTCCCCAAATTCTCCACCTGAAGCGGCTATACATACAAATATTAAAGATTATTTTATTGAAATTGAGTCAAAGACCTCAAGAGTACTTAAACATCTTTGGTTAAAGTTTATTCTGTCATAAAGGATGTATAATGGATGTGGGTGGTTACAAAATTCAAGTGTAAATGTCCTCATTTTGCTTTGGGGAAAAAATATATAGGAAGGGACTCTGATGTCTAGCTAAGTAATATGTCATAAAAGTTTCTCCCATATGAATATATTAGTTGAAATATTCAGAGATGCATATGGTATATACCAACTAAGTCTGTTAAACCTGGAATAAATAAATACGTGCATACATTTGTAACTAACACATAAACACATATGTAATTTCTGAAATAGCATAGATTAAAAAGTGAAATGACATTGAAAAATGACATTTTCCCAGATAAGATTATATCAAAAATAATGAAAGTATAAGACAAAGGACAGGAAACATATGTAACCTTATAACCATCTTATTTGAAATTTATGAAACTCAGTACATATATAACTTCCTCTTAATTCCTCTTAATTGAGAACACATTGCACATGTTCATTGTGATCACTGTATAGCTAGCAACACTTTTAAAGATTCATTGCTCATGAATATTCAAATATTAACCAATTTATTGTGTCAATAAAAGAAAGGAAGAGTGAACAAACATATTTTATGTAGGGCATCTGAAAACTTGAAGTTTATTTTATAATTGAGGTTTATATATATTCAAGGAAGTGTGAGTGGTCCTAATGCTAAGAAGTGGCAGAATCATTATTAATAGTCTAGTCTTTCTAGTATGCATATCAATTTTTCCCATTTATTAAATTACCTCTCACTTTTAGGCTTAATAGGACAAGTACAAAATTTTTAAAATTATGATTTCCAAATGAAAAATCTACATTCTTGGAAACAACTGGAAAATAAAGAATTCCAATGGAAACTAAACAATTACCAGTACAGCCACTCCTTGTAATATGCAGCTTCTACTTTGAGGTTTCCATGCACATACTGATTTAATTTTACTAACTTGGAATCATTCTATAGATACCTCTTTACAACATATTTTTTCCCTTTTGTAGACATTTTCATATGCCAAAAGTATCATCCCTCATCATTATTTTAATCGATTCATGAAGAAATATATTTATCAAGTACATAATATTGGATATCTGTCATTTCTCTTTTTTGGCTGTACCCATGGCACATGGAAGTACCTGAGACAAGGGTCAAACCCAACCCATAGCAGTAACAAGCTGAATCCTTAACCACTAGGCCACCAGGCAACTGCTATCATTTCTAACTTTTATGATCAACAATACTATGATGAACATACTTTCAGCCACCCCTTCATGCATATCTCTAATGACTGTCTTGTAATAAATTCAAAGACAGAATTTGTTCAGCTGAAAGGATATACACTTCTCAATTTACCAATATATTGCTAAATTACCTTCCCAATATTTTTACCCATTTAGATTCTGAAAAATACAATATGAAATCATCCATAGCCCATCCATGTTATTCCTAAAGCTAGATAAGAACTTTACCACACACACACACACACACACACACACACACACACACACACAAATACTGCCTCCGGGACTGAACTGGCATTTCTTTGACTATTAGTGACGTTGGGAATCTTTTCATCGGCTTATTGTTTTTTTGTGTATCTTCTTTTAAAATAGACCATTTCAAATCTGTCTATTTTTCTATTGGGATTGTCAGCTTCTTTTTAAAACAGAGCTTTCACACATGAAAAGCATTTCTAGTGTGTGTTTGCTTCCCTCTTCAGTTTTAGCCTTTTATCTTTGTAATTAATTTTATAATCAGATGATTTATGTTTAATATAGTCAAATTTGTAAACACTTTGAACTTTTCATGTATGTTTGGCAAAGACTTTACCACCATTTAATTAAATATCTCTATCTCCTTCTATATTTCTTAGTTCTTTTGTGTTTACATTTTTAGATTCAAATATTTAACAGAGGTTTGTTTGTCATAATGAGATTTTTTATTTTTCTCTTGATATTGTTAGGCAATATTCCCAATCGTCAAGGCTCTTTGAATGCTCAGCATAATTTTGTTTATCTTATTTTATTTTATATCCCTGTGTGTGAATAAGCCTTGTGACCCAATTATGCTTATCTTTCACAGAATCACCAAGTAATCTATTCTAGGCTTTTCTGAAAGAGAGAAGGAACTCAGGTTATAAAAGAAACAAAATAAGGTTAATGTTAACTCTCCTAATGAAATGTGAACATTCTGTGCACATACTACAAGACAAGCTTATTCTAAACTCAGTGAAAATGTAATTTCAGGTCCCTAAATATCCTTATGAGATAAATGGTATTAACATTCTGATGTGGGGACGCAGGTTCGATCCCTGGCCTCACTCAGTGGGTTGGGGATCCGATGTTGCCATGGGCTGTGTTGTGGGTCGAGGATGTGCCTCGGATCCCACGTTGCTGTGGCTCTGGCTAGGCGGCAACAGCTCTGATTGGACCCCTGGCCTGGGAACCTCCATGTGCCACGGGTGGGGCCCTAGAAAGACAAATAGACAAAAAAAAAAAGAAAAAAATCCTGATTTATAGATTAAATAAATAATGATCTTGAGGCAAAAAGTCACACATATAGAAATGGATAGAAGTAAGATTCAAACCTACGCAAGTCGCCACTAGAGGCTATGCTATGAATCACATTATATTTTCCCATAAAAAAATAAAGGAGAGAGGGAAAGAGAGAGAAGGAATGGGAGGAGGAGAGGGGAGGGAAAAGGGAGGAGGAGGAAGAGCAGGAGATGGTTAGAGAAGAGAGAGGAGAGAATGAGGGATAGGGATGGTCAGAGAGAGAGAGAGACTGAGGAAGGGAAGGAAGGAGATGGGGGGAAGGGGTGGTGGAAGGGAAAGCCTAGAATGGGTAGGGGCCATGGGTAGGCGTAGGGTAGGGGTTATGGGTAGGGGTAGGGTAGGGGGACTTAGAAGGAGAGGAGAAAAGAAAATCAATATGCACACGAAAGCAACATATCCTTTCAGCTATGTTTTGTTTTTTGATTTTTTTTTTCTTTGCAAAGACTTTGAAAGACAAACACTAGAATTGGTTAGCATGAAAAATGAAGCATATTCACAGGTAAGTACGGCCAAGGGTAAAGAGAAACATTCTCCAAAATGGGCAAAAACTGTAAGGTATTGGTGGTGTTGTATCCCCAAAAGTGCTTAAATATATGATGATTGGGGTTGTATTTAGTTAAATTCTTCCCCTAAAAATCACAACAGTTATTTCAATTACCAGATGGACAGTGATTAGAGAGGCACTAAAGAATCTCTCACCAATGTTTCTCAAATATATTTCTTTTCTTTTTCTTTTTCTTTCTTTCTTTTTTTTTTTTTTTGTCTCTTTTGTCTTTTCTAGGGCAGCACCCACAGCACATGGAGATTCCCAGGCTAGGAGGCTAATCGGAGCTGTAGCCCCTGGCCTATGCCACAGCCACAGCAACACCAGATCCAAGCCGCATCTGTAACCTACACCACAGCTCCCAACAACACCAGATCCTTAACCCACTGAGCAAGGCCAGGAATCGAACCTGTAGCCCCATGGTTCCTAGTCAGATTCCTTAACCACTGAGTCATGACGGGAACTCATCAAACATATTTCTATTTAAAAACAATTATATTCACATATACCATACTATAAATTATAAGCTGTGACACAGAAAAGGTTATAGGAAAAAAGACATAGAAATGAAAGTCAATGTGAAGTGCTCAGATCAAGATATTATATTTTGATGTATACACCACACATACACTTTTGCATGCACATATGCATACATATATAGTTCTTATCAGAATTTAAAATACTGCTGGTAAAATGATGTTTCTACTTTGCTGTTGTTGCCTTTGAGTAACTGAAAAATTTCCTAAAGCGGGGGAAAATCACCTATGATGATTGCTATTTGCTATGGTAAAGCAAATGAAAACTGACAAAGGCCAAGAAAATTCAAACATTAAGATTTCCAAAATAGGAATAAAGAAGGGATTCCAAAAACAAGTACATAAGTGAAATCTTGATATGCCTTACTTTTCAGGATGGCAACTCATTAATTGACTAGTGGGAGTTAATTAAAAGGTTTACTTACTTACAACTTTTGCATTTGTTTCTTATTTATTGCTTTACTCTACAAATATCTAGTGGTAACAAATCTAACCAACTCATACACGGACCAGTAAAAAAGAAGGCCAGTTTATGCATCCACCTTTACATCCTACGATATGGGCACCACCCAAATGTTTCCACATGGTGTTGGAAAAGTGCATACAATTTTCTAAAAGATGTGCACTTTGCTTCACCCCAGGTATTGAAAAATACAAAAGCTATTTGCAGAAGGATTGAGAGTATCTGAGCTCTTTAGATATTTTCTTGTCTGAGGCTTGTTTTAAATTCAGGTCAGAAAAGCTAGTGTAATATTGGAATTGAAAAGAGCAACAGTGTTTTGACATTGTATATCTTGGCATAAACCTTGCCTCATTCACAGTATGAGATGTCATGAAACTCAACTCAGCATAACATAAAATCAAGTGGGTTAAAGGAGTTCAAACAGAAAACATCCAGGTGTCTCTGGTGTCCAGCATCTAGTAATCCAACAAGTTTGTGACAGAATAACATCATCATGCCAATATTCATTCACTACCTCTTGTGTGCCTGCTATGTGCCAAGGACTGTGTCAAGGACACAGATGAATAAAACATTTCTTATTCTCAAGGAGGAAACGATCTGACAACTAGTATTTACTGAAAAGTCAGACACTAGCCCTTGCATTTTACATGTATTATTTTTTAATCCTCACATTAACCTCATGAATTTGATTATATTATTTTACAGGATAGAAAGAGGATGCCAAAAATGTTGGGTAAATTATCTAAGGTATTTAACCAGCAAGTGGCTGATAAATATTTGGAATACTGTCTTATACACAAAATCTTTATGCTTTGAATTAGCACATTTTCTCTCTATCCACTAAAGAAGACAACCTAACAATGCAGGAAATCAACTCATTGTGAAATGTACTTTCGTATAACTGCATAAAAACTACTGCATGATAGTAAACAGGGCATGTAATCCCTGAGGCTGTTTTTTGAGCATGGTATGGGATTTTAACTGGGCCTTTGGCCTTGAAGTCCAGCCTTACCTTTACGGTGAGCCTGGCCTGGCAGGGCTACCCTCCTGACAAGCTGTGCGTGATGGGAACAGCAACGACGACAGTGGATGCAGGAAAAACATGCACCAGGCGGCCTGCCACAGACCACGGTTCGCCCACTACCTGCTGGACACTGTGAGTGCCGCGTCGCAGCGCCGCACAACAGGACGCATGTGCTGGGAGGCCATGCACAGCCGTGCGCAGCAGCCGTGGCCGCGCTTGGTCTACGTGCGCATATATGACGTGATGACGCGCGTAGGATGCTGGGAGCGGGGCTCCAGCTGGACCACTCCATCTCTGACCAGCCTGGCGGCCTGCGGGCTCTCTTTGCCAATTCCTTGTGCCTCCAGCGGCCCCTTGGGACCTCAGCCTGCAGCCAGGCCGACCTTCACTTGGCCTTGGAGGTGATGGGCCCAAGCACTTTACCCCCGGGCTTTGGCTGCCCTTTCTTCCTCCGGGCACCGCTGGCTTGAGGCTCCTGCCACTCTTCCTTCACACCAACCCATCGGCCGGCACTTCACAGGTATTTTCGGGGTTCTTCAAGTCTGTGGCTGTGGTTAACCGATGCTGGGGGAATTTCAGCAAGGCTTCTTTTCCTTTAATTGGGTTTACCAGGCTGCTGCTTCTCAGCTCACACAGGGTGTGCCGTCACTGGCCGCCTTGGCCTCCCTGCTTCCTAGCTCTGGTCCCTGCTGGGCTGAGAAGGTGACCTTCTCCCAAAGGATGTGGGGGTGGCACCCGGGCAGGGGGGCCGAGGCACATTTCACCCCTAGTGTGGGCAGGGAGGGACAAGGTGAGTCCGTGGCATACCCAGCACCTATGGATTTGAGTAATGGGGAGCTCCCAGGAACCAGAGAGGAAGCAAAGATACATAAAGTGGCACAAAACTAGTTTTAGTGATTAAAAAGATCCCCTATAGTTGGGCTTTTCTGACCCCATGTTGTTGACTAATGAAATAAATCATTTTGCATGCACACACACACACACATACAAACCGCATAAACAACCAAACAAAAACAGTATATCCTAGGAAAAGGGAGCAGCTTGTAAAAAGCATATTAAGCACAACAATTCTCTTTATAAGAAGGAAAGAAAAAACAAAGACCATACCAGACATACAGATAGGACCAAGCTGTGAAGGCCCTAGTAGGAAATTTCTTAAAATATGGACTTTTTTTTTTTTTCATAGGAAATGAGGGAGTCAAAATATGTTTTTAATATGGGTGAGACACAAATACATCTACATTCATTAACACTTTATTTTTCAAAACTTTCTTTAAACATAAAATAATTGTTTTTCTTAAAGTGCTTTACATTTGTAATGACTTCAGCATCACTGATTTTCACAGAATAAAAATAACTGAGGTATATGTGTGTGGCAGAGGGGAACATTTGGGATCAAATGTTTGTGAAATACTTTGCCTGCAAAAAGCCACGAAGTTTCCTTTGTGAATATAAGTATGGTAATCTTTGTAGCTTCTGAGTTTCAAGTAAGAGATTAAATGCAAATCATCATTCTTAGGCAAAATGGTATGTCACAGGGACAGATGTTTGGAGATCATTGCGCTCTTGCTTATTTTCTTTTTCACCAGTTTTAAAAAAAAGTGTGTATAGTTTTCTATTTTTTGTGTATGAAAGGAGGGGGGAAAATCCTGTCTTATTTGGTCTACTGGTTTCCCCTTTTATAACAAAGCTGCTTATAAGACTTTAAATGAACCCTGATGCTACAAAGTGCTGTCCTAAGCAACATATAATTATCCTAGTTCTCTCTAAGTGCTTTTCTGTCTTCCAAATATGGTAATGGTGGCACCTTAGAATCTGATTTTTTTCGTCTTTACAGCTTTGTATCTGATGGTGGTCAAATTTCTCTATGTTTTGTTTGCTTGTATTTATTCTCCCATTTATTTCAAAGACAATGTTGTTTCCAACTTTTCTATAAAATTTAATGTTTTCTAATTTTGATCTACCTTGAAATTTGATAATCAGAGCACTTATATTTGGAGAAACATTTTAACTAATTTTTATAAAGAAAACATGCAGATATACAAATCCAGGGGAATTTTACCACAGATACTTTCAGGATATTGCACACTGGTTAATTGGTTGAGAGAGAAGATAAAATGCACATATGCATATATGTATGAATGTGTCTGTATGTGTTTTGTGTAATCCTTCAGGGGGACCACTTTCAGCTGAGTGTCTTCTTAAGTGATCACTTGGTTTACATTGGAAGCAGAGACTATGTTTATGTGTGAAAAAAATTTGAATAAGAGCTAATGCCCTTTTGCATATCTGTAATTTTGTTTCACTTGTTAATTCAATGCATACAAAAAGAACACATTAAGACAAATATTGTAACATAAGGCAATGTGTACTCATGGTAAGATTTCATGAGATGAGGAAATATGTGTTGAAAAGATCATTTTCTTGGCCTCATGCCTACCCTTATTCCTTAGCAACCACTGAGTCTGAAGCTTTGAATATGTTCAGAAAAATTCTAGGTATCAGTTTATATATATCATTATTAAATATATCCATTGAATACTTTTTAAAAATATGTGATTGGTAACATAGTATATAAGTGGTTCCTCAGCTACTTCTATTCCCTTAATATTTTAATCTTAGTAATCGTCTAACATCATTTTTAGTGACTTTTTAAAATATTTAAAACTTTGTTCCATTTGGAGTCTATCTTGTTATAGGATAAAATAAATATCAACTTATATTGTTTTACTGGGAAGGGTACCCAGCCTGATGCTGGGTGTATGTAAACAGTTAAGGATATGCCATCTATCCTCAATTTATGAAGAATTTTTAATCATATAGTTTAATTTCAGTAGAATATTTTTGACTTTAATTAATTAAATTTTTCAAGCATATGTAAGTATTACTGGAAATGACCATAACTTTCTATTCTAGGATGAACTTTTGCTTTTGACATATAATAATGGTAGTGAATTACATTAAAAGATATATTTTCCCTGACCTATTCTTACATTCCTATAATTAATATCTCAAGGATATCCGAACTTCTTCACTCTGATGCTGAATTATGTTTGTCAATATTTATTTTAGCTTTTTGCACTATTATTCCATAGGTGTGTTTGTTTAATTTTATTTTCTCTGTGTGTATGGTCTTTGTGACAAATTTTGGATGAATTATAACCTAGAGTATAATTGTTTTGGAAACTTCCTTCTTTTTTTATCCATTTTCCCACTGTACAGCAAGGGAATCAAGTTATCCTTACACGTATACATTACATTTACATTTTTTTCCCCACCCTTTGTTCTGTTGCAACATGAATATCTAGACAAAGTTCTCAATGCTACTCAGCAGGATCTCCTTGTAAATCTATTCTAAGTTGTATCTGATAACCCCAAGCTCCCGATCCCTCCCACTCCCTCCCCCTCCCATCAGGCAGCCACAAGTCTCTTCCCCAAGTCCATGATTTTCTTTTCTGTGGAGATGTTCATTTGTGCTGGATATTAGATTCCAGTTATAAGTGATATCCTATGGTATTTGTCTTTGTCTTTCTGGCTCATTTCACTCAGTATGAGATTCTCTAGCTCCATCCATGTTGCTGCAAATGGCGTTATGTCATTCGTTTTTATGGCTGAGTAGTATTCCATTGTGTATATATACCACATCCTCCGAATCCAATCATCTGTTGATGGACATTTGGGTTGGGAAACTTCGTTCTTTTAACTATGTTTTGGATTTCATTGGAAATAATGTGTTCCCTTTTTTTTTTTTTAATCACCTAGATCTAAATTTGGGGGAGTTTTCTTTCTATTATTAGTTTTTAGTTTTATGGGAATGCAATTACTAAATATTTTTGTGTATTACCTTTTTTTAGAATTTATTAAAGTTTTATTTGGTGCTTAATATATGAAATTGATTTTTATAAATATTACACGCATATTTGAAAAAATCTATAATCTATGTTTATGGGAAAATATTTTCAAAATGTTTTAATTAGATCAATGTAAAGATTATGTTCCCAGGTCTTGTATATTTTTATTGATTTTTGGTCAATTTGGCCACTCATGACTTGAAAAAGATGATTTAAATTATATGGTAAATATTGTATTTTTATTTCCCTTCTATTCCTAGACTTTATTTTTAATTTGTAAGTATTGATCTATGTAATTTGGTGCATACACATTCACTTCTTTATAAAGTAATTTTACCTTTTCTATGTAAGCTAATTCTGTCCAGTTGAGCAATGTGTTTTTCTTTATCTTAGATGTATGATAATTTTGTGCAATGAACTTGTTAAGTGTTGTTTCTTTTTTTGTAGGTTTTAGTATATTCTTTCAACTTTCTTTTTAAGTCTTCTTTTAATTTTCAAAAAATTTTAATTACATATTTCAGTATGTTTTGCCTTTATGTCTGTAATAGTTGTTTTTTAATTCTGATTTTACTAAGCTTAGCAGCTTATAATTCCTCCCCAATTTATTGAGATTAGCACTGTATAGTAGCTCTTACTGTAGACTCTTTCTTCTGTGCCTCTCCAACTATATTATGCAAAAATGCCATGTCGTTTAATTTAATTTGAGCCCTACTCTGCCTGCTTCTTGAGGTTATTTATTTATTTATTTATTATTTTTTTACTTTTTATTATTTTGGTCACCGTGTGTTTGAGGCCTCCACAATCAAAGTATACAATTTTTTAATATATTTTTCAAAATTAATGGAGAAAATACTTAAGATAAATAATTTGAATATGTTGAGTTTAGGTAACTGTCAAACATGCACTAAGAGGTATCTACAAGATATTTGGCTATATGGACTAAGTACTTAGTAAGAAAAATATTTTTGTATGTAAAGAGGAGGCAGAAAGTAACACTGAGAAGGTGAGTTTAAGATTATAAATGGAGGATTTCCGTCGTCGCTCAGTGGTTAACGAATCCAACTAGGAACCATGAGGTTGCCAGTTAGATCCCTGGCCTTGCTCAGTGGGTTAAGGATCCTGCATTGTGTAGGTCGCAGACACTCAGATCCCGCATTGCTGTGGCTCTGGCGTAGGCTGGTGGCTACTGCTCAGATTATACCCCTAGCCTGGTAACCTCCATATGCCTCAGGTGCGGCCCTAGAAAAAGACAAAAAAAAATATAAGTGGAGAAGAAAAATTCACAAGGAATAATTTTTTAAAATTCCTTTTTCTTCTATAGCTTAAGAGACTATGATGGGACTCAGAAAGACAATACATTTTAATCTACAACATATGTATGATCTACATTATTACCTGCTTACAGTTTACACTTTCTAACTTGTAACATCCTAGATGTTTTATACATGAATACTGGCTTATCAATTAGACCTTGAACATCCATTTGGACCATTTCTTCCCCAATGGTACATATTTATCTTGTGAAACTCAAATACTTAATAGTAACCAAGGCATTAGAAAAAAATTTAGACTTGCTTAGATCTCCTGATCTGTATAAACAGAAAGAACTATAATGTCATAAATTATTACATTTTGTCAATGCTCTACAAAGATGAAATATTTTAAGCATTCAAAATGGAAAATATTTGAAAGTTTTTCTGGCATGAAAATATAAAGCAGGACTGTCATGGGTAAACTGGGATAAATTGTTGTCTAATTCTAAGATACTTGGGAAGGTACATTATCATTGGTGAAACAAGTACATCAGGTTGTTATAGTTTGATTTTACTCTTGCATTGATTCTAACTCTATGCATTGATTCTAACTCTATGCATCCAACTCTCTTACTTATAATCAGTATTCTGTTAGATTTTGTTTCTAAGTAGGCTTTCTTGCCACAAATGGAATGTGTGTTTATCTAAGTGACACTTCTTTCCAACTCATCACACAGTTATTTGTCAATGTAAATAAGTGATTTGCTTTTTTTTTTGACATACAGTTTATCCTTTTAGGGTTTGGGATAGCTAGGTCACTTCCTTAATTGCTTCTGGTGATTTGATGCTGCTTAGTTGCCAAGCTTGAATATGAGGCCAGAGACCTTAGTATATTCAGAGAATAATGAGTAGAGCAATAATGTTGGATCAGAGCCCATGAAGTTCAATTTGGACAACATCAACAATCCAAGTTTCTTAAGGAATGATTCTTATAATTGCAGCCAGCGGGTACTAAACAATGTCCCTTCATCTCCATGGAGCATTAACTGAGAAAATATACCCTAGGTTTCAAACTGTCATTGGTGTTCCTCACTGCCACTATGCAAAATGTAAATGGTGAAACTTTTTTTTTTTTTTCCTGTGGTTGTTTCCGTATGGACTATCATCGTGGAAAATCTAATGAGATGTCTTTTTTTTTTTTCATTATTTTCTCAGTCCTCCATCCATTGCACATATTTTCATAACTCATTCTTGTCTCATTCATCTAAGGAAAGTGAGTAGGTCAATAAACTAAGAGATTTAGACTCTCTTCTTTTTTTATTGCATTCTTAGTAGTTTTTATCCTCAGCCACACATGTTAAGTGGCAGACAGTGATGGTGCAGGTAATAAGGATATCTTGATTCTAAACCAAAATAAACAGGCTGTCAAAAAATATGGAATTGAATAGATGACGAACTGAAGTCTCTCTGCATGCAATTATTTCTGAACCTCAGATCTAATAATCTACAATCTTGAGGGCTAAGAGAAGTGCTCATTTGTGGCTCAATTAATTTAAAACAGAAATCCACATGACGATGCAGAGAGTAGCTGAGGGGAAAAAAATGTTTCTTTGTTCTGAACAAATGACAGACACCTGTTCTCATGCTTATTGGATCTCAATTTATTACAGCAATAGTGTATTATGCAGTCATCTGTATCATCAAATAATAGCTTCACCGACTAGTATAACCATATTTTTTACAGTAATGCAATGGTAAATGAATGAGCAAAATCATATTCTCCAGGGAAAGGCAGATGAGTCCCATTAAGCAGATATTTGGTAAAATAATTTTGACTCTATTTAGGATTATGTGTTTTAAATAATGTATTTAATTAGAATAATATCTTACAATTGATGAATACCTTTATTTATCTTTTTAAAAAATGACTTCATAAGAATGGCACTGGAGAAATAAAATCCAATACATAATAATTCTGTTATGCTCTGAAATAATTCTAAGTACAGATAGGTAAATATATTTTGAAGAGCTATCATGAGCCAGAACTAAATATTTTATCCCTTTTAATCCTTAACCAAAGAGATTTCTATTATTTCCACTTTAGCTTAATGAAAAATTAAGTTCATATTTAGGAAATGCTTACCCATGATGACAGGTAGGGAGTGGCAGAGCCAATATTCCAAAACATATCAGTCATATTCCAAAGCCTATATTTGCCTCTATCACCTCTACCAACTGAATGATGTGAGAGGTTGAATAGAAACCATGCTTCTAATATTGCCATAATTTACTAAATATAGAATGTAGTCATCACAATATAATGCTACCTACATAAATTTATACTGAAAGATATTATGAAATATCTCAATCCATCAAAATGCTACAGAATTAAAATAATTTTATGTACTTCACTTGAAATCCATTTAAGCAGTTAGTAGTTATGCCAAGATTGTGCATACAGGTGAATGTCTATTGTTCATATTGTTTACCTTGGCTCCTTAAAATAGTGAATTTAAGTTGTTATTATGTAAATTAGTGAAGTCCAAAGCTGGAAAGCTTTAAATTTGTACAAAACTTACATTTTCTAAATAAACTAATACTGAGGAAGTAAGGTGATTTGCCCAAGATTTGATAGGAAGAAGGAAATTTTATTTTAAAAAACTTCCATAGTTCTTATTTGATATGAGGTATATTCAGATTTTCTTTTCTTTTTTTTTTTGTCTTTTTTTGCTATTTCTTGGGCCGCTCCCGTGGCATATGGAGATTCCCAGGCTAGGGGTCTAATCGGAGCCGTAGCCATCAGCCTACACCAGAGCCACAGCAACGCGTGATCCGAGCCGCGTCTGCAACCTGCACCACAGCTCACGGCAACGCCAGATCGTCAACCCACTGAGCAAGGGCAGGGACCAAACCCGCAACCTCATGGTTCCTAGTCTGATTCATTAACCACTGTGCCACGATGGGAACTCCCCAGATTTTCTTAAATTCTAAACAAAATTCAGTGTTTAGCTAAGGTATAATTTTGAACTACTAGAATGTTGCTTGGCTTATAATGATGCAAGACTTATAATGTCTTATAGGAATTAGGCCTCCTATAAATTGTGTCTCCTGCATGTCTTTCTGCTCAAATTTGAATCACTATGAGTTGTCTAATACTTAAATCCCAAGGATATAATGATCTGTACCTGCTAATTATAATAAGGAATTATGTAACTACAATCTAGAATTAGAGAAAGTTTAAGCATTTTGCAACTTAAAAGGCAAGGTGATGTTTGGGCAGTGTTTATACTGCAAACTACAGTTTCGTAGAGACAAAAAGTATCCAGATTTGGCAGAAAATAAATCTAGTTTTGTGATACATGTATAATAAACTATGAAGTGGTTCACATAATTGAAAGGGGCATTTATTGGTGAAATACATGTATGTTGCACTGTGAAGTCATATTATTAAGTTCTTCATATTTGCCATTGGGGCAGAGAGCACTTTGAGTTACTGGAAATATAGTATGGTTTTATCCTTTTTCTCAAGAGTGAACCTGATATTTTTCTTCATTATATAGTGAAGCTACAGCACAGAAAACTAATTTCAGGGAGACTTGAGTAGGCTAACAATATGGTAGTATACTACCTACTATATGACAAGTGTTCTTCTGAGCCCTTTCCATATAAACATTCATTTCAACCTCTAAGCAATACTAGAGGATTGTATTTGTATCACCCCTCTTTATGGATAAGTAACTCAGGTGCACTGAGGTCAATGAACTTGGTTTTCTTTACAATTGCTTCATTATTTTCCTCGAATATTTTTACATCAACGCATTTTAAATACCCCTGACTCAATCCTTCCTGAACACTGTTTGCAAACAGAAAAGTTACTTATAACCTTCATGTTGCCTGTTTAAATGTGTTTTATAGATGAAGCTGAAAGTGACAGCAGATGGTGGTTGGAGAGAATCCAATATTTTCTCTTTTTCTTTCATGTAATAGCAGTTTTTGCTATCCTCTCCTCACTCCACACATTCACCCCACCCATCAGAATAATTTTCCAAGAAATTTAACTAATGAAGCTATTTTTACAAACATATACTTGGTATATATCATTATACATATGAAGCAGATTTAAGCCACATAGTTAAATGGTTGATCAGCCATTTCTGTCCTCTTAAATGTCTCCACTGCTTTTGCCCTTACCTTTATCATCCCTAGTTTTTTAAGCAATTTTTGAAATGTGGATATTATTAATTATTTCATTCTATAAGGACTATCAAGATTTCACAGAGCATTGCCTCTTTATTTCAGATGAAAGGAAAAGATGAGAGATTTCTAAAGTCCATATGATACATTCAGAAACAGACTTAATTTTTAACTAGCAGTATAAACATCCTTTAATCACCAAGAATGGTACAATGTCACAATCACAGCACATCTTATTGTCTCAAAGGGACATAAATGCTAAAAAGTAAAGATAAATAAAATAAAATGCTAAAAAAGTAAAGATAAATAAAATAAAATTGAGAAAGCAAATGCTAAAAAATAAAGATAAATAAATAAAATAAAATTGAGAAATTATGCTCTAAAATGTTTCTTACCAATTGTTAATATGAAAATATGTTAATATATAAACAAAATGTTGGATAACCACTAGATAAGAAAGGATTGCTTAAGATAAAAAGAGTGAATGAGATTTTATTCTTCAATTTTAAATGCTGTTTTTAGTATATTGCAAAATGATGATGTAGCTCATAAAAGAACAACCTAGTGACTGGATGCGAAGTAAAATTTAGGTTCTTGGTAAACAAAGAAAAAAAGATATTTTAATGTGAAATTTTAATAAAAATATATCTTGTTTCATTTATTTACCTCATAATATACATTTGACTCCCAACAAAATGAAATAAATGCTTCATAAAATTTGGATTACTTAGTTGAACTTATTTTTTTAAATCTGCCTAACCTATTGTGTAACAAGCTATGTGACCTACTGTTTATTTTTTAAAGACTATTTATTTCACAAATCCTGATGCAGAGCCCTTTTAAAAAATACTGCAAGTTTTTTAAAATTTAAAGCATGTGAACAGAGGCTGTCATTGAAAATCAATAGTCTTTACCTTAAATGATGTCTAAAAAGTCTAAAACCACTGCAAAGAATATTAAATTTTTAACTTGGAATGTGGGTAATATTGAATGACATATATGATCATTTTTACAATGTGTGTCAGTTAACCACTGCTCCCTAACAGCATCTCAGTGGCTCCCAGTTTATCCTTATCCCTCTGATGGAGAGAACCCAAGAGAAAATTGTGGGTAGGAAGAAGTAAAGAATCGGTGCCTGTGGTTGAATCTACCACAAAGAAAACACAAAGGATAATATCAGCATATTTTGGACAAATGGATGATACTGCCAGAAATTCTCAAATTGCATCTGTGTGCAATTTGTGATTTTAAGAATAAATGGAATTTATACAAAACACAATAATTTTTGCCACAAAACTCAAATAGTTATTTAACAAGTAATCACAAAGACATGAACACATTACCTTTAGTTATCATTTTTCCTTAGGCTACTCTTCATTGTGACAATTTCTCAGACTTTTCTTGTATTTGATGAATTTGACAATGTTAAGGAGCACTCATCAGATACTTTGTAGAATGCCCTTCAATAAGTGACTTTTTCTGACATTTTTCTGATGACTGCATTGGGGCTATGGATTTTTTGGTAGAAAGACTAGAGAATTCCAGTGTCATTTTATCACATCATATCAAGGATACATGCTGTCAGCATGACAGCCCTTTTGTTGTTGACTTTAATCACGCGGATGTGGTAGTGTTTGTCGGGGTTCTTGATTGTAAAGTTATACATTTCCCCCTTCTTTAGTTCTCCACTTGAGAATATTCTAAAGTTTGGATGTGCCACAGTTTGTACATCCAACATACAATCACTCATTGAAGGAAAACTTAGCCATTTCCAGTTTGGGGAGATTTTTAATAAGGCTGCTGTTATAAATAGTAATATGCAAGGTTTAGTAGGACCCAAGTTTTCGAATCAGCTGTGTATATACTATTGATGGATCATATGGTAAGAGTATGCCTAACACTGTAAGATATCTATGAATAGTCTTCCAAAGTGACTGAATGACTTTACATTCCCTGACAAAATAAATGAGTTCCTGTTGCTTCGCATCTTCACCAGCAATTTTTTGGATTTTAGATATTCTGATTGGTATATGATGGTTCTGAGTCTATATATCTTTGTGCACACATTTACAGTGTCGTTTCTCACACATTTTATGGTATGTGTGTATTATCTCCACTACTATACTAAGCCCATTAGTGTAGGTTCTATATCTTATTCACCATAAACTCTCAGTGTCTGACAAAAGGTAAGGTGATTATTTTGTAATGAAGGCAAGACTGAATGAAACAATAAAAGAATTTTGTCTAGTGAATAAATTCCAAGGTAATTTGAGTAATTAAATGTGTTGAATAAGACTTATAGTGATAATTTGTCTCTTTGGCATTATGTTAAATGTTCATTTCATTGGGTTGGGCTTCTCCTGAAGCCCCTCCTTCCAATTAATTTCCTTTTTAAAACTATCATTCTTGAAAAATGTTCCAATAATTCTTTAGAACCATCTGTTGGAAAATAAATTTCCAAACAAAAATACTTGGTTCCATGTAATAGTATTTAACAAAAAAATTTTACTTCTTCCAGTTATGTACCAGCAACAAATATTTGAAGCCAGTAAACATATTTGAACAATATTGACTTTCAAATTTAGCATGTAACTACTTAATGGTATATCTTTTGTGAACATGCTATCAAGTTGAGTTTGGGTATTTTCCCTGGTTAATCTCTTCAGGGCTGTTATACATCCAAGCTCAATTCTATTATCTTCCTAAAGATATTGTAAACCAACTAATATTTTTAGTAAATCCCTTTTGGTTCAAACAAATTAGAGGAAATTTGTTTACCTTCAGTTGGGAACTCCAACAGTTTCCATGATGCCACACTCTCTTGAATGTTTTCTTATAACTATAGTCACATTTGGTCTCCTTTTTCTCTACATCACTTTTCTAAGTGATTTTTGTCTTTATAATGGCCTTAAATCCCATTTAGAAATAATCTGAACATTTAGACCAAAATCCTCTGAGTTCCAGGCTGATGTAACAGGATATTATCTCAGAATTTTGTGGA
The DNA here is from genome assembly GCF_016906955.1 of Phacochoerus africanus. NCBI lineage: Eukaryota > Metazoa > Chordata > Mammalia > Artiodactyla > Suidae > Phacochoerus > Phacochoerus africanus. The sequence continues at coordinate 23,715,085 of NC_062547.1, read as the reverse complement.
AGCCCCCAAGTTAAGAAACGTAGGGAATACACCTCTCAATATTGTAAGAAAAGTAGGAAATACACCTCTCATTATTGTAAAGATATGCTAAATAGTATCTTGAAACCAAAACTTGTATTACCTATTGCCAGACTGTTTAAAAGAGGGCATAATTGAAGAAGGAAAGACTGAGTTATCAATTGCAGGCACAAGAGACATGCCCTCCTCCATGGTGAATAGAAAAGAAAAGAGTTTCTTCCTCTTCATGACAAGTATTTATCGAAAAGGGAAACACTTTGCTCTCTGGTCTGGACTGAACTATGGAATCATGGGGGATCCATGTCATTCTGTAGTAGGGAGTTTTTGAGAGAGGGGTATGTATACTGTGGAGTTTAGAAGTAGATGTGATCATAGAGTTGGAGACTGCTTTTCTTCTGGGCACTTATGTAGAAAGGAAAAGTACATGAAAGCAAAAAGTTGGGGAAAGGAGAGAGTTCGGCCATTGGCATGTTGTCTTTCTACACTTTGGAGGAAGAAAGATGACTGAATTTCTCAAGAGCCAATCCTGTGGAGAATTCTCATGATTTATAGAGTATAACTGCAGAGGTGGGTTTGTCATAGCCGATTATGAGCATCAGAAGCTTTAAGTCTTTTCTTAGACAGTTGGAAGAGAAGTCTTCTAACTATAATTCATCAGGTCTCATTTAGAATTCTTCTACAGGCATTAGAAACGAGCAAGAGAAAACCGTTGCTAAGGAAGAGTGACAGCCACAAGTTTCTGATATCTGTCCCCCTGAGAGGTGGCATCTAATCCTCTACCCCTGATTTCTGTAAGGGCTTTCTCTCTGTTTTGACAAATAGAATAAGTTGGAAGTGATGATGTACCAGTTTTCAGGTATAAGCCATAAAGGGTTGGCAGCTTTCACTTTGTTTTTTGCATACTTGCTCTTGGAAATCAGTTGCCAGATAAGAAATAAAACTGCTTTGAAATCTCCACATTTGTGAGAAGAGATGCTCAAGCCATGACGAGATACCCTGAATGAAGAGAGATTTCATAAATTGAGAGAAAGACCAAAGAGGCTAAATGTCCTATCTTGGTGAAGAGCCACATGGTACTTAGACCTCTAATCACTCCCACTGATACTATGTAACAACGTAGAGACAAATGCCCCAGATGAATTCTGAAATGCCTTACCTTCAAATTAATGAAGAAAATAAAGTGATTGTTTTGAGCCACTAAGTACTGGGCTTCTTTCTTACATTGCAATAGATAACAAAATAATTGAAAAGAAAACTAGGAATTATTTCAGGAAGTGAAGACCTTTATCACTTGTAAAGATGTTTGCCTTTTTTTACTCTATAGCTATCTTCAAAAATACTCCAGTTGTGAATATTTGGACTGCAGATATTTTCATTGTAAATGCTTCCATTTCTGTAAAGTGGTGATGTTTTTAGCTTGCTAATGCAAATTAAGCTGTTGCTTATAAAATGAAGATAAAGAGAATGACTGTTCTAGAGTGTTATATGATTTTTAGATGTGGAAAAGGAAAATAATGTGATAAATAGACTCATTGTATTTGGATGTGAATTTTAAACAAAGCTAATTTTACACATGACAGTTGTTCCAGAAAGATTCTATTTGCAGAGTTTCTGTGGTTAGCAAGAAACTATCTCACCTACATCAGCTTACCCAGCAGAAACATGCAGTTACAGCCATACTTAATAAACTAATAGTATCAGTAATAGGTAATGTGTTACATTTGCCAAATAAATGAAAATTTTTCCTTTTGAATTTTAATTCTGAGCACAGCTAAGTAGGCAGTCATTTAAGTGAGGACTGCTGAAAATCAATAATTTGAATTTCTAAATGTGTATGTCAATTAAAACCTTAGTGAAAACAGAAAAAGCCTTTGAATCAATGGAGGATTTTTAGTCAAACTGCTTTGCACAGTGTTCTGCTGTGTCCTAGTTACTTGAGATAAGCCTTCCAGGATGCAAGTTAAGAATAGAGATGGGTTGCCTGGATGCAAAGAAAATAAGAGCAACAGCAACCTCTAAAATATAGGACTGCTGATATCACAGTAAGGTTATGTACAGTAGTGGCTTGAAAGGAGGGAGGAGAATCAGTAAGCTGGACTTGTCTCTGAGTGTTCAGAATACTCTTCTGACTTTATATCATCTTCTGGATAAACACTGCACAGCTTAGATGGCAGTAGTATTATCCAAATCCATTCCTTTGGTTAGGGGAAAAAAGTCTTGCCATCATCACAGAAGTGTGAAGAGGGGGAGAAAAATCTTGAACAAATGAAAGCAAAATATTTTTAGATTTTTGATTTGTCCATGAATGACTCTAATAAGGACACTGCTGCAGCAAAATTGAGATTCTCACATAAGTCACTTCAATACCATCCCCACTTAAATGGAGGATGGCTGTAACATTACTGAATAAATCATTTTCTGCTAAGAAGCAAAACATTTCGAGTGCTGTTACAGTAGGTTTCAGGTACTCAGTGGCAAGGAAGAGCTCAGCAAGCCTATGTAAACAGTATTTATAAAATGTGATTTATACACCAAGCCCAGAAAAAAATCTAAACTTCACACTTGGTAAAATACAGTTGGATTATTATTATTATTTTTTTTTTTTTACTGCAAATAGGGGAATAGCTATTTACTAGAAGGTGCCAGATCTGCAGTTTTGAAAACTCAGCAAAGGTAGAACACAGCATTTTTAATGTCAGAGGGGATTTAGTGGGAGATTTTTGATGAGAGAGGAGTCACCCTAGTCAAGGTCTCTTTGTGGGAGACCGCCTTGGTAAATAGCAATCAAAAAGTACCACCTCTCTACAGACATCAGGTCACTGATGTGGCATGAATCATTCATCCAAGGTCTCCAAAGTCCCTGCTACCCTGGGCTTGCAGGGCTTCATGGTGAATAAGAGATGAAATGAGGCTCATGTCTAATTCTTCCTTTTATGCCCTATAGAGCTTTCTTTGGGCAGATTTAAGCAATATTGGCTGGGCGCTGTTGAGGCAACACAGAAACGGCCGCTGGTTAGACGATTGTTTTCTCCATAAATAAAGAGAGCCTTTCTTTTCTCTTGGTCAATTTTATGTCTTTCAATAGCACAGTAATGATGCAGGGAAAAAAAGTTTTTTGTACTAACACAGGACAAAAAGATACTAAATACAGCTAATTTGGGGGGAGATGTGGTTTGGGGATACATTTCTTACTCTTTGTGAGTCTGCTTTTACAACACCTACACCACTTCATTGAAATGAATGATTTCTCCATGCTGAGTTACACCCTCTAGCTTTTCACTGTTTGCCCACTAATCAGATTCAGAACTTTAATATTCACCCTGGATTGATGCCAGTATTGGTCACTTAGAAGTCTTGGCCATTTTTAGATAAATGTCAATTCCATGTACTCGCCAGTGTCGTGTAGAGATCTAGGTGTGTGAAAAGTGAATGAGGTCAGCTTTAGTCACCACTTGGCCTAGCAGAGCCTGGGGATGGGGGGTTGCATAATAAGTGCAACTTAGCCTCTCAGAAGCCTTGTCCTTCTTTCAGCTTATCCCTGACTTAAGGAATGTGAGTCACGCATCATGAGCAGTCCTCCTTAAGCCTTAGCACCAATTACATCTTATAATAAATATTTATCTAGCACATTGGAGCAATGAACACTTAACAATTGCAGAGGAGAAAGTTTGCCAAGGGAAACAGATGTTAGATTGCTCAATTTATAGCATTTTGTATTGATTATTCCTAACACGCTAATTTCTAAGTGAATGATGTCTATTTCATTAGCACCCCCATATTCCTGTTAGTCGTGTTTCACCAATCTAGCCTCTCCTAAATATTTCAAACTTTTACATGGCATACAATAACCGTTATAAGATGACCATGTTTCTAATATACTAAAATAAATCAAAGTTCAGATCAGTGAAGCCAAAATGCCAAATACAGCTGAATTAATGAGAGGTTATATTACTTCATATATTTAAAAACGAAGTTGGGGGAGTAAGTTTCTAAATTCCACTAGTGTCTCAGTTTAAATACATAAATATATTTAATTGTCAAGTGATTTTGGCTCTTTTGTGAAAGACATGAGATACTGTCATCATGATAATTGTTATATTTAATAGAACAGTGAAACCTGGGAAAATAAGAATTTTGGCTACCTTCCCAAAGTACTCTAAAACAGGATGAAAAAGCCGTAGGTGGTTTCACTCCTTTAGCAACTTGAGGATTTCCTTTTAAAGGATTCTCATTTTCAAAATTAGAACTAAATGCCTCATCTCTGGATATAAATAGGACTCAGCTTGATATCACAAGTCAATTCTGATCTTCTGCAAAGACCTAGTGGTATATAAGCTAAAACATGATTTTGGAACTGAAGTTAATATTAGTGTGTCAGTACAATATTCAGGTCAAATATTAATGAGACTGATCATAGATAGCTTCTAAGGATGTTGACTGTAAATGAAGTAATCTCTTGGTTTTTCAAGGATATGCTGCTTGGCTAGAGTTTAATGATCAGAACATCTACAGAGCATTCTTTGTGCTAAGCCCAACTTGATGGCTGCTAAACCAATGGAACACTGAGTGTGGATGTGACTTCTCTCTTTAATAGGGACTCATGGCACCGAAGATTAAAGGGAGAATGATACAAATGCTGCATCACACAAAAACTATGCAAAATTAGGAAGTGCATGTCACCCAATAATTATTCTTTTGAAATTGGCCTTAAATAATTAGGTAAAAATTGATGTAAGAGAAATAGGGAGAGATTGGCTACAATTTTCACAAAACCAGAAACTAGGAAAAGAAGATTGTCAAATGCAAATAAATGAGAAATAATCAATTTATTCAGTGAATTAATTCATTTAGCTCCAGCCATACAACAAACACATCAAGTCACTGAAGGGGGTAAAGAGCTGGATAATCATGATGATAGAATCCTCAGTAGTCATTACTATGCCTAAGGAATATCTGCTATAATAAAAATAGAACATAGCATGTATACATCTATGTTTTATAGCTGTATGTATTTATAGCTATATATATATATATATATATATCAAGATACACGTTTATACATTTCTAATAATTATTTTTTTAATTATTTAACAGCATAATGACAACAGGGAGTAAATACAACAAAGTACTATCAGTGGCATCTCTGGAATATATAGCATAATTCTATCTGCTTGCATATGTTTTCCAAATTCCTGGTTATAAGCATAAATTATATGTTTTTTTAATTAACTATTTAATCTGCCTCTGTGGATGGCTTCTTCTGAGTCTGCATTAACAAGATAGTCTGATGGCTCGGCAGAGATTGCTTTACATATTATAGTTGGGGTTCAAATCCCATTTCTTTTAATATTAGCCATGTGACTTTGTGAAAGTTAAATTGGCTTCACGGTTCCTTCTTTCCTCATTTGTAAAACAGAAAAAAATAAAGTATCAAAATATTAGACCTATTACCTTGAGAAAGTTAATTGACCATAATTTTCTCATTTGAAAATGTGGTAAATAAAACATCTAAATCATAGGATTCTAAAGTAGATCAAATTAGTTAATATACCTAAAGCAGTTCCTGCCTGGCACATATTAAACCCTCAATATCTGTTACCTCTCATTTTTATTGACAAGTTTTAAGGTATAAATTAACCATATTTTGTGTAATACTTAGATACAGATAACTTCTTATTACACAATAATATACAAAAAGTTATAAGACCCCAGATAATGTTATGCTGAAATTTGGTATCACAACTTTTTCCTTTGGGTTTAATTGTCAGAAATGAATTTTAATATCAAGTTCTCACCTATAGTGCTGTGTCACAGTGTGACCAAAGAAAAATTTCTGTGATATGTGAGTATGCTTAATTCTGTCTGTGCATAGTAGCATCTACACGAAGAGAGAAGTGCTTCCTAACCCTTATAGTAGAAAAAAATAAAAGCTATCCACTGGCATATGAAAGTGAGTCTTGAACATACAGAACTTTAATGGATGTTTCTAGAATGAATGGCAGCCAAGTTTTCTCACTTGTTCTTCCCATCAGTGTTGCAAGTTATTTTCCAGTTAATTTAATAGGAAGAAGGACTTTGACCCAGCAATGCATGTTTGTTTGCTCTATATTATAAATTGACTGTCAGAGCCTGAATTTGAACCTTGAGTTCTCTGGTTCTAAACTACCATTGGACTTGCAAGATTAAGATTCTACCCTTTCTCCACACTGAAGCATGTTATTTTCTTACTACATTGATTTTTGGTGGCCCAGAACCTATTTCTCCATCTGATTGAAAGGACACCATGATTCTCTTTGGGGAATCGGCTGCACCTCTGTGAACAACCTAGGTGAACCCATCAAGTTTCCCTCCCCAGTGATTTGTTACCATATGATTTAGAGAAACCAATCAAATGCTCCCCTAAGAATTTTTATCTTCAGTACAGTTAATGTCCATACAGAGGCATATGGAATCCAACAATAATAGTGCCCCGCACACACACCTGTTATAACTGTGGAGCGTGGTTGTTGCTACCTATGCACACCTGGAGATAATTCAAGGAGAAAAGGACATTCATCCCATGCTTTATTCTAAGAGCTTTAAACAGACAATTTGGTGTTTTTGATCACTATGGTTGAAATAATCCAATCCACTCTTACATTTCCACATGGTTTGGAAAATGCTTTTTCAAGGAGAGTTTTAGTGCTGAAAGTGGGAAGGTATTCATGGATATTCCTGTAGACTCAGAGACTGAGTCAACCAATACTGCCTGCACATGGCATTAAAGTACTGATAAGGTATGTAAGGCAGGGTCCATTTCAACTTTCAGTAAATTATGAGGAGAATTCATTTTAGGAGAGCAGCCAGGCTCTCTGCGTGGTCATTGTTCAAATTACTACCAAGGTGCTTAGTTTAGAATGTAACACCCATTTCTTATTCATTTCTTTAAATGAAACATTCATTTCTTTTATGAAACCATTTCTGTTGTCCTTGTTTTGAAAGTCTGAAATAACAGGATTTTTAAAAAGATTTCAAAAGTACGATTTCATCACATGATTCTAAGTGTATATATCAGAATATTAATGCTAAAATGATCTTTCAAAAATAAATAAAAATAAATCTTCTTTTAAAAAAAGTTTAAAATCATGGCTTTGGCATTCTTTGCCTGTTTTCATTGAAAGCTGCTTATTTAATCACCTGATTCTCCTTTCTCATCTCTTCTCATCTGCTCCCCCTTTTTCCATATTCCCATCTCTCTTCTTTATGTGGGATAAATATATTCTTATCTCATTTTACTCTTAACTGTCTTTGCTCTTCCTCTCCTCTGTGATTATCAGGCTTCACAAACAGAACTGGAATATGAGTGGAAATAACTTAATAAAGATTTCCTATTCAGAAAAATTTGTCTTCGGTGGTGTTTGATGATTTCTCCTGAGAAAAAGGCATTCAAAGTCTGACCCTAGTCATCTCTGAGCAAAACATTTCAAATTGGCTAAGCAGCTTCATAAAGGAGAACTAGAAGCTGACAGGAACAAAAAGATTTCCTGCAGCGGTAAACACAATGATGCTTTTATACTGATAACATTCTTAAGGGCAATTTCTGCATGTCTAGCAAAGGCCATTTAAAGTGCAGGTTAACAATGAGAAATCTAGCCCTTTTAAGACAGCATGCATGAATAACATGTTGGTTTGCATTCATCAGTTGGCTTTTAGATTTGTCTATTTAAAAAAAAGAAAAGAAACAGAAACAGTATAACTTGTGCCATTTGAAATTCCTATGCATTTAATAAATCAGCTTAAAAATAGACTTGGTTAGTTTTCCAAGGGAATGAAATTTTCTTACAAGAAGTTCTAATTAATGTATCAGAGAAAACAGAATGCCCTAAAAATACTTTGCAAAATGTTTTACCCACTACTATTCTAGTGAGAAAAAAGGGAATATATAACCCTCCTGGGATCTGGCCAGTTAGCAAGAAATTCTCGTAAATGTGTCTTAAAGATTCAAGTGAATTTGCATTCTGTTCGATCCACAATCAATTTTAAAATTATGTTTTAAAGAGTTTAACTTAATTTTCCCTCCAATCTTTGAGAAATAAAATAGCTGCTCAAAAAATTATCATTGCTTATCATTTGGTTACATGCATCTTTCTGGACTGATAAATCATATAGCAGTTTAAGAAACACAGACCAGGGAGTTCCCATCATGCTCAGTGGTATCAAACCTGACTAGTACCCATGAGGATGTGGGTTCAGTCCCTGGCCCCACTCAGTGGGTTAAGGATCTGGCATTGCCTTGAGCTGTGGTATAGGTTGCAGATGCAGCTCAGGTCTGGCCTCACTGTGGCTGTGCTGTAGCTTGGCACCGCAACTCTGATTCAACCCCTAGCCTGGAAACTTCTACATGCCAGTGGGTATGGCCCTAAAAATTAAAAAAAAAAAAAAAAAAAACTCAGGCCAAAGAAGGTAGCCTTTCAAGCAACTAAACAGAAGGCTATATTGTTATTTTGGATAAGATGCAATTTATCCTCTTCACATGTTAGATTATTGGTGTGACTGTTGCTGGAATCTGGCCTCTGTTTGCAGGTACCGAATTGAAATGCAGAAACAGAGTTTTGGGTAAAGGAGAAAAAAATAGCTTCATTGCTTTGCCAGGCAAAGGAGGGCCACAGCAGGCTAATGCCTTAAAGACTGTGCCCTCCCCCTCTTGGAAAGAATTGCAAGGAGTTTTATAGTCAAAAGGAGAAATATAGGTTTTCAGATAAGAATCAGGATTAGGACAAACATGCATTGTTCTTTCCTTGGGGACTCTTAGTCATCAAAGCTGAAGTCAGGTGATCTTGGCCTGATCATTGTGGTAGTCTTCTGGGTTATTGCTAGAATAACAGTATGTGCAGAAAGGGCATATTGATCAGAGATTAGACCAAACTAGGAAAGTTCCTGAAAAACATCATGTGCTAATAATCTTTAGCCCACAGGCAGTTATGCTCAGGGTGCCTAATCATTTGCTTATGGGTGATTGTGTTTAGGTTATAACAAAGGGAGAAAGACAAGGAAGGACTCTAAACTGTTCAATTTCAAATAATTCATTTCAAAAAGAAGCGTAAGGAATGTAATTTTTCTCTCAGGGGTATGAGGCGCCTGCATCATGACTTAAAGGATAATCATTTCTTCAATTAGTCAACCAATTAGGTATTGTGTGCTTGTTAGGGGTACATTCTGTGGATGGGGCTGGTAAACAAGGCAATTACTGAAGTTGCCCTCATGGTCCTGGTATTTTATGGAAACTGCTGACAGTTAACAATGCCAATACATAAACAAGCCACTCAACCAGTCCACCAACCAGAGAGTTGCAGATTGCAATAAAACTGGAAGAAACGTACAAGATGAGATCAAATTTTGGGAAGAAGCCCATTTGGATAACATACCCTGAGGAAGCCTCTTAGAAGACAATGATTGTGGGACTATCCGAAAGACAGAGAAGAGGCAGCTGTGAAAACCAGTGAATCCTGATCACAGTCTTTTATGAATAAAAAAGGTGGATTTAATGTCAGAGATGCTTTAAGAAATTCAGGCTCTGGTCTCTTGCTTCTTGGTTTAGAGATCAGCCAGAAGTTGTTCTCAGTTATGACTGCTCTATTCCCAGTTTCTCTGTGCAAAGCTCAGCTTTCTGCTACTTTCATTTCACAGATATGCCACACTTTCTGGAGAAATGCACCTTGAGATGGCATTTCTGTAACATCTTTAGAATAATTTAGTACATTCTAGACATTAATTCCCTTAGCGCGGGCTTCATTGGAAGGTTCCTATCTCAGAATTGTCTTATACTTGATTTTAGTCCCTACAAACCGTTATATATGTTTTTCCAAGGAAAACATGAAAGGAAACAGTGTTTTTTTACCATCCAAATGAAGAATTTTTTTTACTCCCTTCCAAAAGAGTTACGTGTAAACACACACACACACACACATATTCTCACACACACACTCAACTTCAGGAAATATTCTTCAAATGGAATTTCACATGGAAAAACAAATGCTACCAAAATGTAGTAACAGAAAAATTCTGATTGAATCCAAATTTGGAGACCAGGTTGCCTCCCAAACAAGCCTTTTCCTGCCATGCTTCTTGTTCCTCACCTCCTTTCTTCAGCAGCAGACCCTGAGCAACTTGATGTGTAATTGTGGTGACTTGTAATTGTCCACATTCAGGCTCTAGGGAGCAAGATGTGAAAAGAATTTCCTCGAATGATACAAAGGTCCATAACAACCTGCAGTTTTTATCTCTATGATTTTGAAAAGAAGTATATCTATTAAATGTTATGAACTTTGACCACATTGATACCTTGGGAAATGAGACTATATAAACAAACGCTTCATCTGCTGTAATTTTAGCAGGGTATTACAGGAAGATGTTCCAAAAAATGTTACCTTCTACATCTCATGTTAGAAAATTCTCTTTTCATTCTCTCAGGCTCTAATTTTAGTTTCTTTAATTTGTGAGCTTAGAATATCTAATAAAGTCACCTTTCCAAGATGTCGAATTATTTCTAATCATGCTCCTTTCAAGGCAAAATTTTTCCAATCTTCAAAATTTATTATTGGATTTTTATCAAATATCTACAAATGAGTCTCATCGTATTATTATTACCAATGGTGTTCGAAACATATGATTTTAAATATGCCACCAAATTTACAAGTCCCTCAAGGGAAAGCTCTTCTCAGACTTTATTTTTTAATAGTTATCATTCCATGAATAAATGTTTTAAAGAAAAAACTCTTGTCATTTTTTTCTATTATTGTGTCTTGTTCAAAATAGTATTTACTAGATGGTCTTGTTTCCCAACTGCTAGTATAGTATTGAATTAGAATATTGTTATAGACACTCATTATTATCTAAGGCATACACCATTTTTTATCAAGCATTTCCAGGTGCTTCTAAAGCATCCTCTCACTTCAGAATAGCTGACCTAAACTGTGGATTGGTTTATGGTTATTGCAATAAGTCTTAACAGAGGAAAAATTATAAATATAAGCCACTTTCAATAAAAAGTTTACTTAAATGTCACCCTGTGGCTTTCTGCAGTTGGAGGTAGGTTGCCAGCTTACTATCCATATTGGAACAGATTTAGAAAGTTGGAATTGCTTTATCAAAATAGTTTATTTTTTTTCAGTAAAGTAAGGCATTATACATATTAGAGGTTTCTTGATAATAACTTTGTGTGCCATAAAACTTCTATGTGTTATTTAAAGCTAATCACTAGATTTTAAGAATGAGTTCCAGTTTACTCACTTAACCATGTACTACCTTTCTTTCTTCTTTTTCTTTCTTTCTTTCTTTTTTTTTTTTTTAAAGCTACATCTGCAGCATGTGGAAGTTCCATGGTTAGGGGGTCTAATTGGAGCTGTTGCTGCCAGCCTACACCACAGCCACAGCAACACCAGATCCGAGCCACATCTGTAACCTATGCAACAGCTTGTGGCAACTTGGGATCCTTAACCTGATGAGTGAGGCCAGGGATCCAACCTGCATCCCCACAGAGACTATGTTGGGTTTTTAACCCACAGAGCACAATGGGAACTCCTGTCTTTATTTTTCCAATAAAAATTTGTGCAATTTTCCTGATGTGGCATAGGAGAACTATGTATATCCCTTATAAATGAATGTAAAAAAGTGAGTCAGAAAAAAGTTTTTAAATGAATAACATGTTGAAAATTGCTTTTGTTTCTGCGGGATTTTCTTTCTGATTATTCCATGCATTATACTCTTTTTGGTACATTCCTAATATAGGCAAGAATGCTTATAAACTTTAAAATATTAAAGTACCTTAAAATATTTTCCTCTAAATAATCTTTGACTCAATATTTTCAGAAAATAATTAAAGGAAATGTTTTACAGATTTCCATTGCTAGATTGAATGGAAAAGAACAAAATAATTCAGTGGAATAGGATAAAATTTAATGCAATTTTTATTATTACTCTGGCTTGTTGTATCACACTTTATCTACCACCTGATATATGGGTCAAGATTTTATAGCAAGCTATGATTTCTGGATTAAGTAAGCGACTTGTTGGATACAACTAGAGAATATTACTTATTTTCTTTTTCATTTTTTCAAATGCATGATAATCTACTTCTGGGGACAAGATCCCAGCTCAGGCAGTCAATATATGGCAATTATCAAATTTTAACAAAAATGTAATTTAAAAATAGCAAACAATTTGAACAATTGTATTTGAGCACAGGAGATTTTAGTAAGACATTATTTTCTATGGAAAAGAGAAACGTAGATCAGAAGAAAGAAATTATTAAATAATTTGTTTTTAGTCTTTTTCCAAGTTTTCCTTATTTATTATTTCAGCAGCTAAGAACAAAAGACCTACATACAGATTATAATTCTCTGAAATCTTGCTCTGGATGGATTAATTAAAAGCAAACCTTTTCTTCAAATATATGGGACCTACTACTCACATAAATTGTCATCTTCAGTTTTGATTTTCACAAGCATACACTTTGCTGTTTCCAGGGTAATTTCAAATATGTCTGTATTCTAATTAGAACAATATCTGCTTTTTTTCATTCATAAAAAAAGAAGTTAAAGGAAATGAAGACAGAAGGGAAGACAGAGGGAAGGAGAAAGAGAGAGGGCAGAGGAAAAGAAGTGATTTGGAGACACTAAGGAAAGATGAGCGGCTCTAAGGCATGGCCTTAGAACTTTGGCATAAAATCTTCTGGTTTATGGTAGATATACTCGAAATAGATCCCCACCTTGCCTGTTTTCCTGGGACTCGTTTTAGTTTCTTTATTAACATGTAATTCTGGTATGTTGAATTTTCTCCTTTTGAAAACTTTATACCTGTTGCCCAGAAAATCATAAACCTGAATTATCTTCTAACAGATTTCTTTGGCTTTTTCTTGGGAATGAAGATCTGGAGTAGAGAAAATTGGAAAAGAAAAAAAAAAAATAAAATTGTCTCTAACAAAAGAAAAGATTTAAGAATGAGCCATAGAAATTATTTAAACATTTAAATGCTGTGTCTTTCTACAATTTTATCATGCTACCTAAACAAAAATATGTTAAAATAAACCTAAAAATAAACCCCCAAAAATATGAGTACATCCTAATGCCCAAAAACCTCCTTGTGACTTTCCAAGAGGCATTATTGGAAAGAGGTGAAAGCTGACATTTATAAATGAAAAGAAATACGAATGTAAATAAAGATCTTGTTTGAATACAATTCTGTACTAATCTCTAGGGCTAAAGCATTATTAATCACCCAAGCATGTAGAAAGATTAATGGTGTAACTATTTCCTATGCTATGTTACCCTAAATATTTCAGTTTGAAATTTTAGCCTTTAAATATTTCTTGGAAAGAAAAAAAAGATAATTTTAGACCGAATTATGTTAGATAAACTGAGGTACATTAAACATTTTAAGAGTTTGAACAAACATTGATTCCAATATGGTAGCAGCAAACTTAAAGTGGTTAGGAGTGCTCCATGGATAGATGCTTAAGGAGAGGGTTTATGGAGAAGGCATAGAAGCAAAGCAAAGACATTATTTGATTGGCTCTGGCTTAACCAGTTGCCTTATTTGGGAAAGCCTAGTTGGTTGGTTGTGATTGGTTGTTATTCAATTTTATTTTCATGGGTAAAAGTGAATTTACAAGTAACTTGGCTTAGGTTTCAAGTTTGCTTGTGTAAGCTACCAAGGCATTAGAGCCCCCTTAGTCTAATGAGCTCCTTCTTTAATTGTGTTTACAATCCCCCTTTTTGGTGATGCTCTCATACCTGAGAGATTGACCAAAGATTTGGCATTCATGCCATTCTCAGTCATCATCTGCGTGAGGTTATTCTTACCTCATTGTGATATTCATAGGTTATAATGTTAAGGGTATGGAAAGTTTTCTTGTTGTTGTTCATCTCATTGTCCTCGTTTGTGTTTCTTCAAGGGCAATGAAAATATCTGAAGTACTGCTTATGGCCATGAAGATGGATTTAGGACACTTGAGAGAACACAGTGCACTAGGGAGGCCACAATGATGACTCTCAGGAGGACAGTATCAAGAGACGGAAGTATGTTTCTTACCCAGGGTTCCCATTAACCAAACCAGTTGGTCTCAAAAAAAAAAAAAAAAAAAAAAAAAAGGAGTTCCCGTCGTGGCGCAGTGGTTAACGAATCCGACTAGGAACCATGAGGTTGCGGGTTCGGTCCCTGCCCTTGCTCAGTGGGTTAACGATCCGGCGTTGCCATGAGCTGTGGTGTAGGTTGCAGACGCGGCTCGGATCCCGCGTTGCTGTGGCTCTGGCGTAGGCTGGTGGCTGCAGCTCCGATTCGACCCCTAGCCTGGGAACCTCCATATGCCGCGGGAGCGGCCCAAGAAATAGCAACAACAACAACAACAACAACCAAAAAAAAAAAAAAAAGAAAAGAAAAGAAAGAAAAGAAAAAGTAAAGAATGTACCTAAGGAGGCATCAATCTGCTTTAGTCAAGTGGCTTATCTATTAATTTCTTCTGTTTGCGTTTCTATAATACCAGAGATGTTGAACCTGGTATTGCAGAAGATATTTACTATGGCACAGACTCTTTGTTAATGAATAATCCAAAGTAATTATATTATCCAGAACCACCCTAGCAAGAGAGCACAGGGACTTCTGTTGTACCACTATGGCCTTCGGGGTAGATTCAGCAATAGTGCCAGAGTTAAGGGCAAGTTTCTAATCATGTTTTCATTTGCATTTACTCCAAGCCAAGGAGAATGGTACTCCACCAATGATGCACATCCAGAGAGGATTAACATCTGCAGGCAAATTTCTTTTGGATTGATAATACCAATTTAGAGGAATGGGCCATTGCTGGGTTTCTGATTTGTTTTGCAGTGACAGTGGTGCTGCTAAAATTCCTAAGTCACATTAGGAGTCATTGGCCAACCATTGGGACAGGCTGAACCATGCATATTTATAACCATTACCACCACAGACAACATATCCTGGCAGCAAGTACAGCAAGAAGAATGATTGACTCTATAGGCTCTTTTTTAAGTTGAGTCTGCTGGACTTGTCATAAGGAATCTCAGAATAGATTTTTAAAAGCCTTTGGAGGTTAAGAAGCCAGCAAAGAACTCGCCATTAGACTTCTCCTAAAATACCTATAGGTTTGAGTGAATTGCACCCTTCCTAATGTTCCCCAAATGTCCTGAGTTTTCTGGGCATAGAGGAAGTAACCTTTATTACTCAGCTGTTATGGTTGTCAGGAATCCTGTAAGCAAGATACCGGATTATTTTTCCAAGGGTCTCTTTTGGCTCCACAAATTCAACCTTCTGTCCTTAGGACTGTCTAGTCATTTCTGATTCTGTGCACATCTCTTAAATATGGAATTCCAGTCAAAGCCTTGGTAATACAACCAATATCCCCAATTGTGTCCTGTTACAAAGAAAGCAGATTCTTGCTGAAATTATGATATTGCCATGAATATAAACATACTAATAATTTTCTGAATTCTGGAGGCATCAGATAGGAAGAAATAAATAAATGTTTCAATTTTGTTTACAGATATGACTTATCAAATTGCTGTACATTAGAGATAACTTAAAAGAATTTTTTTTTCCTTAAACCGAGAAAGGAAAACTTATAAAAAGAACCAGCAATGTTTCAAAACAAAAAGTCATAAAAATTACAATTATCCCCATGAGTTCATTCAGTCCCAGATAATTAATTCTTATTCTGCTTAATCTTGGATTAGGAGTTTTATAAATTCAGTTTTTCCATTAAAATTCTAGAGGTTCTTATCTAATACAGTGGTATGACTGTAAAGTTATCGGAAACATATTTGTTAGAGTGCTCTCCTTGAATCTCTTTGAAGACAAAGTAATTTTGCAAGAGCATCAGAGTAAAACAACTCTGTAAATGACAAAACTCTTAAAAATAGCTCAAGAAAACTTTGTCCTTTTGATATACGAAAGGATTAAAGTTTCATGTGAAACTCAAAAAACTTTTGGGTTAGTTTCCATATTTCAGAGAGAATATATATTATATGAGGGCTTATTTTTCTTTAAGCCAATAAATAGAGCTCTTTTACAAATTAATTATGGCAATGCCATCTGGAAGAAAAAAAAATCACACATCTATAACATGCTTATATATATATACAGAAACGTGCAGACATATACAAACAGAAATCTTATAGCTTTTGTTTAAAAATTTTTAGTCATAATACAGGTACTATAACACAAAACTCACTGTTTAACAAAAAGAACAGTTGAATTAAAATTGTGTTTCTAGTGCTGGTAATAAATTTAGATCTCCCACTAACTTGACTAAAGCTTTTTGGTAACATCTGTAGCAAAGACTTTTAAGGTATTTTTATTTGATTTTTGCAAGGAATCTTGAAGCAATTTTTTATTCATTAGAAGCTGC
Organism: Phacochoerus africanus; assembly: GCF_016906955.1. Classification (NCBI taxonomy): domain Eukaryota; kingdom Metazoa; phylum Chordata; class Mammalia; order Artiodactyla; family Suidae; genus Phacochoerus; species Phacochoerus africanus. The sequence continues at coordinate 23,698,671 of NC_062547.1, read as the reverse complement.
TGCATACCAATCAAAAACTGCATTCCATTGTTTTGGGGAAGTATGTGACATATATTTTTCTGAGGCACCTTATAAATGGATAAGCTTGCCTGGAGTAGCCACTATAATTCAAGATGGTCTTTGGTAAGACTAACCTACTTGTTCAAACAGAGGTTCTGCATCTATCTTTTTTTTAATTAAAAAAGTTATTAAAATATAGCTGTGCTGTTTTCTGCTAGACAGCAAAGTGACAGATACACACACACACACACATATACATACACACACATACATACACCCACATACACACATACATACACACATTGTTTATCCATTCTAAACATAAAAATTTGCATGTAATAACTCTAGACTTCCAGTCCATCCCACTCTCTCCCTGCTCCTTCTTGGCAACCACAAGTCTGTTCTCTATGTCTCTGAGTCTGTTTCTGTTTTGTAGATATGTTCATTTGTGCCATATTTTAGACTCCATGTATAACTGATGTCGTATGGTGTTTGCCGTTCTCTTTCTGACTTAGTTCACTTGGTATGAGAATTTCTAGTTGCATCCATGTTGCTGTGAATGGCATTATTTCATTCTTTTTATGGCCGAGTAGTATTCCATTGTGTATATGTACCATTTTTTCTTAATCCTTCTGTCAGTGAACATTTAGGTTGCTTCCAAGTCTTGGCTATTATGAATCACTATCGCTATGAATATTGGGTATGCATATATTTTGGATTGTAATTTTGTCCAGATATATGCCCAGGTCTGGGATTGCTGGATCATACTTAATTTTCTGAAGAACTTCCATCCTGTTTTCCATAGTGGTTGTACCAATTTACATTCTCACCAACAGTATAGGAGGGTTCTCTTTCCTTAAGACCTTCTTCAGCATTTGTTATTTGTAGACTTATTAAGAATTACCATTCTGACTGGTGTGAGGTGATACCTCATTGTAGTTTTGGTTGCACTTCTCTAATACTTAGTGCTGTTGAGCATTTTTCGCGTACCTACTGGCCATCTGTATGTCTTCTTTGGAGAAAAGTCTATTTATGGAGCTGTCATTTTTTTTAGGGCCACACCTGTAGCATGCGTACATTCGCAGACTAGGAATCAAATCAGAGCTGTAACTGCTGGCCTATGTCATAGCCACAGCAGTGCCAGATCCAAGCCGTGTCTGTGACCTACGCCACAGCTCGTGGCAATGCCAGATCCTTAACCCACTGATAGAGGCCAGGGATTGAACCCACATCCTCATGTATGTCAGATTCTTAACCTGCTGCACCACAATGGGAACTTCTGGACCTATAATTTTTATATATAACTTTAAAGTCCCAGATGGAGGCATCTCAGACTCTTTGGACCTGGAGGAACCCATTTTCTCCTTTGTCTTAAGACAAAATTTTACCAACCTGAGATCTCACACTGGACTCAGTCTAATTTTAGTCAAACCTAGTCTAACCCTGGAAAAAGAAAGGCTCAAATAAAATCAGAGCATTCATAACTCTCTGTGAAGCTCGAATCTGAGACAAACTTACTTGCAACCCTCAGGCACAGTGCAGTGGGCTCAACACATACGTAAGCATGGTTGCTGGTTGCTCTCAGGGTCATACAGAGACTCCTTTGGATGGGCTTTTAACACTAGAACTGTTCAAGTGAGGCACATTAGAAGTTTCAAGAATTTATTTAAACAAGTGTGATTTGAATGGGGCAATGCAAAGTGAAAAAAGAGTTAGGAGCACTCTTAATACCCTCAGTACTTTGGAGGTCCTACCCCATAGATGTCTGCGTCCTAATCCTCAGGACCTGTGAATATGTTGCTTTCCAAGGCAACAGAGAATTTACAGGTATAATTAAGGTTTAAGACCTTACCATGCGGAGATTATCCTGTATTATTCAGATGGGCTCAATTTAATTCCCTAAGTCCCTAAGTTGTTCTGGTCATGATCAAAGAGATGGCAACATGAGAAAGATTCCACTTGCCCTTACTATCTTTGTAAATGGAGGAAGGGGGACATGAGCCAAGGAATATGGAAGACCTCCAGAAGCCAGAGACGTCAAGGAAATATTTTTTTCTAGAGCCACTGGAAAGGAAGAGAGCCCTGTCAATATCTTGATTTTAGCCCAGTGAGACCCATGTTAGCCTTCTGACTTGCAGAACCATTAAGATAGTTAATTTGTATTGTTTAATCTACCATGTTGGTGGTAATTTTTTGTGACAGCATAAAAACGAATAACCTGCACCAATGCATGCATACTCTCCCACTGTCACATGCTATAATATAATTGGTCTAGAAATGGACAGAACCTAAATGCCTAAGGTAGATGGTGGAGTTGTTTGACTTTAGATAAAGAGATTATTTTTAAAAAGGATCAAGAGCAAATTCTCAAAAAAATTGAATTTAATTTATATTTATTACTTCTTTATCCATGGAAAAATAATTTCTAAAGTAAAAGAATAAACTTAAAAAGAAAATAGAAACCCCAGTCAATGGTCTTAATTATTTTTTCTTTTGCTTGAGTATCTTTACATAGTGAGAAGACAAACATTTTGCAAAATATTCTAATTGTCTTTTATAATCTTTGTATTAGTGGGAACCACAGAGTGTTAAAAACATTTAAACATTATTAATACAGTTGATAACCGTTGTAAGAGAGGTAATGGCCAAGTGTTGCCAGTTTAGCTAGTTTAATTTTTTTTTGGGGGGGGAGCATTGTTTTTTTTGTTTGTTTGTTTTTTTGCCTTTTCTAGTGCCACTCCCTCAGCATATAGAGGTTCCCAGGCTAGGGGTCTAATCTGAGCTGTAGCTGCTGGCCTACACCACAACCACAGCAACTCGGGATCCGAGCCACGTCTGCAACCTACACCTCAGCTCACAGCAACGCTGGATCCTTAACTCACTGAACAAGGCCAGGGATTGAACCAGTAACCTCATGGTTCCTAGTCGGATTCATTAACCACTGAGCCACGACGGGAACTCCCTAGCTAGTTTAATTTTGAATCAAAGATGACTTAGATAAGGATAATTACATCTCTGAACTGAAAAAGTCTGCCCTTTAAAGGAAGTAGAAGGCTTAGGAGAAAGTGTAAATAACTGCACTTCACAAAGCATATGCAAATATTCATGCAGGTATTTGTATACATCACCTGCCTGTCCCATATGTAAGTGTATTTGGTTAACCTGCTTCCAATATTACATAGACTTGGTTTATAATATATACTGTTTTCTTTCTTTCTTGACCCCCTCACCCAATGGTAAACTAATCCTAAACAGAACAGAACATTTTATTTCTGTTTTGTTCCCACACAATAAAATCTCAATACATTGTTGACTAACTTTTCAAGGTAACAAAAATAGAAACCACCTGCTCAGGGAAAAACATTGTCCTTGAAACTAAATGTAATATTACTTCAGCTACATTGCATTCATTTAGACCTTTATTCACATTAACTGTGAACCATCTTCACACCTGTCTGATGCGCAGGTATAATGCACGGCACATATTAACAACATGCTTTCCTAACTCAATAACCTAAATAAAACATTCTTGTGCAAACTTAAAAAAAAAAAAGATCTCTCAATTAGGGCTAGACAGTGGCTCTTCAGCTTGAATGTGCATAACAACCATATAAAATATGCAGATTCCTGGGTCTCCAGTTTCAGAATATGATGTTTCTACTATAGGTGGTCAAGGGACCACACCTTGATGAGACAACCAAAAACAAACTAAAATAAAACCAAGTGAGTAGACTCAACCTGGAAACAAACAGCTGAGGAAGGTAGATAATTTTTCTGTAAGAAGAGTTTATCAGTTAAATCTCATCCAAGGTAACAAACATAATCTCTGAGCACTGCCTCCCCCTTACTGCCCCCCCATCACTGCCCCATATTTAAAACATCCTAAGAGATCTTTAATTTCCTTCAAGGAAAACCAGGTGTCAGTTGTGTCACCATGATGCCCTTTCTATTTAGATTAGATTGAACTCGTCTATTAAAAGTTTTAAACCATGGGCATGACTGAAAGAGGTAACACACTCTAATTGGGCAGATATGAGCATATGAGTGCCATGAGGCTAAGGCACTATCCCACTGCAGATACTGACCTGAGAAGGATAGCCAAGTACTCTGAGACAAGGATTCCATTACCTCAAGGAAGGGAGGTACTGAAATCTCCACTGTTTTTCTGTATGGGCACAAACGTGTGGATGGACTTCTGGAAAATGCATGGCAGATCAGAAAACGCAAGCAGAAAGGATGTACGTAATACCAAAATAAAACCAAACCAAATACAAAAACACTTTCACTTGTTGGTGAAGCATGTGTTTCCAGAGCAAGGATAAGCCTACAGAAATCAGTGATCATTTTTAGTGATCCTACTACTTCTCAAGCAATGAAGAACATGGCCATTAGCAGATTGTAAGTATGATTTTCCTTATTGTAAAAATGAAGTTAATAATAAATAAGAATTTATCTGGTTGTCTAAATGCTGGAAGCATCATCAAAATGGAATTGTTCTAAAAAGTTTTCTATAAAAATAGTCTTATGCAAAAAAATTTAAAGGTAACAGGCTAATACCATAATTTCCCTTGGAATGCTTCATGAGGTTTATTAATACAAGAATAATTTTAAATATGTGGGCATATGTACAATGTTTTAAATTAGAACAAGTTTCTCCTTTAGCTATCTGAATTCATTTGCCTTTATAGTTACTGCTCATTATGTGCAGCATCTGCTTTATTGAATAAATCAATAAATCAATTAGGACCACAGAAGCATGAGCTAGCAAACTAGCACAAATTCCAAAGCTTAGGAACGTGTATATGAATTCTTCTGGTTAATTCTAATGAAATGTTGTAGAAAGAGTAGTAAATCGGGAATCAAGAGACTTGGGTTCTGTAGCTTAACACCTGCCATGGATTTCTTTGGCAAATCACTTTCAACTAAAATATTAAGAAGCAATTATATACAAATGATTTACATCAATTCTTATGCAACAATAGCCCCTTTATCCCAAATGAAATCAGACTTGGCTATATGCATCAAAAATGCAGGACCCTTCCCTTATGTAAGCTAGGATCCAGGGAGGTGCTACCTACTTGTCTGCCTTTTACTCCACCCCCTATTCCTCCATAAAACCTTTCCACCCCACTAAAGAAAAATCTGAGGTAAATTAGTGTGTTCCTAAGTATTAAATATTTTTTGAAAACCAGTGTTAATGTCTAAAACACCGACCACCTCAAATTTTGGTGATTCTTTGAACAGTTAAGCTAAAATTTTTGTCTATCTGATATTCTATCTAGATAAGTTTACTTATACAACATATTTTGGATTCATAAATTCATAAATTACCTTATTCCTTACATACACCCATGTAAATACATAGCCTTTCTTCCTTTTTAACAGAACTTCAACATTGGGGAAAGGGAGGCCTCTGCACTGAGTTCAGCTCAATTCTACATTTCCTTCACAACTTTTTTGATAGAGGTAACAGAGATAGAAACTGAACTCATGCTAGACCCTGGGGAAGCTCTGAAAGAGTCCTAGCTTAACTCCAAGTCTTGTCCCTGCTGCCTTGAACTGGAAGCAATGACCAAGAGATTGGGGCCATCTTGAAAACATGGCAGGAACTAACAGATGGACGTCATGGTCTAAGGATGGCAAATCAAGTAGGAGGGGACCAGAGCCTTCTGAACATGGAGTAGACAAACCTGACATGAACATCAGACTGCCTATCTCTAGACTTGTCTTACAAAACTTAATCGTGTTTAAGACACCGATATTAAGAACCAGCCTAACTACTCCTAATACTAACATTTTCTAGACTACATGTAGAGAAGTATAGAATTGCAGTGACTACTACCTTTTTTTTTTTTCTTACTTTAAATACCTTGTACTACTTTGAAAGGGACTCATGACTTTAAGAAAATGGGTCAAGGAAAATTGATGGGCTCATGTGAGAGAAATAAAAAACGATGGGCAAATGAGGAACAGTTAAGGAGTGATGTGGAATGGTGGATAGACTCACTGAAAAAGGAGAAAGGTATAAACATAGGTTATTATTGGGATGTGGGAGCTTTTTTTGTATTTTTTGAGGAAAAAAGGATGACACCCAAGTTTGAAAGCTCAGCTTAGCCATTCTCTCTCTTAGACAAGCAAGTGATCTTTCTGCGTCTCAATGTTCTCATTAAGTGAAGTTTTTACCTCACAGAATTGTGTGATAATTCAATGACATAATTCTGAACAGAACATTTTAATTCTCCCATATAGTAAGTGCTCAATAAATTGAAGCCACTTTTGTTTTATCATCAGCACACTCTTCTATTAGTTAACCATAGTCTGTGCTACTCTTGACTTAGGGCATGAAAGGTGGAAACGGATGGCTTCTGGTGTGATTTCTTCACAAATTAAATGTTTCCTGACCCAAGGCAGATATAAATGATATATATGTTAGCAGTCTACGCTAAATTGTTTTCCCTCTGCTGCTTATACACTTTCCACTTAAGTTTTTATGGTGCCTCAAATTCTAACTATTTGTGATTTGTTGTGTTTTTGATTAAAAAATAATGCAGGAGTAGTGTAGGGGTTGTGTATTCTACAGTGTGGTGTGCATCAAATTGCCTCATTCTGAACCCTACTTGGTCTATGGACTTTAGTGTTACAAGACAAAAAGAGGTAATCAGGAGGAGAAATTTGAAATACTTTATACTACTGCTGGTTATAAGGTGATGGAGCTCTTTGCAGGGAAGGGTTGCTGGGGCGAGTAGGTCTGCACTTGAATATAGCCTATTAAGTAGAAAGAACTATATTGAAGGAGAAAAACAAGGTATAACCTCAAAGTGTCCTTATCTGAGTAAGGATCAAAGAAATGAAATAGCTCCCTAGACAAAAATTTTCCTAAAGACTGAGATTATCACTGTATTGTTCATTAATATATCCACCGCAATTAGCTCAGGACCTGGCAGGTAGTAGACCATTAAGAAATAGCTGATGAATGTTCAGCAACTTTCCACTTTTCTCAATACTAAGTTTAAATGCCAGGGAGAACCAAACTCTTAGGAATATAATGCTGGTCCTTTTTTTTCCCCCTGTCCTTTGCATGTTGTTTTAGTTCTACTGCCTAGCACATTAAGTATCTGGTGAATAAATGAACAAGTGAACAAATTAATGAATAGTCCCTTCTGCTTTTGTGAATATGCCATGGTACAAACAGAAGAAAGACAGGAAGATAAAAAGGATAAAAGGAGAGAGCCATCTCTGTGTCTTTCCTCTCTCTGCCTCCACCCACTCCAACACCCACACATAGTTCAAGCCCCAGCCAAAATAATTCTAAATCAGAGCATGCTGTGCGGGAACAAGAATGAGACATTTGGCCTTGGTATTTTTATTTTAATAAGTGTACTTGCAAAGGACAAAAGAAAGGTCAGAAAGCAAACAATGCAGAAAGCCCCTGGGGGGAAAAAAATAATTGTTGAGGAAAGCAGGGTTCTCTCTGATAGTAGTGACTAAGGATGAGCAAATGTTGAGCAGCCGTTGTCAAGGGGATTCATCTAAACCACAATTCAGAGGAGAGTACCAAAACCATTTTGTTACCTAGCGCATTAGGTATGCACAGAAAGAGATGAGAGTAAATTGTGCCTCTTCGCAAGAGTCCTAATATGTGCCAGCATGTGCTGCTTGAGTTAGACATGTTCCAAAAACCACCTCAAAAATACTGTGGGGAGTCAAAGAAGTTCGAGGATGTCTCTTTTTGATTGGGTGGGAACCATTCACTGGGAGAACAGACTTTTTAGCTGAAAGACATGCATGTGGGAGTTCTGAGCAAAGTGATCTTGCAAAGGAGAAAAGCAAAAAAAAAAAAAAGGACAGCCTTTGGAGAGGAGGCAAACCAATTCAGGACAAAGATGAGGCCATTTCAAATGCTGAGCTACTGGGAAAGTGCAGATTTTCTCCCAGGAATAGCCCACCTCTCTGTCTGTCTGCGATGTGTTTTATCTCCAGCAGGCTCCCAGTCCTGTGCAGTAGCTCACCAACTGTTCGAAGCTCTACTATAAAAGAGTATGTTAAAAAAAAAAAAAAAGTGGAGGTGGAGGAAGATTCAGGGAACTCCAAGCTCTGTTTCTCTTTATAATTTTTAATAACCTCTAGCTATGCCTTGCCATAGCTTTATCTTTGATTTAATGACTATTACTCTTACTGTTATTACTACTAAAACAAGAGATATTCATAAGAAGGCAAGATGGAGTAGTGCCAAAAGCCAGTCTGCCTAAATTACTACTTTGATTGAGATAATCAATATCTAGGTGACTTTGAGCATATCATTTAAAGTCTCTTACCTCAGTTTCTTCAGCTGTAAACTATTATAAGTAGTACCTAACTCATAGGATTATATGATGACTAAATGAGTTAATTCTTTATGAAAAGAATTGATAACAGAGCCCTGGTACACTAAATGCTTTGGAAGCATTGGTTCTTGCCCAAAATACAAACCTGTCATAATATTAATGTAACAATAGAGATCTGCAGAAAATAAAATTTTTCATTTTTTAAATTTTGAAAAAAATTTCAAAGTTAAAGTCTGTTAATTTTGAGTTAATCAAAATTAAATTATCCTAGGTGAGCTTAACCTACATAGCTATGACCATCTCCTGTTGGTCTTAGAGAAACAAGATGCCATGTTGGAGAGAGGGTCCCCTGTCAGGAATTGATGGATAGCCTGTAATGAGGAGGGCTTCAGTCCCACGACCACAAGAAACTGACTTCTGCGAATTACCAATGAGCTTAAAAGACAACCTCAAGCCTCATATGAGATCTGCAATCTTTTGAGACACAGAACAAAAGATTCAGCTAAGCTGTGCATGAACTCCTGACCCATAGAAACTGCAAGGTAGTAAATGTTTGGTGTTTTAAACAGCTACTTCTAGGAAACACAGCAAACTGTCTGAAAAACAATACAGGAAAGTGAAAGTATAATTAAGTAGTTCAATATGAGTGAAAAAACAGAATCAACTCTTGATTCCACTTCTGACTGATGTCAAAGCAAGTGTGCTTAATAGTTATACTAAAGGCTTTTATTTAGATATATATAATGTATATTTCTTAAATTACCACGTAAATATTCTTTGCTGAGTTTTATTCCGCAACATGTGTGTGTGTGTGTGTGTGTGTGTGTGTGTGTGTGTGTGTAGTGAGCATATGTAATATAGTGAGGCAATAGCTGTTGTATATTTACCTTGTTTGCTATTTAGAAACAGTGCTGCAAAAAATATGCTTCAAAGTAAATATTGATTTTTTTTCTGTCTTTTTAGGGCCGTACGCATGGCATGTGGAAATTCCCAATCTAGGGGTCGAATTGGAGCTGTGCCACAGCCACAACAACACGGGATCCAAGTGATGTCTGTGACTTACACCACAGCTCACAGCAAAACCTGATCCATAACCCACCGAGCGAGGCCAGGGATTGAACCCACATCCTCATGGTTTCTAGTCCGGTTCATTACTGCTACTCTCTGATGGGAAATCCCAAACTAAATATTTTCTTTCTTTTCTTTCTTTTTCTTTTTCTTTTTTTTCTTTTTCTTTTAGGGCCACACCTGCAGCATATGGAAGTTCTCAGGCTAGCGGTTGAATCAGAGCTGTAGTCACTGGCCCATGCCACAGGCACAGGAACACAGTATCCGAGCTGCACCCACATCTACACCACAGCTCATGGCAATGATGGATCCTTAACCCACTGAGCGAGGCCAGGGATCGAACCTGAGTCCTCACGGATACTAGTCAGATTCCTTTCTACTGAGCCATGACAGGAACTTCTTGCATTTTCTTAGCAAATTCTGTAGAATCTAAATCTCCCAGGTAGAAACACTGAAAAAGCATGTGCATTTTAAAAGCATTTACTGTATTCCTAATAATTGATATGACTGACAACCCCACAGGATCCACATGAGTATTAATTTCATTTACTATCTAGAATATACTAGGTGCTGTATAACTGTGGTATATCAAAACTCCTGATATCTGTGATGTAAGAAAGTAATTTTATAAGGTTGAGGAAAACATAACCATAATTAATTCTGCACAAAAAAGTTCTCAAAAACCTTTTTGTGACAAGTAGTGGAAAACCATAGACATATTATTTCATCTCCTCAAGGACATGTACCAATCCCATAGCAAAGTGTGGCATCAAATTAGTGACCTTTCATAATTATTAGAATGTTACCACAGGAAGAAATAAAATTTGTAGACAATCTGAAAATTCTATCAGAACAAAAATTTTATCTCTATGTCTGTAAGAAATTTGAATAGCTGTTAATGGATTTTTATAACATTTATTTTTCCTTGTTTTTTTCCCATCTTTTACTGGTGGAATGCAATTAGCAAGAGGGAAGCTTGAGGGCAGAATAGCCAAATGGAGTCAAAAACACAATGAAGTTCCAAACCGAAACCAGATTAACACACCTTGTACAAAAAAAAAAAAAAAAAGAATCTATCATGTCTTCGTAAGAAATGGTTTACTTAAGAGAAATAGAAACTACTGAAGTTCACTATGTTAAAAAAAAAAGTGGGGTTACTAAAATGATTAGGCATCTCATATCTCACAGAATCCAATGGCAGGAGATATACCTAAAATTTATGAGGAAGCAAAAATATTAATTACTTTCTTTATCTCAGGCCTTCTGCAGTTTATGATCTCTCCTTATGGACTCCTCTTTCTGAAAACCAGCTGTTCCTGCTTTAGTGTGCTGTGACCATGACTCAGAGTTCAATGATCACAGGTCTGCTTGACATGAGTCAATTAGAGTTTCTGTGACATGATTTCAAATTCCCAAGAGTATTAAACTGATGTGATTTGAGACATGAATCAATTGCCATTCCTTTCCTTTTTTCTTTTCTTTCATTCCTTTTTTTCTTTACACTTTTCCCTCCTTTACAACCAGTCTCAGTCCCCAAATGGCACCAGCTGAAGCCTCAAAGTTCTGAGTCAAGTCTCACAAGATTGCTGTGTCAGCTACACTTCTTACAGATCTCATCAGGAGATGAAGGTCATACTTCTGTCTCCACTGGGCAAAAGAGCAGACACTGACAAGGAGCAGAGATAATTTGTCCAGAATTCATATTTACTCTTAGAATGTATTTAAAAAAAAAAAACTTACAAACTCCACATTTTAGGATTTAAAAAAATTGTTTCGTAGTTTTTTTTTTTTTCTTTCTGGTGAATATAAATGAGAAAAGGATGATTTTTTTCAACTTTTTAGTTTAAAATAATTATAGATTCATGGGAGGTTGCAAAAAATCTACAAGGAAGACCCGTGCATCTTTCTCCCAGCCTCCTCCAATGTTAACATCTTACACAACTATAGTAGAATATTAAAAACAAAAAATTGACATTGGTAAGATCCAAAGTTTGTTCAAGATCCATCATTTACACATGCATTCATTTGTGTTTGTTTATGTATTTGTACAGCTCTATGAAATTTCAGCATGGGAGTAGCTTTGTATAACCCCCATTACTATCAAGTTATTTAAATGTACTATAGTCACTGGACTTCCTCTTGTTACACCATTCAGCCCCTATGCCTAATTCCTAGCAACCTAATGTTATCTCCATTATTATGACTAGGTTATTTAATGAGTTTTATGAAAATGGAATCACCTAATAGGTATTGCTTTTGAAGTGAGCTTTTTTTTTTTGCTTTTTAGGTCTGCACCCATGGCATATGGAGGTTTCCAGGCTAGGGGTCAAATCGGAGCTTCAGCCATTGGCCTATGCCACAGCCACAGCAATGCAGGATCCAGGCCATGTCTACAACCTACACCACAGCTCGCAGCAGCACCAGATCCTTAACCCACTGAGCAAGGCCAGGGATTGAACCTGCAACCTCATGGTTATTAGTCGGATTTGTTTCCACTGCGCCACAATGGAAACTCCAAAATGAGCTTTTTTGTTCAGCATAATTTCCTTAGGATAGTCCAAGTTGTTTTCATCAATAGTTTGGTCCTAAATATAGCTGAGTAGCATTCCATGGTATAGATGCACCAAGGTTTATTTAGCCATTCATCCATTGAAGAACATCTGAGTATTTTCCAGTTTGGGACTATTATGAATAAAGCTGCTAATACATCGATGTGTAAGCTCCTGCATGAAAATAAATCTTTATTTCTTTGGAGTAAGTGCCCAAGAGTGCAATTTCTGTGCTGTGTTGTAAGATTATTTTTAGTTTTAAAACTAACTTCCAGGAGTTCTTGTTTAGCTCAGTGATAATGAACCCAGCTAGTGTTCATGAGCATGCAGATTTGATCCCTGGCCCCACTCACTGGGTTAAGGATCTGACATTGTGGTGGGCTGCTGTATAGGTCACAGACACAGCTCAGTGTTGCTGTGGCTGTGGCATAGGCCTACAGCTATAGATGCAATTTAACCCCTAGCCTGGGAACTTCCATAATGCTGCAGGTGCAGCCAAAACAAAACAAACAACAAAAACCTAACTTCCAAAATATTTTCCAAGTGGCTATATCATTTTACATTATCACCAGAAATGTATGAATAATCCAAATGCTTCTGCATCTTTGCCAACATTTGCTATTATCACAATTTTTAATTTTATCCATTCTGATGTGTGTGTAGTGATATCTAAAAATGGTTTTAATTTGTATTTTCCTAAAGAATATGATGTTGAGCATTTTTTCTCATGTTTACTTTCCATCTGTTTATCATCTTTGATAAAATGTCTCTGCATGTCTTTTTCCCATATCATAGTGGATTGTTATTCTTTTACTAGTGAGTTTTGAGAGTTCTTTATATATACTAAATGCAATTCCTATCTTGAGTATTTTCTTTGCAATATATTTCTCTCCAAGTTAGTAGCTTGTCTTTTTATTCTTTTAACATAAGGTGTTTCACAGATAAAAAGTTTTCATTTTTGATAAGTTCAAATTTATCAATTTTTACTTTATGGATTATGGATTATGTTTTGATGTTGAGTTTAATAACTCTTTGTGTTAGCAAAGACTTTGGAAATTTTCTTCATGTTCCTCAACCTCATAAAGAGTATCCAATGATAACATCCTACTTAGTGGTAAAAGACTAATTATTTTCCCTGTAAGATCAGGGAAAAGGCAAGGATTCTGCTTATGTAACTCTTACTTAATATAATATTAGAAGTTCTATCCACTGGAATAGTCAAGAAAAAGAAATAAAATTAATACAATTTAGAAATAAAGAAATAAAATTACCTCCATTTGCAGATGAGAGGATTGTCTACATATAAACACTTTAGGAAATCTTATGCTAAAATGTATGGAAAGTGAAAAGTCCAAGGACAGTTGAAAAAATTTGAAAAAGAACCAAGGAATCATTCTTCCCAATGTTAAGATTTACCATATATCTATAGTAATCAGATAATGTGGTACTGGGGTTCCCATTGTGGCTGAGCAGAAATAATCTGACTAGTATTCATGAGGATGCAGGTTTGATCCCTGACCTTGCTCAACAGGTTAAGGATCTGGCATTGCTGTGATCTGTGGTGTAGGTTGCAGATGTGGCTCAGATCTGGCGTTGCTATGGCTGTAGTGTAGGCCGGCAGCTGCAGCTCCATTCAATCCCTAGCCTGGGAACTTCCATATGCTGCTGCACTTATGGCCCTAAACAAAAAAAAAAAAAAAAAAAAAAAAACAAAAAAAAGTATGTGTAGTGTGGTACAGGTGGTTGGATAGACACAGAGATGAATAGAACAAAATAGAAAACCCAAAAATAGATCAAACATGCCAAATTAATTTTTGACAAAGATGCAAAAGCATTTCTATGGAGAAAGGAAAGGTTTTTCAATAAATGATGCTAGACCAATTGGACATGCATTCACACACACAAACACACACAAATGATGTTGACTTAAACTTCACACCTAACGTGAATTAACTCATAATGTATCATACACTTAAGTGTAAAGTAGAAAACCATGACTCATCTAGATGATGTTTTTAACTATCAAAATCTAAAAGTGCTAGCATAAAGTTAAGAAATTAGAGTGAATTTTAAGAGTCAGAATATTTTACATGTTTTGAATGGACGTCTTCACATTTAAACATCATAAAGAATGTTAACAAAGCTTTCTTTAAAGAAGAAATATAAATAAGCTCATTATTTGATACACAAGTATCCTTATCAGAGAAACATTCCTGATTGTGATTCAATGATAATATCCCCCTTATTTTTCTTAAGTATTCATGGTAATAGCAACTATGTCAGGAATAGATTAGAACCATGATATGTAAATGATTTGCTTTGCCACACTAGTCTATATGAAAAAATATGGAATAACAGTTGTGTCATGGTAGAATAGCATTAGCTGATTGAACACTAAAATTTCCCAAGATTGGAAATGTGTAGCTTTAATATGTTTTTATTCATTTTTAAATTTATTTTGTGTCTTTTTTGCTTTTTAGGGCTGCACCTATGGCATATGGAGGTTCCCGGGCTAGGGGTCTAATCGGAGCTACAACTGCTAGCTTACACCACAGCCACAGCAATGCCAGATCCAAGCCACATCTGCGAGCTATATCACACCTTGAGGCAACGCCGGATCCTTAACCCACTGAGCAAGGCCAGGGATGGAACCTGCAACGTCATGGTTCCTAGTCGGATTCGTTTCCACTGCGTGACGACGGGAACTCCCTGATATGTTTTTAATACAAAGAATAGATAAAGCCCAAAAGAATAGGATAATATACGCTTAAGTTCTGTGTAAACTAAAATTCAATAAATTTTTAGCTTCTGTAGGGCACAAAATAAAGAGACAGAGACAGTGTACTGGAAGTGAGTGGTTTAAACCCCAGCTGTGCCGTGAAGGCAGTCTGTACTTCTTGGAAAATCATTAAGTTTCTTTGATTCTAAGTTTTCTTATTTAAAATGCAGGATTTAATATTTAGCTCATACACTTGTGAGGACTTGCAAGTTGTGTAAGAGGTTAGCACATGGTTAGCACTCAGTGAGTGGTAGTTATAGGTATAGATAATATTGTCATTAGAATTCAACGAAAGTCATATTTTAAATCTCTAAACTATAAAGGACCTATTAAGAAGCTACCATAAGGGTGATTTTGATTGTCACCTTTTCTCTCTTTACTTCCCCTTTAGCCAAGTGCTAATTACCCACATGCCTGTAACAAATCTAATTTGGAGATTTAAATTTCTCTTTCTGTTGCCCAAGGTGTAAGAACTGACAAATTTCTGACCTCCACTGGCCATCATAATTCCCTGATGCCATTTTCAGCTTTTTCTAAATGAATATATATCAGCTTTGCAAGGCACTGGACTAAAAGCTTCCCAAAGATTTTGCTCTGATCATCACAAAATGCCAGCTCCCCTTGACAGCATAGTATCCTTGCCTTCACCCATTGCTCTTCACTTGCTTACAATTTTCTTTTTAAACAGGAGAATGCAATCCTGACATATCCTTTGGCATATCACTTGACTCCATGAACTTGACATTTTATAGTCAGTCACTCATTTGGAGTAATGAATCCATCTGCTTATTCAGGAAGTTGAAAAACATGGTGCTCTTTTAAGTTTGTTTCCTTTATATAGGCACCTCTTCCCATGATTTGTAAATAGTCTTTACATAGGTAAGAGAAGAAGGAAGAAATTGTGTACCTGCTTCATTTATTCCTTCATTCAATAAATATTAATTGTTCTAGAATCAGTGTATATCCAGAAATTGAACTGTCTGTAAGAGATAAAATGACAAGCAACACATTAAGATGGATGGTTTCCTAAAGTATGTAATACTTCCCTATTTTTTATGTCACATTACTTCTACACAGTAAGCTCCTTAAAACAATACACATTTATTATTTCAGTTGGTGTGAGTAAGGAGTATAGACATGACATTGCTTGGTGCTCTGCGTCAGGGTCTGAATTGAAAGCTGATGCCAGGGTGTGGTTAAAGTCTTTCCTGAAAGCTTTGGTGGCAAAGGATCCATTTAAAAGATGATATGACTTTTGACAAAATTCACTTCCTCACAGGCTGTGGGACTGAGGGCTTCAGTTTCCTGTTGGTTGTTGGCAGTATCACAGACAGCCTATTGCCACAAAGGTTTCTTTGTAAAGAAACTCACAATATAGCTGCTATATTTAATAATTCCAATTACTCTGACATCTAGATATTATTATCTCAAGAGATAAGGATACTGAGTCTCAATGTTATATCAGTTCAGTTAGCAGCCAATAGAGTATTTCAACTTAGGTTAGGTTGAGCTATAGCTGTGCTCTAAAAATAAAAGTAATGAAAGAGTATACCCATAGGTATACTATAGATATTATAAAGATAATAGCAAATAGTATAAAATACTTTATGGCAATAAATTCAACAAGGTATTAAACATGTACACACTTTTTGAAAAATAAATAAAATCTACTAAAAATTAAACAAGAAAACAAAGAAAACCTAAGTCTCCCATAGCTGTGGAAGAAATTGAATTTATAAATAAAAACAGTCCCATGGAAAAAAATTTTAGATTTGCATAATTTCACTAGTGAATTCTATCACACATTTATGGAATAAATAATACCAGACAGACCCAAACTTTTGCAGAAAATAGAAATATTCAAAACTCATTTTATTAAGAGAGAATAACTCAGTAATAAAATCTTAAAGGTATATTTTGCAAGTAAGGCATATTATAAACCAATATCCTCTAGGAAGAAAAACACTAAACTATGTAATAAAATATTAGCAAGTTAAATTTAGTAATATGGAAAAAGGTAATACATAACAATCATAAACAAAGTTTATGTCAAGAATGTAATGTTTCTTTAACATTTGTAAATCGGCCAATGAAATTCACTTCATTAACAGAATAGAAAACATATGATCCTGTCAATAGATTGATTTTAAAAAAGCATTGACAAAATTCAATATTAATGATGAAAATTTAACAAACTAAAAATAAAAGGAAATATTCTCAATTTGATAAAGGTCATCTACAAAAATATATACAGTTAACATTATACTTAATGATGAAATATTAAACAATTTCCTATTAAGATTTAAAACAAAGCAACCATGTCAGCTATAAACAATTTTATTTAACACTGTATAGTATGTCTTATCCAATTCACTAAAGCAGGAAATAAGTATAAAGTTTGGAAAATAAGAAATAAACTGTCTTATTTTCAGTTGACCTAATTGCGGATGTAAAAAAAAAAATCTCCTCAGAAATTATTAGAACTAATAAAAAAAATCAGCAAGATATTATTCAATATACTCAAAATACAGTCAATATTCAAAGGTCTACTGTGCATTTATATGCTATCAATTAATTGTTAGAAAATAGTATTTCTAGGAGTTCTTGTTGTGGCTCAACAGCAACAAAACCAGTTAGTATCCATGAGGATGCTAAAATAAAAAACATATGATCTTGTCAATAGATATTATTTGATCCCTGACCTCACTCAGTGGGTTAAGGATCCATTGTTGCTGTGAACTGTGGTGTGGAAAGAAAATAGTATTTCTAAAAAATGACATAAAATATCATCAGATTTCAAAAATCTTAGGAATAATTTTGAGAAAAAAATGTGTAAGACCTGCAAGCTACAAAACATTGTTGATAAGCATTAAAGAAAATCTAAGTAAAAGGAGTGATCTACCATGTTTATTGATTGGAAAATTCAATATTTTCCAAATATTATTATTACCCAGTTGATGAATAGAATCAATACAATGCTAATCAATATCTCAACTTTTTTGGGTAGAAAATGTAAAGCAGATCCTAAAATTTGTATTGAAAAATCAATGGACCTAAAATAACCAATAAAACTTTTTAAAGGAAGAGTGAAGTTGAGGATTCACATTTCCTTATATTGTTTCACTAAGACCATGTGGTATTGGCATTTAGTAAATATCAATGGAACAGAATAGAACATCCAGAAATAAAACCACACTTACAAAGACGAAAGATTTTTAACAGTCACAAGGGGGAAAAGAAAGGGTTTTCAACAATTGTGGCTGAATCAATTGTATAAATTTATTCATAAAATAAATTTTGACCCATTATTCTATAATATAGAAAAGTGTTTGAATCAGGTGGGATGTATACATAAAAGTTAAAACTGCAGATTTTCTAGAATAAAATAAAGAGGATCTTGGCATTCCTATTGTGGCCCATCAGAAAAGAACCCAATTAATTTTCATGAGGCTGCAGTTTCGATCCCTGGCCTCGCTCAGTGGGTAAAGGATCTGGCATTGTCATGAGCTGGTGCTGTAGGTCACAGAAGTGGCTCGGATCTGACCTGGCTATGGCTGTTTTGTAGGCTGGCAGCTGTGGCTCTCATTTGAGCCCTAGCCTGGGCACTTCCATGTGCCACAGGTGCGGCCCTAAAAAAAAAAAAAAAAAGGAACTTAGCATATTGGGAGTTCCCGTTATGGCTCAGTGGTAAAGAACCTGACTAGTATACATGAGGAGCTCGAGTTCAATCCCTGGCCTTACTCAGTGGGTTAAGGATCCAGCATTGCTGTGGCTGTGGTGTAGGCCAGCAGCTATAGTTCCAATTTGACCCCTGGCCTGGGAACCTCCATATGCCGCAGGTGCAGCCCTAAAAAAACAATAAAAAAATAAAAAATAGTTGAAGAAGATCTTGCAAACTTGGGTGAGGCAAGTAATTCCTATGATACAGAAATCCCTAAACTAATAATAAAATAAAATATTTTAAAATACATTTCATTAATATAAAACTTTCATTCATCCTAGAAGACAATTAAGAATGTAAAAAGAAGCCAGACACAAAAGGGTTCATATCATATTTTTCCATTCAACTGAAGTTCAAAAAAAAGGCAAAATAATCTATGATAATAGTAAGCTAAGTAGTGGTTGCCTGTGAGGGTGGAGCTTGACTAAGAGTAGACACAATGGAACATTTCAGGGGTATGAAAAGTATTGTATATCTTGGGTTGGGTTAATGGTTACCTAAATATTTGTTTATCAAAAATCTTAATTGCATATTTAAGATCTGTACATTTCACTACAGTGTAAACTTCAATTTAAAAAAAAAATTATTGTTGAGTGAAAAATAGACATAAAAATACATTAGCATATGCTCCAATTTATATGAAATTAAAGAACAGGTAAAATTATGTGATAGTGATAGAGAGCTGAAACAATGGGTGTTGGGGATGATAGGAAGGGACACCAGGACATTTTGGGGGTGATGAAATTTTAATTATGCTTGTCAAAATTTACTGAATTTTAAGGATAGAAACTTGTACTTGACACAGGACACCAGGGACTAGGACAAAAATTTTAATTTCTATCAAGATACTCTCATTTTCTACCCCTTTATTATGTTCTCACATGTATTAGCTTCAGCTTCATAGCAAATGTATTTTAACTTCATCTTAAAAAAACAATTTAAAATATACATTTTCATTGTTACATTATGTTAGATAAATTATTTATGGCACCTGTTGCATTCAAATTCATTTCCAGTTAACACTCCCCAAACAGTTGTCTTTTGGGGAAACTACACATCCTTTCATTTATTTTTTAAATGAGTGGTCACTGCTTGGAACACCACTGTACTCCTGACTTAAGGATTGTGCCGATAAACATATAAATCACTCACGGAATGGTGTGGTATAGAAGCTTATATAATCAGTATATAGTAAGTAGCTAGACTAACCATGTATCTCTGGAATCCGACCTGCAGAATAGAGACATGATTGAATGGTAAGGAGTAAGAAGAACATAAACAAAAGCTGAGATGCCATGAGAGAGGACATCTAATCTAAGTCCCACCTAATGTCAATGTCATAAATATCACCTTGGAAATCTTAAAGATTTAGCTTTAATAGGTCCACGGTGGAGCCTGAGATTCTGCCTTTCTAACAAGATTCCAGTGAAGTCAGTGTTGCCAGGACCAAGGAGCAAACTTTGATGAACAAGAACCTATCCCATAAGAACTGTCAGTTTCCTCCAATTCTCGGGCTTTTCAAATTCCAGTTCTAATCTATGTATATCCCACTCCTGCTTCTTAAGGTTTTCCTGATTCTGTTTCTTGCAATGTACACAGTTGGCTTAACATAGAAAATCAATATATAGTATTTCAGAAAAAGTAATTTCCAATAGTTCCCTAACATGACTGAGGGTCTAATAACACGTCTATGTCTCTCATCACTTTCTTTTTTGCAGCAATTTGTCTTTGATGTCATCCCTTGCTAAATGATGTCATCTCATTTTTAAGTGAGTTTCATGTATTTTAATTTTGGAAAATATAAGCAGCTGCAACAAAATTCTGGAACCTGTGAGTTTGAAGTTTAGACTCACATTTCTCCTCTGCTTTGTGTAACCTCAAATTGCCTTTTAACCAAGATATGTTTTCTATGTGATATTCATCATAGCCATAGTTAAGAACTAAGATGGCAGAATGTCTTTATTTTGGTCTGTGTTCCCAAACTGTCTTTCAGAGTGCCTGTTTGAAAAGTATTTCACATTTTCTGCTTTTTTCTTTCTTCCTTTCTTTCTTTTTTTTTTTTTTTTTCTTTCAATGGCCGAACCCGTGGCATATGGAACTTCCCAGGCTGGGGGTTGTGTAGAAGCTGCAGCTGCCAGCCTAGGCCATAGCCGCAGCAATGCCAGATCCAAGCCACATCTGTGACCGACACTATACTTCATGGCAATACTGGATCCTTAACCCACTGAGCAAGGCCAAGGATCAGACCTACATTCATGGATACTTGTCAGGTTTGTTACCACTGAGCCACAATGGGAACTCCCAGTACCTAACATTTTCTGACATCAGTTGCAACACCTAGGAATTATTGGATTAATATATTAATCTAATGAAGATGTTTATAAACAAAGTAAATATTGTATAGCCAAGAATTTTCACCATTATTCCAATTTTTGCTGATACTTAGAAAAGAAAAAAAATTTATTCTCACTTAGTACTGAAGTTATTATAATGCAAAATTCTGTCCTAGTAACCAAACTGCATCTGGGCGTTTATGCACGTTAAATCACATAGGAACCCAATACCATCACAGCAAAAATATAAACAAATAAGAGGTAAAATAAGAATATTTTATTATTCTTATTTTAAAAATATTTTATCTTTTCCTGTTCTCATCCAATGTACATCTATGCTCAATTCTTGATTAATTGACCTTCAACTCTGACTTTGAACCTGTCTTTCTTTGAACATGGTGTTTTGGAAATGAATCTACTTGGTACTTGAAGTCCCCCTTTATCTTTAGACTGTGGTGTATGTCCCCAAGTTCTCAGAAACCCCTGTCAGCAATTCTAGGAAAGAGTCTCAAGTCAGATATAATGTATCTCAAATATGGCATGACACGTTACCTGTACTAAAAAAAATTATCAAGAAATTCAAATTTAACCTGATATCCTCTTTATTAGCTAAATCTGACAACTCTTTCTTCATGGAACTTGGTGTCACAGGGGAACCATACTAGCAAATATGAAGATCAACCTGGATTTGACCCTAGGAAACTTACTCTCCTTCTGTGCACCTATAATTACACCTGAATAGACCACAAGATGACTAGAATGAGTCAGTCCAAAGTCCACAGATTTTTTTTTCATATGTCAAGCAAACAGAAGTGGACAGAAATTCAGAAAGCACAGACTATATAGATACCTAATCCAAAAAAGACAAGCGAATAGGTCCATTAGAGGGCACTGAATTAATCTTAGCTGTGCCTTATTGTCACATGGACCAGAACAGTGGTTCCTAAACAATGGAGATAAGAGTGGCAGAATTGTTTTGAGAATATAGTGAATTCCTGTGGCCACTAGCCTGTAAATAGGCTGGAGATGATATGTTACATATATGTTTTGATTTGTATATAAATGTTGTAATAAATGCAGTATAAAATTATGAAAAACTTATACTGAATTCATTAGAGAACTTTCTTGTTGAGTTTTGTTTTGAAATTTTTAGGTCATGCATCTATTCAATTTGTTTATTTTGTCTAAAGCATCTGATAATTGAACAGGTTAAGTACCATTTGCCTAAAGTTATTCAAAGAGGTAAATATACATGTTCAACTATGTAAATATCACCTTTTAGTGTTTAGGTTCGACCAAGACATTGGCTGTCTAGGAAAATGAGAAAAGTAAGGATTCAGCTGCGCTGCTGAGAAATAATGCATAAAGTGATATTTGTTTTTGTAGGAATATAAAACAGCCATTTAAGCATGGGAGGCACAGGATGGCACTGCATCTGCTTCCCATTGCTCTTTCTTTTTATAAGAAGCTCCACTGCAACAAACACAGAATGGGGACAGAAGAGGGAGAAATGAGAGGGTGTTTGGCTCTAACACTGGCCAGCTCCACTCTTACATTAAAAAAAGGAACAAGGCAGACTGCCATCATAATAAAGAGAGAACAAAGTAAAAAGTAAGCTTCTTTAAAAAAAAAAAAAAAGTGCACGTCACTGAGAAGATAGAGATGAAATCATTTCTGAGTAGCAGCTGAATTCACTTTGCACAATATCCTATTCAAGGCCAGGTTCGCCAATCATACTAGATAACTGAAAGAAAAGAGACATGATTGTTTTACAAAAATCTGCCTGGTCCCTACCCCAATTTCATCAGGACCATCTACATTTATAAGCTGAGGGTAGGGGAGAGTTCTATTTTATGTCATGTGATCATTGTACCTATGTCTCCAGTGTTTCCTTGTGTGTCCAAATTTTCTCCTCTAAGGGTACCAGTAAGACAGATAGGGTTTGAGCCCACCCTAAAGGCCTCATTCTTATTTAAACACTCCTTATTAGGCCTTATATCCAAAGAGAGTCATATTCTTTCCTATCTGGATTCCTTTTTATTTCATTTTCTTATCTGATTATTCTACATGAAAGCTCCAGTATAATGAGGAATGGAATTGGCAAGAGTGAATATTTTTGTCTTTCTTCTAATCTTTCCAGTCTTTCATCATGATGTATGATGTTAGTTGTATTTCATAGGTGTCCTTTATCAAACTGAAGTTCCTCTGTATACATTTTTTTGAGTTTTTATCAAGATATGGTGTTTGTTTTTTCCTTTTACAGCCCCACCAGCAGCATATGGAAGTTCCCAAGCTAGTGGTCGAATTAGTGCTGAAGTTGTCGGCTTAAGCCACAGCAACATTGGATCTGAGCCACATTTGTAACCTATGCTGCAGCTTTCAGCAATGCTGGATCCTTAACCTACTGAGCAAGGTCAGGAATCGAACCCACATTCTCGCAAACACTATGTTGGGTTCCTACATTGAGCCATAATGAACACTCCAGATTTTTTAAATGATTTTTTTCTTCATCTGTTAAGATGAAGTGTATGTGTTTACTGTTGATAAGGTATATTACACTAATTGATTTTCTGATATTAGATAAACTTTGCACTCCTAGCACATGCTCCTTGGTCATGGTATATAATTGTTTTTGTTTTTAAATACATTGCTGGATTCAGTTTGCTAGTATTTTACGATTTTGTGTCCATTTTCATAATAAATATTAGTCTGTCATTTTCCTTTCTTGTGATGTTTTTATTTGAATATTTATTAGGGTAATACTGACCTCATAAGGTGATTTGGGAGTGTTCCCTCTTATTCTGTTTGAGAAGGATCAACATTAATCATTTTTTAAACTGGTAAAATTCACTTGTGAAGCCATCTGGGCTTGGGCTTTACGTTTTGGAGAGTTTTTGATAAGTAATTCAATCCTTTTACTTGTTATAGTTATATTTAGGTTGTTCATTTCTTCTTGTTTAGTTTCGGTAATTTGTGCTTTCTAGGAATTCATGTCACGTTTAAGTTGTTTAATTTCTTGATATGAAATTTCTCATAGTATTCTTTTAATCCACTGTATGTCTGTAAAGTTGATAGTAAGTCTCTTTTTCATTTCTGGTTCCAATAGTTTGAGTTATTTCTTTTTTCTTGGTCACTCTAGCTAAAGTTTTTTTCAATGGTATTGAAAAAAAAGAATTAACTTTTGGTTTTATTGATTTTCTTTATTGTTTTTATAATTTCTATTTCACTAATTTCTGCTCTAATCTTTATTATTTCTTCCTGTCTGCTTCTTTAATTTTAGTTTGCTCTCTTTTCCTTAAGGTAGAAGGTTAGGTTGAGGTATTTCTTCTTTATTAATATAGGCATTAGCTATAAATGGCTCTCTAAGCACTGCCTTCACTGTGTCCTGTAAGTTTGGTCATGATTTTAATTCCATTCATTACAAACTATTTTATAATTTCCCTTCTGATTTCTTCTCTGACTCATTTGATTACTAGAAACCAGACATTTTAGAACATATATTCTAACAATTCATGGAGTTCCTCATGGCTTAGTGGGTTAAGAACCCGACAGAGTGTCCCTAATGATGCAGGTTTGATCCCTGGCATCACTCAGTGGGTTAAGGATCCAGCATTACCACAAGCCATGACATAGACCGTAGATGCAGCTTGGATCCAGTGTTGCTGTGGCTGTGATATAGGCCCCAGCTGCAGCTCCAATTCAGCTCCTAGCCTGGAAACTTCCATATGCCATAGATGTGGCCCTGAAAAATGAAAAAAAAAAAAAAAAATCAAAAAAACAACTACAAAAAAAAAACCTCTGGTTCCTCTCCCACCTTCAAGTGCTTGTTAATGGTATTTGCTTGTTAAATGTTTAGTGGCTGGGTGGATTATGTTAGTGCAGTCTACTTTCCACCCATCTCCACAGACACAGTGTAAAGCTGTCCTCTTGGTTGCATTTTCCTGGAACTTAGCCTCAGAAACATGTAGCGAGAGGCAGGATAAAAAGTTTGATCTCCTGCCTCTCCTTGTAGAACAGTCTTTCCCCTGAAAGAGGGAATTCTGTTCTGGGCTATGCCAGCCTGCATTGGAGTCTTTGCCTCATTGAACAGGGAGGGTAGAGTGAGAGTATGGGTATTGGCTCAAACACCATAAATTCTCATAGCCCTTGTAAAGATGTAGTCGATTTTCTTGAACAAATGCTTCTTTGTTTCCAGTATGCCCTTAAGGCCATTTATAGAGCCAGTGAGATAAATATATATATTCATATTTCGCCAGTTTTGCTGGACAGAGGGTCCAAGAACCTTCTCACACTCTCATGCATGAAATCCACCCTTTTTTTTTTTAATTTAGATATTTCAATGTAAATTCACATTTACTCCTAGGAGAATGGTGCAGAATAGGAATTTAATAATAAGAAGAAGAATCTGGAGTTCCCGTCGTGGTGCAGTGGTTAACGAATCCGACTAGGAACCATGAGGTTGCGGGTTCGGTCCCTGCCCTCGCTCAGTGGGTTAACGATCCGGCGTTGCCGTGAGCTGTGGTGTAGGTTGCAGACGCGGCTCGGATCCCGCGTTGCTGTGGCTCTGGCGTAGGCCGGTGGCTACAGCTCTGATTCAACCCCTAGCCTGGGAACCTCCATATGCCGCGGGAGTGGCCCAAGAAATAGCAACAACAACAACAACAATAACAACAACAACAAAAAAGACAAAAAAAAAAAGAAGAATAATCTTTTTTTTTTTTTTTTTAGGGCCACACCTACAGCACGTGAAGTCCCCAGGCTGGGGTCAAATCAGAGCTACAGCTGCCAGCCTATGCCACAGCCACACCAACGTGGGATTCAAGTGACGTCTGCAACCTACACCACGGCCTGCAGCAATGCTGGATCCTTAACCCACTGAGCAAGGCCAGGGATCTAACCCACATCCTCATGGATCCTACTCATTTTCATTAACTGCTGAGCCATTAAGGAAACTCCCAGAATATATAATATTCTTAAACACCGTGTATGTAGAAACATTATTCATATACTGTGCATATTTCTTTCATCAACACCATCAGTTAAGTTGATAATGGTACAGATCAGGAAACCAAAGATTAGGAAGTATTTTACCAAAGTCATTTAAGAGTCCAAGGCAGGAGTTCCTGCTGTGGCTCAATAGGTTGAGTGGTGTCTCTCTCCAGAGCACTGGGCTAAAGATTTAATCTCTGACCCAGCACAGCGGGTTAAGGATCTGCCCTTGCCACAGCTTTGGTGTAGGTTGCAACTATGGCTTGAATCTGATCCCAGGGAATCCATATGCTGTGGGGCAGCCAAAAAAAAAAAAAAAAGAAGTCTAAGGCAGAATCATGGAATCTACTCAAGTCTCTCACTTCACTTCAGTGACATCATTTATAACTAATTATCTGACTTGAAGGCAAATGTCAGTGTAGGGGAGCTGCCCTAAAATGCATCTCTTTGGGGAGTTCCATTGTGGTTCATCAGGTTAAGAACCCAACTCATATCCATGAGGATGTGGATTCGATCCCTGGCCTTCCTCAAGGGCTTAAAGGATCTGGCATTCCTGCAAGCTGCATTGTAAGTGGTGGATACAGCTCAGATCTGGCTTTGCTGTGGCTGTGGAATAGGCGGGCAGCTGTAGTTCCAAGTTCCTAGTCTGGGAACTTCCCATGTGCTGCAGATGCTGCCCTAAAAAGCAAATAAATAAATAAAATAAAATAAAATAAAAAAGTAAAATAAAATAAAAAGTGTCTCTTTGTCATGAGTATTAATTTAGGTTGATTATTAAAAAATAGATGTTGTTTTTTCTTTTTACCTTTCCCTTGACCACCTAAAGAACATAGATAGATATAAAGCGTATTCCCAGACTAGAAATTTCAATGGAGATACCTATAAAGAATATGGTCTATACATATTAGGGGAAACTCAGCACAACCTAGACACCAGAGTCCACTCTGTGTCTCATTGTCTCTGCAGGCCCCAGCAGACACGTTTTAACCAAACATTTGCTTTTCCATCTCCATGTGAATTGCCCTCTTCCCCTTTGAAGCCCCAACCACTACCCCCAAAATCTCCTTTAGCTGAAGATGGTATTTAAGGTGGAGGCTTTGGCCATTTTGGTGAGTTATTTAGTTTTCCTGAGTCTCTGCCATGTATATATATAATTAAATTTATGTTTCATGTTATTCCCATTAATCTATCTTATGTCAATTTAATTCTTAGATCAACTAGAAGAACTTAAGAAGGTAGAAAATGTCTTCCTTCCTGACAGTCTACACAGCTGGCAGGATTCAACTTTTCTGACTGGATAGTCTTCACCCCGAGGCTCCTGCAGCTAAGAGATCCTGGGACAACTGACAAAAGCAGGCAGAAGGTAAGAATTCTTACCATGTCAGTCAGTCTTCTGGATCTCTGCCTCCAGCGTCTGTTGGAAACAAGAGCCCTATTTTTCCCCTCTGTTTTAAAATTAGAGTAGCAAGAAATAATATTTGCGGAACTAGTTCCTTGGACCTAGCCACTCTTGAGAAATTTGGTAGAGTACTCTTGGCAATTGATACATTTCCTTTGTCTCTGTTTATTATATGATTTGTCCCAAGAGGGGAATTTCATATGGTGGGGCACAGGCATAGGTCCTGTATGCCTGCTGTCTGGGCCAGCTCTGCAGACTGGTAAGTTTGCTGGTATCGTCCGACTGGCATCTGTTCAGAGAAACTTTGCTCTGGGTTAATATGCACCAGTGAAACCCGTTGTTTTGATGAGGTATCTTGGACGCCAAATCTGCAAAATCATGGGCACCACTCAAGCATTTAAGACCGTTAAGATGATTGCCACCTCAAGGAGTTACCGGTGAAATGATTAGTTGGTCACCAGAAAGCTTAGATTGACGTGAGGTCACCCAGCAACCTCAAGAAGATGTCCAAGCAGTGAGATGCTCTATAAAACATCACACAATCCCCACCTCTCCCACACATCCCTCTTAGGTGTTGAAGTACATATAAGAAAAAAAGATGAGATTTTTCCTTCTATACTATTATATGTTCTGAGATCTTGGCTTCTTGACCAGTGAGAAATCTCTCTCATCTAGAAGGTACACATACTGGTGTGCATTTGGAGGCCAGTCAGAAGGTCTAGGATCCCAAGCAACTGTAGCTGTGGTCAGAGGCACACAGAGCAACCTGGGCTTGTGACTGGCATCCCGTTGTCAGCTGTGCCAGCCCTTAAGGTGGTTTGTCATAAGGGGTCCCAGTCCATAAGGGGCTTTTGTATCTCAACCCTCATTGCTTTGTCAGTGCTGGCACTGTGCCATCCTTACTGCCTGTGCAACAAAGGTCTTTGCTTTCTTAGATTATTATAGTAATAGTAGTAGTAGTAGTAGTCATGTAGGGGTGTGGAAAAGGGAATAAGAAGCTTGGCAAGAGTGAAGCCATCTTGCTGCCACCGTCTGTCTTGGTGAATGTAAGGTGACTCATATGAGGGCTCTCAGAAAAACAAAGTCATTAGGACTTGGAAAACTCCAGGCCCCGACTTTTCTAAAGAAATTCAATAATAGCTGGATTGTGCTTGAGGTTCATCATTAAAGTAACAATAGAAGGCATTCTTTACAGCTATACACCTTTATGTACCCAGCATGTAACTAAAGATTAATGTAGCATGTTAGACACATAAGCAAGCACTATACATGTATCTCCCCCTTTTTGTTCGGGGTCCATGATTGGGAAGCGACTCCCTGTGAACCCACCGGTGTAATAAAGCTGTTCTCCATCTTCCTAGAGTGTCCTCTGAGGTGATTGCTGGGAATTCTACAATAGTAGCAGTGGCAGTAGTAATAGTATCTTGGGATAAACCATCTAGATCTTGTGAGGGCTGCCTCTTTTGCACTCTTCTGTGGGCTGCCTCTTTTGTCCATGGTTAATCCCTCAAACAGCTTATTGGTTTGAATCACTGTTAAGATTCTACTTTTCAGGAGTTCCCGTCGTGGCGCAGTGGTTAACGAATCCGACTAGGAACCATGAGGTTGCAGGTTCGGTCCCTGCCCTTGCTCAGTGGGTTAACGATCCGGCGTTGCCGTGAGCTGTGGTGTAGGTTGCAGACGCGGCTCGGATCCCCCGTTGCTGTGGCTCTGGCATAGGCCGGTGGCTACGGCTCCGATTCAACCCCTAGCTTGGGAACCTCCATATGCCGCGGGAGCGGCCCAAGAAACAACAACAACAACAAAGACAAAAGACAAAAAAAAAAAGATTCTACTTTTCAGTGGCCAGAGGATGGATCCTTTGGATTGGAAAAACTCTTAAATTGGTCAGTTTTTAAATAACTTGCAACTTAAAAAAGCTTTTGATTTATTGGTACCTCTGGAAAGACCAAATTAAAAGGTAGATGCAAAGAAATACAGTGACTAATTTTAAGAACTCCCTTAATTAAAAAAAAAATCAAGAAGCCTTATGGATATATAATCTGGACATCTTGTTAAGAACCTAAAAGATATCATGACAAACAGTTCATGTTTAGACAAACTTCATGCCTGCTGTTGTGTAAGCCACTCAGAAAGTTTACTGTAATTGTCACTACTTTGCCCTCAATCTATCTGAAGGTGCTTTTATTTTTTTGGCTGTGGGCTGCCATGTGCAGCAACTTGATATGGAATCTTAGTTCCCAGACCAGGGAATGAACGTGGGCTCAGTGGCAAAAGCACTGAGTCCTAACCACTAGCCCGCCAGGGAACTTCCTATCTAATGATGCTTTGAGCCTGATATCTAGAAATCTTCTCTGCTGATAGCTCTCAGGACCCAGACACCAAGTTTACAATCTGTTCTAACCTTTAACTTTTGTTTTTCCTTTGTCTCCGTAGAAATGTCTCTTATCAGTTATCCGATTGCTTGCACTTTGAAAGCCTCACTTTGAGAGCTCTATATCATGGCCTCTTAAAATGAATGTAGCTATACAGCTCTATTGTCAGGACTAAGAGATTGGTTCATTGAGATGGAAGAACCTACCAATTCAGCATATGAACAGTAAAACTTGGAGAAATTTCAAAGGCAGGACTGTAGAGGAAAAAAATTTGTCACCCCCTAAATGTGGTTCTTTGGCAGTATGATTAATTAAAGCTGATTATTGTTAAGAAATAGAAGACCCTGGAAATCTTTGTTTTTATCTCCCTCATATTTGCCTAGAGAATTTAGTTAAAGGATTAGAGTTATTTCCAGAGATACCTACAAAGAATATGGTGGAGGGAACTCAGCAGGACCTGGAATCAGTGTCCCATTGTCCCTAGAGATGAGTATCCTAGCAAACACTTGTTTACCAAACATTTGATTTCTGTGAATGGCCTTCCTCCCCTTTGAAGTCTCAAACCACTACCCCTGGCATCTACTTTTGTCTTTAGCTAACAGTTTAATCAAGGTCAGGGCTTAGGCAATTTTGGTGAGTTCCTCAGTTTTCTTGGGTCTCTCCCTTATATCATCCATGTTATAAAACTTTGGTTTGATTTTTTCCTGTGAATCTGCCGCATGTCAATTTAATTCTTAGACTAGCCTGAATTTAGAAGAGTAGAGGAAAATGTCCTCCTCTCCAATATTAGCATATAAACCCGGATAATAAAAAGGATGGCTAAGCTAGCTAGGGTTATCAGAAATCAAATAATAAAATTAAATTTTGAAATCAGGCTTTGGACATTTTGCCTAGAGTATTTTCACTTAAATTATAGTTGATGTATGTATATATTTATTCTAAAGCATCACTGAAGGACCACGACTTGTTTGGCACAACTTCACAGGATAAGATGCCCCTACTACCTTCTATTATCCTTAGTTGAAATCAGAGAAAGAAATGATCATTCATTAAACACCTTGAGTTTGCCACACGCCATTGGTAGAAACTTGGCCTCTGTCCACTGATGCTGAATAGAAACGAGGAGACCAAGTGTGGGCAAAGGAGAAGAAAATAGCTTTATTGCTTTGCCAGGCAAAGGAGGGTCACAGCAGGCTAGTGCCTTGAGAGAGATTAGGAGGTGGTTTTATAGTTTGGGAAGTGGAAAATAGGCCTGCAGATAAAGATCAGGAGAGATGCAAGCTTTCATTCTTCCAAGTTTGTGTTTAGTGGCCCCAAGACTGGTTCTGTTGGTCCTCTTCTCTGGCTTTCATTCTTTGGGGGTTTTGTTTCTTCGGAAGGCCTCAAAGATATTGTTATGACTCTTTCTTTGTTTGTTTTGTCTTTTGTCTTTTTAGGGACGCACTCATGGCCTATGGGAGTTCCCAGGTTAGGGGTTTAATTGGAGCTATTGCTGCCAGCCTATGCCAGAGCCACAGCAATGCCAGATCTAGGCCGCATCTGCAACATACACCACAGCTCATGGCAATGCCGGATCCTTAACCCACTCAGTGAGGCCAGGGATTGAGCCCACAACCTCATGGTTGCTAATCAGATTCATTTCCGCTGTACCAAGATGGGAACTCCTGTTATGAATATTTCTTGAGTGTGAAATAGGACCCTGCCCCAAGGCTGCACTGTTGTTTCTTGGCTGCTCCTCCCTGGTCTCTGCGTCCCTTCCCTTCCCTGATTAGCAGCTGTCCTTTGGAACTCAGGGAATGTCCAGGAGGCCAGATCTTATTCCCTAAACACAAGAAATGAAGGACACAGAAGGGCTTGTGCCCGGGATCCCCGCAGGGCCCTGCTTAGTTTCGCTGTGAGGAGAAATTACATTCATGTCATCCCATTTATCTTTTCTGGTAAGATCTGTGATGATGTGATTTCTTTGGTGTTATGAGTCCCACTCACCTTGTGTGAAACTCACAGGACCTAAAGGTATGTTAAATATTTCAAAATGGAGTCACAGTGGCCAGTGTTCACTTCCATGTTAGTTGTTTTGAAGTGTCTAGTATAGGACTGTGAGTGTTTTAGAGTGCTGAGTGAAGAATGTTACTTTAGATAAGAAATTTGTTTGGCAACGTTTGTAGAAAGACTTCACTAAAACAGAAGGAGCAACCTATAGGAACAAAGCCCTCTGGGGATGAGCACACTCCTTAAAATGAGACCACTTAGCCAAAAGACTTGAAGGCTCTTTGTTGGAAGATCTGACTTTCTGCTGCTGCGAGCTGTTCCAGATGGATGATGCTGGAGGCTCTGTCAGAGCAGAAGGCAGCTTCCCACTCACGCTTATCACGAAACCCATTGCCAGACAAAGAGATTGTTGCCTGTGCTGGCTGAGCTACCTCCTTCCCAGACTTCTCTTTGGAGTGTTTGGTTGGTTAGCCCCTTTTCTATATTCCCTACTTTAAGTAATCTGTGGGGTGAACTAAATGTGCAATAAAACAAGTGTTTATAAATTTAATATCAGCTATGCTTTGCATATCTCCACTCCTGTGATTCTTAACTGGCCTTACTTCTGGTCCCTGTGACAAACACAATCACTCAATAAATGTTTGTTGAATTGGGTTGAACTGAATTGAATTAAGTATGTTCAAGTCATATAATAGGGTTTGAATGGAGCCAGAATTCAACCCTAACTGTTTGATTCTAAAAGTTAAGCTTTACAGCCTATAACACTTAATATCATATTTAAATATTTATTATGCTTTCTGTTTTGACCTTAAGGGTAAAAATTAGTCTAAAAGAATGGTTGCAAATTTTCTATAAACAACACACATAATCAGATATACCAACAATTTTTTTTTTGTCTTTTTGTCTTTTTGCTATTTATTGGGCCGCTCCCGCGGCATATGGAGGTTCCCAGGCTAGGGGTTGAATCAGAGCTGTAGCCACCGGCCTACACCAGAGCCACAGCAATGCAGGATCCGAGCTGCATCTGCAACCTACACCACAGCTCACGGCAACGCCGGATCGTTAACCCACTGAGCAAGGGCAGGGACCGAACCCGCAACCTCATGGTTCCTAGTCGGATTCGTTAACCACTGTGCCACGACGGGAACGTCCAGATGTACCAACAATTTTGAATTAAAATGGCACCAAAGAACAAACAGAAGGTATGGAAATTCTCCGCCAAACAGAACTAAAGGGGGGATAAAAATAAACTTTAAAGGTAACAAACAAGCAAGTAAAACAGAGCTGGGTACCCACCATTCAGATAAAGAATCAAGAACTGTTTTCTTATATGGTATGGTTAATATAAAAGAAGTTGGAAGGATACTAATGTTTAGGTTCATTCATTCATTTAGAAAGTATTTAAAATGTTTGTCATGTGGCAGATATTAGAAATATAATGGTCCCTCCTTAAGAGTTCATCTTCCCAGGGAGAAGAAAGACACGATCAATAGTCTATATAACATTCACAGGTGAGAACTTGGGTACATGCATGATATTATGGGAGCAGCAAGAAAACTCAGACAGTACACCTGTTGATGTGAGGGAAGTGTAGAAGAAGGCTGGGTAGCAGAGATGCTGCTCAAGGTGATGAGAGAAGGAAAGGCATTTTCCAGTCTGAAAGAACACGTTTTAAAAAGGAGTAGGGATCGAAGAGAGCATGCAATATTAAGGCACGCACTAGTTTGTTAATTTTCTCTGGCTGAGTCACCCAGTTAAACACAGTTGAGTGATTAGAGAAGAGGTAGGGAAGAGGTTCCAGCATACATGGTCCGGCAATCTGGAATTCTGAGCAAATGAACTCAAAGCAGGGGGAAGAGTGCCATCTATTGAATCTCTGCTATCGCCTGCTGCAACCTATCTGAATATTTCCGCAAGCCTAACAGCCTAGAATTTTGTTAACCAAAGGTAAACACTTTACTAATGCCATTCTTCATGGGGCCATACTTATGTGGCTGTTTTGCAAACTCTCACTTAAGAATGACTAGTACAACACAGCTGAAAAACCCCCACAAGGTTTCCCATCCACAGAAACAGCTCTATGTCTTTTTAAAGGGTATCTGCCTGATTTTCTTTTTTGCTCTTTTGACAGTGGGACAAAAATTCTGTTCACAAAAATTGTGAGTATTTTTTAAAGTGCCTGCTCACTTTGTAAGGAGCTCAGTGTTGCACTTTGAAACCTGCCCAAAACACCACACTTCTCTTGTCGAGTTCACTTACGCTTGATATCCGTACAAAGTCATATTGAGTTGGTTCTCATAACTCAGTTTGAAACTAAGAACATTTTCGTAATACCTTAATTCTTTTACTAAGAGATTTAGAAAGAGAGAGGGAATGTTTCCATTCTAATCAGAAATCTTAGACGTCACTATCTCCTCTTACCCCTCAAACATCTAAATCCTCCATCACAGCCATGGTATCTATGGTATGTTAACATGATTTCTGTTGTCATTTCATCAGCATTTCTCTTTTTTATATGTTGCTGTTTTTGGCCCCAGGTTTCAAGTTGAAAAGTAGCTTTGTACAGTCATATTTGCTTGAAAATTCTTATGGAAGAAAATTGAGCTGCCGTAATTAGTATTATTATTGTTGTCGTTATCATGGTGGTAGTGGAACTAATTCTTTCTTGAATGAGAGTAAACATTCTGAGGGATAAACACATACAGGAAAAACGTAATGAGGTGAAAAACCCAAACAAAGCTCTTACCATTTTGCCACTGTTGTGAACAGTTTTCTGCTGGACAGTCTGAAAGCAGTCACCTAAACAAAAAGACATATCTGACAGATTAAAAGAAACATAATGCTGGTCTCAAAACCTCTTTTAAAGGAAAGTAAAATTGTTTTGCACTTTTCTGAAAGCATAAAAAGAAACAGTCGGTAGAGTGTGCTTCTAAGAGTTTGGAAATGATTAGGGCCCTATTCTACTTCTTTATGAAAGCACTTGAACAGTTGATTCTGATGTTTTTATTCTATTGAATTTCAAAGCTGTCTGTGGAATATGCTTTGATGGTGATTTACCAAAATGAAATAGCCACTGAAACTTCAGAAGACTCAAGGAAGAAAATATCCATTTTTTTCCTAAACTTTTAATTCAAAATAGACACTTTGGAATAATTACCTCAATTTTTAAATATAAGGTAATTATTGGCTTTGTTATTACCTGCAAAGTAAATGCTAAAATCCTTAACATATTCCACTAGCACCTGACTAGCACTAAGCATTAGTTCATCCCCATTTCTGGTGGTTTGTCTGTGTGAATTCACAGGTCTGCTCAAGATGATTAGGTTTGCTCTTATTTCTCTTTCTCTCCTACTATCCAAACTTGTCTTTCTGTCTACCTCTCTACACGTGTGGGCTTTTGCTACATTTCCGTAGCTATCTTTCTCTTTCCCTATCTATCTGTCTGTCTGTCTGTCTGTCTATCTATCTCTGTCTAATTAATATACTCACAAAAATCTTATTCCCTCTTTGTTGTTTGTTTTTTTCTTTTCATGGCTGCACCTGCAGCCTATGGAATCTCCCAACATCACAGGATCTGAGCTGCATCCGTGATGATGTATTCCGTAGCTCCACTGAGCAAGGCCAGGGATCGAACCCACATCCTCATGGATACTATGTCAGGTTCTTAATCCACTGAATCACAATGGGAACTCCATATCTCCTCTTTGAAACTTTTATTTTTTACTCCCCACTGGAAGATTATCTCTTCTCTCTGATCTACCATAGCATTTATTGTGGGTTTTCTGTTTACTTCTGCCTAGGGGCCTTTATTCAGTGGTTCAAAACTAGTGGTAATATTTTATCTCCTATAGGTGACAGGTTCTTTATAAAGATGGAACATATATGAGCTGTGATTTTATTCTTAAGAGCAGTATCTTGATGGAGTAATTGTTTTTTATATTCGATATTTGATATAGTTTTTAGCATTAAACTTTGTACATATCAAACAGCAAATATTTATTATGTAAAATTTAAATAACTCTATTCCTTTTCATTTTACATTCTATATCAAAATCAGAATATGTTAAACCTTGCAAAATGACTTTGCATAATTAGTTCTATCAGTATTCTTGTCATACAGGCCAATTTTAATCTACTCTTAATCGAGAATTATGGTGAGCTTTGCTGAGCAGGCAGCAACCACAAACCCCAAATATATTATAGTTCAAACTCAAGTGATGTTTGGCATTCCTCTGTGGCTCAGCAGATTAACAACCTAGTATCCATGAAGATGCAGATT
This sequence comes from Phacochoerus africanus, assembly GCF_016906955.1. Taxonomy (NCBI): domain Eukaryota; kingdom Metazoa; phylum Chordata; class Mammalia; order Artiodactyla; family Suidae; genus Phacochoerus; species Phacochoerus africanus. The sequence goes on along the minus strand of NC_062547.1, from coordinate 23,662,866 downwards.
TGATCCCTGGCCTCACTCAGTGGGTTAAGGATCCAGTGTTTCTACAAGCTACGGTGTAGCATGCAGGTAGGGCTCGAATCTGGCGTTGCTGTGGCTGTGGTGTAGGCCAATAGCTGCAACTCATATTTGACCCCTAGCCTGGGAGCTTCCACATGCCATAGGTGTGACCCTAAAAATAAAAAATTTTAAAAAACCCTCAATTGCCCTTTATTTTCTACTCACCTAGCATTCCAAGTTAAGTGTTCCTGAATAGCAGGAGTAGAAGATAAGGGGTAGGATGGATGTTTCTGTTCCATGTGTATATTTAGGGACTTAGTCTGATGGAGGGTCTGTCATTTCATCACCTACCTATCTAGTAGCAGGCTCTGTCATAGTTTTCTAGAAGGGGAGAAAAAAGATTTGTGGAGCTCAGGGAGGAAGTTTGTATGAGCTAGGCGTAAAAGTGGGCTGTCTTATTTCCATTCACAATTCCTTAGCTGGGACTCAATTCCATGGCTACACACACCTACAAGGGAGATAGGAAATGTAAATCTGTTGGTGTTCTCAGGAAGAACGGCCAAACATGTTTTAGGAATTTATAGAAATTATCTATTACAATCCATTGGTACTATAATGCTTTATATTATTTTTCTATATACCATGTATACAATTGATATTATGATCTTCTATTATAGTATATAATGGAATAATATAGTATATTCTATTGTAGTAATTCAAAGACTCACAAGAAGGAAAAAAGGTAGATCCTTAAACAAAATTTTAGAATATATTTATAGATAACTCTCAATAACATTTTATCTGAGAATCTACAAAAGACATGATATTAGAGTTTTCCAGAGAATATATTTATTTTATAAAGAATTGACCCTACAGTTATGGAGGATGAAAAAATCCATGATGTGCAGAGTGGGAGCGGTAAGCTGGACAACCAGGAGAGCCAACTGTATGGGTCCATTCTGAAAAATGCAGGCACTAGAGCCAGGAAGAGCCAGTGTTTTGGATTGAGTATGAGGACAGGAAAAAGCCAATGTCTTGTTGAAGGTGGTCAAAATTCTGACCTTCAGCTGGTGAGATGAGCCCATACATATCAGGAAGGGCAATTTGCTTTGTTTGGCCTACTAATTCAGATGTTAATAGTAGGTAAAAACTCCCTCATAGAAACACTCCAAATAATATTGGACTGACCCTCTGTATTCTCTTTGGTCCAGTCAAGTTGACACATAAAATTAACCATCGCAGACACGGAAGAATAACGTTGCTTCACACATGTCCTAGTGCCATTGACTTTCTGAAGATAATGCTGATTCAGTCAGTTTTCATGTGTTAAGTGTGGACTCAAAGCAAATCTGCATCATCATCATCATCATCATCATGCTAAGTAGGTACCAAAATAAAAATGTTTGAATTCTAAAGCAGTCTTAAAAATTAAAGTCATGGTTACCTTTCTCCTCACTCTCCTTTCCAGTTGCTAACCAATAAAGTAAGAAGAGAGGAGGAAAAATAGTTCCAAGTAAAATCCAAATAAGGATTTAAAAGTCATCACTCAGAATTAAAAAAAAAAATGACATGAAATATTATCAGTGAAATATTCTGTAAAACATTTAGCTAAAATTTGAGATAAAATATTTAACTGTAAATCTGGTGGGGAAGTTGCAACTATTCTCATTGATTTTTTTTTCTAATTTAAATAAGGATTGTCTTGCCCAACTTGAGTTTTATATAAGGGCATGACATTTTTTTCTGCATGCAAAAAGTTCTTGTGCCTGTAAATAGGACAGTGAATGGCTGACATTTAGAACATATTCTAAATGCAATTATTTGACTACAGAGTTTAAGAGAAAGCAGATATTTTCTAAGTTAAGTGTTCATTTTTATCAAATAAGATTATAACTACATCTAAAAAGGACTTCCTACTTTAAAAGAATTTTTTTTAGTCAAGAATCATCTTTAATATTCAAATAAAGTGGAAAATTCTATTTGTGACTTCCCCTTAACACTTGGTGAAATTCTCATCATTGCTGTAACTAGCAGTGGCTCTTGATGGAAAGATATTTTTTCTTCATAGAACTAAATTTAGTGATCAGCAAATTAACTTTCTGAAATGAAATAAATAAAAATTAATATCAAATTCTGAACTTGGGCTCAAACAAATTTTTTTATGAAAACAATGGAGGAGATGCTATTTAATTGAAATTAATGTTAAAAATCATTTAAGAATATAGGTGACAAGCTTAATATGGGTCAAAACAATAGTATAACTGCATTAAAAATGCAATATTTTTAAAAATTTTTTTTATTTTATTTTTTTCCTCTGTACAGCATGGGGACGAAGTTACACTTACATGTATACATTTTTTTTCCTCCCTTTATTCTGTTATAAGATATAAGTATCTAGACATAGTTCTCAATGCTACACAGCAGGATCTCATTTTAAATCCATTCTGAGAGCAATAGTTTGCATTTGATAACCCCAAACTCCCCATCCCTCCCACTCCCTCCCTCTCCCCCAAGGCAGCCACAAGTCTATTCTCCAAGTCCATGATTTTCTTTTCTGTGGAAATGTTCATTTGTGCTGTATATTAGATTCCAGTTATAGGTGATATCATATGGTATTTGTCTTTGTCTTTCTGACTTATTTCACTCAGTATGAGACTCTCGAGTTCCATCCATGTTGCTGCAAATGGCATTCTTTTGTTCTTTTTTTATGGCTGAGGAGTATTCCATTGTGTATGTATACCACATCTTTCTAATCCAATCATCTGTCGATAGACATTTGGGTTGTTTCCTTGTCTTGGCTGTTGTGAATAGTGCTGCAATGAACATGAGGGTACATGTGTCTTTTTCAAGGAAACTTTTGTCCGGATATATGCACAAGAGTGGGATTGCTGGGTCATATAGTAGTTCTATGTATAGATGTCTAAAGTATCTCCAAACTGTTCTCCATAGTGGCTGTACCAGCTTATAAAAATGCAATTATTACTATCAATGGAAGACTGCATCTTTGCTAGTAGATTTTGATAAAGATTTACCATGCAACAATGGATTAACCTATCTTATGAAATAATGAATTACCTTTCCCTAAAGAATTTGAGAGGAGACTTTATGGTAATCTCCTAGGAAGAATAACAGGACAGATTAACAGATGAAATTAAAATTTAATTTTATGTGTATGGAAATCCTACAAACGTGAGAGAGTCAGAGACAGGAATATAAAATGAGGTATATATGCCATCCTGCAATAAGGTATGGAATGGAGGCCCAGGGCTTCTGTGGGCAGGAGGGTCATTCACAGGATAAAAGAAGAAGACATTTGGTAATTAAATGTTTTCCCTGTCATATGGAGGAGGCCACTTAGGTAAAATTTATCTCCAGTAATACATGTTTGGGGGAGTGGGGGGGAAATCCCTGGTTTAAATGACTCTAGGTAATTAAGGGAAGAAGAGTCGTTTCTCTTGAACCCACCAGGTCTTCATTGTCTTTAACTCAAACTATTTCTCATGCAAAAGTGGCACATTTGGAGGAGGTTCTTTCTGAACCCTGCAGTCTTTTTCTTTTCTATATGTTTTGCAAAGTCTATTTGACACTATCTTCAAATAGGATTGTATAGCATACTTCTTTAGAAAATAAAGTTAATGTTTTTCTCCCAAGAAAATGGCAGTTGTACTCAGACTGTCCAATATAAAAAAGATAATATTTTTCTTCAGATCAAAAAACAAACATGCAGAGTTCCTGTTGTGGCTCAGCCAGTTAAGAACCTGACATAGCATCCTTGAGGATGCAGTTTTGATATCTGGTCTCACTCAGTGGATTAAGGGGCTGGCACTACTGCAAAACAAGACAAAACAAAAAACAAAACCATGCTCACTACCTGTTATAAAGGATTCTGGTCCCCTCAACTCAGGAATCCCTTCTCTGATGTATTTCTATTGGAAATGGGCTTCAGCGAGCTAGTGCAAGAAAACGTGGGAACAAGCAAGGATGATGCAGAGGAAACTGGAATTGGCTACAACAGAGGTCACCTGAGGCAGTGCCTTTGATGCATAACAAATGCAAATCCATCCACAGCAAAAATACCATTTCTTGAGCTATACTCTGGAGTGGGAAGAAAGATGCTAAAATGCAACTTTCTGGAGTCCCATCATGGCTCAGTGGAAACAAATCAGACTGGTATCCTTGAGGATGCAGGTTTGATTGCTGGCCTCTCTCAGTGAGTTAAGGATCTGGTGCTGCTGTAGCTGTGGCGTAGGCCAGTGTCTACAGCTCCAATTAGACCCCTAGCCTGGGAACCCCCATATGCTGTGGATGTGGCCCAAAAAAGACAAAAAAATTAAAATGCAACTGTCATCTTCTCCAAGAACCCTTATTACTGTGCAGATGAAAAAAGGAAAAGAAAACAAGTTAAGGGCATACAACTAATTTCTCCAAGAACTCAAATTAACTGAAAATATTAGGAACCCTTAAGAATTTCAGAAAGAAATAAGGAGAATGTGTCCTTTACCAACCCTGCTCTTTACAAGTTCGTTGGTTGTGCTTACATGTTTTCTATGGCATGTATAGAAACATATATACTTGGGTGAATCAGGCAAGTACATTATCACAATACCTGTGCAACAGGTAGAATCTGTTCAAAGATTGACAGAAATTGTTTCCTTCAAATTGCTATCCCAGTGTCTGGAATAGAACAGACACCCAATATGTGACTACTGAATGGCCAAGTTAATTTACATTTGCTTTGAAGAAAGGAATTTCATATGCCAATGAATGGAAATTGTTCTAGTTATACTAGCCCTCCCTGGAGCTAAATGCACTTTATTCATAATATGGATGCATATTTTACTATTGTAATAGGAAACATTGGCTTCTATGCATAGCAACACAAAACTGCTAGGTGACACTGTCATCTGAACTCACATATAACCTGATTTTCTAAAGATACAGCTTTTCTTACTTAAAGTGAGATATTAACATGTATATCAGAACTCTGGTAGAACAGTTTCTATGAATATGTACAATATTTATCTATTGTTGACATTTTTACCTATCTTTCTTGCAAAATCCAATAGCTTGCCATGCTATCAGGAAAAAAAATAGTCTTTTGACATTAAACAAATTTGCAATATTAAGATAAATACCATCATAATAAGGAAGAAAAAATGAAAGTGACAGTAAAAAAGACTGTCTACAAGAGACTCAGATTCTCTGAGGACTTTGTACTCTTGGTGTATAAATATTTGAGTAGTTCTCTAGAGAATATTTATATATATATATATATATAGTATATAATGATATAAAATAAATATATATATATTTCATCTTATTATCCAAGATATAGATACTATCACTATTTCTTTGAAGCCAAATCTTATGAAAGATGATCTACATGAATACCTCTTATTTCTTAGCTGAAGGTATAAAGATTACATTTTTTTTCAACTTCTCAGGCTTTTTTATCTTTTTCTCCTCACTTTAGTTATACAGGGTTTTCATTTTAGAAGTTTGAAAATAAAAATCAAAGAAATATTCAGTGTCATCTGCTGGTAGGAATTCATACTGTGAGCTTTGTCAATTCACCCTCATTTGCATCCTGTAGGACCCTAAGAGAAGGTTTGATGTGGAAACAAACCACAGGTAAGCATCATAAACATCTGAAGATCATACAGCACAAGTAAGGATTGGCCAAGTTAAGTATTTTGCCCCATTCTATCCTGACCGCTGACCTTGCAGTGCAGGCATATTAATTCCTGGGTTACAAAAGTAACTGAGGTCTAAGGAGGTTAAATACTTTATTCAAGATTCCATCTAATAATTATAAAAGCTGTGACTTCAAAAGCAAAGCTCATGTTCTTTTTACCAAATCAGAGTATTTCTGGGAAGCTGTTGCTGGGACACAAACTACACACCTTAGGAGGCCTTCAGTCAGACTACATATTTAACTTTGTTACACCTGAATTACTGAGTTTTAAAAATCATATATATGCATAAGAATGATACTAAGTTTCATGCAGTATTGAACATTTTCATAAATTTACACAAGTATTAACTACCATACTTTTGCACTTCTCAAGTATCCATATGTCCAAAAGGAATTTCTGAGTCCATTTGGTCTTTTTTTCACATAGCAGAGCAAAATATTATAGTTGAGAGTTGTGTCAATTATTTTGATTAAAAAAAATTTTTTTGTTGTTTATTTTACTTCCCCCAACTTATCTCATAAAACCCTATATCTCACTTTTTCTAAGTATCCCTACACACTTAGACTTCACCCTGCATGCTGCGGGTCCTTCTTGCTCTTCTCTTAGAGTGGCTTTGCTTGCATTATTTGCTCTATATTTCACATCTGTCTCAAGGACATCTCCAATGATGAAATATTATCTATTTTCAAGGCTTTAAACAAATACTGAATGTCTTAATCATTTCCCGATTTCTCCAGCTGAGATATTTTTGGCATAAATTGTAGACAAAACATAAAGTAGTAAATGTTCTTCCTATGCCTCAATTTTACTTATTTTTTTGTATTGAAATATAGTTCATTTACAGTGTTGTGCTAGTTTTAAGTATACAGAAAAGTGATTCAGTTCAGATTCTTTTTCGTTATAGGTTATTACACAATATTGGGTATAGTTCCCTGGGCTATACAGTAGGTCCTTGTTGGTTATCTTTTTTTTTTTTTTGTCTTTTGTCTTTTTTGTTGTTGTTGTTGTTGTTGCTATTTCTTGGGCCACTCCCGCGGCATATGGAGGTTCCCAGGCTAGGGGTTGAATCAGAGCTGTAGCCACCGGCCTACGCCAGAGCCACAGCAACGCAGGATCCGAGCCGCGTCTGCAACCTACACCACAGCTCAAGGCAACGCCGGATCATTAACCCACTGAGCAAGGGCAGGGACCGAACCCGCAACCTCATGGTTCCTAGTCGGATTCGTTAACCACTGCGCCACGACGGGAACTCCTGGTTATCTTTTTTATATATAGTAGTGTTTTTATATATAGTAGTGTGTGCATTTTAATCTCAAACTCCTAATTTATCCCTCCCCACCTTTCCCCTCTGGTAACAATAAGTTTGTTTTCTATGTCTGTGAGTCTGTTTCTGTTTTGTAAATAAATTCACTTGTATCATTTTTTTAGATTCCACATATAAATGATATCATATGATATTTGTCTTTCTCTGTCTAACATAGTTCACTTAGTATTATAATCTTTAGGTTCATCCATGTTGCTGCAGATGGCATTATTTCACTCTTTTTATGGACAAGTAGTATTACACTGTGTATACCTACTGTATTGTCTTTACCCATTCAGCTGTTAATGGACATTTAAGTTGCTTCCATGTCTTGATTATTGTAAATAGTGCTGCTGTGCCTCAATTTTAAAGTCCTCAGCTTTAATCCCAGTTTTGCTACGTACTAGCCATGTTGCCCTGAACAAATTCCTTAATTTTCTAAGCCATGCTTTTCCCTTCTGTTTAATGAATGCTAATTTCTACTCTAGCCAAGGTTTACAGAATTGTGAGGAACAGTGCCTATAGGGTTTATACTTTCCAGAGAATATTGACATTAATTTAAGAAGATATAAAATTTTATATCTTTTCAAAACTATACCAGATCTAGACAAGTTCCTATTTCCTGTTGTGTGATATTATATTGAAGTTACATTGATGTTATTATCTTGGCTAGGTAGTAAAGGGCTTGAAATTGGTAACCAGATAGAACCCTGGCTGGAACGTCCTAACCAAGCGGTTGTGTGACCACAAATGAGACTGCATACAGACTGAGTCTCCGTTCGAATTGTCACTCTCAGAAAAATTACTTATCATACACAGATCCACGTTTTTCATCCATCCATCTCACTTAGGTATTTGAACATGGTAGATACTGAAACAGATATTGAACAGGAAAGCCTTTAGTTTCAAAGGTCTCACAAATTATAGATTATTAATGTGCAAAAGAGATGCTTTGGAATTTGGCGAGGATTTGAATAGCAGAAGCTTTTAGGTCAAAACCAAATTGATTAAGCTGTCAACACAGATCGATGAATACAATAGGTTATTTCAAGTAATGTAACATTTCCCAACATGGCAAAGCCCACGCACTGATGCTTCTATTTGTGTTCTCATTCACGATTATAAAGTTACCTAAGAATTAACATGGTGCCTGAAGACTATTTTGCCATATTAAACAATTCACATTGCCCTTAAAATTCTGTGTTATTAAGTATGTCCAGATATGATAGGTGAGGAGTGTGAGTCCAATTCTTCCTCTACAGTGGCAGCCAGATGGTCACTGAACACTAGCATTGCCATTATTTTGTATAAAAATAAACATTATTGAATTAAATTTTTAAAAATGAAAACATTTCAGTCTTTTTTAAAATGATTTAATAAATTTTGGGGGGAAAACGTATGATAATGGTGATAACATGATTGGTAATGAAAAACACATACAAGAAAGAATCTTGGCCAAAATCCAAAATAACTCTTCGGTTATGAATTGCCCACAGTTTGAATATTTTATTGAATATTTTACTGGAGTCAGACCATCAATTATGCCAGTAATGATGACATCCTTTGGAACAATTCAAAGATTATGTATGAGATTTTTCTGGATCTCTCTAAAGATGGAACATATTGATGAAGTACATTTCAAATTTGACATGATGGGAATGCTGACTAAATTGTTTTTTTTTTTTTTAGCAATGAGATTACATTTAGGAAAAATATAAGCTGTACTAGAAGACTGCAACAAAACAACTAAAGTTTTCCCAAATGAAGAGGAAAAAATGGTTAATAGAAAAAGTAAAATTTTGAATTTCCTTTATCCACAAAATGTTTGTTTGTTTGTTTATAGTATTAGAAAGGCTGGTGAGTGCTAACAACAACAACAACAACACAAACTCAAATAGATGTATATTTGACTATATCACTTTTAAAGGGTTTACAAATTTTTAGGGAAAAAAATGGTTTTTCAAATTAAAAAAAAAATAGTCGACATGTGAAATACACAACAACAAAAAATACTTCCATAAAACATAGGAAAGTCAGAGGAATGAAAAGATATTTGCACAACTTTGAAGAGGATTCACACACACACACAAAAGTCCTGAAATGATAGTCCTGGTCTGTTTGTTTCTATGTAGAACATTTTCCAGGCATTATATATCATAATATTATCTCAAAGAGAGATTTGAACATATTAAATAACTTTTCTATTTTTATTTTCATTATAACATTTGAGTGTTAAAATTTTGAGGGACAAATAACTTCTAAAATGCTATGTCTCTAATGCTTTAAGAACTGGTGAGCATCGAAATATATTAGTGATAGCAATTTGTAAGATAAATTTAAATATTTTACAATAATCTCTCCAGAAACAATTATTTATTATATGCTATCCATTATAACATTTAACATGATAATACACTTAACCATGTATAAATCTATCGTTTTAAGAAAATTCCAGCTAATAAGTTTCTCTACATTGAGATTGTTTTTTAAAATAGCTATTCAAAGTTTTTTTTAAAAAAGTCTAATTTCTCTTGCTATCTGTAGGACATAAATTATGTGAAGAGGATTATAGTCACTTAGTTAAGGATTTTGCTGGTATATAGTCAAGAAAAATAAAAACTATGGGGTAAATATATAATAATTTATTAATTTTTACATTTGTACTCAAACATGTTGCTAGCTTATCAACAGAAGAATCAGACATGTGAAAAAATTTGATTCAGTCATATTTTGCCTATTTCAATAAAAAAGATATCAGTATTTATATATTCTTTAAAATTATTCTCATTGTGAGGAAATTTTTCCAAGGTACATGGATAGTTTTTGTTTTTTTCCAAAATCTGTAAACTTGGCTCATAATTTCAGGTATGTAAATCAATAACATAAAGGTCTCTTTTTGGATTCTTGCCACTGTCCCCAAACTTTAACTGTCAGACCTGTATTGAATTACACTCAATTTTTGGACTCTCTTCACTATATAGACTACTCCACTAGGTATATTCATTACAAGATTTAAGTTGCCTATAGGGTTTATACTTTCCACAGAATATTGACATTAATTTAAGAAGATATAAAATTTTATATCTTTTTAAAACTATACCAGACCTAGACAAGTTCCTATTTCTTGTTGGGCTTATATTGACCACTTCTGTGCTCTGCAGCAGAAATTACTTTTCCAACTACTTGATTTATGTGCCTATTTTCTTAGATAAGTTGGTCTTAGGACAAATGGTTAATTTTTTGAACTAATAAAATAATGATCATATAAAATCTAGCATGACATATTTAGAAAGATAGGCCTCTTAATTGTTCTGATAGGTTTTTCTATCTCATTCTCTTCTGAAGCAGTTATATTGGATTATCAGAAATCATAATTTAATCTTGCCTAGAGTTACTACATACCTATAAGTATAACCTTACAACCATACATAGGACATAAAAGAAAAAAAAATGAAGAATCTGTATTTTTTTTAGTGCTTTACAGTTTATAAAATACGTTTGTCTAATTTCCAAACTCATTCATATAATTATCTAATGAGATAGCAAGAGACACTTTGTAGGTAAGCATGGTGGATATTAAAGATATTAAATAGCTTGTTTAGCATCACTAAGAACAAGAAATAAAAGAAGGGAACAGTGTTTTTCTTGCTTTTAATGAAAATAGTTCTACTTATACATTTACTAAAAGAAAGACAATTTTATCAACATAAAACTTTTAATATTATTTAGTCATTTACTTTTGTTTCTTTTAAAAAATAAATGAATTCCAGTTACTGGTTTTAAGACTATATATAATATATATTTTTTAAGACTATACATATATATATATATATTTGTCTTTTTGCCTTTTCTAGGGCCGCTCCCATGGCATATGGAGGTTCCCAGGCTGGGGGTTCTAATCAGAGCTGTAGCCTCTGGCCTATGCCAGAGTCACAGCAATGTGGGATCTGAGCCTCGTCTGAAACCTACACCACAGCTCACAGCAATGCCAGATCCTTAACGCACTGAGCAAGGCCAGGGATCGAACCCACAACCTCATGGTTCCTAGTCGGATTTGTTAATCCCTGAGCCACAGCGGGAACTCCAAGACTATATTTTTCATTCAACATATATCAATATCCATGCATTACAAAACGAGCACTCACATTCTGTGGGTACACACATAGAGTGAGTCAAGTGAAGGGTATGTGTGTACTCCTTGGACATGAAGGGACAAAAGAAACAAACACTGACAAACATAAATGATTTCTAGTAAAACCAACATCACCTGATATTGGCCTTTTTAACTGAATTGTTAATAAGTTAGATGTAGTTGTAGATATAGATTAAATAGATTTAGATATACTGTAGATGAAGGTATAGTTGTAGATACTGGTGTAGATGTAGATATAGTTGTAGATACAGTTGTAGTCGTAGGTATGGTTGTAGTTGTGGATATAGTTGTAGGTATAGTTATAGATATAGCTGTATGTAGATACAGATATACTCTCTCCAGGGCTTCAGTGATGAACAAAAAAGTGGCCAACTTTGGTCTTGTGGTTTTTTATATATGAATTTTATTTTCATTGCTGGTTCATACCTAAAATGTTATTGTATTCTCATCTATTTGAGGATTGCTTCCTTATTTTGTCAATATTTGCATAATTCTCTATAGTTCATTGATGCAGAACCAACATTTCTCACAAACCTATTCACAATTCTAAACAGATTGCAGTGCAGATATGCAATGTAGTGGATCTGAACCAGATAAACATGGGTTGAAAATGCAGATTACCTCTTGGTGACTTACCTGTCTAAATCTCAGTATCTTTACTGAGATTAGCATATATAGACATGTAGAGATAGTAATAATTGTGCTTCATTATTAAATATAAAAATCAGAGTTAATATCTTAAAACAATTTACCACTGAATCTGGTTTATAGTAGGTGCTCATAGGTGCTCAACTTTTTTTTTTTTTTTTTGGCTGTGCTGCCATCTTTCTTCCCCCGACACCCCAGCGCTGAGTCAGGGATTGAACCCAGGTCACAGCAGTAACATCAGATCCTTAACCCACTGAAACATCAGGGAACTTCCAGTCGGTGTCCATTTTTGTTAGAAAAAAAAAAAAAAATTCCACTGCTCTTCAATGTCTTCATTTTCTTACTTACACCTTCCTATTTTTTGGTGACTGATATTTTTGGTGATATATGTTTTTGTGCTTGATATATTTGGTGTCTATATAACATAATAAGCTCCCTGAAGAACTATAAATTACTTATCTCAAAGTTTCTCACATAGTCTAAACAAAGAGATTCCTGGTAGTCAATGCTCAATAATTATTAACCTAGTTGGATCTATCTGATGACACTAAAGTATATGAGAATGATAAGTAATATCCAATATAGAGTAGGCAATCACTAAATATTTCGGGTATCAGCACAAGTTCTTGATTATGGTTATCATGTATCTCAAATTGTACTTTTATTTAAACAAATAATGTTATTGGATTAATAAGAAATACTTGATTTGGGGACTTCCCATTGTGGCTCAGCAGAAATCAATCTCACTAGCATCCATGAGGATGCAGATTCAATCCCTGGCCTTGCTTGGTGGGTTAAGAATCTGGCATTGCCGTTAACTGTGGTGTAGATCACAGATGTGGCTCAGGTCTGGCATCTTCTGTGGCTGTGGCATAGGCCAGTGGCTCTAGCTCCAATTCAACCCCTAGCCTGGGTGCCACAGGTGCAGTCTTAAAAAGACAAAAAAAAAAAAAAAAAAGATTTGATTTGGCCAATCCATTATCTTCAACTTTAAATTTTGCTAAGTTTACTGAAGTCTCAATACCATCCTGAATAATGATAATGATATAATAATAGTAGTAGTAACAACAATAAAACTTTTTATTTCTATGGAATTTTATTTATTTTAAGCTCTTTGAAAACTCTAATGTTATATGTCTCCAAATTTTATGAATTAAGCAAGGCCAGGATGAAATAATTTATAAACCTCAGCACTAGAACTGTAATTCAGATTGTTTTCTCTCTTTCCCTATTGGACTGAAACTTTTCCCCTACACTTTTATAGATTTTGACTTTAGGGTAAACTACTTATCCATAGTTCCAAGGTTCCAATGAACTGAATGTATTATAGCAAGTGTTGTTTGAAAACAAATTCTAAAATTAGAATTCGATGTTCACTCCCAATCTTCAGAGGAAATGTGAATAGTTGAGAATATAGTCAATGTGTAGTCATCTAACCCACGTCAAACCAAACTTTGGAAGGGGCTGCTAGCAAATCTGCATTGCTTTTGCCTAGAGGAAGAACATTACATTTATTACTCTAGAATGTGAGCCAACCTCTAGAGAAAGGAAGGAGACTTTACCATTATGGAATAAAAATCTGCTCTCTGACCCAGGTGTAAACGCTATGACTGATCAGTGCTCTTTACATAGAAAATGTTCAGAAATCTCAGAATCATCTCCCCAAATCCTCAGCTAGATTTTAGGCAAAAACAATTTCAGAGCCACTCCAGACAAATTAAGATTAAGATTGTCAATGACCAGGTGATCCCACATATTGCTGTGGTCTATCACAGTGATAAAGTGAATTTTTTGGATTGTTTTCAACAGTTCATAGTAGATGTTCAAAAATGTGATCATTGAAATCAATATAATTTAGTACTATTGTCACCTGTCAAGAGAACAAAATTTAAAATAGGCACTCCATAGGACAAAGAGACAGAATCTAAAATAAGTACTTCATAGGAGTATAAAAAAGGTAGTGCAGTTTACTGGGCATCTATTTCTTTTGAGTTTCATATTTGATTTATTTTTTTCATTCATAAGAACTCTTTGAGGTATGATCCATTACCCTATCTGGTGGATTAACAAAGAAATGGGCAAAATATAAGCTCAATGTCATGCATATTACTCAAGATTACCTAGTTGCTGGAGTTCCCATCATTGCTCAGTGGTTAATGAACCCGACTAGGATCCATGAGGATACAAGTTCAATCCCTCGCCTCACTCAGTGGGTAAAGGATCCAGTGCTGCTGTGAGCTATGGTGTAAGTTGCAGACACAGCTCAGATCTGGCATTGCTGTGGCTGTGGCATAGGCCAGCAGCCTCAGCTCTAATTCAACCCCTAGCATGGGAACTTCCGTATGCCATGGGCGTGGAACGTGGCCCTAAAACATGGGGGGAAAAAAAAAAAGATTACCTAGCTGCTAAAAAACAAAAACAACATGTTTTAAGTCATAGATTTTATGCTTGTACCAGGCTATCTTAGCTGGCAAGCTTATATCTATTAAGTTATTTGAATTAATTCAGTGAATAGCTTTATGGAAAACACTCTACTTCTGAGAATAAAGAAAAGAGGAATTCAAAGGGTATTAACCTCCAAACAATGGCAAAAATAGTATCATCTGAAATAGAAATAAAAAATTAAACCAAAGTGGAACTGTTGTAGTTTTAGACCATTTACACGTAGATCTTGGAGATACTTCAGGTTTAGTTTTCAGGCCACCACAATAAAGCAAATATTGCAGTAAAGCCAGTCACACAATTTTTTTGTTTGTTTCTCAGTATATGTAAAAATTGTGTTTATACTATACTGTTTACACTATACTGTAGTCTATGAAGTGTGTAACAGCATAACGTCCAAAAAATACATACCTTAATTAAAAAGTAGTTTATTGCTAAAAACGCTAACTATCACCTGAGCCTTCAACAAAGCATAATCCTTTTGCTGGTGGATGGTCTTGCCTTGATGTGGATGGCTGCAGACTTATCAGGGTAGTGGTCACTGAAGGTTGAGGTGGCTGTGGAAATTTCCTAAAACGGGCAACAATGAAGTTTGCCACATTGACTGACTCTTCCTTTCACTGATGATTTCTCTGGAACTTGTAATGTTGTTTGATGGCATTTACTCACAGTATGACATGCTGTCATGAAGTAGATGCTATCTCAAGAAATAGATGCTATCTCAAGAAACTACTTTCTTTGCTCATCCATAGAAAGTGAGTCCTCATTCATTAAAATTTTTATCATGAGATTATAGCAATTCAGACACATCTTCAGGCTCCACTTATGATTCTAGTTCTCTTGTTATTTCCACTGTATCTTCAGTGACTTCCTTCCTTCCTGAAGTCTCGATCTTCTTAAAGTCATTTGTAAGGGTTGGAATCAACTTCTTCAAACTCCTGTTAATGCTGATATTTGGACATTCCAAACTCCTGTTAATGCTGATATTTAGACATCTTGCCATGAATCAATAATGTTCTTAATGGCATCTAGAAAAATAAATCATTTCCTAAAGGTTTTCAATTTACTTTGCCCAGATCCATCAGAGGAATCTCTAACAATGGCAGCTATAGCTTACAAAATATATTTCTTAAGTAATAAGACTTGAAAATTGAAATTACTCCTTGGTCAATGGGTTGCAGAATAGATGTTGTATTGGAAGGCATGACAACGATATCAATCTCATTGTACCTCTCCATTAGAGCGCTTGATTGACCAGGTGCCTTGACATGAGCAATCATACTTTGAATCTGTTTTTCTTAGTGGTAGGTCTCAACAGTGGGCTTAAAATATTCAGTAAACCACATTGCAAACAAATGCGCTGTCTTTTAGGCTTTGATGTTCAATTTGTAGGGACAGGTAGAGTAGATTTATCATAATTGTTAAGGTTCTAGGATTTGGGGAATGATAAATGAACATTGGCTTCAATTTTAAGTCACCATCTCCATTAGTCCCTAACAAGAGTCAGCCTGTCCTTTTAAACTTTTTTTTTTTAGTGGCCACACCTGTGGCATATGGAAGTTTCACTGACTGGCCATGAAGCAGTCAGAATACACATATTTATCAATTAAGTTCACCATCTTATACAGGTCTGGTTTGTACTGTCCCAGCAGAATTACAACAGTAACATCAAAGATCACTGATCTTAGAGCACAATAATAAACATAATAATAATAAAAAAAAGTGAAAGATTGTGAGAATTACCAAAACGTGGCCCAGAGACAGAGACAAATGCTGTTGAAAAAAATTGATAGATTTTTTTTTTGATAGGCAAGAAATAGATTAATTAAGATAGGACGCTTGTGAGAGAGGCAAGTGGGCAGGCACGGAAGCTATGCCGATAGATTTTTTTTTTTTTTTTTTAATGCAGCGTTGCCATAAACCTTCAATTTGTTAGGAAAAAAAAGAAAAGAAAGACCACAATGTCTGTGAAGTGCAATAAAGCAAAGTGCAATAAAATAAGGTATACCTGTACTTCACCTTCTATCAGTGTTTTCAGGAATAACTTTGGATCTAAAGTTGCTTTTCAAATACATTTTGCATTTTGATATTAGAAAATTAACTACTTAAAACTTAAAAAAAGATATTACTGTATATTTTAGCAAGTACACAATAATTAACATAAAATAGACCCTAGTATTGTTATTAGGTCTTTAAGGGACATAAAAGCCAGAGTAAAAGATTTTAGTATTTTGTGATGTGGGAATAGGACATATTAAGAAAGAAAACCAGAGTTCCTCTTGTGGCTCAGTGGTTAACGAATCTGACTGGGAACCATGAGGTTGCAGGTTCGATCCTGGCTTCACTCAGTAGGTTAAGGATCCAGCGTTGCCCTGAACTGTGGTATAGGTTGAAGATGTGGCTGGGATCCCGCATTGCTGTGGCTGGTATATTTTAGCAAATACACAATAATTAACATAAAATAGACCACTAGTATTGTTATTAGGTCTTTAAGGGACATAAAAGCCAGAGTAAAAGATTTTAGTATTTTGTGATGTGGGAATAGGACATATTAAGAAAGAAAACCAGAGTTCCTCTTGTGGCTCAGTGGTTAACGAATCCGACTGGGAACCATGAGGTTGCAGGTTCGATCCTGGCTTCACTCAGTAGGTTAAGGATCCAGCGTTACCCTGAACTGTGGTATAGGTTGAAGATGCGGCTGGGATCCCGCATTGCTGTGGCTGTGGCGTAGGCCAGCGGCTATAGCTCTGATTAGACCCCTAGCCTGGGAATCTCCTTATGCCACAGGTGTGGCCCTAGAAAAGACCAAAAAAAAAAAAAAAAAGAAAGAAAGAAAGAAAACCACACGCCAGAACAACTTTACTAGGGCTAATGACAATTTTGAATCACTCAAACTTGAATTCAAATATAAAAACCCAAGCTGTAATGAAAGGTGTCTAACTAAGTGTAAATTAGAGAGAAATAACCCATTCAAATAGCATTAACCATGAGCAGTAATATTAAATTTAGACTCTGGAAAATTGATAGGGAGTCATTGTTATTTTGCTTTGTATTTTGTTTTTTTGTTTCTTTGTTTTTATGAAAAAACATAACTGATCAACTACTTTAAATGTCTCTTAGTTTAAAACAGCAGATCTTTGGGTGTCTTTATTAGACACATTTTTTTAGACTTTCTTTTTCTATATAAATACCTGATTTATGAGTAACTCTCCAATGGATTCTGTTCATTTATAAAACTCTTAAGTCATTTCTGGCATACAGATTATTCAGAATTTATGTTTAACTAAAACATGATAATGAAGAAAAATTCAAAAGTCTTCATATAGTTTTGAAAGGAATAGAAAGATGCAGTCAGGAAACCATGGGAAAGATGATGAGATAAGTTCAGAATAAATAATTTTTCTGTTGCACAAAGACTCATATTAAGCTTAGACCTCCTGGAGGCCAATGGAGAGACTAAATTACTTTCTCCCTAACAGTCCTCCCTAATAGGAAAAGAGAAGAAAAATGAATGTGTCTTTCATGTCTGGAACGACAAAGGTTGAAAATGAATAAGATAATTCAGAACTTGCTCTTTTGAGTTTAAAGAGACAGTTATAATAGTCCTAGGATTATTGTTTTCTTGCAATGTGCCAGACACTTTAAGCATGCTTTTTATAAATTAGCCTATTTAAGGTTCACAGAAATTGTATGAAAGACATACTATCCCTATCTCTATTTTCTAAAAGAAAAAAATGAGACTTGGAGAGTTCAAGCAACTTGCTCAAGGCCACATAGCTGGTAACTAAAACAGAAATAGTACAACAAATCATGATATGAAACCAGTTCTGTCTGAAGTCTGCAACTCAAACTTGTAAACACTAAGCCTAAGCAGTATTTCCTCCTTGAGAAATTAAAATGCTGACTAATAAATGTATAGATATACTATGTGTCACTTAGTGCTTTTATATGATGCTAAAATTCTGGAAGCTGCCTTCATAAAACATCCAATCTAGAGATAGCCTGTCTCTGAGTATATCATATCACTAAGGAAAGTTTATTGAACCACATCATAATATCTTGTGGCTCACTTTTTTTTTTTAACTAAAAAAAATTGTTTATTATAGCTGATTTATAATATTCTGTTAATTTCTGCTGTACATCAAAGTGACCCAGTCATACATATATATATATACATTCTTTTTCTTGTGGCTCACTTTCTACATAGAGATTCCCTGGATTAATTGCATTCTCCCATTCCTATTTACCTCAGTCATTGACTGAAGCCTAAGTCTCACCATTCTCAAATTCAGTAGCTTATCCTTATATTAGTCTATACATTTTCTACTCGGATCTAATTCCCTACCATCTCAAATCATTCTACTGAGACTTTGTGATCATCTACTTGGGAAAACCAGTTTATTAATATTTTCTGAGAATGTGTGCCCTTTACTCCTTTTTTTCTTTACTGAAATCCAGCTGCTCTGTAAAGATAGTTCATTTCCTGTTCTCTCTCAGGATGAGGCTTGTTTATATTTCTTTAACTCTGTAACTCAGAGCTAGAAAATTGAGCTTGTGTCATCTTCAAAACATTATTCCCTCTCTGCCATAAAACTTCACTTCTAGAGTCTTTTCCAGCCTGCAAAAGGACATCCTTCTCACTGCTTATAAATAGACGTGTGTGTGTGTGTGTGTGTGTGTGTGTGTTTGTGTGAAACAACCCACATCATCCTATTTGTTGCTGTCATTTGCTGATAGTGTCTTTCTCCTCATATTGATGAAACATTTTATGTCCTGCCTTACTTCTTCTCTGCGTCAAACTTCTATCGAAACTTTTCAAGATTCAGATTTTAATTAGCTAAATCATCCAAAATCCTCATTCACTGACCACCTTATCTCAAATGACCATTTTTCTCAGTCTATCAAAGAAACTTGCTCTAGTGTTCACACACATTTTATTTCATAGACTTCTTATAAAACTCAATTTCAAACCGCCTACTACCTACTTTTGATTGTTGCTCCTCAAATTCTTTAGACTTGCTGACTTCAAGACATGAAAATCAAGTGTTTGTATAGACCCATGCTCTCCAACAGATATAATTATACTAAAACATACATAATTTAAAATATTCTAATAATCATTTTTTAAAGTAAAATAAAAACATTTGAAATTAATTATATATTTAACTAAGAGTTTGCAAAATAGAATTTCAACATGGAAACAGTATAAAAATGATTGAACTATTTCCCCTAAGAAACCTAGTGGCCAAGTACATTTCAGTTTGGAATAATCATAAACAAGGGTTCAGATGTGGCTGTCGTTATTAGGGTAAGTAAACTCAATGTATATACATAAGTTTTAGAATATTTAAATATATTAACAACAAGAAATATGATAATATAACTTTAATTTTTTTCTTCATTATAGAAACTGGATACGTCTGTCCTTATTTGCAATACCTATACTTTTATGAGTAATGTATGTAAATCTTAGCATTGGTTCCAGCTTTTATAGACAGGAAAATTGATAACCAGAGAGGTGGTGCGAAGTTGACAGGCTACATTGTTCTATGGCATACTCTGTAGGGAAAAAAAAGAATTTTTCAGGAAAAATAAATTTAGAAAATGCTAGATTTAAACAATGTTAAAATATTTTTTCAAACCCCTTAATATTTAACTACATATCATGAATCCTAAAATGAGAGATAATATAAATTCCACATTTCCATGATGTATTTGACCAGAGCCTCCCTCTTTGTAAAAACAATATTAACTCTTTGATGATGATCAAGAAGTAAAAGAACACTTGCTGGTCAAACCCACATTTCATCATGTTTTTATTCCATACATCAATTCTTTTCATCACATTTTTTAAATTAAAAATTGCTAAGACTTCAGTTTTAGTTTTGCTAAGTAAAGAGGTTGGAAGTCATCAAACCTGTCCTGACCTCAAAGGAAAAAGCAGAACAAATTGAAATACAATGACATTTACTGGCTCCATCAGAGAATTGAAATGTAGGGCAAATCACCACATAAAAATCTGGAGAGACAGGCTAATACAGAAAATCACAGCTGAGACTAGTTTACATGGAATAAAAGTCCCTGGAGCCATAAACTAGTAGAAAGACTTAAATGGCAATTTTGATGAATTACTCATATCTGAGTGTGAACTAGGGTGAGACTAAAAGACTCCTGGGAGCCCAGTCTTATAAGGGCCTCTTTTCATGGAACTTTTCATGGAACCGTATGTTCCATTAGCTACTCAGGGTGCTTATCTGTGGTAGATCTTTTGGGGGGGTTGTCAGGAAGAGAGGAGGAGTAATCACAGTGAAACACACCTAGAAATCCAAAATTGATAAGGACATTATAAGAAAGATAAATTATAAACCATTATCTCTCCTGAACATAGATGAAAAATCCTTAAGAGTGTATTATCAAATAAAGGTGAATTTAATTAAAGCAAAAAAAAAAAAATCCGCTCTACTCCCTTTAATTGATAGACAAACTGTGACATATCTCACAATGTAATATTATTCAGTGATTAAAATAAATGATCTAATAAGCCATGAAAAGACATAAAGCAATCTTAAACATACAAAAATTAGTAAAATAAGTTAGTATGAAAAGGCTGAATACTGTAAGATTCTAACTAGAAAACACCCTGGAAGAGGCAAAACTATGGAGACAGTAAAAAATATCAGTAGTTGCCAGAAGTTTAGGATTTGATGAAAAAAGGGCAGAAGGATGAAAGGGTGGATCACAGAGGACTATTAGGTAAGAAAATTATTCTGTATGATACTGTAATGTCAGATACATGACTTTATGCATCTGTCAAAAACAACAGAACTGTACAATGCAGACTGAACAGTAACACAAACTATGGCCTTTAATAATACAGCCAACTCTTCATATTCCTGGGCTCCAAATCCCTGGATGTGGAAGATCAACTATGAACTTGAACATTTGTGGATTTTGATATCCACAGCAAGTCCTAGAACCAATCCCCTGTGGATAACAAGGACAACGGTAATGTATCAACAATGGCTCATCAATTATAACCAATGTACCACATTAAATGAGATGTTAATAATCAGAGAAACTGTGTGTAGAGGAGAGGAGGAAATATGTGAACTTTCTATAATTTCTGCTCAATGTGTAAACAGTGTGTAAACAGCTCTGAAAAATAAGGTCTGTTGGAGTCCCTTTATGGCTCATCGGGTTGAGGATCCAGCATTGTCACTGCTGCCTCTGTGGTTGCTTCTGTGGCATGGATTCAATCCCTGGCCTAGGAACTTCTGCATGCCACAGGCATGGCAAAAAAAAAAAAAAAAAGACAAACAGTATATTAATTAAAAAAGGAAAGTTTGCTCTGCAAAGGAAAGGACACCATTGGGAGAATGAAAAAAACAAGCTCAACCTGGGTGAACATGTTTATCATATTTATATTTAAATATTTAAATTTCATACATGCATGTATGAAAATGTACAAATAGCTCTTAAAACACAGTAGTAAGAAAACAACTCAATTAATGATGGGAAAAAGATCTGAGCAGACACCTGACCTAAGAAGATAAGTAAGTAATGGAAAGATGCTTGGCATCATTTCTCATTAGGGAATTGGAAATTAAAACAACAAAGAGAGACCACTGCACAGTACTCTAGTTGAAGTTGTTTCTCACGGAGATTGGGTTTAATAATTCCAATACTGCTATACATGTATACTGTAACTGAACAATTAAATAAATGGATCGCAAGCATGGGAGTCAAGTTTTCCAACTTGTAAGGATAACAAGTTTTAATCAGATTGACAATGGGAAGAGGCTAAAATAATCTATGAGGTAACAGATTAGAGTTGGAGACATCAGTATAAACTCGTGCTTAACTCAATATAGATATAAATGGTTTCATATATAAAGATATGTGTTCATGTGCATGTGTGTATGCACGTATGCGTGTGTGTTTCCTTTTTCTGTCAGCTGTGAGAGCATGCTTAGCACCCATATCTTGATTACTTTATAATCCTCCAATAAAAGGAAATAGGTTTCTTTGGAGAATTGGTTGACATTAGGACTGGGGCAGGAACTATGCAAGATTTGCCTGAAATATTTAAGCATTCCAGAAAGTAAGACAGTGCTTAAGGTAAACAAACAAATGAAGACTCCCACACTGATGGGACTGTCCCAGACACATAGGAACCAATTAACTAGGTCCTAAAGGTCAAAATTAGAACAATGTGAGCGACAAAATAAGTGGTATTGGATTTATTGAAGTATAAGTATCCAAAAGACACCAGTATTTCATTAAATAAGTTAATCTACTGGTAAGAGGAGGAAAATATCCTGTGAGGAAGAATTCAAAATAGTTTATGTGTGAGTTCCCATCCTGGTGCAGCAGAAACAAATCCGACTAGGAACCATGAGGTTGCGGGTTCGATACCTGGCCTCGCTCAGTGGGTTAAGGATCTGGCGTTGCTGTGAGCTGTGGTGTAGGCTGGTGGCTACAGCTCCAATTAAACTCCTAGCCTGGGAACCTCCATATGCTGTGGGGTGAGGCCCTAAAAAGACAAAAAGACAAAAAAAAAGTTTGTGTGTACTATACTCTGACAGCTAGGAGAAGATATATAAAAACCCCCTCCATAAATGTGGGGTGTGCGTAGGGACTTCCTTACAAACACTACAATAATGGAGAAACTTGACAAAGACATTCTGAGTCAGATAATTGGGTCACAAACAATAGGGAAAATTTATGTTGACAATATATGTACCTTTGACAAGATATGATGAAAATTGCTCTTTAATCCTGTGGTCTTCCCTCCCTCCTGCCACATCCCCGCAAACATAATCCCAGTCTAATCATGAGAAAAACATAGATCAGTTCCAGCAGAGGGCCATCTTACCAAATGTCCCACTAGTAGTCTTCAAAACTGCCAGTACCGGAGTTCCCATTGTGGCGCAGCAGAAATGAATCCGACGAGGAACCATGAGGTTGCAGGTTCAATCCATGACCTCACTCAGTGAGTTAAACATCTGGCGTTGCCATGAGCTGTGATGTAGGTCACAGACAGGCCTCGGATCCCGTGTTGCTGTGGCTGTGGTATAGGCCGGCCGCTGTAGCTCTGATTGGACCCTTAGCCTGGGAACCTCCATATGCCACGGGTGTGGCCCTAAAAAGCCAGAAACAAAAACAAACAAACAAACAAAAAAACCCTGCCAATGTCACCAAAAGCATGAAAAGTCTGAGAAACTATCACAGTCAAAATAGCCTAAAGAGATATGACTACTAAATGTAATATGGGATGCTGAAACAGTCAAAGCACACTAGGTAAAAACTAGAGAAATCTCTACCAACAATGAACTTAAGGTAATATTGTAAAAAACATATCAACTAATGTACAATGTTAATAATAAGGAAAAGCAGTGTGGGATATATGAGAACTCTTGATACTATCTTCTAACCTTTTCTGTGAATCTAAAACTGTTCTAAAAGTAGTCTACTTTTCAAAATTGAACGAGCCCACAAGTATCCATGCTTTCCCGTAACTCCCAAGCTCTTTTATCTACAGATAGGAGGGACAGAGCCTAGATGTGGCCAGTGACATTTTCCTCCTGCCTACAGCTATTTGGGTAAGAGGTGAATCAATCAGATTGTTTTCCAGAAATTGAGACAGGGCTGAGATAGAGTTAGTTAATCCCTTTGTGCATAATTACTTGTATACTAAGGAATCTGAGGTGGCCATATTCAACCATGTGAAACAGAAAATCAGAAGAAAAAAATCTTCAGAAGGGGAGGAGAATGAGAGAAAAGAGTTGTTTTTTTTTTTTTTAAAAAAAAAAAACACTCATCATTCCTCTGATCAGTTGGATTGTTGCCTTTATATTTTGCAAAATACTCCTCTATTCTCTCATTTATTTATCTTCAGGAATTAATTAGACTTTGAGGGTAGGATTTGTAAACTTAAAGACAAAAATATCATCCCTTAAGGATATTATATCCTACCTTATATTCTCCTTACTACCTTCCAATCATACTGATCACTACATCCTCTCCAAGTTCTATCTCTAGATCTTGAAAGACAATATTGTCCCTATGCTTGGGCTGCTCTCATAAATGTCACTATATTCTAACAATGCCATTTGTCCAGAAAAAAGCAGACTCTGAGACAGATTCCTTCGGATCAACACCTTTGAAAGGGCAGAGATGCAGAATTGGGTAGAAGGAGAAATTGAGTTGCAATGCAGACTAACGATAGTCTCAGCCGACCGAAAGGGAATACCTGTAGCTGGAATGACCCTTCGGATCTGCACCTTGTTGGAGTGAACTTCTGGGTCTCCGAACTCCTGAGCTGATGGCTCATTAGAGTGGGCTACTCCTTGAGGTAGATGTGAACTTGAGTGAAGCAGTGTTCTTCAGCTGACATAATTTCCAAAGAAGGCTGAGACATAAGATCTGACTTCTGGCAGTGCTTCTGGCAACTTAGGAAATAAGTTCTTCATTTTTAAGGGGAATTTGGGCATCGCTACAGGGCACCCACCACTCCTCATTTTTTTCTACATATCTCAGCATTCCTGAGCCAAAAAATACATCATTCCATCCCAAATTAGATTTCAATATCATATAAGCTAAATGTACACTGCATTCTTTCTCTTACAGCTTAAAAAAGAATGCAGTTAATTATTTCTTCCTCACTACACTGCAAGCTTCTTGAAGTCAAAGGCCCTGTTTGATTCACAAGTCTATGTCTAGAATTAGTAAATGGCCTGGCATAGTGTGGGAGTTTAATATGTGTTTACTTCATATTGAATGACTTAATTTATATTATTGACCATTTCTCTATATTAAAGTGAGGAAGGCCATATATTTATAAAAGAAAATTGAAGCCACCCTAGTACTATCATACTAAAACTACCAATATCTAAGAACCCGGTGTCTAAGTCCCAATATAGATATAAATCAAGAGTTTATCAGAGTTCCCATCGTGGCTCAGCAGTCAGCGAATCTGACTAGCATCCATGAGGATGCAGTTTTGATCTCTGGCCTTGATCAGTGGGTTAAGGATCTGGCAGTTACTGTGAGCTGTGGTGTAGGTTGCAAACATGGCTCAGATCCTGCATTGCTGTGGCTGTGGCGTAGGCCAGCAGCTGCAGCTCCAATTCAACCCCTAGCTTGGGAATCTCTATTTGCCATGGGTGCGGCTCTAAAAACCAAATAAATAAATAAATAAAGCAACAATTTATCTATCTATCTATCTATCTATCTATCTATCTATCTATCTATCTATCTATCTATCTTTCAGTTATCTGTAGAAAGAGAACCAAAAAAATTCATCCTGTGTGTATCTAGATGTTACTGGAATCATCTCGTCTTTTGTCATTTATGTAAATCAACTCAATTGCCTATCTCAACTCTGGTGGAAAGGAAAATCTCTTGGCAAGATCTTCAAAATTTCAAGAAACATGTATTTTAATGTTCATTTGGTTGCTTAGAGTTCTTGTTGCAGTTTAAATCTCAACCACTAATGCATGGTTCTTTTCTTTCCCTGCTCTGTAAAAACAGAAGTGAAACCCATCTCCTCTGCTAAAATTTCTTCCAGAAGATATTTGTAAGTAGCTTTACTAGGATTTAAGACAACAGTAATTGTGTCAACAAATTTTTAACATAGCAGTACTAGTACATTGTTCAAGTCTCAAATGGCAGGACAGAAATGTGTTGACATCTGGTGGTACTCATTCATCTTCCTTTCCAACCGTTCAGCACTAAGGACACCTCCTTTCCTCTCTACTCCTCTTCCTGTCCCCCTCTCTCTTTGCCTTCTCAATTTTTTTACAATAAAATAGGTATTAGATGGTTTAGATTATCAAAGTCTTTAACAAAAACAAAAGTAGGGTTTCTGTTATAAACTGCTATAATTTTACAGGGGAGAATAAGGTTCCACAGATTCTTTCTTCTGCGACGGCAGCTGCTGGAAGCCTTGCTGTTTCACTGTTAGAGATCCTTCCCAATCATAATCTATGACTAGATTTTAGAAACTGTATTTTTTCTGGGAATCCTGTCTTTCCTGTCCTTCTGTCCCCATGGTCTTGACAGTAAAATCCTTGTCTGAGGCAACCTAAGCATGTTTCACCCTTTATAGCCTGAAAGAACATGACTAACATGCATGGTTTTCTTGGTACAGCCTTTCCTCTGAAGAACTCCTATGCTTATGTAGGCAACACTTTTATATTAAGGGAAATCTTACTCTCAAGCTTATTTCACTTACTTTTGCACTTTGCGCAAAGGTAAAATGCATCCTGGGTGCTTCTTAAGACAATTCCTCATGTGCGGTAATAGAGCTATTAATGCTTTTTGTCTCAAAGTTCAGTCACAAGGTGTTTTAGTTTTGTATGACTCATTTCCCAACCTTTTAGATAGATTACCTTAGTTTAGTTAAATCACCTTTAATTTCTCCATATGATTCTCAACTTGATTCTTTTTCTTCTAGATGCTGAAACGCAGAAGGGGACTTAAATTTTCAGTGTCTATTTCTAACTGGTAAAGAAGGCAGAATTCTCTCTAGATGTTGGTTGTGCAACCCATACCCAATCTGGAACTACTTATTTAAAATTATTTATTTAAATATTTATTTAAAAGTACCTAGTCATAAAGCCATTTATGTAACAGGTCAATAAGTGTGTATTTACCTCCAACCAAAACCCAGTGTAGTGAAGCAACCATGAAAATGAAAGAACTCCAGAAACAAAGGTTTATTTATATAAGTAATCAAAACATGTAAGTACATATCAATACATGCTGCTTGCCACAATTACCTTTAATCATTTAACTTATATAATGTGTACATTTTCCAAACAGTTCAGTTTTTGTTCTGATTTAACTTATCAATTTTAATTCTCTGGGTGGTTAGAAATAGGATTTTAGTTATTTAGTTATTTTCCTAACCTTATTGCACGTCATATATTTTGATGGAGTCCATATATGTCTGTGAATGTATGAAAGAGAAAGTGTTTATGTGTGAGAGTTTTTCATGTATTAGGTGCCCTGTAATTGTATTGAAATGTTTTGTCGATAAGCAGAGCTTCAAAACTCAGTGTGGTTCTTGGACCAGCAGCATTGGCTTCACAAGGGACTTGTTAGAGATGTAGCATTTTGGTATCCAACCCAAAAGTACTGAATGAGAATCTGCGTTTTAACCTGATCCTCTAGTAATTTGTGTGCACATCATCGAGAAGCACTGCTGTAGTGCACTGTCCCTGCTACTGTATGATAGGTTATAGTCATTCTTTTCATCACTTTCTCTTTCATTTTGAACATCATAATATACTGACCTGCCTGTGTTTCCTCTAGACTATGATGCCTCGATTCTCAGCAATCCCTTCATTGCTAGTCTATCTTTTTTCATTATCACTATGAAATTATAAATACAAATAATATTTTTCTTGGGCACTTCCCTTATAACATGGGGTTTCAGATTTTGAATACCCTTTGTTAAGATCACAATATATTTTGGTTAATTCAATCTCTAGTTACATGTTGCCTCCTGACCTTTTGGATTCAAACTATACTTTTTAAACTCATTTGACTCTGTGTATCTTAGGGCAGGCTATTTATCTGTATGTGTCGAGCCTTTTTAGCTAATTCCACTAAAAAATTATTCACCTCAGACAAGAAACAAGTTAATTATTCTGCTGATCTAGTTTGCTATTTCTGTTTTAACATTCTAGTTCCTGGGATATGGTGGGGAAGGAAGCTTTGGGATTAAACCCCTTTTCTACTCCTTTCAATCTAAATAGCCTTTGGCAAGTTACTTAAATTCTTAGTGCTGTGTCTTCAAAATTGGTATGGGGATAGATTTTGTTTTGAGGGGGAAATGAACTCTGTAGAGCACCTAAAAGAGAACTTTGCACACAGTTGGTTCTCAAATACAGCAGTGCCTTTTTCCTTTCCCCACACAGTTGCAGAGAAATAAATAAGATGTCTAAGTTTCTCACATTGCTGGCTCATCCTAAACTACTGCCTCTTTGGCAGACAAAGATTTTGAATCTTCAGCTCTTTCCTGATTGCCATGTCTAGACTCTACATTGCTGTTCATGACCTGGAGACTCCTTTACACACTGAGATTTTTCCCCAGCTTTCTTGAATTCTGAGAGGTGGCAGTTATATGAGGCATGAAAGATCCTTTTGCTCAGACACTTAATGAACATAAGGAACTATGACCAAGAGCAGTCTGCTTAAGAAGGTAATGAGAAACTTATCCATATTTGCATTTCCTTTCTGGCTGTATTTCATCAGTCTCTATAAGGTTCTAGCATGTAAAGAATTTCTGTCGGATGGCAGGATGAGTGTTCTTTAACTTTTTTTTTTAGGGCTTCACCTGTGGCATATGGAGGTTCCCAAGCTAAGGGTCGAAATGGAGCTGTAGCCACCAGCCTATGCCATAGCCACCAGCCTGTGCCATAGCCACAGCAACTTGGGATCTGAGCTTCGTCCGCAACCTACACCAAAGCTGACAGCAGCGCCAGATCCTTAACCCACTGAGAGAGGCCAGGGATTGATCCTGTGTCCTCATGATTACTAGTCAGATTTGTTTCTGCTGAACCACAGTGGGAACTCTCCTCCTTGAACTTATTGATCAAAGAACAATAGACCTTGAGAATGATTTGAGATTTATAATGCCAGTGACTTTATTCATCTGTTTTATCATTACAAATTTTAATAATCACTTAGTAAACAATGTTTTAAATGTCATGAGGATGATAAAATGTCAAATCAGGTTCATCTTTTCATGGAGCTTAAATTCATGTGAGGAAAAAATAACAAATTAAAAGACAAAAGTCCTAACTTCAGAAATGTTAAGTCATAAGGAAAATACCATAAGGTAATGTGGTAGATTTTATACAAAAATTCTCCTAAGTCTCTATCTCTCCCTATATCAATGCATTTTGCAATATGACTTTGTAGTTCCTCCCAGATATGGTCTTTTTGGGGGTTGCCATCATGGTGAAGTGGAAATGAATCTGACTAGGAACCATGAGGTTGCAGGTTTGATCCTTGGCCTTGCTCAGAGGGTAAAGGATCCAGTGTTGCCGTGAACTGTGGTGTAGGTCATAGACACGGCTCAGATCCTGTGTTTCTGTGGCTGTGGCTTGCAGCTGTAGCTCTGATTAGAATCCTAGCCTGGGAACCTCCATATGCCACAGGTGCGGCCCTAAAAAGACCAAAAAAAAAAAAAAAGAGAGAGAGAGAGAGTATGGTCTTTTTGTCACCTTTCAACTGGTTGGCTTTGTGACTTGGTTTAGCAAGAGATTATGACAGAGATGATGGTATATCAGTTCTATGAATGGGCCTCAGAACCTCTTCCACTAGCTCTTTTGAGCAAGCCTGGACCTACCAGGTGTATAATAAGTATATGGCCCAGCAGCATTAACACATGCATCTGCTAGCTAACCAATAGATATGTGAATGAAATCATCCTAGAACAGTCAATCCCCCAGCCAACACACCAGCTCCTGCAGGAAAGAACCTAGTCAAGAACAAATGAACCTGAATGGTCTCGATGAATAGAATTACTCATCCTCCAAATCCATAGAATTATCCATAGACATGTGGGAAATGACAAATATTGCTGGTTTTTTTGTTTTGTTTAGTTTTTTGCCTTCTAAATTTTTATCACACATCAATAGATAATTGATACAGATGTAAATGACTGAGAGAGAGCATGGATGTTAGATACATAAACCAAAGAAGGGATGACATTTAAACTGAGAAAAATGACCAAGAAAAAAAAAGTGTTAGCCGTGAAGACACTTGGGGGCTGTCCAGGCAGAAGCTATAGAAAGCACGAACACACCATTAGAGGTGGTATGTCAAAGGAAAGGGGTAGGCTAGCATGGCTTTATAAACATAAACAAGAAGAAAATTAATAAAATATGTCACTGGTGAGATAAGCAGATATCTTATCCTGTGAGTTACTTTGGCTTTTTGTGAGGGGTTGGACTAGTTAGGGTTTAAAGGATATAAATTAAAGAGGATTCACATATATTCAAAGCCAAATCATTTTCTTGGAGTTAATGACAGCTACTTGTGAATCTGATTCAGAAATTTCAAATCTGTCAATAAGATGGCCAGAAGATTCCTTTGCAGCATTACAGAGGCATTCAACTTCAATAGCACATTTAATTCTAAAGATAAAAGTCTCTATAGGCTTATAATTTATTTTGATCAGAAAGACAGCAGTTTCCAGAGGCATGCTGTGCACTGCTCCTTTTCCCTGACGTAAAGTTTGGCATCATCAAAATTATCTGGGTGATGTGATTATGGGCGGTGAGGCAGTTGTCGTGGGATGTATCAGGCAGTCCCCACTGAGAGCTATGCAATCCTTTTTCAGGAGGTTGCTTCTTATTCAGCACTGTGTCTACACTCAGCTACCTAGATATTAATCCTTGGCAATTAGTAAAGAATAATTAATGCTTTCCAAATTTGTCATATGACCTGAAATCATATAGCTAGCCTGGCTGAAAGGCTGTATTTAACCAATGTATTTCCATAGGAAAGCTCTGCAGAGGCTCAGCTGAGGTGTCTGAACGAAACATCAACGTGGAGTGACTGCAAAGTGATACAAATGCCTTATGATAATGGGTTGCCTTGTTTTATGGTCACAGGACAAATGCAGAGATGAAATGAACTGATGAACTATGAAAATTAAAACCCCATCTTCTAAGCACCATTTGTATAGCTTGAGTGAAGCTTTCTGGTCAGCAGTTCTACAAATACTCATTAGATTTCTACTAGAGCCAGGCACCAGAGGAAATAAAAATTTAAAAAGTTCTGTCTCTTTAAAATCTAGTTGAGGAAAAGCCTGGTAACAGGTAATTTTTTTTAAAAAATGTACTGAGTTTCTGCCGTGGCACAGCAAGTTAAGAACCCAACTAGTATCTATGAGAATGTGCACTCGATCCCTGGCCTCACTCAGTGGGTTAAGGATTTAGTGTTGCCGTGAGCTGTGGTATAGGGAGAATACCCAGCTGGGATCCCATGTTGCCATGGCTGTGGCATAGGCAGGCAGCTGTAGCTCTGATTTGACCCTTAGACTTGGAATTTCCATATGTCGCAGGTGTGGCCCTAAAAAAGTTAAATTAAATTAAAATTTAAAAAAATAAAAATAAAAATAAATAAAAATTTAAAACAATTTTAAAATGTGCTATGTATACTCATAGAATTATAGATGCAGATTGCTACCAGTCTAGGAAAAAATATTATTCATTAGTCCCAGCTTTAAGACACAACAAAATACAGGTCAATTTGAAAAAAATTATCACATAATATTTCTGAATTTTTTTAGTGTAATAAGAATACTGGATATACTTTGTAGGTTCAGCAAGAGACTATCAACCCTGCTACCAGTTTCTAAGATAAAGTGTTTCCTCCTTAATCAGCAATACAGAAAATCTGTTCTTTGGATACTAGAAATAGTTTAATCTCCAATTATGTATTCTTCAGGCCTTATCAAAGGCACAGCTGAGAAGAATGATAATCAAGGTAGTTTAAGGGACATGAGATATGTGCTCTAAAATAAGTGGCCAAAATTCTTTGACTTATTATATAATTGGCTTCTACAAGATATGATTCATTACTATCATGCCTCTGAATAATAATCACCATATTTCTCTGGGAAAGTATGGATCTCATGAATATTTCAGAAATTGAATTATTAAGCATTAACAAATAAGTTGTCAACAGCTGAACCATGAAATGGTTGGAAAAATGTAGTTTTCATTTCTTAAAACTTAATTTTTGTCATATATTTCCAAGTGAATATATTTAGTAACTATCTAGAAGATCCTTTCTAGTAAAACTGATTTCAGAAAAAAAGCAGAGAAAATTTCCACTTGCCTTGCATGCTACTGTATTCAAAGCCACATTAGGACCAGAAATACCATTACTTTTGCATTGAAATACTAACTTCATATGAAATAAATGCAATTGACTTGATGCTAGTGTCTCGGAATGGTAGGTCTTGAAATGTATCCTAGATCGGCAGCATTAGTGTTACTCTGGAATGGTTAGAGATGCACATTTTGGCCTCCATTTGTTAAATCTAAAACTCTTAAAGTGGGGCCTAGAATTATGTGTTTTTACAGCTCCCCCCTTATGTGATTCAGACGTACCTAAAGTTTGACAACACTCTGTAAAGTTAACAATGTTGACTCAGCTGAAGAGCAGTAATTCATGTTGACATCTTATGAGAAAAGGAATGAACGATAGACAGAAACAGTGAGAGATGTAATCCATCTCAATTTCAGGAAAGTATGTTTTCAAATTACAGTCTCATCAGCTACATAGGAAAATAAGGTAATTACTCCACAGAAGTTAGATAAAGATCTGCTTTCAAGGACACAGGATCTACCCAGATTCCTTACACACATTCTTCCCTGCTAGGGAGCTGTAGGATGCTTAGTTAAAGCCCTAAAATAAATATATGCCACCTACTCCTTGCTCAAATCCTGGACTAGTTAAGTTCTAGAAGTGACCTATGTCCTAGATATACATATGTTGTAGAAGTTTGCTCTCAATGTCAGAACCTAGTTCCCCTTTACTCTCTGCTTTGCCCTGATTCAAAATTTTGACTTTTCCTTATAGATTTCTGTACTGCATTCTTAATGATGTGCCTTAAAAGAGGCTGGCTTTCTCCAGATTCCTAAGGTGTGCCTACCTTTAGCATACTTCCTTGTTCTGTCTTATTTTTATCTACATAGCATCCATTTCTGAATGTCCATTTTAAAAACCCTCTGAGCTGTGGTTTCATTAGCAGGAAAATAATTATGTCATCCTTCCCCTTGACTGTCTTGGGTTGTTAAAAATCCAATGAGCAATATAATGGAAGTGATTTTTGTCCATTAAAATAATAAATACAATGATCACAACAATGCCAGTGACAATAAGGATAGTAATAATAATGGCTTTTATCATGCTGAAACTCTGTCCATCCATCCAAAATGTATTTCTGGGTCTGTCCTACTAGGAGAAGTTTCTATCCTTGAGCAGTAGGTTGAATGTTTGCTCTCCCCAAAATGCATATTTTGAAATCTAGTCACCAATGTGATGGTATTTGGAGGTAGGGCTTTTAGAAGTCAATTAGGGCTTGAAAATGAGCCCTCGTATATGGGATCAGGGACCTTATAAAGGAACTCCAGAGAGCTCCCTTTCTTCCTTTTCCATGTGAAAACACAACAAGAAAACAGCCAATTTATGAACAAGCAAGGAGCTCTCCCTAGACACTGAATCTGCTGGTACTTTGATCTTGGACTTCCTAGACTCCAGGATTGTGTTAAATAAATGTTAATTATTTAAGCCACCCAGGCTCTGATATTTTTTGTATAGTAGCCTAAATGATCTAAGTCTAGTCTCCTAGCAAGGTCTTTTGTTTTTTCCTAATGTTCACTTCTTGATCTATTATGTCACACATCCAGCACTAGATAGTTTTGACAAATGGGAAAACAAAAAACTGAGATTTAAACAGGAAAATCAAAGGCAGTAACATTTTGAGTTGAGAGGGAGAAAGAAAGAAAGGAAGAAAAAAATTTAAGAGATAAGGAAAAGCCTGCTAAATATAGGAACTGAAAGAAATTATGGAAGAAAGAGAAGTCCCATGGGCTCCAAAAATAAATGAATCAGCCATATAGTATGTCCAATTGAATGAACCTCCTTATTGCACTTTGTTCTAAATATTACTCAGCAAAACAGTAAATTTGTATACTTCCATAAATTAATCTTGAAAGCTTTAAAAGATTTCTCTCTGTAGATTAATCTTCCCTCCCTTCATCTGTTCAGTTTCTAGGAAGAGGCAGAAGTAAAAGAGGCAAAACAAAGGTAGGGAATCAAAGACCTCTCCAATTAGACCTGCTGCATCAAGAAGAAATGCTAGAAGGTCAGCATTTCTTCTTCCTTAAAGAAGAAATGTATCTTTATTTTATTTAATTAATTAACTTATTTATTTCATTATTTTTTGGGTGAAGGAGAAAAAAAAAATAGCTTTATGGCTTTGCCAGGCAAAGGAGGCCACGACAGGCTTATGCCCTAAAGACTGTGCCCTCCCTCCCTTGAGAGAGATTAGGAAGTGGTTTTATAGTGTGGGGGTAGATCGGGCCACAGATCGGGGTAGATGCAAGCTTTCATTCTTCTTTGAAGTTGGTGTTTAGTGGCCCCAGGACTGTTTCTCATGGTCCTCTTCTCTGGTTTTCTTTTGTTGGGGGTTTTAGTTCTGCAGAAGAACTCAGATATTGTTATGCATATTCCTTGGAAAGGAACCAGGACCCTGCCCCAAGGCTGCACTGTTTCTTGACTGTTCCTTCCCAGGTCTCTGTATCTCCTGGCTTCTTTGATTAGCAACTGTTTGAACCTGCACTTTGGAACTCAGGAAAGGTCATGGAGGCTGAGGCTTATTCCCTAAAAACAAGAAATGGGGGATAGAGAAAAACCTTGTTACCAGGAGCCCCAAAGGGCCCTCCTCTGCTTCAGTACTAACAAACAGTACACAGAAATATCTTGGGTCATCAAATGTTTCAGAGGGAGGAAAAGGACCAGACAGAGAGAAAGGGAACAGGGACAAAAGGGATGACCTCATGGTCATCTCCCACCACCTGCTGATGCCCAAGGCATTATGGGACTTTTCCCTGGTGGACTTCAGAAAGGGGGACAGGAACTCAGTCCATCCAGAAACCACATTGCAGAATTCAGAATTCGAGTTCTCTGCCTGCCAGAGGTGATCAGCCTCCAGCCCTCAGATAACCGAGGCTGTCAACCAGGCTCCTGCACACAGGAGAGAAAAAAAAAGAAAAGAGGAGGGAGTTCCTGCTGTGGTGCAATGGAATTGGCAGTGTTTCTGCAGCATAGGGACATAGATTAGATCCCTAGCCTGGCACAGTGGGTTAAGGATCTGGTATTGCCACAGCTGAGGCATGGGTCGAAGATGCTTCTGGAATCTGATCCCTGGCCTGGAAACTCCATAAGCTGCGGGGCAGCCAAAAAAGAAAAAAAAAAAAAGGAAGATAAGATAGGTGGGGGTTGAAAAGAGAAAAGGAAGAGGGAAGAGGAAAAGGTCAACAGAGGAGTTCCCGGCATGGCTTAGTGGAAATGAATCTGACTAGTATCCATGAGGATGCAGGTTTGATACCTGGCTTTGATCAGTGGCTTAAGGATACTGCTTTGCTGGAATTCCCATCGTGACACAGTGGAAATGAATCTGACTAGGAACCATGAGGTTGTGGGTTCAATCCCTGGCCTCGCTCAGTGGGTTAAGAATCTCTAGTTGCCCTGAACTGTGGTGTCAGTTGCAGATACAGCTCGGATCCTGCATTGATGTGGCTGTGGCATAGGCTGGCAGCTATAGCTCTGATTAGACCCCTAGGCTGGGAACCTCCATATGCCTCAGGTGTGGCCCTAAAAGGCAATAAATAAATAAAATAAAAGGAACCAAAGATATACAGCTTTGCCATGAGCTGTGGTGTAGGTCACAGATGCGGCTCAGGCCCAGGTTATTGTGGCTGTGGTATAGGCCAGCTACAGCTCTGATTTGACCCCTAGCCTGGGAACTTACATATGCCATGGGTGCAGCCCTAAAAAGCCAAAAAAAAAAAAAAAAAAAAAGTCAACAGTCCCTTGTTCCTTACCCAGCAGGGGTACTCCGGCTAGTTGTCCATGTCAGGATGAGACCAGGGACATAAAGCGTTCTGGCAGCAGCCCTGGATCTGGTCTCAGGGCAGGCAAACTGGTCCCTACGTACCCTGAGGTGTTGGCATGTCAGTCATAGTGAAAAAGGTACCCTACCAGAGTCACCAGCTGTTGCAGGAAGGTGGAGCCCTTCCAGGGCCGGAGCGAGGGCTCTTGTCTAACATGTGGGAATGAACTGGAGGAGATACACGAGCAAGAGGCTTTGCTAGGAAGTGGTGCCTGGAGGGGGGTTGGTGGCAGCAGGATGAGGGAACCCAGGAGAACTGCTCTGCCGCGTGGCTCCAAGCTTCCAGTTTTATGGGAATGGGGGGCCCTTCTTAGTGGTGCACACACTTCTCAGCCAAGATGGATTCCAGCACCCTCTCTGTCCACTTTAAATGGTTAAAAAGAAAATAATTTATCATATATACACTACTGTAATAAAAGAGAGAAGTAACAAGGACCTACTGTATAGCACAGGGAAATCTACTCAATGCTCTGTAATAACCAATGCGGAAAAATAACCTGAAAAAGAATGGATATATGTGTATGTATAGCTGATTCACTCTGCTGTACACCTTAAGCTAACACCATATTGTAAGTCAACTATACTCCAATGAAATTTTTTAAAAAAACAACACAAATACCCTAAAATAAAGCATGATGTCTCTATTCAGCCCAACCCTCCTTTCATTATCTATTTTCCTTTTGATCAGATTAAAATAAGTGTTTAATTTCTTCTCTTCCCTTCCCATTCCTTGTGTGAGTGAGTGGTTGGATGGGAAGAATTCTTAAATTTACTCCTAAGAATCTAAGATCTTTCTTAATTCAGATATTACTTCTACTCTTATATTCCTTACTCTTCTTTCCTTATTAAAAAAATGTAATAACTGTGAAAGAATCACTGGGAAAGATCTAAGTGAGATCATTTGATTAGAAATCCCTTTTTAGACTTTAAGGCACTTTAATAAAAATGATTCAGTTTTATATATAATAGTGATAATATGTTTTGTAGATAGCAACTAAATCCTCAATCTTATTTTCTGCTGACACATGTTAAACTTTTATAAAATTAATATGACATTTATAAGGATTAAAAAAATGTGGTTTTAAACCCAGAAAAATGAAAAAAAAAATAAACATAATGTCACCTGTAATGTAAAGTTCTGAATGGTGACCTGAAGCAAAAACATTTTTATGTTTTATTTCCAGAATGTCAGAAAAGAAACAGTCATGGGAGAGATGTTGGTGAGATATAGGAAAGAACCTATTGATCACCACTAGTGAAAAATACTTAAATCACATATAAGTCAAAGTTGTGAGGCCTATCTCTTTAAAATATGTAAAAGAATAGAATCTCTTCCAGATGGCTTAGAATGTTACCTGCCTAAGAGCAGGAGGAGGGAAATTAGCTTGCATAACATAACATCTTCTAGCTTTACAATTCGAAGATGTAGATGACATTATCAGTATATTCAAAAGAACCATTGCCTCAGAAGATAGAATTGAGTCATATTTATAAAGCCATGGTTTAGTGAAATCCAATTGGTCACAGACCTCTATCTGTAACAGCCATGGTTACAGTCATGAGCCTGATGTTTTAAACAAAAAATTATTGGCAGACGGGTGGAATTCAGGAGAGAAAAGAAAATTATGCCTAGGAGAAAAGTATTTTTTTAAGATCATCTGCTCAGAAATGCAAAATGCTCAACAATACTGGCAAATTAAGTTGCCTCTATCTAAATGTTTAAAACTTCTGCTTGTTATACATGTAAAAGAGTAAAATATTTTCTATTTTATGCTTAAGATAGGCTGTTTTAGAAAAGGAACTGACAATCACTTGCTATCCTAGCCAACAACAATTTATTTATTCCATTATAGAGACTTCATACCACCCAAGGATTTAGAACCGGGTAAGCCATGGAGTCAATTCCTTTGCCGGGACAGGCTCTCTAACACTTTTCAATATACCTCTTGGGGATTTTCTCTGATTGCTTAAATTTTGTTGTGTTAGTGAGTGAGGATCCAAAATATTCCCTGGAAACCTCCTCAAGAATCAATACAACTAGACATTAAATCATAGTATGGCTCTGAGCTTTTCCATAAATACATATTAACGTATCTTTACCAGCTCCACTAGAACAGCATACATCAGCTCCACCTTATTCGATGCAAGCAAGCAACAACTGAGGTGAAGCCTTTAATGGCAAATGCAGGCTGTGTATAAAAGTAGGCCAGATAGTTTTGTCCTCAAACCCAGCTTCCTGAAAAGAGTTATTCACATCTTTCTTTTCATGAAAATGATACCATTTCCAAATGCTTACATAAAAATGGATTCAGATCTTTCCAATTGTCTGTACGATTTGACTTATTTAAGTATATTCTTCAATAAATTTGTGACCGGATACACATCTGGCCCATGAATTCAAGTGAAGGGTGGCACTGATTATTTTTTTCAAAGAGGTATTCTGAATGCCTTAAAATAGATTCTGGAAAAAGTTAATCTGTTATCCAAATACATGTGATTATATTAAATTATCCACGAAGAACAACGCGGCAATGTTTTGCTTGATATAGAAGGGTTTTTCCATGAACCAAGAAGTGTTTTATTCATCAACTTCAACACACTAAGCACACACACAAAAAAAGAACAGAAATTCACAAACCTATCTAACTTTATTTTGCTTCTATCTGTATCATCAGCTTTTTATGAATATTAGGTTTTACTTTCTACTACTGCAATTAAAAGTGATGTAAAGCGCTTGTTGTCTTCGTGGGAGGAAAACAGCCCCTTAAGTTATTACTTTACTTCTCTAATTGTTCTCAACTATTTAGCCCAGTATAGTCTCTATAATGTTGCAGGGATTTGGCCTCTGCTGGGTGCCTAATTGAATTGAAAAGCAGAGACATGTTTTGGGTAAAGGAGAAAAAAATAGCTTTACTGCTTTGCCAGGCAAAGCAGGCTAATGCCTTAAAGACAGAGTTCCCCACCCCACCCCCCCACCAAAGCCCGCCAAAAGAATTTCGAGGAGTTTTAAAAAAGGAGAAAAACATGTTTTCAGATTGGAATCAGGATTGAGACAAACATGCATTCTTCTTTCTTTGGGGGAATCTTAGTCATCAAAGCTGGAGTCAGGAGATCTTGGCATGATCATGATGGTGACCTTCTGGGTTATTGCTGGAATAACTGTACGTGCAGAAAGGGCATATGGATCAGAGATTAGGACAAACTAGGAAAGCTCCTGAAAAACATCCTGACGAATAATCTTTAACCCACTGGCAATTATGCTCAGGGTGCCTAATCTTTAGCTTATGGGTGATTGTGTTTAGGGTGCAATAACATCAGGGAGAAGGACCAAAAAGGACTCTAAGCTATTTAATTTTAAAGTATTCATTTCTGAAAGAAGCGTAAGGAATACAACTTTTCTTCTGGGTGTATATTATTATGTATATTCCTTGAGAGGGAACCAGCATCCTACCCCAAAGCTGTATTGTTGTGACTGTTCCTCCCTTCCCTGATCAGCAGCTGTCTGAACCTGTTCCTAGGAACTCAGGGAAGGCTGTGGTGGCTGAATGAGGCCCATTTCCTAAAAACTAGAAAGGGGGGACACAGAAAGGCTTTTGTACCCAGGAGCCTCACTGGGCCATGCTTGGTTTTAAGAGTGTCCATTATGTGCATTAGACATGGTTTCTGACTTCGAGGCATTTATGATGAGCCAGGAAAGAGATAATTACACCTGGGCCATAGTAATACTTAGCGTAAGGGTGATTTAGTGATTATGTGCTGCGAGTTTAGTTACTACTATTTAAAACAAATTACTCACACACACACACACACACACACACGTATGTAACAATAAAAACTTTGTATCATATGCTATAGGAAAGCTAATACAAATTATCTTGAAATGAAAGGAATAATTTTAAGTGCATATAACTAAAAAGTCTAGATGTTGTCATGGCTTAACTCATCAGCTGAAACTATGTCACCAAGGACTTGGATACCCTTCTTTCTGCTTTCCTTGGTAGTGATCTATCTTCTATCTCCACAGTGTGGTTCCTCATCATTTTCCCTTTCTATTTCATGTAGGTCAACAGGAAAGCTGTTTTTGTTTTGTTTTGTTTTGTTTTGTTTTTTGCCTTTTCTCGGGCCGCTCCCGTGCCACATGAAGGTTCCCAGGCTAGGAGTCGAATCGGAGCTGTAGCCACTGGCCTACACCAGAGCCACAGCAACATGGGATCCAAACTGAGTCTCCAACCTACACCACAGCTCAGCTCACAGCAACGCCAGATCCTTAACCCACTGAGCAAGGCTAGGGATTGAAACTGCAACCTCATGGTTCCTAGTCAGATTCGTTAACCATTGAGCCACGACGGGAACTCTGGAAAGCTTTTTTAATTAGAAAAAAGGAAAGGATTTTTATCATAGGAGTCCAGTGAAAGACCTGGACCTGGCTCTCATTCAGTAACTAGATGGTAAGCATTGAAACATAATGATAATAAAATGATCTAAGGAAGTGTTAGTAATAACACAGAGCTGGTACTGTGTAACAGGAGAAATGCGTTTAATTGTTATACAATCATAAATGTTAGATGTCCGACTTACTGGGATCCGCAGAAAAACACATCTTGTTTAATGTAAAATTTCTGTTTCTTCTCTGAAAAATTAACACAATCTTTTCTGCTTAAAACACCACAAATTTTCTAAAAACTCTGTGTCAGGAGTCCAGGTGGGCTTAGAGTCTCAAAAAGCCAAACTCAAGGTGTCAGCTGGCCTGTACTCTTATCTAGAGGTTCTTAGGGAGATTCTGTTTCCAAGCTCCTTTAGGTGGTTGATGAAATTCAGTTCCTGGTGGCTGTAGGACTAAGGTCCCTATTTCCTTGCTGTCTGTTAGGTTAGACAGTTGTCTTGGCTCCTCAGGCAACATGTGTTCCCCATTCTGTTGCCTTCTCTACCTTCAAGCCATCAGTGGTTCACCTCCTCCTTCTCAAGCTAGATTCTTCCTGATTCCTCTTCAGCTGCATCTTTCTGACTCCAGAAAAAGTTCTGTTTTTAAGGGTTCATGTGATTAGACTGAGCCCAGGTAGAAAACTCAGGCTAATTTCAAGATCTTAATGTCTATAGCCCTTATTATGTCTGCAAATTCTCTTTTCATGTAACATGAGATATTTGCAGGCTTATACCAAGGGGCAAAGATCATGGGGGTCAAAATTCTGCCTAAGAACATACTCATTGAGGGAGTTCCCATTGTGGCTCAGTGGGTTAGAACCCAGATAGTATCTGTGAGGATGCAGGTTCAATCTCTGGACTCATCAGTGGATTAAGGATCCTGTGTTGCTGTGAACTATGATGTAGGTCACAGATGCAGCTAAGATCCTGTGTTGCTGTGGCTGTGGCATAGACTGACAGCTGCAACTCTTACTCACCCCCTAGCCTGGGAACTCCATATGCTGCAAGCGTGGCCCTGAAAAAGCAAAAAAAAAAAAAAAAATACTCATTGAATGTTAAATGCCATCTGTAGCAGAGAATTGGACGTGGTGCTATAGGAGCAGGGGTGAGACTGAGAGAGAGGCTATGGCAAATCGGGAGATGAGAACAGACTGTAACAGTGGAAAACCATAAGCTGCAGCAATACAAAAATAATTCATGTTTTCAGTGGAAAGACAGTGAGGAGTTATCTTCTGTAAAATGTCATGGGAATAGTACTAGAAATTGCTGTAAACTTCAAATTGAAAGGGCAAGATATCTTGAAGTCTCTGGGACAACATGGGAAGTCAGCAAAGAAAAAAATTCTATAAAAGGACTGCCTCTGCACCTGCTATATAAATTTGCTACCCTTTTTCTTTTTTTCTTTTTACGCCACACTCCTGGTATATGGAAGTTCCAGGGCTAGGAGTTGAATTGGAACTGAGGCTGCTGCCTATGCCACAGCCTGCAGCAACACCGGATCTTTAACCTGTTGAACAAGGCCAGGGATTGAACCCGCATCCTCACAGAGACAAGGTTGGGTCCATAACCCATTGAGCCACAATGGGAACTCCAATTTTGCTACATTTTTGTCTTATCAACCCACATATTAGAGCTTCTCAAACAGAAATTGGAGCAGAAGAGTGAGAGATAGCCTACTCCATTTGCAAAAGTTTCTAAAGAAAGAATTATGCCACATTTTTATTAACTTTCTTAGTAGCTTTTACAAAAAAATAATTGCCCTTACCCATAATTTGTTCATCTCCTGGTGTAACAGAATCATCCATTGCTTTCTTGGGTCATACTCTGATTAAGAGCCCAAGTTAACTGAAGTT
Organism: Phacochoerus africanus; assembly: GCF_016906955.1. Classification (NCBI taxonomy): domain Eukaryota; kingdom Metazoa; phylum Chordata; class Mammalia; order Artiodactyla; family Suidae; genus Phacochoerus; species Phacochoerus africanus. Next base: position 23,620,646 of record NC_062547.1, on the reverse strand, counting down.
CAGAATAACTAGAGAAGTAAAAATGATTAAATTTTATTCCTGAAACCAGATCCACTGAAAACAAGAATACATCATGTTGTTTCATATCGAAAAACACACTGGTCTTACTATGGTTTGAGCGTCAGACATTTGGAAAAAAGCCACCTACACTCTTTAGTTTGCAGGCATGAGGGGAGATGTGATACACAAATATTCCTGAAGTATGATATCTGTGCACAGAACTATTAAACATCAGTTTCATGATAATACTCAATAATTTTTTGGTACTACTATATAGACCTTTTAGCAAAAAAAAAAAAAAAATAGTTTCATTCCAATTAAAAAGGGACAGAAAGCAGCTTTCAGAAATTAGAAATTGTTGGAGTTCCCGTCGCGGCTCAGTGGTTAACGAATCTGACTAGGAACCATGAGGTTTCGGGTTCGATCTTTGCTCAGTGGGTTAAGGATCCGGCATTGCCGTGACCTGTGGTGTAGGTTGCAGATGTGTCTCAGACCTGGCGTTGCTGTGGCTCTGGCGTAGGCCAGCGGCTACAGCTCCGATTAGACCCCTAGACTGGGAACCTCCATATGCTGCAGCAGTGGCCCAAGAAATGGCAAAAAGACAAAAAAAAAAAAAAGAAAAAAGAAAGAAAAAAGAAATTAGAAATTGTTAAAATCAAAAAGCTCCCCATTTAACTTTTAACTAATGCAGCTGTACACATTGAAAAGCATCAAAATATCCAGTAGCAATTGTTGAAATACTGGATGTCAGTTAGAGGTTTATTTCTAGAGATGGCTTTGGACTGAAAAATATTTAGGCAAACAAATGGATATAGCAATAAGAACTGTTCTGGGGCCGCTCCCGCGGCATATGAAGGTTCCCAGTCTAGGGGTCTAATTGGAGCTGTAGCCACTGGCCTACCCCAGAGTCACAGCAGTGTGGGATCTGAGCCACGTCTGCAACCTACACCACAGCTTACAGCAACGCCGGATCCTTAACCCACTGAGCAAGGCCAGGACCGAACCCAAAACCTCAAGGTTCCTAGTCGGATTCGTTAACCACTGAGCCACGACAGGAACTCCAGGAACTTTTTATTAAGCAGGAAGATGTACTTCCCTCAATTTCATTGATGTTATCAGTTGCAAATGCGATGTCAAGTTCTGGTGGCTAAGAGAAATGACCCACCTTCCCACGTGGGTTAGACTGTAGCATTCAGTGGTAGGTGAAAAGGGTGGTCATTAATTAAATGTTTTACAGAAGAGAGAGAATTATGGTGTAAATAACTGCTTCCTTTGCTGTCTATTATAATAAATATTCAAAAGTATTCAAATGAGGTAGTACATTTTTAAAAGTATATGGGGTAATTTAACCTAAGAGTGAAACAGGAGTTCCGTCGTTGGCGCAGTGGTTAACGAATCCGACTAGGAACCATGAGGTTGCAGGTTCGGTCCCTGCCCTTGCTCAGTGGGTTAACGATCCTGCGTTGCCTTGAGCTGTGGTGTAGGTTGCAGATGCGGCTCGGATCCCACGTTGCTGTGGCTCTGGGGTAGGCTGGTGGCTACAGCTCCGATTCAACCCCTAGCCTGGGAATCTCCATATACCACGGGAGCGGCCCAAGAAATAGCAACAACAACAATAACAGACAAAAGACAAAAGACCAAAAAAAAAAAGAGTGAAACACATACAGGCACATATACATATCTATACCTCTTTGAAATGATCTCTTTTCCTTAGCAATGATCTGGTGATAATAGGTGATGAGCAGAGGCTTGGACTGATCTAAAGACAGTGGAGTCTAAGCTGTAAAGAATTTTTAAAAATCCCAATGCCCAAACTAAATTCCATGCCATTGAAATCTGAATGTCTGGGGTTGGGAGCCAGACATCAGTATCTTTTTTTTTTTTTAAAGATGCTCAGTTGGTTCCAATGTACTGCAACATTTAGGACCCACTGAGGTAAAGATGAGAATCTGAGTAATCTTGGACATATCATCAGGCTCTACAGAGCTACATGCCTGCAAATAAAAATGATAGCTGATTAGAATTGTGAAATAAATCAGAGGACAGGTAATGCTTATGCCACTAAGAACTTGAAGGATATTAACATTATACAAATCCTGTAGTTTGGGACCCAATATGAATAAATTACCTTGGATAAGGAACTCAACATACTGTGAGTCTAGGATGGAGAAACATCTTCTTTACTTCACAAGGACGTGAGGCTCATGCATAATATTTATAAAGGACATTTCTGTAGTACTTAGAATATATACCTGGAACATGTAGGAAAGAACTATTACAAGATTTGATATAAGGCTAAGACCAGACAATGATAAGTAGTTTGTAAATTTGATAGATGTTCAATTAGCCTTTACTGCATCAAAACCAGTTCAAAAAGGAATGGGTTAAAACAACTCTTTGTATAACTCACAATTCTATGAATTCTCTAGGATTTTTTTCAAAGTCTGAAATTATTAAGCTAAACTCTACTAGGCTTGCTCACATGTTTGCAGGGCCTGGTGTGCCTCGTGGTGGCTGAATGATCTAGAAAGACCTCATTCACTTATCTGATGGTTGGAAAACTGTTCAACAGGGGAAAGTGTTGACTAGCCCATGTGTCTGTCTTCATAGAGCAGCCTAATCCAAACTAACTGACCCGGAAGTGGTGGGTTTCAAGGCAGTATGAACAAATGCTACAGGACTTCTTGAGGTCTCAATGCAAATTAGCATGATTTCACTTTCTCTGCACTCTGTTTTTTGAAATAAGACCCACCAAAATTCAAAGGTGAAGAAATAAGCTCTACCTCTTTATTTGAAGAGACACAGATTCTAATAGCAAAGGGGCATGAACATAAAAATGAGAAGATGTCAACATTATTTTCAGTAAGCCACCATAAGAAAGGTAGTTTTGTTCATAACCATGAATATATCTTTTAAAGTCCCTTTTTTTTTTTTTCCATTTCTAATCACAGCCATAACCATATGTACCCAAATGTCTGCCATAGCTCTTTCTGTCCTTCTTTTTCCTTTTAAGAACCCTGCTTTGGGAGTTTCTCTGTGGCACAGCAGAAATGAATCTGACTAGTGTCCATGGGGATATAGGTTTGGTCTGTAGCTTCCCTCAGTGGGTTGGGATTTGGCATTGCCAACAGCTTAGGTGTAAGTCGCAGACGTGGCTCAGATCCCTCGTTGTTGTGGCTATGGTTTAGGCCGGCAGATGCAGCTCCAGTTTGACCCCTAGCCTGAGAGCTTCCACGTGCCACGGGTGTGGCTCCAAAAAGTAATACAAAATATCAATAAAATAAAAATAAAAACCTGCTTTTATCTCTTTCCAGTTGAAAGTTCTCTGGGTTACTCTTTTTCCACTAATGTGGAAACTTTCCCCTGAAACTCAATATAAATAGGGTAATACTTTTTTTTTTTTTTCACAAAGGGTAAGATAGAAGTGTTAAGTCCTTGACTAGGTTAGGCATAGTGAGTAAGATATTTTAAATGAGCCTGTTTTTATACTTCTTAAAACACCTTACGCAAAGAACATCAGCTACCAATTAGACCCCTAGCCTGGGAACCTCCAAATGCCGTGGGTTTGGCCCTAGAAAAGAAGGGGGGGGAAAAAAAAGGGGCAAAAACATCAATCATCCTCCCCACCCACCCTTATGCACTTACTTTAGTGTGACACTTCCTAGAGTGTTAGAAATGCGAACTCCTACAAGAGGAACTGTTTACACTGCACTATTCCTCTTCCCCAACTCTCCTCCTACCTTCTTTCCACTAAGGGAGGATTTGAATAATTGAATGTGACTGATCAGTTGGAAGGGGCCGCATCTACTAGTAGGAAGAACCACTGTATTAAAAGACATCCATTTTTGCTCCAAAACTTTGCAATACAGAGATATTTTTCTCTCTCTTTTTTTTAATGAATTTTTTTCCCCATGGAGTTGACTTAGTTTGACCCTGGGAGTGTCATTATTGCTTTGATTACTTGTTTTTTTTCAGGTTTTTTTTTTTTTTTTTGCTTTTTAGGACCACACTTGTGGCATATGGAAGTTCCCAGGCTCGGGGTTGAATCTGAGCTACATTGCAGGCCTACACCACAGCCACAGCAACATGGGATGCAAGCCACATCTTTAACCTATACCTGTGGTATAGGCCACAGCTCACAGCAACACTGGATCCCAGACCCACTGAGCAAGGCCAGGGGTGGAACCCGCATTGTCATGGATACTAGTCAGATATGTTTCTGCTTCATCACAATGGGAACTCCCTGCTTTGATTGCTTGTAACATATGACCAACCAAAATATGGTACAAACCCAGATACAGATTTAGCTTCAGCTTCAGCTTCAGGCTTACTCAGGCCCATGATTAAGCATTTAGGTCCAAGCCAGGTATTACAGGCAGCATCTGAGATGGTTCCCAATGATCTGTGCCTTCGGATATCCATGCCTTTCTATAACCTCTTCTGCTTAAGCATGGCCTGAACCTAGTGATTCATTCTAACCTATGTAACACTGTGGAAGCGATGAGATTCTACTTCTGAAATTAGGTTAGGAAAACCATGAGGTCCACTTTGAATACTCTCACTCGCTTGCTGTGAGGAAACCAGCTGCCACGTTGTGAGTTGCTTTATGGAAAGGCCCAGAGGGTGAGGAACTGATGGATCCTGCAGCCAACTGTCTAGGAGAAACCAAGGCTCTCAATCAAATAACCACGGAGGGACCAAATTCAGCCACAAACCATGTGAGTGAACTTAAACGTCAATTATTACTGGATAAGCTTTTACAGGAAAACACAACTCAGCTGACAGCTTAACTGTAATTTCCAAGAGACCTGAAGTCAGGGGCACCCCACTAACTTATGCCAGGTTTCTGACCCAGGGAAACCATGAGATAATAAATTTTTTCAGCTCCTGGGTTTCATGGCAATTTCTTAAGTAAGAGTGGCTAGCTAATATATCAGTTTTATCATAACTCTAGAGCTGGGGTCATTGAACATCAAAGGACCAGGAATTTAGTTATTTACTCTTTTACTATTTTTTGCATTTTAGTTCCATTTGAAAATACCACTGACCGAGAGGCAGAATAAGATGCAGACATTTCTAAATGTTACCCATATTTTCATATTTCTTTATGTATGATATGTTTTTACATACATGAATATAAATTCACAAATTAAGTATATATTATGTGTATAAACTAAATGGATATGTATACCAAATACATTTATGAATATATACGTGTGTGTATATCTTTACTTATATCCATATATGTTCCATTGTCTGACCTTGATATGTTCCTAGGAAAAAAATATCAGCAGCAACAAACACCATTTTTTATGTTTTCCCTCTACCATAGAAGTAGCTTTTTCCACAGGTCTTTATCAAGATGTACTGTATTACTTATATCAATCATTCAGGAATAACTATATACAGACAGTGATTGTTATATTTTTCTAGAAGACTTCTCTTTTAGGTTATGAAAACAATGTAAGTCTCCTGTTTTAATGAGGTGGATTGAAACCTGGAAAGAAAGAAGTACCAGCATAGATAATTATTAAAAGGAAGATTCTGTGTCCATCGGTTTTCTCAATTACAGGGTATATTTAATATTAAAAATATGTACTTCACAACCATTTCTAAGAATAAGTAATAAATATATAAAATAGAAAGTAATCATATTACAGGCATATCTCAGAAATACAGCAGGTTTGGTTCCAGGTCACCACAATAAAATGAATATTGCAAAAAAGTAAATCACATGAAGTTTTTGTTTCTTAGTGGTATTTCAAGTGATATTTCCCTCATACTGTAATCTGTTAAGTGTGCAATAGAATTATGGTAAGAAAACCTTAATTTAAAAATACTGTATTGCTAGGAATTCCCATTGTGGCATAGTAGAAACGAATCTGACTAGTATCCATGAGGATGCAGCTTTGATCCCTGGCCTCGCTCAGTGGTTCAGGAATCCGGCTTTGCTGTGAGCTGTGGTGTAGGTTGTAGATGCTGCTGGGATCCCACCTTGCTGTGGCTGTGGCATAGGCTGGCAGCTGTAGATCCTATTCAACCACTAGCCTGGGAACCTCCATATGCTGCAGGTGCAGCCCTAAAAAGCAAAAACAAACAAAAAACACTTCATTGCTAAAAATGCCAAAACAATTGTAATAGTAACAACAAAAGATCACTGATAGTAGCTCATTATAACAAATATAAAATAAAAGTAATGAAGTTTGAAATCTTTTGAGAGTTACCAAAATATGACACTGAGACGAGAAATGACCAAATGTTGGGAAAAAATGTCACTGATTAATTTGCTTAATACAGGATTGTCACACACCTTCAATTTGTAAAAAAAATGCACTATCTGTGAAGCTCAATAAAATGAGGTACACTTGTATACACTACAAAGATGTGATGTTTGGTGCATTTGAAGTGGGGATGTTGCTGGTATCTATTGGATCAAGATGAAAGAACAGTTTTTATATTAAATCAGTTCAACAAAGATGGGATGAATTAATCACTTCTTCCTGGAATTCTAAACCAAGTGAAGAATGTTTATTTAGGCCATAACTGAACTTTAGTTTTGTATAAATTTCCTGAAATTGTGCAGAATTACATTTTTATGTATCAGTGGGAAATCACGAAAGTGTGAGTGAGTGGATAACTGCATTTTTCAAGGGACAATGTATGTTATTTTCATCAAATTTTCAAAGTGGTCATGATCAAAAGAATGCAAAAAAGTTTTTTTTTATAATAGACTTCCTAAACAATCTCTATTCAGAGTATAATGAACCACAAGCCCTGATACCTTCCCTATATAAGTAATCTAGATAAATAATATTGAAAGTTTACCTTAGAAGCTTCCATTGTGGCTCAGCAGGCTAAGAATCCAGCTGGTATCCATGAGGATACCTTGACCTCGCTCAGTGGATTAAAGATCCAGTGTTCCATCAAGTTGCAGCATAGATCACAGATGCAGCTTGGATCTGGAGTTGCTATAGCTGTGGCATAGGCCAGCAGCTGCAGCTCTGCTTTGACCCCTAGCCTGGGAACTTCCATATGCCAAGGGTGAGGCCCTAACAAGGAAAAAAAAAGAAAAAGAAAAAGAAAACCTTTATCTTAGAAGCCACTATGGCTAGAATTATTCACCAAGTCCAAATGGTATTATTTGAAACAACCCAAAACTAGAAATAACCCAAATGTTCACTAAAATAGAAAGAACAAATGTATTTTCATTGTATATTCATAAAAACAAACACTTCTGAACAAAATAAGCCAAACAGTGAAGAACACAATTTGAAGTTCAGAAATTACAAAATTAATGTATGGTGTTAAAGATCAAAATAGTTGTTAACTTTGGAAAAGGAACCTTGGAAGAAGTTATAGGGTGTTGTAATGCTGATACTTTCATGTTTTTTGACCTGGGAGGTATGTTAAGTTCATCAAATTGAATGCATATGCTTTATGCATTTTTCTGTATGTATGTTACACTTTGCTACATGATTTTACTTAATAAAAATTATGAATGGAGTTAATAGCCAATAAGACAAAACTGAAGAGAAAATTAATGAAGTGGAAGATAGTCCTAAAAATTATCTATGATAAAAAGTATAGAAAAAAATTGAAGAAAATAAAAGAAATTATAACTAAATTCTAAATAAACTTAATTCTAACTAAATAAAAAAGGAAGGCAATGAAAGGCACCAAGTTAGTATTTAGGTAAATAATAGTTGAGAATTTAGGAGGGATAGAAGATAATAATACTCAGCTTTAGGAAACCCAATAAATCCTAAAAAAAAGATAATGAAGACTTCACATCTAGATACATCAAGGAGGCAATAACTATTATGGTAAGAAAAACATAAATTAGGATTTCCAGTAATGTTGGAAGAGAAGTAAGAGTGAAAACCATGAAATGTGCCAGGGAATGTTAGGGAAGCAAGAGCTGTAAGATCGGAAAGCAAACACTGTAGACCTTAACTTGAAGCATCAGAGTCTGTGGTTCTCAGAAACTCATTTATGAAAAGCTGTAATTCTCAAAAAATTTCTGAGAACTTACCTAACTACTGTCTAAAAGCATAGATACTCAACCTCTTGCTTGGAGGCCTTTTTAAATTTTCTGGATCCATATAGGAAAGGGGTTTCTGGGATATGTAGTTTCTAGTTGCAGAGGTAACTTTAGAAGAATGAGATGATAATAAATTAATAATAAATTATCCAACATACTAGTAGTATTTAACTATAATCCTCTAAAAGTCAAGAGACTTTTTCCCCCTCTTTTACCCCTTTCTAGAAATGTTTGTTGAATAAAGTCAGTTTTAATAGGATTGAATCAAATCAAACTGAATTGAATTGAACTGAACTGAATTGAAATAGATGGTTCTTTTATGCTTGGGTACTAGACAGTTCATAGGAAAAGTAATTTATTTCTTTGTATTTTTTTCAGTTTCTCTCAATATATGCATCTCTAACAGAAAGCTAACAGCATATTCCACAAATTAAAAGTTGGGAAGTTTGAAATAATTCAGACTTAATAGCCACATTCATGCACAGATAATAACACTGTCAAGTAAGGGTCATCTTTGACTAAGAAATATCAGAATCTTTAATTCCATACTGAAAAATAGGGTATATTTAAAGCTAGGCTAAATAGGCTCTGTTTTTAATGGGCCAACTTGCATTCAAAGTTAATTGGATATTGAAAATCCCAGCTTATGTTTAATATGTATCATTTTTCAGAAATCCCAAGATAAAGCTGCTAACTATAAAAAAAGAACAAAACTATACATTTCTTAAGCCATGGATTTTAGCAATCCTCATTCCAGCACTAAAACCCTCTTTTGAAAAATTTCTTCCTCTATTTTGCTTATAGACAATGGTGTTCTGTCTTACATAATCTACTTAAGCATACTATTATTTAGTGCACTTATCACTTATTAATACCTGGCCACTGTAGGGTAAGGAATATTCAGAGAGATATTTTAAATAGGAAACTAGGGGATAGGCAATTGGATTGAAAACTCTTGCTAAGATTCTTTCTAACTCAAAGATTCTATGGTAAGTCCTCTTGATGCATTTGTAATCAAAACGAAACAATAAAATCTTTAACCTAAGTACATCATTTTTCTTCTAGCCCAATTTTCACTTATAAACTTTAACTTTCAAAAACAGAGGGAAAATAAGCCCTCTCACAATTACAAATAGTAGTATGCGTGAATAATAGAGCAAGCAATGTGTGCTCAACTTATGTCCTATGAATTTCTTTCCAAAATCCAGGCTCCCTTTTTAAACCTCTTTTGAATATTTGAAAGACACACACATAGGCACATACATATATACAATAGCCTTTTGACAAAGGATATTTTAATTTAGAAAAAAACAGTATTTATTTATTTATTTATTTATTTTTGGGTTTTTTTGTTTGTTTTTTATTTTTTTTATAATTTTTTTTTATTTAAAAACAGTATTTAATATTAGAGGGAACTAGATAGTAGTCTAAGAGCCTTAGTTTCATCTCTTGATTTTACAGAACTAAGGTTATAGTGAGAGGAGTTGAAAAACAGGATGCCTAATTTCATTTTGGGGGTTATTTTCATGCTTTGCTGAGTATTTTTTATGCTACATGCCTTTGTCTTGTCTAAGGGTTTCCCTCAAATGATCTGAATTAACTCTCACAAAATACCTGAGTTATTCTCTCCGTTGATCAGATTAAGAAACTGAGGTTTAGGAGGTTAATTGCTCAAGATCCTTGTTCCCCGCCACCACCATAATACCAAAGCCAAGGTCCTTTCCTCAGAATTAAGGACAGAACTAGAATAATGTCCTCAGTTTTCAAAGTGCACATCCTGAGTTTTTGTACAACACTCAAACTTCTTTTTAGGTTTTTACTTTTATACTTTATATTTAGAAATAGGCATACAGTTCCTACCTGGTTAAGTTTGTCATCTCTAATATTTCAGATTCTTATGATGCATTTAAAGTAATGGGAATCAAATACTGCATGGTTTTATTCATAACTGTTATCTATCCATCATCTATTATTGATCAATTGATCAATAAATCTATTTATTATCATCTGTTTTATTCAGGAATTGTCATTTTCACCATATTCCAACTCATTGTTAGATCTTTTCAAATCATTAAATCAGATAATTTTAGAAGGTCAGCTCCTACATATTAGCCAAATGAGGCATTGAGAAGAATTTTTACTTTTTAAATACCTGACAGAAAACCTAGAGTTGACTGTGTCGTTTATATTATTTCTCTATAACTGGGATTATGAAAAAATGCATAATTGAGTCTAGTGTTCATCACGTTCAATCTTCTTTAAATCTTTTCCCATCCATGAATATTTATTTCTGAATAGCATTAAAAAATAAAGAAACTTCAGCTTTTTGGTGGACATCTAACAGTATATTTTGTGCTATTATTTCTCTTCAATTCTAAATACTTTAAATACTACGAACTCTAGCCTCTGCGCATGTGAACATATATACATGTGTACATGTGCATGTCTGTAGTATTTATCTTATTTTAAAGGCAACTTCAAATGTTCACAATTGTACAGTCTAAACCTCTTTCAGTTAAATATATCTATCCCTTTTAGGTCTTTTGACGGTACAGTAGAGAAAAACCAAAAAATTCCGAAGTTTCAACCTGTGACCTGCTTTTCCCTGAGCACAGAAACCTAGGGATAATAAATGAAGCTTTACAACCACACAAAAGTGTATTTGTGATGGTATCTCTCTCCTACACTCTCAAATATCTTACGAAGTCTTTACAGGCTTTATGATGGCTCCTTGCAAACTCGGATTTTTAATTATCACCAGTTCTTTATTCAGATTATTTATGCTCATGAGTTCTTCATTGTCTGCTAGAGGTACTGCTAATGCCTGACAAAGACACTGACATTGCCAATGGAACAGTCAATGTCTGAGGTGAAGTGCAGGGACCCCTCTGCAGAGGGCACAGGCTTGCACTGAGGATGTATTGCCACTGCTGCCATTACTGCTGACAAAAAGCAGCTCCCACTCCCTTTCTGATGTGCTTGCTATCTCTGTTAACGGGAGTATCTCTGATACCACAAGCACCATTGTGACAAACCAGTGGTGATCATGTACTAAAGTCAGAAAAATTCATGCAATTCATGGGAGTTCCCATCATGGCACAGCAGAAGTGAATCCGACTAGGAACTGTGAGGTTGTGGGTTTGATCCCTGGCCTTGCTCAGTGGGTTAAGAATCTGGTGTTGCCATAAGCTGTAGTGTAGGTTGCAGACACGGCTTGCATCCTGCATTGCTGTGGCTGTGGTGTAGGCTGGAAGCTGTAGCTCTGATTCAACCCCTAGCCTGGGAACCTCCACATGCCACGGGCGTGGCCCAAAAAAGCAAAAAAAAAAGAAAAAAGAAAATTCATGTAATTCATTCAGTAATTTCATTACTTAAAGTAATGAAAGAACAAAACAAACAGAACAGCTTTTTGTGTATTTTTTTTTTTTACTGTTAAAATATAAAAAATGGGAGGGGCACTGGAATTGGTATATAGAAAAAAACTGAAAGGCAGATAGTTAAATTAAACTGTGAGCCTCAATTTTTTTTAGAAATTCTTCTCCAAAGCCTCATCCTAATTTTCATGCTAACACCTCCCAGGCCTGCTTGCTACAGTAAACTCTCCTGTATAACACATTTCCTGAGTTAAATAAATTTTGGTAAGTGAAATACAGATAAGTGTGTGACAAATGAAGGCAGTCATTGGGAAAGACGGAATATTAAGGCTACGCATGTAAAAAACTATTTTAAGGTCAATATATAATGAAATATTTACCTAGTTTTTAAATTAGTTTTGAGAAAAATATTCAGTATTTAACTATACTCTGTGAAAAAATGAAAATAATTCTAGAAAAAAGTATATAACAGACTGATATTAAAATAAAACACAAATAAATAACATGGTTCCAGAAATGACAAAATGATTTAATATTAATAATTAGCACTTAATTCAATGTCTAGCTCATATTCATCACTCGATAAATGCCAAGTTTTTTTAAAGTTAATACCATCTCTGAATATAATGTGCCCTACCAAAAAAAAAGTTAAAGGAGGAAATTCATAGGATTATATCAGTTAATACTAAGAAAAGTGTTCATAAAATCGATATTTCTTTTTAAAGTCTCATAGGTACTTTTTTTTTTAACAATGTAAACGTCTATTTTTAAATTAATGATAAATATAATAATGTTGAAAATGAGGTGTTTTTTTTGTTTTGTTTTTTTTGCTTTTTAGGGTCACACCTGTGGCATATTGAAGTTCCAAGGCTAGGGGTTGAATCAGAGTTGCAGCTGCCAGCCTACACCACAGCCACAGCAATGCAGGATCCTTTTAAAACCAGGGTAAGACAAGGATGCCAAGTGAAGATACCACCCTTACTTAACCACATTCCGAAAGCTGTATCAGTGACATTCAAATAAGGAAAAACAGTTCTGTTTAAAAGAAAGATACGTTTTAAAATATGAATTAGAATAGCTTCAAAGAACACATTGCAAGTAATTACAACAATAAAGAAATTTAATAAGATTTTGGCTAAAAGTATACAAGAATGAATATTTTTTTTTCTTGTCCCAGAAATATTTTCCTATAATATCCATAAAATAATAAGTCAAATATAAATGTCTAAAAATTAACTTAATAGCAGATATTTAAAGCTTCCATGCAGCATTATGCTAAGCATCAAGTGAAAGATATGAGTAAATTTGAGGAAAACTGTAATTATAGCTCTTTTGAATGGAAACTTTATATAGTATAAACTATCAGTTCTCTCCAAATCCTAATTGTTTTTAATTTGAAATATATTTGTATATGTGTATATAAATACATGTTTTATGGAGATACATATATGTATGTAAATATACATATCTAATAAAGCTCAAGGAAAATAAACTCATAAATTGCAAGATATTTTCAAATTAGTATTAATGAAGTCACGCATTATAAAACTTTTAAAAATATTATGAAATTACAATTTATAATGTAATAAAATCCCAGCAAAATATAAAAGCATCTCCAGAGTGTTCAGTTTAAATGGCTATTGAAGGATATACGTACACCCACACACCCATGCACATGTGTTTGTGTATGTGTGAATATAAACAAGAGGGATATTGCACTACAAAATAAAATTAGAGGTAGAGAACAGCACAACATTTTATCAAATAACAAATAATATACCTATTGCATATACACCAAAATGGATTATTATATACATTAAAATAAAAAGAGAAAGATAGGAGTTCTCTTGTGGCGCAGCGGTTTAAGGATAGGTATTGTCACTGCAGAGGCTTGAGTCACTGCTGTGGCACAGTTTTGATCCCTGGCCTCAAAATTCCATATACATGCTCATGGGTGCAGCACTCCCCCTTCCAAAAAGAAAGACAGATAAAGATTTTGCGGTTGCTAGGGTCCCAGCAGAAGAGAAACATATCCACAACTTAGGATAATCTGAGGTTTTAAAAGAGATACTGCTTTACAAAATTTGAACTGTCTATAGAGAAATTCTAAGGGTTAATAATATAACCCCAGGACTGATAACTGAAAAGGGATAAAGATGTGTCAAATACCCCGTGATATTTAAAATGTGCAAAATCCACAAGACTGTCCTCACTTCTGACTGAATTTATAAGGTCCTGAAGACCACCCATAAGTCTGAGATTTCATTAGACAGATTCAGACAAACTGAAAGTTGTTACACTCTCAGGATTAATCATTTATTACAGCTCAAGAACAGAGATTAAAATCAGCCAAAGCGTGAACTGCCTAGGGCAGAGTTTAGGCATCTAAGGTTCATGATTGCTCTTCCTGTCATCCTTCTGCCCAAACCACATATCTCAGTGAGTCGTGGTCTTTCTACTGAATTGCACTTTGGACAACAGCTACAAAAGCAGCCAACTGCAAAGTTAGAAAACTATTCCCAAGACCACCCTTGCTGCTAACACCAGTTGTGAGTTCGGAGCTTTTCCCCAAAACCAGCCTCATATTCAGTAACTCACTAAAAATATTCAGTATTCACTGAGAACTGTTAGGCTTGCAGTTATGGTCTATTAGAAGGAAAGCATACAAATTAAAATCAGCCATGAGAAGAAACATATGGGGCATAGTCCAGGAGGATTCTAAACATAGAGATTCCAGTTATCCTTTCCTCATGGAGTCAAGGATAGCAGTAAATCCCTTTGGCAGTGATGTGTGACAGCATACATGGAATACTGCCAACTATGGGAGCTTATCTTACCCTTGGAACCTTATTGGGGTTCCATCATCGTGGCATAATGGATGATGCCGATTTCAGTTTCCAGCTCCTTAGGAGACTGAGCTGATATTATATGATACAAAGCCCCTATCTTAAATCATATTTTACTATTGGACTGGCTCAAAGACTCCAGGCAAATAAGGATGCAACTGTCAAACATGACAGTCCAGGGCCTTAGAGATTCTCTCTCAGAAACCAAGGGCAAAGCCATACCTCTCTGTAGGCAAGGTTAAATTCTTTATAACACAGACCTCCCAAAGGAGAAAATCTTATAGAGAGGGCTGCCATTACTGGAGCGGTCACTTTAGGTTCAGGGAATAATGGGTCACTTCTGCAAAAGTATATTTACAAAGTTAAGACGGAATAAGCACAGTCAATACAGTGAATGCCAAAGAAAATAGGCCTCCTGTATTTTACTTGTTGGAGCAAAAACTAATAATATTGCTAGAAAGCAAATGTTCACTGTAAATAAAAGAAATATTATAAATATGCATATGCTTTGACTCAGTAATTCCATTTCAGATTATTTATGCTAAAGAATTTATTAGGGGAGTTCCTGTTGTGGCTCATCTGTAACAAACCCAGCTAGTATCAGTGAGGATGCGGATTCGATCCCTAGCCTTGCTCAGTGGGCTAAACCATCTGGCGTTGCAGTGAGCTGTGGTGAAGGTCGCAGACATAGCTTGGATCTGGCATTGCTATGGCTGTGGCTGGCAGTTACGGTTCAAATTTGACCCCTAGCCTGGGACCTTCCATATGCCATGGGTGCAGCCCTGAAAAAAGACCAAAAAAAAAAAAAAGAATTTATTAGATTGTACAGTAGGATTAATTCCTCGAATGTATTTATTATTTTACAAATAGTACTCTATTGAGCATCTATTATATGTAAGGCACCAAGCACTGACAGTACAGTAATAAATAAGTGAATAAAACCCCAATCCTCAAAGAACTTTATTCTAATAGATTCTTTGCATAAGAACAATTATATTAAAGTTATATAAAATTATAGGTATAATCTATTTATTAAATTATTACATACTTGTAATATAAAATAAAATATTTCTGGAAAATATCTCAAGTAAATTATGTATCACTAAATGAAAACTGCCATGAATACATTATAGCTTTTTTGTTGCATTAAAATTAGAAATTATATATTTTTAAGAGCTTTGCAGTAATTATTGCTCAATATGAAATTATTGGAAATATTCTTTTCTTCTTATGAATTTATTTTTTTTACAATGAACATAATGAGAGCAACTCTTATAATTAGAAATAAAATAACATTTATGTTTTAAAAATGGTTTCCTAAATGAAAAAATTTCATTTAATACTTCTTTAATAACACAATATATAACAGCAATATTAACACAGTCTCTCCCTATAAATAAAACTTGAATGGTGAGAATTGCCAAGCTAGTTATTTGAAAAAAATCAAATGGCTCTTATAATTACATTTTAAAAATTTAAATGTATCATTATATAGTAGCAACAGTATGCATTTTTGACAGAACAAGTTTTAGCATTAAATTTTATTCATTTCTGTATGACCTTTGGCAAGTTAATTCACCTACCTTAGCTTAATTTCTGCATCTATAAATTATAACTAATTATAACTGCTCAATAGCTTTGCTCCGAAGATTAAATGGAATAACAATGTCTGGCACAGAGGAATTTAATTATTTGTTCTTTACTTTGAAGAGGATTGTAATAGAAATGTTTGTTACCTGGGTTTAGTGTTAGCCATCTCAGACTTTTAGTTACTCTGCTGAATTAATCAAACCTACATTTCAAAATAGTGAAAGAGTTCTCTGAAAGTTATCAATCTGTTTCTATGCTTAGTTCTATTAGTGAATAATATTCTTGTTTTTTTATATTACCATATGATTTATTTCTGTATCTAAATGAATATCAGTTTATTTGCGACACTATTCACATATTGTATTTGCATTTATACTTCTTAGATTTTCAATCAACACAAATTTCTTATCTTTGAGCATAATATTGAGTACACACTCATATATTTTCATATACAGACACTGAACTTTTCAAAGAAAAAAATGTTCTTCAAAAACCTGCCCTCCCATATTTCTTTTGAGTTACATTGGCCTTATCATTATTGTAATAGTTTTCTTGAGCTACAAAGCTGGACAGAAGTCACATTTACTTGAAGAAATCACTTCACTTATAATTCAGTTGGCTCCCTAAGAACTTGGATTGATCCTGTAGATCTTCATTTAGCTAAAGAAATTAAGTTACTCCCTCTTGGGAGATATGTCACCTGAACACTCCAGGGGTAGAGAGAAGGGGAATATTACTATCCCTACTCTGCTTTTAAGCAAGAACTAACCTACGATGCTTCCTATGCCAATTATGATTAGACCAAAGATTAAGGAAGAAGAATGCTACAAATGGAGGTGGACATTAAATAAAATAGTGTAAAATGACAAGGATTAATTAAGAATATATATTTTTTTATATTCTTAATACATATAATGACATATGTATCAATAATAGAAATACAATGTAACAGTGATAACATATTTTCTAATAATTATTAATATATAAATAATAATAATAGACTGTAGTAGAGTTATCAGATATAGAACTCTGTTCAGGATCTTATAAAAGGAACAACAAAGCAGGAAGAGGAAGGGATGGACCAAGTTGCTTCACGTTCAATCCCACTGGACCTAGTACTGATTCAAACCTTTTCTGTCCATGTAAGCAAATGTAGCTGAGAGAAAATTTCAAGGAGTAAGTAAGGGTCATACTTGACTGTTGGTGAGCAAAGCATGGCAATTCTTGGTTTACTTGATCTTTGGTTTAATCTGACTGAATATAAAATTGACACAGGGCTAAGAAGTTTAATAGGAGTCAGGCAAAGAAATGGGCTAGAAACCTTTGCTTCACATAAAGAAGTGTAATATATTTTCCTAAAAGGTTTTTTTTTTTTTACAAGTTTCTACCTTCTGTTGAAACAAAATGTGATGTTTTATTGTTTTATATTTTGGAATATATATATATATATATATACAAACACACACACATATATATATACACACATATACATATATATATATAGAAAAACTAAAGAAACCAAACTATTTGACAAAATAATATAAAGAGGAGTACTAACATAAATATATCTATCTATCTATAGCTATATATATACGCTAATTTCAAACTCCTATTGCTGGAGACAAAATAAAAATAATGCACTCCTTTGTTCCTGCTGCTTCTCAGTTGAGTTCACTGTGAACACTGACAGTTTATTAATAACTCCAAGTATAGGTTCACAGTGTCTCATCCAACAGGTCTCAGAAATTACAAACACTGGATTTACACAAGAGCAAACTATATTGCCAGTCTTCTCACCTTCTTTACAGATAATCTGAAGCACAGAAAGGTTAAAACTGCCCAAAATGAAGCAGAATTGTGCAGTGGGTCGGTGTTTTTTGGACCTATGAAAAGTGAGGCCCTATTGTTACAGGCAGTAAGTCCACAGCTGGATAATGGGTTAAGGGCTACCCAAAGAAGGAAACCACAGGTAGCTGAGTCTACCATCTCATCCTACTTAAAAGAATCCTCAGACCTCACATGTTTCATTTGTGTTGCTTAACAGTTCCAGGTGATTTTCAACAAGTGACCCATGGAAGGTTAATATGGTGATTTGGCTTTTTTGTTTTCCACCCCCTTCCCTTCTAATAGAATGTAAACTCAGTAAGGGAAAAAACATCTTTCTTTTTTATCCTGGGCACTTCTCTCATTATCTTGCCCATGGTAAGAGTTTAATAAATATTGTTGAATGAGTGAACATAAAAAGCAAGGCAGAATTAAAATGAGTGGAGCCCTCCTTACACCCAGTCCAGAGTTTTTATTTTTCTTTTTCCTTGCAGCATATAACTGGATCATAATAGTAAGTAAGGAGGGGGGAATGTGGAAAGAAAAGAGAGGAAGAAAGGAAGGAAAGCAATTTGTCCCCCATAAAGTAATAGATTGGTGTAACACTCCAACACAGAAATAACAGAGTGGAGGTGGACAAAATGCATGGTATTAAGGCTATAGAGGAAACCCTTAAAGATTCAACAGAGGAGTTAGGGGAAAGTAGCCTTCTCACATATAAAACAAAATTTAACTGAATCAAAATGGAAAGAAAGAGCATTGCCAATCAAAATAAGGTAAAGCTGAAATAAAGATAGAGAGAAAACAATTATTTGGAAAATATGTATCACTTTTCATAAGCAGAGGAAACTTTACATTCACATAGATGGCTTCTCAATATTTTATCTTTAGTGACGATATTTTCCTCCCTAGAAATCCACTCCTAAGGTTATATCTACTCCACACACACAAAAAAAAATGCTCAATTTCAAGTATAGCACTCTCTGATCATAGTGTTTTTCTTCCAGCTCACTTATCCTCACTCCAAAACTTCCTTCAAGCGTGTTTTCCCCTTCTCAGCCATGTTCAGTGGGTGCTGGCAGCCTATCAATGACTCCCCTATATTTCCTAGCTCTATTGCAGTTAGGTTGAATACATGACTGAGTTCTGGCACATAGAACCATGAGAAAATATTAAACACCACTTCCTGTCTGACACAAACTTAGAGCCAGTGATCATCAAATCACCCCCCCTTTACTTTACCTGAATGAGAAATAAACTTATTGTGTTAAACCACTGAAATAGTTTATGGGTTGCTAAAATAAATCTAGCATTCATTTCTTAATGTTACACTTTCAATCATTCTCTACAGAGGCAGCCACAGGAATCATTCAAAAGTATAAATAGCATCTTGTTACTCTCTTTAAAAAAAATATATATATATATATATATATTTGTTTCCCATTGAACTTGGGTGAAATTCAAATCCTTGTCTATGACGTATAGGCTCACCCTATGTGGCTTCCATCAGCCGCTCAGAATTCACCTCCCTTCACTCATTCACTTGTTTTCATTCTTTTTCTCAACGCTTTGTTCTTTCTGTGCTTTCTGTTTGCAGTGCTTATTTCCAAGATCATCACAGACTCAGATCCAAGTTCAAACACAATCTCTTGGAGAGTTTGCCCCTATTTAGTTAAAGGAGCATCCTCATTGCACTCTGGAGTTGGAATTATGGTTGAAGCTTTTCTTAGCACCTATCATTCCCTGCAATTCTTTATTTGTTAACATGCTTAACATATGCAAACAGTTTGAGTTCCTTGATGGCAGAGACACCGTTATTATTTTTTTCATCTTTGTATTCTGGAAACATGGAATAATACCTTTTGGAAAGAGGTCACTCAAAATGTATTTGTTGACTGCTACAAAGTTGGTAGCACAGTTTTGCAGAGAGATTAATACATGAATAAAACAAAATACAGAGGAGGTGACATTTGAGGTCATAATTGAATGTTAAGATATTACTAACTTTCAGTGTTCTGGAAGCAGAACATTCCAGGGAGAGGAGACAGCAATTATGAAATCCTGAAGGCAGAAATAAGTACATTGTGTTTCTGAGAGAGAAATAATATCAGTGAAACCAGAGAATAATAAGAAAAAGCTTTGGATCTTTACTCAATGTTGTACTTTGCTTGGGAGAGGAGAGCTGGTTCACCCCAGAGAGCAGAGAGTAGGCATATAATTAACTCCCACACATCTAGCCCAGGATGGGAGGCTAGGGTTCCCTGACCGCGGTTTTCTTGCTTACGTTATCCATTCTGGCCCTAGGCTTGGAACGCAGCAACTTTTACACAATGCCTCAGCAGGAGAGATTCTCAGATATATTATTGTTTTAAAAAATGGATGTATGTGAAAACAACAACAGCAAAGATTTTCCTCAACATTTAAACAAGAGTTTTGAACTTAGATTTTTATTTTTATTTATTTATTTATTTTGTCTTTTTGCCTTTTCTAGGGCTGCTCTCGATGCATATGGAGGTTCCCAGGCTAGGGGTCCAGTCGGAGCTGTAGCCGCCAGCCTAAGCCACAGCCACAGCAACGCGGGATCCGAGCCGCATCTGCGACCCACACCACAGCTCACAGCAACGCCGGATCCTTAACCCACTGAGCAAGGCCAGGGATTGAACCTGCAACCTCATGGTTTCCAGTTGGACTCGTTAACCACTGCGCCACGACTGGAACTCCTGAACATAGATTTTTAAAGCCTAGTTTCTAGGCAGGTCTGCTGATAAGATTAACCTAAGAGGGGAAAATAAAAAATCCCACTTACTTATGACCTACTTTTCCAATCCAGATAGGCAATACCAAACATGAACATCTTAGTCACTGAATTGTGAGAACTAAGTGTTCCACAGAAATTGTATATATTTTTGATGTGGAAATAGAAGTTTGAGAAAAAAAGCTTCAGTCTGAGAATGTATTTGTATTGATCCATTTGGCTAACAGAGCAAAAGGGTAATAATACCTTTTATGCCTACAATGTGAAGACTAGCAAAGCACAAAAAGTAAGTCTATGTAAACAAATTTTTCTTCTGTAATATGTCAAGGGCTCAGTTGCAACACAGAGGTGGCTATTTCCAGGATGTGAAATCGGCACTTTTTTCAGGCCACTAGGAAAGCTGTTTTGAGCCATTCTCAATTATGCAGTGCAAATAGCTCATTTACTTTCCCTTTTTTCTCTTCACTCTTACTGTTGATAAGGTGAAAGAGGCCAAAATCAGTTTGAGACTTAAAGTTCCAAGATTCTATGCTTTGATTTGTCTTACATGATCTAAGGTCTAGTTTTCATCTTGACAGTTTCAGGGACTTTATTTTATTTGGGCAGGACTAAACTCTAGCATAATGATATGCACTAATTAATCTCTCAAAAGATAATATTCTACTAGAATGGTAATTGCTTCATTTTTATTTGGAAATCAGTCAATTGGACCAATACGTCATGTCAGCTGGCTGGACAATGCCAACTTTCTCTAGAACAGAAGGTAATGAGAGATCCAAAATGAAAGTCAAAATGTAGAGAAAGTATCTGGGTAAGAAGAACTGAAAGATCAGACAAGACTTTTGTCATCAATTTCAGCATCTACATCTCCTAGAGACAAATCTGTGAAGTAGATGAAAATATTTGTTCTTCTGGTTAGAAAGCCCCAGGGAATCCAGAAGTCAAGCAAACAAATTCATCTTAAACAACTTTTCTTTTTCTAACACCCATAATAATCATGATCACGGCCTTCTTGCTCATCAGTCTGGAAACTCACTATTCAATTTGACCGAACTAGCAGAAATGGATATAACTTTTTTATTTGTATAATCCTCATTGAATTAATACAAGGGATACTTCTTACTGATTTGGGAGGCATCCTAATTTAATAAAAAGGCACCTCATCATGCCTGGAATGAATTATTTAGGGGACTGTGTCTTGTAGATTATTAGCACAATCCCAACCATGTGGAGTCTTTCTAACTTTTAATAATAAAAGAATAATACTATTTGAAGACTATTGACATAGAAGAGAGTTTCTATGTGACATGTAATTATTAATTCATACACTACTTGACAGGCTCTGGTAGCGGGAATCATTTAATTTATCTTCTAAATAGTGACACTGTTGAAAATTAAACCAGGAAAATAGACATCAACCAGAACTGTCAATGAAAAACCAAGAGGGATGCTCACCCTATGCTCTGGGAACAAAATTCTAATTCAAACCGAAGGAAAGCTAGAGCATGCAGAGTTGAATCTTATGCCACCTTTTCTCTCAAGGACCCAACAGAGTGGTGCTAAAGGTACATTTGTAGATGCCACGCATTCCTGATTTGAGTTTTGTCCATTCAGCATTTTAAAAGATGCTTTAAAATATTTTCAATGGTTTTTTTTTCCTCTAAGTATTAAGACTTCAGTAAGAACTGTATACGTAGATCCATTTTCCATTGTATTAGCAAGAAAATAAGTTGTATAAATTGCATAATGGGAAAATTCCTACTGAAAATTATCAATAGAATAAATGAATTATTCTTGGGACTCATTTTGAATTTATATTCAGAATATTAAAAATTAAAGGATGAACATAGGTATCAGGATTTTTTTTTGTCTTGTTTTGTTTTTTTAGGGCCTCTCCCGCAGCACATGGAGGTTCCCAGGCTAGGGGTTGAATAGGAGCCGTAGCCTCCGGCCTATGCCACAGCCACAGCAACATGGGATCTGAGCTGCCTCTGTGACCTACACCACAGCTCACGGCAATGCCAGATCCTTCACCCACTGAGCAAGGCCAGGGATCGAACCCGCCTCCTCATGGATGCTAGTCAGGTTCGTTAACCACTGAGCCACAATGGGAACTCCAGGTATCAGTATTTTAAGGTTATAATTGTTGTTTTATTCACTTTAGTTTGAAAGTTTGAGCCCCAAAGTAGTTAAAGCTTCCTAGAATAATCATATTGACCTGTGAGTCTGGGGACAGTACATCTGACCTATGAGTATGTTTGGAATTAATCCCCTCCCTTATCACTTATTTGATAGTTTTTCTTTGCAAGCTTTCATTGACTAGCTTGTAGTTCAGAGTTTGTCAATGAGGAAAGATCCTGATAAAGTCTTTTCTGATTCAATGAAATTTAATATATTCTATATAACAATACTTAACACAGCATTATATAGAATATAGACTCAATAAAAATTTAAGCACTCTATTCCCTTTTTGGAGTACAAATGAATTATCCTATATCTAGAATCCTCATAATTCTTGATTTACCCCAAACCATCATGCTTTATGACACTTGCTCCAGTGTCTGGTCCAGAAGTCAATCTCGTTCATTTCAAAAGCCTTCTGTTTTCGAACATAAATTATTTGGCCTTCCAAACTAAACTTTCTATGTTTACAAGCTAATGCTTTTTCCCTCTCACATGCTTCAAATCTTTCAGTTCAATTTGGCCTAAAGGTTGAGTGTAATTTCCTCCTTATTTTCTCCCTCCCATCAACATCCAATGGATTCTCATCTGTTCTGGATGTTAATCTCTTCATTCATTTAAATACCATACATGTCTTCAGCACTCGGCATTATGTTATATCCCTAGGACATAGTGATAAACAAGGTCCAGATGACTCTGCTCTTGTAAATATCTGAATGTCTAGTGGATAAAGCTAGGAGAAGTTACAACTAAAGGAAAGTCAAAGAAAGGCATACTGATAGCTGCAGGAAGAAATTTACCCGGCTCAGTCAAGTTCCCAGGTAAGCAAGGGAAAGAAACTCTGGCTCTCTTAGGTCTTTGCTAGACATCTAAACCTTTCAGATTCTAATGGGATCAAAGGTGCTCACAGCCTACATCTTCCACAATGGAATCTCATTACATCTACTCACAGACCGATTATAAAATCCTGAACTTTAAGGCCATAATATGGCTTCTCTGGTGTGGGGAGAAAATTCATTTTTCAATACAGATAAGGTAGGAATTGAAAATTAGTTTGGTGATTTCCTTTTGGCTCTTTTAATTCTTTTCTGAACAGTCAACACAATGTGGGGCATAAGTGCTACCCTGTGCCACCAAACTACCTGGTTCTTGAACTCTCATACAATTTACAAGCCAGTTATGGCCTTTGGGGAGTCATAGTGCAGTGACACAGGAAACAGCATTGGAGACTGCGGTGTAGCACTCAGAGTGTTAGGGAATGCATAACTGCCTGGAAAAGGGCGCTTGTTATCAAGAATTAAATATTGTTTTACCTCTCTGTTGGTCTAACAAGGGAAAATATATACCTTATAGTTTTTGGACTCATTCCGACTTGCAGGAACTGTCCAGATACATATTTTAATTTAAATCCAAATAAATCTTTTTCTTCCCTTATTTATTTCTAAATTTCTTTAGGTTTATTTTTTATTGAAGTATGATTGATTTACAATGTTGTGCCAATTTCTTCTATACAGCAAAGTGACCCAGTCGTACATATGTATAGATTCCCTTTTTTATATTATCTTCCCTCATGGTCTGTCCCAAGAGACTGGATATAGTTCCCTGTGGTATATAGTAGGACCTAATTGCTTATCCATTCTAAATGTAATAGTTTGCATCTACTAACCCCAAACTCCCAATCCATCCCACTCTCCCCACTTTGGCAACAAATCTGTTCTCTATGTTTGTGAGTATGTTTCTGTTTTGTAGGTAGGTTCATTTGTGCCATATTTTAGATTCCACATATAAGTGATATCACATGTTATTTATCTTTCTCTTTCTGACTTACTTTGCTTAGTATAAGAATCTTAATTTGCACTCATATTGCTGCAAATGGCCCTTCTTTCTTTTATTTAATTGTTGTTGGAGTTCCCGCTGTAGTGCAGTGGGTTAAGAATCCAACTGCAGAAGCTTGGTCACTGTGTAGGCATTCTTTCAATCCCAGACCTGGCTCAGTGAGTTAAAACATCTGGCTCAGACTCAATTCCTGGCCTAGGAACTTCCATGTGCCATGGGTGTGGGCATTAGGAAAAATGTTATTGAATCCACCAGTGGATTCATCCTGTTGTTATAAAACATGTGTTAGGGTATGTATTGGGTTTCAGAAATAAGTATGTTCTTTGAATTGCAAGTGAGTAGTAGTATATTATAGAAATAATAAGATTTGGTCACTGAAAAAAATTTAAAAGTCAGAATATAATTTAATATGGAACAGGGTAAATTATTAATAAATGTTTTAAGTAAGTGCAAAGGTAGACTAAATAAACTGCTATTTCCAAATCCAAGAGCCTTTTAAATAAATTGATGGTACACTGTGAACTGAAGTTTGTCACTTGCCATCAGCCTCTACATGGATTAAAACATGAGCCACTGCAGCTGCCAACACGCAACACCCTCTTAGTAGATCTCAGGGTGGAGACCAGGAGTGAGGCACTCTATGCTCTGGGGACACTGGAAGAGCAGGTCTCCAGATATTTGATGTTTTTAGAAGATTTTATGAGCCCATTTCTTGCATCTCTTCATATCTAGAAAACACGAAAATCTTTCATGGTCATGTCTGCTCCTTGTGACTAGTAGTAACCTTCAGGACCAGAAGCAAACTTATAAAATGTGTGCATGGCTGCATGCAACCTCCCCCTTCACCTTTATCACCTATGCACTGATATTTTTTCCCCTGCCTCTTCGGAGCAGTATTTTAGAGCTATCTGAATTTCAGAGCAGCATTTCAGGGCAACCATTCCCAAGGGTGAGCAAGTGAGCCCTGAGGGAACTTAGGGAGGAAACAAAGAATACTGGCCCCATAACTTAGGTGCATATCAAAGGAGTGGTTCCAATTAGTCCAGATCTTCACATCTTCCCACAGAAACATGCTGAATTCCTTAACTTGAGAAATCTAGTTTTCTGTAATCTTTTTGTTCCTGTTACCTGCATATATATCCTGGCTGCTCCCTCACCTCCTTGGAGTGGTTTTTCAGTGCTACCTGGGATGCTGTCTCACAGGTTTAAGTCATAAAATAAAACTTAACTCTCAACTTTCATGTTGTGAACTTTTTTTTTAGTCTTTTTTTTTTTTTGGTCTTTTTAGGGCCACACCCACAGTATATGGAGGGGCCTAGGCTAGGGATCCAATCAGAGCTATAGCCCCCAACCTCCGCCAAAGCCACAGCAATGCAGGATCCAAGCCATGTCTGCGACCTACACCACAGCTCACAGCAATGCAAGATCCTTAACCCACTGAGCAAGGCCAGGGATCAAACCCGCATCCTCATGGATGCTAGTCGGGTTCACTAACCACTGAGCCATGATGGAAACTCTGAGGTTGTGCAATTTTTCTAAGTCGACACCATCATCATTTTAAGACACACACACACACACACATTAATGTATCTAGAGAAATTATTAGGGCTTAACAAATCATACTGTGCAGTCTAGAAAAAGATCTAGTGTTACTCAACCCATATAACGTAGATCTTATAGTCCAAAACAGACCATCCAAACACTGATGTAAACAATATTTTCAAAATTGAACCATCATTATAATATATGAATTTCAATGCAGCTGTCAGTACTTTCTTGCTTAAAGATGATCAATGATATTTTTCATTTATAAGACTTTTATGATTTAGCCATTTCAGAAACTTACATTCAGCACCAATATTACTTTCATTGCTTGTATTTTTAAAGCTATACTATGTTACGTGATAGTCACAAATACAGTGATTAGATGAGACTTTTAAAAATTATTCCCGCTTTACAGATGAGAAAACCAAGGCTTCGAGATATCATACTATTATATACCAAGCTATAATTTATCTAATATGAAGATAAGCTTTATTTACCATTTGGTCTTATTTCACTTGAGACTGGAGAACATTAATCATACTTTTTCAGAATTACAAATATGTATCTATCTTTTTTTTTAGAATTATTTTTCAGGGTAGTGGAAAGAGAACCATAGTTTGAAGATGACAATCATAATCACAATGATTAATCATGACTGACATTTTGAGTGCTGTTGTCATTGTCTTAAAATATAACTGCATCAACAAGATTTCCTGTAGTTTAATTTCTGCTGTTGAAGGGAAATACCCTCATTTGTATTTCCTGCAGACGAAAGCTTTCAGAAGGCTGCCTGTAGATCCCAACCTCTAGGCACAGTAGTGCCCTATCTGGGACTTTTATGCAAATGACTCATTGTACTCAACCAAAATTACAAATTAATTATAAGTCACATAAACAGGGATCATCTTAGTCATCACAGAAGTTTAGCTGCCTCTGGGCTGAAACACGACAGCTGTTTAATCACAAATACTGTGCTCCTCAGTAGTGCAGGATGGTGTGAAAATGGTCTGATTCATACATGCTGCCTTTAACTGTGGCTGCATAAATATCAAAACAATGTGCCTTGGAGTTCCCGTCGTGGCGCAGTGGTTAACGAATCTGACTAGGAACCATGAGATTGCGGGTTCGATCCCTGCCCTTGCTCAGTGGATTAACGATCCGGCGTTGCCGTGAGCTGTGGTGTAGGCTGCAGACACGGCTCGGATCCCATGTTGCTGTGGCTCTGGCGTAGGCTGGCAGCTACAGCTCCGATTAGACCCCTAGCCTGGGAATATTCATATGCCGCGGGAGTGGCCCAAGAAATGGCAAAAAGATAAAATAAAAAAAAATAATTAAAAAAAGAAAAGCAGAGTTCTCGTCGTGGCTCAGTAGTTAACGAATCCTACTAGGAACCATGAAGTTGTGGGTTCGTTCCCTGGCCTTGCTGGTGGGTTAAGGATCTGGCATTGCCGTGAGCTGTGGTGTAGGTCACAGATGTGGCTCAGATCCCGTGTTGCTGTGGCCCTGGTGTAGGCCGGCAGCTACAGCTCCTATTGGACTGCTAGCCTGGGAACCTCCATGTGCCGTGGGAGTGGCCCTAGAAAAGGCAAAAAGACAAAAAGACAAAAAAACCCAATGTAAGCATTATTAGAGACAACCCTAAAGAAGATTAAGAAGTAGTAAGGTAATGAATTAGTGAACTGATATCCAAGGGGAGATTAAAAGTCAAAATGCAGTGGACTCAAAGGCAGAAGTAAAATATAGGCTCCAGGCCAAAGACTACATGACTCCATTAGTTACATGATCTGTGTCAAGTCACTTGTACACTATGATGCTCAACATTCCAATCCAGCAAAGTATTAATACTACACTATCTCTCACATCACTTCATGACTAGAGTTCTCTTGTATAATTTTTTTGTTTGTTTGTTCTTTAGGGCTTCACCTGCAGCATATGGAGGTTCCATAGGGGTTGAATCGGAGCTGTAACCACTGGCTTACACCATAGCCACAGCAATGCCAGATTTCAGCCACAACTGCAATCTACACCACAGCTCATGGCAATATTGGATTCTTAACCCACTGAATGAGGCCAGGGATCGAACCCACAGCCTCATGGATCCTCGTCAGATTCGTTTCTGCTGAGCCATGATGGGAACTCATGTTCTATAATATTTTTAAATCAAATGTTGTTTTAAAGAATGAAGTTAAAACAAGGCAGAGGTAAATGGATATACACGATGCCTCCACAAACCCAAAAAATTCCTGCCATCTATTACATGAATTATCTATCCATGTATTTGTCATTCTTCCACATCTTAGAAGATGATAAGGTCATTCCCAGTTGTTTTATATGATTGCTAAATTGGTCAGCCATTCAGGAGTAAAAAGTGTGTTATGTTACATGGTTAACCAAAATTTTAAGATGGTCACTCTGAGTCTTGAACATTTTTAAATAGAGTAAGCACTAAATAAACAAGATTTTCACTTTCACCAAACAAACACTATCTTTTAAAAGCCAATATAGGAGCAGAACCCTAACTGGGGCTTTCAAGAAAAGATGATGTTACTTAGGCTTAGGAAATTTAAAAATTATTAACAATACTTCCAGCTTCTACTTTCTTTTCTGATAGTTACAAACAGATTGCACTTACTCAAAAAAAAAAAAAAAAAGACAATTACTTGGCTTCTTTCTATATTGTATTAAAGCAAAAGTTGCACTAAACAATATTAAACAGGAGAGAAAGACTTTAATCAAAGCTATAGCAAGAGAGAAGAAAGTTCCAATCTTCGTCTGAATTAAACTCCTCTGAAATAAAGGGCAGGCAAGTTTTATGGAGGTAGAGTGGAAAGTGTTTAGACGCATCTGTTTGCTAATTGGCTTTACCCAAAGGAAAAGTCAACTTTCTCCTATATTAATGGCAGGAGGTAGTTTTACTACTTGAAGTGAGACATCCATCTAATTAGTCTCCTACTTCCCCATGAAGAATAGGAAATAGAGGCTTTATCTGTCTTGACAATCAGATTTCAAATGGATGATTCCTAGGTCCTAGAGAAAGACATTCATGGGTGGTAAAAATGATGCCTTAAAAATTTGCACCTCAAAGCAATAGAGAACAAGTTTACAATTACAAATTTTCTAGGGAGAGCACCCTAGGAAAAAAGAGACCAGGGCCAGAATCGGAAGAAGCCTTTCCAAAGTTTAGTCAAGCTGAGGGAACATTAAAGCCATCTTGGACAATTGCAAATAATTTTTTCTCTATACATATTCAAAAAGAAAGTGGTTGGAAGGGAGAAAGGAGAAGAGAGAAATATATAGATGAAGTTAGATGATAGATAGATGATACAGATAGATACATCATAGATAGACATAGTTGATAGACACCTAATTTTATAGTGACTACTTTACAGTAACTACTTACTTTGAGCCTATAGAATAAGAAGTAGAAAGAAATAATAGAAAAAATATTTAGTTTGGATTCTTAAAAGTCAGACTTCTTCACTACTGCAGAATAAATATGGGCAGCTCTTGTTTACATCAACAGATGATAGGATAGCAAGAAGACTTCATATAAAACTTCAATGCAATGTAAGTGCCTCTTTTCTTGGGGTATTCACTTTACATGGGGTAGAGTCATAACATAGAAGATTGGTAGCCAGACAGTGGTTTAATCTTTTCCACTTACCATCCCTTCAATAATTATGTTCAATGACTGAGACACACTGAATGTTATTAAAGGCAATCCAGAATTCTCTGGTAGCTCAACAGCTTAAGGATCTGGCATTGTCACCACTGTGGTATGGACTCCATCCCTGACCTGGAAACTTTGGCATGATGTGGGTGCAGATAGAATAAAAAGAAAAAGGTAATTCTTTATTTCCTCTACTCCACTGACTATTCATACTTGTTTCTATGCTGTAAGTGTTACATGCCACAGTTCTACCGTGTCCTTACTGAAAAACTGGGCTGCTTCTATGTTAAACTATCATCAGAATGCATATGCTCTTCTCTCTCTTGGTTTTTAACCATCATCTTTTCATGAACTGCTGAGATGACAAGCATTTCACATTAGAATATGTAGGGAGTTTTCACCTGTTGTTTTGGGTTCCAAGTCAAAATAGATACACAGAGAATCCAATCTGAACATCCATTTTACTACCCATCTTTGCTGCCATCTGCTCTCTTTTCTCTCCACTATTTCATTTGACCATTTAAGTGATATTTAGGCACTATGTATTTTTTTTCCTGAGACTGCTGTAACAAACTACTGTAAATTTTGTGGCTTAAAATAACATAAATTTATTCTCTCACAGTTCTAGAGTCTAGAATTCCAAAATCAAGGTGTTGGTATGATCTTTCAGTGGCTCTAAGGGAAATTCCGTTTCTGCCTTTTCTAGCTTTCAGTAGTTCCTAGGATTCCTTGGCTTGAGCCCACATTACTGCAAAACTTGCCTGCATCTTCACATTGCTTTCTTCCCAGTAATCCTGGGTAATTTCTACATCTAATATCCTTAACTTATATTTGCAAATAAGGTAACATTTGCAAATTAGAGGGATTAGGACCTGATATATCGGGAAGGTCATCATGTATTGTTAAAGAATATTATCTAGGCACAGAATAGCAATGGGATTAGTTCCTATAAAGTGTTTTTATTTCTTAATATAAAATGTATTTGATAACAAATATGAACATTGAAAAGCAGACCCCTAGTATAAGTATATGGAGGAAAAAATAGCAGCAAATGGGAATTTTGCCCCTTTAGTTCACTCTACAGAATTCTCATTAGCATAGCAGTTGCCATGATTTGGAGGCCTCTTCTTTCTCACATCACTAATGATAGAGACTTTCAACAGTCCGTGAAAAAAATAAATAATAGATTTAGTAATCAAAAACAGTCTTACACTAAGAAAATATTGAGAACAATAAAAAGACAATATTTGCATTTCTGTTTGGAGAAAACATTATAGAGAAAGTAATTTAACAATTTGAATATTATTATGCATTAATGGTCTTCAAGTTATAGTTAAGCCTTCATCAATCCCAATTTTTGTACTTTTCCAATCACCCATAATGTTATTACTGCATTCACTTAAAATGTAGTGACCAAGACCCAATACTTTAGACTAAGCTATAACTTAATTTAAATCCCATCACTTCTTCACAATTTCTGTGTTACCAAGGAAACAAGATTTTTTTCTCCTAAGAATACTACTTATATACCTCATAGTTACTGAATACTTGTGATGATGTATGCTAAGTATTTGGTATATAAACACTCAATAATGGAGCCTGGATTAAATCTGGAGGTGGATTGCCTGGGTTCAAATCCTATTCCCACTCTTTAGTTTTGTGATATTGAACAAGTTAGTTAATACCTTTCATCCATCATCTGAATAATGAGATAATGATCTATCTTTTAGTGTCCTTGTAAAGATTAATTCATGTAAAGCATAGAGCCTGGCACACCTGTAATCCTCAGTGAAGATTAGCTATTATCATTCTCCTCAATGTCATTATCCTCACATCATTTCTCTTTACACAGTATTGATATTAGAAGTATTACCCAACAATTCTGAGAGGTACCAATGTTGAGAGACCCTGGATTTAAATTCAATTTCAGGAAAAAAATATATATGTTTTAATAAAAAGATGAGTAAGTTATTCATAACTTACTTGTATATAATTCCCATCTCATAATAAGTAAAGGAATGCTGAATAGAAATTCAATTTAGTAAATCAGAACAATTTTAATAACCAAGAAAATTTAGAATTAGCATAAAGAACAACTGAATGTCTGAGAGAACAAAGGTCATTTTTGAAGCTACTGGAAACTAAACTATTCAAAGGAAGACAACCTTCACATGTAGAACAAATGATATAAATGCACATTGTTCTTTTGGATGTGGTAACAATTCATGAACGTCAGCACAAAAATTCTGAAACATATGCCAAAATGTATTGATGAACATAAGAATTTTCAGGAGGACTCCACATCAAAATAAGCCAACTGATATGGTATTAAATTCCACCATGATTTGCTCTAGGGATTTGATCAGTTATCTTCAGTTTATCTCTAGCATGGTAAAGAGATGTGGGAATGGTTGTTTATGAATGTTGTGTTATTAATTTTTATAATGTTATAATCAATGCATTCATTGATGTTTATTAAAAATTTCCTTCCATTGGAAAAATAAGTGTTTGTTTTAAATAACTGCAATTTGTAATAATAAAAATCTGTCACTTAAGCTAAAATAATGCCTTTAAAATTAGAATCTGGTGTATGAAAAGGAAGGTAATTGTCTGGTTCTGGTTTTGATGAATGTATGAATCACAACTAAAAATATCAGTGATTCTTTTTTATTTATTGAGAAATAATAGCAAATTCAGGAAGAGGAAATATAAGATGAAAGTGAGTAATTTGGTTTTATATTTTAATAATTTTATTTTGTTTTATTTACTTTTTTGGTTTTGGGGGGTTTTACTTTTATTTGTTTATTTAATTTTTTTGAAAATAGGTAATTTGAGTTAGGGTCAATATGATATCATTGATGAAGGAAAGATTATAGGAGGGAGAATCAGGGAGGAAAACAGTTTAATTCTGAACACATTTGTTCTTAGGTAATAGTATCTGAATGAATATTTTCATAGATAATTAGTAAAAATGAAATTATAATTTAACATTTGGGTAAATTTTCAACTTGGATTAGATTAAGTTTTAATGTAGTATTAGGTTACCAGGAAAAAAATATTCATCTAGAGGTGTTGGTGGTGCATACTAACCTTCAGCCAGAAGCCACAGAAAGGAATCAGAGAGTAGTCATAGCTTTTGGAGAAGGACCACAAAAGTGCTGTGTATTCCATGAGTGGGAAGAACACCTGTCACTACTGGAATATATTTTCCAAGAGTAAACAAATAATCTATCTTCTTCCTATATCTTACACCCACTATTTCTAATTCTATCATATGAACTCTGTAGAATAATTTTAATGTTCCTTCTTTTATTTGGTCCTTCAAAAGGGCAACAACTGTTTTCCCCCCTACTTGTGGCGTTATATTCTTTGCACTTAGCCTGGAATCTGCTATACAAAACCTTGTAAATGTTTATTAAAATGATTATGTATATGAACAAAGCTATCATATTACTCCAAATGTTTTTCTTCCCTGGGTTATTTATGTAGGTAGCCTATTGTCCCTGCTACTTTACCAAAAACGTACCCATATGAGTACTGCTTGTTTTTAAGAATTCTGCAGACAGTGGAATCTCTGGGTTTTTTGACCGTAATGTTTTCCTTATCTCATTCAGGCTCTGGGGATAGAAGTTATCTAAGAAGATAAAGAGTTGTCGGTCATGAAGGCTCAAGCTGCCCCAAAGAGGATCCCTTTCTGTATCTATGGTGATCCATTCAGGCAGAGCCAGTTAGGTTTCTCTGTGATGATTATGTCATCAACTGTGGGACAGAGAAATCAATTTTCTGAAAGAATTGCTAAGCTGGGAGGATGATGCCACATGAGGAGAATGTAGAGAATGAGAATCAGTAGAAATCAGTACTGTTGATAGCTGAAGAGAAAGACACACCTTTTATAAGAGCCGATGGATTTCTCTTTTCCTAAGCTATGTTCCATAGGTGTTCCATTACTTCTAATTAGAAAATGACTCATTGAAATTAGATCCAAAACGGCACATGGATTCCTTTTTTTGGGGGGGGGGCGCACCCCTGGTATATGGAGGTTCCCAGGCTAGGGGTCAAATCAGAGCTGTAGCCACTGGCCTACAGAACAGATCCGAGCCGCATCTCTGACCTACATCACAGCTCACAGCAGTGCCGGATCCTTAACCCACTGAGTGAAGCCAGGGATCAAACCTGCGTCCTCATAGATACTAGCCAGATTTGTTTCTGCTGAGCCATGACGGGGTACTCCTGGCACGTGGATTCTAAGTGTGTCTGATGTCTACAAAGTAGTTCCAATTAGATGGAGAAAAAAAAAGTTTGCCATTATAATTTTCCCAACACATGGGTATGATTTAGGTATTAAAATGTGCTATTATTACCTACTGATTGATAATCATTGACTTCTTTCCATTTTTGGTTACCACAATGCTACCTACATTCATGTAAGGGAGGATTTTGAGAGATTGTAAGCCAATCAGCTTTTCAAGCCAACTGAATGTACGTTATTTTTAGCATATGTTTTTAAACAAGAGAAATTATCCTTTAGTTGAAGAAAAAATTCAAACCTTACTCTTTCTGGGGTATTTAAACAAAAATGTTTTTACTGACAAAATGACTCTACAATAATATCCTTGTTATGTCAACCTAATTTTTTTAAATGGTAATAAGGGTTAGATTAATTTTTAATTAACTTTATAGAATGACGGTGGAACTAGGGTGGTGAACCAGGTAAATCCAAGTAAAAGGCATTTTGGGCAAACCAATAAAGTAGAATTACTGATAGAGTGATATTTTTTGAATTGGTAATTATAGCTAAGAGGGGAAATTACGGAAAATACGCTAGAGAATATCTTCTCTGTAGAGTGGTTGCAGAAAACATGAAAGAAGCTCGAAAATTTACCTGGAATATTTTTGAGTAGAAAATAAATGAAGATGTCAGAAAGAAGAATAAAAAAAAATCAAAATTTCCAGAGTTAGATTACATTTCCTTTTTTGTTAAGCTTCAAATGGCTTCTTGAGCTTTTCATTTTATTCTAATTGTCATCTTAAAAAACAACTCTAATGAAATTGCTGAAAGCGTTAGAAAAATATAGAGAGAGAAGCAAGGTGCTAAAATCATCCATTATTACCAGACTGTGAACTGTAAACATCAGCCAGGGCACCCATCACTACAGTGGCAAATTGAAAGCTGAAAGAGGTTTACTTTATTGTCTCTCTGATTTAAAATTGATTGAAATGCATATACAAATGGAAAAACTGTCAAAAACGGTGGTATGTTGATAGCTCATCTTTTCCTTCTGACCCAACCCTTTGATGGAATTCCTTTCATGTGTGGAAGGAAGAAGGTAGGTTTTTGAACCTGTCATGCTGAAGTATGAATTGAGATATGGACACAGGAGGCAACCATTTCCTAGTGTCTTTGTTGATATACGTATCACGAGCCCAGTGGATTTGCCCAAGTTGATGAAATCATTGCACATACCACAATGCAGTTGTTGTATAGTGTTTTCTGTTATTTTTTCTTGCAAAAGATAATGCCCTCAAGTCTGAAGGATGTCAGAAAGTCATGTAAAAAATAAGATGACAGTTTTTTAAAAATGGTACATCTAGGAGAATACCTCTAATTTGCTCTTTGCTTCTTCTTCTTTTTTTCTCTGTGCCAACACTCTAGCCAAGACACTGTCATCTCATCTCTGGTGTAGTCCCTTTTCCTGAATCCACACTGCTATAAACTAGACTAGAATTTTGAAGAAATTCAATATACTTACCAAGTCTGTCCCATAAGTCTTTTAAGAGCGCTCAACTGCCAATATCCTAACTGAAAATTAAACTTTGAACTCCTCCAGGCAGGCAGTCAGAGTTCTCAGGAATATAGCTCCACTCTACTCCTCCATCATCAGCATTTATTAGTCCCCTAAAGTTACCATCACAGGAAAGCTGGTCTCCTTCACCGTACCCTCACGCTCAGAAACTTCCGACCCAACACAATATGCTCAGTTCTGCATCTAAACACTTTAGTGAATTATTTTCCTTACCTGAAGAACTTATCTTGATTCTCTCTGTATTTACAAAGTGTATTCATTCTTCAGATTTCATTCAAATCTTAATATCTTTGTGTCTAATATGTTCCAGGAATCATTCAGTTGTTTCTTCTGGAATAAGTTTTCAGTTTGGAAAATTAGTCTGTTTTATAGAAAAAAATAGCAGCCAAGATACAGGTTACTTGTGGCAACACCATGTTAAAAAAACACTTTATAAATCTGTGGTGTTTTTTGTTTTATGCACACACACATACACACATGCACATACAAAACATATGGTCATTTTTGATGCCATAGGATAATTACTCTTAAAATTAGAAATAGCTCTGTATTGGAGTTCCCATCATGGTTCAAAGGAAATGAATCAGACTAGCATTCATCCTCACTCAGTGGGTTAAGGATCCAACATTGCCATGGGCTGTGGTGTAGTTGACAGACGCGGCTCAGATTTGGCCTTGTTGTGACTGTGGTGTAGGCTAGCGTCTACAGCTCCAATTAGACCCCTAGCCTGGGAACCTCCATATGCTGTAGGTGTGACCCTAAAATGACAAAAAAAAAACCTCTATAATTATAAACAGGGATAAAAAATACCATTTATAGGATGAGATTTGATCAGGCTCAAATTGAACTGTCGAATGTCAGTACCAGCCAGTTTCTTAGTGTCAACCATATTGATAAAACTAAATTAAATAAAACAATGTATTAAAACTTACACATAAATCACTTGAAGTGTAGAATATCTGACACAAGTTATTCTTTCATTGGGATTTACCTTCTATGATAAAATTTACTCAGATTTTTAGCTTTTTTTTGGGCTGCTTCTGCGGCATATTGAAGTTCCCAGGCAAGGGGTGGAATTGGAGCTGCAGCTGCCAACCTACAGCACAGCTCAGAGCACCACCGGATCCTTAACCCACTAGAGCAAGGCCAAGGATCAACCCAATTTCTTCATGGATACTAGTCGGTTTGTTTCCACTGAGCCACAACAGGAAGACCAGATCTTTAACATATTTTACGTAATAAAATTTTAGTAAAGAGTAGTAAAATTTCAAATTATTTGTAACACAACTACATGTGTTTTGGAAGAAGACTTTTAGCTTCTTTGAGCATTAACTCAGTGTTCTAGAATATTTTAGGCAAACAGACTTAAAATCTGACTGTAAAAATGTATTTATAATATTGTTAAAAGTAAGCTGCCACCCCGCACTTAGGAAGAAACCTGTAGTCTCACAGAATACTTGATCAAGGCAGTGCCATCTACATTGTAATAGACATGTTAAAAGAACAAAAAAAATCTGTGAAAATACAATTAGCACAATTTCCTAATAGGAGTACAAAGAAAAACTAAAGAAGAATCCAAAGAACATGATTCATTAATTTAAAGGCTGAGGATATTTGAAATTTTCACACTGCAGGTGGAAGGAGTTTCCAAATATTGCTTCTCTCTTCATTTTTCAGGGGTTTATTAAAAAAAAAATAATGACTAACAAAAAGTGATTATTTTTTAAAAAAGGAAGCAAGCTTTTTACTTGTTTGCCATTTTAGAAATATTCTATCAAGTAAGGTGTCAAAAATGTGGTGATATCTGTATTGAGAATGTGAAAACAGCATAAGAAAAAAATGGGAAACATTATGTGTACACTATAATTACATGTTTCACAGGAAAGAGCACTGGTTAAGAAAATTGCTAGAAAAATATTGTCATGAAATATCATCACTAATTGTATTTTTAAGCTTTGAGACAGAGGATTTTAACTGCATTTTGTTTAGCGTTATCCTAGTTGAAGAGAGTCCTTTTTCTTTTACTGGAATCTTGTTTACACCATGAAAATTTCTATGGTGAGTTTACACCATGAGAATTTCAAACGCTAGGGGTGAAACTCTAGATATTGTTGAAGTAGGTTGCATATTTTGCTCCCAATATTAATAATTTAAATCCATTTCACATTCATAGAGTCACCTACTTTTAAATGTAGGTGATTGCCAGCATTAAAATTGAAGCTGAACATCTGACTTCAGCATGCAAGGACAAATAAATTTGATTATTTTGAAATAATGAATGATTAGTTAATAGATAAAGCCAAGGTATTTAATTTTATGACATTTTGGAGAGATTTCTAAGTTACAAGATACATTAAAAAAAATCTTTTCTTGAAAAATGAACATTTCAGTCGGCAAAGGAATAGATTCAATTAAAAAAAGCAAGTACTAGTTAAATATTGGCAAGGTAGTCATTTAATTTTGAAAAACAAACAAACAAACAAAAAAAAATCACTGTTCCTTTGTCAAGCTTCCAGAACAATTTAATTGGAAGCTGTAACATGATAGCACATAGAGCTGTGTAAAAAGCATTCACAACTATTTATCTGTGTAAATCGAGAATTTCTAAACACTAGTCCATGAAAAACAAAATTGGGAAATAAATTGGAAACTGAAACTGAATTAAGCATGAAACAATTTATACCAACAAAACATTTGGTTCTGCTGCATAAATTAGAATTTCATGTAACATATCATTTGCTTAAAAAATGGATCTGTTACTAAAAGTGGAAAACTATTAAGTAAGATCACTGTCAATGATACAGGACAAACTGAGGGACATTCCAGAAGTAGGATGATTTTTGTTTTGTTTGTTTTTCAGTAAAATTAGGTAAAGAGAGTGATTCTAAGGTTAATTATATGGCTAAATCAAGTCTGCTGCTGTGTGAATCTAACCGTTTACATAAATGAACACGTGGATTAATTGCGTCATGGTGACCAGCTAAATATCTTTTCCCATTAAGGCATAGTACTAAATGCTTTACATAATCTATTTTATTTCACTTGAAGTGTGATTATATGTTTTTCTATCTAATATCCTGTGGTCCAATAGTTCTAGACTACCATTTTAAAAAGTGTGGTAAATCCTCAGAATTAGGAATTCAGAAGATTTTCTTTTACATTAAGTTTCTCCCTGAATATGAGGCTGACTCAATACGTTTGTAGTTTAGAAAGCGGGCTCTAGGTCCTGTGAAAGCCTGAGAAAAATATTTTTTTAGTATATGCACATATTTGCCTAAAGGATTATTTAATCTTTTTTTCTTTTTTTTATACCTTTTTAGATTTATGGGAAAATTCAATTGTCTCCCTTCCCAAAATATTGACGATAATCCCCATTCTTAGCAGATTTTCTATATATTGATATGGCAAAACACAGGTCCTGGTACACAGAAAACACTTTTCTGTGAACATATAGCTAACACAATCCTTTAATCTGGATTTAGATTTCATAAATTTGATCAGTTTCTTTTCTGTCTCACCATGTTTGAAAAACATGCCTTTGACAGTGTTTCACAAACTTGGATTCTGTCTTCTTTTGAAGAATTAAAAATTTAAAGCCTAGTTGGAGGTTGAGTGGGTAGGTTGGAAGAGAAAGTAGAGAGCTATTTTTCACTCTGTCCTTAAATACATGGTAAGCTGTTAGACCTTAAAATTTTAAGGGCCATTTCCCCGAGAATTTCACTATAACTAACCACTCCTTCTCTGAAAAGATACACATCAAATTTGGGGTGACATGAAGCCCAAATTTCCACGTCAGCGTTCCAGCTGTCTTTGGAGACTAGAAACCCTCTCAGGTGGCAGCTTATTAATATTTTGTTGAAATCAAACTATAGTTGATAACTCTGATGCATATATACCTTTAGGAATCTATAAGAGTCATTTAGACTAGAGTAGAAGTGGCAGAAGGGGGTCTTTACTATTTATGAGAAAAGTTACAAATTGACTTTCATCACATTTCCAGAAATTTGGTATTATCTCTCTCTTTCTTTCTCATTTACCTATTTTGATGGGTTTGTAGAAATGGAAGACAGCGTTTAATATTGGCAGGTAGAATAGGATGGAAGATAATTTTCACTGAGGATTTCCAAAAAAGAATAGACATATGTGCCTTAGAAAAATGCCAAAAATTTGACTAGGTAGTGCACATTTTCAGAAAAAAAATTCTATGATAGCAACTTCTAAGTCAATATTATATATTAAGAGCACACCTAAATTATTATTATTATTATTATTATTATTATTATTATTATTATTATTGCTTTTTAGGGCCACACCTGTGGCATATAGAGGTTCTTAGGCTAGGGGTCTAATTGGAGCTACAGCTGCCTGCCTACACTACAGCCACAGAAATGCCAGATCTGAGATGCATCTGTGATATATACCACAGCTCACGGCAATGCTGGATCCTTAACCCACTAATTGAGGCCAGGAATCAAACCCTCAATCTCATGGTTTCTAGTTGGATTCGTTTCTGATGCACCATGATGGGAACCCCTGAATTATTTTTATGAGCATAATTAAAGTATTCAACTGCTAAAATGCTATGGAATAACTTTTGAATTTCTATTTGCATATTTGTAGCATTTTGATTTTAGGCAGGCAAATTGCCAGGATATTGATCAAACATAAAGAATAGTTGTTTTAATTTGGTTTTCTTGTTATCAAAAGCAAAATCAGAATGGTGATAATTACCTTCACCATTCATATATCCTAAGTTGACAAAAGTCATCAAACACTTTTTTTAGTGATTAATCACAAGGATAGTTTTGGTGGGGGTGGGGAATTGCATATATGGCTGTAGCCCAGATGAGGTTTTGGAGCATAATGTAATATATTTGGTGGTGCCTCTCAGACTGATGCCACCCAGCCTGGCTGTATTAGAATTAACTGAAGACCTAATTTAAAAATAAAGTGTTCTGGGCATCATACCACCAGATTCTGATTCAGTAAGTCTAGAGTGAAGCTTATGAATATGTATTTTTCACAAGTTTTCCAGGAAATTCTAATTCACCATCAGAATTGTAAACCATTAAATAATTTCCTCCATCTTTCCCATCCCTCCCCAGGAAATTTGCACTATCCAGCCTCTTTAAAAGATGATGATCTTCTATTATTTCCAATCCTACATCCATTTGGTCAGCTGCCACAAACAGACATGTCTAGATATATATTCAACAAGAGGATTCACATTTGTTTTAGGTATCATTTATATCCAGCATGTTATTAAATCTTATAGAGATTATCTTAAATTTGCAGGAACACTTTTAGAGAGATTTTAATCTACTCTTTTAAAAAAAAAA
This sequence comes from Phacochoerus africanus, assembly GCF_016906955.1. Taxonomy (NCBI): domain Eukaryota; kingdom Metazoa; phylum Chordata; class Mammalia; order Artiodactyla; family Suidae; genus Phacochoerus; species Phacochoerus africanus. The sequence goes on along the minus strand of NC_062547.1, from coordinate 23,579,841 downwards.
TAGAGAACATTGGGAGTTCCCGTCGTGGCTCAGTGGTTAATGAATCCGACTAGGAACCATGAGGTTGCCGATTCGATCCCTGGCCTTGCTCAGTGGGTTAAGGATCCAGCGTTGTCGTGAGCTGTGGTGTAGGTCACAGACGCAGCTCGGATCCTGCATTGCTGTGGCTGTGGTGTAAGCCGGTGGCTACAGCTCTGATTCAACCCCTAGCCTGGGAACCTCCATATGCTGTGGGAGCGGCCCTAGAAAAGGCAAAAAGACAAAAAAATAAAAATTAAATAAAATAGAGAAATAAAATCTCAAGTAGGTAAAATATGTTGCTCATGGTCAAGATTTAAAACGCTTGTCTCTAAAACTTTCTACAGGATGGCACCAGTATAGGCATGACTTAAGAAGGAGAGATAAAGGCCTAGAGAGCAGGTTTTGAAATCTTTGAAGATATTCATCCACCCCAAAGAAATAGGGAAACACCAGTTCTATTCATGTCCTTAAGATTTTTGGATTCTTATTTTGTGACACAGTACATACCAATCTTTCAATGAAGTCTCCCCTTCAACACTTTTGCTTTCAGTTTTTGAGTATCTACAGTTTCAAAATTGCCCCAGATTCATCTTTTTAGGAACTATGGTGGCTTTAAATGTGGCTCTCAATTCTTGGACATTCCTCGCTTAAGAGGATGGGTGCCCCCCCTCTCCTTGATTCTGGGTAAACATCTCATTGAGTCAACCAATAGGGGACAATAGAACTTTGGAGGCTCGATCATAAAAGGACATGCAGTTTCCACCTTGTTCACTGAGCAACATATAAGAGCACTGAGCTACCTTGTAAGATCCAACAATTTTGAGGCCACTACACTGAAGAGCCACATGTAGGTAGCCTGGCTGACAATACCAGCTGAAAGCAGCATCCTAGCTATCTTACTGAGCAGATTTCATGTGAATGAAAAAACTGTCTTGGAAGTAAGTCACTTAGTACAGTCTACTGTCTTCCCAGCTCAGGCTCCACATCTCCTAGAGTAGAGGCTAACAATTCCTATTATGTCCTATCTGAACGTATGACCTGTCAAATTCATGAGCAAAATCAGAGTTATAATTTGTTGCACTGAGTTTGGGGTGGTTGTAACACTACTCTAGCTTGATTTGGCTTTAGATCTGGATTCTGTTGTTCCTTATTTGCAGTCCAGTAGGTTCCCTGCTCCACATGAACTGACATCCCAGATATTAGCTGGGGCTTTGTTTCACTAAAATCTTCCAAGGGAAAGCTTTTCCTGAACATTCTGTTCCTACTCCAGTTCTCTGGACTCGACTCATGGCTCAAAAGGCCACTGCTGCTCAACCCAGGAGTTCAGGTGTTATATACTGCATACAAATGAGAAAATATTTCTTCTGAACAAAAGGGTTTGTTTCTGGTCTCTACCTCTGTATCTTTTCTACTTCACATTACGAGCACTACTAGATCATATACGGTAACCCTATTTTTAGTTTTTGAGGAATCTCCATATTAAATTACCATACAATTCAGCAATCCCACTTCTGGGTATCTATCTGGAAAAAACTATGTCTCAAAAAAGATACAGGTACCCAAATGTTCATTGCAGCACTATATACAATAGCCAAGACAGGGAAGCAACCTGATTGTCCATTGACAGAGGGATGGATAAAGAAGAGGTGGTGTGTGTGTGTGTGTGTGTATTACTCAGCCATAAAAAAGAATGAAATAATAGCATTTGCAGCAACATGAATGGACCTAGAAATCATCATATTAAGTGAAGTTAGACAGAAACAAACATCATACGATATCAGTATATATGGAATCTTAAAACAAGGAAAAAATGAACTTATTTACAGAACAGAAACAGACTCACAGATGTTGAAAAACTTAGGGTTACCAAAGGGGACAAGTGGGAGGGGTGTAGACTGGGGATTTAGCATGGAAATGTTCTAAAATTAGGCTGGTTTAGGATGGTCGTACAACTATAAATATAACGAAATTCATTGAATTATTTTTTTGAAAAAGAAAGAAAAGAAAAAGAGCCCTACTAGAATTCACCACATGGCCATGACCAAGAAGACCTTAATGTTTCCCTCGGCTTAACTAAACTTCAGACAGTCTTCTTCCTGCCTCTCAGCCCCTAACCTTTCTCTTATCATCCTGGCCTTCAGAAAGAATGGCACAATCACAGAGATACCTTCCCTCTCTTTTCTTCAGGCACCTAATTTAGAAAAAGTATCCTAAGTTATTTCTCTGCCTTCTTGAGATCCACATTTTTTAAAAGGGGCAATTCCTTTGAAATGTAAATACTGCCCCTATCTTCCATTCTCTGTGGGAGGTGGGAGTCTAACTTCTGTGGGAGGGTGGCATCTTTCTCCAAGTTGTAAAACTACCTTCTATATAAAGAGTCTGGGAAGTTTACTTTTCCTTGGGGTAAGACCAATTTGAAAATATAAATGGCCTATGACTCTCCCATTTGGGGTCCTAAAAACTTTTTCTTTTTCAGTGAAGTCAAGTTCAGACTGCATTCTTAAATCAGTATCTTATATGAAACCTTGGATAAAGTCACCCACCTACCTTCCTTCCTTCCTTCCTTCCTTCCTTCCTTCCTTCCTTCCTTCCTTCCTTCCTTCCTTCCTTCCTTCCTTCCTTCCTTTCTCTCTCTCTCTCTCTCTCTTTCTATCTCTCTCTCTTTCTCTCCTTCTCTCCTTCTCTCCTTCTCTCCTTCTGTCTTTCTTTCTCTCTTTCTTTCTTCATTGCTTTTTAGGTCCACAGCCGCAGCATATGCTGCTGGACTACCGCACAGCCACACAACTCGGGATCCGAGCTGCGTCTGTGACTTACACCACAGCTCAAGGCAACCCTGGCTCCCCTGACCCACTGAGCCAGGCCAGGGATCAAACCTGCATCCTCATCGATACTAGTCAGAATGGTTTCCACTGTGCCACAATGGGAACTCCCATCCTTCCCTATTTAACTTTGTCCAATATAATTTTTGCTTTGACAGAGCTCTGATTTCAGGTAAACAAAGTTCTGTTCTGTGTGGTCTGTGTTAATTTTGTGACATTGGGTAAATAACCAAGCTTTCATAAGAGAACTCTAATGTGGCAGAAGGAGCCGGAATTTTACCTGAGGTCAAATCTCCTTTTCACACTTATGAGCTTTATGGTGCAAACAGGTCATTTAAACTCCCTTTTATCTCCTTTTCCTCATCTTTAAAATAGTGATAAAATAGATGTTTATTATCTATTATGACTGTTATAAAATAGTGATAATCCTATGATGGTTAATAAGATTGCTTATGTAAAATTATAAACATAATTTGGTATATGATAAAGGCTTAGTAGGTGTTATAGCCCTTCATCTTTAGTCCTTATTCAAATCATGAATTGTCTTGGGAATCCTTGAAAGGCTTTCCATAACCAAGGACCAGAGAATGGAACATACTAAGTGTCAGAAGAAAAAGAAAAAATCAAAGTCTTTGTTTAGAGAGAAATACAAGAAACAACCTTTATTGGAAGTGATTTACTATTGTTCAGGAAAGCACACTAATCACAAGGTGAATGCCACTTGCTTTGTTCCGTAATATTTTATCCAGTCAACTCGGCAGGACCAAAAATAAAATAACCAGAGGCTCCAACTGGATCTACAATTTTATGATAATATAATATTTATATTTGTCATCCCAGAAATAAGATCTATGGCTTACTGAAACAATAGCTTGAAATGTCTTATTAAATGATTTATTAATTTTATATTTATATTTCCAGGGAAAATATAATACATTGCTCTCTTTAAAAGCACTTTTTAAAAATGCTTTTTTTATTTTAAAATGAAAACAATGAAAAATAAGAGAAAATAATGGAAACAGCACAGTGGAAGCATCATTTTGAAATATATCAATGAATAAACTGTTGCAGGATTGATGAAGGCCAAAAAAAGTCAGGAGAAGAAACTTGCCTCTTCTTGGAGTTCCCAGTTGACTCAGTGGGTTAAGGATCTAGCTTTGTCAATGCTGTGGCTCTGGTTACTGCTGTATCATGAATTTTATCTCTGGCCAGGGAACTTCTGGATGGCATGGGCATGGCCAAAAAAGAAAAAAGTTACGTCTTAAAATTTGTACTGCTTGCTAGACCACAGGTTAGATATTTGTATATGTTAATTCAACTCCAACTCACATCAAATTTGTGGAATCCTCAATTTACACATGAGAAAACAGAAGTTCTAAAAGATTATATAAAATATCCCTGGTCACTTATATATTGGTTGAGAGATCTTAACAGATTTTTTTTTTAACCTCCTTTCAAAGAGGCTACAACTCCTGCAGTTACTCAGGGTCAAGCTACTGTTTCTGAGTGACTGATGTGAGTCACTTCCTGATTGATGCTTTTTTTTTCGGGGGCGGGGTTCACCCATGGCATATGGAGGTTCCCAGGCTAGAGGTCCAATACGAACTACAGCTGTCTGCCTACACCACAGCCACAGCTACTTGGGATCCGAGCCACATCTGCAACGTACACCATGGCTCATGGCAATGCCAGATCCTCTACCCGCTGATTGAGGCCAGGGATGGAACCCGCAACGTCATGGTTCCTAGTTGGAATCATTTCTGCTGCACCATGATGGGAACTCCCTGACTGATGCTCTTAAATGTAGGTAGGAAACCCTTCAGTGTGATCTTCCTTGCTACACTGACCTAGGACACAACACATTCCACATGGTACAGCTACAAATTTATGTAATCAACATCAGCCCAGAGCAATGAATTTCTGCATGGAGAAAAACAATGGACTTTGTGTGAACAATAAATAAACTTTGATAAGGTCAGCATGATTGGAAGCCACATTGTGCTGATGGCAAACTTTTCACTCTTTTCCAGTACTTTTCTCCCTTCCAAAACCACAATTCCAGTCTTGAACTTATACTGAGACTGTGCAGGTGGATACCATGAATTTTCTTTTTTGTGTGATGTTTAGGCAAGACCTTACAAGTTTTGATTTCTTAAGCTTTTTAACATTATTTAATTTAGAAAGAGAAATACTATTATGTTCCTACAGGTGAAAGACATCATTTTGCATTTTGCATTTTTTTCTTGTAGAAAACTACTAAAAAAATGCGTATGTGTTTTCATACTGCTTGCTCAGATCCTGATGTTCGCCTAAATGAAATTTTTTTAATTCAAGACCATCTAAGTTCTTTGGTCTGTCAATCAAGGAGAGGTTAATAGTGAAAGGTTTGTTGTAGTTCTGGATGTACAAGAACAGCTTTAGGAGTGATTTTTTTTTTTTAAAAAAATTCCAGGTTCCATATAGCAAGAGTATAATAAATAATTTGGTCTTTAAATACAGATTGGATCCCTTAAAGGCAAAAAATGAATATACTCGGCATATTAATGCTTTTCAGATTTTGCTTTGTGAAATGTTTAGCCGTTTCAGATGAATTCATAAGTGCTTTTATTTGAAAACTTTGGGCATTACATTTGTAAGCATATTGAATGAAATACAGGACATGAATACAGATGTTAATCTTTGAACACAAATATTCCATATTTTAATAATGGCTTCAGGGTTCTAGAAATACCCTCAGGTCTATAAACATGGATCAAATGCCTCTTTCAGCTTTCTGTTAGAATTTGCAAAAGTCAAACATTATCCTGGAATTCAGATTTCTGGTTTATGAAATGAGGCTGAAGTGCATCAAAACATGTTGATTTTGGTAAGTAACATGGGGTAAAAACAAAACAACCATCATACTGAATGTTTTACATACACTGCTGTGGACTGGACAAATTAAAGATTATTTCTCAGTGTTTGTTAAGACTGAGGAAACTATGCTGATATTTTTCTTATTACATTTGTGCTTTTTAATAGAAATATAATTGACTGTATGCCAATTAACCTTGTTTTAGTTTCAGATATACAACATAGTGATTCAATATTTGCATGTATTGCGAAATGATCACCACAGTAAATCTAGTTAATATCTATAACCATAGTTATATATTTTTTTCTTGTGATGAGAGCTTTTAAGATTTACTCTCTTAGGGAGTTCCCATTGTGGCGCAGCAGAAACGAATCCGACTAGGAACCATGGGGTTGCAGGTTCGATCCCTGGCCCTCCTTCAGTGGGTTAAGGATCTGGTGTTGTTGTGAGCTGTGGTGTAGGTTGCAGACGAAGCTCATATCCTGTGTTGCTATAGCTGTGGCTGTGGCTGGCAGCTTCAGCTCTGATTCCACCCCCAGCCTGGGAACCCCCATATGCCACAAGTGTGGCCCTAAAAAGCAAAAAAAAAAAAAAAAAGATTTACTCTCTTAGCATGGGAGTTCCCTTTGCAGTTAACAAGCAGTTAACAAACCCCACTAGGATCCATGAGGTTGCTGGTTTGACCCCTGGCCTTACTCAGTGGGTTAGGATATGGTGTTGCCATGAGCTGTGATGTAGATCGCAGATGTGGCTCAGATCCTGCATTGCTGTGCCTGTGGCGTAGGCAGGCAGCTGTAGTTCCTATTTGACCCCCTAGCCTGGGACTTCCATATTCTGGGGGTGCAGGCCTAAAAAAAAAGATTTACTTTTCCAGCAACTTTCAAAATACAGTAATATGAACTATGGTCACCCTGCTGTATGTTATTTCCCCATGACTTGTTTATTTTAGACCCGGACCTTTGTACTTTCTGAGTCCCTTCACCCATTTTGCCCACCCTTCACTCCCTGCCTCTGGCAGCCATCAATCTGTTCTCTTATATTTGTACTTATTCTTCTTTTTTTTTTTTTGAGATAGATACATGTATTTATTTGAGTACGAAAGCCTATGAGCATTAGTGGGAAAAAAAAGGCTTTTTTAAAAAAATACTCACTAGAGAGCAAGATGCCCAAGGTCGGGTCAACACAGCACTTTAACCAGAATGTACTGCCGTAATCTCCTTGACGATCCACCCCTAACTTAAAAAATTACCTTGTTTCACATGATCTGTTTCAACTTGACAGCTTTTTCTATCAAAGAAATGAAGAAAGGATTCCTCTAATTCTTTTTTTCCTATGAAAATTCTCTCAGGTTTAGGGGCAGGGTTTCAAAAGAAGGAATTTCTGATATAGAACAGTCCTTGGAGCAAAAAAAAAATAGTGTGGATTATAGTAAGGGATATAAATCACATGCATAAATAACTTGACTGCAAGGTAGATTTGGGGATAAATAACCTGTACAACGTGTAGATGAGATTGTATTGGAGGAGAAAGATTATGTGCAGTTTTGCAAAGAAGTGAACTTTTAGCGAAGGTTTTTAGAAACATGTAAAATTAATTGAGCTGACCTGTACTTCTTAAGCAAGATAAAGTATCAAGCCTATAATAATGAAAGAGTGCACCCAACTTCTCTGATTCCATCATTGAGTTGTGCTCATGAAGTGTAAACAGATAAGTCCGGTAACCAGCCTTGGGAAAAGGATTCATGTTTGATGTCACAGAGCTACCTTGATGACAGTTCCTGGTCACATGTCTTGGCAGAGGACCAATGCAGTTGAGATATGGCCCAGGTAGAGTCATTTTGAATTTATCATCAATCTTGTCTATCTTAAGGGGAAGATGGCCTAAATGAAGTGTTCCTTTTACTTGGGGACTATGAATGGGAAAGAAGAGGCAAAGCTAGTTTCCTTCTTAGCATTGAACTGCATATGCTCAATTACATAGTTTACATAAATGTGATTTCTTATTTCTTTCCTAGCTAAGAAGTAATATAAAGTGTTCAAATAGACCAGAGTTAGGAAGTGAATCACTGGGGCTAGAGGAGCTAACATACTTTCTATTGAGAAAGCTGTCAGGCCAAATTCAAGCTTGAACTGGTATGTATAAAGACAGATGTGAAGAGACAAGGTACAAGCAAAAATACAAGAAGATAGAAATTAGATAACTTTCATATCCATTCATGGACCAGTTTAAATCCTGTATCTCCCAGACATTTTCCCAGATGCGACTTGCAAAATAAATGATTTTTATAATCCTCTTGTATTTCATTTGCTGATTATAATTGAAAGGAGCATCCAGACTCGGATAAATAAAGATAAAGGGAAGGTTTGTGAGAGAGTTCACAAGACAAGTAAAGGTGTGTTTTGATAGCTCCTTTCTAATATCAGGTGCTTGATACGTGAGTGAATCAACCTGGTTTAAAATTACAAGGCTGATACGGACATAACCTTTGTATGATAGTTTGTTTCCTATAACACATGCAGCCTGGCTCTCTGATGAAGCTTTTGGCTGTATAATGAGTGAGTGAACCGATGAACCATCGAACCAGATAATGAATCAGTGTTGGGCCTGATTACATTTTAAATGCATATTAACCATTTAACCTCAATTGGAAGTAGTATTGGAAAAGAGTCTAAAATGATTTACAAGTTTGATTTAAATAAGCAGAAATCTTTAAAATCCAAGCAAAAGGAGATCACTCATGCAAAGTATAAAGCCGATGGACACACAGTAGGTATCTAATAAATATTCTTTCCCTTCTATTAATTTTAGCTAAATCTGAGCCCCTGACCACAAATAATGGTTTTGAATTCAAGACTGTTGACTGTATTTTCCTTATAAATAGTTCAAATTTATAGCTCTGAAATACTATAAATGTGTTTATCCTTTTAGAACATCTTTATTAATGTATACTTGATATATAAAGAACTACATAAGCTTAATACCCACATTTTTCTGATTTTGGGAATATGCAAACACTTACATTATCCTCATCAAAATTTACTTAAAGTATTGTTGATTTACAATGTTGCACCATTTTCTGCTGTACATCAAAGTGACTCAGCCATACATATATATACATTCATTTTTTTGAATATTATTTTCCATCATGGTATATTACAGGAGATTGAATATAGTTCCCTGTGCTATACAGTAGGACATTACTGTCTATCCATCTACATGTAATAGTTTGCCTCCATTTACCCCAAACTCCCAGTCCATCCCACTTCCTCCTCTCTCCCCCTTGGCAGCCACAAGTCTGTTCTCTGTGTCTTTCAGTCTGTTTCTGTTTTATAGATAGGTTTGTTTGTGCCATATTTAAGATTTCACATGTAAGTGATATCATATGGCATTTGTCTTTCTCTTTCAAACTTCATTTAGTATGATCATCTCTAGTTGTATCCATGTTCCTGCAAGTGGCATCATTTCCTTTTTATGGCTGAGTAGTATTCTATTGCATATATGTACCACATCTTCTTAATCCATTTATCTGTTGATGGACATTTAGGTTGTTTCAATGCCTTGGCTATTGTGAATCGTGCTGCTATGAACATAGGGGTGCATATATATTTTTGAATTACAGTTTTATCCAGATATACTCCCAAGAGTGGGATTGCTGGATCATACTAGCAATAGTAGTTCTATTTTTAGTTTTCTGAAGAAACTTCATACTGTTTTTCATAGTGGTGGTACCAATTTACATTCTCACCAACAATGTAGGAGGTTTCCCTTTTCTCCACACCCTCTCCAGCATTTGTTATTTGTAAACCCTCACCAAAACTAAGGTAATATGCATATCAAACACCTCCCAGAATTTCTGTGTCCTGTGTGTGTGTGTGGGGGGGGGGGTGGTTAATAAGAACACCTAACATGAAATTTACCCTGTCAACAAATTTTGAAGCACACAATACTGTAGTATTAACTGTTGGCACTATGTTGTACAATAGATCTCTAGAACTTATTCATATAGTGTAAAAATTTCACCCACTGAGTTACACCACTCCATTTCCCCTATCTTATAGCCCCTGACAGTTGCTATTGTATTTTCTGCTTCTATGAGTTAGTGTTGAAGGGTTGAAGTTTTGTGAGGTGGGTATATTGGAATGAAAATAAGAAGTAAAGATATCAGCAAGGAATTAGTTAAAGAGATATGCAGTGAATCCTCAAGAGAAGAAAGTATAAAGTAAAAACCAAACAGGCTTAATAAATGATAGAAGATAGCACAAATTATGATGACAATGCCGTAACAAATGAAATGTGGATGTATTCAGTTTTGGACATCTTATTCTGGCAATATGCTATCCAAGACATCTTGAAATTGATCTGTGTGTCGATGAATTGGAAGATATGAAGCTGTAGTCAGATATTCAACCTATTTATTCATTTACTTGTTTATCTATGTATATATTTTATATTAGATCATAGCAAATCCGAGTTTCTGGTCTCTGAAGTGTGTAGCTAAAATTGAGAGAAAATAATCATTATCGAGAGAGTGACCAGGTACTCTGTTATTTTTCTGCAAATAAGTTATGATTTAATGTTATCTTGGTGCACTTATGACTAGTATACTTTTTTACTCTTAGAACTGTCCCCATTAGAATAATTATTTTTAACTCACCCTAGTTATTGAAATTGAAGTGATCTTATAATAGGAGACCAGGTTTTGAAATAAATTATCAGATTAACATTGATGTCACCAAATATGATGGCAGGACTTAGAAAGAGAACTGTTAAACAGATCATAAAGTCTTCCAAACTTAGGAAAGAGTGATTGAGAGAATAGCAGATGAACAGAGATGAGGACTAAAATGATTGTTTGCATCTAGAGCAAGACTCTTATGAGTAGAGACTTCTTTTATTTAAAAAAATACTGTATATATTTATATATATACACCCTGAAGTATACCTGAATACTTACTGATTTCACTCTTACCCATGAGTTGTAAGAAAATGAAGAATTATCAACTCAGAAATATAGTGAAAGTCACCTCTTTCAGGAAGCCTTATGTTTTAGCTAGTCTAGGAAGTTTGAAGGAACATAAGATGTTCCAGAAATTCTGTAAGGGAGAGGTAAGAGAAAGGGTCCAGGAAAGCTTAGGTTAGTTAAAAGGAAACACACTGTAGGGCTTTTAAAATATCAATGACCCTAGTTACTACTTTTTTTTTTTTTTAAGGGCCACACATGCAGCATTTGGAAGTTCCCAGGCTAGGGGTCAAATTGGAGCTACAGCTGCTGGTCTACACCATAGCCACAGCAATGTGGGATCCAAGCCACTTCTGTGATATACATCACAACTCATGGCAATGGCTGGATCCTTAGCCCACTGTCAAAGTCAGAGATCAAACCTGCATCCGCATGGATACTCATTGGGTTTGTTTCCTCTGTGCCACAACAGGAACTCCACTAATATTTTAGATAATATTAGTCCAAGCATAGCAGGACTGTGAAACATTATCATTTTAACCGAATACATGTTGTTTTTTTTTTTAATGACTCGATCACCTATAAAAGGAAAATAGTAATTGGTAGTGCTCAGACATCTCAAAATGGGTCAGCTGCAGCTTAAATTGATTCTACCTCTGTGGATGACTATACCCATGAGGAGGCTGGCAATAGGACACACCAATTCCCAAGACTGTCTCTTCCAATTAGAAATAGCAACAACTTCTTAGGAATAAGAAAAAAAAATGGATTCCCTGCAAGAAACTTAGAGGGCTCCGTGATGGTAGAAACGAAGGTGTTTTTGGAATGGAAGGGTTCTTTGGAATATGAGCTCAATAGTAAGTGGGATATTCATCAAATACTGGAAAAATGTCAGACTCTCTGCTCTGTAAAAGTCACACTTAGCTTAAGAGAAACATTTGCCCACCACTTTCTCTGAGTAAAAAATTGAAATTCTGACAATGAAAAGGAACAGGGAGGTGGTGGTGAAAGAGAGAGTGAGAGGAAATGGAAAAAGAGAAGAGGAATGATTTGTTGGCGTGTAGTGAACTGTCTGAAGAAAACAAGAAAAGTTTAAAAATATGAAAATATAGTGCCCTTGAAAGCAAGGAGGTAATTTTAAGAAGCAGTCTATCAGCACATAAAATATAAGGGCAATAACATTGAATGAAAAAAAAATGCCTTGAAGGGAATACAGGCTTTTACCAAACAGGTATAAGTTTTCCACCAGGCTTTATATACCAGTGGGCTTCCTATAAGGAAAAGGCATAATGGATAATAATTAAAATTCCACAGGCAGGTAACATGAAAAGATTAAGGCTGCCCCATGCTGAAGGGATGTGAAGACAGTTCGGTTGTTGGATTCTGTTGCTGTTCAAGCAATATAATCTTTGAGCTTCACTGTCTGTCTCATTCTTTCATTAATGCAACAAATATTTATTGTTTCTTATATGCAGAAGCTATAAACTGATAACTATATTTCAGAAAATACTATCACATTCCCAAGGCTAAATGACATATCTTTTTTTTGCGGGGAGGAAGGAAAACAGAGTTGGGATACTTTTCGGTTGTTTTTGCTATATCCATTATTAGAAGCATTTAGTATCTAATGCATATCTTTTTTTCAATTCTCAGCCATCTTGTTTCATGAAACTTCCTTTATCTATATGCCAGGATGCATCACAATGCCATACAAATCCCCTCACTTTGCTTGTATTGGACCATGTATGTTTGTGTATTTGATGGGGCACAACCTTCAGCAATTAAGAGCTTGTGGGTGATTATCTCAAGGACTCTCAATTATTATTCCAACTGCTGATTTTAAAGATGGGTTGAAAAGTGAGGGAAAAAATGCTTCTGTGTCTTCAGGTAGTAAAAAACATTGAAACAACACAAAACCAAGTGTCAAAGAATAAAAATCCCCCTGTCAAGATGAGTCACTTAGATTAGCATTTCCCAAATTGTTCTCTGCAAAACAGTGAGAAGCAAGATACTCACCTATTAAAGTGTTTCTGCTCAAATAAGTTTAGACAGTGTTGGATAAGAACAAATTAAACAGTTTTCTCTTCTACAAGACCTTTCAAAGACTTTAATTTGCTTTATGATCCCTAATCAAGGGACAGAATTGGCCAGTTATTTCCAGTGGAAACCTTAACCAGCTACTTTAGTGATATTGGTATTTTATGGAATTTTTTTTTTATAAACGAGTGCCTTTGACAAAAAAAAAAAGTCAATTATAAAGGACTTGTTTCCCCAATTAAAAAGAAAAAGACAAGATGATACAATTCAGTTCAATTGGGAATATATAATTATTTGATTAATTTCTTAGTCCAACTAAATGGAACACGCAGATTGGTTTTTCCAACACAAATAGGCAAGTTAAAATCAGTAGAAAATATGTTACCAATAGTAAACGATATACTTCAACTTGCTAAAATATGATTCTTTGAAATTCAATGAAAAATTATTGGTAATAGAGCATGCTGGTTGAAGACATGTGGTAGGGAGATAATCCACCTGTGAACAAATCCTGACTTTGATATGTACTAACAGTAAATCGGGGTAAGTTTCAAAACTTTCCTGTTCCTCAGTTTGAAAATTTGAATGGTAATGGCAGCTAACTTCATAAAGTGGGTTATGAATATAAAGCACATAGGGTGTCTGCTTAAAAAGTAAGCATAATAAATATTTTATTTATTTAATAAATAAATAAATAATAAAGATTTTATTATTATATGCAATGGCATTGTGTTAAGCCCGATAAATGAGGAACACTAACAGCACTAATTAAAGAGTCAAATTCAGAAAGACTATGCTGGAGGTAGTATTCAAATTTGGATATTTCCTCTAAAATGCTGAAACTGAAGAATTTGATATTTTGTGTAATTGAAATCATTTATCTAAAGATATCTTGTTACATTGCAAATTACAGCTCAGATAAAACAATGTAATGCCATTTCTTAATAAAAATGGATAAATTACTTTACACAGGTTTATTGTTTAAACTCAATTTCCAAACTAAGAAAGTTATCATTTATAGGTGATATTGAAAAGAGTAATTTTTTTATTCAGTTTATTTCAGCCCTAAGCACAATTTTTATAAATAGGGAAATTGTGGCACAAAAGTGTTAGAATGATTTGTCCAAGGTTGCATAATTAATAATTTACAGAGCTGAAATTTGAACATGAATCTATATGAATGTATACTAAACTACAGTATTTTCTATTATATTAAAGGATTTTTGAGCATGAAATTTAAGAGCTATGTCAGATACACAGAACTCTTAGCTGCGTAACAAGAGTCACCAGGAGAAAAGACTGTTTCATTTTAGGGGAGGCATATACTGGAATTCCAGCGGCAGTCCATGAACAACAAATTCTTTCAGATACTCTTTCTTTCACATTTACCAACTTTCAACACAAGGGCATAGAGCTTTAGATCATTTAAATAACAGATGAGATTCAAAATAATGCACTGCTTGAAAAATGTAGAAGTTAATTGGCTCAGTCTCCAGGTGCTACTTTGGAAAATTTAGGAGTTAATGTCTCCTGGGAAAACCCCATCCAGCTGCTTTTGATTAGGAAATAAAGCAGTCAACTTGCAAACCTTCTGAAACTGATGATGCCTTCTGACTTGTGAATAAGTGGTCAGTTTATTTTTTGATGGCTGATGTCCAGTAACTAGCTATATAGAGAATAAAGGAAGGGCAAGGAACAAAGAGAGAGAAAGATGCGCTCTTTCTCTGTCAAATACATGATGTTAAACTGTGTGCCGATCTTGAAGATAATTGAACATTCCTGGGCTGGGGTTGAATTGGAATTGTAGCTGCCTGCCTATGCCACAGCCACAGCAATGTGGGATCCAAGCCATGTCTTCAACCTACACCAAAGCTCAGGGCAATGACGAATCCTTAACCCACTCAGGAAGGCCAGGGATCTAACCCACATCCTCATGGATACTAGTCTGGTTCAGTACCGCTGAGCCACAAAGGGAACTTTGTTACCTGATTTTTGAATTCTTTTAGCATTTTACAAAAAGTTCAGGATGGCCTGAAAAGAACTCTTCCATGTGCAAATAAGAGAGTGATGGACTGGATACTCATGCTAAGACATAAAGCAGGTATGCTTCTGTGTCCATGCATTTCTTCCAGAATAGCTGTTAATTCTTCTGCAAGGCTAGAACCTATTTTCAGTATTAACTATTTGCAAGTGTAGACTATTTTAGGTTTTGTTGTTGTTGTTGTTTTACAGCTGAGTTTAGCCAAATTTGATTTTTCCTTAAATGTATTTATTTATTATTAACTAAATCCTAATGATCAATAATTCAAGTGTTGAGAATATATTTTAATTTCTCAAATCTTCGTATTTGTGTTCCTAACAACTATTTAAAATCTACCTAATGCTTACCTTTTTGATCCTCTATGGGATGTACAGTGCATCTACATTCAAATAATGATGCTTGATTCATTCTAGAGTATTTGATAGATAATAATATAATTTAACATATATGCTTAAGTTAACATTCAGGGCAGTCTAATCATAGGAAACAAAATAAGAATTTCTAGGTAAAAGTTGAATGAGAGAGATGAGTTTTATTAAAAAACATTATTTGTCCCTATTTCAACAAGTGTTGCTTTATTCTACTTTTCTAGTAGTTAAAGAAAACAATCAGTTTATTACTCAACCTACAGATTAATTATGTGCATATATTTTAGTAGAACATTACACTTCTAGTAATCTAGTCAGCAGAAATGAGGCACACATATATAAAAGTGTTCTATACTAACACTATCAATGAAGAACTGTTTGTACCAGCAGGAATTTAGAAGCTAAATATCCATTAATGAGTTCAAATTAAAAATTGTGTGGTCATCTATGAAAAAGAGTACTATAAAACCATTAAAAGGAAGAATAGCTAAATCAACTCTCACAGAAATATGAATAAAAATACTACCAGGTGAGCAAAGAGAAAAGCAGAGTATGTAACACATAAAAATAAATATATGTATATAAATAATATACATATATACACTATATAAATACTTCATATTTGATTAATAAAACATATTCATTGTGTTTGTCTCTGCAAAAAGTTGAGATTTTCAGAACGTTCCATTGTACCTTATATTTCTGTACTATATATTTTTGTGAAAATATATCTTTTCATTCAATTTATAAAGACAAAAAATAATGTAGAAAAATATGTTTTAAATTATATACTTAAAATGACAATTATTTTAAGCAAGTATATGTAACAGATTCTTGGTTATGTTTTAAAACATAGACACTTTTTATTCTTCTTTATGCAATAACAGTCTGGTGAGACATATTGACACTAACTGAATTGTTTTTTCCTCTTAAGAATGTATTCTCATTTTTTAACTTTTAGTTTATTTAGTTATTTTTATTTTATTTCTTATTAGAGTTGATTTAGAATATTCTATCAATTCCTACTGTATAGCATAGTGACTCAGTCATATATATATACACACACACACATTCTTTTTCTCATACTATCTTTCATCATTTTCTCTCCCAAGAAATTGGCATAGTTCCCTGAGTCATACAGTAGGACCTCATTGCTTATCCATTCTCAGTGTAATAGTTTGCATCTACCGAGCCCCACCTCATCGTCCATCCCATTTCCTCCCTGGCAACCACAAGTCTGTTCTCTATGTCTGTGAGTCTGTTTCTATTTTGTAGGTAGGTTCATTTGTGCCATATTTTAAACCCAGGAAGAGAAAGACAAATATGATATGATTTCACTTACATATATGGAATCTAAAATATGGCACACGTATTCTCATTTTTAAAAAGAAAAAAGTTATGTAAACACATACACACATATGCATATATATTGTATATATCTATATACACATATGTATATAGAAATAGAAGATGATATAGACATATATCAGAAGTCATTTCTAAAGTAGATGAATGTATTTACCTATATTTTTCTCCTAATCCTGCCATTTGGATTGTCCTTCTGCATTAGCCCAGAGATACATACTTAACCTGTTGAAACAATGACAAAAATTCCATGTAGACCTGTTTATGGCATCTGGGGCATTGTACACGCCATCCCATAGAAACCTATGAGGATTTACAATCTGATTAGTCTTCTGATTTTAAAAATCATCACTTAGATATTTCTAGAAAAAAAAGTACTTTGCATCATTTCATATTTTAGTTATTGATGTGTTTTGGAAAATTTCTACCAATAAGTAAACCTAAATTCAAATTGCTTATGTGGGGAAAAAAAAAACACTCTCCATGCTGAAGTATCATTCTGCTCTGCCAGCAGATATAGCCAGGCCTGAGGATTTCAGCAAGTCCCATAAATTAATTAGTGGAACCACCAATTAATTTGCAGTCCATTTATCAGAAAAGCTTAATGACTCTGACATAAGCCCACATCTCATTTCACAACCTGCTGTACCACCCCTGCTCCCTGCAGCTGTGCCGTGTTTTTCTGTGGCTCACCAGCGTGCTTGCTAAATGCTTGCCAGAATCAGCGTCCCTGGGCTCTCCACACCTCTGGGGCAGGGGCCTGGCGGAGATCTGGGCCAACTGATGTGACCGTGATGCCAGGCTTGTTCTCTCCTGCCTGGTCCTCTTGGCCTGTTTACATGATAGTAGCAGATGGTTCCCTACTCTCAGAGGTTTTGAAAAATCTCAAAAAGGAAAAAGAAAAAATAGAAGTTTTATTGATACCATTCTATTTTTCATGTTGAAAGATTCAGAATGAAAGAGAACATTTTAGAAAAGCACATGTATCTCAGTGAAAAAATGTTAAAATGTCAATTTTCACCTGTATTAAAGGAAAAGGAATTTATTTACTAGGTAGTTTCCACCTGCCATTCATTTACTCCATATTTAATAGCTCATTGCATCATGTTTATCTTAAAAAATGTACAGATAGATGAAATTTGAAAGCATTCTAGCTCCTATTCAAGTGGTTTATTTCCTTTGGGGAAGGGGAAAAAAACCTCCAAAACATTGCAAAAGAAAAACTAAGAAGACCCAAACTTTAGCTCTTTTTCTGCAAATGATTTCTGAAAATGTCACCCTTCTGTACTTTCATTCCTGCCATACCAATTTCCCTTCCTCACTCCTGCTGGCCTCAGTGCAAATATAGATTTTATGTGTAACTGCAATTTTTAATCTGAAACATAAAATCAGCATTTGTTTTTAGTCTATTTTACCACCTTAAAGTTTTTAGGTAACTATGAAATATGGGTCAAAACAATAGCAAAGTTGTTAATCACTGATTATAACTTAAAGGATCTTCCAGAAAGAACTAGATACTGGTGAGTGGGATGAAGGGCTTGATAGGAGAGTAGATCAGAGACTGTTTTATTTAGGTAAGACTATGTTTAAGGAAGCTCTTAAGGTAGACTTGTATGATGGTTGAGTCTAAGGATATCGAGGGAAATTCTAAATTCAGGTGACTGGGAGAAGGAAAGAAGCTTAACTAGAGTTTGGTCAGTTAATATATAGCAGGTGTAGGAGTTCTCTTGTGGTGCAGTGGGTTAAGGATCCAGTGCTGTCACTGCAAGGGTTCGGGTAGCTGCTGTGGCATGGGTTTGATCCCTGGCCCAGGATTTTCCACATGCTGCGGGCATGGCCAATGGGTCCAGATTGGTCAATGAGTACAAGCAGCTCAGCTAACATTTATAAAGCAAAGAATGAGAATTTTAAGGGTCTGTGCCTGGATTTTTCATTAAACAAAGGGGGATTCAGTGAATTTTATGTAAGTCAGTGAGGGATGGATTCTGCCTTGTGATAAGCCTTTTTCAGAGCAGAGGAGAGGGGAGAGGATTCTTAATTGTTGCTATTTTCCAAGAGCTTTCCAGTAAGATAAAATATAAACAATGTCAGATGTCAGCTCCATACTCTTTGGAATTTTGTCTGTTCTCTTTACTATTGCATGCCTGGTATCTAGTAGGGAGGGCATTCAGATCATTGTTGGTCTTCAATATATAGTTTTAAATGGTGAATATGTTTCATTAAATAAGATTCACTGGGATAGAGGAGAAAGGAACTAGGTGATTGAGCAATTCTAGATAACACTGCATATTTCATAGTTTAAGGAGAAAGTGCAATTCAAGGAGTGGTGGGTAGGGCATAGGACTTGAGAGGTAAGAACCAATGTACTTAGAGAAAACGGCTTCCTTCACTATTTGCTTCAGTTGAGAAAACAGACAAGTTTCTTTTAAAATGCATTTAGTAGTGTATCCGGATCTCTCAAATGGAAGGACTGTGTTTCAGAGCTGTCATATCATCACTTCCCTTTGTAAATGAGTTTTCATCCACAGAATGGAATTTGAACTGCCCCAAACAGTAAGACTTTTTAATTTTTCTGTAAGCGCTCTATTTTATTCTTAGCTATTATGGCCGAGTGTCGATAACAATAACTTCTGATCACTTACAGCACTTTGCGCACCTTAAAGTATTTACATGTTATTTCACTTGATCGTCACCAAACCCTGTGAGGTAGGTAAGAAGATTTTGATTATATGTGACTTAAAAAACATTAGAAAAGGAACTTAATAGAAAAGTATTGTTTTCATGGTTTTATAGGGATTTAAGGGAGAAAACTAGACTATAGCCGACATCAGTGTTTTTCAACACTTTTTTTTAATCACTCCAGATAAAAATTGTTTTATAGCATTATTTTCCTAATCACCTCCCCCACAAAACCGTAATGCCACAGATAAGTTTTATATCCAATATGTCTACTTGTGCATTATTCATAGCATATGATGTTTTTACCCTCAAGAACCAAGGGTTTTACCCATTTGGGGATGATCATGTCATCTCGCTAAGAATGCAAGGCTTAAGCTGCCAATCTCCACAGCCCCATGTTATCTCACGCAGCATGAGTGCTTTCATGGACATTCACATGACTTATGCTTGCTTAAGTTGTTTTGTTCAACAAGGTTTACTCCCATTTTATAGATGAGAAAATCAAAGCTCATAAAGTTTAAATGATTTGTGCAATGGCACATGTCTAGCTCATACTAGAGAAAAGACACAAATCAAATGCCAGTCCTTTCAATACAGCATATTTTAAAAGACCATTTAGTATTTTGTACCCGTAGATAGTAACTTGATACCATAAATAGACATCTTCCCAACCACTTCTTCTAGTATGCTACAAAATAATCTGATAAAAAAGAAAAATCTCTGGTCAAAGTTGATAAGTGACTCCCTAAACATACTGAGGGCAGGGGTATATGTTTTATCTGTTTCCTAGCACTGCACACACACAAAAAATCTGATTTTATAGTTTTTGTTTAGAAAACATTTGCTGAGTCCCTAATGACTAACCTAGTAAATATATGCCCTGTTGTTCCTACATGTAAAATATGGGGTAAAGATAGATTTTTTTTTTCTTTTCTTGCTAGAAAATATGTGATTCCCAATGGAGGAGAACATATCACAACATAGGATGAAATGCTGAATATATAGATCTATATCAAACTGATAGGAAAGAGTCCCCTCTAATATGGTTGTATGACCAGGAATACTGATTTATTGATTCTCTATCCATCTGGTTCTAAATTTTAGCCATTAAATCTAAGATTCAAATAGCCTAATGATGCTCAGGGAGTAAGCTGTATCACTGGTGGCTTAATGTTCTTAAAAATGAAGGGCTTCCTTAAAAGGATGGATAAGGGAGCATACGTGAGACCTGTGAGACCTAAAGCAATCTGGGAAGCTCCCTCCCTACCAAATTTGCCTTTAATCTACCTCTAAGAGGGGTAAATTCAGCAAAGCAGATTCCATGAAGAATAACCAAGCCAACCTCACAAACCTCATCGCTGGAAACTCATAAAAAGAGAAATGTACCCTCCAAGAGTATTGGGTAGCTATCAACAGTAAAAGAATAGAGAAGGACTTGAATTCTTTTGTAGATTCAAGACACTAGGAGAGAGAGAGAGAGCGAGAGGGAAGGAAGAAGTGGTGTGGGGAGAGAGTTCATGCGTTTAACATTAAACACCCTTAGATTGCATTGCTCAAGTTTCCATGTTCTTACCAAGTTTCTTTTCTTGGGGTTGATCAAATAAGAAAGGGGAAGGAGACTAAAAATACCCCCTCTTAATAGTGCTCCCACCTGCAGAGTAGAGAAAAGCTAACTGGGGGGGGGGAGGGAAGAACATGGAGAAATAATACTTTCCACTTCAAAAAAAAAAAAAAAGATCTTTTTTTAAGCAGGTGCTTTGAGTTGTTGTTCAATACCAATAGTAATGTAGCATTGGAGTTGCAAGTGACAGAAGCTCAAAAGAACTTGTTTTGGTAAGAAATTTAATTTATTTGGAAGAATATTAGGGTATAGCTTGCAACGGAAGAAATGTTGAAAAACCACATGGTGTGAAGGAGAAGAACAATTAGATTAGGATGTCATTAATATTTATTCTGTCCGTCCCGTCTGCCTTCCCCTGGAGAGCTCATCTCATGCATGCTTATATTCTGTTTCACTTCAGACCACTTGACAGGATCCACAGTCATCATTGATAGGACCTGAGCCTCATATTCTATGGAGGGGCTTCCTCTCCCTCTGTTATGCTAGAAAACAAGTCCTGTAGAAGAATTTTCATTGGTCCAGCTTTGGTCAGTGGTTGGGATCAATCCATGGGGGTGGGAAAGCAAGCCAACCAGACTAACAGTGTCACTGGAACCACCCCATGGTTGAGCAGAGACAGGAAGTGTGGGGCAGTCAATATGATAGCAGTGTAAATTTCCTGGGTGTACATGTGGGTAGGTGGTCAGCCTGAGAGAGAGATGACAAAGGGTCAGAACAGAACTCCCCTTTTTGTAGCATTGATATTCAAGAGTATATCTATATCCATCATTAAATGAAAGATAGGAAAAATATCAACACCGTAATTGATTTAAAAATAAGATTATTCAGGAGTTCCCTGGAGGCTCATCAGGTTAAGAATCCAGTGTTGTCACCACTGTGGCTTGGGTCACTGCTGTGGTGCAGGTTCAGTCCCTGGCTTGGGAACTTCTGCATGCCTGGGCATGGTCAAATTGATCAACGAATTTTAAAAAATTAGATTATTTGCATGAAAATAACTTTTCAAGAAATAGCAATAGGAGCTTTCATTTCATCATGCCCTCTTGAGGCATGTGTTAATTTATAAATCATACATTGCAAATCGCAGATGCTGAGAACAAGATAATGTGAACAGTTTTCATAGTTGCAGGTACCTAAATATCCTTAGTCCATTTGCAACTATCTTATTAAAAGAATGTTGGTAGGAAGCAAAAATAGTCTTCTACTATAAAAGCCTCAGATGCCAGACCTTCTTTTTCCCAGCTTTTATTGTCTCTAAGAAGTATGCATTTGACCAATGCTTGACCTACCTCAAACTGAATCATAAGCTATTGAAGCAAGGGAAAGGGGCAGCTAGCAACAGAGGCAGAAGCATCCAGTTCGTAGGACATCAGGAGAAGCTGGCAGTGGCTACCTTGATGGATTAGTTCTGGGCTGTCATATTGTCTCTGAGCCTAGCTGCTCTCCAGTTTTCTTTATTCCTACTCATCTTCTCAGCCTGGTTTTCTAGCCTTCTTCATTTCTTGGCACTAACCAACACCTTTCTAATGAACTGGTTTTTTTGTTTGTTTTTTGTTTTTTCCTGCTTAAATAAGTCAGAATTGATTTTTCATGATGGTGACCTAGCTTTCGCATTGGTATATAAGAACTCTGTAATAAGTATTAAGAAATATAGTCCTCTAAGAATAAATTGCTAATAAGACATCTTGGAATTTATTTTTCAGTTCAATGAAAAATCGGATGTGTTTTATATAAAGCTCGTTCAGAAATACAGTTCTATATAGAACAGGGTACACCTGCATTTAGTCTTTGTGAATGCTACCAAAGTTATTCTTAGAATGTAAGAAGATACATATTGGCCAATAATTCTAGTTTTTTAAATATTTTATATAAGAAGATTTTTAGGTATTGTTTGTGAATTGATAACTCTCCTGCCAACTGAGTGAATTTTACAAATGTTTTTGTTCCATTTCATTATTAATACATAACACAATATGTATTTATAAATTTACAGAGTAGAAGCACCAAAGAAATAATAAGAAATTCAATGTATCATGACAAGTGAAGAGTTGGAACTCTGATCCTGAAATCCAAATTAGTCACATATATTATATGCTCTAGAATTGAATCAGATTATTAATATTTCTTAAAACCAGCCTTCCACCTTGAGCCTTCTAGAAATTTTTTAATGAATACAAGGCTTATACCCTTGATTTTGATCTAATCTCAAATTGTTGTTTAGAGCCATATTGTTTAATTTCAGATTAATTTTCCAACTAACATTTATAAAGACATTGCTGACTCTTTCTGCTCAATAGAATTGTTCTGCATTTTATTAATTCACTGATATCTCATGATAAATTCATAAGCGATTAGAATTTGTGATTAATTTTAATCCATATGCAAATACGCTTTCTATAAAACATGTATTCCAAATACATTTACATTTGCATGAAAATGTGTTTTTCTTAAATAAAATTGTATTTTAAATGTTTAAATACTTTATTATTTCTCATTTAAAAAAATCAGCCTATGTATTCATATTAACAGTATTTCATTTGGGACAGCAGTTTTTAACAGTGTTAGAATTTTTAATATTAAAAATTGCAAGCAGTAAAAACCTATTAAATCACCTTTACATAGGATCATAATCTGCATGTATATGATAAAGAATGATACAAGAATGATAAGGGATGCTCTGTAAATCCAGAAGAAGAAATGACAAATTATACATAGTGTAAGTCATGAGAAGGAAATAGAAAGGGAGCAAGTATCTATTTAACAATTTTTTATACCATTTACATGTTACTTAGTCTAACCCCCATAATGGCCCAAGAAAAGGAATTACTATTCCCATTTCTTAAATTAAAAAAAATTCTCAGAATGTAATTAGCCCATATCACACAGATAGTAATTAGAAGAACACTGAGACAATTTTTAATGAGAACTGAATATAACATCTCCAGTGAAAATGACTTCTAATAGTATAATAAAGTCTACTGGACACTTAGTACATCTTTGAGGAATGAATCTATAAATGAATTAAATAGTTTAAAAATAGCAATATTTATCCCAATCACAAGCTAGGTGATCTTGTATCACCAATTTATGTCTATGGTGCTCAAGTTTTTAGACCTTTTTTCAACACATTCAAATCTTTCTCAGAGTTCTTCAGATACTTTTTGCTTCCTTCCTCTCAGTCTTTCTGTTCCTCTGCATCTCTGTCTCTGTCTCTTTCTGTCTTCCACTGAGGTCATAATGAGAAGGCAACTGTCAGCAACCCAAGCACAGAGCCATCTCCAGTCACTAACCCTCTGAACCTTGATCTTGGACTTCTGTCTCCAGAACTGAGATAAAATATGTTTTGATTGCTTACTACTCAGTCTATGGTTGTTGTTATGGCAGCCTGAGCAGACTAATACATGGACTTAAACCAGCCCCCTTATTTTCTTGCCAAATATTTATTTCCAGAAATATTTTTCATTCCAGAAAAAAATATATATATGGGACTACAGATTCTGAGATTTCAGAGCATTTTGTGATGATGCAAATAGAGTTGTCTCTAGTTGCTCCCCCATTTCTAGGTTTAAGGCTACTTTTGCTAAATTGATTGATGCTTGTCCTACTGTTTTATAATTTCAAAAATAAAATGTTGCTCTTTTCCCCTCTTATTTTTCCCGTTCCTTTAGGTTTTTTGTTTGTTTGTTTTGGGGGTTTTGTTTTTGTGGAATTTTGTTTGTTTGTTTTTGCTTTTAAAATTATTTTTGTTGTGGTTGTGTGATTTCAAAAGAGTAGAGCTAAATGCATGTGTTCATCTAACATCTCTAACCAAAAGTTATCCATCTCAACATTTTTAAAAATTAAATCATGTCGACTCACCCCTCATCTTGTGAGCACAATGGGGAGTAGAGTGAATCTATTAAGGTATAAACATATTCTGTTCTAGTTCTGTTAAGAATGTCCTTGGTAATTTGATAGGGATGGCATTGAATCTGTAGACTGCCTTGGGGAGTATAGTCATTTTGACAATACTGATTCTTCCAATCCAAGAACATGGTATATCTTTCCATCTGTTTGTGTCATCTTTGATTTCTTTCATCAGTGTCTTATAATTTTCAGAGTATAGGTCTTTTTTATCTTTAGGTAGGTTTATTCCATGGCATTTTATTCTTTTTGATGTGATAGTTAATAATATGTTTTCTCTGACTTCTCTTCCTGATCTTTCACTGTTAGTATGTAGGAATGCAATTGATTTTTGTGTATTAATCTTGTAAACTACAACTTTGCCAAATTCATTGATGAGTTCTAACAGTTTTCTGGTAGTGCCTTTAGGGTGTTCCAAGTATAGTATCATGTCATCTGCAAACAGTGATTGTTTTACTTCTTTTCCAATTCAAATTCCTTTTACTTCTTTTTCTTCTCTGATTGCCATTGCTAGGACTTCCAAAACTATGTTGAATAGTAGTGGTAAAAGTGTATATCCTTGTCTTGTTCTTAATCTTAGTGGAAATGTTTTCAGTTTTTCACTATTGAGAATGATATTAGCGCTGGGTTTGTTATATATGGCTTTTATTATGTTGAGGTATATTTCCTCTAAGCCCACCTTCTGGAGAGTTTTTATAGAAACAGCTGTTCAATTTTGTCAAAAACTTTCTCTGCATCTATTAATATAATCCTATGTTTTTTTTCTTTTTCAATTTGTTGATGTGTTGTATCACAATGATTGATTTGTGGATATTGAAAAATCCTGGTATCCCTGGGATAATTCCCACTTGGTCATCACGTATGATCCTTTTAATATATATTTGTATTTGGTTGCTAATATTTTTTTGAGGATTTTCGCATTTGTATTCCTCAGTGATATTGGTCTGTAATTTTATTTTTTTTGTGGTACCCTTGTCTGGTATCAGGGTGATGGTAGCCTCATAGAATGAGCTTGGGAGTGTTTCTTCCTCTGCTATTTTTTGGAAGAATTTTCGAAGAATAGGTGTTAACTCTTCTCTGAATGTTTGATCGCATTTTCCTGTGTAGCCATCAGGTCCTGACTTTTGTTTTTTGGAAGTTTTTAAATAACGTTTTCAATTTAAGTATTTGTGATTTGTCTATTAATATTTCCAATTTCTTCCTGGTTCAATCTTGGTAGGTTGTATGTTTGTAAGAATCTGTCCATTTCTTCTGGGTTGCCAATTTTATTGGCATGTAGTTGACTATAGTAGTCTCTCATGATCCTTTGTATTTCTGTGGAGTCAATTGTAATTTCTCCTTTTTAATTTCTGATCTTATTTACTTGAGTCCTTTCCCATTTTTTTCTTGAGTCTGGCTAAAGGTTTATCAAGTTTGTTGAACTTTTCAAAGAACCAACTTTTGGTTTCATTGATCTTTTCTATTGTTTTCTTTGTCTCTGTTTTATTTATTTCTGCTCTGATCTTTATGATTTCTTCCCTTCTACTAATTTTGAGCTTTGTCTTTTCTCTCTTCTCAAGTTGCTATAGGTATAAGGTTAGGTTATTTATTTGAGTTTTTCTTGTTTTCTGAGATTAGACTGTATTGCTGTAAACTTCCCTCTCAGAACTGTTTTTGCTATGGCCCATAGGTTTTCGGTTGTTGTATCTTCATTATCATTTGTCTCTAAGTATCTTTTGATTTCCTCTTTGATTTCTTCAATGATCCATTGGTTGTTCAGCGATATATTGTTTAGCTTCTAGGAGTTTTTGTTTTTTGCTATTTTTTTTCTTTTGGTTGATTTAAAGTTTCACAGCATTGCTGTCAGGGAAAAGAACAAGAACAGAGTATTTTAAAATTTGTATGGAAATAGAAAAGGCACTGAATAGCCAAAGCAATATTGAAAAAGAAAAGTGGAAATGGGGGAATCAGTCTCCCTGGCTTCAGACAATATTACAAAGCTACAGTTATCAAAAAAATATGGTGCTGGCACAAAAACATAAATATAGATCAGTGGAACAGGATAGAACTCCCAGACATAAACTCAAGCACCTATGGTTAACATCTCTGACAAAGGAGGCAAGAATATACAGTGGAAGAAAGATAGTCTCTTCAGTAAGTGGTGCTGGGAAAACTGGAGAGCTACATGTAAAAGAATGAAATTAATACACTCTCTAACACCATACACGAAAATAAAATAAAAATGGATTGAGGACCTAAATATAAGGCCAGATACTATAAAACTCCTAGAGGAAAACATAGGCAGAATGCTCTTGGACATGAATCACAGAACATCTTGTTTCATCCATCTCCTAGAATAAGGTCAATAAAAACAAAAATAAATCAATAGGACCTAATTAAACTCAAAAGCTTTTGCACAGCAAAGGAAACCATTAAAAAATGAAAAGATTACCCAGAGTATGGGAGAAAAATCTTTGCAAATGATGCAACAGACAAAGGATTAATCTCCAAAATATATAAACAACTCATTACAACTCAACAACAAAACCAATTGAAAAATGGGCAGAAGACCTAAATAGAAATTCCTCTGAAGAAGACATATGGATGGCCAATAGGCACATGAAAAAATGCTCAACATCACTAATTATTAGAGAAGTGCAAATCAAAACTATAATGAGGTACCACCTCATACCAGTCAGAATGGTCATCATTAACAAGTCAACAGGGGGTTCCTATCATGGCTCAGCGCTAATGAACCCTACTAGGATCCATGAAGATGTAGGTTCGATCCCTGGCCTCACTCAGTGGGTTAAGGATCTGGTGATGGTGTGAGCTGTGGTGTAGGTCATAGACATAGCTCAGATCCCACATTGCTATGGATATGGCATAGGCTGATGGCTACAGCTCCAGTTCGACCCCTAGCCTGGGAACTTCCATATGCCATGAGTGTGGCCCTAAAAAACAAACAAAAAAACAAAACAAAACAAAAAACCACCAGTCAACAAATATCAAATGCTGAAGTGGGTGTTGAGAAAAGGGCACCCTCCTTCACTGTTTATAGGAATGTAAATTGGTATGGCCACTAGGGAAAACAGTATGGAGGTACCTCAAAAAACTAAATGAAAAACTACCATATGATCCAGCAATCCCACTCCTGGGCATAAATCCGGAGAAAATATTTATTCAAAAAGATGCATGCATCCCTATGTTCATTGCATCACAGTTTACAATAGCCAAGACATGGAAACAACTTAAATGTTCATTGATGGATGGGTGGATCAAGAGGTTGTGGTACCTATATACAATGCAACACTACTCAGCCGTAAAAAAGGACAAAATAATTCCATTTGCAGCAGCATGTATGAAACTAGAGATTCTCTTACTAAGCGAAGTAAGTCAGAAAGAGAAAGAAAGACAAATACCATAGGATATCACTTACTTGTGGAATCTAAAGTATGGCACAGATGATCCCATCTACAAAACAGAAACAGTTCATGGACATGGAGGGCAGACTTATTGTTGTCAGGGGCGAGAGGGTAGAATGGATGGGGAGTTTGGGTTTAGTGGATGCAAACTGTAACATTTGGAATGGATGGGCAATGGGCTCCTACTCTATAGCACGGAACGGTATGTAATTGGGTAACTGCTGTACAACAGAAAATGAAGAAACATTGTAAATCAACTATACTTTAATAAAAAAATCAAAAAAAAAATGTAAAAATGAAATGTGGGTTTGTGGAATCCAGGGAAATTGCTGTAATCTCTTCCTTGGTTATTACAGCTGCTGTCCTCAGGGTCCTCGCCCAGATTCACAAGGTCCAATCAAAATCAGAATGTTACACAGTCAGCATTCATCTGTCTGTGCCCAACTTGTGCATGGACTTCCCAAACATGTACAGAGATACCTTAATTTCAGGATCTTACCGCACATATACACCCCATCTGGACTGAGACTAGATTCCTACCACTCAGGAACAGTGGCATTCTGCTGCCTTTCACTGAACCCATGTATCCTAGCTCCTTACCTTTCTTTTCTTTGAGAAACCACTCTTATCAGGCTACCATCTGTCTAGGGCAGTCTGGTCTAATCACTCCCAAGGGTCTAAGCCAGTGGTTATTCATGAGGATGACATACCTAGAAAATATTTTTTTAGTGTGCTATTAATTGCCACACTGATGAGTGAAAAAATTCCATTTTGTGGGAGAGGACCATATTGGACATTCTCCAATTCACTGAATAGTTCCACATAATGAATTCATGTTTTCTTACTTTCAAGTGTCTTGACATATTTTACATACATATATATGTGTGTGTGTGTGTGTGTGTATATATATATATATATATATATATATATATATATATAATCTGATAATAAAATCTAGCCCCATTTTACATACTTATACATACTATATTTTTCAAGGCTTTAATATAAAATTATTTTTATGAATGCAAACTTCATGTATGTGTACTGAAAAAAGATTGGA
Source organism: Phacochoerus africanus (assembly GCF_016906955.1). Taxonomy (NCBI): domain Eukaryota; kingdom Metazoa; phylum Chordata; class Mammalia; order Artiodactyla; family Suidae; genus Phacochoerus; species Phacochoerus africanus. The sequence continues at coordinate 23,550,712 of NC_062547.1, read as the reverse complement.
TTTTGTTTCATGCAGAACTTTTCAAAAAGTTATCATAACCCCAAGGAAATTACTTCTTAAAATATTTGTGTGACCATTGCAACACATTTGTATTAGTCTGCATTTGCACAAATAATTTTTTATGTGCTTTTTTTTTTTTTTCTTAGGTCCGCACCCATGGCATATGGAGGTTCCCAGGCTAGGGGTTGAATTGAAGCTGCAGCCGCTGGCCACAGCCACAGCCACAGCAATGCCAGATCCGAGCTGCGTCTGTGACCTACGTCACAGCTCATGACAACACCAGATCCTTAACTCACTGAGTGAGGCCAGGGATCAAACCTACAAGCTCATGGTTCCTAGTTGGATTCGTTTCCACTGTGCCACGATGGAATTCCTGCACAAATGGTTTTAACCTCTGATTATTTCATGGCATCTTCTAGTAAATGCAAATATTCACAAATTAAATTACATACTGCTTTATAATAAATTAATTTATTTTATTATTTTATTACTCCATTTATTCAGTTATTTTGTTTACATGTCTTCATGGTTTATATTATCTAAGAATATCAATTCAAGATAGTACAGGGTGACATAAAATGTTTTTAATGCTATTATGGTCCTGATAGGGGTTAAGAATCAAAAGGCTTTCAGTCATGTAATCAAAAGTCTTTTAGTCATAAGAAAACATTAAGGATTCAAAGCTTTATGTAGCCTATTTTTTTTGTTTTTATTGAAGTATAGTTGATTTACAATGTTGTATTAGTTTCTGGTGTGCAGCAAAATGATTCATATATAAAACTATATATATAGTTACACATATATACATGTGTATTCTTTTTCATTATTGCTTATTATAGTATATTGAATATACTCCCTCTGCTACACAGTAGGATCTTATTGTTTATCTATTTTATGTATATTCTGAGCCCAAACTCCTAATTTATCCCTGTCCTACTTCCCTTCCCCTTGGGTAACCATAAACTTGTTTTCTATGTCTGTGAATCTGTTTCTGTTTGTATATAAGTTCATTTGTATCATATTTTAGACTCCACATGTAAGTGATATCATATGGTATTTGTCTTTCTCTGACTTATTTCACTTAGTATGATAATCTCCCGGTCTATCCATGTTGTTGCAAATGGCATTATTTCATTCTTTTATCATAGCTGAGTAGTACTCCATTAAATTTATATGCACACACACACAGACACACACACACACACATATGTATATATACACCACATCTTATTTATCCATTCATCTGTTGATGGACAAGTAGCTGAACAATAAACTCATGGAAAGATGCTCACCATCACTAATTGTTAGAGAAATGCAAATCAAAACCACAATGAGGTACCACCTAACACCAATTAGAATGGCCGTCATTAAAAAGCCTGCATGGAAAAAAAAAAAAAAGGGAGTTCCCGTCGTGGCGCAGTGGTTAACGAATCCGACTAGGAACCATGAGGCTGCGGGTTCGGTCCCTGCGCTTGCTCAGTGGGTTAACGATACGGCATTGCTGTGAGCTGTGGTGTAGGTTGCAGTCGCGGCTCGGATCCCGCGTTGCTGTGGCTCTGGCGTAGGCCGGTGGCTACAGCTCCGATTCAACCCCTAGCCTGGGAACCTCCATATGCCGCGGGAGTGGCCCAATAAATAGCAACAACAACAACAACAACAAAAAAAGACAAAAAAAAAAAAGCCTGCATGGCCCCTTTGAGTGTATCTGCAATGTACATATACATTCATTTCATTGTTTATAAGAAGCCTACAGCAGAGAGATGAGATAGTTAATTTCTTAATATGATTATTCTGCCTCATTAAATTGAAATTAATGTCACTGTTATAAGACTTAAAGGCATATGTCTTTTCAATCTATTATTTATTATTTAAGCAGAAACTTATGGAGCATCTATTATATACCAGATAGCTGCATAATAGTTTTTATAATATTTTGAATGGATCTCTCATGACCTACTCTTTCCTTTTTTATTCCTTCTCTGATCCCTTTCTCACTTTCTTCTATTTATTTTGTAATTTATGCAAGTAATGCATAGATACATTATACTTTAAAAAAATCAATAATTGTAGCTACCCTTGGGGCTCAGCAGGATAAAAACCCACCATAGTCCCTAAGGATCTGAGTTTGATCCTTGGCCTTGCTTAGTGTGTTAAGGACTGGTGTTGCTTCAAGCTGCAGCATAGATTGCAGATGTGGCTTGGATCTGGCATTGCTGTGGCTGTGGTGTAGGCTTCAGCTACAGCTCCAATTCGATTCCTAGCCTGGGAAATTCCATATGCCATAGGTATAGCCCTAAAAAGGAAAAAAATATTAATAATAAAATCTTTAGAGTTAGGAAAAGCGTCCTCTTTTAGTATCCTCTTATATATACCAATAGGTCTTATGCTTTTCTACTGGGGAAGGGTATAATATGGAGGAGGTGTTAACATATTATTTAAAATTGTACATATGTATATATATATATATGTATATATATGTGTGTGTGTATTACATATTTAAACAATCAAAAGGTGTACTTCAAAGTCTATTTATGCTCTTACACAGTTTTCCCTTATTTTTTTTCCCTGCTGTATTATATTGCACAATATTAACATACTAGTCATTTTATTTTTTTGTCATTTTAGGGCCACACCCATGGCATATGGAGGTTCCTGGGCTGGGGTCAAATCAGCGCTGTAGCTGTTGGCCTATGCCACAGTCAAAACAACACCAGATCCAAGCTGCATCTGTGACCTACACCACAGCTCATGGCAATGCCAAATCCTTAACCCATTGAGGGAGGCCAGGAATCGAACCTGCATCTTCATGGACACTAATCAGATTTGTTTCCACTGAGCCATGACAGGAACTACCAAAATATTAGTCTTCTAAAATTCTCCATTAAAATAATAAGTAACAGATTTCACAATACTGTAAGCCATTCAGACTTAACTAGAAAGATGAAGAGAAGGGACTCTTAAAGGAAAAAGGATTATGCTGGGAGAGGGTATGTGGTGTTTTGAAAAGGAAATGGACAGACACCATGGAAAATCTACTACCATTACTTCCTGACTGTTCTTTGCTTAATCTATAAGGATAGGTAAGTTGATTATTTGATTAGAGAGAGAGTGAGGAGAAGATGAGAAAGAGAAAAAGAATTGCAGGTATGGGTAACTGCAATTCTATAGGTATATAAAGACTATGTCTTTATATACCTATAGAATATGTAATGACATTGTGACTTGAAGTTTTCTTTTTAGAAATAATTATCTATGATTTTTTTAGGCTTTGGCATTATAGAAATGATAGATTCCAAGGACTTAATTCTCTATAATTTAGGGCCTAGCTTTCCACCCATAACCCCAGTCAGAAGACACTTGCCTCTGGAAAATATTTCTTCCAACATTCTTAAAAAAATAGTTTGTGTACTAATGAGCTTCTTTTAACAGAAGGCGCAAAAGCTTGGGAGAGTTTGTATCTCTTACCAGAGAAAGTAAACTAATCCTAGATAGATCTGAGATTAATAGTCCATTATCTTATCTAATTGAAGATTTATTTTACCTTAGCCCAACCTAAATAAGAACTGTTATGAATTCTGAAAATAAAATATAGTAAAAATTAAAAAGAAACAATAACAAAATAAGATATTTTTCTTTTCTGAAAAGCCTTATTTAGATCTTTATCTTTATTATTTCAATCCTAAGAATATAAGACCTAAACTATAGAAGCCAAGAAGAGAGGTTTAAAAGAAGATCAGCAAGATTTGCATTGTTTTCATCTTTGTTATCTATGTAAGAACATGTATAACTTTTTAAATCAGAATTTTCTTTGAAGAAGCCTAAAGATTCAATGGTATTGTGCGATGTTTTGCAAATCATTATTTTAAGTCTCAGCAAGATGGAACTTCTTTAATTTATTCAGCCCTTCTGACATGGTAATCTGAATAATATTATCCATAATAATGGGATTTTACTTTCTTAATTTATCTCCCAAGATTTACTCTATCGTTATTCTGTCTCCAAAGCTTTTACCATGGTGATTATCTACCACAGTAGTAAAGCCACAGAATTCATGAAGAGAGATTTTTTTTCATGATTTTAGCGCTTATGTTTTATCTTCCTTTTTTGGTGATGTGTATTATAATAACCCTAATATATTACCCAGAATCCTTTCCCCCTTCTAATTCTGTTTGTCAAAATGTGAATCGTCATCCATGCATGCAACCTTTTCCCATGTAGAAAGATTATTTAAAGTAGAACAGGTAAAGTGAAAAACAATTCAAAAGGAATTTAGCCATCAGTATTTTTAAGCTAGCAAAATTTAATTTTAAAAGAAAGTAGCATGCTATTTTTCATCAGAAGTCTTAGTGAATGCCCAGCATCTAACATGCCTTTACTTAACACTACCTGTTTCTGGGGAAAAAGTCACTAACATGTTGTAAATGATTTGCTACTATGATATAATAAACGGCTTTACAAAATGGATTTCTATTACACATATAAATAGAACTTATTTGTAAGTTTTATAAAGTAAAATAAAACCAAAAATATGTTGAGCTTTATCTTTATAACCTTAATATTTTCAAAAATTAATTCTTCATAGTTAGAATAACATCACAGAAATAAATATATATATATATATATATATACACACACACACTAATATTAAGTTTATACATTTCATTGGTATTTTCTAAAGACACTGAAATGATTTACTTTTAATTTTGTTTCCACTCTACTTGAGTGATTTTACATATTTACATATACAATGGTATATTTCATAATTATAAATTTATATAGATATACACAAATGAAGAAAATTTGCAAAATTAATATTTTGCTTTGCTGTGAAAAGATTCAGCTCCTGTTATTTTGAATTCACAGTTTATATTATCTTCATTGTAATTTATTACCTAGTTTTTTATTTTGAAAAAAATTATTCACTTACTGCTTTTATTTTAAAAATTGTTTAGTTATACTTATATGCTAGAAACTATATGAAGCACTGGGCAAAAGTAAACACAATACAAATCTCAAATTTCTTTAAAGTTTCTTATCCTATCCAGGGAAGACAAATATTAAATAAATGTCATGAATCCAACTTGATTAAGAGAAAAAAGCATATCTGATTTAGAAAATGCATATTTGAATTAATAATAGATAAAGTTCAAAACAAAGTTGAAAAAGTTAAGTACAATTTAAAAATTAACAAAAAATAAGAGTTCCCTGATGGCTCAGCAGGTTAAGGATCCAGTGTTGTCACTGCTGTGAGCTCAGGTCATTGTCGTGGTGCAGGTTTGATCCCTGGCCTGAGAACTTCTACATGCCGTGGCATAGGCAAAAAGAAAAATTAACAAAAAATTTATACAGCAGTGTTAATGTCAGACCAAATAGATTTCGGGGAAATATTAAATAATGAATTAATTTAGCAAATATTTATTGAACACTTACAATGGACAGACCATTATACAAAACAGACAAAAAAGATAAGAAAAAATGCATAATTTAAATTCATAGGTTTGTAAATGACAGTAAGTGGTGAGGAGAAAAATAAATCAGGGAAGGAGGATGGAGGTCGGAAATTCTACGTTTCTGCTAGATTTAAATTTTAAATATGGTAACTAAGAAAATCTCACTGAAAGGTGATATTTAAGAAAAGATGTGAAGGAAGAGAGTTTTGTTTAATTTGTTTCAGAGAAGAGCAATCTAGGCAAGGGAGATGCCAATTAATTCTGATACTTTAACCATATCATTTGCAAAACACTTCTCAATTGATGGTGACACGTTCGATATTTTTTTGCATGGAATCAAGGAGTTAATTTATAATACCACTTTGGTTATGGCTCTTAATAAATGGCCCCTTTTCAATATATAATGGGCCCATGACCTTCTTGTCTGGATGCTCATTCGTCTCCAGAATCTTTACCACATCTGTCGGTTTCACTCCATCACTAAATTTTAAAGAAAAGATGCCTCTTCCCTGTTTCTGTACATTCCTTGCCAAGAACATGTAAAGAATTAGAATATCTAAAATTGATATTTGCCTCTGGCATCACAATTCACTATTCACAAGTTGCTACCAACCTCTGGGAAATATTGATGCTGTTCCAATTGTGTTCTAACTAGAGTACCTCCAGGAATAGTTTGGATTTTTTCAAGTTTGAACAGTGCATAACCATAACCGTTTTGGGCACTTTCTCCTCCAAATATGTAATTAATTTGTTTTTATAATCTGGAAACAATCACAATCCCTAGCATTCTGAGGTGAGTTTGTAATGACATAACATTTTCCTGTGGGTAGCATATGATCAAATGGCAAACAAAAGTAAGATTCTCTTATAACAGGAAGGGTTGTTACATATCTTTGCTTCAAGCATTTCTTTTTTAGCTAAGGGGCATAAATGCAGTATTTCTAATGCAAAACCCTTACAGTTTAACTCTTAAACAAAATGTTGTAAAGAGATTCTTCAGTGGCTGTAAGTGTTGATGATAAGAAAAGTTTGAGACCACATAAAACTGCTTTGTGCTCTATGCTTTCTTACGCAAAATTGCTTTGTGCTTTATGTTTTCTTATTTTCTCAGTGTTTACTCTTTTATGTCTGTCATATTCATTTGTTTAACAAGTATTTATTGAACACCTACTATGTGCCAGAAACCATTGTAGGGACTTGAAATACTTCAACAAACAAAACTGATGATGAATTACAAGCTCAGTTAATATATTAGTCAAAATTTTAAGTTTAGGAAATTTGTTCCCCTCACATCTGGAACGGGAGTAGCAGATACCTCCTGCTTTTAGAAAAGCTATTAAGATTAAATGAGATCATTGTTGTTGTAAGATCATTTTCTACCTGTGTGTACAGATTAGTGTGCAGTATCTGAACTGTATGACTCTATAAGAAGATTTATATTGTTATGGTTTAAGGGGAGGAGAGTTGGTAATATATCTTTAACTTATTTTAGCAATGGCACATTATCTTAGTTAGCTATCAAAATCATATCAATTATGACAAGAGCACATGAATCTGGTCAAGAGGAATTCATGTTGAGTGGTACAAATGCTTAGACTGCTATCAATCAACCCTTAATTACACTTAGAATAAATTACCCCATTATTTGATCTTAATATTACATTGAATTTGAAGAAAAAAATGCTAATTAGACAGAATTGATATTTACTGTTCACTGTCATCCAAAGCAAATGTCTTTTTTTTTTTTAATAACCTCTGTTTACAAAATTCCTCCACCCTTTTGGAATTGGGCACTCTCCATAATTCTAATTGTCAATGACATTACTGATTAGTATATTGGCATTGCAGAAAGTGAACTAGACAAAGCATATCTAAAGAAATTAAACTGATTAATTTTTACCAAATAACTACCTCCCTGTACTATAAGGTATATCAATCTGTAAAATAATATCAGTAAAGTAATATCCTTTTGGAAGTTACTCTTTAATCACTTGCCATAATGCCATAGAAAGACCACTGATATTATTTTACAGATTGATGCACCTTGTAGTACAGGGAGGTAGTTATTTGGTAAAAATTAATCAGTTTAATTTCTTTAGATATGCTTTGTCTAGTTCACTTTCTGCAATGCCAATATACTAATCAGTAATGTCATTGACAATTAGAATTATGGAGAGTGCCCAATATTGAGATTAAAGGCATGTGTGTTTGGATTACAGCTTTCCTAACTTCATGTCCTTCATCATGTCACTTCTTTGAATTTCAAATACATCATCTTCAAAATGAGGGAATTGAAATAGATTATCTCCATGGTCTTGTCTTATCCTTAAGTTAAATGCTTGTAAAATGCTACTACATTGTTTGACAGCAATTGCTCAGACAACTTGTCTCTGTACACTCTGATGAATAGCCACCTCAAAATGTGAATACAGAGTAGATTATAGTAGAACAAAAGATAATATAAACATATATAACCATTGCAACCTCGAAATAGCTCAATATAGATCTTTTAGATAAACAAGATGGCGGACATGGCCTCAATTTTATTTGTTCTCATTCAGTATGGAATTTATACATTTACTTGACCACATTGTCTCTATCTTTACAAACTTCATATGCACAAAGGTAGAAACAACTTCACTTATTTTAAACAACGCTATTTTCCTCCTTATTCAAAAGAAAGTCCGTGGTCCATCACTCCAATTTTACACTTGTCAGTAACATTATTTACCACACCTGTTTCTGTTTTTATTTTCCATATCCAGGAAAACTCCCAAACTAGACACAATCATCTATTACATTCTCCATCTATTAGAGTCAGAACCAAAATAACTGTACTCCACTGGAAAAAGTCACACAAAAGTGCAGATTGGTTCCACTTTAGTTTTATGATTACCAAGCACAAATGCAATCTCGACATGACCCAGAAACTCTTCTGTATTTCTCTGGTCTATTTGCTCTATCACAATCCACAAGCATTTCAGACTCTTACGGCTCCTTTAAAAACCCTGACTTCTCCAATTCCCTGGTTTGTTTCAGTAGATTGTATTTTCCTATCGTAAGTCCATTATCTCTGGTTGGAATTCCACTCTTCCCCTTCTTTTCATGGCTGCTACAGGACTGATTACTCAGACTTCCTTACACATTCAACCTCTCACTCAATTTGATCCCTTCCTTGTAAAGGATTTGCCTCCATTCCCCTCAATCACTGCCCTACTTTTCCTTCCATTCAGAGCTAAACTATGTGACACATTGACTTCACTGTCTCTACTATCTCACCTCTCTCTCAGGTAGGAAACCGAGCTCTCTCAACTTGCTTCATCTGTAGGAAGAATGCTCCCTAAATTCAGTAAAATTTTTTCAATTTTCAATTTGCTGACTTTTTAGTGACATTCACCATCGCTATTCTTTTCTTCTAGAAAGATACAGATTTTGTATTCAATGACAGTGCTATTTCTCTGTTTATAATTCCTTAAGGTTCAATACCAGGCTCTTTACACTTGTACTGCAATCTTTTAAGCAATCTAATTCTCTGTTGGCTTCAAATATTTATATTATGATTATAGTAAATAAAATCTATTCTCTATTTTACTTTTTTTTTTCTCGCCTTCACATGGATGTTTCAAAGCACATTGATATCACTTTTCCCAAAGTTTAACTCATGGATTTCCGTATCAAATCTGTTAATAGTCCAGAGTCACAACCTCTTGAATAACCTCAAGATTTCAAGAATCAAAGACAAAAAATCTAGAAAACTATGAGTTATTCAGTCGCTTTCTAACTTAATTTATGGAATACATCATTACAACTCTTATTTTTGTTTTGCTAGAATTTGCCTATTTTTATCCATACAACTGTCTTGACAGCCTTTCAAGAACCATCTTCCAATCCATTTTTCCAGTAAATTTTCCAAAACTCAAACATTATGCCATAGCCTGTTTAAATACTTCAATGGCTTTCTATTGCATTTAGAAAAAATGAATAAATTTTTGCCCTACATGCACACATGGGTGCACACACACACACACACCAACTTTATTTTTTGACTACATGGCTTTACTTCATGTGGTACTGCCACTTGCTTTCCCAGTGCAATTGACCTTCAGTCCTCCAAGTGTGCCATTCATGGTCTAATATTCTAATACATGATTAATTCAGTCTTCCCATGCATATGCTGTTGCCTCTGTCTGGAGCACTATTTACCCTCTTTCCAGACATAATCACAGTTTTTCTGGGTAACACATTTTTCTACAAGACTGCTCAGCAGTGACTTTTACTATGCCATGCTCCCCATCTCTCAGACTAAATAAGATCCTCCAGTATATGCTTGGAGACCATCTACTTTCATTCACTATCAGTATCTGAATCAAGCCTGGTACAAAATTTATTTTATTATTGAGTAAAGGACTGAATGATAAAAATATTAAATTTGGAAGTTACTAAAATATTATTTTAATATAATATATATCATCAGATGTTATGGATGAAATATTTGTGTGTCCCCCCACCACCCCTGCCAAATTTGTATGTTGAAATCCTACTTTCTCAAATGTTGGCATTAAGAGGTGGTGCCTTTGGGAGATAATTAAGTCATGTGGGTAGAACCTTCATGAATGGGATTAGTGCCCTTGGAAGAAGAAAAACAAGAGAAAAGATCTCTCTCTCTCTCTCTCCCTCTCTTTTCCTCTCCCTCTCTCTCTCTCTCTCCCCATGCCGTATGAGAACATAGTGAAAAGATAGTCACATGCAAGCCAGGTTGAATGCCTTTACCAGACACTAGTTCTGCCGGGAGTATCCAAGATAGAAGACAATGCATCATACAGTATCTCATTAAGAAGGCAAACCTGAATTCTGCAAAGTCCTAAGATGACTTCTCAAGAGTTAGAAGAGGGCAGTAAAGCAGAATTGTGAAGAGGTAAGCAGTAAAGCAGAATTGTGAAGAGGTGAGCTGGGGGATTTGGAAGAGATTGCTGTAGAACACTCTTTGATAGGACAGGAGGAATGGTGGATTAGTTTCCTATGGCGACTGTAATACACTTGGTGACTTTAAACAAGGCACATTTATTCTCTTAGAGAAGTGTGAAATCAGTTTCCCTGGCAGAATCAAGGTGCTTTGAATCTTTTAGGGGAGAATCTTGTCCTTGCCTCTCCCAGCTTCTGGCAGCTGCCATCACTTCTTGGCTGGTGACTCCATCTTTCCACTCTCTGCCTATGTGATCACGTTACCTTGTCTTCTTCTTTCTGTATGAAATCTCCCTCTTCCTCTGTAGTAGAAAGACCCTGGGATTGCATTTAGGATCACCTGTATAATCTAGGACAATCACTCCATCTCAAGATCCTTAACTTAATCACACCCACAAAGACCTTTGTTCCATATAAGATAATATTTAGTCTCCAAGCCTTAGGACCCAATCTCTTTTGAGAGACATTATTCAGATTATGGTAGATGGAGATTAGGTAAGAAGTTGAAAAGATAAAGGTTTCAAGTTCAAGAGTGACCTCTGAGCTAATGAACTACAGAGTATTTTTAGAATACAAAAGTTATGTTACAAGGAATTTGAGGATGAGATATGGAATGCTGCCTTGATCTCAGTTTTGCCATTAAAAAGAAATTTAACCACTCAAAAACAGTAGATGGTAGGAATGACAACATTTCACTTTAATGGTCTCTTAAAATTACAATTGCAATGGTTGAAGTACGTTTAAAAATATCAGCTTGCCTCTTTAGAGATTCTTTAGGGTAAGGAGGGGAAAAAAAGTCCTCATTTTGCAAATGGAACAACCAAGACTCGGAAAATGTAAGTGATGTATTTGAAACTAGATAGCAAGTAAAATATTACCCAATCTCTCCTGACTCAAAATTCGATGTCACCCTCTAGCATGTACAGTTATATCTCAGATCTTTTTTGCCTTCTTAAACATCTCTGTGTCTCCTCAGAATTAACGTATCACAAAAGGTGCACCTAAAATCAAGACCCAGTGATTCTGAGACACAAACCCAATATTGTCTTTCAGCATCTGTAAGATCCAGAGTTAGAACTGATCACAGCTTTCAACAATGATGAGACTGACTTTGCTATCTTGCAATTCAGAGGATCAAATTCTGAGAAGTAAGAAAGCAAATCAGCACCTATGGGAGACATTAGGGTTTGGCAGTAGAGCTGCTGGTCCTACTCAAGTAAGAAGGCATATCATTCTTACTTTGCATGATCTTGACCCTTTCATGGAAACACAAGCATGTACCTTATCCAAATACTATGCTTTCTGGAAAGAAAGGATGAATTTAGAGGTGAAAATAAAATTCTGAATTTTCTTTTTCGTTTGAGTACAATACTACCCCAAGATAGAATATGAAAGACATGGGAAGTGGGTCATTCCAGTGGAAAATGCTATTTCTTCTTAACATATTTTGACTTTTTTTAATGAAGTATAATTGATTTTCATTGTTGTGTTAATTATGCTATATAACAAAGCTATATATATATATTCTTTTTATATTCTTTTCCATTATGATTTATCTCAGAATATTGTATATAGTTCCCTGTGCTATAGAGTAGGATGTTGGTGTTTACCAGTTCCATATATAATAGTTTGCATCTACTAACCCTAAATTCCCTGGCCATCTCTCTCAGCCACTGCCCCTTGGCAACTAAAATTCTGTTCTCTATGTCAACATATTCAGACTCTTGCTCTGAGCCTTTTGTTCCTTTCCCACAGCTTAGAAATTAAAAGCATAATAATATAGTAGACACGGTTGCTAATGTATTATCCTTCCATCCCTTTTTATAACTGATTAACAGGAGAAAAGTAAAAGGTTAATTTTCTAATTACATCCTCCCCAGAGGTAAATTATGCACGTTATAACATTCATTGACACACTGTAATGGGCACTTCATGGAAAAGTGATTTTCTCTGAAGCTATGAACAATCAACAGTGTATTTTTAGGAATCAAGTAGGCAGCAGGCAAACCAGCAAAAGGACCTGCCTCTACTAAAAATGTGTTTATAAGCAGAGTTTGCCTTTCAAGCAGGCTGTGGTGTTCCCAAAACAATCAGTCTAACCAAGCTTAATGTGACTTAAGACTAGATTGCAGAGTCTGACCTGGGTTTGACTCCTGTTTCTTGCATAACTAGCTGCCTGATCTAAGCATATTCTTACATTGGCTATATATTGATTTCTTCATTGATACATGGAAATAATTACTGTGATGATGTAATTAAATGCAGAAATGTGGTGATATGTGCATAGCAACTAATGCAGTCTGTGACATAGCAGACTCTGAATATATTATCATGAGTCTTGAGAGAAACTGAAATTAAGGAGTAAAATTGGAGTTCCTGTTGTGGCTCAAGCTCGGATCTGGAGTTGCTGTGGCTGTGGCTGTGGTGTAGGCTGGCAGCTACAGCTCCAATTCAACCCGTAGCCTGGGAACCTCCACATGCTGCAGGTGCAGCCCCACCCCCACCCCAAAAGAGTGAAATCTATGCATTAAGAGTAATTAGGAATTCCCATTGTGGTATGGTGGGCTAAGGATCTGACATTGTTTCTGCAGCAGTTTCTGTCACTGCTGAGGTGCAGGTTCAATCCCTGGCCTGGCTCAGTAGGTTAAGGATCTGGTATTGCTGTAGCTATGGTTTAGATTCTTATCCTGAGCCAGGGAATTTCCATATACTGTGGGTATAGAAAAAAAAAAGTATCCTTAGAAATGTCTGTGTAAACAAAACTTTCTCAGACCATATTCTCATGTAATTTATCCTTTGTGAGGAAAGGAGTATAAGTCTTGGAGACAGAGGTAAGTAGTTTCCTGTGATACCTTTATTTCTGAGCTCACAGCATTTCTATGAGGAACAGAAGAATTAGGGAAGAGAGAACATTTGTACCTTTAGTCCAGTTAATATATTAGCCTCAGGCAGTCTCCTAGGTCTGTTTGGGATCCATCCTCTGGATCATTACTTACCAGAGACCAAACTTACCAGAGGCCAGTCATGCTTGAAAGAACATCAGTGGGGACAGTTTGGACGAGGTGTTGTAGAGCAGCCCAAAGAATTTAGTGAAAAATACGAAAGCCCAAGGCCAAAGGAGATGTCCCAGTGGTTGCAATCAGATTTTACAACTCTGTTTCTAGCACAAAAGCTCAAACTAACAGATAATACATATTTTAAATATTGTGGCAGGTTCATTCTACTATCATCAGTAACATAAAATGTGTTTTCATGAGTCTTTAATCTAGCATTATCAGTGACAAGCAAAATAAGAGATACTTGTTCATTTTAAGAGGCAATTTTTTTTTTTCTGTTTCATGGAAAACTTGTTATGCCATACTTCCTTACTTTTTAGATAAAGAAAACTTACCTTTAATAGAAAAATGTCAGGTGATGGAAAGAGTAAGGAATTTAGAAGAGAAGAGGGGTTCAATCTGACTTTCTCCGTAATGCTGGTCAATTTCCTTAACATCTCTGAAGAATAGTTTTGCTACTTGTGAAGTGGAGATAATGGCACTAATAGGGAGGGCTGTCGGGAGGATTATCTATTAGCACAAATAAAGAATTTGGCTCAATGGCTACCTAATGTGACCCACTAAATTAATAGGTTGTTGGGAAAAGTCATTGTTTTAATCATCTCTGTATTCTGTTTGTGAGAGAGGACTTTCCATCCTAGGATTATTGGTTTGGACAAACACATAACACTTGACAAATAAAAATCCACAGCACAGGGAACTATGTCAAATCTCTTGGTAGAATATGGTGGAAGATAGTATGAGAAAAAGAATGTGTGTGTGTGTGTGTGTGTGTGTGTGTGTGTGTGTGCGCGTGTGTGTGTGTATGTGTATATATATATATATATATATATATATATATATATATATGTATGTATCTGGGTTACTATGCTGTACAGCAGAAATTGACACAACTATACCCTAATAATAATAAAAAATTCACAACAGTTTATTAGTCAGGTATCCTCAGAGCCTGGAGAAGGAGGACATCACACACATGTAAAACACACTAGGGTTGCACGTGGCCACAGAGTGGACCACCAGGGAGTGTGAGAGGCAGCCATTGTAGTGGTAAGAAGTGATATAGCCTTGGCTCTTGCAGGGCTGCATGGTTGTCTTGTCTGATTCATTCTGCAGGTTGGAAGGGAGCTGAGATGGGATGGCACTCAGGGATGAGCAAGAAGTGTAACAGATCCATTTGCTAAAAAGAGTATTTTGGTTGGGGCACCTTATCCTGGAAAATAGAATGAAGATGAAAATTTAAATTAGCCAATTTCAGACCCTCCAGTTTCCCCAAATATTAAGGTCGCACATAATATTTGGACTTAGTTTTAGGCCTGACAGCACAATACTAGCACTTAAACTTCCTGTGATTGTCTTTATCCCATATTTTCCTCAAAAGAAAAAATAAAAACCAGAATATTTATATTTTCAGAAAGACTAACAATCTCCTAGATGGTGTTGTAATCTGATGATAATTTTATGCAAAAAAGAAAGAAAAAGAGCAGGAAGAGAGGAGGAGAATAATTATTTAAGCCAAGATACAAGTGGTGATTCTGGGTCTATCGACCTGGTCTTTGAATTAATATCACAAATTTAGGTAATACAATGTGGGGAAAAAGAGGATAAATGGCAAGGTTAGTACAATTTAATTACTGGCTGGTTAAATTAAAAGAAGCAGAAACATTTTTTCTCTCTAATTCTTTTTTTTTTTTTGTCTTTTTGCCATTTCTAGGGCCGCTCCTGCAGCATATGAAGGTTCCCAGGCTAGGGGTCCAATCGGAGCTGTAGCCACCAGCCTACACCAGAGCCACAGCAACCTATACCACAGCTCACGGCAATGCCGGATCCTTAACCCACTAAGCAAGGGCAGGGACTGAACCCTCAACCTCATGGTTCCTAGTCGGATTCCTTAACCACTGCACCACAACGGGAACTCCTCCCTCTAATTCTTAAAAAATGTAAATTCCTTTTGCAGCAAACAGCTAAGAATAACAGAACAATGAAACACAATTTCCTGACTTCCAACTGACTCCATTTTATCCTTCTATCATGGACTTCAGCCTTTTGTCCCAAGCTCAGCCTGTCCCCCATGGCTGACAGTGACATCATTATCTGTTTTTTTTCAACTATGTGATTAGAAATGTCACCAAAATTTCACTTCCTCTAGTTCAACTTTATATTGGATCTCTAAGCTTCTCCTTTGCCTAATATTTTGCATATCATAGATATAGTAAAGTAAAATTTTAGCTTAAACTTCTTATTTTGCCGATTCCTTTTAACTTTAACATCTCTCATCCTTAATCACATGGCAGCAAGTATTTTCTTTCTGTCCTGGTTTCAAAGTATGACTAAGAGAGGAAAGAATAAGAGAGTCCAATTTTAGGCTTTTGAGCTCCTAAGTAGACTTTATAAAATCTATGGGAAGAAAAAAAGAGTCCTAAAATCTACAGTTAAAAAAAAAAATATTCTGAGCTAAGGAACTTGAAAGAGAATTTTTTTTTTTCTTTCTGAATTCCAAATGACTTGACCTGGGAAGATCAGGAGTCAAAACCCAAGAAATGCAACATTAAGCTTATCAACTAAAGAGAAAGTGAATGAGGAAACAGAAGCCTCTAAATAAATAATAGGCAAAACATGAGAAATGCAGATTTCAAACTGGTGTAAGAGGCATTTATGACTTTAAAGATATAAGGACAAAGATCATTCTTTTAAGCAAGGAGTTAGCATATAGTATGGTATTGTATCAATGTAAATCTGACATCATATTAAAGTAAAAGAGTAGGAGAGAAAATGACACATGAAATAGACAAGAGAATCTTCTCCAAGGATGGTGAATTGGGACTCCTCAAGGCAGCAATGGAAAGATGTGATGTCATTAGCTTAAGCTAAAACACCAAACAGGTGGTGGGTCTTCTCCGTCTTCACCACTCCCAATGCAAAATTGTTTATTGCTTTCTCCATTAAGAATGCATGTTGGGCTTTTCTGTTGTCTAAAAAATATCCTACTCTTTTAGACATGCAGAAAATTTTAGAAGCCATTCCGTCCAATATTATAACAGTATATGAATCTCTTACAATTTAGCTCTTAGCAAAAAGGCAGTTAACTTTAGAATTCTCCCAAAGAAGGAAAATGCTGGTAGTTCTTCAGGGTGCTCTGATACAGAAAAACCTGTCCTAGCAAATATCCAAAACTCTTCTCAAATTAAAATAGCACATACTGAGATAAAAATAATACTAGGTAATGAGTTTTTTCAATATATCAGGCACAAGTGAAGTAGTTTATTGACATCTTGTGTAAATATCACAGTAAGACTACAAAATAAGTATTGTTATTTTATCCTTTCATGGATGAGAAAAGTGAGGCAAAATATATTTGCTAACTTGCCAAAACCAGTAAGTGGTAGAACGAAGATTTGAATCCAGTTACCCCAACTCTTGAGTAGAGTTCTGAAGAGTCTGTTTCTTAATCTCCAAATCATATTATATCCCCTGTGCAACAGATATGTCTTGATTATTGTTAATAAAAAATGCTTAGTTATATATGTCAGCTTCCAATGGAAAATTGGCCACATACAAAGATATATTATGTATTTAATTCATCAGTTAAATCACTGAATTTTTTCATAATAAATACTTTCGAATATTTACAAAAAGTATTATAAAACAATTGATTCCAAATTTTCCATTTTTATATTAGAATTTGAGAACCAGGGAAAAATTAGTGACTACCTATATTCACACAATTTAGTAGGGAGCACATTCAATCCCAAAACTAATATCAGTTTTCACTACAGGGAGACCTTTACAAGCAGAAATTATTGTTTGCTATGATATCAGGATTTAATAAGAGCATTTGCCTTCATCAACATTAAAATCCAGTTGGAGAGAAGACCATATACACGAAAAATTTCAGTAAACTACTCTGTGAAATAAATCCCTGCAGAGTGAAATGTATACATGACAGAGAGAGTTGTCGGATATGAGTTGATATAACCCCAAAAACAATGTCCTGGAATATGGCAGAAACAATATGATAGGAATCAGCTCATTCTCCCTGGATGTGCCTTAATCAAATCAGTTGCAAAATAATTGGAATATTTCTTTAAGATGAACTTCTATTGATTATACAGAACAGTTCTCCCATTACCGCTATTGCCTTAGTTACTATTTTCACCAGTATTTTTTTTTAAGAAAGTCTCCATATTCACATATTTTTGTTTTCTTTCTTTCTTTTTTTTTTTTTTAAGGGCGGCACCCATGGCACATGGAGGTTCCCAGGCTAGGCATCAAATTGGAGCTACAGCTAACAGCCTATACCACAGCCACAGCAACACCAGATCCAAGCTGCGTCTGTGATCTACACCACAGCTCATGGCAATGCTGGATCCCTAACCCACTGAGCGAGGCCAGGGATCTAACCCCCACCCTCATGGTTCCTAGTCAGATTCGTTTCTGCTGTGCCACAACAGGAGCTCCTATTTTTGTTTTCTTAAATTCACTTACAGGCATTGCTCACTTTAGATGCAATGTATTTTTGCAGACTGGACTTTCAAGTGAATCCATCAGGCAAAATCCAGAGTGCATAGATTGTGTATGTGCTCTTAGTTTCCTCTGTTCAAAAGCTGTTACTGCATGAGGTAGTAGAAGTAGCAAGAAGTGAGGTGCAGGATGTTACTAGAAACATTTTTTTTTTTTAGATTAAGGTAACATTGGCTTATAACATTATATTAGCTTCATCTGTTACAACATGATATTTAGTTCTGTATACAGTGCAGCCTACCCACTGCCAAAAGTTTAGCTTTCATCCATCACCATTCAGCTGAGCCCCCTTACTTAAAAAATTATCCCCCCTCCCCACCTCCACCTGGTCTCTGGTTCTCTGTATCTATGTGATTTTTTGTTTGCTTTGTTAACTTATTTTGTTGTTAGTATTGTTGTTGTTGTTTAATAATCTGCATATAAGTGAAATACTATAGCAATTGGCATTGTCTGGCTTATTTCACTTAGTAGAATACCCTCAAGTTCCATCCATGTTGTCACAATGGGCAAGATTACATTTTTTTTAGAGGTGGGTAGTATTGCACTGTTAAATATATATACATATATACATATACTGTACATACATATATACATATATATACACATACACTATACACATACACCACATATATATACACACACACACACTATATATATATATATATACTGTATACATACATACATATATATATATATACACACACATATATACCATATCTTCTTTATCCTTTCATCTATTGATGGGCACATAGGTTTGATTTCTTTTTTTTTTCTTTTTTTTTTTTGTCTTTTTGCCACTTCCTGAGCCGCTCCCACGGCATATGGAGGTTCCCAGGCTAGGGGTCTAATCAGAGCTGTAGCCGCCAGCCTACGCCAGGGCCACAGCAACGCGGGATCCGAGCCGCATATGCAATCTACACCACAGCTCACGGCAACGCCAGATCATTAACCCACTGAGCAAGGCCAGGGATTGAATCCACAACCTCATGGTTCCTAGTTGGATTCCTTAACTACTGCGCCACAACGGGAACTCAGGTTTGATTTCTTTAAATAATGCTGCAGTGAACAAAGATGTGCCCTTCATATGTCTTTATTAGTGTTTTTGTATTATTTGGGTAAATACACGGCAGTAGAATAGCTGTATAATATGGTCAATAAATGGCGAAGAGAAAATTGGACACCCGCATGCAAAAGAATGAAACTAGACAGCTATCTTCTACATAGAAACAAATTAGCTCATAAAGGATTAAAGACTCAAATGTGAGACCTGAAACCACAAAACTCCTAGACGAAAACACAGACAGTAGGCTCTTTGCATCAGCCTTCACAATATCTTTCTGGAAATGTCTCTTTAAGAAAGCAAATACAGGAGTTCCCATCATGGCGCAGTGGTTAACGAATCCGACTAGGAACCATGAGTTTGTGGGTTCGATCTCTGGCCTCAGGCATTCCTGTGAGCTGTGGTGTAGGTTGCAGACACGGCTCGGATCCCGCGTTGCTGTGGCTTTGGCGTAGGCCAGCAGCTACAGCTCCGATTAGACCCCTAACCTGGGAACCTCCATATGCCCGGGAGCGGCCCTAGAAATGGCAAAAAGACAAAAAAAAAAAAAAAGAAAGAAAGCAAATACATACATACATACATGAAAAAAAGGACTACATCAAACTTTAAAGTTTCTGCACAGCAAAGAAAACCATGAATAAGATGAAAAGGCAACCTACCAAAAGGGGGAAGATTTTTCCCAATTATATATCCATAAAGAGGTCAATATTCAAAATATGTAAAGAACTCATACAACTCAAGAATAAAAAAATCCAATTAAAAAATGGGCAGAAGATCTAAATAGACAATTCTCCAAATAAGAAATACAAATAGCTGAAATTTGTCTAAATAAATTTTGAGCCATGGTGTAGTGTATGCTATGTGAGAACAACTAAAGGATTAAGCTGTAAAAAGAGGTGTTTCTGGGTACTGTGGCTGACTGAGACTTCAGAGACAAGCAGATTCCAATAAACTCCTCCTAAATTAAAGGGATTGTTGTTGTTGTTGCCCAATGAGAATACTGGGAACTCTAGGGTCACAGTCAGCTTCCTCTCTTTTCTACATATAATGTGATGTTATTTCCTTTTCAGTTCACCTACGTCCTTTCTTATTGTTCCTACTCTGTTGAAGATAAACTATTGAGAATAGAATCTGGAAGTAGAAGAATAGGCATAAGAGTCATTACATTTAAATTTACACTGCAGGAGTGTTTTTTTTGTTTTGTTTTGTTTTGTTTTATTTTGTTGTTGTTGTTGTTGTTGTTGTTGCTATTTCTTGGGCCGCTTCCCCGGCATATGGAGGTTCCCAGGCTAGGGGTTGAATCGGAGCTGTAGCCACCGGCCTACGCCAGAGCCACAGCAACGCGGGATCCGAGCCGCGTCTGCAACCTACACCACAGCTCACGGCAGCGCCGGATCGTTAATCCACTGAGCGAGGGCAGGGACCGAACCCGCAACCTCATGGTTCCTAGTCGGATTCGTTAACTACTGCGCCACGACGGGAACTCCCAGGAGTGTTTTTCATGTGATTTACTGTAATAAGCAAAATCAAAATGAGATAGTGATATTAATGTCAGATTTTAAGAAAAAAATGAATATGTTTATAAGATAAATATACAAAATCCAGAAATTTAATCTTCAAAAGGTCTACTTAAATTCCATGACTAACATTTCACTGCGTTTGAAATATAAGAAGCATTCTTCTTAAAATGAGGAACAAGAAATTGATACTAATGCTTTGTCTGCTCAACTTATCATTGCAAAATTTAGCCACCACAATATATGAGATAAAAATGTTTATAATGCTTGGAAAGGAAGACACATTTTTAATGAATTACATTATCATCTACATTGAAAGCCCAAAATGATTTTAAGAATCTTGTAATATATAAGATATTTTTAGTTAGGATGGTGAATAAAAGGTCAATAAAAATATAAATTGCATTTTTTAATGTATCAGCATCACAGAGTAAGAAAATTAATACTTATTTAAAAGATACCATTAGGGAGTTCCCTGGTGGCTCAGTGGATTAAAATCTGGCATTTTCATGGCTGTTCCTTGGTTCGATCCCTGGCCCAGGAACTTGCAAGCCACGAGTGTGGCCAAAATAAAAAGATTTTTTTGTCTTTTTAGAGCCGCACCCATGGCACATAGAGGTTCCCAGGCTAGGGGTTGAATCAGAGCTGTAGCTACCGGCCTACACCACAGCCACAGCAATGGCAGGTGGAGCCACGTCTGCGACCTACACCAGAGCTCACAGCAACAATGGATCCTTAACCCACTGAGCGAGGTCAGGGATCAAAACCCCCATCCTCATGGATGCTGGTCAGATTCGGTAACCACTGAGCCACAACGGGAACTCCAAAAACTTTTTTTTAAATAAAACTTTTAAAAAGATACCATTAAAAGCAAGAAAAATAAGGTACATAAAAATGACTAAAAGAACTACATACTGAAGCAAAAAAAAGTTTATCTTCATAAGAACTATAGTAGATATATGGTACTTTCTCCTATTTCCAGTTATTTTCATTTAACAGAGTCATAGATGGATTATACATTTCTGAATATGTAACTTTCTTTGGACTTTAAAATGAGCAGTAGTGATCTGTACCATTCCTGGGGGAAAACATTTAAGATACAATGTGCTTCTCCTTGCCATTTCTTTCTAAACACTGAATCTTTGTGGAGAGATGGCAACCACATAAATGGGTGAAGCCTCTATGTCTGTGTCTTCAAGAAACTACCATAAGCAGACAAGCAGACAGAGCTACATATTGTTTGATATATACATATTTACAACTATATGTGTATAGTTGTTACTCCCAAGCAGAGGAAATCTGGAGTACTCTCACTCTGCCATAGTCTAATTTCCTATCATGATGAATACAATCATTATAGTCTTTCCAAACGCAGATCAAATACTGACATGTTGGATTGAACTTTACATAGGCTAAGACTTCTGCTCATCTGTGGGATATCCTTTCTAATTCACATCAAATTCAGCTCATTACAGTCACCTTAACAAACAAGATTTTATACCAAACAGTGAGAAATTCTCAGAAAGGGGCTTGAGGTAGGACAGACTTCTCTTTAGATGCCACATTGGCATGTTTAATTTCTACAAGCATCTTTTGAAATATTGTGGGGTTAACAGTATCCTTATAAGTATCCAGGTGAATTTTGGAACTTTTCAGAACTTTCCGCCATTGAGGTACATGAATCTTAAAGAACAAAAAACAGAAGAGTAAAAACTGCATTTCTACCATCCTTTATCACAAAGAAAAACATAAAGCAAAAAGGAACACAAAAATACATCAATATTACATTTATTTTTAAGTAGGTAATGCTATTTGAGAAAAGTTTTATCCTTATAATAGTGCCTGACTCATAAAACAAAAGGCAGCAGAAATAATATACCAAAAACTGATTTAAGATTTCTGTGTCTTGGAGTTCCCATTGTGGCTCAGCAAGTTAAGAACCCAACTTGTCTCTGTGAGGATGCAGGTTCAATCCCTGGCATCACTCAGAGGGTTAAGGATGCAGTGTTGCTGTGGCTGTGGTGTAGGCCTCAGCTGCCGCTCCAATTCAACCCCTATGCTGAGAACTCCACATGCTGCAGGGGTGGCCATACAAAGAAAAAAAAAGGGATTTCTGCATCTTAGATGAATGTAATTTATTCAAATTCTGTCTGAATATTCTTTTTCTTTTCTTTTCTTTTCTTTTTTTTTTTTTTTTTTGGTCCTTTGTCCTTTTAGGGCCACACCCACAGCATATGGAGGTTCCCAGGCTAGGGGTCTAATTGGAGCTGTTACTGCCAGCCTATGCCAGAGCCAGAGCAACACCAAATCCGAGCAGTGTCTTCAACCTACACCACAGCTCACAGCAACGCCTGAGTGAGGCCAGAGATCGAACCCACAACCTCATGGTTCCTAATCGGATTTGTTTCCACTATGCCATGATAGGAAATCCCTGTCTGAATATTCTTGAAAGAGAGAATGGGTATGTGAGAAACAAATTTGTCCTAAGATAGGGACACTTTGTTTTGTAATTCAGTTGCATGAAATGAAGTCTAAGTCTTTGGCTACATCTGTTTTCTGTAATAATAATGCAGATCTACTAATTAATGATCAAGTGACTTTGTACATTAAGACTGACAAAGTTTATGTCATCTATGTAGACAGAAGGGGCCTAATCCTGGATGGAGAAGGTGGTCAGTACCACCCTATCACCTTAAGGCTGAATGGTGTAGAAGGTCAATGGAGGTTGGGAAGATAACCAGAATTTCTGCCAAAAGAGGACCTAGCGTTTATCTTCACTATATGATTTCCCTCATTTATTGGCCTCTGTTGTCAGTTGAATTGTGTCCTCCAAAAAGATATGTTGGAATACTCATTCCTAGCACATCAGAATTCGAAATAGAGTTGTTGCAGATATAATTACTTAAGATGAAGTCATGCTGGAGTAAGGTTGGGCCCTTAGTCCAGTATGACTGCTCTCCTTGTAAGAGGATGCTATGAAGACAGAGGCTTGAATATCAGATCCTAGAGGCAGAGATGATGAGAGTGATGCAGTAGCAAATCGAGGAATGGCAGGGATGTCTGGCAACAGGAAAAACCAGATTTGAACATCTAGTTTCCAAGAGTTTTTTGGAAATGAAATTCATAGCAGAAATCAATGCCTGAAAGATTTTAAGTGAATTTTATGAGTAAATTTTAAAAAAATTTCTACTCTGATACATGAGGACTAGTTAGTGTAATTTAGACCATCTTAGTTCTTATTATTTTTGAAATATAGCAGCACACACATAAAATCTTAGTCTGCTTTGGATTTTAATTACTTTCCTAAGTTTGTTTTTGTGCCTGTTATTTATCGATGATCCACTGTGTGCCAGGTATAGTGTAGGAGGGAGAGGATAAGGAATATCTTCATTATTCAAGGATCTTTAGCAAATTGACTTTAATGCAAAAATTGATAGATGATTATTGTTTTCCTAATTAGAGGTAAAGTGAACCATATGTACAAAAATATATCCGTGAGTGGAAAGACATATGCTTGCTTTACCCAATAGTCTGAGAATATATTGGAGACTATCATGAGATAATGCCTGTGTTTGGAATGGAATGAGACCCTCCTGTATAGAAATAGGACAACATATATATACACACACACAAATGTATATTATATATGTATATGTTGTATATATAAAACAAAACAACTAGATTTTTCTAAATTATTATTTTTCTAATAACTTAGTCTTTTTCAAACAAAACAATTGTTAATTGATTATTACCAGTGACTAGCATATAGTTGTAATTGTGTCACACTACAAAACCACTTTTATGTCTTTTCTCATTTTTCTCACTAAAATTCTGTGAGTTGAAATTTTGTGATTGCTCCATTTTGAAGGTGGAGAAGAAAACAAACAATAAACATTCCGATATGAGTTTAGGTTAACCACGATTATAAGCTATTAACTGGTGGTCCGAGAGCTTAATCTTAAATATTCAAATTCCCTTGGCAATATAAAGGAGCAAGCCACCCCCTAAATGGACTGTCTGGAGACAACACCCAGCTGCAGGTCTTATCTGAGCTTTGGTTCTGGACTATTTTTTCAGGAGTGTTTGTTTAAGCAAGGTATTAGAGGATAGGCGTGCTTACTCTTTTCTGGATAGAAAGAAGACTTGTTTCTTGACCAGTATAATAAAGATATTGTTTCTCTGAAAAGCAAATATTGGGTAGGCTTGCTATCTGTTTTAAAAATCAGGAATTTAAAAATTGGGGATTCTCAAGCTCAGTGTTCCTCAGCTGTGACGAAAACACACTGTACATACAGCAAATCTCTGGCTTTTTCCACCTCACCCTGTGGGTCTTGGGAGACTAAAGACACTCATGTAAACATAAGCTTATGCTTCCTATTTCCCTGGGAGCCACAACATCTTCTATCTCTGACTCAGAAGACTCATGTCTCCTGCCAGCATCCATGATACAATGGTGGTTCGATTTGTTAACTTGGAAATTGGAAATAATGACAGACTCTTCACAGTTCTTGACATACACTATGGAAAGGTAGAAGAAAGCCACTTCAGATGTCCTCTAAATTTTAAAGAAGCTAAGAGGAAAAGAAAGATATCCTATTAAAAGTGAAAGAATTGGTCTAAATTTTGCAAACTCTTGACCTAATTGTTTAATTTCTGGAAATCTAGCCTAAGGAAAATAAAGAATGTGCACAAAGACATATATATATATATATATATATATATATATATATATATATATATATATATATATATATATAAAATAATACCATTTTAATACTATTTCAGATGACTCAGCTCTGATCAAGGTGGTAAATGAGAGAATTTCTGGCGTGGGCAAATTATGTTTCATTCAAGTTCTACTTGATGAAAACCATCTCTCAAGGGACTTAAGTAGTCCAAAGACACCTTTTCTCATACTACCCTTCAAGAGATTTAATCCTAGTTCAGATCCAAGTCTTTAATCCCCCACACTAAACAGTGTGCTCGTGTCTTCCTTATAGCATTCTTTAAGTTCTAGAACTGATTCATCAATAATGAAAAGCCTAAACATTTTCAGTAAATCAATCAGATCCTTTCCTCCACTATAATGAGTGATGCAATGCTTAGCTTTTTAAAATGGAAACTTTTACCTATGTAATGAAATGAAAAACAACATTTTTCATTGTTCATTTTCCTCCCTCAATCTCTGAGTTTCCTCCCTTGAAACAGATGCAGCTAGAAAGAAATACAATTATCATGACACTCCAATTGTGAACTGGCTCTTTTGGATACCTGGTCAATTTTCTAGGGAAAGCTGAGGAGGATTAGGTTTCAGATTTTATCTCAGCAAGCTGCTATATTTATGAAGGTAGATTGCCTTTGTGATCTAGACTCGGTATCTTTTTATGTGCTTACTTTAGCATTTCCCATTTGTTTCAGTCATTAGAAATAAAGAGCTGCTGGAGTTCCCACTGTGCCACAATGGGATCAGCAGCACATCTGGAGCCCTAGGACAAAAGTTCCATCCCCAGCCCAGCTTGGTGGGTTAAGGATCTGGCATTTCCGAAGCTGTGGCATAAGTCACAACTGTGGCTCAGATCTGATCCTTAGCCCAGAAAAGAAAGAAAGAAAGGGCTGCTTACTCATGACTGGATCCTGCTCACCCAGCTCCCTGCTTTTGCACATAAAAGATCAGAAGAAGGTCTGCCTATCTTTTGGTTTTATGTATTCCTAAATCCAACTCATTATATGAGAGTATATGTGTTTGTGGGGAAAAGAAGGGAGCTATTATCCTAGAGAAGCATTTTGCAAAGTAAATACATGTAATTTGTGTTAAAAAATAAATATCATGTACAACAAAAAGAATAAAGAGCGACAAGATTTCAAAGGTTAGGGGTTTAAATGAGATGAGTAAGCTTAGACGAATCACTCTGAGAAATGTCTTAGTCATTTTAGGACAACAGATAATTTTTAAAAATAAGCAATAATGGAAGTCTACTGAAATATAATAGCATGAATTTCCTTAGTAGCACTCAGTGCTTGAAATTGGGGAGCATAAAAACTGCATTATCAGGGCAGTAGATAAAGATGAAAGCAGCAGAGTGTCAAGGAAATTGAGGATTTGAAGGAAGGAATAAGATTATTGTCAAACTTCTTGAATCTTTGACCCAGATTGGTTAGACAGGTAAGTGAAAGGGGTGCAAAACTAATTACTTGAAACAACTGGAGAAGACTGATTAACTGAAGTTTCATTGGGAATGGAGGGCGGTCCAAAGGAAGGGATAGGACAAGAGTGGAGCAGTATAGGACCCTAGCCAGAGGTTAATGTTTAAGATTTTGAACTTTTGTAGAAAATGGTTCCCCATATGATGAGGAGGTCTGAAGAGCAATGTGCTATGTAGAAAGTAAAGTAGAGATAGCCATCCCTGGAATTGGAGAATTCAAAAAGAAAAAGGACAGGTTTGAAGAGGTAAGGGGCTGGAAGGGGAAGGAAGAAAAGGGGACGGGAAGGAAAAAGAGGAGAGCGAGTGAAGATAAAAGAAGAAACAAGCCCTTGGAAATTTAAATCAGCACCTAGACATGAGCTCTAATTTAGTTTATTAGAATAAGCAAGTGCTTGCTTTTTTTCACCCAAGTGGTCCTTGGTGTTACTAGAGAAAGCCATAGACCATGCAAATAAAATCCTTGCTCTTTGTAACCAGGATATTCTGGAGTATACATACATCTCTGGAGGGTGTGGACTTTTACAAAGGCTAACCTTGGGGATATGATTCTTACCAGCTAAGCCAGTATTGTTATAGTCCCATCTGAAACACAACTTAATCAATATCAAAGTCATTAACATAACAAAATCTTTTTATAACCAATTTACTACATTACTTCACTGAATTCTACAAAGCTGCCAGCATTACACAAGTGACATAAAAAACTCAGGGCAGATTAATTGCTCACTCAGGGTCACACAGCAATAGAGCCATTTTTGAATTGAAGAATCATTCAGTATTTATACTGCAAATTACTATACTCAGCTGTTCAAGGAACTGTAATTATAGGATAAGACCTTTCAAAGAAAAGGTCTCTCAGTCACACATATTAGGTCAAATTTTCTTTTTTTTTTTTTGGTTTTTTTTTTTTTGTTTGTCTTTTCTAGGGCCGCACTTGCAGCATATGGAGGTTCCCAGGCTAGGGGTCTAATTGGAGCTGTAGCCGCTGGCCTTCGCCAGAGCCACAGCAGTGCGGGACCTACACCACAGCTCACAGAAACGCCCGATCCTTAACCCACTGAGCGAGGCCAGGGATCGAACCTGAAACCTCATGGTTCCTAGTCAGATTCCTTAACCACTGAGCCACGACGGGAACTCCCCCAAATTCTAATTCTATTATATCCTAGGTGGGTCACCATGAACAAGATGACAGATTCATCCATTCATTCATGACTTCCTTATTTCTCCACTCATTCATATATTTCACATATCAAATAATAGGTTTTTGATTGTTGTCTTTTTTTTTTAGGGCCCGCACCTGAGGCATATGGAGGTTTCCAGGCCAGGGGTCAAATCAGAGCTCCTGCTGCCGGCTACACAACAGCCACGGCAACATGGGATCCAAGCCACATCTGCAATTTACGCTTACATCCAGCAATGCTGGATCCTTAACCCACTGAGTGAAGCTGGGGATCAAACCCGCATCCTCATGGATACTAGTTGGGTTCGTTAACCACTAAGCCACGATGGGAAGTCCTCATATAATAGTTTTTGAGCACCTACTCTTTGTTGAAATATTTAAACATCAGTTGATCATCCCAGTCAAAAAATATCCTCAATAACAGCATGCTTAAAATGACCACCACCACTCTAATTTTTTTCAGAGTGTTCAACATTTAATGCTCTGATGATAACTGACTGAAAGACTACTTGTACACAAATCTCATAGATCACAATGTATATGCTGCAAATATTGGTTCAAACAATTTTGAACACTCCATCCCAATTGCTGAAACCTCCTTCACAAGGGTAACCTTGACAAGAATGGGTACTGGTTATGCTATCAATCATCTCTGCTTTTGGATGACTTATTACTGAGTGTCTGTCAGATGAACAGAAAAAAAAATTTGGATTCCTATGAGATATCTATTTTTTAAGAAAGCAGTCTATGCCACCTGAAATATATCTATAAAGTCATATTTGACTATAACACAGATGCTTGGAAAAGGAGAATAATATATCAGCTTCACATATTTCGGGGAGAGGAGCAGTTGGATGGGGTGAGCTTGATTGGAGATGCTACATTGCCAACCATGACCCAGTGAAGTGTTTTACAAGAGTAATTTTTATTGTAGTAAGACTCTAGGGTGTTGAACCTGAAGAGTGAAATTGAATCACTTACGAAGCATTGCCAGATGTTATTCATATCAGATGCTGATTAATGCATACACTTCATTTAGAGGAACTTAATATTGAGTTATTAAAGTGGGAGGCTGTCAGTTTCAGAAATGATTGACGGCTAGAATTAGAAATATTTATGAGTTAGGTTTGACGCAGTACCTAGAACATTTATAGTGTGGATTTTTCAATTTGGACAATCGCTAATAATTGTTTTCATGATTCTATCAAACTTGCAGTAAGTACCTACTATAACCAAGACCCTGAGACAGGTATTTATCACCAAATCTGGACTCTCTCTACACACACACACACACACACACACACACACACACACACACACATATAAATCTATAATATATTACATATGTAATATATATGGAAATGCTGAAGCCAAATAAATACTATAAGTGAACTAATGACATAGATCACTTGCTATGAAACTAATGAACTTAGTAATTTTTAAGTCAGTATACTTTGAGGTTAGTCTTATAACATTCTTGTCCTTTAAGATTTAGTCACTCAAATGCAATGTAAGAAAAGTGTTACTAGACATAGGAGGATACTGAATTAGGGAAATGAGCTGGCCTGCAATAGAATCCCAGTGCTTCGTTTAAGGTTTTTAGTGTGAGAAATATGTAAATCTTGGGCTTGGAGAATAAAATGGCTAAATGAGATGGTGAAGCCAGATCATAAAGGGATCTAACTGACCAACTCAGAAATTCAGATTTTACTTCACTGGCAGTAGAGAACACAAGTTTTTTGAACAGAAGATGAATACTTAAGAATCTAAGTTTTTCTTAAAGAGCACTGGAAAATCCACTGTGGAAAACAGATATAGTCCTGTTTGGGGTTGCAAAGATGGCCTTGAGTTTTGTGACAAGCACCAAGGGTATGTATTCCAATTTATTTCCAAGCTAATGATGTTGGCCTCTGTAGTACAAGGTTGCTGTCGTACTCAAGTGCTAGAGTATCCACATTTTCAATAGAATAATTAAAATTTGACTAATACTTTTGGACCAAATTACAATGGAGTTGACCTAGAAATGTAGAATGCTTCTGTGGGAATTTTTTTTTTTAAATAAGACCCTAATAAGACTTTGATACCAAAGTAATGCCTCTAGATATAATAGAGCTTATTTTCATTTGCATTCAAATGAGAAATTTATACCATGCATCTTCAAGTTTTGAAATACTGATTTTTAAAAAGTTAGAAAAGAAAGGCAAAAAAACTAGACCGCAAGTCAGTTTGTATTTTGGCATGTAAGCTCTAAGTGGTTTAAGTATCTCAGTTGAAAAGTCAAAGTTGACATAAAATTATAAAACATTTCCTTATTTTCTCAGTCTGAGTTCTGAAGTTAAACTGTATAATTCATGGCTTCAAACAGAGAAGGAAATGTCCAATTTTTCTTCTACTATAACGAAAATGTTCCTGCCTTCAGCTCTGCCAA
Source organism: Phacochoerus africanus (assembly GCF_016906955.1). Classification (NCBI taxonomy): domain Eukaryota; kingdom Metazoa; phylum Chordata; class Mammalia; order Artiodactyla; family Suidae; genus Phacochoerus; species Phacochoerus africanus. The sequence continues at coordinate 23,520,335 of NC_062547.1, read as the reverse complement.
GTGCTTGCTTCTTGGCATTGGAATTAAGGGCCAGATGGCCACCCAGCATTATCTGCACCCCATGGCGATGAACAAGTGACACATTTGCTGGGTGATCAAACATAATTTAAAGTCTTTTAACCATTGAAATCCAAGATATCATAGTGAGAGACTCAATCAATTTTTTAAAAAAATGCAGACGATCGCCTGCTCTGCACCCAACCTTCTCCCCACAGGGATTGAATAAATACTCCAACTTGCATTGCTTAGGTGTAAAGGCTCTTTGCATATTTCAGGTGTAAAATTCTTTATCAAAATGAGAAAAATGCCATTTAGACCATAGGCAGATAAAATTGAGACTTGTTTATTTCACTGGCGGAAATTAGATACCCCCACAAAGAAAAGCATCAAAAAAATGTGAATTTTCTACATAGTCAACTGAGTTTTGCAAAGGAGGTCAAGATAATTCAATGGGAAAAATGTAATTTTTTTCAAAAAGTGGGTTGGAGAGTTCCTGTTGTGGCTGATTGGATTAAGAACCCTACATAGTGTCCGAGAGGATGGGGGCTAGATCCCTGGCCTCATTCAGTGGGTTAAGTAGCGTACATTGCTGCAAGCTGTGGCATAGGCCACAGATGAGGCTTGGATCTGGTGTTGCTCTGGCTATGATGTAGGCGGCAGCTGCAGTTCCAATTTGACCCCTAGCCTGGGAACACCCATATGCCACAGGTCAGCTGAAAAAGAGAAAAAAACAATAAGTGGTATCGAAATAATTAAATATCCAAATGCAAAAAAGTCTTGAATTTTTCTCCTTTTTCTCTCTCTCTAAATATATATACATAATATATATAACACATATAAACATAATCAATATTATTATATGATTGTACATATCTATATATTATGTTTATATATTTAAGTATTGAAAATTGTATTAACATTTAATTTAAAAGCTTTATACCTGTGAAACACTAAGCTATAGGAATGTTACTTCTTAAAAGAATTTATCCTTTATGATTTGGTCTTTGATTTAGAAGTTGTTATTTTTTTCTTAAGTGCTGTAAGAATGTGTATATTATATAAATCATATACCTAACATTAGCAGCTGAACTATACAACTTCCAGAAGAGAATAGAAGAGAAAATCCTCATGATGTTTTAGGCAAAAATTCCTTCAATAAGACAGAAAAAGGCATTAACCATAAAAACAAACAAAAAATTGTGAGTCCAGTTGTCCACAGGTTTATTTTTCTTCCTGGGGTAATTTCTTCAGCGATCCATTGTAGTCCATTTTATTCTACAATACAGTTTTGATAAAACTTTCTATTTTGCTAAAATATGAGATCCCTGCAGACAGAAATCATTTTTTGGACATCTTGGTTCCTTTGGCATCTAACGTAGTGTCCATCATTTAAAAAATAATAAATGTATACTAGGAAAAATACAGTAGACTAAGCATTCCTCCATTTATTTTATTGATGTTACTCTAAAACACTAAATTTTTATATATGTTCACATATGTTAACATATAATATACATATACATGTATTTATTTATATACCTAGAAGGCTCTATCTTTCCATTAGAGTTCCATGCAACCAAGCCAGGGCTTGAGTTTCTTTTTATGGGAAATAGAGACATCTCTTCTCAACCACAGAATTGTGCTTTCATGGATTTGTATTAACATAGAAAAAGTTTTAGTACATGGCTTTTTAATCTATATGATATTCAGTTTTCTAAACCAAAAAAACATTAGTACTTATTCTTTACTTCATTGGAAAATACACAGAAAGATTTATTTACTCTACCCCTTCATATATGTAGAGATTCCTGTGGCTAGAAAAGCATGCTCTTCGGTAGCAAGATATCAGGTCTCATAAATTCTAAATGGGTTGCAGCTGTAAGATTGTAACAAAATCTGCTTCCTTGTAACAGTTATTGATAACCATTCTCTTCCTATGTGATCCACTTACTCACAACACTAAATTTATCATTGTCCTTATTTCTTGTGCTGACCTCAAAAGCAGCAAAAAATGCACATATTTCTAGGAGAAGAAAGGTTACCATGAGCCCTTCTCAGAAGTCACCCTACTGCAGAGAATCATAGCAAATACCCTTGCTACTCTCTGCATAGAATCATCTTGGAACATATTTTTACTTTAAAATAAGCACACATTTTCTGAAAATCCCACAGGACATGTCAGGAGGAGAGAAAGATAGAACTCTAGAGATAAGTAAATTCTTTCTTTACAAAGTTATTAAATTATTAAAGTTTCATGGTGTGCTACTGCAAGAACAAACTTGTCTCTATAAACTGGATTAAAAGAATGTCACCTTCAAGTTTCCTCTCATTATTATTTGATGTGTGTTGAACACCAACAGAGAGCTTTGATAGCTTTAGGATCACCCAGAATCATCAACACTAAAGATGAATATGGAAAAAAGAAGATCCAAACTAGCAGTTCTTCAAGTCCAACCTGGAGCTGGATAGGCTCAACTGAGGATTTGAAGGAATTTTTCCCTGGCTCTATACAACATAAAAAGACTTTCTTGGGTGACCTAATTTTGAACTGATCTATGATGCTAACCATCTAGGTATGCATTTATTCAGAGGTAATGCACCTCTTTATATAACTAGGTGCCCATGATATTTTTTTTTTCCTAATTCCAAATCTGCATCACCCTTCTCCCTAGAGCTAAATCCATGTACTCCAAAGTCATGGCATCCCCTAAATTTCTTCCTAGTGATGTGTACCTACCACCTAAAGAGAGAAAGAAACTGCTTCCTCTTCTCTATTGACTCAACTTGATGTTTTTACTAGACTATCACCTCATGCTTAGTACTGAACTCTCTACTTTGCACAGTCTGTGTGTGATACTGAAATCCCAGCAGCATCTCGTCTTTTCAGGATATATATCTAAATACACACAGACACACACACACATACACACAGACATATATCTATATGCCTATATATGCATACATATGTACATACATATATACCTCATCCCCTAGTACATTAGTCTTCTTTCTTTTCCTCTAACATACCATGCTTATTTTCACCTGTTTCCTTTCCTTAGAATCTCTGTAGTGAAACATCAATTCTTTCACATTATAACACATACAACTGTTGATATTACATATATGTGCACAATTTTCCCTTCCACACCAAGCCCCATTCATGACAATGTCACCTATGGAAGTAAGGACCACGCCAGTCTATTCATACTTACTAAAATATGTATAGTCGATATTTTATAAATGTTGACTATGTGAGAAAAGGGATAAGGAAAGGCTTTCTAGAAATAGGCTTTCATTTTGATAATCCCACTACTGATGAGAAAGGCATCAGAGCTGATACGGTTTTTCTCAGAACAAACTTTATTTTCTTCCACTCACAAAATAAATAGTTAGAAAGTCCTTAATCTGCACAAAGCACTGTGGGACTTAAATCCTGCTCTTTCTGAAGATCACACAGTCTAATAGAAGAAAACAATGTATGTTAATAACTGACTACTGATAATGTGTTAAAAGAGACATATGAAACTATTTTCTCCCATTCTGTAAGTTGTCTTTTTTATTTCTTTTTTGTTTCCTTTGCTGTGCAAAAGCTTGTCAGTTCTATTAGGTCCCATTGGTTTATTTTGGCTTTTCTTTCTGTTGCTTTGGGAGACTGACCTGAGAAAACATTTGTGAGGTTGATGTCAGAGAATGTTTTGCCTATGTTCTCTTCCAGGAGTTTGATGGTGTCTTGTCTTATGTTTAAGTCTTTAAGGCATTTTGAGTTTATTTTCGTGCATGGTGTGAGGGTGTGTTCTAGTCTCATTGCTTTGCATGCAGCTGTCCAGGTTTTCCAGCAATGCTTGCTGAAAAGACTGTCTTTTTCCATTTGATGTTCTTGCCTCCTTTGTCAAAGATTAATTGACCATAGGTGTCTGGGTTTATTTATGGGTTCTCTACTCTGTTCCATTGGTCTATATGTCTGTTTTGGTACCAGTACCACACTGTTTTGATGACTGTGGCTTTGTAATATTGCCTGAAGTCTGGAAGAGTTATGCCTCCTGCTTGGTTTTTGTTCCTCAGGATTGCTTTGGCAATTCTGGGTCTTTTGTGGTTCCATATAAATTTTTGGATTGTTTATTCTAGTTCTGTGAAAAACATCATGAGTAATTTGATAGGGATTGCATTGAATCTATAGATTGCATTGGGTAGTATGGCCATTTAGAAAATAGTTTCAAAGGATTCAACTGACAAGGGCTTAATCTCTAAAATATACGAGCAAATTACAACGCAGCAGCAAAAAAGCCAACAACCCAATGGAAAAATGGGCAAAAAGACCTGAATAGACATTTCGCCAAGGAAGATATACAAATGGCCAACAAGCACATGAAAAAGTGCTCAACATTCCTGATCATTAGAGGAATGCAAATCAAAACTATGAGATACCACCTCACATCAGTCAGAATGGCCATCATTAATAAGTCCACAAATAACAAACGCTAGAGCGGGTGTGGAGTAAAGGGAACCCTCCCGCACTGTTGGTGGGCATGTGAGCTGGCACAACCGCTATGGAGAACAGTATGGCGGTACCTTAGAAAACTAAACATAGAACTACCATATGGCCCAGCAACCCCACTCTTAGGCATATATCAGGACAAAACTTTCCTTGAAAAAGACACATGCGTCCGCATGTTCATTGCAATTCTATTCACAATAGCCAAGACATGGAAACAACCCAAATGTCCATTGACAGATGATTAGATTAGGAAGATGTGGTATACATACACAATGGAATACTACTCAACCGTAAAACAGAACGACATAATGCCATTTGCAGCAACATGGATGCAGCTAGAAATTCTCATACTGAGTGAAGTCAGAAAGAGAAAGACAAATACCCTACAATATCACTTATATCTGGAATCTAATATACAGCACAAAGGAACCTTTCCACAGAAAAGAAAATCATGGAGTTGGAGAATAGACTTGGGGTTGCCAAGGGGAAAGAGGAGGGAGTGGGGTGAATTGGGAGCTTGGGGTTAATAGATGCAAACTGTTGCCTTTGGAATGGATTAGCAATGAGATCCTGCTGTGTAGCACTGGGAACTATGTCTGGCCATTTATAATGGAGCATGATAATGTGAGAAAAAAGAATGTATACATGTATGTGTAACTGGGTCACCATGCTGTACAGTAGAAAAAAATTGTATTGGGTAAATAACAATACAAAAATAATTTTAAAAAGAGACATATGAGTAAAATCCATAGGATTTCAGAAGTGGATGAATCTACCTCTGGTTGGGTGAATCAAAGAGGGCTGTATAAGAAAGCATTGTGCATATTTAAGAAACAATGTAAAGGTGATTATAGCAATGATCCAAAGAGAAGAGATCTGAAGAGATTAGGGAAACTGAGATTGAAAGAGAAGAATTTAGAAGGTTTAGGAAGAGCATGATTGCTACTGAAGGAGTGGATACAAAACCAAGCTGTAGTCTGCAGGCCAATGTTCCTTAAAGGTGTGTACCTGTATCCCTGAATTTACCGTGTATAAAAGGACCAGATGTTATATATTTCACCTAGGCTTCAATCATTAATTTTTCTATATCATAATTAATTTTAAATATATGTTGGAAAGAAATATAACATGCATTTAAATATGCATTAAACATATGAATTAAAACATTCATTTGAAAACACAACATAAAATATAAAAAAAAAGATCTAGATCATGACAAGTTACTTTAGGATTTTTGGAAGAAAAAAATAATTAAAGTAATACCAAAGCAGGCAGCAGGCAGCTTGTTCACAAGTCCAATCTACCCTTCTTTCATTTCTGTTTTTTGTGGGGTTTTTTTGCAAAAAACTTTTATTGGAATGTTTACATATTCATTAATTTAGATATTGTCTATGACTGTTTTTGTACCACAATGGCAGGTTTGAGCAGCTCTAACAGAGACCAGATATATATTGGAAAACAAAGTATTTACTATGTGACACTTTAGAGGAAATTTTTTCTGCCTCTTGCTATAGGCACTTAGTGTTTTTCAGAAGAGTAATAGTAGTGTTTTGGAACTTAAGTCCATGGAAACATGTACTATGAGATAAAAATAAATACATTCCAGAAGCAAGGCAACAGGTTAGGGAGAAATCAGAGTCCAAGACAATGTTATAAGGATCTGAAAAAAAAGTCATAGCAACAAAGTGGAATGATAGATATAAGAGAAAATGTTAGCAATAGAACCTCATACAAAAGAAAAAAATGGCATTGTTTGATTGAATTTGAGGGTCTATATTACTGAGAAGCTAACTGATTGTAGAAAAATTAGGAAAGCCAGAATGATATCTATAGCGAAAAAGTATGAAATAATTATGTTTGGTTAGAAATTTCAGGAAGATGCTATCGTGGGCATATCCAAAGGATTCCCACTAGAGCTGAAAACTAGAAGCCAGAAACAGAAATACTATGATAGTTTACTGTATTGTATGAATTATAACTCGGAATGTGTTAAGAAATAACTTGTAGAAAAATAGGGATGAAGATAGAAAGTAAGAATCAGTTTAAGAGTAGAGGAAAGAAGAAAATATTGAGATAGACACCTACATTTGTCTTTGACTCTCTGTTTTACCATCTGAATGGTGGGTCTTTTCTTTCGTCAATATATTTCTACTAAGTGATGTACCTGATATCATTCTGGGCATAAACTACTAAATTAAAAATCAATCCAAGGAGTCCACAATGTGACTCAGCATATTAAGAGCCCAACTAGTATCCATGAGGATGCGGGTTCAATCATGGCCTTACTCAGTGGGTTAAGAATCCAGCTTTGCCAAATGTTGTGGCTTGGGTCCCAGATGTGGCTTGGATTTGACCCATAGCCATTCCATATGCCACAGGAGCAGCCATAAAAAGAAAAAAAAAAATCAATCCAAGGCATTCTGCTATCAAGAGCTACTACTTTGGTGCTAAAAATGACAAGGGACAGTTTTTTTCATCTTAGCTTAAAATGAGCAGGTGACTCTCTTGGACACAAGGAATGGAATATATTATATCTCAAATAGCACAGAAAAGGAAGGAAGAGGCAACACAAAGCACTGAAAGAAGAGAAAAATCTCTTTTCAGATTTAGTAATTCATCAATAGACATTTTATAGAGCATACCGAAAAGATCATCATAGAAATTCACAATAAATAAAAGAGTGAGTGCCTTCCTCAAATAGAACAAGAGCCTGAGGAAAGAGAACAGTCTATTCTGTTATGGCTGAGTGGTACAAGAATAACGTGGAACACAAATAAGTGATATCTGGAAGAAACAAAAACTGAAGCAGAAAAGCAACCCATAACCAAACAAGCTCCCTTTAACAACTCTGATAATATTGAAAAGGGACTAGAACTTTTTAGACATTGTAAGGTATTTATAATTTGTTAAATTTAGAATCAATTCTAGAATGACATTCGTTTGGTTCTCATTTCTTGGTATGGATTTAATTGTCATCACTTAAGCTTTTAGTTATCTTTATAGTTAAAAATTAAAGAAACTCTCTATTCTATTTTCTAATATAGTAAATATAGAATATTTTACTATAGCTAACTGGAATGAATTCAAATGGACAATTTTGGTGAAGGCTGTAATTCTGAGGATGGGGACAGCATAAGTAGCACCCTCTCAAAAGAGGCTTCGTGAGGGTCATTCCTCTATGAGTATGTTAAAGGTTTCATTGGCACCATCCTTTCTCATTGATTTAGTCAATTACACAAAGAATTCTTCCACAAAGAGTGTTGATGGAGTTGAGTGCTAGGAAGTGCAAACAAAGGTCGTTGTGTGTGATACAACAATCATTTATAATCACAAGAAAGTGCATTGCCAAATTTGTTATCTTTTATGGATATGTTTCGGGTAACCCTTATATCAACATCACAAGGCATGTGCAGAATGATTTCTTTTCTTCTTTCCTTATTATTATTATTATTATTATTATTATTTTTTGGCCTTTTAGGGCTGTGCTTATGGCATATGGACGTTCCTAGGCTAGGGGTTGAATTGGAGCTGCAGCAGCTGGCCTATGCCAGAGCTACAACCTAAGATCTGAGCTGCATCTCTGACCTACACTGCAGCTCATGGCAACGCCAGAGCCTTAACGCATTTAGTGAGGCCAGGGATTGAACCACATCCTCATGGATGCTAATCGGGTTCGTTACCACTGAGCCAAGATGGAACTCCTGATTACTTTTCTATTTGAAAAAAAAGAATATGTGTTGGAAGTGAAAGACCATGCCCAAAGCCATACACAGGTAGCAACCTAAGTTTTTTTTTTTCAATATCCTTTGAAGTGTGTTTGGGTGGTCATTTGGTTTTCTCATATTTTCATACATGCTATAATCATCACATTATTATAATATACATGACAATACTATGTGTGTGTATCTGTGTGTGTGTATCCATCAGTTATGCTGATTTTCTGGAAAAAAAAAACTGAAAGTAGTATTCAGTTCAAGTATTGATGTCAAATTTTGAGCCTAAATTCTTAAGCTAGAGAAGATCAGGTAATAATTTTAATTCTGACATGAAAAATAGGCCCCTTACATAGTGTAATTGACCATAATTAGCTCAAAGTAGAAGGATGCTGACAACCTATTAGATGTGGACCATGAAAAATCAGTTTCCCGAAATTTAACCCTGTCAGTAGACTCTTCTCACCTGCTCTTACTCTTGATGTGAAGGCATTTAAATGGTTAAATCTACTAGAATTGCTATACCCATTGTGAAAGAGTAGTGAAACTAGTAGCCTTTGGAGAAAGAAAAAAAATGAGGAGAGAGTAAAAGGAAGGAGTGAAATATGTACACTTCTAATTGTAGATATTTTCAAAGCAAGTCAAACCATCGGTCCTTTTGTTCCATTTCATTACTCAGCCCAAATGCCATCAAGCTAAGTTGAGTGGGCACTGCATAAAGGAATGGAATTACCATGGCAACCAGCTTAAAAATTTGTTCCCCTGCTGAGAATTTAGCTCACTGGATAATATTTTGTTTTTACCTTTCTGGAAAATTAGATGGAAGGTAATTCCAGAACCATGCATAAGACATCTCTAGGTTCAAACTATTACTTGAGTTAGTTTTCCTCGGGGTAAAGGATATTAATAATGTTCTCTTTCCTATGAAATAAAATACAGAATTTGAAGGAGCTAGAAATTCAGTCTCTCAGGGTCTTGAAGTCACTGATGTCTAGACAATATCCCTAGTGCTATTTGTCATACATTGAAGGTCTCAGTTTTCAAGAATCAGGGCATGAGGTGCAGAGAAAGAGCACAAATAACCATGAGAACAATTAATCATATCAGAGAGAATGAGATGGCCTTCAGTTTCCAGTGATACAGTGGAATAGATGCCCTGACCCAGCTTCTAATAACTACAGCCATCTAAATTATTGGGAAAATATTAAAAATAACCCACTTTTAAAATGCATTGGTGCGTATTTAAATATTGATTCCACCGTGACAACTAACAAAACCCCCAAAAATATATAAATGAAATGTTTCTATTTTAAAGATTTCAGAGAGTTATGGACATAAGTTAAGAAACTAAACTGAAGAGGACAATGATGATCCCTTCAGGGAGGGAGCAGAGATCTGTCACCAAGGCAATTGAGTGTTGGGGTGGGTGTGGGGGTGGAGCACATTTGTTAAGCACATTAATAGAGGAACGAGCCTGCCATAAGCAGAAGGATTCTACTAGGTAAAAGGTGGGTTTTTAATGGTGCTTGAAAAACTAGGTGTATGTATTGAAAAAATTTAAATACATCTGAATACTTTCTCATACTATCCACATGAATAAAAATCTATGAGATCAATCACAGACCTAAATGTAAAAGTTAAATTTATAAAGCTTCTAGAAGAAAACTATTTTTATGACCTCTAGATAAACGAAGACTTCTAAGGATACCAAAGAACAAGTCTTAAAAGAAAAAAGAAAAAATTAACAAAATCTAACCGCATTAAGAATTAAAGATAAGTGTATGGAGTTGCTGTTGTGGCTCAGTGGGTTAAGGATGTGATGTTGTCTCTGTGAAGATGCAAGTTTGATCCCTGGCCTAGCTCAGTGAGTTAAGAATCCTGATGATGGCCAATCTGGCCAGTGTAAAGTGGTACCTCATAGTGGTTTTGATTTGCATTTCTCTAATAATTAGTGATGCTGAACATCTTTTCATATGTTTTTTGGCCATCTGTCTGTCTTCATAGAATTGTCTGTTTAGATCTTCTGCCCATTTTTGATGGTGTTATTTGTTTTTTTGGTATTGAGTTCTAGGGGAGTGGGGGAATGCACTGAGGTTTTGGGATACAAATGCTGTAAAATATGTTTGTGATGATTGTTTTATGCCTATAAATGTAATAAAATTCATTAAATAATTAAAAAAAAAATCCTGAGTTGCTGCAAGCTGCAGTGTAGGTTGCAGATGTGGCTTGCCCTGGCTATAGTGTAGACTGAAGCTGCAGCTCCAATTCCTCCCCTGGCCTGGGAATGTCCATATGCCATAGGGGTATCCATAAAAAAAGAAAAAGAAAAAGAAAAAAGGATAAGTACAGACAGAGAAACACATTTGTACTACATGTATCTGATCTGAAAAGAAAAGGATCCTTGTACCTAGAAATCACTGAGTGTGTGTATAAAACTAAAAATCAGAAGTTCCCATCGTGGCGCAGTGGTTAACGAATCCAACTAGAAACCATGAGGTTGCGGGTTCGGTCCCTGCCCTTGCTCAGTGGGTTAACGATCCGGCGTTGCTGTGAGCTGTGGTGTAGGTTGCAGATGCGGCTCGGATCCAGCATTGCTGTGGCTCTGGCGTAGGCCGGTGGCTACAGCTCCGATTTGACCCCTAGCCTGGGAACCTCCATATGCCGCGGGAGCAGCCCAAAGAAATAGCAAAAAGACAAAAAACAAACAAACAAACAAACAAACAAACAAACAAAAAAACTAAAAATCAGTTGAAAAAATGGCATAAATAACTCATGGGTTCAACGTATTTGAACAGACACTTCACAAAGGAAGATAGGCAAATAGTCAGCAAAGATATGACAACTGCTTAGTATCATTGTAGATCAGTTAAGTATTAATTATATTGAGGTACTGTGTTTCACTTGTCTTGAGCCAAGTAATTTAAGATGTGGGATGGATTTATAAGTATGACTTATCTTGTCGGAGGTTCTTTTTCTCCTTGTTTTCAAAATGGTAAGTTGTTGAGAACTTTCCTGAAATCATAACACATGGGAAGCAACCTATTATATCTTCTTTTAAGACAACTCTGAGTCAATTTCTCTTTTCACCTTGTGTATGGAAAAAGATCTAAGTAATCATAGACTATGTTCTACCTGATAGCTTATGTCAAATAATTGATAGGTTTATGAGGATTCTTCATACTCTATTTCATGTAATACTACTTTTGAACACTATCTTTAAAGGAGAGTACTATTTTTATATTATAGATGTAGAAATCAAGACTTCAGAAAACCAAAAAAACTTGCCAAAATTGTACTGTTAGTAAGTGTTGGAGGTACAAGCCTTGTCTTCTGATTTTATTTTATTTTTATTTATTTATTTATTTTGTCTTTTTGCCATTTATTGGGCCACTCCCGCGGCATATGGAGTTTCCCAGGCTAGGGGTCTAATCGGAGATGTAGCTGCCAGCCTACGCCAGAGCCACAGCAACGCTGGATCCGAGCCACATCTGCAACCTACACCACAGCTAACAGCAACGCCAGATCGTTAACCCACTGAGCAAGGGCAGGGATAACGCCAGATCGTTAACCCACTGAGCAAGGGCAGGGATCGAACCCACAACCTCATGGTTCCCAGTCAGATTCATTAACCACTGTGCCACGACGGGAACGCCTTTTTTTTTTTTTTTTTAATTTGTATTATTTT